>NC_090022.1:102017890-103267890 GCF_037176765.1 Anolis sagrei
AGGGTGCCAAATCAGTCCTCCCATCTGCTCCACCCCATCCTGCCACTTCAAGGTCCCATTTCTGTTCTTTTCTGTGTCATGCCACATGCTTACATAATGATGGCATGACAAGCCTGCGGGCGATGGCTGCCCAAAAGAGAATGACACCAGCTCTCCCTTGGTCACCAGCAATATAACCAGATCATAGGATAAGCACAACAACCAGACTGTGTATTTGTTAATGCCGCATACATCCTGGATGTTGTAGATAGTTCTAAAATTTGACTTACTGGCTACAGTCTGCACAGAAACCACAGAGAAAGTATGGAAGGAATACAGCATTGAGAGGGATGTCTGATAGATTTCCAGACATAGATAAAGCAAAAGTATGCAAAGTGCAGCCTACGGGGTCACATGTGGTCATGTCCTCAAGGTTGTTTTCATGGCTCCTCCAATCTCCACAGCCCACATTTTTCTATCTCCTCTCTGACCTATTACCAATTTAAAAGGGTAGCAATTCACCTTTTAAATGGGCAATAGGTCTGCTTTGCACAATTTAACTATAAAATACTTGTTTTTCAGAATCCCAGATGGATTTGTGGACACAACTAAGGCAGTTTTTTAACCCATTTTTGAGTGCAGTGTAAAGAGAGACATTATCAGGAATCGGTGTGGCACCTGGAGCATTCAAGGACAGGATAATGATTCGGGAGACCAGGATTCAGATATGTCCTCAGCCATGGAAAACCATTGGGTGACCTTTGGCAAATCAAACTCTCTCAACCTCAGATGAAGGCAAAAGGAAATCATCTCTAAAAAAATATTGTGATAGTTTTACCTTAGAGTCACCATCAGCTGGAGATAGCCACAAAGTGCACAACAACAACAACAACACAATATGGCTTATATTCTTCTCAAAGGGCCACAGCTCTTGTGATAGTCATGTTCCTGATAAGTTAGGGGTAAGGCACCAACTAATGATGAAGACCCTTTAAACAAGCTATCAAACAAAGCAAAAACCAAACCAAAGCAAAATGAATCCACAAAACATGGTTTCTTATGAATAGAAGTCCGCTGAAAAAAAGACTTGGCAAAAGATTTATTTATTTATTAATTTATTATATTGCCACTTTTAATGAACCACAAAGTAATTTACAAAAAAAGATATAGGATACAAGCACAAAAAGGGATATTATTAAAACAGTAATAATGGATCAAGTAAAAAAAAGATATATCACAAGGCAAGAGAATACACTGTAGCAGCATTACAGCCAAACCTGGATAAGGCATTTTGCCAGTTGTAGCTTCGGACCTGATGGAATGCATTCAAAGAGATGGCCATGTTAAGTCTGTTTTAATATAAAAAGACATTTAAAATCAAGTAGTACTTTTGAGACTAGCTAGGAGAATTAAATTTCTGGGATAACCTTTAATGGATTGTAGACACAACAGATGATGAAATCTAACTAGCTGCTTTGAGACTCCTTGTAGAGACAAAAAGCGGGTTATAAATAAGCATAAACATAATAAACAGAATAATTATTGAAGTTGCCTAACACATCATCAAAAGTAGGAGGTTTCCAGCCAAGGTGTCACAAATGGGAGGGCCCTTGCTTGCATTATTGCTCCCAAGTAATCCCTATGAGGATTCCCACAACTCTGGACTCTTCTCCAGATACAAGGGTGAGAGGAGGAATCTCAGAGTGAGAACAGTGCCTTAAAATATTGGTTTGAAAAGTCTACTGCATGCACCTGTGATAGATATTTCAAGTTTGGCACTCAATGACATGACCAGGGACTGTCCTTTATTGCCCCTGTAAGATTACCTATGCACCTCTCCTGTGAGATCTGACAAGGGTCGAGTCCTGAAATCTCAGTGTCTGGGATAGGCCTGACTTGGAAACCCAGTGCCCATACAGGAAACCATGAGCAAAGGTCTGCTCCAAGATTTCAAAAGTTAGACTCATACATACGGGGCAAGTGATCCAAAAAGCACTTGGGATCCAAATCTTATGGGACTTTGAATGAAGCTGAAAAGGGAATGAATAGGCAATTAGTAGAAATTGGATATAATGTTATTTGGACTTTTCCTACTGCCTATGAAGCAATCAATGACATTTTACACCAATGGCAGACATCTCTGGGCTGTCCTCAGGCTCTGCTCCCCGTAGAGTCCATGACGTCCAAATGTGAATTCATGAAAGCACAGGATGCTGTGGCCAAGATCTCTTTATTTATTTATAGAATTTATATTTTGCCCTTCTCACCCTGAAGGGGACTCAGGGCAGATCACAGAACAAATACACGGCAAACATTCAATGCCGTTATACACTGACAAGACAGACAACTGCACATAGATAGAGGTATATATAGGCTTTCCCATCTTTGCCATCTTGGAGGCTTGTGCTTGGTTCCAGCCATGGGGAAACGTTGTGTGACACTTCCATTTCAGTTGTAGGTGGGGCCTCTGCCAGATGTCCAGTTATGCTGTGGGATGGGCAGTGTGCCCATCCATTACTGGACTGGCAGAGAAGTGTCCTTGGGTGCCAAAAAAGCCTCGTGTGATGAGGTCACATGGTTTGAATCCTCATTCATCCATGGATCCTCCCTGGTTGCTCTTGCCCAGGTCACATGCTCTCAGCCTCAGAGGAAGGTGGAGGCCAAATCCCTCTGAGCAAATCTTGTCATAAAATCCCCATAATAGCCCTTGGGCTTGTCATAAGTTGGGGTGAAAACACATAATGAATGTATATATGTGAATATAAAAATATATGCATGTATGTGGCCCCTTGGTGGGGCAGCGGGTTAAACCACTGAGCTGCTGAACTTGCTGATTGAAGGGTCGGTGGTTCAAATCTGGGGAGCAGGATGAGCTCCCACTGTTAGCCCAAGCTAACAGCCAACCTAGCAGTTTGAAAACATGCAAATGTGAGTAGATCAATAGGTACCACTTTGATGGGAAGGTGATGGTGCTCCATGCTGTCATGCTGGCCACATGACCTTGGAAGTGTTTGCGGACAACGCCGTCTCTTTGGCTTAGAAATGGAGATGAGCACCAACCTCCAGAGTCAGACATGTCTAGATTTAATCTCAGGGGAAACCTTTGCCTTTAGTATGCATGTATGTGTGTATATTAATATGTGTGTGTGTTTATGTGCAACCCCCCCCCTCCCCAAAAGTTGGGTATGGCTAGACATAATGTCAAAGAGAAAGCTTTACCCTTCATATGCATGTATGTGTGTATACTAAAATGGGGTGCTTTCCCTTTGACATTATGTCTAGCCATATCCAACTTTTGGGGAAGGGGGTTCCCCCGGGTTCCCCTTGACATTAAGTCTAGTCGTGTCCACTCTGCGGGCTGGTGCACCAGCCCGCAGAGTAGACACGACTAGATGGATTGTCAAGGGGAAACCTTTACCTTTAGTATGCATGTATGTGTGCATACTAAAATGTGTGTGCATGTATGTGCAACCCCCCTCCCAGAGTTGGATACGGCTAGACTTAATGTCAAGGGGAAACCTTTACCTTTCATATGCATGTATGTGTATATACTAATATGTATACGTGCATCAGCCCTCAGAGTGGACACAACTAGATTTAATGTCAAGGGGAAACCTTTACTATGCATGTACGTGTGTATACTAACATATGTGTGTGTACGTCCACCACCCCCAGAGTTGGACATGACTAGACTTAATGTCAAGGGGAAACCTTTGCCTGTACCTTCTGATGTGCATATATGCTTACATATATGTGAGGGGAGGGGCCTCCGCCTTCCGTGGCCCTCCCTCCCTCCCTCCCCTCCTTGCTTTCCTGCTTCCCGCGTGAACCGGGTGCGTGGCCCGGGCAGGAGCGCCTCTCCGCGTGGCCAGCAGGGGGCAGAAGGCCTCTCCACCCCACCTTCCCTTCCCTTCCTCCCTCCGGCAGGGAAGCAAACCCAGCCCCACGGAGATGCGTGTCCCTCCCTCTCTCCTTCCCTCCTTTCGCATCCCAATTTGCAGCCAGCCAGCCAGCCAGCCGGGCAGAGCGGATGCAAAGGAGGAGGTATTCCCCCCGCTGCACCTGAAAGAGGCTGCTGCTGCTGGTGCTGGTGGTGCCCACAAACTTGGCGGGGAAGGAGGCGAGGGAGAGCGAGCTGGGCGTGGAATCGCTCCGAGGCTGGAGGAAGGAGGGCAGGAGAGGCGCGGGGAGGGCCTGGCTGCGTGGCCGAGCGAGCCGGCGACCTAGGCGCCCACTCCCCGCTCCGCTCCGCTCGCTTCTCCCCCCGATCCCCGCCCCCTGGCGCTGCCCAAGGAGGCGCAGAGGCGAGCCGAAACCGCGCTCCCCCGCCTCTCCTGCCTGCTTGCCTGAGAGCCGGGCGGGCGGCTGTCCCCGGGAGGGCTGCCTTGGTCCGGGCTCGGAGGGGCACCTTGCCTGGCACGGGCTCCCGGGCGGAGGCGGCGCCGGCTTGCCTTGCCTTGCCTCCCCTTCTCCTCTCCCCCCGCCCCTCTCCTTCCTCACCCCGCCCTGACCTTCTTATCCTCCCTCCTTGGGCTTCAGCGCCAAGAACCAAGCGGGAAGGGAGGGAGGGAGGGAGGAGGATCGCAGGGGATCCCGGAGACACCTGCGAGGAATGGATTAGAAGAGAAGAGGCGGCGGCAGGCAGCGCGCTTTCTCCAGTGGAGACTGTGTTCCCTCTCTTTCTCCCCCCGTTTTGGGTTGGCGCTCTTCTCCAAAAAAGGACGAGAGAGAGAGAGAGGAGGAGAGCCACTCCAAAGGGAAACCCATTGGAGAGAATCCTAACGGACCCCCTGCCTGCCTTTGTTGAATGAGAAGACCCGCGCCAGCCCGACATGAGCAGCACCAGCAGTGAGTAGCACTTGCCTCTTCCTTTGCTTTGCCCGCAGGAGGAAAAAGGAGGAGGAGGAGAAGAAGGGGAGAGCCCAGGTTGGGCTTCTTGGGATGGGGAGGGCACAGCAGGAGGGGCCAGGGATGGGCTTGGGCGCCCTGCTCGAAAAAGAGTGCCAATACACAGGCACCTGCGCCTTGGGAACCTTTCCCCTTCCTTCCCACAGGCACACGTTTGGCAGGCATGTTCAGGGCTACAAGCACTTCCACACAGGGAGACACACACACACACAGCCACAGACTTGGCGACTCCAGGGTTTAGCCTCCTTGCTCTTCTTTGCAATCGGTGCCATTGCCCCTTTGTATGTTGGCGTGATGCCATCAGTGGGCGTCCCAGGGCAGAGTTCAAACAGACAGGCAGAGAAATGGCAGGAGCATCACTAGTCTGGGGAGATTGTCTATCTCAGTATGTATGTGTCAGTCAATTCCCCGTCTCTTTCATATACAAGTGTAAGACACAGTGCCATCTTTATGTGAAAAAAGAAATGATGGAATGTACTCTAGAAGCCATAAAACAAATCAAGGCGGTGTTTAAAGAAAGCCACTCATTTCTAGACAATTTCCAAACAGGTCAGAAACAGGTTGTGTGAAATATTGTGGTTCAGATCAATCAGGTGCAGGAAAGTACTCGTTTTGTGGCCCCGGCAGCAAATAAAGAAAAGATCCATTTTGGAATGTGCTGTTGTGTCATTTCAGATTTAGGGGGACCCAAAGCAAACTCAACTTTACAAAAAAAAATTCCAAAGGGTTTTGTTATTGCCTTCATCTGAGGCTGTGAAAATGTGCATTGTTCAAGATTTGAGACTAAGAGAGTCTGAATTGCCCAAGGTCGCCCAGTGAATTTCCATGGCCAAGCAGGGATTCAAACTCTGGTTTTCAGAGTCATATTCCAACACTCAACCCACTGTACCATACAGATCTCCCCCTCAATATCTCACCCCTCCCTTTTTGCCATGATGCTGTTAGTAGCGTGACTAATGTTCTTATCACTCCCCCAATCTCATTCTGTTTTGGGGAAATACTTTTGGTATGCCAGACATGAAACCAGTCACCTTTTTAGACTAGCTACCTGCTATGCCAACCTTTGGAAGGACTCAGAGCTCATTGACGGAGTCATAGAGTTGGAAGAGACCTTGTGGGCCATCCAATCCAACCCCCTGCCAAGAAGCAGGAAAATCATATTCAAAGCATCCCCAAAAGATGGCCATCCAGCCTCTGTTTAAAAGCCTCCAAAGAAGGAGCTTTCACCACACTCTGGGGCAGAGAGTTCCACTGCTGAACAGCTTTCACAGTCAGGAAGTTCTTCTTCATGTTCAGATGGAATCTCCTTTCCTGTACTTTGAAGCCGTTATTCCACATCCTAGTCCTCAGGGCAGCAGAAAACAAGTTTGCTCCCTCCTCCCTATGACTTTCCCTCACATATTTATACATAGCCATCTTGTATCCTCTCAGCCTTCTCTTCTGAAGGTTAAACATGCCCAGCTCTTTAAGCTGCTCCTCATAGTGCTTGTTCTCCAGGCCCTTGATCATTTTAGTCACCCTCCTTTGAACACATTTCACATGCTTTTTTGTAGTCAGATGTTGTTAACTCCAGAATCTGGAGGTAACTCTTTTCTTGGGTTCCTGGATGGCCAATGGCCATTGAAGCCGAAAATAAGTCAATGGGATTTGACTTTGAGAAACAAGTATCCACAGACAAGTATACCGGGATCCCCTTCAAAAAGAAATGGGGGGGGGGGGGGTGGCAGGGTGTCTCCCTCCTAGGCCCCTCCTGTCTTTTTCCTCTCTGCCAGCTGAGAGAAAGCCTTGCTGTCAAGCAGGCAATGCTGGTTGCAACCCTGAGGCCAGCTGCCAGGGAAACATTCCTTGGCTGCACATTGTGACCCAAGAAACAGGTGATTCTAGATTTCTCTGGCTGTGTCATGGGCAAGGAAAGTAAACTTTCCAGGTAGCTCCCACATGAGCCACACCTGGGTGGCTGGGGAAGCGTTCCGCTGACAGGGTGCCATTCTAGTTGTTCCATGCCATAGGCATCACAACCACCAAAAGGAACAAGACCTGCTTAGATGCTGCACTCAAGAACTGGGAGATATGTAATACTATCAAGGGAGCTGAGTTGTATTTTCTGCCTCCCCAGACATCTGCAAAGAAGACAAAAGCAAAGGGAAAATAGGACTGAAGTGGGTGTGGAGATGTCCTCTGATGGGAAAAAGACACAAATGTTTGGAGGGCATTTCTTTCTCTAGAGCTTAATAGCCAGTTTGGATGCTGATAATTATTGTTTCCTGGAACAGCTTTTCATAAATTCATTAATGTGCCACTAAGTGTTGCCCCCTATGCACATGCACTGCCTTTGCTTGCCTTGTTCTCACCCAGCGTCAGCTGACACATTTGTCATCCCAGCAGTAGTATGATGCTAAGGAGGAGGTAGAGAAAGAGCTGAATGGCCTGTTACCTCCAGTGTGGCCTTTGAAGAACAGGAGTGCCTTTTATCATATACCGGGGTCTGTCCCTAATCTTGCCGACGTCTGGCCGGCTGAGCCAATGTGGGAACTGGCAAAGAGTGGCTGAACCAATCTGTCACACCACGTTTCTACGCCTTTGTCTTCCTCTCACTATCATGGCATGGAGAGTCTGAATGACATGCTCTCCTCCCTTTGCAAAGCGCTTTGTGCTCCCCCAGTATTTTACAATGAATAATTTCGTCTTAACATTCAGGAATGTCTGGACGCCAATCACCCCTTTCCCCTTTGGATTCAGATGAATTCAAAGCCCCCAAATTCTGAACTCTTGCACCAGGCGGGATGGAAAAAAATTAAGCATTTCCCCTCCCCCTGCTGCCGCCAATGTTGTGTTATGCCTACTTTCACAATGCCTAATAATATACTATCATGCTTCTAACTCAGTGATGCTCATTGTGATGGGTTGGATTTCTGTTGAAGCTTGCATTGCAACAATCCTTTTGTAAAATGGGGTGGAGTAGAGGGAATCATACTTAGGAGCTCTATTGTTGTATGGATCTCGTTTCCTACCACTGCTTTAAGGGATGTCCTCCACTGCAGGGTTTTTTCAGTAAAGTCTTGTGTGTTCCGCTGTCTTTTCCACAGTACAAACTATGAGTTCTGTGCTTTTTTTCTCATTGTAATGAATGGCAACCATTCACTTATATGGGAGAAATCAAAGGGAAAATATTGGAACATGACTGAGATAGAAATGAACTATCTATACGACACTGGAAACCATAGGTGTAATTTCAGTAGGCTCATCATGGATTTATTTTCCTTTAGCTTTTGGTCATCTCCTGATAGGAGTCGCTAGAAAGTAGAGCTCCAACTATTCTGGACTTCAGCTCCATTAATCCCTCTCCATTGACTGTGAAAGCCAGGCTGCTGGAAGTCCAAAGCTACTGAAGGTCTGCATTTTGTCTGCCCTTGTTCTAGAGTTTGGTGCTATGCTGTGGATGATTATCAGATTTTAGCTTGGATCATCTCATTAAATATTGCCTTTTGAAAAAGCAGATATCAAATAATATAAAAGTATGGAAAACTTAATCTGAGTACCACTTTTTATAAGCTGACGTAAGTGTCATTCATACAAATATTTGATTGCCTATTGATTCTGGGACACACTTATAAGTAAACATACTTAGGAATGGATCATGCTTTATGTCATATACAGTCCTTCTGAGCTGTAGTATGGAATGCCAAGCTAATGCTCTACTGGCTACTGTCCCATTGTACTTTAATTCCCCAGGTTGCAAATTCTTCAGTGTTTTGTTTGTTCTGGCAAAGATAACAGAAAAGGTTTCATTGGTGCCAGTTATCATTGAAAATCTTGGTGGCTTATTACAGTCTTTGTTCTCTTCTTCCTCAGAAACAGATGCTGTTCTGTTTCTAATGCAGGGAGACTATGGGCCCATGCAGACAGCCCCATATCCCAGAACCTGTCTGGGTTTTTACTGGGAGAGTCCAAACAATGCCCCGGTAAAAACTAATTAATTTGCAATAACCTTGGTTTTTCCAAAGTAATTAAATATCCCCATTAGATCTGGGCCTTCCTGAAAGATTTGGGTCGAAGGGGGTATTGGGCCTGTGGGGACTCACCCGCAGGTAGTTCCAGGACTAACTGGAACTACCCAGGGGTCAGTTCCCACAGCCATCTTGCACCTTTTGGGCTCCTGGAGCCCAAATGTGTGGGATGGCACCAACCCCCTTCCCCCGTGTCCCCCAAAACAACCCTTAAAAATTAAAAAAAAAAAAAACCTACCCAGCAACCATTCAGGTACTCCTTCAGTCCTCCTAGCTCGAAGAAATGATGTGCCAGGAGATTGGGGAGAAGCATTTTTTTTCCTCACCCCTAGTTTCCTGGCTCATCATTATTATTATTTTGCACCAGGAGCACTGAAGAAGTATCTCAATGGCGACTCGGCAAGTTTATTTTTTAATTTTAAGGGTTGCTTTGCGGAGCTTCTAGGTGGCTGTATGCCATCTCAGTAGCTACCAGGATGGCATGTAGCCACCAATCCTCCCAGGAAAGCTTATGAGGACAAAAACCACTTTGGCATGGGTTTTACCCTTGTCTGGACATGCCCTATATAAGTGCATAAGAACTGTCACAGACCCAGAGGAAACAAAATTTTTAGTTGAATTCACTGAGGGCCCTTCCACACAGCCCTATATTCCAGAATATCAAGGCAGAAAATCCTATATCTGCTTTGAACTGGGTTATCAGAGTCCACACTTAGATAATGTGGGATTTTCTGCCTTAATATTCTGGAATATAAGGCTGCGTGGAAGGCCCTGAGAGAAAGAGGGAGGGACATTCTGTCTAGCCAGCAGGTGAGGTGAGAGATACAAAGTCAAGTGAGGGGACTGACCCCAAATTCTGTATGATGACTGGAATGTATAGTAGATAAAGAACCTTACTGTGACAAAGTCAGTACTTGTTCTTCAACCCCAAATTTGTCTTGTTTATTTGTTTGATTCATTTCTATTCCATGTTTCTTTCATTAATGGTACTCAAGGTGGCTAACAACATATTTTAAAGCAAAACAGATTAAAACTATACACACTCATTAATAAAAGAGTAATAAAATATAAGAGTTATTTAAAGAGCTATTAAACAGTTTATAAAATGAAAACATTAATCGTTGAAATGTATTAAAAGACTATACATAAACCTTAAAAACAGTACTGTACTACTATGAAAAGGCTATAGTAGCTCTCTCTCTCTCTCTCTTTGACTGCCCCCCCCCCCCCCCCCGCTTCCAGTGTTTCTCTCTGCTGACATTAGCATATGTTTCTGTGCATCTGATTCATTCTATAAGTAAGTGCTCTCTTACCAGAAATGTGCCATTGAATCATGTCATTTTCTAAGTTCTCCAATCACAAAATTCATCTAGTGCAAACGAGGAAGAAAAAAGATAGATGGTGTTTCAGGAATATTGGTGGGACTTGGTCATAGAAGATCAGTATTTAGATTTCTGCTCAGCTGTGGATTGCTTTTCAAATGTTACAAGAGTTCGGCCTCAGTTTGTCACCTGTAAAAGAATTAATTTACATCCAGGTTTAATGAAATGAAGATCACAAAGCACCTTTGTAAATGAAAATTGCTGTTGATCCAGTGGGACATTAATAATATTTCATATACTCCCCCGCAACAAGCTAAAGATTCTGGACAGGAAGTGCAGCTGATGTAAATCAGCACCACACCCCATTGACTTTCATGGAATTATGCCAGTTTTTAGCAGCTGAGGATCTCCTTTAAGCCTCTTATTTCTAAGCCATGTGTTACAGTAATATCAGAATTCTGTCCATCACACGTAAGGGGAGGCAAACAGCTGTTTTGTTCTAAACACATCCTATTGTGTCATCATCAAAGGTCTCTGTCCAAGAAATGGCCACTAAATGAATGTGGATAGGAGTTGCATCTGTGATGGCTGCTCAACATCTGTCTTTGTGCCGTGGCACATTATGTGTCTCAAGGTCCCATCCTACATCACTTCTCATTGGGTTGCTGCAAACTACACCTAGATGCAGTGGCTGTTTCAAGCAGGAAGGTCTGGCAGGTGAACTATGAGTAAAATATCTCATATTGTTCATGTCCCTGATCTCAGTAGGCCAGATACAGTGGACTTCTTGGTATCCACTAGGGTTTGGTTCCAGCATCTCTCTTCCACTTTGAATATCAAAATCAATAGATGCTCAGTAAGGCAGGTACCTGACATGTCCCTGCTGACAGATTTTCCAAAATTGCAAGTGTGCCATTTCATGCCAAGAATCGAGAGACATGTATTATGCAAACACCTGTTGCTGTTTACACGTACTTCAGTGAGCAGGTCATGGGAAATATATTTGAGCAATGCTACAAATGAGCAGGAAATGCATGCTTCTCTCCATTACACTTGGGGGTCATGTCGAACAGAGATATAGGAGCTTGCAGGAGAGAACTACATAAAGAGAACAAAGGCTCTTTGTTCTTTCATTGATACCGGATTTAATTTGGCATTTCAGAAGGCAGGACCAGGAGATGTAGTACTGGTCTGTTTACATGCATAAACCTATTAATACACCTCCTGTTATAGTTAGCAACACTAATGAGCTACAAATAGATTCAAAAGGTTATAAAAAGGGACATCAATGCCTGTGAGCATATCCATTGAAGCTGGGTCCCTTGGTACAAGTAGTTAACAGAAAAGACGGAGAACAACTTTCATCAAATCCTGCTCCCCAACCAATGCTTTCTCCAGTGTGAGGGTGTCTGCATGTATTAGAGTGCAAGGGGACCTTTTGTCGACCTCCTGCATTGCTGACGTGGATCACTCCTTTGGGTGAAGTATGCCCATTGTGGTGTGCATCAGAGTACAGATTCAGTTCTCTTACTTTGATCTTGTCCTGATCCCTTATTATCAATGCTTTGTGTTTTCTCAACACATGCCTAACTCATATTCACTATTTTCTTTGGTTCAGGAAGATTTTTGCATGGTGGAAAGAGAGTCCTGATTTCCTTTCTGCTTCATAATCCCAGGGAAATGCTCTATATTTCATTGACTTCTATAGCCATAATTGAACATACTGTATTTAATTTTGCCGGAAAGCAAGGTGACACACACATACAACCTGAAGCCACAGTCTGGTCAGATGTGTGGTGAATGGTTGGCACTTTCCAGTGAAATAGACTAAGGGGATTCGGAACAGAAGAAAGAATGTACTTATTCATACCACTCTTTATCACCTTTTTGGGTTCACTGCCACAATACATGGCAGTAGGGGGTTAGGCAGATGCATGGGTGATAGTTCTGTTCATCCAGTGTCTTGGTTCCTGACTTGGCCATGGTGGCCCATGCTCTTGTTACATCCCATTTAGATTACTGTGCTCTATGTGTGGTTGCCTTTGAATATGGCCCAGAAGCTTCAGCTAGTCCAATGGGCGGGAGCCAGACTTCTAACTGGAGTGGTATACAGGAAGCATACAACTCCTCTGTTGCATCACCTCCACTGGCTGCCGATATGCTACCGAGCCCAATTTAAAGTGCTGATCTTGGCCTATAAAGCCCTAAATGGTTCTGGTCTAACTTATCTGTCCAAACACATCTCCTCTTATGACTCTATTCGAACTTCAAGATCTTCTAGGGAGGCCCTACTCTCGGTCCCACCTTCTTTGCAAGCACGACTGGTGGGGAAGAGAAACAGGGCCTTCTCCATGGTGGCCCCTCAGCTGTGGAACTCGGTCCCCAGCAACATCAAGCAGGCCCCATCCCTTCTGGGTTTTGGGAAAAAGCTCAAGACTTGGCTCTGTACACAAGCAGTCGAAGAACAAGTTTCTATGGTTTCAACATGATCTGGATTAAGGATTATGAGCAGGGCTATGGATGAATGGAACTATGTACTTTATATGCTTTTTAAATTTTGTATATGGATGTATGTTTATTATTGCTTAATGCTGATCTTTTTTAACTGTTTGATTTTTATCGACATTTTTTACCGGCATTGAATTGTTGCCAGAATTATAAGCTGCCTTGGGCCTCTTCAGGTGAGAAAGGTGGGATAGAAATGAAGTAAATAAATAAAATAAAAATAAAATAAATTATGCCTCTGAATGTCAGGTGGAGGCAATAGCAGAAAAGAGAACTTTCCTTCATTTCTGATGTGGGCTTTCTCAAAGCCTTTGGTCAAACAATATGAAAAGCAGAATGCTGATGTGGATAAACCTCTTATATATGCTTCACTTCTGATGTTTCATACCAGTAAAAAGTCAACCCGGAGATATTAGTCCCAACAAAACACAGCACCTGATCCTTAGATATAGGAACTATTAGATTCACTATTGTTGTGTGTCTTCAAGTAATTTCTGATTTATTGCAAAGCTAAATGAAATCTATTATGGTACTGATTTGTTCAGAGAGGGTTTCTCATTACCTTCTCTAAGATTGAGACATGACTTGCCCAAGGTCACCCAGTGGGTTTCCACGGCACAGCAGGAATATTATGCTTGCTCTTACATTGAATATGTTGTTGTGTGCCTTCAATTCATGTCCCTCTTATGACAACCTGAAGATCAACCTATTGTAGACTTTCTTGGGCAAGTCACACACTCTCAAACTTCATCTGAGGCTGAGAGAGTGTGACTTGTCCAAGGTTTCCATGACTGATCAGAGATTTCAAACCTTCCCTGCAGAACTGTAGTCCAACACTTAAACCATTACACCATGCTGGCTCTCATATGAATAATAGCTTCTAATAAATAAGAGCAGGATTTCATCTTTTTCGGGAACAAATCAGATGCCATGACAGAAAAGAAAAGAACTTCGAAAAGGCACTAGCCTAAATAAATGAGTTAAGGTTTTAAAAAAACAAAAACATTTTGACCCCAAATCTCTATAATTTTGAATGGTTTACCAAACTCCCAACCCTGCAAAATTCTGTGACAGGTTTCCCTAGTTCCCTCAAGAGCACCAAAACAAAAACAACCCATGGGTGCTGGGCTGTTGACCTGACATGCACCACACCTGTGTAAGTGGTCAATGAGTCACTTCTTGACAGTCCTCCAAACCTTTCACAATTCTGTGGTATGCATAGCAGCCTCCCCATGCTAGCTTTCAACAGGCGTCTTCTTCAGGAGTGACTGATTTGCAACAAAATGTAATTGTGTGATTGACTTTCAGTTGGGAAATAAATAACCTCAAGAATTTACACTCATGAAAAGCTGTCCAAAGGAGATTAAACTGAGTTAACCCTAATGAGTTTCTATTTGGTCCATTCTGACCTGAAAAGTAATGAAGATGCCTGACCTTCAGAAAATCTCTTCAGCCTTCTGCCATGCTGCACTTGTGGTGCTATCACATGTACTCTTACAGGTTGAATACCTTTTATCTGAAATGCTTGTATTTCAGGTTGTTTTTGGATTCTGGAATACTTGAATATACTTAATGTTTTAGAGTTATGACAAGGATGCAATTGGAAGTATATCCCCAAGTCAAATTATGTCTACTTCAGTTGTGTTATTTAGAACTACCTTTTTTCTCCTAGGAATGGGAAGAGTATTCAAAATATTTGTAAAACAGTCAGAAATTTTGCTTCCTGAATATCAAGGAATGCTAATAGGGAGAAACCTAGACTGATAAGAGTGTTTGAAGCTCAAGATCTATTGGAGACAAAATTCACACATGATTATTTTGTGTCATCCATATGTCTTTGTGTGTGTGTATGTAGAAAATAAACTTACAATATTTGTTTCTTCATAAAGTTATGTTTCTTGTGTATAAAATTGATTTTCCTTCCAAAGCAACCTTTGGACAAAATAAGTCTCAAAATGCAGTCTTCAGAAACTATATTTTTAAAATCCTTGCAGGGGAAGCAACTTGCAAAACTTTTTTTTTTGGTCGTGTCAGGAGCGACTTGAGAAACTGCAAGTCGCTTCTGGTGTGAGAGAATTGGCCGTCTGCAAGGACATTGCCCAGGGGACGCCCAAATGATTTGATGTTTTTGTCATCCTTGTGGGAGGCTTCTCTCATGTCCCCACATGAGGAGCTGGAGCTGATAGAGGGAGCTCATCCGCCTCTCCCTGGATTTGAACCTGTGACCTGTTGGTCTTCAGTCCTGCCGGCACAGGGGTTTAACCTACTGCGCCACCGGAGGCTCCTTAATTGTTGAATTGTTGATGAAGAAAGGTTCAGAAGCATTGCCTCACTACCTCTTCCCTCTTCTGGGTAAACACTGGAGGACACACTCTGTGGGGTACTGAGGACCTGCACAACTTGCTTACTGTGTGTGTTCTCCAGTGCCTATATACAGGGAAATTATTTTCACAGAAAGCCTGAAAAATACCTTTAGAAGAAGCAAAAATGAGTTTTCAAAAAGCTTTCTCTGTGCACATTGAATAGTCCATACTGATTCTATAACACACCCTCCCCCCTTTGTATATTCATGTGACTTTCATGGAGGAAATCATACTCTCTGACATTCACCATGGCAGCTTGCTCTGAGGGAAGCACTTAAGATTTTCACAAGGGCAATAAGATGAGTTGTTGTTTACAAAGCTTGATCCAGCTCCATTCTTTAATGCCAGAGTGTCCATCCTTTGGGTGTCATAAGATTGAGGATATGTATCCTTGGATATATGTTTTCTTAGTTGTCTGGTAATATTATGTTATGGCAGGAGAAGTTGTATGTTAAGTACCTTATAGGAACAAGAGCACCAAATGACTATTTTTGTCATCTAAACCAGGCTTTCAGCTATGTCCACTAAGTATTACTACTCAGTAATCTCTGAGGGCATGTGGTCACAAGTGTTTACCAGCAAACTCCATTAAGTACCCCATAATTAAACAAAATAATAAAACAGTATTCTTATGCCCACCCTTGGATTGGCAAAATACCTAAGCACTGTTTCCTATACTCACCCATTGTCACAGAAGTCACTCCTGCTGAAGGTGAATGGAAAATAATTAGGCTCAGCAATTCTAGATGATAAAAAGGCAAAGTAAAGGGATGCGGGTACAATAGGGAGAGCTATGCAGGGGAGTGCATTCACTTACGTCAGTGCTAGAACCTTTCTTGGTGTGAATTATGTTTTTCACACAATCTACAGACCAGATGAAATATATGTGCAAAACAGTATATCTGAGACCCTGTTGGTCAGTGCTGTGGCACCCACATAGATGGTGATGGCAGTATAGGATGCAACACAGCTGCAGAAGTGAAACAAACACAGGGTCTGTGATGATGGCTGCCCATGGCAACAGTGAAAGCTATCTTTTCAACTAGAGAAGTTGCCCTGATGGTTCTTGGACAACTCCAGAGCTGGCAGGGCAGCCTTATTTTCTGATGTGTATGGAAATCACAGCTCACTCATGCCTTTGTCACAGGACTTGCAGCCTGATGCTGTGTTGCCTTTTATACTGCTACCATTATCTACATTGGTGTAATTGTACTGGCTTACATTTGCAGATTTAACTGTCGTGTATTTGATTCATGGATTTGATTAATATGTTTTGTCTAGAAATTTCTGTCCTCCAAGATGCCTTTATGATCAACTTTCACCAGAAATGTATCATAAAGTTGTCCTGGAGAACCTAGAGATTCGTAGAGAAGTATTGTCTCAGGTGAAAAAATGCGGGTGAAAATGGGTTTAAGTAACCAGTTTTTCCTGCATTGGAGTCCACACTGTGCACCCCAAACACCAGATTTTCCCTCTTGGGTGTCTAGATGCTATCCCAATTATAATTGGGATAGCAGTCAGCCACCCCCCCCCCACACACACACACACACTCCCCAAATTTAGGCCCTAAGACTTACCAGAATGTGGCTGACTGACATGGAGCTTGCTTGTAATTTTCTCCTGGCATGCTAAAATGGTACACGAGGAGAAGGGGAGAGAGATGAGGAAGGGGGTGGGTGCCCTCTTAGTTTTTCGGACTCATGGTGCCCAAAACCTGAGATGGCTGAGTTGTGCCCGGGGATCACGTGACGCAATCTTCAGGCCCAATCCACACAGGACCCACATCTGGTAAGACCCGAATCTTACCTAAGATCGAAATCTTGTTGTTGTTCATTCGTTCAGTCGTCTCCGACTCTTCGTGACCTCATGGACCAGCCCACGCCAGAGCTCCCTGTCGGCCGTCACCACCCCCAGCTCCTTCCGAAATCTTACCAGGTGTCTAATTAATTCAGAATAAGCCAGGGAAACCCTGCTTTGTTCTGAATTAATTTGGTTTTACTGGAGGTGTAATTTGGACATCTCTGGTAAAACTGAGACAGGTCTCAGGTATTTAGGCCTGTCTGGATGGGCCCTTAATGTGCAGTTTTCCTCAGTTTTGCAGGGGTACTGTTCTCCTAAGCCCCACAAAGTGGAAGGCTTGCTGGATGCTTTACATATGTCTTTTGGCAAATATGTACAATGTCTGACCATGCAAGGCCCAATGTTCATTGGTTGACAACATTTGCAGGCTCAAGTTGTATGTTAAGAACCTTATAGGAACAAGAGCACCATATGACTATTTTTGTCATCTAAATCAGGCAACAGAAAATAGATATTTACTGAGTTCCCTATGTTGGCTCCTGGCTTGAATTATACAGGCCTGCCTTACAACAATCCACCCATTAGAAGAAGATTCCCTTCTCCTAGCCTAGCAATATATATCATTATACCCCAGTTGCATACTTGTCCTTAGAGGTTTTTCTGTCTTGGGCAAGATAGGTAGCATCTCTGTCTGATAGAAAGGGCATGAATCTGTCCAAATATCCTCTTAGAGACTGATCAATATCAAACCATGAAGTCAGCTGGAGAAATCATTTTATCTGTGTTCCGATAAAAATTGAGAACAACTTTCGCAAATAATATCAGCACAATTACTGAATTGAATAATTATCTTTATGACTGTAGTAAGGTGAACTAGTACATTTTGGCTGTCTATGCAGTTGAGGCAGCCCAATGCCTCACATTATTTTCTGAAGTCCAGAGGGAGCATATAGGCAATCTCACTAGGTGGCTGCTTCATCCTGATGTCCTAGTGAAGCAGAGGCTTAATGAAAGTGCTTGGAACATCTAATTACTTGCTTCAAACCACGATCATTGCCTTCTTTCACAATGCATCTTGGGAGGTAAAGTGATGTTGACAGGGCAGCTGGTGAGAAGAGGAGCTAATGAGACACATTCCAGTGTATGAAGACTGGAAGGAGTGCATGTGTTAGGCAAAGGTAGAGTGTCTGCTCCAGCTGGCACTACAGAAACAGATGCCTCTTGTGCAAAAGAACTGCCCTTGCCATTCCTCCTCCTGAACCGCACCTTCCATGCACCCAGATCTGCTCTAAAGAGCCCCCTAATCCTATGAAGGAGCCAGCATGGCATAGCAGTTTGAGCATTGGACTACAGCTCTGGAGAACAAGTTTTGATTTCCTTCTTGGCCATGGAAAGAAACCCACTGGGTGACCTTGGACAAGTTCTACCCTCTTAGCATAAGAAAATCAGATAGGGCCACCATAAGGCAGAACTGATGCAGAGACATGCAACAACAAATTTTATGAAGCAGATTTGGACAGATTTTAAAAGAAAGCTTTTTTTTTTTTTTGCAAGGAGAACACTCAATTCCGCTGGCACGTTCCCACCTCTGGATGTAGTTGTGTTAACTATGATCTCTGGTAAAGAAGAGAATTTGGAGGAAACATTTGTGGCGACTCTCTTTCATTTTCTCACCGGTGTTTAGCCTTCCCACATTTAAAGTGAAGAGTGATGAGACATGTCTTAAATCCTTGCTAATTTTCCCATATATTTCAGTAGAATTTACGATCCACTAACTTAGTTTGGGTCCAACTTCTAATTATTTCTGTGCTTATATATTACTTGATTTAAAAGCCCATGACACAAAATCTTGGCTTGTTTGCTATAGTTTTTCCACTTATCAGTGCTTTTTGTGATATTTCTCTAGAGGCAAAATGCCCAGTTAATTTCAATGAAGTTAGGCCTGCTGCATGTTGTTGTACCTCTTCAGGTCATTTTTGACTTATGACAACCTTAAGCTGAACCTATCATGAGGTGACTTTTAAAAAAAGGTTTGTTCAGAGGGTTTGTTGTGACATGCCTTTGCCTGCCTCTAAGACTTAAAGGTGTGACTTACTCAAGGTCACCCAGTGGGTTTCTATGGCTGAATAGGGATTCAAACTCTGGTCTCCAGAGTTGTTATCCAGGCTGTCATTGTTACACCATGCTGGCTTCACTTTGGCAGCTGGTAAGATTTTCCTGCTAGGAGCTCAGAACTTAAGAGACAGGAATATTTTTACCCTTGAAGAAGCATTTGACTATTTGAACCCCAGATCCAGTGTGAAATAATGTGTCCATGCACTTAAGTGGTCAGTCACGTGTTTCAAGGGATATCCAGTCCAGATCAAGAACCTTCATCACAGAGAGCAAGGGCTTTGAGGTTGCACCTGGGCACCACAGTGAACAAGCTGCCATCACAGCTGCTCAACATTTTCCCTGCTATGTTAAGGTATATATTTTGTATTTCTTCCTATTGAGATTTTACTAGAGATCCTGCATATGGTCATGGTTTGAGTGTTTATGGAAGATTCTGGAAGACCTGGGGTTGAATCCCCAACCAGTCATGAGACTCCACTTGGTGACTTCGATCAACCACACAATTTCAGTCTAAGGGGAAAGCAATAGATAATCTTCTTAGAATTAATCTTACCAGGAAGACCCTAGATGAGGGTCACTACAAGTCACATAATCACAAATTGTTTCTAAATTTGCCTCTGTCCATATGTATATTTTATGCAGATCTGTTTTGTCTTTTTTCCCTCATTGTTTTGCTGATGCATAAGTGACCACTCTAATTTAAGATGTAAAGCCTTGGGAGAACTTTATTAGCTCATTTGCTGTTTGCATGAATCACCAAGGCATGTGTAAGACAAATGCAAGAACAAGGTTTAGCAACAAACAAAAACTACTGAGAGCGGGCTTCAGAAATAAGAATTAGCTGATCAGGGAAAGGTGCTAATACTCATTATTGCGCTGCCTGTATTATTATTTTTTGTTAAATGGAGATGGCTTATTTCTGTACTGCTCATAAATATTTATCAAAATATTTTCAACTTTTGATTGGAATCTCCCAAAATCAGAAATTTGATAGTTGTGTATTGTAGTTGGTGTGGTCTTTGGAAATATATGCTGTTTGACATAACATATGATATTTGGAATCTATGCTTTGGAATCTGATACATTTAAATATTTGGCAACTCATTCATGGTATAGGTTCCCTCCTCACTTCCTGTTGTGTGTAAGTGAGGTATTTGTAACTTGGGGACTGCCTGTAATTTGCTGTTTTAAAATAATTTTCATTCAATATCTTGAGTATGGTTTGCTCTGGTATCTTTCTTCTCTCCCTCAGAGGCATTTGTTGGAACATGTCAAATGGCACTGCTAGAATTTCCTGACATCTCAGCTGTTGTCAGTACCATCAGGGATGGATGACACGGAATAACTGGCCTAGAGGACATTACTTTCAGTGCTATTAGTGATTAATAAAGACAAACCGGAAGTGTTAGCTTTTGGACTGCAACCTTTAAAATTCTGTATTACCTGGGAAAGTCTGGGAGATATCATCCAACAAGCTGACCTTTCCAAGTTCTGTGTAAGCTTATATAGAAGAGTGGTGAATGAACCATGGAGGTTTTATCTGGACTGTCATAAGCAGGGAAAATTTCTAAATCCACTGATGACTAATAATGGGCAGTGAATGATGATATATATATGGAACTACCAAATAAATTGCCACCAAGTGAGTGATGAAACATTTCTATTGCTTGTATGTGTGATTACATACAGGCAGTCCCCAAATTATGAACAAGATGACTTCTGTAGGTTTGTTCTTAAGATGAGTTTGTATGTAAGTCAGAACAGGTACATTTTAAAAGTATAACTTCAATCATATAAGCTTTGGGTAGCATAGGGAAGAGTGGACACCCTTGTGGTGTTTATTTTGCTGCCTGTGCCCCTGTTCAGAATATTTCACCTCACTTTCTCTCCCCATGATAATTGGATTTTGAAAAAAAAAAAAGGGTTGTTCTGGAAACAAAGATTAATGATAAAGCTTCAGTGGAACTTTCTTCCAGGAGTGAATTTCCCTTCCTAGGGGTAGATTTCTCTCACTTCCCGTTGTCTCACCCCCGTTCTTAACTATGAGTCATTTGTAAGTCAGATGTTTTAAGTTGGGGATTGCCTATATGTAGGGAGAAAACAAGATGCCACCCCAAAAATCCTCATAATTTCTGGGATGTTTAAAAGACAGGCAAAGGTATCCCTGCATGTGAATATCATCATTTCAGATGGTAAAGAGAATTTCACTATAGAACAGGTGGCAGAAGAGTGACCATATGGATGATAAAATGTGTGGTCAAAGGTCAGTGGTAGTTACAGGAAGCTGGTTTGTACTTACATCTAGACCAGTATTGTAATTCTGATTGACAACAGTTCTCCAAAGTGTTCCGCATAAATCTTTTCTTAATCTTGTCTGGGCATCATTGGTGTTTCTAGTCATCATTCCATTTTTGTACTGACCAGGCTCGATTCTACTTAACTTCCAAAACTGGACATACTCAGGTGTGTGGAGGGTAGCATTGTGGTTACTTGTCTAATAAGGAGCTCACTAAGATGTAAAATTACCATTTTGTAGCTTCTTCTGGTGTCTTCAATTTGTTTATGACTCCTGGCAACTCTCACCCTATGCCATTCATGAGATCATACAATAATAGAGTTGGAAGAGACCATATGGGCTATCTAGTCCAACCCCTGCCATGCAAGAAAAACACAATCAAAGTATCATAAATCAACAGGCAATCTGAAGACAAGATTTTCTTGGCAAGGTTTGTTTAGATGGGGATTTCTTTTTGCTGTCTTCTGTTTCTGAGGAAATGTGACTTACCCAAGGTCATCAGTGATTGGTTAGACCATTTCATTTATAGGCCTTCTCTCCATGAATATTTTCAGAAATAAATATCCACTCAAGTTGAGTTACCACCCTTTCTCATTACTGAAAAGTAGGCAAAATGGAACATGCAGCTGTTTAAAATGTATAAGTATAGCTACAAAGTTAGAAGTAATTGTTATAATTCAAATACAAATAATGTACACTAATCTCATCATAGTGGAGAAGAAGGCTGTGGCCAGGTAACCTCGGTTCCTGTTCAGTCTGATGTTTGTGTGTTGTTTGGTGATAGACAACATAAAAGCTTCTCTCCTGTTATGCTTCCAGGTTAAGAGTGCAACTCTTGAATTAGACCACTCCACAGATAGAGGACTTCTTCTATAGAGGGTTTTTTTGGTAAAGTAGGCTACGTAGACCCTCCCCCGTCCACACATCTTTTAACAGCCAACAGCATTTTCCACTGTGATTTGGCATCACTTCAAATAAACTATTCAGCTCTTTAAAACATTTCTTGCTGTTCAGCATAGTCTACTGGCCTCAAAAAGATGAATAACTCCTAATTAGTCAAACCATTTGTCCTGCTAGGCCAGGAATAGGAATTATGTACTCCCTTCAGATGCAGTTGGGCTGCAACTTTCAGTGTTCCTCAATATTGCTGGGTTATACAGTTCCCAGCTATGATCTAAGCTGTTGATTTTTTGACCCAACTGTTAAGCAGCCTTCCTCATTCGTACAGCCTAAGACTACAGATGCCAGTGACTTAATCCAGGATCTTAAACTTACAAAGCAGGTGTTCTAACACTGACCTATCAATCCCATGGAAAGCTTTAGGATTTTCAGGGTTAATGATCTCCACATTTATTTTGAACTCTTTGCCCTCAATACTGGCTATGTTTAACCTCACAATTCATTTTCTGGTTTTTCTATCTAACTACAAGAGAGAGTCAAAAATTATCCACACTCTGGCTGTACAATTTATTTTAATCAACTTACGGGGGGGGGGGGGATATAAATACATCATTTTCCAACACAATCTCCCTGCTTTTCAATACAGTTTGTCTGTTTGTCAACAAGCTTTCATTGTCTCTTCTTAAAAATTCGTTAGGCTGAGCTGCAAGCCATGAATACAATTGTCTTCACCTCTTCATCAGACATGAATTGTAATCTTCATAGGGCTTCCTTCAGGCATCCAAACAGGTGATAGTCCGGTGGGCAAGATGAGGACCATAGGGAGGATACTTTAACACTTCAAAATGAAGTTTTTGGAAAGTGTTGACAGTATTGGTAGAAGTGTGTGGACTTGCATTGTCATGCAACAACCCAACGCCCTTGAGTAGCAGTCCTCTGCATTTTGTCCAAATTTTAGGCTTCAGCTCTTCATTGAGCATGTTTGGACCCCTGAAAAAGCCCTACAAGAACAAAGATTCATGTCTGGTTAAGAGATGAATACAGTGATGCATAAGTGACTTGTAGCTCAATCTAAAACATTTTAGATAGGGGAATTGCTGACAGATTGACAAAGTACATATTGAAAAGCAGGGAGACTGCATGGGAAAATGATGCATTTGTCTTTTCTAGTTGATTAAAGTAAATTCTATAGCCATATCACCCTCATATTTTTAGCATGTCATTATTCTATAAATTGTCCTTTACAGTGCTGACGTAATTGTAAAAGCTGTGGATTTCTCACAAGAGGACACTGAAGACCATGAATTGGTCATTGGGTGAGTACTAGTATTAAACAACAATATTACATCAGTGAAAGATAACTGTTATTATTCAGTTTCCTTTTTGAACTCTGCTCCATTTCAACAAATAGTCCTGTTTTTCTGAGGAGGGAGGTCCCCTTTCACATTTCATCACTTTTCTATCTAGCAGCCTTGTCATCTTCTGTACTAGATCAAGATTAAGACAGAACAAGGTGAGCATTGAGGTGTTTTGGGCCCCTTAGGTGCTATAAATATCAAAGGTGTTTGGAAAGTTGTTGCTATGTCAGTCTCAATGATAAGGAAAGATAATGCAGATAAGATGAGACTCTCAGTTGTCACATACTGCACTGACATCAGTGTTCATATACAAAACTATTGTCCTCCTTCTGTCCTTCATTGACCACGATTTCAAAGTATTCTCACAATATCAGGGCCCCCTCTTTTAAGCAAGAAACACGTGAGAGATGTTCTTCTGTGATATTCTGCCTCACATGGTAGAATGACTTGAGTAAACTTTAGAAACTATGCCCTGCATGTTGGGTTGGAAGGCAGGCACCATTTGCTCTTTAATCTCAGACAGCAAATGTTATTGAACTAGCCAAGACAATCCCCACTTGGTTTTTCCAAAAAAAGAGAAAGACTAGGTTGATTGACCAGATTAATCCCAACATTCACAGGTGGGCAATACTTTTCTTAGGATGCACACTATGGACAGGAATTTCATTTTCCAAAAATTTCGTTAGTCCATTTGAGAATGTGCAGTGGTCTTTCCTTAGTAGATTACTTCCATGAGCTTGGCTTAGAGACCATTGTCTGATGAAAACCATGCCCGAGAAACTGGTAATATTTTATAAGAGCTAGATGACTTGTTCCTTGAAATTCCTTTTAAATTAAATTCATTTGTGCTGCTTGTTACTTACTACTTGCTGTCTACTCTGGAACAGAGGCCTTTCCATTGTATACCACACACCTGTCTTGCCGTAATCATTCAGTTGGAAGGAAACAAGAGCCAGAACAAATCTTGACTATCCCCATGTTAGCACACAGCAGGGTGCCTATCAGGATATGTAGAGTATATCATCTCTTTAGCAGCAGCTGGCTTCCTGCTGCTAGGTTAGTGTGCATACATGTAAATGGCCAAGGGGGCTTGATGGATTGTTAATGAGAACCTGCACATGAAAAAATAGTTCAATGTTCCAGAAACCTCCACCACTGCAAAGACCAGGTAGCAAACATCAAAGTGAAAGTTGAATTGTTTATTGTAAAAATCAAGTCCTAAACCTTACATTCATCTAGTTTGATTGTTCTGATTAAGTTATGGCAGGGATGGATGATTATTTCGTTGGGTCAGGTACTATTCAGGACACTAAAAGTTGCCTTTATAATAAAACATCTTTGCATGTTTACTCAAAAATCAGCCTCATTAAATATAATGGGAGTTGGCTCTAAGCGGGTGTGCATAATGCAGTATGATCCCATGACTGTGGAGAATATGTTCTTGAACTTACTATGGAAACAGTAAACTCCCAATAATAGTAAGGAACATTGAAATGAATAACTTTCACCAGACATTGTCGTAGAGTCACCCCAGAGAGCCTAGAAAATTTCAGGATAGATATCCTCTCTAGGAATTTTCTGTGTCATACAAGGTGATTATGTGATGCCTTCCAGTAGATAGATTCATCTGGAGAATCTAGAACATTCCTACAGATAACATTTTGTTAGAAATGGGGACATGAAGCCAGAAATACTGATCCTATAGGTATGGGAGGATCATACTATCTAACACAAGCTAATATGTTGACTTCTTTGAATTACTACATCAAACTTCCACAGAGGCCCAAAATCTGCAATGGGGTGCAGATTAACCTGAGGCATCCAACCAATGCCTCTGGAACAGCACCTGAAAAGAGCAGCCAGGTGCAGCCAGGCCCCACCGGTAAGAAGTCTAAAGGGGAAAAAGGGGGGGGGGGGCTGGGATCTGCCTAGATGCTCTTCTGGGTTGACTTCTGGTTGACCCGGGAGAGCATGTAGCCTCCACTCCATCAAAACCCTGGGGTTTGAGGCTTTTGTGGGGACTTAATTCCAAGAGGAATTGGGATTTTAAATCCCAGGATATCGGCCTATCTGGAAAGGCCCAGAAACAATTTGAAAATATTATTGCTGCCTCTTAACATGGACAGTGTTTCTCTTTCTAGCCTTTGGACTTTCTCTCCTGGCTTAATTTCTTTACTTATCAACAACATTGGTATCTTCAGAAATATTTCAAATCAACTAATTTTTGTTGTTGTTGCTATAGGTTCTCAACAAGCTGGAGAAATGCCACCTGCATACAAGTGCATGTGAGCCATGTAGTTTGTCAACACTACTGCCTCTCACACATATATCTGGGGAAAAGTATGGGGAGGATGGAAACTGTTTCGAACTAAGCATCTCTCAAAAGCTCTAGCTGCAGATACATAGCTGTTTATCTGCAGATAGTGTGAATTATTATAGAAACAACGAGCTTCACCTCCTTAAAACCCTGGAATGCTGCCACTGTGTTTGGTGAGCCACTTCGTATAGAATGTCTTATTTTCATACCAATCTACAGTTAAACTCTCTCCTACCATGGAAGATGTTACTGGTATAAATTGTCTGTTCTATGGCATTTTAAAAATAGCCAAGCCATAGCATCAGGAGAGTAAGGGGATCATTCCCAAATAAGGGAAGAAGGGGGAAATTGAGCTGGTGAAGTAATGGAAACATTTGCGTTCCAGCTGAGCACATGACTGATTACCAAAGTGTGATGCTGTCTTAGTTTGCTGCCCTTAAGTAAGTAGTGCCTGTGAAGACCTTGGATCTGATAGACAACAACAGGCTGTGGTTGGTCAGGCGGCTTATCACATCATCAACATCATCAACAAATCTTATATGTATTCAACTAAACAAGCTGTCATGTCTAAAAAGCGAAATCCATTTAGAACTCTCATCATCAAAGCTTAATATCACTGTAAAACCAATGCTGCAGCTTCATTGAAACTTCAGAATATTTGTCTAAAGATGTGAAGGCCAGAAAAAAACTGGAAAAAAATAGATAGAAAATCAGATATTTTCTGCATTTTTCAGAAGGCTTTTTTTCCTGGGATTTTTTAAAGCCCTCTTATGAAATATTTTCTTTGAGAATGATAAATGCAATGTTTGACAGATTATTCACATATTTATTGCCCCAAATAATGTCTAAAATGATGTTATAGGATGATTTTTATGTAAGACCATATACAGCATCAGATAATTTGTCTTGGTTTCCTTATCTGTTCTTTTTACGAGAATGGGTTCATTATGTCTCCTTGATATTATGGAGAATGAGTGAAGATCAAATATCTTTCTCTATTTTCCCAATGCTGGTGGTTTATTCCTTTGAATTGGCAAGTTTGACCTTCTGCTTAAACTGATAAAAAACCAAAGAGCTTCACTATAGTTCGGACCAATTGAAGACCATTTAGCTCCATTTGTTAAAAAAAAAAAACCTTTATAAAAATGAAGTGCAACTTACAGTTATAATCTGAATAAATTCTACTTTTAATATGTCAAATGTGAGATTTGTCCATATGTAATGTATTTTGTGTTCCTAAATTAACAAAGTGACTTTTAGTTTGTAAAAAGATGATAATATCGCAATCATAATATTTAATTTGTCTTAAAAATATTTTCCAAGAAAAAAATTCAAAACTACCAGAAAATTTGCATCTTCCCGTAGCCCCAATTTTACTATGGATAAAAAAGAAAAACCATCCACCGCATGGTAGCAGTCCCCTTTTCATGATTATGAGCCATTGAACTGGCAAAAGAACCTGGGAAGAGAAATCCCTCCTCCTGTCGTCTGCCATCCCACCTCTCTAGGGGCCCTTCCACACAGCCCTATATCCCAAAATACCAAGGCAGAAAATCCCATAACATCTGCTTTGAACTGGGTTGTCTGAATCCATACTCAGATAATGTGGGATTTTCTGCCTTGATATTCTGGGATATAGGGCTGTGTGGAAGGGCCCTGGGGCCCCTTCCGCACAGCTGAATAAAAGCCCACATTTTCTGCTTTGAACTGGGATGCCTTAATATTCTGGGATATATGGCTGTGTAGATGGGCCCGAGATTGCCTGAGCTCAGGTAGCATGGGATGGTTGTAGGGGGCAGTTATACTGGCTCTCTTATAGGTATCTAGAATGACTGTCCCCATTGTCCCAACATAAGGGAAGGTCTGAATTTGAATCTTCCCTAGTATTTTTTAACCTGAAGGATACCACTATTAAATGGCTTACCTTGGGTTAAATTGCATTGGCCTTCTTGCATTGTGTGGATGCATGCAAGCTGATGAGACTCTCCACTACATAATTTGGTAATGTAGATGCATACTCTGTGTTCATCCCAGGAGACTTTGTCATTTTTCCAAATACTTACATGGCACATACACAAAAGTATATAGGAGGATCCATGAGGGAGTGGTGCACTCTTCTTTCCATTAGTTACCTCTCCCCCATGTTTTATGGGATCACACATTTATCACTACCATGCAACTGGTCCTTTTAAGAAGAACAAAGGGTCTTGTAATCATTCAGATGATGTGATAGGCTTCCCCTTCATTTGTCCTTCATAACTGATTGAATATACGAGGTCTTTACAATGATTTTGATATTTGGGGGTAATGATATCTTGCTCACCATACCATGGCAACAGCTTGCATCGTACAGTTGTTGAGCATTGGACTATGACTTCAGAGACCAAGTTCAAATCCCCACATATTCATGGAAACCCACTGGGTGACCTTGGGTAAATAACTCTTTCTCAGCCGCAGAGTGAGGCAGAGATCTTTCTGAGCAAATCCTGCCCCAAAAACGCTGTGATGGGTTCCCCTTATGTACGCCATAAATCAAAATGACTTGAAAGTACATAAAAACAAAACCAATGCATTATGTCCTCTGGAATTGTAATCAGACTTTATCTGAAATAACTAATGTAAAGCTCCAGAGCTCCAGGGTAACATTTAGGATTTTATTCATCATTTTGAAGAAGAGCCCAAAACATCCTGGATCTTCATCCATGTTGCAATCTATTTATTTTTCTTTTAAGAAATCCTCGTACCTCGTTTTTGTGTTTAACCTTCTGGGTCAACAGTAGAAAAATATGCTACTCCTCCTCATTTTTTTCTTTTTAAATGCATTTTGTGTAATATTCCATTTAAGGAAACAATTTTAGTATAATCCTGAATACAGTTAATTGCTTCAGACAAAGCTTTTGATAATTTCCCAAGGGTTTAAAAAGCTCATGGTGATAGTTGTTGCTGATAGGTTTTGGTGCGCATCCTTGGAAAAGTGCCAGTGAATTGGATATACTTTTTCATTGCATGAATGGGAACTGGATATCTTGGTTGGCTGGGGCAAAATCACACTCTTTGTGTACTTTTCAGGTCAAATCCTTTCCTGCTTCTGGTCAGAACAAAAACCCCTTTCTGTTGCCATCAATGGTTCCATCTGTCTAAGTCCGATTAAAGTCAGCAATGTCAGTTAAAAGTATTGAATAGATCCAAAATGTATTTGATTTCAGAGTTACAGAACTGAATGCTGGTGTTGCTACATGACCTCTGATGGATATAGAGGATTTCCACCATGTCAGTTATGACCCAGTCTATTTCAGATTGTTGGGTACCTTCTAATAATAATAATAATAATAATAATAATAATAATAATAATAATTCTTATCTGCCTCTCCTTGTGGCTTGAGGTGGGTTAAAGCGTAATTAAAACACATAAACATTGTAAATATTCCATAAATATACAGATTTCTATACAAGATACTGCACATATTCCACTGAGTCTGATATTTGAGGTGAAGAGGTCATGAAAACTTTGCTGTGATTAATCTCTGCACTGTATCACACCTTTTGTGCTAAGTAGCAGTGACATGCATGTGTGTGTGTGTGTGTACTATGAATGGCTTTGTAAGTGTATGTCCGTTGCATCCAATTTTTTTCTGTTGACCTGCATTGCAGCAGGTGCAGGTGCCAGAATGAATGACTGTTAACACGCTCCACCACCACCATCCTGTGAGAAGGTCACACTTCTGCTCGGGCTTCTGTGGTGCATCAGATATATGAACCATGGTAATAAATCTTTTCAAAAAGAGGATTTATTCCAAACTTGGTCCCTTTGAGGAAGTTCTAGTTATTTCATAGCCTTTTAGAATCTTAAAGTGTCATTCTTGTGTAGTCCAATAAATAAGATATTACTCACCTTTTAACGCTAATATTAGCTTTAGTGATTATTTGAAGGCTAAGTACATACACTTATATTGAGCAATAAATGTTATGATAATGATTTAATCAGAGTTACAGATTTAATCTTAAATTAAAATTCTATGTAATATGTTCAAATTGTAGTCCCTTGCACAGAAAGAACTGCTCACATTGTCCAGGCACTGAGTTGTAAACGTCACTTCAAATTTCTTTGTAATTTCAAGATACTTCTCCACAATTAGAATCTTTAATCCTGTTAAGGGTGTATATGCTTGTTGAAAAAATAATTTCAACATTATAAGCAGTTAAGGTGTGTGAATTTTGAGGAACACCGCTGTATATCTTACTCATCTTAATCACTGGTCTCTTATGCATATTTCACATTTCAAAAATCATTGTGTTTCTTTACCAAGTCTCATGACCCAGCTGTCCATGCCTTATAACATCAAAATTAAGAAAGATTATTTACCAATGTTCATACTGCCTTGGGATCTGTAGTTAAAATTCAAAAATAAAACTACTATTATATCAAAGATCTGGCTATAATAGTCTTATATTTGTACACATAATAACATTTTGTGGGGAGATTGCCTGCCTCCATGAACCTACTATGAGAAGAAAAGAAGTGTGAGCAAGATACACTGGCCCAGTAGCAATACTAATAACATGGGTTGGATCAGCCTTCTTTGGGATGTTTCAGACTGTAACCCACATCAGCTTAGCTAGCAGGACTAGTGGTCAGGGATAATCTGCATGACATCAGGTTGAGGAAGGCTGGCAGAGATGGGAGGCAGTCTCTGCAGCCATGGTTTTTGTTTTTTGTTTTTAAACCAAACACAGTTGTTTCCAAGTTAGCCCATGTCTATCGCAGAAAAACCTTATGCTGAAAATTATGAAATGAGAGGCAACAGGCTGCTCCATTGGTTCAATCAGCTGAAGAAGGAGCATGCATAGAAGGAAGAAAAAAGACCTTTCCCAGAGTGATGTTTTTGTACAGGTCCTACCAGTGAAGTTCTTGTCATAGAGTAGCTGCTGTAATGTGTAGTAGTGAGGAAAATCCACTTGAACAAGTCCTCAAATACCATGATGGGACAATATGCTGAAAGAGTTCACCAAGGCAATCAGACTGGCTTTGTTGAAATTTCAGTCAAGAAAATCAGTGTTGAGTGATGGGTGTGGATGAATATGTCACTATTGTTTCTCCTACGTGTTTTTTTAATCTCAAGAACACTCCACCCTGTTCATAAAGAAATTTTAAAATAATCATTTTTTTAAAAAACTAAACCAAATGAAAATCTCAATGTTCTTTTCTGGCCAAATTATCCCCAGCATCGATAGGCACATGCTGCATTGACCTACCTTGTAGATTGAAACATGAAAAGTCTGTCAAGAGAAAGAGAGAGAGGCAGCCCTCCCTAATCAGCTTCAGGCCCGTAGCCAGGATTTCGTTTGGGGGGGGGGGGCTGAATTTTTTTCAGGGGTGGTTTCGGGGGGGGGCTGAGTTTCGGGGGGGGGGGGGCGGGAGGCTGAGTCTGAGTGAAAGAGGGTCTACCCTAGCAAACCTTTTGTATCATTACCCCAATACCTCCATGCATATGGGATATATTGAGTATGGTGATCAGATCATGATATGAATAAACATAACAGTTTAACTAATGCACCAGTAAGGCCTTTTCGTGAACCACCATGAGAATTTCGGGGGGGGGGGGGGGCTGAAGCCCCCCGAGGTCCGTCCCCCCCCCCCCCCCGGCTACATGCCTGATCAGCATGATAAAGATGGCTAACTACACAGGTATTCATATTTAGACTTTTGAGTGCCAGATGGCAAAAGCTCTCTATCCAGATGGACAAACAGGTCAATTTTGCTTTGTCCCACTTTTAAAAATCTTTTCTTTCTACTTACAATATTTGCAAAAACAACCAAAGTCTAACTTAAAAACAAATTAAATGAAATTCTGACCTATCCTTAATGAAAGATGAACCTGTTGCTGGGGAAAATGGGAATGACAGAGTACAGAAAACAGATATTTAAGGAGGGAATGAATGGGAGCATGCACTATCTGTTAGGTCATGCGTGGGCTCAATAAGCAGCTCTCTGAGGAAGATCTTTCCCTATGGAACAGCTGAATGTAAGAACGGGAACCACCAACCAAAGATGTAGGAAGGAGAGATTACTACTGAGAGAGTCTTTCTTTCTCACCTCCCTTGATCTAAGGCAGTTGTTCTCAACCTGTGGGTCCCCAGTTGTTTTGGTCTTCAGCTCCCAGAAATCTTAACAGCTGGTAACTTGGCTGGGATTTCTGGGAGTTGCAGGCCCACAGGTTGAGAACCACTGATCTACGGGAATAGTTGTAACTTCTGTCAAAACCATTTTCAAGAGGTTATTGTCTGCATACCACAGCACTTGTTTGTGATATAACTGTCTGTTTTAATAACTAGTTGAGCCATGGTGGTAAGGAATTAAAATTCTTGATTACTTGAGAAATCCATCTCAAATAATGGAAGGCATGAAAGACAGGCCCAAGACATTTTGTTGCCTAAGGTTGAGTAAAAATGGTATTTCATCTTCACCCTTGCCTCCAGTGCATCCAAGTCTAGGTGCATAGTGCCAAACATTAATCCAGTTTTGTTCTGTTTTTTACAAGTAAGACAAAATTCCACAAGCCCTTGTCAGTGAAAATGAATCTAGCAACAACAAATTACAATTGTAACGATTTGTTGCCCTCAAAATCTGGTGCCTGAGGCACCTACTTTACTTTGTCCAAAAGGAGGCTGGCCCAGTAAGAGTGTCTTATTTAATGATGTTATCCTGGGAGAGCAAGAAGTCCAGTGCATGAAACATCAGCTGATACGCATATAAATCAGTGGTTTGCAACCTGTAAGACATGACCCAGCAGTGGGCCACAGGAACAAAAATCCGGTCCACGAACCTCCTTCCTCTTTATTTAATTTAATTTATTTTATTCCTGCTCCTTTCCACAGAGCTAACTAGCCTCTCCACTTTTGGTACTAATGTTGGAGAGTGGTCCCTGGTCAAAGTGGTCCGTGTTCAAGTGGGCCCTGGTCAAGGTGGGCCCTGGTCACATGGACCCTGGTCGAAAGAAGGCTGAGAACCACTGATATAAATGGTAGAACCTGGCCGTGAAACACATTTGGCTTCTTTTGTTAATTTGAAGAGCATGTGTATGACTTAACTGTGCCTTCCTGTGATGACCAATTCCTACTTCATGAGGTCTAAGTAGGAAGGTGAATCTGGAGGAAAGGTCAAGGTTCCTTCAAAGTTGGTAACCTACAAATTGAAAGTACCACAGTTGTGTGTACTGAGTTAATTTAAGGGTGGAATCAAATTATATTTTAAACATCTGAGTCTGCTGTGCTTGCTGTGAAGGGGCAATAAAGATCTCCAGCCTGCTCCCAGGACTCCTTGTGAGTAGCCAGCAGCCCAGGCCTCCTCCAGTGGGGTGTGACTCAGCAACTGCAAGGAGGCCTCTACTTCTATAAAGCTGAGCCCACAGGCCTGCCAGGGACTGAGTCTGCTGTGCTTGATGTGAAGGACCAGTGCTAACCATCTCGCCATCTGAGACGCCTGTCATCGCGTCTTCCATCTCCACTCCTGGAAGGACTAGCATTGACCATCCCACCATCTGAACTTGCTGCCATCCGACTGTCCATCTCCATTTCCAGTTAAGACTGGCGATAGAGTTTTCCCCCCTTGGAGCCTGCACTGGTTGAGGAGCTCCTTTGGACCGGTGACCACCTACTTCAGCCGGCGGGGTTGCCTGCAGCAGCTAGAGGCCAACTGGGTGAGCTGCAATACCTACGACGACTGGTGGTGCTGTACTATTGGGGCTGTGACAGTGTGCTCCATCTGCAGTTAAGAACTTCTTGTGCAGTCCTCCAGGGCCCCCCAATGTGCGGTGGTGGCTGCGGGCTTGCTATCCATCCTGGCTTGGTTGTGGTGTAATTGTGAAGCTGCTTTTTTACTGCTTACTGTTTGTTTGAGACCAGTCGCCAGTTGCCAACTGTCATTATAGACACCCTCGGCTTGCCAAGGGTCAGTTGCCCTTCTATCCACCCAACAAACAGGAATATATTCCAACCTCCAGTAGTACAGCCGTACTCCATCCTGGGCAGTGGCTCTAGGGGGGTTATTGTGTGTTTGGTGTTACTGTTCCACCTATGCGCAGAGAAGACTGTCAACAGCTGCAGATTGACTGAAGGCATCAGTAGAGGAACTATACGGCTCCCTCCTGGAGCCCGAGGTCCTGCTGCGAATATCTCTCAAGCTACTGTGATTTGCACCTGGCACTTTTTCCTATGCCCCTACTTAATGTCAATTACACTGCCAATCTGCCGATTTCTTGCCAATAAGAATTGCACTGTGTAGGAATACCTCTGTAGTCTAATCCCCATTGCACTGTTATGAAAGATGACTTGTTAGCACTCCAGCACTTAAATTAACGGTGAGATCTCTGTTAGTTACTAATGTCAATGGTGCTATTGTGCGGTCACTTTAATTTTGCATTTGCACTTTACATCGTGTATTATATAATCACTCCCAACAATGGTCGAATGGCTGGGGAAAATTGGAGATGGGTTTATAAGGCAGAGGAATTGAACTACAATAATGGCGGAAATGATGATTTAACAACCGCCAGAGCTATTTACATATCATATAACAGCGCACTAGTGAACTACCAGGATGTGGAGAATGATAGAGGGGGGAGGGAGGGAGGGAGGGAGTTCCAGTGCTTGGGGGGCCCCCATCGAGGTGATGATGGGGAGGGGGAGATACGGGAAAGGGAGAGTTAAAAAACCAATTCAGCCAATTCGTGAGCAAACCTTAAGAAAAATTCCAAAATGTCCTCCCGACATGGTAAACTTGGGTTCCAAGGTAGACGGTCCTCCCGGATTAAAGGTGGTGCTGTTGAACGCCAGGTCTGTCAATGGTAAAACATCAACCATTCAGGATTTAATCCTGGACGAAAAGGCAGACCTGGCGTGCATCACGGAGACCTGGTTGGACGAGGCTGTAGGGGTTAATCTCACCCAGCTTTGCCCACCAGGTTATGCCATGCAACACCAACCGAGATCCGGGGGGCGGGGAGGCGGAGTTGCAATAGTCTATAAAGATTCCATCTCCTTGGTCAGGGGCCCGGCCTTACAGTCGACCTTGTTTGAATGTGTCCGCCTGAGGCTAGGCGACCGGGACAGAATAGGGCTGTTGTTGGTGTACCGACCACCCCGCTGCACCACGGCCACCCTACCTGAGCTTGCAGAGTTGGTCTCGGGCCTGGCATTGGAGTCCCGGTGGCTTGTAGTGCTGGGGGACTTCAATGTCCATGCAGAGACCACTCTTTCAGGAGCGGCTCAGGACTTCATGGCTTCCATGGCAACTATGGGGCTGTCCCAATTAATATCTGGCCCTACCCACTGTGCTGGACACACACTTGACTTGGTCTTCTGTCAGGGCTGGGAAGAAGGTGGAGGTGTGGAGGAATTATCAATCTCCCCTTTGCCATGGACTGACCACCACCTGATCAAGTTTAGACTTGCTGCAACTTCTAACCTCCACAGGGGTAGTAGACCCATTAAGATGGTCCACCCCAGGAGGCTTATGGATCCAGAAGGACTCCTGATGGCTCTTGGGGATGTTTCCGCTGCCTTGGATGGTGATTCTGTCGATGCCTTGGACGCCCACTGGAATAGGGAGTTGACTAGGGCAATAGACACGATTGCTCTGGAGCGCCTCCTCTTAAGTCGCCGAGCGAAACCAGCCCCTTGGCTCAACGAGGAGCTGGTGGAGCTAAAGCGAACAAAGAGGTGGCTAGAGAGCGTGTGGAGGAAAGAGCCCAGCGAGTCAAACCGAACACGCCTACGCCTCTATCTAAGGGCGTATGGCGCGTCAATAGAGGCTGCACAAAATGCTTTCTACTCGACCAATATTGTGTCCGCAAGGCACCGTCCGGCAGAGCTGTTCCGAGTAGTCAGAGGGTTGTTGAATCCCACCTTGAGTGGGTCCCCTGACAACTCGGCAGCGTGCTGTGAAGCATTTGCTCAGTACTTTTGCGGACAAAGTCGCTTTGATCCGCGCGGGCTTTGACACCACATTAACTGCAGTCTCTGAAGATGTATCTCAAGCATCTGCTTGTCCAGTTTTGTTGGATTCGTTTCGATCTGTTCAACTCGATGAGGTCATCAGGGTTCTGGGAGAGGCGAGGCCCACCACATGCATCCTAGACCCCTGCCCTTCCTGGCTGGTAAAAGAAGCCAGAGGGGGTTTGGCAGAGTGGGTAAAGGTGGTGGTTAATGCCTCCCTTCGGGAAGGCAAGATTCCAGCCAGCTTAAAACAAGCTGTCATCAAACCGCTGTTGAAAAAACCATCACTAGACCCCACTCAATTCGTCAACTTTCGGCCAGTCTCCAATCTCCCCTACTTGGGCAAAGTCCTGGAACGTGTGGTGGCCTCGCAACTCCAGGAATTCCTGGTGGACACGGACTATCTAGATCCGTCACAGTCCGGCTTTAGGCCGGGACATGGTACTGAGACAGCCTTGGTCGCCTTAGTTGATGATCTGCGCCGGGAACTGGACAGGGGGAGTGTGTCCCTGTTGGTTCTGCTGGACCTCTCTTCGGCCTTCGATACCGTCGACCACGGTATCCTTCTGGGACGCCTCGCAGGAATGGGTCTTGGGGGTACTGCCTTGCAGTGGCTCCGGTCCTTTCTCGAGGGTTGCTCCCAGAAGGTGTCACTAGGGGACTCCTGCTCGACTCCTCGGCCATTGCACTGTGGAGTCCCGCAGGGCTCAATACTGTCCCCTATGTTGTTTAACATATACATGAAGCCGTTGGAAGAGATCATCCGGAGTTTTGGGGTGCGATGTCATCTGTACGCAGATGATGTCCAACTCTATCACTCTTTTCCACCTGCCACTAAGGAGGCTGTTCAGGTCATGAACCGGTGCTTGGCCGCTGTCATGGACTGGATGAGGGACAACAGATTGAAACTAAATCCAGACAAGACAGAGGTACTCCTGGTCAGTTGTAAGACCAAACAGGGTACGGGGTTACAGCCTGTGCTGGACGGGGTCACACTCCCCCTAAAAGCACAGGTACGCAGTCTGGGAGTTCTCCTGGATTCATCGCTGAGCCTGGAACCCCAGGTTTCAGCGGTGGTCAGGGGAGCATTCGCACAATTAAAACTTGTGCGCCAGCTGCGTCCGTACCTTGGGAGGGCTGACTTGGCCACGGTAGTACACGCTTTGGTTACATCCCGCTTAGATTACTGCAACGCTCTCTACGTGGGGTTGCCTCTGAAGACTGCCCGGAAGCTGCAGCAAGTACAACGCGCGGCAGCCAGATTACTAATGGGTGCGGGGTACAGGGAGCACACCACTCCGCTGTTACTCGAACTCCACTGGCTGCCGATTAGCTTCCGAGCACAATTCAAAGTGCTGGTGTTAACCTATAAAGCCCTAAACGACTCCGGCCCTGTTTACCTCTCCGAACGTATTCTCCCCTACGAACCATCAAGACCACTAAGATCGTCTGGAGGGGCTCTGCTCTCGGTCCCTCCGCCTGCACAAGCACGGCTGGTGGGGACGAGGGACAGGGCCTTCTTGATGGTGGCCCCTCGACTTTGGAACTCCCTGCCATTAGAGATCAGAACTGCCCCCTCCCTCATGACGTTCAGGAAACTAACAAAGACCTGGTTGCGGAACGCGGCATTTGACAACTGATTTAATTCTTTGCCCACATGAAAGGAGGATGATGAATGGGATTGTGATGGTGTCAGACGATTTGGCTCTTTTAACTGGGATGATAATGTTTTAATGTGTATGGTGCTGATATTTTAATCTTGTAATGAAGTGGCATTGTGTTGTTATTATATATTTTTTGTATGTTAACACATGTTGTGAACTGGTCCGAATCCCTCTTTGAAGGTGAGAGGGTCGGTAAATAAAACCTCGAAATAAATAAATAAATAAATAAACAAATGAGTAGGAATCACCATATCTTTTGTGTCAGATTATGATGATATGCAACCAAAAAGTTCTCAAAATCAATGGGCAATATAACCAGCTGCACTTTTAAAAAAGGAATTGTACTGACTGATTTTACTGAAAAAAATACCCCTTATTAATCATTTGAGACTACTGGTAATATGTCATATGTCATAGTGTTGATTAAATTTCACTGTGACCATCACTCTGTTCTGTTTCTACCCAAGGCCCATTAAAACACAATACGTTTGGCGTGGTATAGGTCTACTGGAGGCAGTTCCAATGCCCCTTAGGAATGTGTTGGTCTGGTTTATTGTGAGTATGTATGTGCCTTCAGATCGCCTGTTGACTTATAGTAATCCCATTAATTGCATAGGGTTTCCTTAGGCAAGAGATACTCAGACATAGTTTTGCCATCCAAGGGTTGACCCTGTTTACCTTTCAAGATCAGATGGCATCTGGTGCCTTTGGGATATTTAGGCCCTTCCCAGGTTTATTAGCCAGTATAATTTTGGGCTCTTTCCATATAAAATTAAAACAACAAAAAGAATGTTAAGATCATGCATTCAGACATGCCAATAATACCAGTTTTTAAATCAGAGTCTTTTGAATTGTCTGTCATTTCCTATCAATCAGACCATGGGTCATCACCATGGGGTTGTTTTCCAGATTAAATGGATGATCGGCCAATGTCTAATGTTCAAAATAAAAGGAGAAGCAAATATCTTTTGAGCTAGTGGGAGAATGACAAGAGGCAGAGGAGGTAGTAATGCCCAATAGGCTCCAGTAATAGGCATTAGTCATGATATCTGCTTCATGGCATCCCTGTGCATGCAGTGCTCTCCTCTGCGGCAAATTGAAGAAAGGGTGCTTCCTTTTCCGAAACAGATATCTCATCATGGTGAGACTGTGACTGGATCACTTCCCTGATGTTTTCAAATAGGTGGTAGCATGTCAGTAATATGCTTGGTGTGTTTGTATTCACAATCCCCTTCCCCTTTCAACATCTCTTTAATCTATTCTCATTTGAGTAAATCACATAGCCTGGGGATTGGGGAGAGCAAGAGAAACGGTTGGCTGCCAACAGGCTAGTAGAAGAGTGTGTTCCTTGTCCTCTTTTGACCTTGTTTGAGGCCAAATTAGAAGTGATAATAATTGTGCATAAACAACCAACGTGTCATTTTAAAAGTCAATAGCTACTATGCAGATGAGGTGGGAAACAGAGCAGATACATTTTTTTCTTGCTGTTATCTGTGCTGGCCCAGATTGTTGGGAGCTTCCTCCAACAACAACTAGAGGGCTGCACAATTTCCACATCATCTTATAAACATTTGTTGTTATCAACTGCCTTCAAGCACCCCACTTATGATGACCTTGGTTTGGGGTTTCCTTGACAATTTTTATTCAGAGATTTATCCCTGTCTAGTTCTAAGCTTAGAGACCATCACTTTCTCAGGGTCACCTATGGCTCATCCATGACTGGGCCATGGGCACAGTTTTCACTGTTAATATTCACCTAAAATTCACCCCCAAATTATGGCAAGCCTATCCTTGTGTTTTCTTAGCAAGATTTATTCAGAGGAGGTTTGTTGTTACTTTCCCCTTAGATGTGAGTGTGTGACATTCCCAAGATTCATGACTGATCAAGGAACTGAACTCTGGTTTCCTGGATTTCTTGTCCAGTTTTCAAGTTTCTACACCACACTATTACCCTATCAATACCCATAAGATTATTTATGGTGCAATCCTATACATACTTATTTGAGCATTTCCACTGTGTTCAATGGGGTCTTCTTTTAGAGAAGCATATTTAGGATAGTGGTTTCATCTCTTAGACAATTGTACACTTCGGCCTTTCTCAAAATCCAATCTGTGGTGTTCCACACGTGGGATTGTTCATCCCACAGGAAATGGATGACTGAAATAAATATGTACTGAAATTGTTGCATTCTGCTCTAAGCATCTGGGTTAAAGAAACCAGCTTCTAGATGTTTCTATCCTTTGTCCTCCCAGTTGCAAAGGAGAGACTGGTCTGGAAAAAGCCAACTTGGCCAGGTTTGTTGCTGACTACTAATTGTTGCTAATGAGTAGGAGATGAAGAACTTGGCTGTCAGAGGCTGTTGGAGATGGAATGTCACTTCATCTGGAGAAGAATGCTCTTCAGTAGCTTGTTTTGAGCGGTGGTTTGGCGGGAGGGGTAGCTGACCTCAGAGTGGACTACTTTAACCGCATGAATGGATTTGTTATCAGAGAATGCCTCTATTCTTATACCTAGCATACTCTCTGAGCCCATGCTTAGTGCTGATTGTACTGCATAGAGCACAGAGTGTTAAGAGGATCTCCTGTACTTACTGTACACAGATGGATTTATTTGTGCCTACATTGTGGAGGCCGGGATGGTGGGGGTGGGGAGAATGGGTGAGAGGACAGAGCTATTCTGCAAAGAAGATAAAATCCCTGGAACACACGTTGCTTCCAATCCCCCCTTTGAATGGCTGGCTGGCCTGCATAGGGAGAGCTGTGCATCACTACTTACATGACAGTGAGGCTTGACCAAATTGGCACTCCAAGGAAGGCCCTACTAGTTAGCATGACTCCTTGATAGCAATGAAAGCTAGGGTGAACCCATTTACTCTTGCTGCTCCTGCTCCTGTGACATCTTTGCTTAAACTTTTCTTCCCACATACTTTGGTCTATTGAACCTGGCACATTCTGCCACTTGGTTGGCTGGTTTGTATCACAGCATTAACATTATCTAATAGGGCTTTCTTGATTACTAAAAGCTTAACTACATGTGATGCTACATGCATCTAAGAAGGTGGTTATGCTGAATACCATTGTGCTTAACAATTCACTATATTAAATTTAGATTTAAGTGGACATGTGCTCTTTTCACTGTGTTATGGAGCTCATAGGGTTCCTTTACACAATGCTCAATTCTTGTGTGGAAGTGACTTTGATATAAAAATTGAATTCTCTCCTATTGATAGAAAATCAGAGAATGCACAAGTGAAGCATACATCTATAAAGTTTACTATATATGTGTATGTATATGTTGAGAAGTCCCAATTGGCTTTAGCTTTTTAGTGTGTGTGCATATATAATCTAAAGGTCACTATGAATTAGAAATGACTTGAAGGCACACAAGAACAACAAACGTAGCAGTTACAAATAGTCTGGGAGCACAGGATAATCTGAAAATGTGGGACACAGAAATGTAGAAAACCAGTTCATATTACAGAATTCTATTTTATATTACTTATTTATTTGAGTGCTTTTCTTTATAGTACTACAATTCCACTTTCACTGCCATGGCTGGATCCTCTGGAATGATGAGGTTTGTGAGACACAGAAGCCCTCTGGCTGATACTTCTAAATACCATTCCCTAAACTGAAAATCCCAGGATTCCACAGGATGGGGTCATAGTGCTATAATTTTATAGTGGTGAAGAGACTCAGGCCAGACTGATACCAGCCCATAGCTGTCAAGGACTCTCTAGACTCTCAGAGAATGGGAGGATCATTAATCCACACTCCCTATCTGATACTTTTAACTGTATACAACAAAGATTGAAACAGCATCCTTCTATAAGTGAAGACCATGGTGTGCTTCTGAGTAATAGGTGCTATATAAGTTCATAGCCAATGTTAGAAATGCCTCCCTGCATATAGGACTTTTTCAATGACTGCTGGCAACTCCAATGTCAGTGGGACAGGGAATCCATCCCAGGTTGTAATAGGAAAGGAGTAATCCAAAATGATGAATACCATTCCTCAAACAGTTTCAGCACCTTGGATAGCTCCTGATAGTTCAGACAAAACCTGGAGTGGATTTATTGCCTGGCGTTCATCAGAGTCAGTACCAGCTGGTGATCTTTGACCCCCTTCTACTGAAGACACTTCCTTGGTTCTGTTAATCTGTCAGGAGGTTATCGATCATTATAAGCTTTGCAAGAAACTTAAGGCATAGACATTAAATTAAAGAAAATTGCTATATCTGAATACTCTGAAGGCACAAGATCTCATTTGATCTCAGAAGCTATATAGGGTCAGGTCTGAATAGTATATGGATGTTGGACTGCCAAAGAATGCCAGGTATTACTTGCTATACTTCAGAAGGAGGCAATGGCAAACCAAGTGTGAGTATTCCTTGCCTAAGAAAACCCTATGAAATCTACCGAGTCACTATAAATCAGCAGGTGTCTTCAAGACACATACACATATAGAGTCTGAGGCTGTTTTTAATGTTTTTAAGGAAACATTATTTGCATTTCAAGTAAAAGACTGCACAGGCATGTATCTAGAATGCCTGTGAATGTTCTCTTAGTGGAAGAGATTAAAAGAGAGAAACTTGTAGTCTCCTTTAGCTTTTAACATACTGCTGTTGCATTTTTCATTTATGTGTGGATTCTTCAGCAAATTCAACCTTCAAGGAGCAGACAGTTACATCCCTATGCAGTGGATCCCTTTATGAACTGTGGTTATAGAGTTCTGTATTAGAATGTGTTTGCTTCTGAAAACCCTCAGCCTGTCTTCCACCATCAGCATGTGGTGCATGTCTATTTCATGCTGACAATTCCCAGGCTATTTATCTGGAATGCACACTAATTCCTGCTTTTTTCTGGTTGTTGTTGTTGTCCTCATTTCTGTTCATTAAAGTTGCTCAGATAGCTCATTCTGCAGCTATTATGGAGCAATAACGCTTTTCCTCAGGAGTTTTTACAGAGCTCATACTTTGCTGTCTGAGTGCTCTCTTGGGTCTTCTCCCAGGCAACCAACTATTCTGCCACTGCAGTTGTCTCCTCCTTCTCAGTTTTCTGCAAGAGTCATGCGTCATGTCCAGGGGCTGAACTATACAGGCAGTTGCTGTTTCAGTGCAAGTGACTGCTCTCATGCTTGGTGTATTTAACTTTTACAAGGACAGCTCAGTATGAGGGCAACATCCCCATTGGGTGTTAGGAATTTTATTTGCAATAAACAGCCCAAGCGGAATGATACTTTCTGTTCCATGTGATAGATTTCAGTTGCTATTTACTAACCTGAATTTTTGTGTATTTGCATGTTTGTGTGAAAGAGAGGAGGGAAAGTTTATGTCCCTCTAACTAAATCCATTTTAGGGTGGGTGGGTGGGTGGGTGGGAGACAGAACTGTTCTGGGGAGAAAGAATCATAGAGTTAGAAGCGACCACAAGGACAGTCTAGTCCAACCCCATTCTACCATGCAGGAATTCACAAAGTACCTACAACAGAGAGCTACCTTCTTGTTTAACAACCCCCAGAGAAGGAAACTCTAAGACCACTCAGAGGCAGGATATTCCATTGTTGAACAGCTCTTGCCACCAGGAAGTTCTTTCTAATCTTTAGGTAGAATCTCTTTTTCTGTAATTTGAATTCATTGCTCTCTGTCCTAGTCCCTGAAGCACCAGAAAACAAGCTTGGTCCCTCCTCAATATGACATTCTTTCAAATATTTAAACAGGGCTATTATGTCACCTTCTCATCTCCAAATTAAACATATCCTTCACCCTAAGCTGTTTCTCATAGGGCATGGTTTCCAGACCTTTTCGCATTTTAATCACTCTGCTCTGTTTATAGCAAACTATGTTTTAAATTTGACCCATTTCATTTCATGAGGTAGAGGGGTTTTTTTTTGTAGATCTTGATTAGCTATCCATGTTTTAAACTGGATTATATGAGTCTACACTGCCAGATAACTGGGATAAACAAAAAGCCTGGGATCAGATCCTGGGATATAGGGCCTGTCTGGAAGGGCCCTAAGAGACTCAGCTTGCAGAAACACTTCAATATATTTAGGTCATCTTTTACTACACCTATCCATACATTTGCCTCACTCACCCTTATATTACCAACTTCCATTTGGTAAGGAATGAAATTTTTGCAACTTGTTAGCATTCCCATTTTGAGCATTTCAAACAGTATAGACAATGTTTCTCGAACCATCTTCTAAATGCAATCATTTTTTTCTAAAGAAACACATGTATTACTCACCTTCACTATAAAAAGAAGAGAAGTAAAAAAAAGTAGAGTGTTAAGTCACTTTAGAACAATTGGTTTGATTTTAACATAAAAGTTTGGGTCTTGTGATACATTGGCTCAGATGCATTGAAGAGATTCTTAAATGTACCTTAAAACTTATCCCATTTCTAAGCTTCTTCTTATTATTATTATTATTCCTCCTTAATTTAGAAATGGTTCAAATATATTCCAAAATTACAATAGGATTTGGGCTGATCTTTGAATTTTCCAGAGTTTCAAAATTACAGAGACATCTTCCTCCTTCTTGGCAGGGGGTTGGATTGGATGGCCTATGAGGTCCCTTCCAACTCTATAATTCTCTGATCTCTGTAGATCTTTCCTATTTGAACCTTAGGATAGCGGTTTTGTTTGAGGCAGTATTTTGATTGATCCTTGGTTGCAATTGGATTGTTTTCTTCAAGCCCTGTTCAGCCTGGCAGCCCTTTGGCAGGGAAGTACTTTCTCATGGAGCTGCTTTCTCCACTTCAAGGAGATGAGAGTGTTTTCCAGCCCTCACTTATGGTGGCAATGAATATAAAGGTTAAATTCACAGAAGGTTCCAAATATCAATATTTTAACTGGGATTCCTTCTCAAGATGACCACGTTGTTGACATTTCCCTCTGTTGACATTCAGCTACAACTTTGCATGTGTGTAATAAGCAACAGGGGCTGAATGTTATTGTTGTTATTACGTGCCTTCAGGTCACTTCCAATGTATGCTCACCCTAAATTGAGCTTCTCACAGGGTTTTCTAGGGCTTACCCAAGGTCACCCACTGGGTTTTCCTGGCTGAATGGGTATTTGAACCCTGGTCTCGAGAGTTGCAGTCCTATGTTCAAACCTCTACATACGATGGCTCCAATCTCTCTCTTATTTCTCATAGCTTTGCTCACCTCGGCTGTAATCCAGTTGCCATGGTGATTGGTCCTGTCTGGCATCCACATTGTTTGTTTTTATGAGGCAGTGCCCAGGATTTGCCATTTCTTCGGCATAGATTTCTTAAGGGTATATTGAGGGCAGGAGAGGGGGAAGCTATAATGAATGATAGTATCAGTGAATATTGGACAGCAGGGGGCAAGGGAGAGGTTGCTCTCTGCATCGGGATTGCTCCTTCATAGAGTGCCTACTGATTTCTTACTCTCTAGGAATGGTATTATAAATTTGCTTTGATATTTATGGGGCTACCCTGCTCACATTCTAGTGCCCTTTACTTTACAGAGCCAAACGTCACTCTCTTTACTTTGGGATTATATGCAGCTCCTTCATTCTTGTCCTGCGAAATGAACACATGCCTCAGAAGAATAAGACATGCATTGGAAAAGCTGTACATGCCTAATTCTGAAGTTAAGCCTGAGGTTCTTGTTCAAGTTCAAACAGATCACTTCATTTTCCAAATCATGAATCATATCTGCATTGCTGAAATATTTTAATATACGATAGAGATCATAATCTTGGTACTTGGAAACGTGAATTACTGGATAAAAGAAGCGAGGAAGTAATTTGCAGCACTTTTGAGAGTATTCTTTTATTATGAGTTTTCATAAATTACAAGCTGCTTCATCAGATGCACTGATTTAAGGCAGCATCCAAATGTCATGTATATAGATACAATTTCATAGTTTTGAGGGGATGTAGTCAGTGTGAAATTGGATTTAAAAATGATAAATATGTTCTTAATATTGGTCATAAACCTTCAAAGGCCTTTGTTCATCATAAACATCCTAGGATCTGTAAACTATTATTTATGTATTTATTTATGTATGAGGGGTATTTTTAAAGTAAGGTCCGTTTTGTTGTAGACACTAGTAGTTTGCGTGCATACCGCAACGAGCGCATGCTTTGTGTACCGGCATGCCTCGGGAACAACTGTGCTCAGTTTCCGCTCTGTAGCTAACCTGTACGGTTCTGTTCTGTGCTTTAAAAATGTTTAAGACTATCAACTCACCCGCCGCATGTGAGGTTTGCTCAGTGATACGGTTTTTGTCAGCAAGGAACCTGCCTGCTGCAGAAATTCATTGACAGATTTGTGAAGTGTACGGTGATATTGTTATGAGTGAAAGCAAAGTGCGTAAGTGAGTACGACAGTTCAAAGATGGCCGTGACAACGTCAATGATGACGATGACGACGGGAAAACGGCAGTGAACTCTTGGTTATCGGAGCAGGCGGCAAGTTTTTATGAAGAGGGTATTTTAAAATTAGTTCAGAGGTACAATAAGTGTTTGAACAAACTTGGCAACTATGTTGAAAAATAGAGTGAAGTATGTACTTTCTGAAAATAAATTTACGTTTTTGAAATAAACTTTCGTTGTGTACTTATGTTCAAATGGACCTTACTTAAAAAATACCCCTCGTATTTATTTACTTTTATCCTCCTTTTCTCCCATGGATGGGACTCAAAGCTACTGGTATGTTAGGGTTTCTTTTCAGTAACAATATGACCCTGAAACAAATAATAAAAGAAAATATTTAAAAAAACAAATAAAAACTACATTCAGAAAATATTTGAAGTATAACTTCCAGAATAAAAAGGTGTTTGACATATTTTCCTCAGTATTCTTTCTCAATCTTATGCACAGTAATTCAATAGTATGTCCTACTGAGTTGATCTGGATTTATTGCTAGGGAGGAAGTAAGTATAGAACTGCAGATAGATTGTATGAACAAAATGTGTGGTCATAGTATGTCAAGTGGAAATAAATAATTATTAAGTGGCTTTGGCTACAAATCTGGCAAACATTTACATGTTCTGTGGGCTCACTCAAATGAATGGAATTTTATTCAGGGAGTGTGATCTTATTAAGAGCTTCTAGCACTTTGTACCATTTTTGTTTGGCAAAGTCTCTTATGAACTTGGCTCACAAAAATACGAAAAGGTCTCTTCAGATTATGGTCATTCATATCTGTTTGGTTTGGTGGGCTTGATCCCTGGAGACATTTTGTTCAGCTCCCAAGAAATTTATAATTACTACATTACTGCAACAACAGTGTTTGTTCAAAGCTTGGTGTGATCTACATAGCAGTGACTGCTACTTAAGGTGTATCTACATAAGTCTAAAACAAAATCTGTATTCACCCTGAAAACATTGCTGACAGTCTTCACAACAACTTCTAGCTAGAATCTAGATCTTTTAGCTGTTAACAAGACCTTGCTGCCCATTAAGCAAAGTTGAGGGATACCTTGGAATTGCAGAAAATGCCAGACTGTCCTCAGAGCTTGCGAACAGATGAATTCAACTCCATTTGGCCCAATCCATTGTCAACATGAACAACACCACCATCACCCTTCCTCTGCTCTGAATACCACAGGAAGGACGAGGGGACAGGCCAACAGGTACAATGTGATGTTGGACCAGTTGGATTGGCTGGACAAATGAGACATCACATTTGGACTGATGTATATGACCACCATTGTGGTTGATTTGGATCCAGATTAAGTGTGTAGTGTAGATGTAGCCTTAATTCTGCACAAGTGAAAATGCAATGGAAAATTAGCATGGATTATGTATTAGGACTCAATAATGGTTCCAGAGCTTGAAAGTGTTGCTTTTTTTTCTGACTGCAGCTCCCATAACCTCCCAGGCAGTATGGCCAATGGAATTCTGGGGATGTAGATCAAAACAGTATCATGCTCAGCTTCTGTCAAATTATGCTGTCTGACTGTATCTCTTGATTCTCAAGCAAGTATGTGGCATGTGGAGAAGTATCCTGATAGAAACCACAATTAGTTTATTGTATCTTACTGTCACAAGAAGTCTTTTGTGCGTATGTGAGGCATTGCCTGCAATGTATTCAAGTTGTGTCATTTCACCATATCATGCAAGAGGCCCTTCCTCCTCTAGCCAAACTGACCCACCATGTCAAAAAAGTCACCAGGAATTGAGGTGCTTGGCTGCAGCAGTGATAGACTGAGATTTCACAAAATGTTCAACATAACTCAACAATATAAGCAAAAGATCTAGAGGTCCCAAAACCCACCAGATCAAGCCAGATTCTGCCAGTCTGAAATCCTCAAAAGGTTTCAAAGACAATTGAAAAGTTTTGTGGATTTCAGGATGAAAAATCTTCATCTTCCAAGGCATTTCAACTCTGTAAATGACCAAGAATTTAGCACTGCATTTTTCATAGTGCAGCAGTATCCATTCTGTAATTATACTAGAACTGATGCTTGTTTTGTAGCTCAGATTGCATGGTTTGGTTGCATATCAGATGTTAGGTTGATCAAAGATGCAGTCCAAGTCATGCAAGGCTAATCCTACATCTTGTCTATAACAGAGCATAGGGTTTGGGTGGACTCTTCATTAATGGTACAAAGTATCATGACGTAATAGCACCTGAGAAGGTGGTATTACTAGTAAAACCTGGCTGATTATGTAGCAATATCACACCAGCCTCTCTCCACTACTGCTGTTAATCTTCTGTAAATATGTTTTTAATGAGATACTTGTAGCTGGAACATACAGTTACTGTAGCGGCAAGAGCTGTCTCCTTAGATTTAGCGATTTCCCACCACATACTGGCAGACATTAATTTAAAGCTGTATAATACCTTATCAAAGCCCCATTAAACAACAGTGTGGTTTACTTGCTTTTCTCTACTGTGCATGCCAGCTCTTTTAGAAATCCACATGAGAATAGTAACAATTCCAAACAGTTAAGCTCAGGTAGTTAGGCAAGGGAAATTAAGCAAATAATTAAAAAAAAGGAAATGGTTATGATCACACAAAAATCTCATTACAATGTATGTATTATATGTATACCGTACCCTTCCTCCAGTGAGTTCAGCACAGTATACATCACCCCGTCTTCACTCTCCTCTTTTGCACGTTACAACAACCCCTGAGCTTAAAAGCATTATTCTTTTGGACAATGATTCTCAGAGTCCCAGATTCTGTAATCCAAAAAGAAAGAGGAACCTTTTCAAGATCTGATCCTGAACAATTTTAGGAAGCTAGTCCAAAAATACAGAAGGACATCCTGTGCATTTCATAGCTGAATCGACTTCTCTGAAGTTTTAGTATGTAGTCAAAAAAGAGTGAGAAAGCAGGTTTGTTCTCCTGTTAAAATCAACAAAAGTGGCAAATAGCTGGCTGTACAGAAAAGTGCATCCTTGGGGTGGTCATCACTTGGAATAATGGACGTGTATGTGTCTATATTTTTGCACTGAATTGTTTCAAGTAACAATTAGTTATTTCTTAGGGGAAAATGCATCTGGCCAATCATTGGTTATTACTACAATTAAAATGGGCCTACATGGTATGAATGTGCACTGACCATATAATTCGGTTTGCTCCAGATCGCAGTAGTTTGGTAAACGGGCCAAGTCAGACAGATTCAGAGACTGCTTAGGTTGGCCTATGCCCAAATCTTAAGCTTCATTGGAAATTCAGATGTGTAGACTTTCTATTGATTATCACTGGAAATCAACATTAGTTGCATTTTCCCCTTCTTTATAAGGCAAAGTCATCCTGTGATAATGGACAAATAGTTGCATAGGCTTTTTGTTTGATTGTTTGTTTGAATGTGCAGGGGTTTTGTTTGCATTTAAAAAGAAAATCACATACATAATTAGTCATGGGGTGCATTCACACTATACCACCACAGCATCATGATTTCACTTTAACCACGATGGCAATGTCCTATTGAATTCTGGGATTTGTACTTGAGGAAAGGGCCTTAACAATCCTCAGCCAGATTGCTCTCTTGGCAATTCCGACCAGAATACCAACTTCACGATTCCGTAAGATGCAGCCTCAATAATTAAGGTGGAATCAGTGCTATAATATTCGAATTGAAAGGGTTCCTAGTCAAGAAATCTTCAAAATTTTAGATAGATGCAGATAATTCAGATTTGGGGAAAGAGACATAAGGCTTAGACTTGACCATAGGCAAGAAATCATACACACACATACAATTCAGCCATCCATTTTTGTGGGTTTAACTTTTGTGGGTTTGATTATGTGCAGATGTGATTAATACATTATCTCTAGGAATTTCTAGAGCCCCTTTGACATTGCCAGATAATCTAGGCTATCAAAGCAGCAAATCCATATTATGTGATTTGAATTTGATTATCTAAGGCCCCTTCCATACAGCCCTATATCCCTGAATATCAAAGGAGAAAATCCCATATCTGCTTTGAACTGCATTATCTGAGTCCGCACTCTGATAATATGGGATTTCCTGCCATTGTATTCTGGGATATAGGGCTGTGTGAAAGGTCCCTTAGTCTACACTGCCATATAATCCAGTTCAAAGCAGATGATGTGAATTATATCCAGCCGTGTAGAAGGGGCCTGGGTCCTCTTGAGCAATTCTATAGTCAACTTTGGGTGGAGGCTGATCATAGAATCTCCTTGGAGAAACTAGATATTCATAGAAAGGTGATCCCTTGAGTAAACAATAGCATTTTAATGTATGCTTTCCCACTTTTGTAGAGGTCCTGTTTTCACTAACTCCAGTGAAGGTGGAAGGCCTGCTATATAATACAGTAGCTTCAGAAGATAGGGAGTTTTCTGTTCCTTTCACATCAAAATCACATACAGTGCAATGGAATTGGGGTAGGTCATACATGTAGAGCATGCAGTGGTAAAAGTAAAAGCTATGAATTTCCAGAATTTTCCAAGTAACTTTCAGAGTTTGAACTTTCCTGGTTGGACTGACTGTGTGTGCATATGTGTGTGAAAACACAAACAGAGAGATAACCTTTTAATATTCTTGGCTCTGAGAGAACTACCAAGGTGTACTGATAACCAAATCTGTCCTGTAATATGCTACCGCAATATTTTCCCCAACAGAATTTGGCTGGAAAGCTCTAATAAAGCTTTCATTGTGATTAGAATCTATAGTTGCCAGTTCCAAAACTGCAGTCCTTTCTCTTTTCCCTCTCCACGTCTTTTTTTTTTTAATTGAGAAATATGTCAAGTGAAGGAGACACACTATTTATCTTTAAATTCAAATTGCTAATGAGATTAAGTGCTGTAAAGTGAGATTTGGGAAACTTCAACAAAATGGCACTTAAATGAAGACATCCCTGAATCCGGCCAAATAAGTCTAATTCAGGATTTGTCCAAAACTGAAGCCACTCCCTACTGTGTTACTATGTACAGTGCATGCCAAATGCAAAAATAACCATTCCCCACTCAAAATAGTCATGAATGTTTAATCTATATTAATAACATTTTTGTGAAAATGAAGTATAATCAAACTAATTGCGAGTGCTTCTAAAATGCCAGACTTTTGAAAAGTTTCATTATGAATTATTGGAAAGCTGGCCAGTCTTACTTGGATTTTTGCCTCCTTTCACCCTTTGCCCATTTCCTATTGCAATCAGAAATGGTCCCCTTGACAAAGCCGAAACCCAAAATGCAAAGATCAGCAGAGCTATTGTGGAAGCAGCAAATGACCTATGCGGTGTAAGCAGGACACAATGTGAAAAGTCCATTAGGCATGCTGCATGGAGAGTAAGGAACAATTAATTTAGGAAAATACTTGGCAAAGATATGTCAGTGCTGGCACAGTCCTAATCGTGCTAATTTTTTATAGCAGATGGTTAATATATCTACTTTTTGTATACTCAATTCGCCAGTTGGTGTCTGCAAACAAAAGCTATAACAAGATGAAAGAGGTGTAAGTATATGAATTCTGTTCAGATACTTAGATTCTGGGGATAGAAAAAGCACAACAAAGGCGGGCAGCTAGTTTCTTGTACCCCACCTTTGCCCATTTCTCTGGCTTCTACAAATGGAGGCCAACTGAATAAAGTTTCTTTATTATTTATTTATTTATTTATTTATTCACAATCAATTAAAAGTAGAAAAACCCACAAAAGTAAATATAAACTTTTAAAAAACCCCATTATATCCCAATGCATAATTCCCCTCCATTCCTAGCAACACAGACTAACAACTACCATCTGTCCCCCTTATAAAATAGAAAAAAGTAAAAGAGTGCAATAATAAAAATACTAAATTCCCTATTAAAAACACAACTTAATTTTTCCCTCCTCAAGCAAACCATTACATATACTTGTTCTATTTCATTGCATTTCATTTTTTTGCTAAATATAAACTTATATATTTAAAATTAATCCATAACCACAAGTAATATTATATCAAAATGTATCCATATTAGAATTAGAATTAGAATTCTTACAATTTTTTGTAAATTCATCTCTGGATCATTACATTAATATCTTTCCACATTTAATCCACTTTGATTTAAATTAATCATATCTTATGTTATCCTCCCCTTTTTCCCTATTGATCTAATCATATTGTATTCTAACATCTATATAAATAAAAATGTAATATTCATTTGTGGGATTAACATAACGCAAAAACCACTGGACAAATTGACACAAATTTGGACACTACACCCCTAACAGACCAATAAGTGACCATCACTCATAAACCCCTCCCAAAAATAGCAGAAAGGATCTAAAACCCAATAAAGCTAAATGACAATACAGCACATGAACGAAAATGATATCTCCCAGCATCCCCTAGACCAGGCCCTTTAGGGGAGGAGGATGCTCTAAATGCACTGCTTTCAAGCTGCAAGCTTGCTTCTGTTTGGGTCATAGTACTTTTGCCTTGGGGATAGTCTAGGGCATTGTTGAATTCGTAAAAATACTAGCTGGCCTTTGCCCCTTTCAACTACCTCAACTATAAGAGTCACACTTCTGACATCAAAGAAAAAGAACGGGAAGAGAAGTCTTTTCCAGCAAACAAGTAGACTCTTAAATCTTCTGGTTAAATTTAAGCAGGGATAAGTGAAAAGGAGAAAAGCTTGCCTTCAATTCAAAGAGGTTCCAAATGTTCACTCTTCATTTAGGTTAATTTATAATGCTGGTGGATGGGGAGGGATTAGCAGACTGCACTCTCCTTAATTTCTGAATAAAGTTATAAAGTCATAATGGTCAATGGCCATCTTGAGTCCCTTTATTTGGAAGATGGTGGGGTAAATAAATAAATAAATATTACTGTTACTGTTACTGTTATTTTCACTCTGTGCTATCCATTAAGCGCTCTATTAGTGCATTACTAAAAGAAGAAGAATTGCTGAAAGAGGGAGCACAAATTTACGTACAACTTGCAAAATCAGTATAGTAATCATTATTAGAAAATAAATATAAATACAATGCATCTCCCTATCATGGGGGGGGGGGGGAGCTGTAATCCTATCTCTGTTGTCCATGTGCTAAACAGTTGATGGGCAACCTCTGAATCCTTGCTCTTCTTTCTGAAACTTATTTATCTCAAAATTGGACTTGGGCTTAATAGTCTTTCAAAAAGTGGAAACTTTGAAATAAACAACGGTGGTAGACCTTCAAATAGAGCTTTGAAGGTTCTAGTTGTATGATGGCCATGTATAAATATGTGAGGGGAAGTCATAGGGAGAAGGGAGCAAGCTTCTTTTATGTTGCCCTGGAGACTAGGACGCAGAACAGTGGCTTCAAACTATAGGAAAAGAGCTTCCACTGGAACATTAGGAAGAATTTACTAACTGTGAGAGCTGTTCAGCAGTCAAACTCTCTACCCTGGAGTGTGGTGGAGGCTCCTTCTTTGGAGGTTTTTAAACAGAGGCTGGATGGCCATCCATCAGGGGTGCTTTGAATGTGATTTTCCTGCTTCTTGGCAGGGAATTGGACTGGATGGTCCACAAGGTCTCTTCCAACTCTATGATTCTATGTCCTGATAGACAATCAAAATGAGTTAAAAGTGACCAGGTGGGCTACAATGAAATGGTTATAGATTGAATAGACTCTGTGCAACCTTTCAATTGTAAATTTTAATGGTTTGGATGGCATATTTTCTTATTTTTTGTGATTGTCAATGTCACAAGTCTTGAAATACTAGTAGAATGACCACGAGGTCACATCCTTTCATCTTAACTGAAAACTGGCATACACATGGGGCTCCAATAACACTGCAAAGTAGAGGTGTTGATCAGATATAGGTACAACCACCAGATACCTTTTCTGTTCTTTAAAAAGCTCTAGGGTTCATCTAAGTGTAGAATATATGTAGTTTGACATCACTTTAATTGCCATGGTGCAATGTTGGGTTTCTTTTAAGAGAGAAAACACAGAATAATGATAAGGATGAAGATATTATATAGCCATGGCATTTGTAGGTCTTTCACTTTCTTTGCTGAAGAGTGTTGCTACCTCACTAAACTACAAATTCCATGATTCCGTGGTGCAAAACTGCATTTTATAGTGCAGATGCACTCGTATAAGTTCAGTTTCCCTCTGAAGGAATAGATTTCTTTTTAATGGAATAATAATAATGATGCCATGACAATAGCATATTGCTCAGGAAAAACCTCAACATATTTACTAAGGATTAAACTCTGTAAGTGACATTAATCACCTGCATCATTGCTAAGCCTCTTTATTTCACAGTTGGGGTTGGGGTTTGAGGGGTTTCTTTTGGAGGGGTGAATAATCAATTGATATTGGAAAAAGAGCCTTCATAAATTAAATTAAATGCTCATTTCATTCACTTAAAGCATTACCAGATTTTCTTGCCCATTTCTTCCTTGCCTCAAGCAAATGTCTGTGTATATGCTGACTTAACTCTGTTTATCAGACAACTTAAAACCAACAATGTAAAACCAAGAAAGAATAGCAGCATAACAGAAACAATTTCAGGACCCTGTAATACAATTTCTGTTTGTTCAGCCAAGGGTGTTAATCTTTGTTCTGTATTTAGAATAATGTTTAATATCCCTTTTAGGGAGCATATTAGTTTCATCTTATTGGCAAAAGTTCAAAAGATTCAAACAGGCATCCTATGCACATTTCTAAGGAGAGCAATCCCACTAAAGCAACTCTTCTTCTTCTTGTGGCTTTTATCATTATTACAATGGAAAGAAATAATCAAGTCCCATCTAAGATGAATGTATCATTTGAGTAAGCTGCATTTCAGAGACACGTTTTACCAGATTCCTTTCATATCCAGGGATTTTGAAAGGAGAGGTGTAGCCATATTGTTTCCATAAGCACTTTAAAAACATACACCGCGTTCAGTGGGATGATCATTGTAACAGTCTGACATTTTCACAGATGCCATTGCCTTCCCCTGAGGCTGAGAGAGTGTCACTTGCCTAAGGCCACCCAATGGATTTTCATGGATGAGCCAGGATTTGTTCTGGTCTCCCTCAACACTCAAACCACTACACCACAGGGGTTTTCTCTTTATAGAGCGGGATGACCCATCGAACCTGTCACACTAAAAAAAGCCATAATGCACTCTGCTCTTTGTTCAGACATGAACTGTACAGTCTATTCCAATCCCCCCATTACATTGGCTTTGTGTGCATAAAATAAAATATAACTTCTCTTGTTACTTATTCCATTTCTCTTTTATTACTTTTACTTACTTAAAAAAAAACCTGTGGATTGGTAAAGGAACAGTGTAACAACTGAAATGTTCATCTCAAAATGTCTCTAAAATGTTTCAAACTACATTATAGGGCAGTGGGGATAGGGTCTGAGCTCTGCATAAAAGGCACAGGAAACAAATATACACATTTATTCTTCTATCATCTCCTTAGTTTCGTTTAGACTACTGCAACGCTCTCTACGTGGGGTTGCCTTTGAAGACGGCCCGGAAACTCCAATTAGTCCAACGCTCGGCAGCCATGATACTAACTGGAGCGGAGCGCAGGGAGCATACAACTCCTCTGCTGCACCAGCTCCACTGGCTGCCGATCTGCTACCGGGCTCAATTCAAAGTGCTGGCGCTGGCCTTTAAAGCCCTAAACGGTTCTGGCCCAACTTACCTATCCGAACGTATCTCAGCCTATCAGCCCACCAGGACCCTAAGATCTTCTGGGGGGGCCCTGCTCTCTATCCCGCCTGCTTCACAGGTGCGGCTGGTGGGGACGAGAGACAGGGCCTTTTCTGTGGTGGCCCCGCGGCTATGGAATGCCCTCCCCATGGAGGTAAGATCAGCCCCCTCATTGATGGTTTTCCGGAAAAGACTAAAAACCTGGATGTTCGAGCAGGCGTTCGGTTAACTCAGTGCAATAAGTGTAATGATTGAAGGACTGGCAATTTGGACGACGAAACTGGATCGCGATTTTAGTCAAGAGATGAATTGGATTGTTTATTGATATATGTATTGTGGATCGTGTTTTTATGCTTTTAAACTGTATACTGTTGTTTGTTATAAGTTGTTGTAAACCGCGTTGAGTCGCCGGCTAGGCTGAGAAACGGCGGTATACAAGTATAGCAAATAAATAAATAAATAAATTGGCAGGCTGAGAATCAGAGATGTGGTCAGAAGTATTGTTCAAGGAGAATAGAAGAGCTGGGTGGTAAATAGTACCAATGAGCACTTTCCTCCCTGATATCTCTGCCATAACAAACAAGTGAAATAAATAATTCAAAGAGGTTGCCGATATTACAAGGCAAACATGACTTCTGAAATGCAGCCTAGAGTCATAGAACTGGCAGTAACAGAATTGCTATGTGCATCATAATTGAGCATATATCAAAGGAGCAATCAAGAAATTATGAGACAGCACACATGCTGAGCAGGGCTAAAGGAAAATGGCTTCTCATGTAAATGTCCTCCCTGTATTTTGTAGAGGAATGAATTGTTTTTCTCATTACGGTAAAAGAAAAGATACAAACATACAAGATGGGCATGGAAGGCAATTGCTCCTGTCACATCTTAACCTAAAAGAAAGAGGCCTATGTTCCAGTCAATAGAAATGGATGCACGATTGAAGAGAAATTGACAGATTGTTTTCATTTGAACTGTCACTTATGGTTTCCTGGACTTGCATGCCAAAATAGAAGAGACTGTGTGCCAAGACTCTAACGTGCCTATGTAATGCCAGGTACTCAGTTGTTCATGAACTGAGCCTAAGGAGGCATCTATGCTATAGAATTAATGCAGTTCAACAGTCCTTTTATTGCCATGACCTAATGCTATAGAATTCTGGAAGTTGTGGTTTTGCAAAGTCTTTAGTTTTCTCTGCCAGGAAGTGCTGCTAACTCCCCAACTATCAAGTCCAGGATTCCATAGCTTTGAGGCGTGGTAGTTAAATTGGTGCCAAGCTGCATTAATTCAAGGTTCGGAACTGGGAAGAGCATGGATGAGCTCCCTCTGTCAGCTCCAACTCCCCATGCAGGGACACAAGAGAAGCCTCCCACAAGGATGGTAAAATCAAAACATCCGGGCGTCCCTGGGCAACGTCCTTGCAGACGGCCAATTCTCTCATATCAGAAGTGACTTACAGTTTCTCAAGTTGCTCCTGACACGAAAAAAAAAAAAATCAAGGTCATGCATGATACTAACACAGAGTCACCAGATACCTTCACTTTTGTGGAAAGTCTTTTCTCACACACAAAGTGGCAGGCGCCATGTAGACTCTGATTGCTTTGCCATGGCTAGTCCTATCATTTTGTAGAATGAGATGGCCAATTCAAGAGCCAGCTGTTGGGAGGTGTAGACCAGCAGCAAGGTGTTCAGAGTCAGACCTATATGTGCCAGTAATCTTCCAGTCACAATGTCCAGAAACTATCATGTTCCTGTCATGTGCATTGGAAGACATTGTTAGTATTTAATTTAAATGCTCCTTTTGTTTATAGAATGGTGGCTATTCACATGAAACAACTGCATTTAGGTCACCTTAAATTTCTGCTATAATGATTTTATTTATATAACATGTTGACATGTTAGTTTGTTTCAGCATAACAGAAAACAAGGTTGAGGGAATCTTTATGGCATGTTTAAGACAAACAGTTTTGTTTTAAGATGATCTTTTGTGGATCGCAGTCTACTGCCACAGACACATGAAGTATAATCTGTTCATTTATGTAGGATATCCCAAGTTGTAATTGGAGACTTGGAGCATTATTACTCCATGCCAGTGGTTCTCAACTTGTGGGTCCCCAGGTGTTTTGGCCTACAACTCCCAGAAATCCCAGCCAGTTTACCAGCTGTTAGGATTTCTGGGAGTTGAAGGCCAAAACATCTGGGGACCCACAAATTGAGAACCACTGCTCCATGCCATCACAAATATTGAAAGCAGTTTTGGGGTTTTCACATTGAAATAGAGTGGATAAATTCTCCATATTCCATTTCTGTGCCTCCTGTTTGTATAATCTATCCACTCCTTGTTGTGACAGGGGCCCTGAGTCACATGTAGCATCTATTTCATGTCAAATTAATTATGGTTCATAACTCATTTTGAACTTTCATGGAATATCTGTGCTCTTGTGCAGTAATCGTTAAAACCATTCTTCATTGTGTCTCAGCTACTCAGTTTAAAGTTCAGTCTACGCTTCTATATACCATAGCAGTCTATATTTATCACTCTTCCAAGAAGTCTATCCATGGAGATCTGCCTTCTGCATTATTATGACACAACCACCATATGTTTCAGCAAACATAACAGGGATGCAAAATGGATTGGGGAAAAGACAGAAACTGCAGTACAAGCCAAGATGACAAAACTGCAGACAGACACATTTGAATGTATCCAAGCAAAACAGTCACAATTAAGAAGGTTTTTGCTCTCAGTGAATTTAGCATTTTGACATGCACGCAAAGGAATTTTCTTGAACATGTTTTCATTCTGTCCTTCTATATCAAGAATGACCTCCATCTGCAGATGTAGCTGTGTCAGAAAGAGGCTGCTGTCCACTGTGGCTCTGCTCCCCCTGCCAGTGCTGCCTCATTCTTTACTTCCCAGTTCTTAATGTTTTGAACAAATGCCGCTGGAGATGTTGCGATAGCTCATTTTTGGCTGATCTTTATTCTAGTAAAGCTAACTTATTTTATCAGTCGATTTGTTCATTTGTTTCTTACCCTTTACAAGAGGAGCATTTCAAACTACACAATAAATTGTGATATAGATTATATTTGAGACTGGCAAGTTACTTTTTAAACTGTTTCAGAAAGTGATCCACCTGGTATTATTTAAACTGCATCTGGTTGTATCGCTTGACATGATTACATTGCTCTTTTTTACTTCAAGAATACACACACCTTCAGCCTGCTAAGAGAATGTCATAAAATCTGAAAAATACTTTCAAAACATTGAAAATGCCTAAGTGCCCATCAATGCCCTTTGTAAGTATCCAGAAAAAGAGTAATTCCATCTGCAATGTGATAAATAAATAAATAAATAAAGTATTTACATCTGGGATGGCGTCAGTGTGGTGTAGTGGCTTGAGGGTTGGATTATGACTCTTGAAATCAGGCTAGGTTTGTTTAGGCTTGCAGTCCAAGAACATCTGGAAGGATGCATATTTCCCACTTCTGGTTAAAATGACTTTGTTCTCATGTGTTAACATTATGTGTAGAATGTTACTGTCTGAAAAATTCATTAATTTTCTGCCCTTTGCAACTTGTTAATCCTTTGTCTGAATTGAGTTGGCCTATTGTTAATCCCAATGAGAATAGATCCATTGTATCATTTGATATGTAATAAGTTTCTGTGGAGAGCCAGTATGATGAAGTGGTTGGAACATTGAGCTATGACTCTTGAATCCAGGGTTCGATTATCTGCTTGGACATGAAAACCCAATGGGTGATTTTGTGTGAATGATGCACTCTCATATCCAGAATAACCTGTGACAGGGATCTTTAGCGTCACTATAAGTCATAAATGTCTTGAAGGCATTCAACTACAACAACAATATCAGCATTTATGGGGATTAAATGAGACTACTCTTGTTAGGACTAGTGAATCTTGTTAGGAAAAGTGAATCAAGAGAAGAGATGTCCAGTAAAGTACACCAGTATATGAAGTAACCCTCAAATTGCTTATTATCACAGTTTTATAATATTATCCCATCTTATCTTCAGAGAGCATGACTTTCTGTTTCCCCATTTTACCATTGCAACAAACTGCTGAAATATGTTAGGAAACTGGCCGAAGGTCACAGTTTCGTAAATCCATACCTCCTCCTAACATGCCAAAGCAAAACAGTTTAACCATTAACATAAAACTAACTGTCTATATTCTTATAGTATCTCTGGTGGTGTATGGCATCAGATTATATCTCCTTGCAACTGCCATCCATTTGTTATTCACCTCTTGGTTGATATGAATTAATGACAGTTTTGATTAGGCAGTAAGAATTCTCCATAAACAGCATTGCTGAATGGCAATTAGAATATACAATGTCATGTGTGGCCATTTGCTGTCTAGTTTTTCTTATCATCTTGTACAAACGATGGAAATGTCAATCCTCCTTTGCTAGGTGAACAATTCATCTCATCACTCACTTATTAAATGTTCTGACATGCACTTTGCACTTTCTCCCATGGTGCTGCTCATGCATGGAGGGGCCATACTGTGCCTATCTTTGGGGTCAGTTTGTCGTCTTCCTGAAAATCTGTCTACAGAGTTCTCATGTGTAGTGTTTTCTAAAGCCTGTGAAAAGCAAGCACTTTCTGTGGTGAAATGACAGGTATGCTTATGCCTAGAGTCTTAATCCAGAGTCTTCCATTTTGATTACTGTTTAGGAATAGCTGCTTAATGCATTGAATTAGAAGTGGATTCAGGTGCCAGAATAGGTCAGAATCTGTGAGAACTTAGGCCCATCATAAACAAAGCAATAGGCTTGCAGCAGGAGCAGCAACAATAAACAAGGGTGTTCCATCTAACTTTGCTTATCTGATAAACATGCCCAGCATTCTTGCCTCTCATCCTAATAAGCCAGAGAAAGAACAGTGGTTTCTTGTTGGGATTTTGCTCTGGTTTGTCACCAGACAGACAAGCTGGAGTGCTTGGCATGGGTGTCATCATAGGCAAACCACAACCGGAAAGTATGTGGTGTGTTAAGCCTCTCCCTCTTGTAGTGAGAACAACTGGATGAAATGCACCTGCTTGCTCTTTGTAAGTGCTGAGCTCATTTTCCCCAAGAGTTCTGTCTTATTATGAAAGTAGCACATATATACAGTGTTGCTCGAGTTTGCATTTTCTTTGTGAATCTTTCTCTTTTTCCACCCTTTCCCTCATACACCTTGTCCCTCTACCCTTTCTTCAATTATTTCCTTCTTTCCTTGCTTTCGCTCATACACTCTTCTTTCAGTTCTCTTCCTTCCTTTCTCTTTCATTCCCTTTCGTTCTTCCCTCACTTTTTAAAAATCCCTTTCCTACGTTGTCTTCCTTCATCTGCCTCTTCTTGGAAGTCACAGTTTCCCAGCCTTAGAACAAGTCATAGGTACACGCATACCTGTCAAAATATAAATCTACATTAAATTGCTTACTTCCTTATGGGATGTATGGCTCAACTGTGACCTTCAGAGCACTGTTAAAGGCTTTGTAGTGCAGCTATTTTGCCCTTTCTGTCTATTGTGGTTGCATCAGAGCGCTGCATACATACATAGCCAACCCAAGAGGCTATATATATGTAGATATAGATAATCTTTCCTATCTTCTATATGCTGCTACTCTTTAATTTGGATCCCCTCAGCCTCAAATGGTGTGGATTTCATAATATTTAATGTACTGCTGATTGTTTTATTATGTTGGCACCACATGGTGCTTTTATGAGGGTGTCCTGAGTGCCCCCTCGAGGGTGAGAAGGGTGGGGTATAAATATAGGAAATAAAATAATAAAAAATACCCAAAACCTTTCAATTATTTTAATTTGGGTAATGAAGGGTATGTGTGCCAAGTTTGGTCCAGATCCATCCAGTCATGTAAGAGCCTTTGTGGTACAAACAAATAAACATACTTTGATGTGTGTGTGTGTGAATCCCACTGTAGTATTCAAAAGATGGAAAATCATTGGTAAACTGTGTACTGTAATACTGCTTTAGAAAATGGCATTCTCCTTGATCATGAAAAATTCAACTTGTAAAATTTGTATTCATAGTAGCTGTAGGGTATGAGTGGTTCAGGCACTTGACTACATTCCTGAGGCTTGTGCTTTCAGAGATTATTCACTCATACCTTCGTGAATGCCTGCTGTTTTTCTGGAACTGTGAAGAAGGGTGTGATTGCATTGTTGAAATAGTAAAACACATTTGATAGTAGACAGGTGAGATGCTCTAGGACTCATAAGCTGGTATGGTGCCTAATAATGTCAGCTCAGGACAGATCTAGACAGCACCTTTATTGCGGAAACTTCTGCGATTAAAAGGAAGCTGTCCAGAAAAGGTTCTGGAAAACCCTGGTTTGTAGCGAATTAATTAGATAGTGGATTTATTCCGTTCTTCTTTGGAAGGCATGGGATAAACCCACTATTTCCGATGTCTGGACTGCATACCCACCCCTCCCCCAAAGCCCCCAAACCTTACTACTACAGCTCTCATGGCATGTAGTAATGATGCGCCAGGAGAGTGGGGGGGGGGGAATCCCCCCCCCCACGCATCATTTTTATGTGCCAGGAGTTGTTCCAAGACTGTAATGGAGGCAAGGTAAGTTTTCTTTAGTTTTCAAATGGTTTGGGGGGCTTTGGGGGAATGGGGAGGGTCCTGGCAGAACATGTGGACACCCACCCCAGAAAGTGTGCGCTTTCTGGCATGGGTGTAGACAGTCCCCTATCAACCTCCGTGTTTTTAAAACTCGAATGATCCTGGGATAAAGGGCTGTCTGGAACCGCCCTCAGTTTCAGATATGAAGAACTTTCCCCTCCAAGAAAAAAAGCAGAAAGGGCTGTTGTGCTTTCTTCTTCATACGCTTCTATATTATGTAGAAGAACACAAGCCTTTGAGTCGTTTGTGCATTCAAAAGTTGTGTTTTTCTTTGGGGATGTCCTTTTGGGGTGAGATGAGAAAGTACAAAGATAGAACATTTTCACTTTGCAGTCTCCCTGCATCAGCATCATGTCTGAAGCTGTTCTAAGTGACTATATACATGGCTTGAGACAGGCTTTCCCAACTAAATTTGATGTGTCTCTATTAGGGGAAAAAGGAATTGGAATTTTTTTTCTGTATTTCTGGATGTTGTGTTTAAAACTCAAGAAATTGAAATGAAATTAGTTGACAGAAAACAATTACTTTGATCACTAGATATCATGCAGTCAAAGTTGATATCGAGGAAGACATCTGGCATTATTGCAGCTGATGTGAAGTTTCTTTCATGTTAACTGATGACCCATGTGAACTACTGAATTTCTGGTTGATCATTTTGGGCCATTGGGTAACCCAATCATTTAAAGGAGCAGGGCCCTTGGGATTTAGCTTAGGGACCAATTAGAAGCATGAATATTGCTGAAGCATCAGCCTGGTTGAGGAGAACGTACACACAAATACATGACATGTTCTCTTTCGAAGCTGATATTTGTTTAGCTTTTGAAGTCTAAAGATATATTCACATTACACTATTAATAGTGATCTGGCACTACTTTAACTGTTATGGCTCCATCCTATGAATTCTAGGATTTAGAGTTTAGTCATGATCTTGTAATTCTTTGCTAGAGCAATCTAGGACACTCATTGAATTCCAGCATTATATCTCACCAGCAGAGAATTCCACATCCATTACCAAACTTTAGATCCCAGGATCCAGGAGCATGAAGCCATGAGGGTTAAGTGATATCAAATTGCTATAATTGTATAGTGATTTATAGTCTTGTGTACCATTTCACACTCTTAGGAGTCAAAGAAAGATCATGCCACAATTTCCCACCAGTAAAATATTTTTTTCATTTGAGTCTCATGCAGTGCAAATACATAAAAACCAGTCTATTAGAACTTTAAAACATTTGTTCACATCAAATCTTTACCAAGTTGTGTGAAATGGATGCGGCAGTGCAGATTTAATTGCCCTGGGAAACCAACCATACCTGTCAGATTTGAGTGATCACAAGCAAGAGAATAGATAGGAATGAAACTGAAGAGTATGACAAGGTTCCTACTTTGGTACCTTTGATGAGCTGCCAGCCCCCCCCCCCCTTCCTCCCATGTAGGGATCATAGGAGGTTGAACTAGTTCATTTTTGGAGTACAACTCCTATAATCCTCCAACCAGTATGCCAATGGCCATGTTGACTGGTGGTATCTAGCAGTTCTAGTCCCACAAGTGACTTTTGAAAAAGTTATCTTACTAGGTTAAGACTTTGGGGCTTGCAGTTGAAGGGAAACTTTTAAATGCTGGCTGTGCTTGGTGGAGATTTTGGAAGTTATAATCCAACAACACCCCCTCCAATCTCCCTAATGTCTAGCTTTATAAGCTGATGTTGTGATTTCCTCTAATTCTTGTACTGCATGAAAAACAGAAATGTCTGTCCACTTCTCTGCCATTTCCAGGTAATCTCACTAATGTAAGAATGATATCCTGAAATCTGGAGCCAGCCCTGAATATCTAGTTGCCTTTCCAGACACGATAGCTTCATCCTCAACTTGCATGCATGCTGGATAAAGCATTTTCTCCTTTGGTAGTTTGAAGGACAGACGTAGCAGCTGCATTTCTTGGTCTGCCCTGTATGCATCTTTTAATGGATTTATTTTGCATTTTGGCTCAGTATTAAAAGCTCCACTTTCCTTATTGACTAAATTGATCCAACCAGCTAATACAAATCGGGTGGAAAATGTTGGCTTGTTTTTTCTGAATGAATCTTGCAGAGCATTTTGCCATATAAAGGAAGGCTTGCAAGCTCTCACACTCATTTTTGGGAGAAAGACAATATCAAGAGGGAATCATCTCTTGGCCTGGCATCTATTTTAATCCCCTCCCTGCCCCATCAATAACAGTTTGTGCTGGAAGTGTAGTGAAGGGGTTGATTTAAAAAATCACTACTGTTTCAACTAAGGATTATATTATTGAAAAGTTCAGAACTCTCTGAGAGAAAATGGATTTTTTTAAAATGCAGTTCTCCACCCTGCATTCTGTCTTAGCAGAATGCAGTGTTTATTTGTACTTTAAACAGCTTAGGCAATATTTCTAAGTGGAAACAGATGTAACAATGAAATTCCATCTTCGGTTGCTCAGTGGGATTCTGTTTCCAACTTCATCAAACAAACCATTTCCCATTCCCAATATGATGATCTTGGAACACAGTGTGCATCTGGCCAGTGTATGGGGGAGAGAATTGGCAGAATTTGAGAGAAGGGAAACTGATGTATTGCATAATCACAGTCCAATCTATAAGGATCACAGAGGGGCTGTAAGATTGCCTTCACATGCAGCTTACAATGGCTTTCCATTCAAGCCAAGTCATCCTATTGTCTTTGGTAATTATGTAGCTCTCACAGTGAACTGTTTTGCAAGATCAGAAGGAGAAAATGTTTTTTTTTATCAATAGATCAAAACTGTCTTAACAGTTGAAAATACATTTCTATGACATTCTAAGATATTCCACCCCTTCCCCACTACTGTTGTTCCCAGTTAAGAATTATGCTACTATTAAAAGGTTTAGGGTTATTTACTTTGTTAACAATTAGTTTTTAAAATTCTCTTGGCCAAATTAACATGTGCCAAAATCTGTGTGTCAAATCAGCAATTAAAGATTTGGTCGATGTGTTAGGCCTAATCCACTTACTGATGTAGCAAACCCAATACTTCCCCATTTGTTAGGCCCAACCCTATTCCATACATATGCATCTATGTGGAATAATGTGAATAGATTCTCATATAGAACTGTTTAATCCAACAACACTGATTTACAGAATAACCAATAGGTTAAAACGTAGAATTGTCATTGTGTAATGACTCTGAAAAGAATGCTTGCACATTATCAAGAATATGCTAGTTTAGAGGACATTTAGAGAAGACCTTATGTGGGCTATTCTTGCAATTAAGCAAAGTGTGGTTGTTTCCACAGCCAATGGATAATTGGAGCTGGAAACACAATGTTGGAAGAGGAGAGTGTTCTGTACTATACAGTTAGTCGTGCATCCCTGAAGTTAGCCTGCTTTCAGCAGGGACTGTTGAAGAGGCTGCCCTGGCCTCGGTGTTGCAGAGTGTCTCATCTGCCAATCCAATCAGCTTTTGAATGTTTAGTGGAAGAGGGAGGGGGTGCCTTCTTTACACCCCCACAGAAACCAATCTGTGTAGTTTCTTAGTATCATATTATCCTTAAAACTTACATGTTAGGAGACAGACTCATAGCTTAGCTATAGTCTAGTTTAAAAGCTCAGAGCAGATTTTAGAGCTCATCTGGAACCTACAAGAACTCTGTAAACAGTTCACTCCATCACTTTTGTAATGGAGGCATGGAAAATATTACCTGATAGGTTGTGAATGCACATGAAGACCCACCTGACACAAAATAGCCTAGTTAAGGAATGGCTTTGCATAAGAGTGGCCATGTATATTGAGTTGCAGTTACTAAACTAAGTTATAATCTCCCATATAATAATGATAACTCACTTTTTCCATAAGAAGTCCCCTGTTCAAAATCCTAACACAACCAAGCAACACTAGCCTTCATTCTGAAATAAGGAACTTTTGCACTTTGGGACACTGGCTTGCATTTGGGAGGTCACATATTCTAGTATCAAATATGGGGGAAGCACTTTCTATGAGCTGATACAGAATCATGAAAAGGTGTAGCATACATTTACCTTTCCAACAGTCTTTTGTTGCTCTGCTTATTTTAGAATGTATATATTAATTTTCTCACTAAGTTAAACATAATAACAACAACAACAACAACAACAACAACAGCAACACTTTATTTATATCCCACCACCATCTCCCCGACGGGATATCACTATGGATGAGATAAATTGCATTGCCAGTCATATTATTCTAAGCTGGTCCTGATGTGGGGATTGTATTCATTCATCAAAGGCACATCAAAACAGCCAGTTTTTAAAACTCTTCCTGAAGGCTGTCAGGGTGGGTGCTTACCTAATCTCTCCAGGTAGCGAATTCCAAAGCCATGGGGCCACCACAGAGAAGGCCCTCTCCCTTGTCCCCACAAGTCATACTTGTGACGGTGGGGGAAGCGAGACGAGGGCCTAACCCAGAGGATCAAAGGGGTCGTGCAGGTAGATAGGAGGAAATACGGTTACGAAGGTAGGTGGGTCCCAAACCATTCAGGGCTTTGTAGGTGTTAACCTGCACCTTGAATTGGGCCCAGAAAATAAATGGGAGCCAGGGCAGCTCCTTCAACGGGGGGTGGGGGGGGGGTAGACCATTCCCTATAGTTAGCTTCAGTAAACAGTCTTAACACCCTTCCTCTTCCTAGGATGTTTTACATCTTTCACAAGGATTTACCTTAGCTTGGAAAAGTGGGTTATTGGACTATAAAGGGGGATTTGGGGTGCTATAATCAACAAAATAAAACACCCCTGTTTCAACCTCTGGTGTAATATGGCTTGAGCCATGGATATTATGTCTCTATGTGGTTCTCTTACATTTCCACATCTCCCTAGTACACTACACTGCAACACATGACCGTCTTCCACCTCACCTCCACTTTTGGCCTTCTTCCTACAGATCAGGCGAAAGAGCTAAAATCACATAAGACTATGTAAGAGCTAAAAGCCAAGCTTAGGATGTTTTCTGTTGGCAGGTCACCCAACTGAAATGCAGGGATTGTAGTAATCTCACAGTTCCCTGCATAGAAGCAGGAAGATTTTCTCAGTTCTTAGTGGAGAGTGGTCCACATGCAGAAAACATTTGTGTATTCAGCTCCAGGCAATAGTGAACCCCAGGGTAAAATTGTCTTGTCAATAAAGTGAATAATTTACTTGTGAATAAAGTGAATCAGAAAAAAATTAAAAGAGAGTATATAAAATTTGCTATCATAAGAGACACATGTTTTAAACAACTGTAATTTTAAAAGAAATACAGTGCAGCTAAATATAGTGGGAAAGTTTTGGTGAAATTATCTGGTTACCTACTGAGTTTGCTGTACCAGTGCTATTTGTAGAGGGATCACATCCAGATTTCTAGTGTTACAAATCTTTATCTTGAACCCTCTGGGTGTGGTGAAGTCCCCTTCTCTGTACATTTTTCAGCAGAGGCTCAATAGCCATCTGTTAGGAGTACCTTGAATGTATATTTCTACATGACAGGGAGTTAGACTGAATGGCTCTTGTGGTCTCCTCCATCTTTATGATTCTATGACACTTGACTTGAACTGTGACCTGTCCTTCAAGAAGATGATGTCTTCAAGGAAAGGTCTGTGTTCTGTCCACCTATGAGATATTATCTTTTGTATAGTGAAACACATGGCTCTTCTATGAGAGAACCAGAACACAGTAATGTCTTAAGAACTGAACATTCGAAGTCAACCAAGCTGATTACTTGCATGACTCCTTGATAAACCAGTGCAGCCTATGAGCCAACATAATCAATATACCACTAACATGATTCCTGTCAACATAACTTACTTTAAGTTTTGCTTCTCTCGCTCTTGGACATTGCACTGTCTACTGGATGACCATGAATGTGAACATGCCTGAAATTGTGAAGGAGGAGAGGATTAAAAAACAAAAGAAAATACATGAACATACATTTTTGACACTACTGTGTCTCATCAACAGTCTTTGATCCTTTCATCACCTTTCAAACACCAGTTGCAGCTTAAACTGATAGACAGGACAGCTCCCTTTTTATGGTAGTTATTTTGAGATCCTTTCGTCAGTCATACTTCATGCTGGAATTGGGTGTGTGGTTTAGAGCAACTAAGTAAGCAATACTCTCGGCTCTGCTTTGAAGAAAGGAACTGTGGAAAGCCCTTGGCTGAAGTCCCAAGGCTGTTACTGGCGTTGTGAAGAAACACATGTTGAAATGTTATCTAGGGAATCCTCGGATACCAGATAAAGACTTGCTATGTAAGAGACACAGTCAAAGAACTGGTATTGAAATATGAAGTCTGGATGAGATTGAAGCAAGTTTTCCATCTCCACAGTGTTTATGGGCAAAAAAAAAAAGTGCAATGGCTGTTTTTAGCATCTGCATTTAATAAGTGATGATTTACCATCAATTAGACAACAGAAAAATAGCCTAGCACTTTGGTAACTAGGAGATAGGCTACATCATCTCATATGGCTTGCAAGTTTGCTGTATGGGAGAATATTTATGAGGCAGCCTTGATCCAAAGATAGCAGGTATTAATACTACATTTTTGCACACAGATGGTCTCTGTGACTAATAACAGCTGTGCCCTTCTCTCTAAATCTGGAAACTCCCTCAAATCCAGTTGTCCATATATGAATGCAATCTTGTCTGTGTCCATAGAGATCATCACTGCTGCTGCTGCCTCCACTCAACCAGAAGCAGTAACTTCCCAAAGATGCAACAGAAACATGCCCCCAAGTTATCTCAGGATGTTGTCAAAGTGAAGGACGCAAAGTGAAGAACACAAAGAATCACCATAAAGTGTCTTCTTAAAACTTTGTTTATGTTCTTTGATATTAGGAAGTCTCAGGAGACAGGGCAGTGTCTGGAGGAATATCATGGTTTTTCATGAGATGTAGCCAAGTTTTGTGTACCTTTGTGTCATATTGTGATAACTTAGATGTGGGGTGCTGCATAAAGCTTCTCCCTGCATGCTCTGGTCTCTAACCGTGGATGAAGGTTGGAGTTCATAGAGCACCTAGTTATGTGGCTGCTTTGCTTGTATTTTTTTTTATTTGATGTGTGGCAGCTGCCATACTTCAAACAGAAGAATCTCAACCCACCAGGGTTGTTCTGTTGCTTGGCAGGGTGCCATCCTGTACAAGCAATGGGCAACAGCTGGCAGGGGGTGGGTTCCTACCATCAGTGATGCATTAGGGGCTTAAGCAGGTGGCAGGAAGAATGCTCATTTCCCCATCAGTCCCAATCCTCTGAATGAGAAGAAGAGCCCCAGTATACCTCATGGTAGGCACAGCCCTTTTCCCTCCCTCTAAAGTATTAGTCCACAGAGGAAATGCTCACATTCTGTGTGACTTATTCAACATTTTGTACTTTCCATGCCACAACCTGCTAATGAAATCTATGAAACTTTGCATTTTACATATAAGAAAACTGGTGTATGCTTCAAGTATGAACAGCTATTTTGAAAGATAATGCCCTGTGACCATATGGCTTCTTGACCCAAATAATTAGGGCTAATCTGAAAAGTATATGCAAGCACACACACACACACACACAGAGGGGGATTATTAATAAGCTGATACATGGAAAATATGTTTGCCAGAGTGAAGACTGCTTCTACACCTGATTGGTTTTGTATCCTTTAACAGACTTTTGCTTACTGTATTTATTTTTACTTTGACTGGGTTCACCTATTTGACTGAAACAGGAGGTATCCTCCATCACTCAACTAGCTTTGCATGTCCTCCCTTCCAGATTACAGCAGAATCTGGTTTGCTCTATTGTATTGTGATGACATGCCATTTATAGACTATAGGATTAATAAAAGAAGACTACATATTAATTTTTAAGGTGCCCAAAGAGCAACAGACAAATTGAAAACAGCACGATAGACTTAGAGAATAATAATTAAGAAGCATATATTTCACTGGCCCTAATACAGGCATGACTTCTCCCTCCCAAAATGGAAACAGGTGAAAAGTCAGGTAAGACAACATGTAATATAGTTGTCCCCACACTTTCAAATCTAAAGCTTTTGATTTTTAAACAATCATATTGCGGAAATTACATTTTTAATCAAGATCAAATACAAATCATTGGTATGATTGCTTTCCCTCCCTCCCTCCCTCCTCTGAAAATCTACACATATATGTATACATAAAAAACTTACACTTCAGAACAGTGCCTACAAGAATTGTTTCCCATTACACTATTTCCCCCTTTCACCCCTCCCATTGCAATGACCTCCTGTCCTTTGGGTGGAAGACATTCATATACAGCCTTGCCCTTCCTTCCCAGTAAAAGATTCACCCATTCTGCCCTCTAGCACAAGAACCATCATTTAACGATTACCCAGGTAAAGCAAAAGAGGAGTAAACATGTTTCACACAAGAAGAGGATGATTCGTAGAGTGATTGACATTGTGCGTAAAACAGACACTTGAGGCACCCATTAAGAAGAAAAGGATCCAAGATCAGCAGGATAAGAGTACAATGGCATGTGGGGATGGCTATTCCTCCTCTTGGATGGCCCCTTCCTGGGGACCACGGTGACACCACCCATCTCCACTTTTGCAGAGTATGTGCATGTCTGCTCAGAAAGTGGAGGAACAACAGAAGACATCATACCATTGCCCTTCTTTCTGTCATTACGATCCAGCCTTGCTTGAGAAGAAGAGTAGCTTAGACACTAAATATCATAGTGAAGATTGATATTCCAACATGCTCTTTATTGTGAGAAATAAATCCCTACAGCTGCTTTCCAGAATTGCATGAATGGGATTGTCTTGCAAATATAAGTAACATTACAGGGTTGTTTGTTGATCTTTTTGCTAAAGATGAGCCCCACCCATTTGAATCCCATTCAAGAAACAGTCTGGCCTGGAGACAGCAGCGACCATTTCCTGCAGAAATTGCAAACAGCTGTTTGTCTTCCTTCCTGCCACCCACCCACCCGCCCGCCCTAGTCCCATGAACTGATTTCACCCAACTCTGACATTCCTGTAAATTGCTGAATGTGGGGAATGGTTCTTAATTTTTTCTGTTCTACTGAAATGTGCATGGCCACAGCAGGCTACATGTATCCAGATGCACTTGCTGGTACTATTGCATGCAGCTACATGTGAAAATGCATAAAAGATTTTGTGTTTGTGTGAAAGTAGTTCCACTTCAGGATGGAATTATTCAGTATGCAGAACAATCAATACAAATATACTCCAAGGATGATTTTTTTTAAAGCAACTTTACTCCATTTCTCCACCACACATATTTTTGATATATTAAAGCAAGGTTAAGAATCCTGCAGCTCTCCAGATATTATTTGACTATATATCCCAGCATGCCTCATCATTGACGTATGTTAGGTTAGCCAAGCCTGATGGGAATTGCAATCTACTAATATTTAGAGCTGGGTCATGAAACTTTTAAAGCAGAGGGGCGGTTTGTGGTTCCTCAGACTGTTGGGGGCGGATGGCGGGGCGGACTATAGTTTGAACAAAAACGAACAAATCCCTATGCACACTGCACATATCTTATTTGTAGTGCAAAAAATGAAACAACAAAGCAATATTTAAAATGCAGAATAATTTTAAACAACATGAACTTACGATTATTTCAATGGGAAGAATGAGCCTGCTTTGAGATGATGAGATAGTCAAGATAATTAGGATTGTTGTTATCGTGTGCCTTCAAATCATTTCAGACTTAGGGTGAACCCAAGTCTAAAGTTTAGGGCGGGGGCTGTGTCAATGCCCTTGGAGGGCCGCATCCAGCCTATATGCTTTTGTTTGGGGAACCCTGATTTAAAGGAAGATGTGATATCCACACTTATAATATAGATAATACTAACAAAAACAACAATTTTATTTCTTACTTGCCTCTTCTTCTGGCTCAAGGCAGATTATATCTGAATTCTCCAGAAAGCAGTCTCTGATCTCATTAACTGGTGTCATGGATGCACTTGTGAATAGTTATCCAACAAACTAATTTTCCCAAGCTCCGTTTCCAATACCATAGAGCATTCCTGGGAAGTGTATGGCATTTTTAGGTGGTTTGCAGCCTAGCCATTGTTAAAGGACGATGGATTAGGGTCCAGTACCATCTGGAAGGACACACATTCTTCCCTCAAGCAACAAAGAAAGAGTGGGGTCATTTCATTCCCTTTTTGGCTGAGCTGTTATATTTGTTCCAAGTAATGACTGGCACAGAAGCAGTACAGACAAGAATCTAGCCATAAAAGCCTGTCAAAAATACCAGCTTTGAAACCACTATCTTTAGAAAGAGAAAAATGAATTGGACTCTGTTATTACACTACGTAACAAAATTTGAAAAAAAAATCTGTCCCTGTTTTGAAAGTGTTATACTAAAAAAATTGTTTTTGTGAGTACCACAAACTATGCTTGAGACTTTATGAGATATTCATTGAAAAACTATAGCAGAATATGCTGCAGGATGTCCTGCAAAAACAAAGTTTTTGCAGTTTAATAAACTTTCTCCATGTTTTTATGATAGAACCAATTAGGAAATGACATTTATAACCCAGGAACAAAAATCATGTTACATAGTGTTCTAGGGCTGAAAGCATGTCATTTATTCTTGTGTTTGTCACAGCAGGCCCAGAATTACATGGATGGCTCAAAAGAATTAAGTGTAAAAATCCGAGTCTTCTCTGCAAATTAGATGGGGAATAATTGCTCCCAGTGAAGGCTATATTCTTTTGTGAGCTATGTTTCAGGGCTCACAGGCTGGGAAAGGGGATGACTAAATTAACTACTTGCATTCTCTTAATAGCATACATTTTTTGTCTCTCCCTCATTTGCAATATAAATATTTTACTACATGACAGGATTTACTAAGAAGAGGCCTAGATACGAATCCAATCTAATATCTCACTGGGTCCTTCTACATTGGCCACATTTTGAGGCCACGCCAGGCTGGTGAGAGGGAAGGTCCCACCTCATTGGTGGAAGGGTGGCCTGACATACCACCTGTGCCAATGCACTCTTAGCACAGGCAGGCATTTCCTCCCCTTGTTCCATTCCTCCCCTAAACAGCAGGAACAACTTTACATGATGCAGGAAGGTTCCTTGTAGCTCTGTGGTACTATGAAATGATACCATGAAGCTTTGGAGGGAGAATTCTCCCTCTCCTCTCCAAAACTCTACTGCATCATTTCTGCGTGCCTCAGAGCCGCAAGGAAGTCTCCTGCATTGGTAAGCATGCTGTTTCTCCCATTTAAGGGTGAAATAAGGTGCAGAGAGGGAAGGAAGGCACTGCCATCCCACTTCCCCAGGCTGACTGAGCCCAGAGATCATGGGATGTGTGTGCAGACTGCTATTGGGGATTATGTATTGCAATCCTCAATAGCAGCCTCCGCAGCCACAACTCCAGCAAAGATCTGGATCTTCCAGTTTAACTCGCATTAGCCTGTGACATCAGGTATGATTTGCCATTGCTGTAGGGTCACCCAGAACTTGAGGATGCTGCATCCTTCCCACTGGCCCATAACCGGCTGAATTTTTATTGCTGAACTTTGTAACTTTAACTAGTGCATGTATTTCTTCCTTTTTTCCTCCTGCTTTTTCCCAGTCTCTTTCCTTTTTATGTCATATGTTTTAGATTATAATCCTTATTTTGTAAGTGATTCTGTCACTTGCACAGAAGCATTTTTTGCTGAGAACATGAAAACACGGTTGAACCCTCCCGTGCTCATGTAGCCTGAACTGTCCCCTTCTGCATTGTATGAAAGGGTGGGTATGCAGGACCAAGAGTCAGTATGACCTCAGAAGAGACAGTAACAGGTTGTATAGAAGGACCTAGAACCAATGATTCTTTAACCCCATGTAAAGTATGAATTAAATATTTGCAGCATCGCCTTTGTAGAGCTGAGCTGATAAACCCCCTCCCTTCTATACCGAAAGTTGTCCAAATTAAATGAGACCTTCTAATCTAAACAATTCTACATTGATGAAATATGAATTCAACAGTGTCCAAACTCACATGCTGTCCTAAGCATTTTGGTTGTACTGAGTATCTGTCATAAAAGTTGTCCTCCTTTTTTATTAGTGGGTCAGGAAAATATCACTAGGGACTTGTTCATTTTTTAGAGGCTGACTTAATGAAATGAGGTTTTGAGGCCTCTTTGCTTTGATGCTGCTGAACTGTCTGGGCCTTGGGCCATTTCCACTGCCTTTTAACACAGTAGAGTAGACCATTAATCCTTCCCTTGTATTGTATTAGAGATTGTCAAAAGGGTCGGGCTGGGATAGGGTGCACTTTTTGGCAATCAAGCCTTCTAGTGCAGTGGCTGAAAAGACGCTGTAATGCTATGATGTTTTATGAGGATATGTGGCAATGAAACATTGAATGGGACAATGGAATAAAAAGTGTGCAATACACACAAGCATTGTGGCATCATAGTAGACTTGTTTTGAACTCAATTGTAGTTCCACAGAAATTACAGCATGCACCGACATTTCTGCTGAAATTCTCTACCAGCTGCCTGCTCAGATCTACTTTGGAAGGATATGAGAGTGACAGTACAAAACCATTCAGTAGGTGTATGTGTGTATGTATTTACATACGTATGCATGCATGTATATGTGTGTGTGAATTTGTGTGTGTGTGTATCTGACATTTTTTTAACAGATGCACAACAAATAGCACTGTGTTCAGCATATAAAAGCTTTTTCAGCCTTGCAGATAAAGGACTCTTCGGCTGAAGATTTGGTTGCTGAGCAGATTTAGTTCCTACCATGAAACTGATTCATCCCATAGGCCAGTACATTTGTAACCAATCAATCACAAACCCGTATTTCTTCAGTTTGAGATTTTCATTCCTTTTTTGTGGGAGTTTTTGTGAATGAAACAAAGCAACCTGTCATATAGAGAGGCTGGCGTCACGGGTGTAGCTACTGGAGGTGAGATGGTTGAATGCGAGGGTATAACACCTCACCAAAAACAAGAATTCTCTAGCAGTGCAGAGTGAAACACTGAAAATCATTCACACCTAGAACTCTTCCATTTTCTGTGTTTGCTTCCTCTTAGTAATTTTCCCTTTTCCTATTCTTAAAATGTCTGGATTGTATTTCTAAATACTGAGCTGATTTTTTTAAAAATTATTACAGTGCTAGAAATTTGGGGATGAAAGGGACATTTCTTTGAGGGGGGCAGCATTCTTACTTTGGGTGGAAATGCTCTCATTTTGCCACACTTCCTCCCAATAATAAGACCTGTGACTGTCTAGTACTCTGTAGGAATGGTGTGCCTTTCTGTCCAGTCCATAATCTTTGTTTTATCCCCACCCACCCCTTACTGCTGTCGTGTTAATTTTGGTGCTTGTTGGTCATGTGTTAGGAAGGATTTCACTGTTACTTAGCAACAACACTGCCAGCAAGAATCACCTTGCAATGGGATACCTGCTCTTCTTTCTAGCTTTGCAGCATAGGCCAGGACTAGATAAGTGCTCTTATATGCATTATAACCACCTGGATAAATAAAAATCCCAGTCTTCCCAGTGCACTGGGAGAGCCATTGAGGCAACACGAGCTGCAGAAGTGCTCCTCTGACACAGTAGCAAGTGCTGTGTGCTGGCAAACATGAAAAACATCACAAATTGGCCTGTAAACATTGTAGAGTCAGGCTGGTGCGAAGTCAGGAAGTTGCTATTGGATTGTTAGTTCCTACCTGCCCCCTGTTGGGCCACCTTATGGCTTTGTAGCCTGCCAAATGTCAGTGAAGTAAACATCCTGCGGGCAACAGAGCAGCTACTCTGCCAGGTAAAAGAGTTACATAGTACAATGCACACAATAGCAGGCTTCCTTCAGCACTTGAGTGCTTTCAGAGAACAGTTTCCATGAGCCCAGCCAGAAAATTGGGGGGGGGGGGGGTGGTGGTGGTGGCTATTTCTTTCCTTCTGTTTTTCTCTCTTGTTTTCTCTTTCCCTGTGCTCTTCTGCCAATTTTGTCATTTGTATTAACCCTTTTTAAATTTCACCTTTTGTATTCTCTTTCTTTCTGCTCTTTCGTTTGCCTCTTTTTTTCTTGCCCTTCCACCTTTCTCTTACAAACAAAAGGCCACTGAGGTTGCTATTTTCTGGAGCTTCATCTCCCATTAAAAACCTTGTTTTGCTATCATAGGCCTAGTAATTACTGTTGACCTTATGCTACCCATATGCATCTCCCCACAAGGATGTCTTATAGCTAAGGTTGCATCTACACTGTAGAATTAATGGATATAAGTAATTTTTTGGATAGAAGTAATTTTATTATAATAAATATGTACTACAAACACACTTGCTAACAATTACAATAAAATGAGACATACTTAGTTTTGCAGTATTTACAATGCTTGCAACTTTTACATTTTCTAAACCATTACAGCTACAAAACCAGTTGCAATATTTCTTCACAGTTTCTCTTTCTTCTTTGGTTTCAATTACAAATACAGTTATACTTACGAACACATTTGGAAATTCATATATCTATATCTCAGTTAATATATATCAAACTTTTCAAAATGTTCTTTTTATTACATCTATCATCTATCTATCTATCTATCTATCTATCTATCTATCTATCTATCAATCTAAAACCTACAACCTTTCAGGTGATCCCAGGTGTGGTCTCTGTCAGCCAAGGCCAGAACTTTTTCCATCTGTTAGAGGGCATCCTGCCTCATTCTGTTTTACTCAGGGCTCTTATTTTCTCTACTACCCAGTGCCAGGAGAACATACAAGTTGATCAAACTTGTCGTTGACCAAGGAACATCCCAAAAAGCCTCCCGAGTGTCTCCCGGCTGTCCCCTCTTCTTCTTCCTTCCTTGGTGTCGACGTGGCCCTCGAATACCGGTTTTTGTCTCAATTCTAGTCCACTGCCTCCCAAGTTTGGCCAGTCAAAGATGATGGCCACCTTTTGCCAACCAGGTCTCCTTGGTTGAAAGGCAGTCCCTGATAAAATGCTCTGTGGTCTCCTCTCTCTAGGCTCACTTCCAGCAACACAGGCTTGTTTCTGACACAGAAGTTAGGACAAACTTGTAGAATTAATGGAGCTTGACACAGCTGCCATTCATCAATGCTACGGTATCTGGGGAGTTGTAGTTTGGTGAGACATTAGCACTCTTTGGCAGAGAAGGCTGAAGTCAGAAGGGTTATATTTTTCTATTAGTATTAATATTACATTTTCTGGAATCCTTCAACCAACATCATTATTCAGTTACCATGATGGCTAGACAATTCCAGAAACCTATAGTTCAGCCGTATGGCCCTCTTATCTGCAGATATCCACAGTTTTGGTTATCCATGCTCCAAAAAGTACCACTTCTATAAAGTACTTGAGATAGTCTCTAGGTTCTTCAGTGCAATTCTGTGGTATATTTCAAGCCCAAGTATAGACAAAATATAGAGTTTACTATTATGCACAGGTTCAGGTATTCACACAAGATCTTAACATTTATCCTGTGTGCATACATGTGTTACATAGTAACTTCTCCAACTTTTCTTTTCGGTGGGTCTTTCTGTCAGGTGGCTTCTTGGGCTTTCCTGATAGAAGTAGATACTCAAACTTTTGATCAGCAGTGTCAGCACTCTACATAACCAAAGCCACCAACAGTTTTGATATTGGTGAATTAATATCCCAGAATAAAGCTACAACAGAGCCATTATGTTAAATTAATATGTCAGATAGAACTACCACCCAGAGTGTAGAACAATTTATTTTAGTGAAAGGGATGGACAGGTGTCACAGTGGGCCTGTCAGAGTATTGCAGCATGGCATCTGTTCAAAGGATGCCAACTGCTTATAGGGTTCCCGTGTTATAAGCATGTAGGAATGCAAACTGGTATGTTGCCACTCCAAATAAAACTGTAGCAATAAACACTTTCCATGCTAATAAAAATGGGCTAGGCACAATCTTCCTAAATTAGGGAATTATATGTGCTGCATGTGTATTTGTTTGAGGAAAGGAAACACAACTTTTGTGAGAAATGAAAGGCCAGATAACAAATAGCAGATCTTGTATACAAGGCCTAGAGTCTGTTTTTTTTCTATGAAGCCCTATCCTGTTCACACAGAAAAGGAAAGCACACATCATATACAAGAGCTCATAAAGAAACTGCTGTCACAAGCCAGTAGTTTATAAGTAATAAGTAACTCAAACACTCAAAGTATAGATAAGTTTTTCCGCAGTATGATATGGTGCGGGCATATACCATATTCTACAGAGAATGGTCCCCTGTTTGAAGGGCCACCTGACTCCTCTGCTTGAAGGTGTCCTGTATTTGAGGGGCTATCTTTTCTGAGTCCTATAATGACTATAATGACAGTCAAACACGTTTCCTCCCCTGGTTGTATCCTTTCTTACAACAGAGAGATATGCTTTACTTCTGTTTACTAATAGTTTTTCCATAATTTGTATCTGTAAGCATAAATTACACATGAGACTTATAATTCTAGCAGAAATGTCTTTTGCCCATTTCACCCTGACTTCCATGTCTGAGTTGCTAATGCAAATTTTGGAGGTGGGGGCACAGAAGGCTATGTCAGGTAAGATATACATGAATGGATAACATGGGGACTGTAAAAAGGGGGGAGTTTGCACTTTCTAATCATCATATGAATCCCATATGGCATGACTTCCTCTAAATATTATCAATGGACCAATAATCAGATGAAACTCAAAAGCTTGCATTATTCTCTTATGAGACATAAGGACTGCAACATTACATGCTCTGTTAGATTCCTAGCAGGGACCTATCTTTTTTGCATCATGTGTAAGCACACCAAGGACTGGTTTAGGCATTATATTGTAGGAAAATTCAAATTTCATAGAGGAAAGCAAACAAACATTCAAGTTGACATTTAAACAGGTTGCAAAGTGATGTGGAGGTGAGACAGAATAACACAGCAATCTGTGCTCAAAAGAGATATCCACAGGGTGGATAACAAAGCAGACCAAGTAATGCAACACAGAAATGCACATACAAGGGGTGTTTCCTGGTGGCAGCCTGGATTTTTTTTCTTACTGTTTTCTGTCCTGAGGAGGCCACTCACCATACTCAAGTCAAGAGGAAAATTCATGACACAGTGGTCTGAAAGAAATTCATCACAAACTTTTCCCTGCCACCACGTTGGGTTCCTTTGAATGCATTCAGTTTTATTGAATCATATCAGCAGACAGAGGTGACAATTTTCAGTTGTATCAGGAGCAAATCTTTTCTGGTAGGAATAGTTCATAATTTCCCATTGCGAACCAAGCTACCAAGCAACCCCTCCCTACAACTGGCAGCACAACAGTGGTGGCACTCAGCAGTATTTTATTTGAAGGACATCAATTTCTACTCCTACTCGGAGAGTTGCCATAATGCAGAGAGTGAACAGGGAAGCTTGAGAAGATTAGAAGTAGATGACCCCTGTGTACCTTACATCTACTACACCCATGAATAGATTCTCTTTGATATGCAATTTCCATGAAGTGTTTATGTGCATATATACTGGGCATTCTTTCTGTGTGTACACTTACAAAAACAATCTTCTGGCTGCAGTGCTGCAAATGTGCTAGCAAAGCAGGAGAGGCTGTGGTCTGTGCTGGGCCTTAGGTAATGCAAGAACACAGTCTGCCAAGATGTTATGTTCTTCAAAGGAGGGCTTTGCCTCTGCCCCACCACCTTCACAGTCACAGTTGGCGAGGACTCAGAAGAGAGCCTTCTCAGGGGCCGCTCCAAGGAAGTGGAATTCTCTTCTAAGGAAGACCTGATTGGCCCATCATCTGCTCCATTTTTGTTAAAAGACAAAGACTTCTCATTTGGACAAGTCTTTAGCCTTTCACTAGTTGGGATAGAGAATATGCTACTTTTTTAAAGACATAATATGTGCTATTAATTGTTTTAAAAAGTATATTCATGTTTTGTGGTTTGAGCATTGTATTACGATTCTGAAGATCGAGGTTCAAATTCCTACTCAGCCATAGAAACCTTAGGTACATGTGTCAAACTCAAGGCCCGTGGGCCAAATCTGGCCTGCCATGTCATTTCATGTTCCTCCAGATGTTGGACTACAATTTCTGTATTCCTCGTCATTAGATGTCATGATGAGCTGATGGGACTTGTGAGACAGTAACATCTGGAAGGCTGCAGTTTGCTCTGTTTAGTCAGCATATTGGCATTTTGATTTAGATACAAGGCTTATGGATATGATCCCTGACTTTAAAATGTCCTTTAACTTTTCCCAGAGCCACAAATGATGTTGGGTGGCGATTCCCATTGTCCCCAGTCTACATGTCAGATAATCAGAAGTGTTGCGAGTTGTAATTCAATATCATCTGGGGACCCAAATGTGGTACAAAAACTAAAGAGTACAGAGCACTATGTACAGTAAATATCTATCTGTCTGTCTGTCTATCTCATTGGCCATCTATATCCACAGATTCTCAATCTATGGATTCAGCTACCCTTTTAAGGCAGACATAAGACTGATGTGGCCCTCTGCCTTAGGCAAATCATACTCTCTCAACAACAGAGGAAGATAGAGTCAAACCTTCCTGAACAAATCCTGTCAAGAAACCACTGTGGTAGGTTGGTTTAGGGTTGCTGTAAGTCAGTAATAACTTGAATACACATAACAACCTCTGTCTTTCATTATGTCTCCAAATGCCTTGTTTGAAAAACTAGAGAATGAAGCTCTTCTGGTAAAAACATTCAAGAATAAGTATAAGACGTACCAGTAAAAGCCAGTGGCCTTAGTGCCAGGGAGACAGTGAATCAGCTCTGGATTTTAGTCTGAACTATAAAGGAAGTTTTGTGGTTGCTGGATGTTACCCCATAGGGTTGGCAACTTGGACAGCTCCTTTGCAGTTCAGATTCAAATCTGCAATGAATTCCCCTTCTCACTGACATCAACTGAATAAGGGCATACAGATAACCTCTTGTAAACAGGATGAGGGAGTGAGAGAAGCAGCTTCCCAAGACACTGGAAGAATTACATGTTTGTGGAATATAATAATTGGACAAGTTGGATTTCCATGCTGTTTGCCCAGTAGATATTCAGGTAGTCCCCAGGAACCATTATATATACATAGTAGACTTGTTTGATTAAAAAAATGGTTCAAAACTCGTTTCAGATGTAGGGGGGTGCTGGTGGTTCAATTCTAAAGTCACTTCCTTTAAAAATAATTTTAAAAAATTTCCCAAAACTTCCGAAACAGCTTTGTTAATGGCAGATACACATGTGCAGTAGGAAAAAACAGCACTGGCACTAGGGAAACTTCAGGGGCTCTGCCACTCAGGCCACTCCTGACCGGGGGCTCTTCCACTCCAGTCCTGCCTTGGCTGTCAATGCTGAGGAGGAGGAGGAGGCAGTGATGCCACTCAGGTGCCACTTGGCTCCCGCTGCCGGGCTTCAGCCAGGTAGCAGGCTTGAAGCTGTTAGGAATAATGGGAGTGAAAATCCAAAACACCTGAAGGGGCCAAAGTTTGCCCAGGCCTGGATTAGATGCAGCCATGCCACAGTTCAATGTTATGGGATCCTGGAGTTTGTAGTATGGCACTCTTTGGCAAAGGAGGCTAAAAAAAACCATACAAAACTACAGCTCCCAGGATTGTGTAGCATTGAGGCAAAGCAGTTGGAAGTGGTTCCTTGATAAGATCTGCCTGATCCACCTGGAGGGAAGGAGGCAGGAGAGGGAATGAAGGAAGAAAGGAGGGAGGGAAGGGAGAGAGGGAAGGGAGGAAGGGAGGGAGGGAGGAAAGAAGGGAGGAAGGGAAGGGAGGAAGGTGCTTCTGACAGGTTCTCCTTCCTTTCCAAAATTGGTTGCTTTAACCAATATACCAATCAACCTTTAGTGCCACTGATCTATAAGAGAAAACACCCTCTCCTTTCTCCCTTCCCAATTTTCTCTCGCCTCCCCCTTTCCTTTTTTTTAAACCCAGCATTGGCTTGATTCTGTTGAGTGGAGACTGCTTCCTGCCTGGCTAAACTCCCAGTTGCCAAACCTTGAAATGGGGTGAGAGCGGGGGGGGAGGGGGGGGAGTGAGGAAAACTAGGTTTGAATGCAAACTCCAGAAGGAGAATCCAGATGGTAATGCAGAAAAGGAGGAGGAGGAGGAGCCTGCTGCTCGGCCATTTTGGCTAATGCGCAGCAAGGCAGTGTGGGAAATGTAGTTTAACAACAGGGCCTTTTGCAGTCTCTACTATTGGGGGCCTTCACTTCATAAACTATAACAATGGCTGTGCTTAGGCACGCCCAACTCATCCCTTCTTTCGCCCGGGAGGGGAAGCAAAACTTTACAAAAGTTGCTTAATGCTTGTGAAAATTAAAATAACTTTGGGAGAGTTCTGAACATTACAAAATATTTATGAATAAAAAGGGTAAGTGGTTCAAATCATAATTACACCTCTTACTTTTCCTGCATGGTTCAAAATTGATTCGAAAGACCAAATTCAATAGGTTTTAACAAATTTAAGGTTTTAACGAAGCAAACCTAACCAACTCTAATTCACAGTTGTAGATATGCTCTGCAACTTGCAGTGTAGAAAATGAACCACTTTGCACGAATAATGAGGACCTGAGGGACATTTCAAGATATTAGGTTCAAATGAGGAGCTATATCGTCACGATCAGGGACACTGGGGGAAGTAGGATGCCTGTCTCATATTCACTTGCATTAAAATTTACAAGCCTTCTCTTGCCCTCTCTCAGGAGCCGCAGTCACACCAGTTTCATTGGATGCACCCCTGTCTGCCTATCTCTATATGTCCCTCTTCAGCTGCTGTCAGAGAGATGATAGTGCCTGTCTTGGCATCTGCCACTTTGACTGCATGCACAGAGGTTCCCTCATGAGCACCCCCATCTTGTTTGTTTTCCTTTGTCACACGATGTGGAGCAGAGTACCACAAAGTGCTTGTGATGGCTATGGTAGATGACAATGCAAGGCAGGTGCAAGTGGGGCTGCTTGTGATCCAATTAGAGGTATGCCGAGGGGCAGATGAGGAGCAGTTACACAGAAGTGCTTCTGTCTCTTTACAGCGATCCACAGATGGCTCAAGTGGACAGGATTTGAGAAGAAATAGAGCCTAGCTTTCTTCAAGAATGTGCATACTTTCTATCAAATTTGTTTGGAAATTCAATAGGATGTGGAACACAAAGATGTAGACAAACCCTGTTGGATCCATTAGAAAGTCTCCCCCCACCAATTTTTGAATATTTTACAATTATTTTGCGCTTTTGATCTTAGTCTCTCAGCTGAACTCCTGATAAAAACGTTATTGCCAATTCACCAATCCTCTCTATATTTGTCACACTGTATCTGTATCCAAAACTGAACCCAGGAATCCATTATTTATACAGAATGACCCCCCCATATCATGTTTTCACATCAGACTAAACATGTCCTCTATAGACATTTTCTAGGTCCTCCAGGGTTACTTTATGGTATTCTTGGACTAGAAGTTCTTCAATTCTATAGAGTTTGCTGTTCTCTACCACTTTGTGTATAAATGTGAATTCTGGGAATGTACTATGCACGGAGTGTTGTACTGAACTGAAAAAACAACAAAAAGAGTAAGGGAAAAGTACAATAAGGCAATTTAGCAGGAACTATGTTCACAGAAATAATAAAAGCAAGCACTGGCACTAAGCCACTTGTGGTGGGAAACATACATATGATCATGGTCTCCTGGTCTTTTCTGGGAAAGAAGTTAAATTTGTATTTCTCAGGGAAATGACAGATTTTGAAAATGGATTGAGAGGTGAATTCCTTCTCACACTTATACACATTTCCATTGAGTTTTTTGTTCCACTGTCAACACTGGTGCGAGCTTTTAACTCAAAAACTCACTCAACCTGTTTATCAGAGAATGTGGGATGATTTATGAACAGCAAACCCAGTTTCAACTCTTTGAAAACATCTCTATCTATACTTTCTGCTCAGTTTGGCAACGTGCCGCATTTCACATGCCAATAACATTGACTTTAGTGGAATGATTGTGGTAAAATGAAGCTTGAGATTCCTACGTTTCACGCATAGCTAAGCATGGTATCAGCTTTTCTTTAAATTAAAATGAAGCATGGATGTGCTTAATCTGAGGACTACAATGCAGAGGACTTACTTTTTACTCTCTTCAGCTCTGCCCCAATCCTGAACCACCACCCTGTGAATACTGGTAGAAAAGAATTTGCTGTTGGTACCGATGGGACCTTTCTATTGCCACTTTTTTTTACTGGAGGGTAGTCAGATTTCTGGGGATCACATCAAGAAATCTTCCTCCCCTTTGCAGTGTGGTCCTGACCTTGGTTGTGTCTTCCTTATTTGGCTTTACATATTTTAAAAAAACATAATAGACATAACTGCCAAAAGTTGTTTTAATATCACATGGAATTTGGCTCTCATTCCCCATCCCGATGGTGCAGAGCTTTGAAAACCTGTGAGCTATAGAGTAATATTCCCATGTTCTCCCTGCTTGACTTTTTGTGTTTGGGTGATTAGGGGAGTCTGAGCAGCTGAGACCAGGAGTGGGGTGCCAGAAATAAATCCCTACAGCTCTTAACATGGTTCATTCACTGTGGATCCTGGCTGAATTGGCATCAAGATAGCTTTTATCTGCTGGCTGTGAATTAGCACTTTTCTGTACACATGCACTCACCCCTCAAGGCAAGATCCTCAGCTGGTTAGGCCAGCAATGTGCCAGCTGCTGATGCCCTTTCCAGCCTCCCTGTTCTTGGCAGCAGAGTGGCATGTGTATAACATCCACCTTTGTCTGGCGTTTCTTCATCCCACACATGGGTGCAGACAATTTGGCCAGAGGCCGCCTGCTCTGGAGACCATATGCCTCTTGGTACATTGAGACGGACAAGTGGGAGTCTTCTGCTGTCAGTGGAGACAAAGTTATTGATGGATAAAAGGGGGAAGGCTTTGCATTAAATAGCTCAGTTTCAATCGTACATCCATTATTTCTCACCTCTCATACTAATTGTCTGAGACTGGATCTACTCTACACATACAATGCAGTTTCAGAATGCAGATTAACAAATTGAACTGAATTATACAGCATTGTAGACTCATATAATCCAGTTCCATGCAGTTAATCTGAATACTAAAACTGCATTATATGGCATGTAGATCCAGTCCCAGACGTCTGTCTTGGGCTTCTGTAGTCATTTCTGCATGTGCATATCTGAGTATTGTTGGACTCATTCTTTCTGAAAACATCCAGAAACCTAGATGCAGATCTCAACAACAGGTTTGATGGTTTATCTGTTGATGCACCATTCAGAGTAAATTCTTAAACATCCCTACTTTTAGAATGAGCGAGACGTTTGTGTCACATTCTTTTTAAAGTTATATTATTTTTATATATTTTACAGTGGGGAGAGTCACTGGTGAAACTTTCTGCTCCAAATACCAAAATGGTTTAGCTGGCCTCTGGTACTGTACATGTAGACTTAAAGAAAGACATGCTGTTGGCTGCTGTGCCTCAGACAGCAAAATGTCTTAGGCTGCACTATTCAGATAAGATTCTTTTTATGTCCACAGCGCTGGTTCAGGACATAATACAGAAGCTGTTGTGACATGGAAGCAGTCAGGCATAACATGAAACATGATTGTGCAAGACACTAAAGAGAACATATGGATCATGTGGGGAATATAATTGAATGCAACTACTTGGGGTGAATGAATGCAGGGAGTGGAATGCAGCACACACATTGCTGGTCCAGTCCCTACCCCATAAACATTAACCTGAATTTGTTCATAAAGTCTGTGTGTATGTGAACCATCCATGTGCAGTATACTCTCTGTTTGAGTGAAATAACAGCTTGAAACATCTACTATATAATCAGATTGAACAGTGCATATACCCATAAGATTTGTATGCAATGTGCAGAGGTTCTAAGAGCTCATGTATTCAAAACTAGATGATTTTCATTCATTCATTCATTCATTTCTTATAGGAGCCATGATTGCTAGCTCATTTGTAAACAATGTGAGCTAAGCAGCCACTTGCTTACCTTTGCCTTGTATGCAGGGCAGCATTTTTTCTGATTTCATTGTTAAAGGAGGCAATGAGTAATTTTTACAATGACCTTCCTTCTCTGTGGTTTTTGAAGTCTATTTGCAGTTCAGTACTTATTCCATGCATTTGGTTGTTGTTGTGTGTACAGAAAATGCTGTTTGCTACATGTCTGAGCACACATAGAGACAGACAAATCACAAATGTGGAACACACTAAGTCCCAAACTGCAAATATTCTTATCAGTTCAGGATTCTTCTTGAGAAACACTTTCCAAATATTGTTGAACAACCTTGCTGTCTGTATTGGAATGACACATTTTTACTCTTCCCCTACCTCCACAAACTTTCTCCTGAATCACAATCTTCTAGATTGCTTTGTTGGGAAATTAAAATAATTCATCTTTATGGACTTGTTGATCAATGAACTAAGATAGGTTAACAATTAGGGTTTTCCAAAGTCCTAAACACTATTTTTAATATATATATATATATAATAATATCATCATAGTTGTCGTCATCATTGGATGTAAACATCTTTAGATAACAATATATTTCCTTAATTCAAAGTTGTTTTTCAGCATATTGTGTATTTGGCAACATTACATCCCAGATGTATTCACCTGGCTTTGGTAATAGGCCAAATGATAGCACATCATTAAAAAAGGGAATTATGTGCCTCTTCATCAGTCACCATGGAGATACATGAAAAGAAGGGGATCTTCACAATCAGTCTCCCACCTGTACATAGTAGAAGCCATGTAATCAGCATTCATTAGCAATCTCTAGCTCAATAGCATTTCTGATGTGCATATCAACAGGACATTAGGGTGCTAGACTTATGATATGAGGCCATCATCTAGGCTCTGCTGCCAGTAAGATTTCTATGGAAGAGCCCTCAATATCCCACTTGTGCACAGAGCCTTCCAGTTTCTCTTAACTATGATGTAAAGCTCTGATGGGACCACACAAAAAAGAACATTGTAAGTTTTGTCTTTCTTGCTAGTGGTATGCCCTTATATTTACTTGCTCTGTGGGGCTTGCATATGGCTGGCCAGATGGCTAGCAAGATGAATGTCTTTGCTGAGACAGAATAGCAAAATAGAGCACTATGGATCCTACCTCCATTAAGAGATCTTATAGGACAGAAGAGGTGGCAGGAGTTGAGTTTTGCAGCTACTAAGCAGTGATCTAAACTCCTTTTATTTCTCTGACTCCATTTCTACAATTACCATGACGTCCCAGTCAGCTGTGGTGTTCAATCTTCTTTAAATTCATTTTCCTTTAGATAGTTTGGCCTTTCAGAATTTGATTAGATCTTGTTAGCCAGGAAACCTAGTAGTTTGTTGTGAACTGCCAGTGGGCTGTCCTACTAGCCTCTCACCTTTAAGTCCCCATTATGGGATCAGAGTAGGAAATTACAACAAATTAGGAAATTACAACAGCTGCCAGTAGAACCATCAGAGTAGTTGGTTCTACTGGCAGCTGTTGTAATTTCCTAATCCCTCTTTAGCAAGCACAACACTATCATCTACGTACTTTTCAAATCAATCAAAGTTCATGTTAATATCTAGTCACAGGCCATTTCACAATGAACTCTTAAACCATGAAAGACAAGAACAACCTTTTACAGTACAATAAAAATAGACACAAGATCAACTTCATCCATCAATAATAAATGTCTTTCAATCTTAAGGTAATGGAAATTTCATTGTGTGTGGTGTATGTTAGGCAGAGGAGAGATTTTTTAAACCAAATATTTTGTTGCTTTTTATTTTCTTTTTACTGACAGTGAATATTGCTAAGTAAGCAAATGAGTAACAGAAAAGCAGCCGCTAGATGAATGGGGAGACATCTACACATCAAATGAAGCTGGATTGTGTGATTAGTTACATAAATGATGTAGTAGAGGCGTCTCTTATTGCTTTGAGGCTCAGACTGCTAAATGAGGAGTGCTGACCTATTTAATTCCTCTGCTCCTAGGAGAGTGGCAGCTAATTACAACCTTATGAGCAACTTCATCAACCTACACACCTACATTCCTGGGGAACCTCCTATGGCATGATGGGGGGGGGGGGGTGTCTGTGGGGAGGGGGAGCTGTACGGATACCTCAATAGTCTATAGTTAAATTAAACAACCCTCAGATTATGATGGTGTAAGAAGGGGAATGGCTTTGCTTTTTATCTTTCACCAGAGGTAGCAAAAGACCTCAGGCTAGATTCAGGATGGTAAGAAATGGGTAACATCAGGAAGTTCTAGTTTTGGTTATAGAAAATATTCAATGTAAGGAGGTGACTTCTCTTAAGTTTTTAAAGAACTGTCATTGTTTGAGTCATGGTTCTGATGGTAATGATTTCTAGACACAGGCAGTGTAAGAGGATTGTAGAAGGTTTTAGCAGGTTATGAGAAAACTGTTGATTCTCCCTTCCATTGATTCTGTTGAAGCTGCAGCTAATGAGGACAAAGTGGCACTATCTCCCACCCAAGTTTCCTATGTTGCCCACCTTCAGGAAAAAAAACTCTGCCAGCCTGTAGGAGATGTTCCCCTTTGAAACCCATGTTGCAGTTTATTCCCTCGCCTTGGCAACTGCCACCCAGGGTAGATTTTGGGGAGAGGATGATTTACAGGCCAATTACTGCAGGAAATGTGCAGAGATTAATGTGATTAATCATTTTTTGTGCTCCCATCACCACATGAAAACAATGGGGTGGGTAGTTAGAAAACGGGAGAATGCATAAGGAGGGGATGCTTATCCAAATAGCAGGAAGGAAGGAAAGACAGTCTGCTACTGTTCTGCTACTGTTATTTTGCCAGACCCATTGCTGGCATACCAGTTTCATGCCTTGGGCTAAAATGCACTGCTACATATGCTCTAGCACATACATAATGCAAATGCACCCCATAGCAGCTGGTAATTCTCACGTTAGTGAGACAGTAAGTCTATTCTGGGTTTTTAGTTAGAACTAAAAGGAGCTATCAAAAGTTCTGAGCATATTTTGAGGGAATGGTTTAGCATCTCAAGCCCCTTCCATATTATCCATATAACCCAGGATCTGATCCCAAATGATCTTATCCCAGATTGTCTGGCAGAGGAAACTCATATAATCCAGTTTGAAGCAAATAATCTGGAATCAGATCCTGGGATATAGGGCAGTGTAGAAGGGACCTCAGACAGCACTTTTAAAGTGTGGACTAAAACCTGAAAGTAAATCCACTTCCCCACCACCATCACTTACTAAACCTGTTGTACTTACACCTAAGAAGTTCTCCCCATTCATATGGGTGGATTATCTAGATCTATTTCAATCTGGTTTCAGGCCTGGTCATGGAACAGAGGCAGTTTTGGTCACATTGATGGATGACCTATGAAGAGAGCTATACAGGGGGAGTGTGTCCCTGTTGGTTCTCCTGGACCTGTCCGTGGTTTTGTTATCATTGACCATGGTATTCTTCTGGGTAGTCTTGCTGAGATGGGACTGGGAAGTACTGTCTTACAGTGGCTCTGGTCCTTCCTGGAGGGCTGTACCCAGAAGGTGGTGCTGGGGGGCTCCTGTTGAAACCCCCAGCATTTAACCTGTGGGGTTCCTTAGGGCTCCACTTTGTCCCCCATACTGTTTTACATTAAACAACTGGGAGAGGTCATCTGAAGTTTTGAAGTACGGTGCCACCTGTATGCAGAAGACACTCAGCTCTATTACTCCTTTCCACTTAAAGCCAAAGAAGCTTTCCTGACCCTAAACCGCTGCCCATCATCAGGGCAAACAAATTGAAATTCATTCTAGACAAAACAGAGGTACTTCTGGTCAGTTGGAAGACAGACCAGGGAAAAGGGATCCAGCATGTGCTAGATAGGGTTACATTCCCCCTGAAGACACAGGTTTGCAGTTTGGAGTTCTCCTGGACTCGGCATTGAACCTGGAGGCCCAGGTGTCGCCAATGGCCAGGAGAGCCTTTGCACAGTTAAAATTTGTGCACCAACAATGCCTGTTCCTTGAGAAGTCAGACCTGGACATGGTGGTATGTGCCTTAGCTACATCCCACCTGGAATACCGTGATCTACTATATGCGTGGCTGCCTCTGAAGAGTGCTCAAAAACTTCAATTGGTCCAAAGAGCTGCAGCCAGGTTTCTGACTGGGGCTGGCTACAGGAATTGGTCAACCCCCCTCCTGCAGCAGCTCCACTGGCTGCCAGTCTGTTTCTGGGCATAATTCAAAGTGATAGTTATGACCTTTAAAGCTGTAGATGGTTCAGGTTCGGGTTATTTGGCTGACTTCATTCACTTGTACGAAGCTTCCTGGGCCCTGAGATCGTCAGGAGAGGCCCTTCTCTTGGTCCCACCTCAATCTCAAACTCGGCATTCCACCCCCCCACCCCCCACCCCGATGTGTGATGGGAAGTTGCTGCTAACTGTGAGAGAAATAAGGTCAAACATTGTGGAAGTCATCCACTCTATGGCTATCAGCCTCCTCCCAGAAGACTCAAATCAAGGAAAAGTTTCATGAGAACCACCACTCCTCTTATTGTTCCCCCAAAACAGCAAGAGTATCCCTCTGGGCAGCTAACCCAGGAAATCCCAACTGGATGCCCCTCCCCCCACGAAGGCCTGTCTCCAGGGGCAAACCAAGAATGGACAACTTGGAAGTCCCTGAACAGACTCAGAAGTGGAGTGGGCAGATCAAAAGACAACCTGGCTAAATGGCACTAACTAGAACAGTGGTTCTCAACCTGGGGTCCCCAGATGTTTTTGGCCTTCAACTCCCAGAAATCCTAACAGTTGGTAAACTGGCTGGGATTTCTGGAAGTTGTAGGCCAAAAACATCTGGGGACCCCAGCTTGAGAACCACTGTACTAGAAGAATCCTCCACCTTGTGCAACTGTGGAGCAAAACAAACAACTCAGCATCTGTATGCCTGCCCACAATGCCCTGCCTTATGCACAGGGGACGGACTGCTTAAACCTACAGACAATGCAGTCGCTATTGCCTGTTTTTGGTCTAAATTGATTTAGCCACTTGTGTTCCCTCTATTTTATCAGTTTTATGCTAATTTATTTATGCAATTCTTTTGACACAAAATTAAAAAAAGAGAATTTTTAAAATACTGTTTATATTTAATCCTGTTTTAATGTTCACATATTTGTATATTTTAAATGGTTATGCTGATGCTTTTATGTTAAGCCACTTTGATTCCCCTTCAGGGGAGATAAAGCAGAGTATAAATAATATAATATAGTAATATCTTTAATATATAAATGTAACAAGACAAGTTAATTTGGAGAAAAGAGTAAACAACTTTGTGAGACTTTAAAACCATGACTATAGCGTTGTTTTTAACAGTGATTTGACCAGCTCTGATCCACATATCTTGTGTAAATGATTGCATCTCATCCAGTGAAGCAAACTCACTTCTTTTCACCTTCAGCCAGATTGCAAAGCAAGCTGACATGCATTACAAATGGGGCAGCAGTGCTGCCAGTACACAAGGATTGTTTTGCATTCATCTCACATTGTTCACCTGTGCTTCCTCAAAGCACTTCACAAAAATTAATTACAGGTAGTTAATTAGATCAAGCTGCTCTATTCCCCTTGTGTGAGCCAATAACTCTAGGATGCCTACACATCATCTGGGGATGGAATTGTAAAGTGTGTTTCTTGTAGAGCTCTGTGTTGCTAATTGTGATCAGTAACTTTCAATTTGCTTCACTCTTGAGTGCTCCACTAGCCATGCTGACTCAGGGATTCTGGGAGTTGTAGTCCAACAAGGAATGTGTCCAAGCCCTGGAGCTGAAATATATGAGGCCAGTGGCAGCCCTGTCATTAGTCAGAGGCAGTCTACTACTACAGGCAAATATTGGGAAGAATAGCAACTATCCCTTTTAAGCCCTCGGGGCATTTCCTGTTGGAGAACAGACCTACATGTACCAGGTTACACATCTTCCACCCACTAAATTGACATGTCACCTTCTAGTATGGTGGAAGTCCCATTGCTACTGTTGAATAAAAGTTGGAATGTCTGTCTGGTCACCTTCTGTTTGTGGAAGGAAAGTTGGCACCATTTTGTCCTTTATGTTGGGCAGACAGGTGTCTTGATATGGCTCTGCATGAGGATAGTCAAAAAAAGGAAGGCAATGGACAGAAATCAAACAGAGCAGATATATTGATTTGATTGAATGGGTTTTTAGAACTTAAAGTTGGTAAAGTAGTTGTCTTGATATACAATGGTTGTCTCCTGTTCCATCTGACACACATGGATGGTCTTTAACAGCGCTTGGCATACTGTAACTTCCTCCCACTTATTGGAATGGCACACTGTTCGGAACATGCCTAGACACTGCTATTCCTACCAACCATCCTATATACTAATTGTTATCTCTCTTATCTGTGTTTGGCCTGATTCATTTTTAAACTAGTTTGCACTCTTTAACCTTTCTTAAATCACATTTTACACCAGTGGATTCATTGATTAAGGCATTCAGGGCCTGGTTTCATCACACTCATAAGCATGTTTATAGATTTCTATTTACAATGACCACTTTGGTCTATTGCTGAAGTGGTTTGTAAGTGCTTTATGGCAAGCTTTTAGGAGATGTTTGTGTGCTGCATTTTTTTTATTCTTCATTGATTTAAGGCAGTTATCCTGCCTCCAGGTCAGTAAATATGCAGAACTGTACCAGATACTTCCTCCATTTCAGAGTACATTTCTTCTGCTTCAGCCCTCTGATATTATATGATTCTGTACTTAAATATTCAACTTCTTTAGTTGCTTTTGGAAATGCTGGAGTATACCAAGACTTTCTGCAGCAAGCACATGATGTGTAGTTGTCACACATGTATATTTTGACATGTTTTCTTTTGTAATAAAAACATCAGTTATCATTGTATAGACAGAACTTGATAACTTGATAACAAAGAACAAGATGATGCCTCTTCCAATTCCATATACTAAATTCAGCTGGACCAGAACCAGATTCTGACTGTCTTCAATTCTGATTTTAAGGAGAGTAGCCTCCATTGCCCTTAAAGGGCATGAGGGAGGCCATATGTCATTCTGCTTCGTGAGTGCTCATCTGCCACTATTTCACAGTACTAAAAGTCAGGGCTGACCCTGTATATTAAGTTTTCTTAAATGTAACATATATTTTAATGTAAGGCATGGTTTCTCAAACTTTTTCAGCCATGGAGCCCTTTTTGAAGCAAAAGTTTCTTGTGGAGCCCCAATAAATGCTTATATATTACATATAATGTATATATATCAGACACGGACAAACTTTCTGACACATTGCATTTTAAAATTTGACAGACAGTGACAGATGGATTGAGTGGATCCAGTCCAACCCCCTTTTGCCATGCGGGAAAAGCACAATTAAAGCACTCCCTGAATAGTGGGAGGGAAACAGGGTTTTGGAAGCAAGGAAGGCAAGGGAAAAAGGATCTTGGCAGCAAGGACAGTTAGGAAAAAAGGTTTTTGGTGGCAAGGGAGGCAGGGGAAAGGCTTTTGACAGCAAGGGAAGTGAGGAAAAAGGACTTTTTGCAGCAAGGGAGGTGGGGAGAGGAAGGAGCAGGAAAGAGGAAGAAAAGTTTGGAAGGGGAGGAGGGGGAGGAGGAAAGTGCAGAGCCCCAAGGGCTCCACGGAGCACACTTTTAGAATCACTGATGTAAGGGATAGTACAGCTTGCATATCCCTTATCCAAAATGCTTGCAATCAAATGTGGTTTGGCTTTCAGATTTTGGAACATCTATATTTGCATATACATAAATAAGAAATGGGACCCAAGTCTAAACATGAAATTAATTTAAACTTCATTATGCACCTTGTACACAGAGGCTGAATATAATTTTATACACAATATCTTTAATAATTTTGTATATCAAAAAGGTGTTGTACATTGAACCACCAGACAGCAAAGGTTCATCCTCTCAGCCACCCAGAAGGACAATTTTTGAGTTTGTAGTAGTTTCAGAATGCTAATAAGGGACCTACAATCTCAAATGAAACTATTTGCTATCAGTGACTGCATGGACTCAATCAGTTGCAAATTAAGGTGCATTGTGAAATGGAGAATGCCAATCAATTGCACTGTGCAACTGCTGAACAAATGCCAGACCCCTCTATGCCTAGAAATCTGTGCTACCCTAGCATGTCCAGTCAGTCCATGGCTGCAGAGACAGCAAATCTACTCTCGATTCTTTCATTCCTCCCCCTACTGCTGCACCTGCTTTCCTTCCTCGGTATCAGCTGTCTGAGGAAGTAACCCCAGACTGCCAAATAGTAGGGCCAGTCTTGTATCAGTGTGAACACTAAGGATTTCAGGATGGGCTTGGAAATGCATTCTGTTGGCAGGAGTTGCCACGGTTGGCAGAAGGGACATGTATCTCACCCTGGCACCCTCCATGGTGCACATAGGTTATAATCCTGTGAGTGATTTCTGATGGAGAAAGACTCATTTTTGTTGACAGTAAGTCCAGTTTTGACTAAAGATTGGCGATAGGATTGGGATTAAAACACATCCCCATCAGGAGATATAGGTGTTGTGCCTATTTCCAAGCACCTCAGTTTTTCCTTTCTTTGCTGTCCCCCTGCCATCACAATGTCACCATGCCATCACCACTTCAATTTTCCCCTCCTCTTCTATTTGTTCAGTTCTGCTGATCAGTGTAATCTTACCATAACTGTCTGACTAAGAATACCTAAAACACGTAAGTGGGTGTAAGTCCATTTCTGGTTTGAAATGTGTGTGTGTGTGTAACAGTGTGATGGGGCTCTTCTGCCTATTTAAAAATGAATTTTAAGTCTTGGAGACTTCCAGAAGTGGAGTTTGTTTGGGATTAAAGCTACTGAAATACCCCTGGGAGTTCTACTTGGGCCACTCTTTGCTTCCTCCATGCCCCATATTCCCAGTTCTCCAACATGTAGGAGAACTGTAGCCCACTCAGCCTTTTTCATTCTTATAGATCATACGCAAATGCATTAACTATGATGAGATGAACTTGGCTTTAATTTCTTGCTAAGTAAGCACCGTCTGTTTCAGGCAGGAGTTAACCAGTGTGAGATTAAGGCATTCCACTTGGTTTTCCCTCCTCCTTCCATGCCGCCCACCTCCTTTCCTTTCCTGATTGCTGCATAAGTTTCTTAATGCTACTTACATTATTACTGGATTATTCAGACATAATGAGCTTTGCCCTGATCGGCTGTTCCTCTGTAAAGGGGTAATGCAATGTGTAATGCTCCTATGTCGGAGCAAGAGGAAATAGAAAGCTTTCTGGAAAACAGTTGCAAACAGAAGAGACCATTGTAAACTGGGTATATGGAGGGAAATTCCATCAGGGGCCAGGCAGTAATCCTGAACTTGGGAAGGACATTTAATGCTGTACAGACAGACAGAATGTGGAAAGTCCAGTTCATTAGGCTGTACCTGATCTTACTGGGTTTGCTCTGAAAGAACGGCTACTTGTTTTTTGAGATAGGAATCATAGACTTATTATTATTATTATTATTATTATTATTATTATTTATAGCTTGCTTTATCTCTCCTGCAGGAGAGTCAAAGCAGCTTAACATAAAAACATCAGTATACATATATACATACAAAAACATTACAACAGGATTAAATATAAACAGTATTTTAAAAATCCCAGTTAAAAACCATTAAAACATGTTCAAAGTTAATTTCCTCCATCCCACCATTTCATTTATGTCTCCTGCCCATGAGATTCACATACATCCCACCCCATACCTTTCCTTATTCTGTTCATTTCCCATCAAACACTGAGCTCACCAGCTTGATGGCAGGTTGCTATGGACACTAGGAAGTTTCTCCCTAGAGACAAGGATCCCATAATAATTGGTGGATAAGTCATCCTATCTATCTATCTATCTATCTATCTATCTATCTATCAGGTATGAATGTTTGATTAATTTCTTGGCTCAAACCCGCATCCTTGTTCACAAAAGACTCCGATGCTGCCTATGTCTGGCTCATTCTTTGTTCTCAATGCAGAAAGCAAGCATGGGAGGTTTACCGCTACACTTCAGTCACCCTGAAATCCTATCCAACATGCCTTTTATAGGTCTTTCTGTCTGTATGTCTGCCTTAATGATGGAGGGAAATTTCATTGAACTTCCCAGACTTTATCAGAAGTAATATTTTTGCACTTCCTGAGAGTTGCTGTATGTAAGCTTAAATGCTGTTTCTGTGAAATGAAGCTTACACATAACAATATATTTTAAAGCACAATCAGCTAAAATGAGTAACTAAAAATATGGAGAAACACACTATGGTAAATGAAATCCTGTGCACTCTAGTAAATGTAGAGAAATGACATGCAATGCAAAGAATGTGCAAGCAACTGTGGAGTAGAAAAATGATTTAAAGTTTAGTGTGGAAAGAAAATACAAAAGGAGTATTCAAGAATGATTGAAAAGCACCATATTTTGTCACAGTCTTTTCCAGTATTATACTGGATTAAAATAAAATGACCCTGATATCCCAGCAACCGACAGAAAATATTTTGGGATAAAAAGATGTATGGATCTCAAAATTAAAACTGGAAAGAACAGGGAGAAAATCTTATTGGTTTAAAGCGTCTCAAAAGTGAAGATGAAATAAAGACAGGAATAAAATGATGATGAAATTTAGAACATTTTGATGAAATTTGGACTGTAAGATTTTTGTATCTCTTACCTAGTTGTTTGACTGTCTATCACAGGGGCCCTCACACTTTTTAAACCATAGTACCTCAAACTTTTAGAGGGGAAGATTATAATTTGAGAAAAAAACCCATGAATGAATTCCTATGCACACTCTAAATATCTTATGTGTTTTAAAATATCTTTTAAAAAACACTTAAAAACAATACAATAATTAAAATGAAGAACAATTTTAACAAATATAAACTTATTAGTATTTCAATGGGAAACGTGGGCCTGATTTTGGCTGATGAGATAGGATTGTTGTTGTTGTTGTTGTTGTTGTTGTGTGCTTTCAAGTCATTTCAAACTTAGGTTGACCTTGAGCGAGGGCCGGATATATTTATTTATTTATTTATTATTCGAACTTATATGCCGCCACTCCCCTGGGGCTCGGAGCAGCTTACAAGACCTTGGAGGGCCATATTCGACCCCCAGACCTTAGTTTGGGGACCCCTGGTCTATCATCTGTGTTGCAGTACTTTCCATGCAGCTCATGGATAGAGTGTGCAAAGCTTTATAGATTCCTTCTCCAAGAGATTCCCATTCTATATTTCAGCCATAAAGAGACAAGGAGATGAGAGGGTATTTAATATGTGGGTGAACAAATGGAGAGGGGCCAGAATCCTGTTGGGCAGTTTCGAGTATGTAACCTAAAATTAAACATTTGCAACTAGAACATATTCACAATCTTTATACAGTTTCTAGTTTAGGGGCTACTTAGGAAGTGTGAAAGTCCCATAAACCCCACTAACTGGAAAACAGTGACTGCATTTGACAGGGGTCTGTTCCCCTGTTGATCAGAAAGCAGCTGCCTGATGTTTCTACCCCACCACTCATTCAGTAATCTCCAGGAGGGGGAGATGTGACAGATGCCCCTTTTCTTCCCTTTGCACCATAGATTGGTCATGGGACACGATCATAATGTCAGGCAGCTGCCCCCCCCCCCCCCCCCAAAAAAAAAAAAGCATTTCTGTTGGAATTCCTGAGAGGTATGTAGTGTATGCTGTTAGCAGTTTCTGTTGGCTAATGCCTATAATGTTATTGATGATCCATGGCACAAAACAATTTTCCCAGATGCAATTGTCCCTTTTTGTTGTTGTTAGTAGATCTAAAATAGGGATGCACATCTCATTGAGCAGCAACAAGGCACTGCAAAAGGAATCCTGATTCTGCTGTTTTTCTTTTCAACCTTCCCATATTTCCCCATTGTTTATGCCATATTTTCTCATAGCATGCAAAGACAAGGAGAGAACAGCTGTACAATACTTTTCTGATTGGTGGAGCACTGAGGGGCTGTCCATCTGAAGTCACCTAGATTGTGCTTATGGGATTTCTAAAGCTGCTTGCCTGCTATCTGTCCGTGGCAGAGCAATCCCCCAGCAACTTGATTATTCTCCCCTTTCATTACATGACTACAGTGCTACAGACGCTGTATAGTCTTTTATATCAGCACAGCATGAAAGCATGCCTTTGAGGGGGGTCATCGTGATAGGTTCCCAGTGGTCTGCAGAATAGATCGTTTGCTGAACAAGCTTCAAGGAGAGAGGGAAAAAATGATGTTTCCACTGCAAACATACTCAAAAGACTCAAAGGGGTTAGAAAACCCTTATCTCTCTCAAGGAATTCTCCTAGGGCTCTCGTAATCTACTACCTCTTTTGAAAGGGCTCATACATCCGACACTTCCCTGGGGAATTCTCACAGTCTAGTCAAACTAACCCTGACAAATATGACCTTCAATTCAGATGTGAGAATGCCTTGGAGACCTCTAGTTCTCTTTGGAAAAGCAAAGCGCACCAAGAACAATTCCATCTTAAGTTTTTGTTTTCCTTTTTTCAAGCAGCAGTGTCTGTGCATTAGGTTGGAGAAGAAGAGTGGGGACAGATAGAGGGAGAGATGGAAATGCCTTGGGTAGTTTGGAACTGCATTATATGGTCAGTGTAGATTCATATAATGCAGTTAAAGTGCATTATATGGATCTACGCTGACCATATAATGCAATTCCAGATTGCATTATATGACAGTGTAGATTTTGCCTCAGATGATATTGGCAGTTTTACACATGTCTGTTTATGAACAAATGGATTTAGAGGTTTAGGAAGGAATGACTGAAAAGACACACCTTTCAGTATCTTTTTACTGTGTGCTTGATTTTTGGACTAATGAACATATAGAAAGGAAGACTTTATTTTGTAAGTGATGCATGTATCTTGTCTTGGTGATATTTAAAGGCTGAGGATTAAGAGGTTAAGTGTAGTTACACAAAACTGCCTTGCACCAAGTTAGGGAGTGGGGCCTTCTAGCCAGATTCTAGCACGTTAGTGTCTATTTCAATAGGAAGACTTCAGCCCTCATGTTGATTAACTATTAATCCCATCATGGATTGCCCATCATTGCCCATGGTAGCTAGGCCTGGTGGTAATTCAGCATCATCTGAGGGCAAAGTGTTTTCACATCTCTGGTCTACTTCACTTGGAATTAGTTTCTCTTTGCCTTAGGAAGACACCTTTCCCAACCAATCCTTCAGCAGGAGGTGACAAAAACTAGAAATATGCTATCAATAGGTGTTATCAGAGTTTGAGAAAGTTACTTTTCGGACTCTAGTTTCCAGAACCTCCCAGCCAGTGTGGTCATGCATCATGCTGATTAGGAGATTCTGAGAGTTGTAATTTTAAAAAGTAACATTTTCAAATTCTGATTGTTAGTCCAAGACATTTGGTGTAAGGACACATAAGAAGGACAGTCAGTCATTGTTACTCTTAACTTAAAAAAAAAGTTTATACCTTTTCTCAATTACAAAGGTGAATTTCAGGTTGTACAAAAGTAATATATTAATATAAAATCTAGTAAAACATCAATCCCAGAATCAAAGTGATTAAAAACAGGAATTAATTAATTAGCTAAAACTTTGTCAGCCTGGGATGCTAGTTTGTAGTCCAGTGCATCTGGAGGGTGCCAGACTGGGAAGAGCTCCTTTGCCAAGAAGGAAATTAGTTAATGGATGTTGCTCAGCTTACTGTTAGAATTCTTCTCTGCCATCCTTACAAACGGAACCTTTCTTTTTTGCCAGCAGTTCCTTTTCAACAAAACCCGTACAACTCCGGAGGTCGTCCCACCATAATCCAGTGTTATCGCTGTGGAGATACCTGCAAAGGGGAGGTGGTACGTGTCCAGAGCAATCACTTCCACATTAGATGCTTCACCTGCCAAGGTATTTTTTTTAGGGGGAGTGGAGGGCTGCAACTGTCGTGCTGAAGAAAGGCACAAAAGTTCATTGTACCTTCTTTCCTGTTCCTCTAAGACAGTGGTTCTCAACCTGTGGATCCTCAGATGTTTTGGCCTTCAGCTTCCAAAAATCCTAACAGCTGGTACACTGGCTGAGATTTCTGGGAGTTGTAGGCCAAAACACCTGGGGACCACAGGTTGAGAACCACTGCTCTGAGACATACCATTGGCCAAAATGGTATAGACAAAAATCTATAACATCTGTCCGTGTGAGCTGTAGTTCTGATGAGCAACAGAAGGATCTTGAACAAATTATCAGAATTTTCATCCAACTATAATTCCCAGGATTCTTACAAAGAAACCATGACTCTTAAAGTAATGTAAAACCATAATAAATAGGGAGCATAAGCACTCTGGCAGAGACACAATCTCTCATTTCTGTTTGCTTGCATGAACATATAGCATTTAAATGACAGGCCTGCCATGCAAGCTGTTGCGTACTTTGATGAAAGACACAGTGAAGGGTTGCACAGAGTATAAAACTCTCATTCACTCCTAAGTGAAAAACAGCTGGAGTGGGAATGAATAGAAAGCCGTACCAAGCTCTGGTAATTTACACTGTACAATTTATAGATCTGGTTACAACCCCTTCACAGGACCAGCTGTTTCTACAAGTATATTAAGAAGCCTTTTCACGTCTCTTCTGGGCCATTGGCTTTTATGGCATCTCATGGTCTGCTCCACCCCATCCATCCTTCCACCCCTGTCAGGGTAGGGACAAGCTTAAGTAATTCATGACATTTGATTATCTGGAAAATGCAACACAGTCTCAGGACATGATCATCACTGCAGGTGACAATGAGGAAGCCACAGGAATGAGAGGAAAGCCAAAGAGGCAGAAGAGAGAGTTGGCAAACTCTCTTGAATGCTGTAGGTCAGATGTTGTTCTTGTGAGTCAACCAACAGTGGAAAGAGTAGCAGAAGTCACTTAAAATGGCAACATCGTAATTCTTATTAAGAGTAGATTAGATGGTATATTGGAACTGATAAATGCTGGTCTATAGTAAAAATAAAGATTTAACTATGTGTTAGTTCTTAATAAGTCTTCATGACTTGGTACAGGAATATTATTATTCTAATAAAACAGGTGGAATTCATAGTGCAGGGGTGGCCAAACTGTGTCTATCAAGACAGAACAGACTCTTTGACATATAATGTGTGGCTCACAGAACAATGCTGGATGGCCTTCTTTGCATATTACAATTCACATGAAAGGTAATTTTAAAAATGCAAGACTTTATCATTATTTACCTAGCATAAAATGAGAGCCCATTGGATTAAGATGTAAATTTGGTGTTAATGGAGAGTAAATGTATTTAAGAATCTAAATTCTATTTTTAGTGCTGGATTTGAATTAGACATATTTTCCTTGTTTTGACCAGATATATACAAAGACACACACATGTAATTTTAAATACCTAGCTTTACTTCTTATTTTGTATCTTTGGCAATTTCATTTAATGTTAATAAATGTTATTTGATGTTTTTGTAGATCAATACTATTTTAAATATGCTCAATATAGTTACCATACTAATCAATCAGAATTTTGACAATATTTGGTGTGTATATGTGTGCGTGTGGACTTTATGATTTTTAAATGAATATAAAGAAACAGTTTAAACCACATACATTGATAAATACTGTTATGGACATGTATTTCTTAATATTCATAATGATTTTTATAGCAATTTTTCATATAACAATAATAATGTGTAATATTTGTTTATTTCTTGTGGCCCTCAAACATGAAGTTTATCATATGTGGCTCTTACGTAACCAAGCTTGACATAATGTTATAGTGGATCTGTGGGAGGTGTAGACTGAATAAAAAGGACAAGCCAAAGGAACAATTCACACTTAATGTTTCAAACTCTGGGAGAAAATGTGACCCTTGCCCCCTTCAGCTCTTTCTTCTCTTCTTTTTTAATTATTGAGATTGTGTGTTAATCCAGAATTCATTGCAAAAACAAACAATCAAGACTAACAATAATACACAGCAAATAACATTAAAACTATAATTTGTTGTGGTATTAATTACTTTGAGAATATAGTTTTTATTTTTGTAATAAATAAGAAAAAAGAAAGGCATTATCCACATGGGTCCAAAACATTTTATATCTTTACTGTTTATTTATTTATTTATGTCCTATATTTATACCCCGTCCTTCTCCCCCGAAGGGGGACTCACTTTTCTACTTTTTCTACTCTACTTTTCATTTCACAACCCAGATAAATTGTCAGCTTTAAAGGGGATTGTGAAGGTTGAGTGTGTCCCATTGTTCATGCCAAAATTTGGAGCATTATTTGGACATTTTGTCCAACTATAGGTTTTTAATCTAAACTCACTCTGCACACCAAGGGTTTGGGACATGATCGGTAATGGTTTACAAAAGCTTAAATGGACCCACACTCTATGTATGTGTCCTATACATAGAATATGTGCTTCAAAATATTCCCCTGGGGAGAAATCATATGATGGAACATGAAGCACTTAAATGGAAAGAGGAATTTGTCATGGAGACATCTTACTGCAACTATGCTAACATGGTGGCAGTGTAGCTGTGATATACTAGTCTCCATGGACTAATCAACATAGAGATCAATGGTCTAGATAGATTTCTTACATATTACAATTTACAGATTTAGTTATCTACAGGCATTTAGGATCCACAGGTCACACAACCCTGACATTTACACTTTACAACTCTCTTATTTTCCCATTTTCCCCATTTTCATCTTTCCTTGCTTGATATGGGGCAAGGTTGAAGTCCAGCTTGCAGAACTGGTTTTCATCTTGGCAATCCAGTGCAAAACACTATAATTGGAAGTGTATACATCACCATCACCATCATATCATCATAGCTTATATCTTCTCATGTTCACTTGTCAGTCTCCAGCCCCCTGGTGTTTTGTTCTGCTAGAAGAAGAGCACAGACTATCTCCAGTTTCTAAAGAAATGTAGAACTACCATGGGAGAATGTGTTGCACTCCAAGGCTGGGAACCACCTCTGTACTTAACACACACTCCAGTCCAAGGTAAAATAGCAAAGCAGTTTATTGAAGAATATATATAAAAAGCAATTCAGCAAAATAGTATAAGAAACCAAAGTCCAAATATCAGGAATAACCCACAAAAATCAAAGTACAGGAGTAGCATCAAAAACCAGGAATGCAAAAGCAGAATAAACCAAAACATGAGATTCAGGAACAGTCCTCAAAACTTGGAATCATGAGACCTGAACAAAAGGAAACATGGAACTAGAAATCCCTTGACTTGACAATACATCTATACTAAAACACCAACGTTGCCTGAACTGACAGACCCATCTACTGGGCTAGCTAATTTAGAGAGGAAATCATGACTTTTCCCCTGGGAAACTGATAAGGCCTTCTAGGCTAATAGGCGTCTTGACCTTCGTAAACTCTCCTGGGAAGCTCTATGTTGACAGAACGTAAATCTCCTATCTAACTGCTCATAAGTCTGTCCACGTGGACTTCCATTTTCATCATCTGAGCTCAGATCTATTCTTATGAACTGCCTTTCAGAAATGTGGCCTTCAGACACAGATTTCTCATTTTCAGGGCTTCAAATCTCTAGCTCAGGGGTCCTCAAACTAAGGCCCAGGGGCTGGATGCGGCCCTCCAAGCTCATTTACCCGGCCCTCGCTCAGGGTCAACCTAAGTCTGAAATTATTTGAAAGCACACAACAACAACAATCCTATCTCATCAGCCAAAAGCAGGCCCACACTTCCCATTGAAATACCAATAAGTTTATATTTGTCAAAATTGTTATTCATTTTAATTATTGTATTTTTAAAGTGTTTTTTTTTTGCATTGCAAATTAGATATGTGCAGTGTGCATAGGAATTCATTTATGTTTTTTTCAAATTATAATCCGGCCCTCCAACAGTTTGAGGGACTGTGACCTGGCCCTTTGTTTAAAAAGTTTGTGGACCCCTGCTCTAGCTGGCTCTCCTCCTGACTTGCAGACTCAGAATCCCCAGCGCGATCAGGTGTAGGCACAATCAAAGGCCTACACCTGTAGCAGCTATTTTGCATTTGCTTTCAAAGAAAAATGGAAATCCATGCTCCCAATACTTCATTCATAACCCCTCACTCCTTCAGCTCTTTGGTCCAAGCTGTATGTATGTACATGCCCAGTTTTACTTTCACATTTTCTCTTTTTTCTAGATCCACAATTCTATAAGTGGAGGTGCACCTAACGTTGCATAACATCCACTGTCAAGACTCTTGTGGTCCTCCCCTTGTTTCCTCCTACAGATCTTGTATGAAAGTTATTACCAAGGAGGTCCTCAGTCTGTAATACAACCTGGACAAAAAACCATGACTACCTATCCATGTGACCTTCCTTCACTCTGAAAATCAACTGTACAAAAAAGGCCTTGACATTAAAATCCAATTAACTGCTACTTTCCCTAGTTACAGTATTCAAAGCTATAGTCAGCCACCAGAGTTGTAACTTCTCGTCTTTTCTGAAGCAAACATCCATTGCTATAATTTCTTTTTAAATACTATGACTGTGTTCTATAGAATCATGGGGTTTTGAAGTTTAGGGGGAGTGACCTTTCAAATTCTCAACAACAAAGCTTTTTGAATATCTCTGACCAAACTACAAAACCCAGGAGTCCATAACACATTGCCATGGCAGTAAAAGTGGAATAACAGCACTATAACTAGAGTTGTCAGAGTGTAAATTGGAGACAGCTCCTGTACCTTTAATCATTATACAGTTGAAAATATTCCACCAGCTGTTGCTTGTTACCTGGTTGTGCAACAAGCAGCCCCTGCTTGAAATTACTCTTTCACGCAGTTATTAAAAGTACAGGAGCCCTTTCCAGTTTCCAATCTTGCAACCCTCACTATAATTTTGTAGTGTGAAGGGGCCCCAGATCACCTTGCCCAGTCACATTATAACCTAGTAAGTGGACCACTTAGAGAAATGGGCAAAAGTATGATAGCTGGGACCCAATGCTGGTTGCACGATGTGGATCAAAATTAGAGAAGCGAAGATGTTACGTATTTGAACATGTTTGCTTACGAGGTGAAGACGTGGCTGTGGAGTCAGGCCTTCGATGAATGAGACAACACCATAGGACCCTGGATGGAAGTTGATGTAGATCCATCTTAATAGGACGACTGACCACTGTAGTTTTATATATAGTGTTTTTAAAGTTGTTTTTGTAATTGTGATATATGATATTTTAATGAGTGTATATGTTTTTTATGGCTGGAAACCGGGCTGAGTCCCTCAATGAGGTTGAGAAGCTCGGTATAGAAAACTGTGAAATAAATATAAATAAATACGACATCCTGATTACCTTAAGCACTATGCTTGGCTGTTTGTTGTCCCCGCTTTCTGGCCCCCTTTCTGGTGAACTATCTTGCCATGACTCTGTCGCACCTGTGTCTCTTATTCACTGCGCTGTCTTGGCATTGGGTCCCAGCTATCATACTTTAGTCAAGAAATGCATCTCCAAAGTGAAAATGAATTTTAAAATGTCCATTCAAACTTCACCTCTTTCCCCAGGCCTGTAAGTGTGAATCTGGTAAGTAAGCCATTTGTCATCCTCATTACAAGTTGCTGTCAGTTTCCTCACCAGGATAGTTTAGGCACAGACATATTGGAAGGAAGGGAACCTACTGCATGTAGTGTCATTCTCCTTCATGGCTGCAGAAACCACTAATGATACACTTCAGTAGCAGCAGCAGCCTGGGAAGCAGGCATTGGTATAATTCAAGGGCTACTTGAATGGAGGTCAGGCCCTCCTCTCCCAAGCTGCCCAAGTAGTTTCTTGTTTCCTGCTAATACTCAGTCAGAGAGGGCACAGCCTATATCTGTCAGGCATTGAGGCTCATAAACAATTCCCACAAGCAGTGGCCAAGCTTTCTTTTAGTAGGCTCCTAACCTTCCAAAACTCTCCTGCTGTATTTTGATACGTCTTCCCAACAACCCAACAGTGACATCTTGTGGGATTAAAAGAAGGACTCTCACCTTTCAAGGTTTTTTTTAAATGGGTAGATCTGATTAAACAGAAGAAAAACTTACTAACTGTCCAAGGAAAAATATAATGCCAAGTTCAGAGACTTAGATTCAGACAATAATGACAAAAAGAACCAAGGATAGTTCAGGGACTTGTATGCTGTGGCAACTGTTGGCTTCTGTATCAGTGGAGCGGTGAATTTGTCCTGAGATTTGGTTTAAACTTCTAGCAAATGATCAAATGTGCTGAACAGTATCTTCCAAATATAGGTTTAGTGCTTTGGATAATTCCTTTAAGGTTTGAACTAAAAGCCTGAACAAATTCACTGCCCCACTGCCAATTATTTTTAGCAGTATCTAGTGATGGCTTGTGAGTGTTAATGGGCTAACACAGTTCTAACAAAAAGGACAGAGCTACTTCACCATAATGGTCAGCTGCTGCTCACCCTATGCTGAGGAATTAGGATAACAGAATGAGTTGATGGATACGACACACTTATATATATCCAGAAAAAGAAATGCATCCAAGAACAGATCAAGTTTAAACTCTCCCTAGAAAACAAAATGACTGAACTGATGCTGCCATACTTTATGACGTAGCCTGAAACCACATGATATGCAGAAAAGACAATAGTGCTCAGGACAGTGGAAGACAGGCAGAAAGAGGAAGACTATATTGGAGTAGGCACAGCTAATCAAGGAGGCCACATCCTTTGGTTTGCAAGACATGTGCTGGGCTGTTTAGTGTAGGATGTCTTTCATTCATAATGTCATCATAAGTTGAAGCTATCTTGAGAGTTTTTAACAACAACAATCATAACAGAGTTATTCCTGGGAAATAATCTGCAACATGAAGGTTGTAGAAAACTTGGAAAAATAGGAAACTTAAGATTTACATTCTAAAACTGGAAAACAAAAAGGTTTCTGATGCTATACTTCAAATAGCAGTGTGAATACCAACAAAAATCAAACACCCAAGTGGCTGAATGCACACAAGAGAGAGAAAAGTCATAGGTCTTAATTAAATAGCTGTTGTGGAAACAGTCAAATTGATTTCTTGAGGCAAGACAGGAAAAAGCCTAGATATTGCAACAGAAAGGAACTTATGGTACAGAACCATGTCCATTCAAACTTAATTTTGGCAAGATTCTATATGGAAGGCCCCTCCACATCATCTCAGAGAGCAAGAATGCTGATTTAATAGGAAACCGTTCTTTTGATACCTAAGTCTATCAAGGTTTTAAGTTTAATTGTCAGCAATTTTGGTTGGGACTGGAAACAGCGAAGGGGCCAGCGAAGAGGAGACAACTACATCTTTATGTAGTAGGATGGTAGTTGGGTCTCTTTGACACGTACATGTATGGATGCACAGTTACTTTCCATAATCTGACCATGAGAAAAAGCAATGCAGCTGTGGTAACCATGAGGACTATATAAAGTATAAAACAGTGTGAGGTAATGCTGATAATCTGTTGCCCGATATAATGTGTTGGTATCTTCTCTTTGACCAAAACACATCCCTGCCCTTACTGCACTTTCCTTCCCTCCATCTCTACTGTGGCATCTTGAGCAGATGCTCTAAAATAATATTACCATTTTGCAAAGCTAGCTAAAAGATTGACTCTTCTGTCTCTTCTGTTTTTCCTCCTCTCCAGTGTGTGGCTGTGACTTAGCTCAGTCTGGCTTCTTCTTTAAAAATGGGGAATATATTTGTACCCATGACTATCAACAGCTCTATGGCACCCGCTGTGACAGCTGCCAAGATTTCATCACTGGAGAGGTTATCTCTGCCTTGGGCCGAACCTACCACCCCAAGTGTTTTGTGTGCAGCATGTGCAGGTGAGTTAAATGTGTGACAGTAATGGGTTCACAGATTAAAAGCTTGGAGTCACAAACAAAATACCTCATGTGCTTTAATATCTTACAGTAATGTGTGTCAGCATGATGGAATGATTTAAGTGTCAGACTATGGAGTCTATCAGGCAAACCGGGCAAATCAGAATTACAGCAGGACAACAACATCTTTGCGTTAGACTTATCCTGCTGTTCTACCAGTGGGATGCCATTTTATTTACAAAAGAAGATCATTAATGAATTATCTGGCTATAAAAGAAATTCCTTTCAGACTGTTTCCTACTGGAAGAGCAATGGGAAAAAAAGGGACATCTTGTGATAAGTTCAGGGCAAAGAATCTCATTCTGCTATAATTGTGATTTGCCTGCTTCAAGGAGGCCAGAGTCTACTTGGTCTTGGCAATTCCACTGGGTGGCCGTGGGTGACTCATTTGAGTTCTGTGACTCTCTCAGCCTCAGAGGAAGGCAAAGACAAGTCACCTCCGAACAAATCTTCCTAAAAAAACTCTATGATAGGTTCTCCTAAGTTCACTGTAAATCAGAAAGGACTTGAAAGCACACAGCATCATCATCAACAACAACTACAACATGCTCACACTTTAATAAATAAGTATCACAAGCCAAATGCCTGAAGTACTTGGGGAAGATCCAGTGCTGGCATGGGAGAAACCAGGACAGCCAGCATTCAGTCCTGGCACTTAGGATGGATTTTTATTGTTTGATAGTGCTATGTAGACTGAAGTACTAGTATTGGCTAACATCAAGGACCAGTCTCAACACAGCAGATTTTGGGCTTGTCTACATGAGTCCTAAAACCCAATTGGATTAGAGGTCACTCCTTAGAAGTCTAAACAGCATCCAGGGACCTCTGGTCCTTAATGCAGGGTAACCCAGGGTGAACCAGTTTAGTACTGTGTGCAGGAAAGTCTGTGAATTCTCTGGGATCTAATCCTTAGTCAAAGCAGTATTCAATTCTAAAGAGTATGAACTAACTTTCATATCTTTTTTTCTATGTTTGGTTGCTTATCTAGAATTCAGTTTATTGCTGATTTTTTTGTTTGTTTTAAAGCCCAGAATATTTAATACTGTACTTTTTTCCTCAAATATAGAAACCTCACCATGCAAGTGTACGGTCACATAACATTAATTATACATAGGAAACTGAAATGAATTAGAGCACAACTCATCACATACCTGAAGCTGGGCCCTCTGGTCTCTGTTCGTGCTCCTAGATTTTAATGCCTGGCTGTTCTACATCATAAGCAGCTCATGACCAGAGCAGAAAAGAACCATCACTAGCTGCCAGGTCCAAATTACAGTTTGGGGCTATTTATATATAAAAAGGACTATATCAGAAGATTACAGAAAAGATTCAAAAGCAAATAGAGGAACTGAAAAAAAATCCAAACGATTTTAAAATTACACAAAAATTAAAATCCCATAGACACAAATTTTGATGTTAATATCAGAAGTCAACAAAAAACTGAAAAGAATGACTTTGAGAACTTTTGAATCAGCTAACAAATTAGGTAAATTGTTAGCATCTACTAGGAAAAGAATAATAAAAATTAATTTCAGCAAAGATAAATATGATTTAATTACAGATAATGAAACAATATTGAAGATTTTCCACAAATATTTTTCAAAATTTTATAAGACAAGTCAGATTCAACATGAAATGATTGACAATTATTTGATGGAGAGTAAATTTCTAATCTAAAACTAACAAATGAACAAAAAGAAAATATGAATAACCCATGACCTTCTGGCAAGGAAACTAGTCCAATGTGGGCTAGGCAAAACTACGGTGAGGTGGATCTGTAATTGGTTAAGTGGACGAACACAGAGAGTGCTCACTAATGCTTCCTCTTCATCTTGGAAAGAAGTGACGAGCGGAGTGCCGCAGGGTTCCGTCCTGGGCCCGGTCCTGTTCAACATCTTTATTAATGACTTAGATGAAGGGCTAGAAGGCATGATCATCAAGTTTGCAGACGACACCAAACTGGGAGGGATAGCCAATAGTCCAGAGGACAGGAGCAGAATTCAAAACGATCTTGACAGATTAGAGAGATGGGCCAAAACTAACAAAATGAAGTTCAACAGTGACAAATGCAAGATACTCCACTTTGGCAGAAAAAATGAAATGCAAAGATACAGAATGGGGGACGCCTGGCTCGAGAGCAGTACGTGTGAAAAAGATCTTGGAGTCCTCGTGGACAACAAGTTAAACATGAGCCAACAATGTGATGTGGCGGCAAAAAAAGCCAATGGGATTTTGGCCTGCATCAATAGGAGCATAGTGTCTAGATCTAAGGAAGTAATGCTACCCCTCTATTCTGCTTTGGTTAGACCACATCTGGAATATTGTGTCCAATTCTGGGCACCACAATTCAAGAGAGATATTGACAAGCTGGAATGTGTCCAGAGGAGGGCGACTAAAATGATCAAGGGTCTGGAGAACAAGCCCTACGAGGAGCGGCTTAGGGAACTGGGCATGTTTAGCCTGAAGAAGAGAAGGCTGAGAGGAGATATGATAGCCATGTATAAATATGTGAGAGGAAGCCACAGGGAGGAGGGAGCAAGCTTGTTTTCTGCTTCCCTGGAGACTAGGACGCGGAACAATGGCTTCAAACTACAAGACAGGAGATTCCATCTGAACATGAGGAAGAACTTCCTGACTGTGAGAGCCGTTCAGCAGTGGAACTCTCTGCCCCAGAGTGTGGTGGAGGCTCCTTCTTTGGAAGCTTTTAAGCAGAGGCTGGATGGCCATTTGTCAGGGGTGATTTGAATGCAATATTCCTGCTTCTTGGCAGGGGGTTGGACTGGATGGCCCATGAGGTCTCTTCCAACTCTTTGATTCTATGATTCTATGAATTACAGTTAAAGAAATCACTAGTAAAAAAGCAAAAGTAAATAAATCCCCAGAACCAGATGGGTTCTTAGCAATTTATCATAAGAAATTTAAAAATGAAGTAATAAGGCCCATTCAGGAGTTAATTAATTCAATTCTAGAATCAAGTAAAATTCTGAATGCATAGGAAACAGCCATAGTTATACCAGAAGAAGGAAAAGAATTAACTAATTCAAGCAACAATAGACCAATATATTTGTTAAATATAAGCTTAGATACCAAGTGATGCTCAGATTAGATATTTTGTAATGCTATCTAAAAGAAATAGTCATTGTTTCCTTTTGGTTTTTTATGAATGCTCCCATTAGAAAATGCTTAAGGATTGGGTGAACTATAACTCCCAAATTCATGGGTCAGATCTCAAATCCCACCCCCAGTACTTCAAACTGGTCATGTTGTGTATGCATACCCAGCTACCATCTCCCCAAGGGACTCGGTGCGGCTTACATGAGGCCAAGCCCACAGTACATCACCAGTATTCAAAGTTGGTCATGATGTGTGTGTGTGTGTGTGGCAAGTTTGAGATCTATTTTTTTATTGGGAATGCCAAATAAACACACAAAATAACTAAACTACAAAGTACTGCACTACATAATTGCAGCACGGATGCTATATACACAATATTGGAAGAAGTCAGAGACTGAATTCCAAAAAAAAAATAAGTAGAATAGCAGAAATTGACAAATTGGCAATAATTAACAAAGAAAAAGCACAAAACTTTATGGAGTGGCTCTGGTGTTGCTGTAAGAAGGTCCTCCATTGTGCATGTGGCAGGGCTCAGACTGCATTGTAATAGGTGGTCTGTGGTTTGCTCTTCTCCACATCCGCATGTCTTGGACTCCACTTTGTGGCCCCACTTAAGGTTGGCTCTGCATCTCATGGTGCCAATTGTTCCTGGGGGAGCATGAATAAGTGAAACCACTAACATTGAATCCATAGAATTATACTGTAATATAAATGTAAACGTCTGTAAAAGGTCCTTGAATTATAGGCATCCAATTTGTTTTTGTTTTTTTTCATTCCAGTGTCAGAAGTTTTTTCCTCCACTAGGAGAATAATGACTATATTTACTTTTCATTTAGAAGATTATTTTCATGCAATATGTTTTTGGCAAGATTATCATGTTTTTTGTATCAGCTTCCTTTTTGCATGGATTTTTGAAAAATGGAAGCAATGGATTTGTGATGAAAACTGCTGCCATTCTGTGCTTTCTATATCTCTGTGCTTCACTTAACAAAGGGCAACACATATTAATTCTTCACAGTAGCATCTTTCACTAAGACTTTGAAGGGTTTATTGTCTTTTTGTTATCATTTAGTAGCTAAAAAAAACCTCACCAGTTTCTCAATGGAGTGTCTCTGTGTTGAGTAAACTTTTCCCATTAAGGATTATGGGAAATAAACTCCAATGTGGCTTCAAAAGTACAAAAGTACATACATACATACATACATACATACATACATACATACATAGCAATACATAGCAATTAGTCCACTGATTTATTTATATGCCACATTGGCAGAATTAAAAGTATGTCAAATAAAGATGGGGTTAAACTCTGGTCATATTGGTGCCATTTTGTTTGACAATCTGATCAGCTGACTGTGAATGGATGTTCCTACAAATGCAGTAGGGGGATTAGTAATATCTCAAGGGAACAGTGACACTATTGTGAGTTATGAGCTACTCTTGATCTCAGAAGTATTCTCGTAGGACAGGTCTATTATTTTGTCAGTCAAAGCCTTAGGAGTGCATCAGGGCAACATTAAAATGAAAGATGAGTGTGAGTGAGTGACAGAAAAGTCTAGTCTTACATTAGCCCCATAGGCTCTGTAGCAGACATACACATGCTTCCACACCATTACTATAGACTGCTTAACTACATAGCTCTATTGTGGCATTCGTTTCTTCTACTGTGTGCAATTTATCACCAGGATCCAAGGTGTGATGATATTAGTTCGGTGTAACTATGTCATTGACTATACCCAGACAATCTGTTTCCTTCAAGGATTGCCAGGAAAGGTGTAGAAGCTACTAATGCTGCATCTACATTGCCCTAAAACCCAGTATCAGTCTACACTGCCATATAATCCAGATCAATGCAATTAATCCATATTCTGAAACTGGTGGTTCTTCCAGACAGAAGTTAAACCCACACTGAAGTCCCCACAAGCTCTGCAAAACCTGGACTTTCCTGGGGAGTGTGACTACATGCCATCCCAATTTGCTATCAGGATGGCATACAACCACCCCAAAGCCCCCAAAAGGAACCCCTAAAAAGTTTTAAAAACTTGCCCAGCCACCATTATGTTCCTTCTCATGCCCTCCTGGCATTAGATGGCAAATGGGGACCCACTCCCTGGTAGTACCAGGAGTACCCAGAGTGAGTCTCCACAGGCCCAATACCTTTCAGGAAGGCCTAGATCTAATGGAGTATTTAATTAATTCAGAATATTGGAGGTTATTCCAAATTAATTCATTTTTACAGGGGGCATCGTTTGGACACCTCGTTTTGGCCCTGTCTGGATGGGCCCTGGATTATAGGACAGTGTAGATCCAGCCTAAAATACTTTTGGTAATGTGTGAGTCAACTATTGGTTATTCTAGGGTTGTGAGGCAATAGTTGAGCCATGATGAGATTTCAGCATGAATCAAAATGCATGCTGGATGAGATGGAGGCATCAGAGCAAGTTGCACAAGGTGGAGTTAAGGATCATGTTAAAATTCTGAGGAGATCAAAGAAATCAATTCTGCCTGAAGAGGTCTTTCACTGAGGACAGTAAGTCACTTTCCAGCTTAAACTTAAATATCTGTTTCCACAGATGAGTAATCATATTGGCATAAAATAATGGCATTGGTGTGGTTATGGAGCATATGAGACTCGGACCTCTTGGCATCTACCCAATGGCCATATCTTTTTTTGATTATAAACTGTTTTGATTCAGGATTATTGAGATAGGTATCAATAGCTCTATCCAAGGGTGGGGAAATAGGTTTTTCATTATTCAGTTCCTATGTGCAACTACAAATAATGGGGAAAATATTAAGAGCATCAAATGCAATAATTTTAGAACAGCTCCATCTTTGTTTTCAAAACACAGATCAGATCTTCAATACATGGTGGGTAAGATGTTAATTTTTTAGGGTGGTCAACTGTCTGCTACTGAGTACTAAAAAAAATCCTTAAAGAATACTTCATATAGTGTAATCTTCACAGTTTCTCATGAGTTGCTCCTAAGTTTTACAGTCTCTTTCCTATTTAATTAGATGTGGAGCAGAGCTGTCACTAGAAATTTTGAATCCTGCCATAAGAAGCTAACTTCCCATGGTTGGCTTCTCACAGGAATAAAACTGATTATATAAGCATGTGCCAAGACCATGTATCCACAGGCAGATAACTGCACTGTGTGGTTTGTGATCCATGGTGTGTTTGTGTGTGTTAAGCACATTGCATTTACTTATGTATCTAGTCATGTAACCTGGCAGCCACTGCTGAAATTACAAAGGTCCTTGTGCAATAGTACTTGTCCTTCCCTTTGATCATGTTGTTGCCTCAGGGTGTGTTTGTTCAGCCATTGGTGTGATTTTCCTGTTTGTAATTTTGTGCACAACAGGTCAATATTGTACACAAACTATATGAGACATTCTTCTGTCTTTAAAAAGACTTTAGGATTAGAAAGCAGGCACTGATTTTCCATGAACATGATGAAACATGATAAAGAGCCACAAAAGATGCATCCACATTGTAGAATTAATGAAGCTTGATGCCACTATAATTGTTATGGTTCAATGCTGTGGAACCCTGGGATTTGTGGTTTAGAATAATAGAATCATAGAGTTGGAAGAGACCACATGGGCCATCCAGTCCAACCCCCTGCCAAGAAGCAGGAATATTGCATTCAAATCACCCCTGACAGATGGCCATCCAGTCTCTGTTTAAAGGCTTCCAAAGAAGGAGCCTCCACCACATTCTGGGGCAGAGAGTTCCACTGCTGAACGGCTCTCACAGTCAGGAAGTTCTTCCTAATGTTCAGATGGAATCTTCTTTCTTGTAGTTTGAAGCCATTGTTCTGCGTCCTAGTCTCCAGGGCAGCAGAAAACAAGCTTGCTCCCTCCTCCCTGTGGCTTCCCCTCACATATTTATACATGGCTATCCTATCTCCTCTCATCCTTCTCTTCTTCAGGCTAGGGAGTCACCACCTCTCGTTTGGCAAAGAAAGCTGAATACCTTTGTAAAACTACAACTTCCATGATTCCATAAAGTTGAGGCATAGAATCATAGAGTTTGAAGAGACCTGGTGGGCCATCCAGTCCAACCCTCTGCCAGGAAGCAGGAAAATCACATTCGAATCCCATGATGGTTAAAATGGTGTCAAATTGCATTTTCTACAGTATACAGGCACCCAAAGTTAATAACTAATATTGATACTGAGCACAATTTGTTCAGTTACCAAAAATGAAGCAAACTTCATCTCCAACCCCTTGAGTACATATACTGTACTGCTAGCTCTGATAGCGAGGCTGAGGAGGAGCTGTTTGAAGGGTCAACATTTGAGTTGGAGCCCAGTAGTACCCAGCAGCTTCTTCAACCAAGCTTTGAAGAAGAATCTTTGAAGGAAGCTACCACTTCTCAGCCTGCACTCAAGTACAGGCAAGTTCCTTTGAGCTGGTGGAGGAATGGTTAAGCGTTCTGGCTCTTTAGACTTGTGAAGGAAAAAGGCTTAAGTTTGATGTCCACTTAGTTAGCAGAAAGATACGCTATCAATAGGGAACACCAAAGAAAATAGCTTAAAAGGTGAGCAGAAGTTGCATTTTGTTGCTGGCAATAACTTCAGACTTTTGAGCTGTGACCTCAGACTGTTGGTGATTTGAGGATTTGTGAACCTTGGAATCTGGTATATCTGAAAATGGGTTTTGGAACAGACTATCGACTCACCTTGATTCCACTGGATCCATTACCTTGTGTTATTTCCTTTGGTTTGTTCACTTCGATTGGCTTCTTCAGTTTGGTCTTGGACTGTTTGTTATTTGGATTAACCCCCTTAAGTCCCCTCCAAGGTTGGGAAAGGTGGGGTAGAAATTAAGTAAGTAAGTAAGTAAGTAAATAAATAAATAAATAAATAAATAACATATTAATCCCTTTATGTCATTTGAAAGTAATAGTGGCTTGAAAGTATACACCGATGATTTTCTCCTGGTTTCTCTCTTTCAGGAAGCCATTCCCTATTGGAGACAAAGTTACATTCAGTGGGAAGGACTGTGTTTGCCAAACATGTTCCCATTCACTAATCAGCAACAAACCCATCAAGATTCATGGACCAAGCCGTAAGTCAAGCATGTCTGACCTCTTAATGTAGCATCCCTAAAGGGTTGAACTGCGGAATGTGAAGGCATTGCAGGAAACCTGTTGGTTTCCCCACTCTTGACACATCCATCCCCTTCTCCAAGATTGGAAGGAGGCAGGAATGGTGATCCAGTGTTGGACTTTTCCCTGTAATGCCAAAACTTAGCTGAACATCATCAAAGAAGTAGAGATCTGCTCCTTTTAATGATTTATATGATGTATTTACTAGAACCATATGGCGATAGCCTAAGCATTACATTATATGGTCACATTTTCCAAAATTATAAGCCAGTCTTCAAGATAACAGTAATGACATTTGAAATTCTAAATCCTGAGACCAAGATTTCTGATATTGCAGTTACTAGTACTTAAAATTTAATTTGGAAAGAATTTAGGCATCCAAAGAAATATAGAAGGCAAAGTTACCAAGTGCAAGTGATCACAGCCAATGTTGGAGTTGTAGGTATAAATGATTTTCAGTGTTTAACTCCTTCCAATGACAGCAGTTTGAGGACTGAGAAAAATCATAGAATCATAGAATCAAAGAGTTGGAAGAGACCTCATGGGCCATCCAGTCCAACCCCCTGCCAAGAAGCAGGAATATTGCATTCAAATCACCCCTGACAGATGGCCATCCAGCCTCTGTTTAAAAGCTTCCAAAGAAGGAGCCTCCACCACACTCTGGGGCAGAGAGTTCCACTGCTGAACGGCTCTCACAGTCAGGAAGTTCTTCCTCATGTTCAGATGGAATCTCCTGTCTTGTAGTTTGAAGCCATTGTTCCGCGTCCTAGTCTCCAGGGAAGCAGAAAACAAGCTTGCTCCCTCCTCCCTGTGGCTTCCTCTCACATATTTATACATGGCTATCATATCTCCTCTCAGCCTTCTCTTCTTCAGTCTAAACATGCCCAGCTCGTTAAGCCGCTCCTCATAGGGCTTGTTCTCCAGACCTTTTATCATTTTAGTTGCTCTCCTCTGGACACATTCCAGCTTGTCAATATCTCTCTTGAATTGTGGTGCCCAGAACTGGACACAATATTCCAGATGTGGTCTAACCAAAACAGAATAGAGGGGTAGCATTACTTCCCTAGATCTAGACACTATGCTCCTATTGATGCAGGCCAAAATCCCATTGGCTTTTTTTGCCGCCACATCACATTGTTGGCTCATGTTTAACTTGTTGTCCACGAGGACTCCAAGATCTTTTTCACACGTACTGCTCTCGAGCCAGGCATCCCCCATTCTGTATCTTTGCATTTCGTTTTTCCTGCCAAATTGGGTGTCTTGCATTTGTCACTGTTGAACTTTATTTTGACAAATGCAAGATACTCCACTTTGGCAGGAAAAATGAAATGCAAAGATACAGAATTGTTGATGGTTGTTAGTGGGAAGATAATTCTTAATTGGAGGGGAATACTCCTTCTTCTTTAGCTACTCCTCTTGTATCAGAAGAAGTCAATGAACATTTCTCCATAAACCTTTCCAAGAAACTCCTGTTAAACAGTTGCCACAAGTCAGGATAAACTTGAAGGCACACAACAATAACATTTATAAAACTTTTTTAAAAACCTGCTGGTAGGATGAGAGTAGTCCATATATGTTATTTTTTTGATACAGAAAACTTCTATAACATGCATATGTACATGCATATGTATACTCACAAGTGCCTGGGGAATGCTGGTGTCACAGCATCATTTTCCTAATGATTCCTTCAATAGCCCTCTTGCTTTGCAAAAACTGGCTGCATGGAGAAGGATAATCTCTGTCTATCTCCTGAGATTGGATCAAGGAGGAGAACCAAATTCTTCCTAGTAAGACAGCCACAAGAAACAAGATCTTTTATTTCTTGGTGGCCAGCCCCTGATCTGACATACAGAGGTCCATGGTCCACAAGTTCAGAGACTGCTCAGGTGCCTTGTGTGAATCACTGTGCCTGCTATCACCAGGCCTTGGTCACTTGCTTGTTCCAGAGCGGGTAGTTAATTGAAAGAAAATGTCTCTTGTTTTTCCTGTGTCTTGCATCTATTAAGTTCAGCTTTATTGCCTTTGTGGAGCATGCTTCCGGCAAATGGTGTACAGCAAGAGGTAGGTGGGAAGAGAAATGCCTTCCTGCAAACAGGCCAGGAATTGGACTGAAGCTGATGACCAATAAAGGAATCTGGAGCAGGGGTGATTCTGGAAACCATCCTCCTTGGATGATCCAGTATCACCCCCAGTCCTCAGATCTTTGTGGCTCAGCTTTGAAATAAAAAACTACTTTTAAAAGGACTTTATGGGAAGCAGTTGACACTGGGAAGTGAACCATCCGGATGCAATTGCAATGCAGGCAGTGTGATCTCAGAGCGGAGGCAACAGATGTTGCTGTTCCCTAGTGTTTACTTAGACACATTGATTGTTGAGAGGAGAACAGTTCAGTTTTTCCTCACTATGATTACAAAACAGTGTTTTCCTGTGACAGCCTGCTCCTGGCCTGGCTGTTGAGAGATGCCAAACAAGACAGTATTGTGGCCACAATTCAACAGAGTGAAGAGCTCTTAAGCCTATTGATTGGGCTTAGGTTCACAGAGACATAGTGCTGTGCTGGATTTTGGCTTGCCCCTGTCAGGGCAGTAAAATGTAATTCAGCTCCTGTCGGTATGTCCACAGAAACCCATTTCTTTTGTAGTACACCTGAATTTGTGGAGAGAGGTTCCTTTCTGCTCTCATTTTATGCCATTTTAAAATATATGCCATCTTGCCAGAGTTGTCATGAAAGTCAGTGCTACAAAGGATGCAACAGCACTGAAGTTTCCATGAAAAAAAATGCAGTTGGTGGAAAGAATTTTGGCTATTTCCTTATTTGAAAATATCTAAAATTGAACTTTGCTCTGGTTTTTATATCAACTGAAAATCAATACACACTCTTTCAATCTTGTTTACTTCATCTGCAAACTATCTCTGCTTTAGGCAGACCAGATGGATGACTGCATCCCTTTGATAACCTCAAATTGGCAAGCTTGCATGATCATTGCAGGAAACAGTTGTTGAGGTCAGAAAGGGAAATGTGTAGCAAAAGATGATACCTTGTCTTGAATTGGGAATATTTCCTTCTATCAGAATGGCACAAAGAGCTATACCTTATTATCGTCTTCATGGTTTTGGAGACACAAGATGTCACTTTTGGTTTGAAATCTTACCAAGTAGCGCAAATGCGTACTTAGTGAGGATTATTATTATTATTATTATTATTAGTAGTAGTAGTAGTATATTACCCACCTCTTCTTACAGCTTGAGGAGGGCAAAACACATTTAAAACACATCACCATAAATTCCATAAAATACATACTTTAAAACACAGTATCTATCTATCTATCTATCTATCTATCTATCTATCAATCATACACACACACACATAGTGCAAGGATTAAAACATAATACCAATATTAAAATACAAATAGAATGCACATTTAAAATGTACCGTTAAAAATTGGGTAGGCCTGACAAAAGTGATAAGTCTTTAGTTCTGCCTTGAATGCAGACAACTCATTTAACTGTTGGAGCTCTTCTGGCAGGTCATACCAGTCTTGGTGCATTAGATGAAAAGATCCTCTGAGTAATAGTTTCTAGTCAGGTTATAAGTGGGTAGCGTAAGTGTCCCCCAAAGGGTCTAAATTTCCAGGGTGGATTTTACGGTAGAAGGCAATCCTTTAGGTAACCTAGACCCAAACCATGCAGGACTTTAAAAGTTATCACCAACACTTTGCCCAGAATCTAGATGGCAACCAGTGGACTTTAATTTGGGTGTAATATGCCCGCTCCTGGATGCTCCTGTAACCAATCTATCTTCCATGTTTTGAACTAATTTGCATTTCCAAACTTGGTACAGAGATGGCCCAATGTAAAAAAACATTGCAGAAGTCGAACCATGAGGTTAGCAGCACATGCATTACATCTTTAGGTCTGTCAATTCTAGGAAGGGGGTTCAGCTGGTGTATCAGCTGAAGCTGGTAGTAAGCATTCTTGACCATCACATCTATCTGGACTGACATTTGGAGAAACAGATCCAGGACACTACCAAACTGTGAAGATAGTCTTTCATGGGGTGTATAGCCCATCAAGAAATGATTAAAAGACCTCCATCCCCAGGTTAGGATCCTTAATGGCAACCTCCTCTGTCTTATCAGGATTCAGCTTCAATTTGTTTTTCTTAAACCAACCCATTACCTCCTTCAGGCATTCATTAATGTCCTTTTTTATTAGCTCCAGATTCACATCATACCTACTCTAGGAAACCCTTGTGCTAGTTTCCCAAAGCCTTGCTACAATATCCCATGTTGAGTTGTGTGATGACCCTTGTTTGTTTTTGTTTTTGTTTTTTAAAAAAATGGTTGACAAAACTGATTTGAATTTCAAACATTTCAATATTTCCAACTTTGGAGAGTGGTGAAATTGCCTCTTGAATATGGTACTACTTGTCATACTCAACAGATTTGAGTGCTGTCTGCAGGGCAACACCAAACCTGTGCAGAATAAACAGGACTTGCGTGAATTCTCAGTAATTCTTCCATTGGGGCTTGTAGAGGAGAGCTTCCCCATGGGCTGTGTTCCATATTAATTAACCAGGAGGATGGGAATCCCATGTGTATATTGTGCCCCAGGCATCCAAGTCTCTAAGGCTAATCTGCATTCTCGAGTTACCTGTTACACCAAGGTGATGTGTAATAAAATGTAATACTCAGCACTTAAGGCAACACCATTGCTCTGTTAAGGCATGTCTTCTATGTCCATATTGTGCATTCTGAATTTTATCACACTGAGAGAGCTTACACTAATAACACACAGTTTCATAAATGAAAAAGACTTTTTGTAATTATAATTCTTAGCCAAGTTTTCCTGCTTCTGCAAACACAAAAGTCAGGTGCAGTCATTTGGGCATATAATACCCCACCTACTGAATCGGAACAAAGGTTCTCACTCTAACTAATTTCCTCCGGATGGAACAATACACAGATCACTATATGGTTTTGGGCACCTCTTTCCATCCCTTGTGCTCTTATGCTTAAAATTACCAGGAAAGCACATCCTCCCTAGAAATTCACTACTAGATATATTCCTCTCTTTGGCTGCACAGCTCAGGTTACTTCAGAGCACCATGGATTATTCATAACCAGCTGTAAGCGCATTCAGGATGTGAATCGGTGAAGGACACCATCTTTCTGCCTGCTTTATTTGCACCTTTCTAAGTCACAGCCTGTAATGTGTTTGCATCTAAATTGGCATCTTATGAGATCAAGCAATGATTTCAGAAAAAGAAGCAGAAACAATCTTTTGTTATAGTGCAAACCCAGGATTATAATGTCCCAGCCTCTTTTTCTCTATAGATATAGCTATTTATCTGTATATCTTTAATTCTGATGCCTTGAATGCTATATCTATGTCTATATTCAAGGTTTGAGGTCTTCCTAAGCCATGCAAGTAATGGAATGTACTAAAAGGATGACCAGCAGACCTGGGGGAGGTTTAACATATAGGTGACAGGGGAGAATATAAATCCGACCAAAAAATATGCAGATTCAGACCTAATTTGTATTTTCAGTCAATGATCCAGCACATGTAGGTGTGTCAAGCTAAAACGCAGTGTCAGTGGGTATTTCTAAATTGAGAACATTTACCAAAATCTGCAAAACATTTTTATTGCATTTTCTGTTTTTACTGTGAGAGGGAAGGCCTGAAATAACTCTTCAAAACAATGGTATGGCTGTTTCCTGCCTTTCCGTCAAAGAAATTCCTTGAAAATCTAGAAGATTCTCAACACTCAAAGAAAGATCCAGAGTCAGAATGCTACAAAGGTCATGGCTTCCAAGCTAGTGTGCAGCAATGGAAATGGCCAGTGAATACCACACAAACTAACACAAACACAAGCACCAAACATAGCCAAGCTAGACAGGAGTTATGGAACAGATTTTCCAAGACTAGTTTGTATCCAAAAATATTCTGCCATTTGACATTTACCAGTGAGAGACCAAGCACAGATGGAGGCTGCCAGCACCACCCTGTGGTCTATATCCATAATCAAAATAGTTCAATATAGCACTGACATTGGACAGAATGACCTAAGGCACCCCTGCACAAACTCTGGTATACAGGAGTTCGATAAACACATTAAGGTTTTTTCCCCTTCTCAATACATCTGTACTGAAATTTCATTGAGTTTTGGGACACATCTTGGCATCCCCGGGGCAACGTCCTTGCAGACAGTCAATTATTTTACACCAGAAGCGACTTGCAGTATATTCTCAATTCGTTTCTGACATGATTTTAAAAACTGAGTTTTGGTTTGGGTTTGCAGAGTGAATAGGCTTCTGTTACAGTCTCACCAGATCAAGTCCAAATAATTGGATCAAGGGTTAAATTACCAATATAAACGAGGAAGAGATGATAGTGGGCATTTAGAAGGATTGCTGTAGTTCTTTGCACTTACTGCTTGTCAATAGTAAAATATCCATAATCATATCAGGCTCAACAAGCGTGTCCTAATACATCCTGGACACTCAGTTCAGGTTATAGCTAGGTGTAATGTCCACAGTGTGGAGTCGTAGGATAACAGGGGGAGTGGATATCTTTCAGTTACTGAGAAACGTTTTGTGCTATCTTTCATGACATAACCTGTTGCTAATCCAAGTAGTGACTTCTGAAGTCTACACATCCACTTACAGTCACAATCTGGATGGTGACCTACCATGGACTTTCTAGTGATTGTCTTAAATGCACCACTGGGCTTCAGCACTCCAGTTAATGCTATTATTTCTGCAACCACATATTGCTATTCTTGCTGCAATCCACAGACAGAAAAATTGCTTACACTGGCACTACCAATATTGGTCTTAGAAGACAGATGCCAAAGAAGAACATTCAAGGTCATGGCTGTGGAGAGTGTGGTTCTACATATATTGCTGAACCTCAGCTTCCATCAGCCCTATTTAGCACAATCAGTCAGGAAGAATTATAGGATCTGCTGCCCAAGAATATCTGAGAGCCCCTAATTCCCCAATCCTTTCCAAGTTGTTCCCATAGCACTGCCTCTTAAGCTGTTTGACTGGCAGGTTTTTTCCCAGTGTGCAAGAGACTGGAGCCCTATGTTTTCCCATTGGCTGCAGTTGTTTCTTTCCTTCCTGGAAACTTGTGGAGACCAGCCATTGCTGATGCTAAGCCATGGGGTCATTATTCCACTTTTCGGTAGGAATTCATAAAGGTCTCTAAAACAATCAAGGATGCTGATGCCATTGCTGCTGTTGTATTAGTAATTCTGGGTGTTTTTTCTTGTTTTTTAGAATGTGCAGGTTGCAAGGAGGAGATCAAGCAAGGGCAATCCCTCCTGGCTTTAGAGAAACAGTGGCATGTCAGCTGCTTCAAGTGCCAAACCTGTGGAGTCGTCCTGACTGGAGAATACATTAGCAAGTAAGTGTCATCTCTTCCTTTTATCCCCACAACCCAGATATATATGCTGAATGGGGTTGGAGTTTGCTTCAATGCTAGGTGTTTGAACTGTTCCCTTGGAAAATTTCAAGTGAAATCATCCAGTACTCCTAGTGCAACTTTGCACATTAAAAACCAATAGGGAAAAATGAAGGTACATATTATTCATACCCTTTTCTTTGCACGCCTTGGGTAATGTGCAAAGTGTTAAACTGTGTTTTGTATGCTGAGATCAGTGGGTTCCCCATTCATCTGGAATGCATGCATTTCAAAGTGGGAAAATAATACAAGCCTAATTTCACATATCACAAAAGAAGCATGAGTCACATACACTGTCTCTCATCCTATCTGTGTAGAGATGCTATAAGTGATTATGTAGATCAGAAACTGGCAAAGTGTAACCCTGAGGCCAAATGCATTCCCTCACAGCTGGTTTATTTTGGGGGGTGGGGATACTCATAACTCCTCCCAACATCCTCTCAAACTGCATTTTTCTGGTAAAAAGAGGATGAATTGCCTTTTCTGGAAGTGTCTAGGGACATTGATTCAGATTTTAAATAAATTACAGGAAACAATGCTACAATGCTATTGTTTGACTTAAGAAGTGCCACTTTGTTCAAAACCAGAAGCAGATTTTTTTTCTATCTCTCCGCTCCCCCCCCCCCCCAAAAAAAAAAACCAAAAAAAATCTGGAACACTTTTGGTTATTCATTTTGTTGTTTATGGTTCCTGGTGGCAAAAGATTCTCCTTTAACCTATTGAAGTTTTCCATTCTAGCTGTAGTTGAAAGATGAAACTTGAAGTTCAGAATAAAATGTTTCTCATGATGTTGCTGGACTGCCGATTCAGTCCAGCAACATACTGATTAGAGCTCATGGGAATTTCAGTCCAACAACATCTGGGTAGTTACATTTTGTCTGTCCATGCTGTAATCCTCAGGAGGTCTTTGCTACCAAGGGAATATTTCAGGTCCCTTATGCTCATTTGAAAAAAGCACTATTTCCTTCAGTTGTTTGACTTAATAAAGAAGTAAGTATTCAGCATTTTTCTGAAAAGAAGTGTAGCTGACATCATGTTCTAGTCCTCTGTTCAATGTATGCAAAAGGAATGGCTACAAAGACCTGGAAACTTAGAAGCATAGACTCTGTATAAAGAATATACATTAAGGGAAAAACATAAAAACATGCCTACATTACAGGAGATGTGGCCATGAAAATGTGGTTTAATTTCCTTTTGGGAAAATAGGATTCAGAGAAACTCCAGGGAATGGAGATTGAGAATATGTTAGGACCTTAGCTAAAAAGAGTAACACCACAAATCATATAAACATGGAGTTGGAAAAAGCCCCCCGCCCCCCGCCCAATAGGCTATCAGGTCCAATGCAAGATCTCCAGCTAAATCATCCAGACTCTTTTTAAAGACATCCTGTCAAGACCCAGGCCAGGCAGGAACACAAACGGCACCGTTAGAGTTAAAAGAAGGTGTTTAATGTCTATTAACAAAACAAAGGAGACTCTTGCTTCAGAGATGTAAATTAGAGAGGCTTGCAGGCAGCAGAGAAGTAAACAAAGCAGTCCCAGTCAGCTTGACTGACGAAAAGGAAAGTCTTTCTTAAACCAAAACAAACAGCTTGAATTCAGCAAGAAAACATAGTCCATTCCAAAAGCCAACGAAACAGCATACAGCAATCCTCATGAGGAGCGGTTCAACGAAGTTAACAGGATTAAGCAGGGGCGTAGTCAGGCAGTCCGAGGGTCAAGGCACAGAAGACTCACGAGTCAGGAACCAGCAGGGTTGTTCACAGGATCAGGTAACACGAAGCTGTAACAAGAACTCAGGCAGGAGTTAACACAAGGCACACGGCATGCGACACTTTGAACTCTGCGATTAGTCTGTCCTCAAGCTGCTGCTTAAATCTCATCCGAATCGCTGGAGTTACTGTCAGCTGGGTCCAATTCCTCAGGTGAATCCATGCTGCGCCATTGTTGCCAGTCAGCACTCCGTGCTCCATCCTGCAAGGAATTATCTACATCCCAACTATCCTGAAACCCCTGGAATTCATCGCTTGAGGTGGGGGCGTTAAGGACATCCATGACTTCTTGCACTTTAGTCCAATCCAGATTTTCCTCTTCACTGTCAAAGTCCCCACAATCTGCTACATCTCTCAGGCGTTTAGCAACAGATCCTACATCGCTATTTGAGCTGCTGGCTACTCTTTTTACACCTCTGTAATCATCCAGCTCCATTTCCTCGCGAGTAAAACCTGCAAAATCTTCCTCATCGGTAGTCTCTAGGAACAAATCCCTGATCCTTTTCAGCTGCCGCTGAGCTTCATCATTCTCTAAGCTACGTTTCCTCCTACTACTAGTAGTAGGTGCATGAGACAGACGCTGAGTCTCAACACATCCAGAGAAGGAGACCTTATTACTACTCTAGGTAGTTGGCTCCATTGCGGAAACACTTTCAGTATCAAGAAGTTGCTTCTAATGTTCAATCAGAATCCACCCTCCTGTAACTTATTAGACCTACTTCTACTCTTTGAGTCAACAGAGAAAAACTTCTTCTTTATGGCACCCCTTGAGGTATTTAAAGAGTATGATCATGTCACTCTTCAGTTTTCCACTTAACAAGTTGAACATGCTCAGCAGGAAATGAGAAAACTTCTACCCCTAGGATGGGAAATTCAGCCCTGGAAGAGTTATCTTGAGGAAAAGGTGTCTCCATTGAAGTTTTCTCACCAATCCTTGTTTCCACAACAAGACTTTTTTTTTCAAAATCCAATTATCAAAGGTACAGAAATTGAGGTGAAATCTTTTGAACAGGAGAAAAGACAGGAAAACAAACCCCACAGGGGTATTAACCCTTTCCTATGCTATCAAGAGCTAAAAAGTATATGTTTTTGGCTGGAGTTACACCTGTTCCAACTTACATACATACTCAACTTAAGAACAAATTTACAGAACCTAGCTTGTTTATAACTTCGGGACTGCCTGTATTCTGTATTTCATCACTTTACTAAACAAAGTATCATGAAGGACCTTTTCGAATGTTTTGCTAAAAACCGGATAAATGGGATCTACAGCATTCCTACCATCTACTAAACTAATAAAAAGATATAAGGTTAGTTTGACAGTATTTGTTACTGAAAAAGTCAGGCTGATTCCTACTAATCATGCCATTGTCATCAAGATACTTGCAGATGGACTCCTGTGCAATCTGTTCTAGTATTTTTTTTCTGGTCTGAAGTCAGGCTGACTGACCTACACTTCCTTGGATCTTAATTTTTGTCTTCTTTTAAGAGAAATAATGCTTGATAATCTCCAGTCTTATGGCACCTCAACTTTTTCTCCAAAATTTCTAAAAAAAATATGGCAAGTGGTTATGCAACTATGTCATTAACCTCCTTCAGTATTTGAGGATACAGTTTGGTTCCTCATATTTGACCTCATTTAGGTTAACTAACTACAGTAGGTAGTTCCTGACTAACTCCTTAGCAGTCTTGATTTGCAACCCAAATTCCAAGGTATTTCCTGATGCATGGGAGCATATTGTCCAGTTTTGCCTTTCCATTGTGACCTTTTAGTAGTTTGCCGTCCTTGCTGAACAGCAGTTGCACCATTTTAAATATCTGCTATTTTTCTCTCAGTTATCAATGTATATTAATGGCTGTAAACTCATTTAGACTTGCCACTAATCAAAAAGCATACTGACTATTTAATGCATGCCTGCTTCTTTTCATGTCCTTTGTTAATTCAAACCCGGCATGCTTCTTCCTCTGAATAACACGTCAGTCCTCATACAAGGCTGCGTCAGAGGCCTTCCATTGGGCTAAAGTGGGTCATAGCTTTGTCCTGCCCTTGGATATTCACAGTGCTGGGTCTAATTCTTCTTCATCATGTCATAGGTATTTATCTATTCTGTTCAATTCTCTGATCCACCCAAATTTGGCTGAGAGCAGGTGAGAGCAAGAGCTAGGAAAGGCTTTCTCAGAGAGCTCACTTATTACTCTGTCCCTGACACAGTTCCAGACCCATAAAGAGCAGTCTTCCTCAGGCAGCTGCATTCTGATCTAAATGGGCCCAAGCAGTCTATGGGCAGATTCACATTAGCAGGCAATAGTAATTATACCCCTCATGTGGTAATACTTTAATTTAAATTTGAATAGTGTCCCCCTTCCATCCCAAAACTAAAATATCTACCATCAGTCATGATCAGCATCTTGAAACTGTCAGCAAAAATTTGTTGCCTTTGAAGACAGCCCAAAAGCTTCAAGTAGTCCAGCAGGCAGCAACCAGGTTGCTCACCGGAACAGCATACAGGGAGCATACAACCCCACTGTTACGTCAGCTCCACTGGCTTCCAGTCTGCTACAAAGCACAATTCAAAGTGCTGGCTTCAGCCTATAAAACCCTAAATGGCTCCGGCCTAGTTTACCTGTTCAAACGTATTTCCCTCTATGAACCAATTTGAGCATTGAGATCTGCTGGAGAGGCCCTGTTCTCGGTGTTACCCCCTTCAGAGGTGCTATTGGTGGGGATGAGAGAAAGGGCCTTCTTGGTGGTGACCCCTTGGCTGTTGAACTCCCTCCCCAGTGGCATCAGATAGGCCTACTCCTTCCTGGTCTTTCGGAAAAAAAGTAAAATCTTGACTATGGAAGCAGGCATTTGTCAAGTAGAAAAATTAAAGTTCAGTAGACTCACAGAACCGACATAAGAAACAACCTGGACAACAATTTTGGGATTGGTGCTATGTTTTTTAATGTGTGCGTATGTGTGTGTGTGTGTTCTATGTCTTAATTGGTTTTAATTTGTATTTTATATGTTTGTTTGTTTTTAATAGTTAATTGTGTTATGTTTTGTTTGATTTTTGTATAATTATGGCATTGAATATTTACCAAAATTGGAAGCTGCTCTGAGTCCCCTTTGGGGTGAGATACAGCAGGGTATAAATAAAGTAAATAAATAAATGCTGGAATCATAAAGGCTCTGACTAAATATCCAGGCATGTATGAGAGCTATTAAAGAACTGTTATGTGAGATCAAGTCATCTCCAACTTACAACTCTAAAGTGACCTTTTCACAAGATCTGTGTAGTGAGGATTTGCCTTGTTTTTCTCTTAGACTGAAAGAGTGCAACTTCCCCAAGTTCATTCAGTCGGTTTCAATGGCTGACCAGGAATTCAAACCCTTGTCTCCAGAGTTATAGTCCAATGTTCAATACACTAGATCATACTGGACTAAAGTCGCCAACTAACTAGGGGAAGAAAGTGGCAAAACCATCTCTGAATACTCCTTGTCTAGGAATATCCTGTCAAACTGATGAGTTTGCCATATGTTGACAACTAACTCAAAGGCACACAGACACACATGCAATCTGCGTGTGGACAGAATTATCTGTGTGGCTCCAAGACATTTTAACATTCTTGAAATACCCCTCTTGCTGGAAGTACTGGAGCAAAAAGATGAATTCTGTTAAATACAGTTCTCTGCCTGTGTTGAACAAGTAATGAAGGGTTTTATAGGTGTGGGCATGGTCTGAGAGGAGAAACAAAAATGGGAAAGCTGAGGTGGGTGGAATAATGTAAATTCAGTCCTTGTGTTGCTCCCTGGATGTAAGGTGAATCCACTTGCCCCAGTGGCACAATGAGTTAAACCTATGTGCTGGCAGGATTGCTAACTGATAGGTCAGCGGATCGAATAGAGCGGTTTGAGCTCCCTCTGTCAGCTCCAGCTCCCCATGCGGGGACATGAGAGAAGCCTCACAAAAGGATGTTAAAATATCAAAACATCCGGGCATCCCTTGGGCAACGTCCTTGCAGACAGCCAATTCTCTCACACCAGAAGTGACTTGCAGTTTCTCAAGTCTCTCCTGACACTAAGAAAAAAAAACTTATTCTGTTTTCTTAACACAGAGCAAGTAAGTGGATTCTCCTTAAAGTGCCAGCAAAGAGAAGCACTGTGAAAGCAGATTTCCCCTGCTGCCCTACACTTTAGCACAGGTGACTTATCATCCACATACAGTACAGTGAAAAACAACATAGACTTGGGGAGAAGGGGGAAGATGCTGTGCTGCCCTTTTCCCTATTCTATATCTTGACTGTTCTTTTCCCCCAACAGGGATGGCATTCCATACTGTGAGTCTGACTATCATGCCCAATTTGGCATTAAATGTGAGACCTGCAACCGGTATATCAGCGGCCGGGTTCTGGAGGTGAGTCCGGCACAGACAGATACTTTTAAGCTGCATTCCATCAAATTGTTCTTATGATGTCAAGCCAATGCCTTCTATTCAAGGAAGACATCCAGAGCGCTATTATTTCTCTGTAATTGAATAAATGCTACACAGTGCCCACTCATGTGGTGTCTCTCATTACAAAGGATAGCAGGAGCTTATGGGATGGTGTAACAAAGGGACTATTTGAACCAGAGATCTGTGGAGGGGGGCTGCATCTTATTGTTTCCACATTACAAGATAAAAGCAGAGCTTGCTGTAGGAATGTCAGTGTAAAGGACTGGCTCTTAGGAGATTGGTACACTGGGCTTAAGAATCTGAGCGACAAGAGGTGAATAAGCAGCTGAACATTACAAATATATAGGCTAGCCTGGTGGGTGCTAAATATAGCTGGCTATATATAGTTGGGGTGAGGGAGAGCTAAAAATTGGCACGGCTGTGTCTACATTACGGAGTGTGGAATGTGCATTCTGATGTATAATCCGGGAGCTGCAGAGAAATCCTGTGTATGCAAGCGCTATTGTATTTGACAGGATGTTTCCCCGACTTCATGGTGGCAGAGAAAATCACCTGCAAACATATGGGGACTATTAAATATTGGTTGGGGGACAGCTGGTAATTCATCGCAGAGATCCAGCCAGCAGAATTCCTGCTCCTTTCCACTGACTCATAGCCTTTTCACGCATATTGTTCTGCTAATGTAGCAACTGGCCTCCTTCATAAAGATGAATCATGTCCTTTCATTTTCACCATTTTTCCTAAATTTAAAAAAGCTCTAAACATAACTTCATGCTAGAGGGGAATTTGACCATTTTGATTGTTCTTTTCTGCATCTTTTTCTAATGTTGTGGTATTCATTTTGATTTGTAGCAACCTATACACAGAATTCAAGTGTAATCTCAGCACCATAGATTTTAAGGAAGGTGTGATGGTATTTTCTTGAATGGCAAAATGGTTCAGCAAACCTAGCCTTGCATTTTGTCCATGAAGTACTTTTGTTCCTAAACTTTAGGTGGAGGTCCCCTTCCCCAAAAAATTTCATTCTCTTCTCCCTGTTCACCTCTAAATGTACTGGAGAAAAGGCCCTTTCCTGGCATGCTTCTCCTCTTTCCATTGTGTCCCAGTTGGTGATATCCCCTCAGCAATCCTTTCTGCCCTCCAGTTGATAACATACACATATTTGCATCTTCTTCCCTCATATCCATCCACCTGAAAGTCTGCTCAGTAGCCAGGTTCCACCCTGCTTTTCTCTGTTGCTGTGGCAACAAATCCAGCCTTGCTGCTAACCCTGCAGCGGGATCCTTTCCAATACTGAAAAGAGCCCTGGTGGCTGCAAAGGGAAATAATGTGTGAGCCCAGGGCAAGTATTCCACAAGTCAGCCCACGGAGCTTGTCGGATGAGAGAGTTAAACCAGAGACACTCCAGGCTGTTGGGTTTTAAATGAATGTTTTATGTTCAAGGCAACCACAAGTCAAGTGGATTAAAATGGTGTTAGATTTTCTTTGAGCAGGTATCAGTCGAGGTTATTTGTCATCCTTTCACGTCTTATATTCCCCTCTGTTAAAAGAAAACTCAAGGAGGAATTAATTTTCCCATTGCTATTGCACACAGCCACTGGGTTTCAATAGGGCTTAACTTGTGCTTGAGCTCAGGTTCAGTTCCAGAAATTGTTTTCATTATCTCATGGGCTGATTAGAATTTGTGAAATAGCTTTGAAAAGGCAAAGTGTCTTTGAACATGTGGAGTATGTGTTCTGCTTTAACTAGTGTCTAGATCCAGGGAAGTCATGCTACCCTCTATTCTGCCTTGGTTAGACCACATCTGGAATATTGTGTCCAATTCTGGACACCACAATTGAAGAGAGATATCAGCAAGCTGGAATGTGTCCAGAGGAGGGTGACTAAAATGATCAAGGGTCTGGAGAATAAGACCTATGAGGAGCAGCTTAAAGAGCTGGGCATGTTTAGCCTGAAGAAGAGAAGGCTGAGAGGAGACATGATCACCATGTATAAATATGTGAGAGGAAGTCATAGGGAGGAGGGAGTAAGCTGCCCTGGAAACTAGGACGCTGAACAATAGCTTCAAGCTACAAGAAAGGAGATTCCATCTGAAGATTAGGAAGAACTTCCTGACTGTGAGAGCTGTTCAGCAGTGGAACTCTCTGCCCCGGAGTGTGGTAGAGGCTCCTTCTTTGGAAGCTTTTAAACAGAGGCTGGATGGCCATCTGTCGGGGGTGTTTTGAATGCGATTTTCCTGCTTCTTGGCAGGGGGTTGGACTGGATGGCCCATGAGGTCTTTTCCAACTCTATGATTCTATGATTCTACTCATTAGTTTTACCTCTTTTCAGTCTACTTAGGATTCAGAATCAGGGCTTACAGGGCCTAAATACCCTAAAAACACCAGATCTTGTCTGATCTTGGAAACAAAGCAGGGTCAGTTCTGATTAATCCTTGAATGGAAGGCCACCAATGAATACCAGGTGCTGTAGGCTATATTGCAGAGGAAGGAACTGGCAAAACCACCTCCAAGTATTTTTTGCCTAAGAAAACCCTGTGAAATCTATCTAAATTGGCAGGCACCTTGAGGCCACCTACACACACATACCCATGCACACGTGAATGTCATGAATTCCAGGAGCAGAAGTTGTATGTTGGCAATTCTCACTTCTTAAATTAACCACTGTTTGGGGTGAAAGGAAGTATCCTAGTCTGCTATAGATAATCCCAGCCGTAAATTTCAGAAAGGACACGTGCCAGTTTCATGTCAGAACTTTTCCCCTCTTTCTGCACCACACTGACCATCTGTTTCCAGACTGTGATAAAGACCTCTCTCTAGAATGAAATTGACACGAACCTGCTATGCATCCCACCATCTGACTATTCAAAAGCCATGCTAAATGGATCTGAAGGCCCATGGCATTCAAAGAAGCCTAGGTTTCAACTCAATTTGTGATTGCGATAACTCAGACCCCTTCTACACTGCCATGTAAAATCCAGATTAACTGCTTTGAAGTGGATTATATAGCAGTGTAGACTCATATGATCCATTTCAAATCAGATAATCAGATCCTGGGATATAGGGCAGTGTAGAAGGGGCCTCGGTTATGCCAAAACATATGGAGAAGCACTGGATTTTTTAAATGGTGTTGCTTGGCACAGTGTGGGTAGAACTGTGTACTTTTCATTATGTGCGGTTGGCCAGTTGAGCTGCATTTAGAGTTACAACTGCAAAGTTCCGGTGGCAGAGATGTGATTGGAAGCTTAAAACATGGAGGAAATTTATTAGAAGACATTTGGAAGAGGAATAAAGTCAGCAACTTTGAATTTTCATTTCAAAGCAAAGATCTTCAACTAGGCCCATTCAATAAGGTCCCTTTTTCATACAGGGACTTTACAGTATGTTGCCAGATGCAACCACACTGTGATTTCATCTGGCAACATACTGTAGGGTCCAGGGATCAGAGGCACCAGAGGAGTTCTCTGGCTGAGAATACTAAATATTCTCCCAGAATTTCATCAGGTAGAGCCATGGGTCATTTACATTATACAAAAACCTGGCTGCCAAGCTCACCTCTTGCTGATATCAAAACTGGGTGTCTGTGCAACCCGTAAGGATAGGTTAATCTCTCCTCTTTCATGCTGATCAGGTGGGTACCCTGTTCTCACATCACAGATGTGACAGGTGATGGCCAGGTGCTTGGATGAATCTCTGTGGTCAGTCGTGGAAAAATAGGAACAGTTCTTCCTTTTTTCCTAATGAGTACAGAGAAAAAGGGAGTGTCTGTCTGGACAGTGGATTGAGTTGACTTGAATTAACCCCCGATCAAACTGTCCAAACTTCTCCCAGGCCCCAAGATGCTTTGGCATTTCAAGCAAACTCCAGAGTATCTCCCAACTTTGCCTAAAGCAGACCAACAACCTGGCATATACATCAGATACTGCTATGTGTTGCAAAGACTCCCAGAGGTCCATTCACAATGTCTATGGGGGAGTTTTTTGTTTGTGTATTCGAGTTCAGGGAGAATTTCTTAGATGCAGACCTTCCTATTTTTCATGCTGCACCTCGCTTGTCATCATTTGTGGGATACCTGGAGCATGTCCAAGGGAACTGCCTCATGATCCTCAGGATGGAATTGGCTTGAAACAAAGTTCACTGGGCTCTGGGAAGATCCCACATCTAATCCTGGAGCTTGTGCAGAAAGCAAGGCCATGTGCAGTGTGTTGTGTAATGAAGACGGCAGAGTCTCCAGGCAATTCAGAAGCCTTGTGGTCATGGAACGACCTATATTTTGAAAAATATGAAACATTGTCACTGTGCGGACAAATCTCAGAATCCCTGCGCAACCTCTCAGTTGTTGTTACTGTTCATGCTGGACACAGAAGATGGCATCTCTTAAGTCACAAAACAGACAGAAGAATAGACTGCCATAGGAGTCTGTTGCCTTCAATGCAGTAGGCTTCTATTGTCCTTCATGCTGAAGGGTGGCATAAGAGTGCCTTGAACCATTTACCATAATCAGCCTTCATATGGTTAAGCCTCTGGCTGTCCTAGATGACTTTAAGATGTGCAGCCAGCCATGGAAGATTAATGAGTCTTAAAGGAACGACATTCCCCTCCCACTTTGAATTATAATAAACACTCTCTCTTCAAATTAGGCAGCATTAGGCTCTTGCAATGACTGTGATTTCAATCAGTATAAAATATTTTTAAGCCAGCTACATTTTTTTTCTGTTAGGCAATTGCATATCTCTTGTAAGAAATCTCAGGGATAAAGGAGAATATTTAGGATTTCTGCTCTGAGGGAAAAATTGGAATAAGATACAAATTTATCCCACCACATGCTTTTCCAGGTAGCCAAGAATTCCAAGCTATCAGCCAAATGCTACAAATGAATAAGAAAGCAAGCAAAATTCTGTTATTAGAATATGTAGTGTGTATCATAAATACATTTGGGGTTTATTTAGCATAAACATAAATAGGAGCTGTGGTGGCACAATGGGTTAAACCCTTGTGCCGACTGAACTACTGACCTGAAGACCTGAAGGTTGACAGTTCGAATCTGTGAGATGGGATGAGCGCCTATCTGTTGGCCCCAGCTTCCCACGCAGGAACATAAGAGAAGCCTCCCAAAGGATGGTAACACATCTGGGTGTCCCCTGGGTATGTCCTTGCAGATGGACAATTCTCTCACACCAGAAGTGACTTGCAGTATTCTCAATTCACTTCGGACATGATTTTTAAAATTAACATAAATGTCATGAAAGAAAGAAAGAAAGCTCACTTCTTTCATGGAACTGAAGGAGCATTTATTTGGAAAATATAGCAGTCATCATATAGGATTTTTATGGTGCCCAGATTAGAAGTCATTGTGGAAAATTACCACTATCTTCACCTAGGATGTCTTGAGAATTTTAGGAGTTGTAGTCCCAAAAGTAAGTTCAAAGCTGAGGTCCAGATATCTCTTGCTACAGACATCTCTGAGCTATCTATCTATTTTTCTAGTAGGAAAAGCTGAGGGCACCATTTTTGAGCACTGAAGAAGTTATAGATGGTGAAGCCATCCTGAGTATTATTTCTTGAGTGTAGATGTGGCTAGCACACATTTCTGCCTACTCAGGAAGTTTGCTTTGCGTCAGAAAAGACCATGGCAGACTATGAAGGCTGAGTGCCTTCTTATCCTTGAGAGGCATAATGAGCAGCATCATTCCTCTTTGGAAGTACGAAGCAAAGGTAGTAGTGTAGGTGCCAGTATTGGAGGATGCTCCTATTCCAGTAGGATCAGTACAAGAGCATCTCAAAAGGACACCAGAAGATCAGCACTTGATCTTATGAGCTGCTGCCTACATTGAGGGGCTCATAAGATTGTGTGGTAAATCCTACGTAACCTTCTTCATTCACCCTGGAGGATGGCTTATTGGGCTTAAGTGGCCAGCTTTCTTGACACTATTGCATTAGGCAGCATGCCATTCACTTGATTTGATGCCCACATTGTTTTTGAGATGCTCAAATCCAGCAGTGGCCCAGCTAACATAAATCTCAATTGAAGTCTCAGGGATATGTGAATTACCACAAAAAATATCTTCCTGGAGGCATAGGATATTTATGAAAAGTGCAGAGAGAGAGAGAGAGAGAGAGAGAGAAATTTGTTGCTTTCGGCTGCAAGTGTCTCAATGATTCATTTACTTCATTTGCATGATCATCATTGATTTTCAAATTTCCGCTCTTGAAAGATATGAAAGTGTGAGGGAGAAGAATCAGATAATGTGGCATCATAAGAAATTGCTGAAGTGCTATGCTTGGTTGGTTTTTCAACAGCTCAGCCTTTTCTTTTTTCTTTTCATAATATATTGAAGAATCTTGCACTGTGGACAAATTGACTTCTGAAAAAGCTGCATTTAGAATAAAACAGCAATCCAGCCTTTCTGAATAGCAGGATATGAAATATAAAATTTCTGAGAAAACTAGTTTTTGTGAGGTGAAAGGCAGGGATTGTAATTGTCTAAGGGAAGACAAAATTATAGCATTATGGTACATCTGTAAACACATTGGACAAAGAACAGGGGCAAAGTGGGCAAAAGTGCAGCTTTTCCTACTTCTTTGTAAGGGCTTTTTAGAAATTAACAAATTTAGTAGCATGATTTGCAGAGTCCCTGGTAAAGCTGGGAAAGGATCCTGCTTGAAACTCTGGTAGGCAGCAGTATGGTCAAAAATATTGTGCTAAATGAGCCAATGGTCGAATTCAGCATAAGCTTCCAATGGGCCTGTATCTCCTTTATAATGAAAGAAAAGGGATTGTTGTATTCAGCAACAATTCCTCAACCTTGTTGCAGTTCATTGATTGCCACTCTCATAGAGTGAAAAAACATGGGGTGTGATAATGTCCATATATTTACATTAATAGATAATATTAGGGGAAAGGGTTGGTGAGCTACAGATGAGCAAACACATATACTTATTCTTCATTTTTAAAAATGTATTGGAGCCATGTGGATGAGTTTTTTTCTCTGCTGGTGCACCAGTGGAGAATTACGTTCAACATATAGTTTCCTTGCTACCCTGTTCAGCCTTCTACTGCCATTTAGATTCCTGGCACAAATCCCGGATTACTGAGCTTTCCTTCCAGACACTACTAATCCAGACATCTGGAGTAGTGATAGTACTACTAAAGCAGAATGGGTGAAATGATGCCTTCAGTCAAAATGATACCTAGAAGTAGTGCAACTTAGTATTATATTTGTTCCTTGCTACCATAACATGTGGATGATGCCTCATTTGCTAATGATAGTCATCTGGAATATCAACTATTAGCAGAGGAATTATCATTGTGCCGCGTGTGTCTTGGGAAATTCCGTACTTCCAAATACACTCAAATATTCGGGAATGTATCAGCCAGAAGCAGTTGGTGATTATTGCCCATCACACTAACAGTCTCATTAATTCAGCGAAGGAAGTTCATATTTGCATCCAGGCAGTGTTCAGCTTCTTTTTTCTTTAATGTGTTGAATGAAATAACTAGACCACAGATTTTCATTCTCCTGGGGATGCATATAGTGGTGCATATAGTGAATAAACGTATTCAGGAAGGCTAGGGCACTTTTGTGGTTGCTATTTACTGTTAAGTTAACTGCAACTTTTAGAAACCTATGAATCAGATGGAACTTTAGTATTAACAGCTCTGCTTAGGTCTTGAAGGCTGTGGCTTCCCTGAGCAAGTCTATCTACCAGTTATATGATCTTCCTCTTTTCCTATTGCCTTCCACTTTACCAAGCATTGTCATGATTTGTAGTAATAAGTGGCTTCCAAAGTACAACAGCCCCAGTTTATTCCGACAGGCTTTTAAAGATGAAGGTTTATAAGATCTGCTGTGGTTTCAACTTTGAATATGTTTTAATGGTTTTTAACTGTGAATTTTTAAATATTGTTTATATTTAATTCTGTTTTAATGTTTGAACATTTGTGTATTTTTAATTGTATGCTAATGCTTTTATGTTAAGCCACTTTGTGTCATCTTTGGTAGAGATAAAGCAGGGTATAAATAAATATAACAACAGCAATAACCACAACAACACATTAAGGGCAGTTCTACACAGACCCTATAATCCAGTTGGAAATGGATTAAAACAAACCAGTTTCACAGCACAACAGCCATACAAACACCCCGGGAACCTGTTTGAATTCACAATATCCACTAATTGTGGATTGGAACTGAACCCAGGAACCATATTATCTGTGGAAATGCAAGATTTTTTAACAATCTTCTGAGATGCACTAATGCACATATCCATGTCCTTTCAGGATCAGCACTGGACCATGTCATGGCACAGGAAATTAGAACAGAGTAATTGTTTACCTTCCTACTAGCTGTGTTTCAGTGTTTTTAAAAATGTTTCAGCACTAGTGTTGTCCTGACAACACCTAACAAGTGCTCCACATTTTCAGTTCTTGACATATACTCTGATCGGTTGCAGTGCATTATCTGGCTTATTCTTGACTTTCTGGTGAGCTTTTTAAATGCAGTGTTTCTCCTGCAGTGCACATTGGGAGTGTACATTTTGTGGACACACAAAAGTGTCTGTGTAGAACCACCCTAAGACAATCAAATGTTGTGGCATTTGTTTTATAATGATCTATAGTTGCTAATGATCCACACAATCAATGGTTTTGGAGTAATCTATAAAGCATAGGTTGTTTCTGGCATTTCTCATTCCATATATAGTAAAAAATCATTGTTGTATATCTTGAACATCACTTTCCTTGTATGGGAAATTAATGCAGTAGTCCAATGGTTACTATAGTGACCAGTTACTATTGTTATATGCATTGAGGGTTTTGTTTTACATTTTATTTTCCATATTTGTTGGCAGATTTTTGTTAAATTTGGCTGGTTTCCATCTTTATACCTTGGAAATGCTCTTTTGTTATGTCAGCTGATCTAGTTGACTTATTCCTTTCAAGTGCTTGGACAATCTATTTTACTTAACTTTCTAAAATTGATGGCTTGTTGTGAAAAGTTTCGTCCTTGAAGGTATCCATCATCATGTTGTATCATTTATTTACAGGCTGTTCCCAAAGTTACAAACAAGATAGATTTTGTAGGTTTGTTCTTAAGTTGAATTTGTTTGTAAATCGGAATAGGTACTTTTTTCAGTGTAACATCTCTCTCTCTCTCTCTCTCTCTCTCTCTCACACACACACACACATTTTGGATAGCATAGGGATGGGTTGACACCCCTGTGGTGTTTGTTTTGTGCTCTGTGCCCCTGTTCAGAAGATTTCACCTCACTTTCTGAGCGTGTAATAATTTGATTTTTGAAAAATTTGGAGTGTTGTAGAAACAGGGATTAGTGAGAAAGCTTCAGTGGAGACACTTTTTCTCCATGATAACTCTTTCAGGAGTGAATGTCCCTTCTTAGGGGTAAATTTCATTCACTTCCTGTTGCCTCAACCTTGTTTATAACTATGAGTCATTTTGTAAGTCGGATGTTTCTAACTCGGGGACTGCCTGTAGTTCTTCAGTACACTGCTTCCATTACCTTTTTTATTTTGTCCTGATTATGTATTTTTTTCCTTCTGCATTACTACCTTCCCTTTGGTTTCTCAGAAGATCTGCCTTTTTGTTGCCTTCTTATATTTCTTGAATTTATTTATAATTGTCTTCTTTTTTCAAACATACAACTTGACCCATGGATAAGTCAATCCAAGTTTTCTGTGTCAATTTTAACTAAAATTTCTAGACTTATTCATGAGTATATACCAGTGGTTATCAACTTGTGGGTCCCCAGGTATTTTGGCCTACAACTCCTAGAAATCCCAACCAGTTTACCAGCTGTTAGGATTTCTGGGAGTTGAAGGCCAAAACATCTGGTGATATATGCTTGATTTGTTTTGAGTGACATCATAACTCAAAATCCGCTGGACAAATCACAGTGAAATTTGGCCACAAGACACCCACTAACCCAGAGTGACCATCACTCAAAAAATGATTTTGTCATTTGGGAGTTGTAGTTGCTGGGATTTATAGTTCACCTACAATCAAAGAGCATTCAGAACTCCATCAATGATGGAATTGAACCAAACTTGGCACACAGGACTCTCATGATTAACAGAAAACACTATAAGAGTTTGGTGGGCATTGACCTTGAGTTTCGAAGTTGTAGTTCACCTACATCCAGAAAGCACGGTGGACTCAGACAATGAAGGATCTACACCAAACTTGGCACAGATACTCCATATGCCCAAATATGAACACAGCTGGAGTGTGAGGGAAATAGACTTTGACATTTGGCAGTTGTACTTACTGGGATTTATAGTTCACCTACAATCAAACAGCTTTCTGAACCCCACCAACAATAGGATTGGGCCAAACTTCCCACACAGAACCCCATGACCAAGAGAAAATACTGTATTTTCTGGTGGTCTTTAGAGAACCCCTCACAACCCCCCAGGGGTCCTGATCCCAAGGTTGAGAAATGCTGCTTTAAGGCCATCCAACCCAACTCCCTTCACCAGGGCAAGAAAACATAACCAAAGCCCTTCTGACAAAGAGCCATCCAGATATATATACACACACACACACACACACACACACACACACACACACACACACATGGTTCATGCACACACACACACACACACACATATCTATGTATATAACAGATATGGTATCATAGATTTGAAAGGGAACTCTAAAGAAGGACAATTATATATTGCATGTTCCAGAGTAGGCAAACCAGACAATCTCTACATCAACACTGACAAAGAGACAACAAGAAATACTGTTTCACCACAAGCATAAAGAAATAACGTATATTAAAAACCAAAACTTTCTCATTACTTTATTTTCCAGATCATCAGACTGGGCCAGAGCAACGCATGGCAGGGGATGGCTAGTACTATATATACAAAAAGCCTATCTGACTTTGGATATCCTGACAATAGCACTGCTGTTGTCAGCATAGCCTTGTCTCACAGTTGCACACAGTCTCACCGCCACAGAAACATACTGCCAAGGTGGAAAGGGGACTTACTACAGAGCAAATCAGCTTATTGAATGTATCCCAATCTATTACTCCAAGTAGCAAGCTGAGAATCTGCACTCCAGTCAAATCAAATCATATTTCATTTGCATCAAACAAATTGCCACTGCAATTATAACACTGGCCAACATACATTTGGATGCCTCAAATGTTAGCACTGTTTATGAATATATTTGACCTGCTGGTTTTCAAAAATGGCACCAGTTTTTCCCTATTGGCTTTAGTTTTTGAGATACAGAACATATGCCATATGCCAGTCTTCATCTACTTGCACATAGAAAATCATGATAACCATATGTAAGAAACTAGAGCAGATCTGGCAATTTTCTGAATCAGCACCCCCAAATAACCTCAGGAACAGACCTAAAAACCAAGAAGCCAAGAAAAATGTTTTGTTGCTGGGATGCGTAACCGGTACAGTGCATACCTGTAGTTATGGCCAACATAAAATCTTGCTGGTACTAATTTAAAAACCTATCTGATGTCTAGAGATCTATTCAGTTCCATACACAAGATAGATAAAGATGGATAGTGTGGATTGCTGCAGATAATTACTTCTCTCTCTGGCTGAATGAGATAGTAGTTGAATAAGCAATAACTGCTACAATCTGGTTCAAGTGGATAATGTTCCCCTTCAGTGTTTATCCAGGCAAGGAATATTGTGGGGAAATATCTTCAGGTACTCCATATCCTTTTTCCACCAACCCATCTGCTCAGAATTGGAACCCTAGCCAAAGACACTGAGGGCCCTTCCAGACAGGCCCTATATCTCAGGATCTGATCCCAGGTTTTCTGCTTGATTATATGAGTCCACACTGCCAGATAATCTGGGATAAATAGAAAACTTGGGATCAGATCCTGGGATAGGGCCTGTCTGGAAGGTCCCTGAGAATGTGAGATATAAACTACATTATGACATATGCCGTCTTCACTTTTTGGATGAATTTTTAAGTCCCACAGCCTTAAGAAAGATGACAGCATTCTTGGGGATCCATCATATCAAACATAACCTTTTTTTAATTGTTGCCATCTGGCAGATGATACAGGATGACAAAGATAAACAGACTGAAAGATAGTTTTTATCCTAGAACTGTGACTATACTGAACTCCATGGCTTCGCAATGATGTGGCATTGGGGACTGTGCAGTGGTGGTTGGGAGTGTGGAGATGTGGGTGTATTGTTTTTGTGATGTGTGCTGGAGAAGGGATTTAATTTCATTGTACAATGACAATAAAGCTGTTCTATATCCCAGGAAATATTTCTAGTACAAATTGCAACCCAATATGCCTGCCTCTTAGTTTTGTTTTGAGAAAGCTAGGTAATTGTTCTAAAATCATATTTCTGATTTTGTGCTGAGGCCATCAACTCCTTTTAATAGTGAAACAGTTTAAGAAGGAATTTTGATGTGTTTTAGAACCAAGAGTATTATATGCATAAGTGAGGCCAACACACAGTGACTTGGTGCTGTGCTGATGGATCTAATTGACAAGTCTGTCCTTATTCAGCTGGTTCCTTTTTATGAAATTCAGCTGATTCCATTCTAGGAAAGCCTTGCTACCCTTAATACTGGTTTTAACTTTAAATGTTTGTTCTCTAATGAAAGACCTTCATCGTCCTTCCTTTGCCCACACCCTTTAATAATCCCTCATTTTCTCTTTGTTTATCATCATTGCCATCATTATTGTTATTATTATTGCTGCAAAATGCCTCTTTGGGAGTAATGCTTTGCACACAGCAGAGCAGACTGTACCAAAGTAAATCCATGACTGCATCTAAGCTTTGAAACCCTGAAAATGAGTCTATAATTGAAATCCTAACAGACACTTCTGAGTGAAAACATGCTACCAATTAAACCTATTATCTTTGTTAAAGGGCAGAGAGAACAGCCTTGTTGCTTGGCAAGTGGGCGAAATAGTAGGTTTGCATTTCTAATCTTAAGAATATCATAGTCATCAAAGGCATCAGGAGAAAAAGCTGCCTTGTGGTCAGAGCATCAAAATAGAAATCAAGAATATTTTTGACTGCCATGGATTTTCTAACTCTTGGTCCATGATGGATGACTTCACCCTCAACTAACAATTATAGTTTGCTCAAAGACTACCTAGATTAGTCTTTGGGAGTGATAGCCAATACTCCAAAAGACAGGAGCAGAATTCAAAATGATCCTAACAGATTAGTGAGATGGGCCAAAACTAACAAAATGAAATTCAACAGTGACAAATGCAAGATACTCCACTCAAGAGCAGTGCATGTGAAAAAGATGTTGGGGTCCTCATACACAACAACTTAAACATGAGACAATAATGTGATGCAACGACAAGCCAATGGGATTTTGGCCTGCATCAATACAACTATAGAGTCTAGATCCAGGGAGTCTAGAGTACAAGCCAATGGGATTTTGGCCTGCATCAATACAACTATAGAGTCTAGATCCCTCTATTCTGCCTTGGTTACACCACACCTGGAATATTGTGTTCAATTCTGGGCACCACAATTGAAGAGAGATGGAATGTGTCCAGAGGAGGCCGACTAAAATGATCAAGGGTCTGGAGAACAAGCCCTATGAGGAACAGCTTAAAGAGCTGGACATGTTCAGCCCGAAGAAGAGAAGGCTGAGAGGAGGCATGATAGCCATATATAAATATGTGAGAGGAAGTCATAGGGAGGAGGGAGCAGGCTTGTTTTCTGCTGCCCTGGAGACTAGGCCATGGAACAATGGCTTCAAGCTACAAGAAAGGAGATTTCACCGGAACATTAGGAAGAACTTCCTGAGAGCTGTTCAGCAGTAGAACTCTCTGCCCCAGAATGTGATGGGGGCTCCTTCTTTGGAAGCTTTTAAACAGAGGCAGGATGGCCATCTGTCGGGGGTGCTTTGAAAGCAATTTTCCTGCTTTTTGGCAAGGATTGGACTGGATGGCCCATGAGGTCTCTTCCAACTCTATGATTCTATGGGTCTTTGATTCTGTGATTACACCGATATATATGTCTGATGCTGCTTTTACCACCATGTCTCAGTCGTGATAAATTCTGACATTGATGGTTTATGGAATTTTAAATTGTCTGCTGGAGAGCTCTATGCACTTCAAATCTCAAAGTACTAGTTTCAACTTCAGTATCTCTTTTCCGGGTAGCTTAGAAACCTTAGTTTAAAGGAGTTCTCTAGGAGAGAATTCTCAACTGCGATGCTTTGGGAATTTAATGACAAAACCATGACCATTGAAACAGCATCAAATATATTGTGTAGATTCACCTGTCATGACCTCTTGCAAAACAGGTCTGTCACACTATTTCAGTGGTAGTTTACACCCTGGGTTTGGCTGTGCTGTGACTTGTCACCCTGCCCAGTTCAGGCAAAGTCATACAACTGACAAAAGCTGAAGTTTAATAGACTGCATGGTCCTTTTAATCAACATGACAGCTCTGAGCACCTCGTAGCCTCTCCTTGTCACAAAGTGAACATGAAGGTTGATCCCACAAGCTTTCACTCACTGGAAGCCTTGAATGACCCCATTCATTTCAAACACTACCACTGTATTTGGGGCTGGATAAGCAACATTTTCGTTTCATTGTGTATTTTATACACAGTTGGCATCCACTTTATCAAGTGTAAGTGATAGCATTCGGTGCAAAGCCATTTGTCTGCAGATCAGTTTCATTCTTATTGGAAAGATCCCAAAAACATGTCTCATTGACATGGGTTGCAGATGCTTTATGCAGTTGTGTGAGAGTTGGAGCTACGTATTTACTGGATCTGTAATTGAATGTCAACCTTGGGTTGCACATAGGCCATAGATAAATAGGATGGAAGAAGCCAAATATGCCTTTTTGTCTGATTTTAGTAGACACTGCCTTGGAGAAATCTTTTATTGTATCTACTCTTAAACCACAAGTAGGGGCCCTTCCACACAGCCATATAACCCAAAATATCAAGGCAGAAAATCCCACACTATCTGCTTTGAATTGGATTATCTGAGTCCACCCTACCGTATATTCCAGTTCAAAGTGGATAGTGTGGGATTGTGTTTGGCTGTGTGGAAGGGGCTTTGGAAGTAAAGACGCATAAATGAAGGTATTTGTGAGCAGCTCGTTTTTGGCAAGAGTCTAGCAACTAAGGGTCCTTCCACACAGTCCTATATCCCAGAATATCAAGGCAGAAAATCCCACATTATCTGAGTGTGGACTCAAATAACCCAGTTCAAAGCAGATGTTGTGAGATTCTCTGCCTTGATATTCTGGGATATAGGGCTGTGTGCAAGGGCCCTAAGATGCATCACAGTTGTAAACTAGTTAGAGAGAAATTCATTCCTTTTATTGTGAACAAAGAAGGGACCCTAAATTATCTACACAAGGCTGAAAGGTAGTGGTAAAAATGATGGGTCCATTTCTACCACTGTCTTAGGGTGCATTTGCTATTTATCCCTAGCTCATTTAAATATTGTAGTTTCTACAGTATATGAACTAGCTAGGGATAAGAAGCAAATGCGTGCTAAACAGATGTGAACAAAAAAATTAAGTACCAGGCAGTGATACTATAGTTTAAAAATCTGCGCCTCAGGTCTGTGGCAGAAAACCATAAAAGGCATCCTAATATCAGAGCTACAGGGCTTCTAAGATTCATGTGAAAATACAGACATGATGCCGTTCTTCCAAAATTCATTTGTAAAATATGGTTTCAAATTTATAGAAATAAAGTAGTATGAGACAAGTATCCCTTTTCATTTTTTCTAAAACACCAATTTACTTCCAAATGGAGAAGAAGGTGAGTGAGAACCCTCCCTTGGATCCTCTTGGTCCAGCAGTGCAGTCCTACGTATTATTGACTTCTGCTGGAAGTTCATGGTGGAAGTTGACCAAAAAGTTGCACTGGAGGACCTAGAGATTCCCAAAAAGACCATATTAAATTAAATCTGTGGATATTAAAATCTGCAAAAATGTAACTTGCAAATGTTAATGTTTGACTGCGTATAGATGAGAGAGGTATAAACCGATTATACAGTAGATTCTTGCTTTATCCAACCTTTGCTCATCCAACGTTTGGCATTATCCAACACAGACTGCCTCCCGCCCAGATCCACAGCTGTTTCAAAAAATTGCAATGTTTTGGTGCTGAATTCATAAATACAGTAATTACTACATAATGTTACCATGTATTGAACTGTCGATTCGTTGTTAAACATGATGTTTTGGTGCTTAATTTGTAAAATCATAACATAATTTGACGTTTAAAAGGCTTTTCCTTAATCCCACCTTATTATCCAACATTTTCGCTTATCCAATGTTCTGCCGGCCCATTTATGTTGGATAAGCGAGACTCTACTATATATTTAAATCATTGCTAAAAAGAAGATGGGAAGTCACTTTTATTTTATGTATCTTTTTTCCTCTTCTGTGCTTTCCTGATTTTTCTTTTCTTCATCTCTGCTTCTTCCTGCTTTACTTTTTTCCCAATGTATAGTTTTAAATGTAAATGTTCAAAAAATATATTTTAAAGAGAGAGAGAAAGAGCTAAGAAGAGCCAGACAGTGGTGTTACCATGGAGACAGCCGGAGAATGGGAAGTTTTGGGCTCTTGCATTTAACCTTAACATTGCTGGATTAATGGAAGATGAGGTTTTCTTTACTAACTTTACAGATGTTGGTGGAAACAGTTAAGGATGGGTTCAGGGAGCTGAAAAAGGATTTTAAGGATCTGCAACAGGGACTGAAGGAAGATTGAAAAACTGAGGTTCATAAAATTAAAGAGTCAGTGAAAAGACTGAGTAAGGCTGTGAACGGGGAAAATATAGATGTGAATGTATTAAAAAGAAGAAAACGGATCTGTCTTCTCACGTTTTGTAGATTAAAGAAATGGATATGAAAACAGAAAGGAAGTTTAAGAAAAAAAGTGAAATATGGGAATAATATTGAGATGAATTCAAAATGATCTTAACAGATTAGAGGGATGAGCCAAAACTAACAAAACTACTCCACTTAGGCAGCAAAAATGAAATGCAAAGATACAGAATGGGGGACATCTGGCTCAACAGCAGTGCTTGTGAAAATACTTTGAGTCCTCGTGGACAACAAGTTAGACATGAGCCAACAATATGTCACTTAGAAAGCCAATGGCATTTTGGCCTGCATCAATAGGAGTCTAGTGTCTATATCCAGGGAAGTCATGTTACCCCTCTATTCTGCCTTGGTCAGACCACACCTGGAATACTGTGTGTCCAATTCGAGGCACCGCAGTTGAAGGGAGATGTTGACAAGCTGGAATGTGTCCAGAGAAGGGTGACTGAAATGATCAAAGTTCTGGAGAACAAGCCCTATGAGGAGCGGTTTAAAGAGCTGACCATGTTTAGCTTGCAGAAGAGAAGGCTAAGAAGAGATATGATGAGGGCCATGTATAAATATGGGAGGGGAAGTCATAGGGAGGAAGGAGCAAGCTTGTTTTCTGCTGCCCTGGAGACTAGGATGCGGAACAGCGGATTCAAACTAAACGAAAAGAGATCCCATCTGAACATTAGGAAGAACTTCCTAACTGTGAGAGCTGTTCAGCAGTGAAACTCTCTGCCCCGGAGTGTGGTGGAGGCTCCTTCTTTGGAAGCTTTTAAACAGAGGCTGGATGGTCATCTGTCGGGGGTGCTTTGAATGCGATTTTCCTGCTTCTTGGCAGGAGGTTGGACTGGATGGCCCATGAGGTCCCTTCCAACTTTGTGATTCTATGACTCTATGAATGTGTTCTTTTCTTTTAACATTAATGTAGAGATTATTATGTCAAAATAATCATCTTGAGATATGGAATAGAATTGAGAAACATTTGGCTCAGGGCAGATTGAATCTACTGTGGAAAGCAAGAAATTTGAGGGGTCTCTTTTTCAGGAAATGTTTGTTTAGAGAAGGGATGTATCACTTGAACAATGGCAAATGGCATGGAGAAATTCCAAGGGCTGTGTTGCATGGAGTAGAGGACTAATAACTAAAATTGCAAGATTAATGGAAAGAATGGGGTTTAGAACGGTCCAGGAATTTGGGCTATTTGGTGGATTAATTGGGAAATATGTCCTTAAAGTGATGTACTTAAATATGTACTTATGTTCAGATTATAAAGACATTGCTTATAAAAGGATCCCTTATAAAATGATACATAAATGTTAGAAAAGATAATAACTAAAACATATGGACATGTAATTGTTAGACAATGTTATAAATATAACAAATGGTGAAATATAGGCAGATAAAGAGGTTATGTTTTAGATTATACTACAGTTAAATGTAGTGATATGGTTATATAAGTAGTAGTATGGTTTTAAGATGTTTGAAAATTATTTATTATCTATAAATGGACTATAGAGATGCATTGAAAAGGGTTATGGAGGAGCTTTACTAGATGTGCCATCCCCAGGAAGATTAGGCAAGCCCCCACGATGTCCTCCTTTCGCAGGAAACTGAAAACCTGGATGTTCCAAGCAGCATCTGAGTTCCAAGTGCACTTCATACACTTCTCTGGCCCTATGGTACGCTGTTTGCACTATCCCTTGCCCAGTCCTATTTCATTAATCCTGGTCATTAGTTTCTGTTGAATCTTGCCTAATAGATCTTCAATGCAATCTGTTTTTTGTTTTTTGTTTTTTACTTTTATGTTGAGTGTGTTTTTTTCTGGGTTGTTGTATTTTATGATGCTCCTATTTTAGTGTCTTTTGTTTTATGAGTTGCTTTTGCCTTTATGTCTTGTGGACATCTCGGGAGATGGTGGCAAGGTATAAGAATAAAGATATTATTATATTATTATGTGCTATATGAGGATAGGGAGAGTTGTTTAAATAAAGATTGATAACAACATGTATAAAAAGAAAAAAAACTGTAAGAGCAGCATTTCTTAATAATGGTGGGGGGAAATGGAGATTTGTAGGTTTTACATTCATAAAAATAACTTACTATAAATGTGCTATTAATAACTTATTATAAATGTAGATAGAGAAGCTATGGTTAATTGTAAGTATAACCACCAAACAATTGGGAATCAATCTTCTTTTTTTCCCTTCCTTCTTCCTTTTTTTCACTATTTCTCACTCTTTCCATTGGTGTATTTTTTATCTTTCTTTAATATTGGTACCATGGTAGAAAGAGTAGATTGGGTTGGTGCTTGTTTTAGCGTATCCCAGGACATATTCGACGCTTGCTTTTCACCACCTTGCTCAGAGAAGGGGATGGTTTGTTTTATAAGAAGTAGGGTACAGTATTCACACAGACTCATGAATAAATCAACCCATTTTTTTGAGTTGATTTTTTGACTAAAATGTGACCCAAAGCTTTTATTACTGCTGATTTGAATGGATCAAGCAAGACATGCAAAGTAGTATTGACTTTTTATTAGTGACAGTTAGATGGGCTATAGTCCTTTCACATATTTCTAAGGCATTAGCATAAGATCCTATGGATTACTTCATTTGCAAGAAAGTGAGTCAAGCAAATGGACCAGAGATAAGAAACAAGTAGATGGACAACTTTATAAAAATCTGTGACTTCTGTTACTTATGAAAATTGTAATGGCAGCAATATGTGAAATCGCCAAGCACAATGCATCACTGTAGGAAGGTCTCATTATAGGGCCAGCAGTATCATCTGACAAAGTGAGATTTTGGTTCTCTCTCTCGCTCTCTCTGACTTGCTGCTTGAGTTAGGGATAGGTTTTTTCAGAATTAAAATTGCTTTTAGATATTATATTTTATAATGAGAGAAAAGTGGTATATAAATACTGTAAATACATAATAATAAAATATTTCTGGTTTTATTCTGATTGTGAGCCACATTTTGATTTGGTCCAGGTTGTGGTTGGGCGTTCACTTTAAAAATACTTAAGAAACAAGCAAATTATTGGGGAGTTCACCAGTTCTCTCTGTCTAAGAGCAGTGTTTTCTCACTGATTCTTTCAGGCAGGAGGAAAGCATTACCACCCCACTTGTGCCAGATGTGTGCGTTGCCACCAGATGTTCACGGAAGGAGAAGAGATGTACCTCACAGGTAGGAACAACACTATGGCTATCTACAACTATCCAAACTAGATAGGCAATTGTAATGTTAAGAATTTGCGCTTTTAGTATTTCACACTGCTTCCATGCACGTGGCATGAGAGCTGTGCTCTTCATCTCTGAAGGTCGCTGAGTCCTTTGTCATGCCATGGTCTAGATTTCCTTCAAGATATGCTGATTAATCTTCAGTGCACATTGCATGAAACACAAATAAATATTATCAGTCTCATTTCAAGAAGCGCCTTGAGATTTGCAAACAGGCCCTATGATTAAGCCCCCCAAGGCAATCTTCTTTAGATGTTCTGATTGCAAGATGCTCAGCTCAGCTACATATCTTGAGGGGGTATGGAATGAAAAATGAAGAAATTGTTGGGTTTGTGTATGAACACAGGGTATGTAGTTGCTATATATCTATTTTCAGCATATTGAGAAACCCTGCTTGTCCCTTATTCAACCTTTAGGTGCTTGTCACCCTGAGTCAGTAATTACTCTGCCTGCTGGCATTAATTGCAGGGTTGTGCCCTTCCCACCTCCACACTGCATTTATTATGGGGTTAGGGATGGGATGCTTACTGTAAGGGGTGGCAATTGACAGATCACTGCGAGAGAGTAGATATGTCATTAGTGTTACATTGGCCTGTCAGCCAATCTTGCATTTATGAGAAACCCTGCCACTGTAATAGGGGTACAGAGAAAGGTTAAACTACCTCCTGAACTATTGCACCTGGTTATCTTGCTTGTACCTTGCCTGCAAGTGTCACCTGTTGCTCTGGTGATCCAAATGAGCATGGAAGGATGGTTCCAAAAAGTGGGAATATGTATGCATGAGGGAAGAAAGAGGGCAAGAGGGTGGGTGAATGGTATGTTTCCAGAAAAGAGCAAAGCCTGATGGAATTCCTTTCCCATTTTTCCTACATTCTTCTCAATTTGATCCTAGATTACATTCCTCCGCATTGTGGTCTTCCCTTTCTGTAACTTCTTAGATCATGTTCATTAACTTTCATGATGTACTTTCCTGTTGAATCCACTGGCTTATGCATATACAGCCATGTTGTAAGATTCATTTCAGTAATAATCCAGGATAAGTATCTAAAGCCTTACTCTCACAGGAGATAGCTGTTGAGAATAGGTTTTAAGGTTGACTTATAGAAGGCAAATCTGAAAAATACATGGTTAATGTTTGCATATATATGTTCAGACACATGCTTGCATTTTCCCCTTAAAAACAGTATCATGAAAACAAATCAGTATATACAAAATACTTATTTAACTAATAAAAATAATTTTTGTCTGAATGATTTGATGTTTTTCTGGGAAAAATCTGATTATCACAATCTGCCTGTTGCGTGTACAGTGTTCCCTCACTTACCACGGGTGTTATGTTCCAGGACCACCTGCAAAAAGTGAAAACCCACAAAGTGGGGACGCTATATATGTATATCACATTCCGAGGGTGAGGCAAAAGAGAGGAGAGATTTAAAGGCACAATGCACTTCTTTTTTTGCTAGCTATCTCTGTTTTGCTTTGCAATCTTTCTTGATTGGCTACCTCTCTCCTGAGGGGGAGGGTGAAACCCCCTTCCACACTCCATCATTGCCAGGAGGCAGGATTAGAATGCCGCTCTGGACAACGGCAACCATTCATAAACTGGGAGGCAAAAACCCGCAAAACAACAAGTCTACGAAAAGAGAGGGAACACTGTACATTTATACCCAGTGCATCTAGCACCCCATTCTTTACCATACTAATGCTCAGTAGATGCATTGGAGACAATGGTGACACACAACAGAATCATAGTTAAAAGGGCCATGCAATCCAACCCCCCTGTTATGCAGGAATACACAAACAAAACACTCCCAACAGATCAATTTGATCATGTAGTCTGCATGCTGCCACAAAGGAACTTATATCACAAAGAAAACACTGTGGCCTTTATAGGCACCATTTCTTTGTAGGCAGAACATCAAACATTTATTCTTCAACTCTCCTGTTCCTCAGCCAGCATGAACAGTAGCTATAATGGGTGGGGAACAGTGAGACTTCTTTTTAAAAAAATCTTTATTGAAAACGTTTTGGGGGTAGGGGAATATTATTTAAAAGCAGTAGCGGGAGCAGGGTTGGGATAGTGTTAGGGAAGATGCTAGGAAAGTGGGTATGGGGAGGATAAAGGGGAAAGGAAGTCACCGGGAAAAATTTCAGGGAAAAGGTTAGGGAACTAGGGGGGAAACTAGTGTAGCAACAAATAAAAAAAGGGAAAGGAGTCGGGGAAATGGTGGGTAGATAGGGTCTTCCTCGGGTCTTCCAGTCTTCCTCGGTTTATAGGTATTCTCTTAAAATCTTACATTAAATCCATTTTCCTTCCTCCTTTCATTTCATCTGGCAAGATAGCAATTTTCTAGTTGTCTTCTAATAATCCCAAACATTGTCTTCTGAGTTATCCTTGTCCAAGTGTGAGTTATCCTGTGTCCAATGAAATGAACCCAGGTCCAATGAAATGAACTCAGCAAAACAGGAGCTGTGGTGATGCAATGGGTTTAAACCCTTGTACCAGTTGAACTGCTGACCTTAAGGTCATGGTTTGAATTCACGAGATGGGGTGAGCTCCCATCTTTCGGCTCCAGCTTTCCTTGCAGGGACATGAGAGAAGCCTCCCAACAGGATGGTAAAACATCTAGGCATCTCCTGGGCAACATCCTTGCAGATAGCCAGTTCTCTCACACCAGAAGCGACTTGCATTTTCTCAAGTCGCTCCTGACATGAAAAAAAAAGATAACATTAATTGCCATCTCTTGCAGTCATGCACATGAATCTTAACAGGTTAATAAAACAGGGTCTGGCTTTCTGCTGGAGTCTATGTTATCATCATCATTATCATTATTATCTGGCATTTCTCCATTGGTCTGTTGGAGCCACCGTGTTGTATTTTCCTGAGGGTTTAACACTTAGCTTGTTACAAATTTGGATTAATTTTTGATTTGTATTAGCTCTTTGGGTGCATCCTTTCATATATAACATTATTTTTAAAAGTCAGATCCACTTATATTTGCAGCCAAAGTCACAAAGAGCACTTGTCATTGGTTTCCAATCTCATTTCTTTCAACAGACTCTGCTCCCAAGTCTTGACTTCCATTATGTGTAATGTGTTTGTTGACTTCAAAGACAACTCTTTCACTGTTGTGTTAGAGACTATGAGGACTTTATGCTTTTTCCAATAATCTGTCTGGCAGTTTTGATGATGTCTTTGTAAAGATGGGAAGGCAGGAACATATTCAAACCACACAAGGCACTTTGTAACTGAAATTTAAAAGTGTATGATCTTGCTTTGACCTTTATCAGTAGCCAGGAATAGCTAAATTTGAGGCCCAAAGCAATAACCATGATCCTGGGAGAATCATACAGCCACAGAAGTGAAGCATGTGGAATCATATTACACGGTTAGTGTTGTTTCCGTTCCTAGCATCCTTCTTTTCATTTCCAGCTGAAGGCATGTTCCTTTGACCACACCATTAAGGTGGAAGGATCTTAGGAAAATCAATAAACCCTAGAAATCAATGGCATGCTCTGTCATCACGAAGTCTAAAAGCTCTTCTCTCCTTCCTTCTTCCCATCAAACAACCATGAAAGCAGAGACAAGGGTGGCAAGGGCAATTTGAACTTACCTTTAAAAATTAACATCGCAATCTGATCAAGGACAATTTGTGAATATATATGTACATGTACACACAGAATCTCTATGTCCAAATATCCAGTGTGTTTTCATTGTATGCACTGGTTTTAATTCAAAGCTGGTCCCAGATTATTAGAAGACCCTGGAGAGCAACAAAGGTCTCCTTCTCCATTTGATGCTTTTAATTCACCCTTTTATTCTTTATAGCCCTGTGTTGCTGAAACCTTTTCCTACCACCTGCCACAGGCAATGCTGCCAGCTATGTTAATCATCCATAAGAAGGGAATGGGATAAGGATTTCAAGTAATATCCTTGAATATTACATGAAAAAAATCTCATGAATTCATCCACCACCTTGTTCCAGCATTTTGCCACCAAACATGGGAAACCAGAAACTGCCCCCATCTGTTACTGATCTGTTCTCTATGCAAAGTAATATCGAACTTTTAATGTGAGGAGCCATTTATCTGAAAATGCCTTTATTTTCTTTCCACTCGTTAATAATTCGGTGATGTACCACAGTCATGGAAAGGTAGTGCTGTGGGCCCTTGGTATCTGCTGTAATTTGGATTTTCCAGACCCATTATAGATACCAAAATCCCTGAATTCCCAGGGCCCATACAGTGACATAGTAAAATGCTGCTCCTCATATAAAATGACAAAATCAAGGTTTTCTCTTTTGAATTTTTCAAAAATATATTTTCAAGCCATGAATGGTTGTGGATACATAATCTGTGGATATGGAGGGTCAGTTGTATTACTTTTCTGAGCCTGAGTGCTATATGCATATTATCTTTCTTGTTGGACAGCCTGTAATTGCAACACATTCTCCTCTTTTCCAGGGTTAGAAGTATGGCATCCCATATGCAAACAAGCAGCAAGAGCAGAAAAAAAACTAAAGGTAAAATGGAACTGAGGTTGCCTTGGGAAGAATTTGAGTTGCCTTGGGAAGAACTTGAGTGACTATCATGATACCTAAAAGCAGGAGGATATTTCACATCGAAAAAGAGCCAGATTTAGGGCCCATCCACACAGCCACATTACCCAGAATATCAAGCCAGATAATCTACAATATCTGGTTTGAACTGGATTATCTGAGTCCACACTGCCATATAATTCAGTTCAGCGTGGATTTTATACAGCTGTGTGGAAGGGCCTTACTTGTTTTGAAAGAGTAGCAATTATGGTCAGAGGAGGAGGAGGAGGAGGAGGAGGAGGAGGAGGAGGAGGAGGAAGAAGAAGAAGAAGAAGAAGAAGAAGAAGAAGAAGAAGAAGAAGAAGACAACGACGATCGAAGTATTGGGAATTTGATCTTGCAAGATTTTTGACATAGGCCCCTTCTATACTACCAGATAATCCAGGTTATCAAAGCAGAAAATCCACATTATCTGATTTGAACTGGATTGCCTTAGTCTACAAAACCATATAATTCAGTTCAAAGCAGATAATGTCGATTTTATATGGCAGTGTAAAACTCTTTGAAGTGATAGCCAAGGAAGCTATACCATAACCATGGATTTAAGGTCCCTTCCATACAGCTGTATAAAATCCTCATTGAACTGAATTATATGGCATTGTGGACTCGGATAACCCAGTTCAAAGCAGATATTATGGATTATCTGCCTTGACATTCTGGGCTATATGGGTGTGTGGAAGGACCCTGAGTCCTTTGTCTTGAGTCCTCATAACCTACATAGCTGTTGTGTTTGTTGCATTGCTATCTGCTTTTATAGCCAACATTTAAAATACCAAAGAGAGGTCTGCTATTCCAAACACTGTCGGGGTGCACGTTGTATACTTGCCATGGAATTGCATTTGGCCATCATTCCCTGGCATGTGTCTGCTACTTGCTGGGGAATGCTGCACACAGCTGCGCACTGTGTATCCACAGCAAACCCACTTGGTACACAAGCTTTGAAAGAGCTGTCATCATCTTCTTTATGGCCTGCAGCTGCCATCTTTCTGGCTAACCATTCTAAGTACTATTCTATTGTAGTTAGAATGGTTGGATAAACAATTTGATCTTGTTTGCTGGAAAATGGGCTGCCATTTTTCTCGTGTTTCTGCCTCGGAGTTGCATTTCCATTTACATGAAATAAGGCTCTTTAACCCCAAGCTATGGATCAAGATAAAGTTTTTATTTAGTCTGGAACAAAATAACAGGTTGGCTGCAGATGTTGTCTCAGGGGGGAAAAAATCAAGAGTATGGGCTCAGTAAAAATAGAGTCAGTCTGTTGGCAGTTAGTTCTAGCCCCTACTAGCTAAACCTGTTGTTGCATTCTGGGGACTGTGAGTAGAAAATGATAGGCATTCCTGTTGGGAGCATTATCACCTGCATTACAAGAAACTGGAGGTTTATGTTAATGGTATCATGAGAGAGTGTGGGATTCTCCTTTTAGATTCAACATGATTTTATTAGCTAAAATATCATTCCACAAGGTGACTGCTGAGTTAACAGTTTATTTTGACATGTGCAATATTAACATTGATTGGCTCAGGGATTGCAACACTACTACATGTTTTACAAAGATCAGGTGATAGCAATAGATCTCTTATGTAACATGTCTTTATAGCATCCTTCCCCAACCAAGGTCTTTCCAGATGCTTTAGTCTAGACCTTTCATCAGACACAACTGGTATGGTCAGTTGTCAAGAAGTTGTAATCTAACAACATTTGCAAGGATCCAATCTGGAAAAGACTGCTTTGGGGTCTTAGGGCATAGGTATACATTGCAGAGTATGTGTAGTGGCTACTTCCAGTCCATATTATTCTCTCAACACCACATGTCCACAGTGATGTCTAGTAATGTCAGTATTGCATTCAGCATTTCCCTCCCACACACCCCAAAATACCCAAAGAACTGGTGGAAAATGGACACTGTCAAGTCATGTTTTCTGTTAACAAACATGACCAGAGGAAAACGTTGTTGTCTGGATAGGTGAGGAACATGGGATGGTGGAACAGGGGTTGGTGATAGCTTGTAGCTAGGTTTTTTTCAAGCTCTGTATTTCTGGCATTACTAAAGACATGCTCTTTGCTTGGGTCAGAGCTATTTGCAATGTTTTCTTCAGTGGTGCAGATTTGTAGAGGATAAGTTGATAACCCAGTATGTGCTTTTCTATGTACACAGCACAGAAGAACGTCAGAAACTTCCATATCCCCACCTGGCTCCAGCATTGGCTCCCCCAACCGAGTCATTTGTGTAAGTACACTTCCCTGGCATGTAGCACCTACGACTACAAAGCCTTGCAGTTTCTAAAGGTGTACATGGAACAGTGTGTCCTGGGGGTTCTGGGAGGGGTGAAAAGAAAATGTTATCTAAGACACTTACGTAGCTGTTGTAGACTAGATTCTTATGGACTGGGAATATTCATCCCCAATCTATGAGTGTGTAAAGGCCCACAGTCCTATGGTACAAGCCCAGCCTGTAATGTCTTTGCCCTTTTCTGAATGTCTAACTGCCAAAGAGTTCTGATATTAACATGACTTCTTTGAGCATCACCTGACTGAAGAACTCAGATGCCTATTGTAAAGGCTGTTCATGAAGTTACTTTCAGTCCTGATCCTACTGCTCCCTTTCCACTGTTGTCTCATCTACAAAAGTAGAGTTCTGTCACCTCCTACAAAATGGGATCTTTCCCTTTCTTGCATTTCTCCATTTTGGTTTGCTCTGATGATGATGCACTCCACCTGAATGTTCTGACTTGGCCCTTTCTCCCCGACATCCCAGTTCCCATTTCTTTTCTTTCTATGTTCGTCTATCTGTGTCTTTCCCTTTCCTTAGGCTAAAGTGGATAATCAGATCCTTAATTACAAAGACCTGGCTGCTCTTCCCAAGATTAAAGCCATCTACGAGGTGCAGCGCCCTGACCTCATTTCCTATGAGCCCTATCACAGATATACGTCGGACGAGACATTGGAGAGATATAGCTATGGGGAGGTACAGCTTCTCAGCCATTTCACCATGGACACAGGGGCACAATAAGAGCTCTGATAATACCAGAGCCTTATCCATGTCAAATAATAATAATAATAATAATTCCAAAACTTTGGATTTCCTCACAGAAGACGTCATCATTTTGGCTAATGGTCAGAGATTCTGGGCACTGAAGTCCAAAACATCTGGAGGACCAGAGTTTAGGAATAGCGGTCCTATAGCTATAAGTCTATAGGATGACTTGAGATCCATGATACATCTCTCACATTCCAAAAAAGAAACACTCAAGCAAGTTATTACCATACCTTGTATACAGGTGGAAAATATCCCAGAGAAAAAATGATGTGTGGATCCTGGTTCTGTTATTGGGAAACATGGAAAAAGCATATTGCTTTGAAATCATTTTATGTGTCCAGGGATGAGATATAGAAATCAAGTTTTTATTAAAATGCAGTGTAAGTTGTGCAAAAAATTGGGACCTTTCTTGGGATTCTCAAAGAATTATCTCGCTGTTATGTCTGTTATGATGAAGGCTTTCTCTTCAGCCTTGCTCCAATATATTCTAACATCCTTGGTGAACAAGAAGATGATTAGGCATCTTGGTAGCCCCGAAACAATAAATATGGCAGATCTGCTATGCATGTGCCTGACTCATTTAGTGATGTAGTTGAAGCTGTGGCCTTTGGCTGAATCTAGTTGTCCTACATTACATTCCTAGCAGCAGTTTTTGCTTTAGTTTGTGGGATGGAGGATGACGAAGAAGGAATAGGACTGGTCTAAACTTTTCTAGCCTTCAAGTTTCTGCTAAAGAAGTGGGTGGTAACAACATGGCAATTAAATGAAAGGAGTGTTTTTGAGACAGAGGGAACCCAGGTCTTTAGCCATTTAAAACATCCAAAATTCAAGATGTGTATAAAATGCTGAAGGCAGCATATAAATCTTTTCAAAGGTCCGGGCAGCAATCTTTAGCAAGTGAAACTTCAGTCCATCAATTTTATGGAAAGAGGATCTAGGGCACAAGCAGTCCCCTCTTGCAGATTCGCACAGGGCAACTATCTGATTTGCACTAAACTGAATTGTGCTGTGTTTGATCCTATTCTGATTGCACTTCAATCTAGTGAAGAGTGATATTTTGACTTTCTAAAAAGAAGATGCCACCTCATATTTTCACATTTATTTCATGCATTGGGAAGCTTATGATGCTTGGTGTTTCGTGGAGGAAGAGCAACAGCCCAAAAGGAAATAGAGATCTGAGTCAGGACAACTTTCTTTCTAAAGTGAAAATGACTAAATACCTACCTACATGGCTTGGCCTCATGTAAGCCGCTCCGAGTTCCCATTAGGGAGATGGTGGTGGGATATAAATAAAGATTATTATTATTATTAGTGTCTGAATTTATAGATGTTATTGATACATGGAATTTGGAGTGCTCATGCTCATTTACCAAATTTATGTGTCAAACTCCTATCAAATGGCCCAAGATATTTTACTTTCTGAAAAAAAGAACAAGATAGTGTCCCACCACCCTGCTGTTGTCACCATGTCATATACATGAACTAGCCAAACGGACAGTTGAATCTTTCTTCAACTCTGACAATAGGTTACATTACACCTGGGGACCTTTCAAACTATGTATCAGTGATTCCACTTCAGCAGCCATGGCAACATTCTAGGAAATTCTGATGATTTGTACTTTGATGAGGCACTGGACCTCTCTGGGTGCGAATGCCTCTTCCTAAATTGCAAATCCCATGATTTCATAGGTTGTTGTCATGGCAGTTAAAGTGGAATAAGAACACTATAACTGTGGTGTTTGAAAAGATCCTTGAAAACAGTAGGCTTGTTCTGGGGGTGTAAGATAGTGTTGGACACAGAGTTCTATCCATAAATGAAATCAATAAAATCTCGGGAAATACAATCTGAAGGTTACAATTGCTGTCTCCCACTTACCTGCTGCCTAAGACATTTGCCCCTCTCTGCCTAATGCTTCCTGCCTGCCCTCCTTCCTCAGCAGGTTGATCTCTAGTAGTAGTACTAAAAGGAGGGTTCTCCTTGAACTGAGTGCAGTATGCTCTGACGTGTTGTCTACATTTTACAGAAATTGGAATATCTTTTTTTACTTCTATTCAAGGATTATTATTAGGCGTTTGTATTTTTACATGTAGGTGACATGCCACACCATTGTAAACAAAAGTGATAAATGTAGTGACTGTGGGAAGGGAATGAATAGAGTCTAATACTCACTTCATGATTTCTGAAGATTGAGAACAGCTATATACTGGCTCTGTTCTTTATTTTTTCTCACAGTTCTATGGGAGGAACTTGTAGTCTACCTCTTCTTTATGGTCATTTTGTCTTTTTTTTCTTCTCTCCCAGACTTCCTGAGTCCCCTGACAGCTTTAATAAGTTTTTTTGTCTGCTAAGTAGACAGGAACTTGGGGGAAAATGAATTATGTTGCCCTGAGCGGTCATGTCAACTTGTAATCATTTTCCTTCTCTTTCTTTTCCTTACTCTTCATTCCCTCATGACTTTATCTGGTCTCCTGTCGCTTCTAGTCTCTGGGAACGTTGTCTCCATATTCTCAGGTAATCATGCAACATTGCCAGTCCATCATGCTGGCTTGTGTGGCCAGGACTTGTAAAGTCAGAGCTGAAAAAGCATTCCCTGAAGGCTGGGCCAAGGAGATCCCATCTTTAGTCTGACAACCCTGCACCCCATAGGTGCTGCTCTCAATTGAAAAAAAAAAAAGAGGCTACCTAGAATAAAAGTAAAAGAAGGCTAGGATTTTGTGACACAGGCCCCAGATCTTTAACTATAACACCTCCGTTGCACAAGCAGGGTGTCTACTTATCGGTACTCTTACTTTTCCAGGACATTTATGAAAGCATGGACCTCCGGCAAAGGAGAGCCTCCAGCCCAGGCTACATTGACTCACCCACCTTTAGCCGTCAAGGCATGTCCCCCACCATCCCGCGCTCTCCACATCATTATTACCGCTCAGGTAAGGGCAGAAAGAAGCATGTCCAACAAAAGGTTCTTTCCATCAGGATTCAACTGAGTGCCATGTGAAGCAAAAAAAAGTCACTGCAGCATCAGCTCCAGGATGTAGACATTTCTCCTCAATGGGCATTCAGCACCAGAACATCTTTCCTTTCCCAGAGAGTTTGCACTGTGAAGCCTTATCTCTGGGGGGTGGTTGGGAGGGAAGGGGGGCAAAAATAACACACACAATCACACGCATCCCAAATCATTTTCTGTGTTTTATTGGACCATTTCTTGACAGAATGTTAGACAAGCAGCCATATTGTGTCCATTCCCAGGATACAGAAGAGTGTTCATTATTGGGACTTCACTCCACTATGCATATACCATCTTCCTTTCCTCTGTGGAAAGTCCAAAATGATGACTCCATGCTAGAGCTGACTTGGAAAGGAGCGGATGATGTGGGAAGCAACGGATGCCATGGGATTCATATGTACACAGAGAAAGGTGCTAGGAGATTGTTCTTTAGCATGAATGCAACCAGCACTGGGTTTTGACATGTTATATTCAGAATGTGGCAAAACAGAGAAGGAAAACACACCTATAGAAGCATGTCCAACAAAAGGATCTTCTGGCTCATCAGAACCACTACTTTGCCAAAATGAACCATCTGGTGCAGTTGTTGCTGAACTCTGAACCACTACATTTTTTGGAAATGGGTTTAGAACTGCAACTGGAGACTTGCATTGTGGAATGTTTTCTCTGGCTCCTGTTCATTTGTGGATCCAACACTGATCCCTCACCATGGTGCATATAGGAGTCACTGACACTCTCATCATCACTACTGCCACCCCCTTCATCCATGCATCCCTATCATTGATTCACAGGTGGCTTGCTACTCTTCTAACACAGCTGCTTTTTAACACCAATTTTCATCTGCCTCTCTCTTTCTTCCTCTGCTGCTCTCTCCAATCTGCTCTTTCAAGGGACAGAGAGCGGGCGCAGCTCCCCCTACTATAGCCAGTTAGATGTGAGGTCTTCTACACCAACCTCATACCAAGCTCCTAAGCATTTCCACATTCCAGGTAGGCTCTGGAGACCTCTGGCCAACCTGTGAAGGAGCGCTGTGTCCTCTTTTTGGCATGCATGCATGTTCCAAACGTGTATATTGCATGAGTAGTGCTATTGCCAGCTTAGAGTGTGCTAGCAACAGCAAGATACATATGCATGAAAGAGGCCATCCATAAACAAGACCTGCAGCATTTACTTTGCCTCCTCTGACACCTGTTTTGACCCAACCCTATAGCTTCTCCCTTCTGTAGAAAGAAACTGTTTTCCTTTCCTTCCTTTCTCTTTCCTCAAGGGCCACAGGGCAAAGCTTGTCTGCCAGCTAGCTGCTCTTCTACACCCATCCTTGACAGATAATTTATCTTATACTCCTCCTGCTCCCCTCAGGGCCCGCCGCACCCTTCCCCCAGATTTCTCTGGGCTTGCCAGATGGCTGCTCCCCTCCAGCAGAGACTCCAGGGGCCATCAGGTAAGGGCCACCACCCTACCTCTCCTACAAGGAGGGAGGGTAGTCAGCACCTATCCCTTGTCTGCACACAAGTGGGTACACATATGCTCTCCCCAGTTGTCTGCCTGCATAGTTTGCAGTCTGCTTTGCTTACAAGGTAAATATAGAATCAGTTCTTCACTCTAAGCACCTGAGGTCCATGCCGTCTCAAAATACCTGGCAGAACTCTGAACCACACCTGGGCTGCTGCTTCAGAGCCTTTTGATATAACCACACATACCTAATATGAATGTTCACTGGCATCCAGGATGCTGGTGTCAGTTGATCAAGCAGGCCAGAAAGATAAGTACACACTCCTTAGGAAACAACAGAAGCCATTCCATAGACACTCTTGCAGCAAAGCCCAGATTCCCCTGTTGGCCTACTGAATTGAGGTCCAAGTTAGTGCCCACACTTCCAGACATTTGCTAGGAGCTCTCCATCCCAGTGTTTATTCTGGAGCAGTGAAGGATCACCAAGTAGATTTGGGGATCATGCAGTCCTCTGTATCAGCAGCCCAGGGCTGAAATCAGGACAAGCCCTATTCCACTTAAGTGAATTGAAATTTCTCCTGCCACTTTTCCCTTCTGTCATTTGCACTGCCGTAAATGGTGTTCCAATGATGGATAGTACTTTAGTTTGTGCTGATGTCTTTTATGGATGGCCTTCTGCCTGCCTCGTTGGTTCAGCCTATAACTAAGTCTCTGTACTGGTAGGGTAGCTCCCTTCCCAGCTTGCTTTGCTTCTCTCTTATCTGGAGAAATTTTGGCTGACTTGTTTTGCTTTTGTGTGAGGATGTGGACAGGTTTACATCCCTATTACCTCTGTGGAGCCAACTTATAGATCACTTGATACCTGTGGTAGGCAACAAGATCGCAGCCATTACCACCACACAAATTAAGTCTTCCCCTCTCTTGAACTGAGGCAAGCCACCAACTGTGCCAGAAGGAGAAATGCCTGCCTGACCCTGCATGCTGTTAATAGTGAGCATGCTCACAGCATGACCTCTTGTGCACAAACACATTCTTTATCTTAGCACATCACTTCAATAGGGCTGATTCCTTCTTCCTCATCAAGCCAGCTCCCAAACAGCTTCTGCTTTACAGATACATAGAATAATAAGGCTGCCTCAGATTTTACCACAATACTTTGGAAAGGTTAGTGGAGAAAGGGGGAAGATTGAAGTAAGCAGGCAATTCGACTGTGGGCAGGTAAACATTCCCACATATATGGTGGCTCCTGTAACTCTAACATACACTCTCTGGTTCCTACTCTCTTTATTTCTCCTGCTTTCCTTCATTATCTTTCTTTTTGCCTCCAGCAGCTGCAGAGAGTAACATCTACCGGAAACCTCCCATCTATAAAAGACACGGTACAGTTTGAGCTTGGCTTTGGCAAATATATGGACACATATAGTGACACCCGGTTTTTCTTTAGCTACAGTAGTGTGAATTGAATGTGAAATGGCTCCATGAGTTTTACAAAAGAGTTATACAAAATGGCCAGAACTGGATACAATGCACCATGAAAAAGAGGGAAATGTACTTTGGGATATTGGAGGTAGGGATGAGCCAGACACTGTTAGGCCTTCTTGGCTATTGGAGGGCATGGTATCTTCACACATTAAGAAGAGCCAATCTGACATTGGTTTCCCAAAGCTCGGACAAACTATTTTTGGACTATAGCCCATAGAATTGCTCAGTCAGCAACTGATGTCCAAAAAATAATAACTTTCCTAGATTCCGAGACTTCCTTTTTGATGTTGCTTACATAGACAAAGTAGCAGTGGACTGTTTATCTGGCAATCTTTACTGATTCATCAATCACAGAAACTAAAGGTTATGCCAAATATGGAATCATAGGAGCATATATGTGCATATAGATGTCCTGATGATGATGATGATGATGATGATGATATTATTTTTACTATAACTATTATTACTATAATAGTTATGGTATCTCCTGACCATGGATTGGGTTGTGTCAGGAGATAACCATGAAAGGTGGGACAGAGAGAAACCGTAAGTGCCTTTGGATTAAAGATTAGGAGTTTATACTGGATCCAGGGTCAGAGCAAGTTGCTTTTTAAGATGAAAGTTAAAATGACTCCATTCATAAATACATAGCGATAGTGATCTGTTATGCAAATATGGAGAACTACAGCCTGCTATAATATCTATATTTTATTCATAAAAGTGCATATCTAGACTGAGCTGGGAGTATGTAGAAAACCAGTGCAGGGAATTAAGGAGCTGTGTCATATAGCCAAAGCAGTGAGATAAAATGGTATCAATAGTAAGAATGTTGCATTAATGGGCATGGACAAAGACCAGAGAAGAGGAGGCTGTAGTAGTTAAAATGAAAGATGATTAGACCAAGGTTTGTGCCAAGGTCACAGGGAGGAGGAGCCATATTTTTGTTATATTATATAAAGCAGTGGTTTTCAATCTGTGGGTCCCCAAATGTTTTGGTCTTCAACTCCCAGAAATCCTAACAGCTGGTAAACAGGCTGGGATTTCTGGGAGTTGAAGGCCAAAACACTTGGGGGTCCACAGTTTGAGGACCACTGATATAAAGGGAGAAGCAACATGATTTGTTAATAGACAAAATAAGGGAACAAAGAAAGGAGGTAAAAGTTGCAGCTGAAATCTGGACTTCAGTCTTATTGAGCAGGATAGGTGATAACAGTTTCAGGGGATAAGGAGAATGTATGAAGGTATCCAACTGAGTACGTCAGACAAGTCCTCAATGATGTGGGACTGAATGGTCCCATCAGTGACATAGAAAGTGCTTTTCTACTGTTTATCTCACAATATTAATTTCTTTAAAACGTGGAAACATGTGCCCTTAAGTATTACTGGAATACCACAGGATGAACACATGGAATAGTGGCTCCACAAAGCATGAAATTCTTTGCAAAAATAACCCAAGAAAAGTAAAAGATTTGTATAAACTGGAGGTTACTTCACTGGCAGCACCAGTCAATATGAGAAGAGAAGGCATAAAGTCAATTATTTGATGTCCAGCCTGAGGTTGAATCAAGAAGCTATTGGATTTGTTAGTTCTTTCCTTTCCTCCCCCCCCCCCCACCTTTCTTTTCCTCTTCTTCTCTTTAATAAAAATTCATTTGCTTACACAGCCTAAGGAAACTTTCTGCCATTTTGAGAGCCCTCATTCTGAAGAAGGAAGATCTGTTTTAGGATTGAAACTTAACCAATATATTATTACTGGCAAATACATAGGAGATGATGGAATAAGGGTAGTGTCACTAATGGTCTAACTGGTCACTTGATGTAAATAGGTTCCAGATGTACTTAGCAGGCAGATAATAATAATAATAATAATAATAATAATAATAATAATAATAATAATGATAATACTTTATTTATAGTCTGTCCTCTCTCCCTGAGGGAGAAAACACAATATAAAATATAAATACATGGCCACATCACAAAATTAAATCAAAACAACAATAACAACAAATCCTAATACATAGGGAGAAGTAAAACATCATAAACATATTAGTTATAATTCAAAGGGACATCACTGATAATTATGAAACTAGGTAATGATTAAGATATGTTATATATTAAAAACTTTATAAAACATTATAAAGTGGAAGAAGCTGGAAGAACAACTGATCTGAGCATGGAATGAAGGAAGAGGCTCTGCGGGAGGTTCAGGACTTACTGTGATTCAAGACAGGGCACTCTTGTCTACAGAAAACTACAGAAACAGTTTCTCTTATTGAAAGTAATGATTTGGGGTCACAAGAGGAGAAGTGCTCTCTGCTAGCCAGGTCCTAGCAGGAAGGGAAGCTTGTTCTTTGCTTACCTATCTGCTTTTTCTGTTTTAGAGATCTTATGGCTTTCCCATTATTGTAGTAACCAAGTGTATCCTCCTCTTTTTTTCCTTTCCCCTTTCATATTTTGCTGTTTGCCTAACACCCTGCCCTGCTGGCTGGTTGCACCCCACTGCATTGTAAGTAGCTGCCATTGCCTCTTCTCCTTGTAGTGGTGATCCCACCATGCATGTTCCCAAAAGTATCCCTCTGACTTTTCCCCAACCACATTTTGAGTTTGAAAACTAACAATACTGCTCTCCATTAGGAACATAAAATAGTTTTCTGTGGTTTTTGTTTTTTAAAAACCTCTCTTATTCTTGTAGAACTATTTATAACAATAATGTAATGCAGATTACAGATTTCTTAGTGCTCTATAAATATCCTTTTGTATACAAAATCTGGAGTGTTGCCTGATGGCTTAATGTACATTTAAGGGCATATATTCGAAATTCAAGTCACTTCAGTCAGTCATTGCTTAACTTCATTTTATGCATTCTCGAGTCTTGAACAATGGATGAGAATTGTTCCAAATTAATTACACTGTAATGAAAATATAGGCATGTGTCTGTGTTTGTGTGTGTGTTGGTGAAATCTAATATTTGTGAATAGAGGTAAGTCCAGAAGCAAAACATGATTTCTGTATGGAGCCATTTTGAAAAAGAAAAATTGTAGGTGTATACTGTTCAATGTTTGTTGCTTTCTGGCACACAACACTTTGCAGCATTAATTGGACAGCCAGATTTTCTTCAAAATAAGAAATACAGCACTGTTTCTCAACCTGGGGGTCAGGACCCCTGGGGGGGTCATGTGGGGGATTCACATATTTCTGATAGTCTTAGGAACCCCTTTGGCAGAGAAGGCTAAATATCTCTCTGCTTGTCCTTCTCTTCCATTTTGGAAACAGACCGCGAATACTCCCACCAAAAGCCTTCCTCCTGCTCTCTGGATGTAGGTGAACTAACACTCCAAAACTCAAGCCTACCAAACCCTTCCAGTATTTTCTGTTGGTTATGAGAGTTCTGTGTGCCGAGATTGGTTCAATTCCATTGTTGGTGGAGTTCAGAATGCTCTTTGAGTGTAGGTTCACTATAAATCCCAGCAACTACAACTCCCAAATGATAAAAATCAAGCCCACACAACCCCACCAGTATTCAAATTTGGGCATATCGGGTATTTGTGCCAAACTTGGTCCAGTAAATGAAAATACATCCTGCATATTAGATATATACATTACAATTCATAAAAGTAGCAAAATTACAGTTATGAAGTAGCAACAAAAGTAATTTTATGGTTGGAGGTCACCACAACTTGAGGAACTATCTGAAGAGGTCACAGCATTAGAAAGGTTGAAAACCACTGAAATGCAGCAAATCCCCTCAACCCATGCCTCTGTAATGTATTATCTCAACCCATAAAACATTGTGGTATAGTCCTGCTCCCCTTTTGCAAAGACCAAAGTGGGTAAGATAGTTTTCAAGCAAATGTATGAATGACTTGTAGAAAAGGTCTGCACCACAACCTCAGAAAATATGCGTGGGCAATGGACCCTTGATATGTGCTAGGGTTTTGGTTCCAGGACTTCCCGTGGATATCAAAATCCATGGATGCTCAAGTCCCATTAAATAAATTGATGAAGTGAAGAGTGGCCCATATATAAACTGGCAAAATATATTTTCTATCCATGGATACAGAATCTGTGGGTATGGAGGGCTGACTATATGCTCTTCCCTCATCCCCCAAGCTCCACTGTCTATTGGGCCCCTACTCCTGCTATCTGTATCAGAAATGTTGTTTACTATGGCATCTCAGCTTTTCTTGGAGGCCTGATTGGCACCAACACTGTCATCATTATAGTACTGAGTTAAAACATGTTTTATTTATTCCAGCCAAAATGTGGGCATAGTTTAAACCTTTTTAACCTAATATGATTTTATTCTGTTTTCAGTTGTTTTCCTTTGTTTTAACCTGCTTTAACTTGAGTTAAAACACCGGCTTGAGATCCCATGATAAGGGACAACATGCAAATACTTTTAAAAATAAGGTCATATCAAGATTATGGTAGTAGGGTTTGTGTCTATAGTCACTCGTATTTTTGCCAAGGGTAAGCAAGCCTATATAAGTCACTAATAAATGGCTTTATGGAAATATTGCTACTTATTATGACACCGGTTTCTCTCTCTAAGAAACACTGCCAAAAGATAAATGCTGCCACTGGACAATTTAGAGCAAAGGGTGGTTCCACCAGAAGAGGTGCTTGCTGAAAAGAGTTAGAGATGCTGCGATTTTTGTCTCTTTCTCCCTCAGTAAGGAAAACATGTGGAAGGAGCAGTGTGGAAAGGAGGGAATGCTATTAGGGGAGGGCAACAGTTTTTAGATCCCCTGGATCCTCCAGGAAAATCATGAAATAAGACAAGGGAATTGAAACACTATCTTGGATCATCTAGAGGTCCAAAACAAATGCAAATAGCTGTAATCCAAAAATTTTACTTTTATGGAGTTCTGAGTTCAAAGTGTGTTTGTCTCCCCTGAGTATTGCTTCCTTTTAATATAAATACTGGACCCTCCAGTACTTCCTTTCTGCAGGATTAGGATTGTCATGGACATACACAAACAAAAATAAATCAGTCTGTCTTTGTGTCTTTCTTATTTGTTTTATTTGTTGCTTTTACAGATACTCACCCTGCAGCTACGAAAAGCAAAACCAGTGAGGATATTGCCCAGACCTCCAAATATAGCCCAGCCTATTCTCCAGATCCATATTACCATTCTGAGACCGAGTACTGGACTTTCCAAGGATCACCAAAAGGTAGCATTTAATGCCAGGGCAATAAAACCTCAAAATTATTATTATTATTATTATTATTATTATTATTATTATTATTATTATTATCTTATTATTATCCCATCTTTCTCCCCATAGGGACTCAAGGTCACTAACAATGACATGACCCCCAGTATAATACAATTTTTAAGAGGCAAAATATATACGTATGAATGTGAAAATTAGAAGAATAATTAAATATTTGTTTCATGGGTGTCAAAATTAAAATGCAGCCAAAATACAATTAAAAATACATTAAAAACTAGGCATACAACCACCCACCACCACCCCTAATTCCACTCACAGCATCCTTTGCAGTCCGCCCCTTGTTGTTGTTCATTCGTTCAGTCGTTTCCAACTCTTCGTGGCTTCATGGACCAGTCCACGCCAGAGCTCCCTGTCAGTTGTTACCACCCCCAGCTCCTTCAAGGTCAATCCCGTCACTTCAAGGATACCATCCATCCATCTTGCCCTTGGTTGGCCCCTCTTCCTTTTTCCTTCCATTTTCCCAGCATCATATTCTTCTCTAAGCTTTCCTTTCTTCTCATGATGTGGCTAAAGTACTTCATCTTGGCCTCTACTATTCTTCCCTCCAGTGAGCAGTCAGGCTTTATTTCCTGAAGTATGGACTGGTTGGATCTTCTCGCAGTCCAAGGCACTCTCAGAACTTTCCTCCAACACCACAGTTCAAAAGCATCTATCTTCCTTCGCTCAGCCTTCCCTAAGGTCCAGCTCTCACATTTGTAGGTGACTTTGGGGAATACCATTGCTTTAACTATGCGGATCTTTGTTGCCAGTGTAATGTCTCTACTCTTCACTATTTTATCAAGATTGGTCATTGCTCTCCTCCCAAGAAGTAAGCGTCTCTGATTTCCTGGCTGCAGTCTGCGTCTGCAGTAATCTTTGTTCCTAGAAATACAAAGTCTGTCACTGCCTCCATGTTTTCTCCCTCTATTTCCCAGTTGTCAATCATTCTTGTTGCCATCATCTTGGTGTTTTGTTTTTTTTAATGTTTAACCGCAAACCAGCTTTTGCGCTTTCTTCTTTCACCTTGATTAGAAGGCTCCTCAGCTCCTCCTCGCTTTCGGCCATCAAAGTGGTGTCATCTGCATATCTAAGGTTGTTAATATTTCTTCCAGCAATTTTCACCCCAGCCTTGCATTCCTCAAGCCCCGCACATCGCATGATGTCTTCTGCATACAAGTTGAATAGGTTGGGTGAGAGTATACAACCCTGCCATACGCTTTTCCCAATCTTGAACCAGTCTGTTATTCCATTGTTAGTTCTTACTGTTGCTACTTGGTCCTTATACAGATTCCTCAGGAGAGAGACAAGGTGATTTGGTATGTCCCTTATAATTCCCTAAATGCCTGATAGCAGAGATAGGTCTTCAAATGCCTGTGGAAAGCAAGCAGGGATGGATCCATCCTGGTCTCTCTTGGGAGGGAGTTCCATATTCTCACAGCAGCCACCAAAAAGGCCCTCTCCCTTGAGTGGGTAGTGGGACAGAGAGAAGGTGCTCCCCAGAGGAACATAGAGTTCTAACAGGTTCATAGAGTGAAATGTGGCCCTTCAAAGAACTTGGATCCAAGCTGTGTAGGACTTTATAGATCAAAATCACTTTGAATTGTGCCCGAAATGGGTTGGCACTGGCAGCCAGTTGAACTGTTGCAACAAGGAAGTTGTATGTTCCTTGTAGCCAACCCCAGTTAATAACCTAGCTGCTGCTTTTTGGATCAACTGAAGGTCCTGAGCACTTTTCAAAGGCAGCCCCACATAGAGCTCATTACAGTGGTCCAACTGGGATGTAAGTGAAGCCAAGATCTTCAGCAATGTAGTGAGAATGTCAAGCATGCATTTTGAATAACTATAAAGAAGTATTCCAAGTGTGCACTAAAGGAACCTGATTCGTATACTTATAATCTATAGTTATTGAGTTCTAGAACGTAATCTAAAAGAGAAACCCTTGCAAAGCTGCCCCAGTTGAAATTCTCTCTTTGCATTCTTAAATGTACAGAAGCCCTATCAACTTTTGCAACTAGCCACGTTTTGTACATTGCACTCTGAGCTTCCCAATTAAAAAATGTTAAAAGGAACAAGCTCCTGTGTATCCAAAGCCTTGTGTTTCAAAACCTCCAGTCACTTGGAATACCAGATAACCATGTCTAAATGTTTCCATTTCCCTAACAAACTTCCTAGATTTCTCACTTTTATCATAAACTGTTCCTAGAGCATTCCTTCCTAAGTACCCTGTCTTCATTTCTGTAGCACCACGAGTACGGAGATTCTCATCAGGAGGAGAAGAAGATGGGTTTGATCGAGGGATGCATAAAGTGAGTGCTTAACTTCATTGATTCACCTTCACCCTTTTTATGCTGAGCTTGGATATGTTTTTCCAGCCCTTTCAGCCAAATATGCTTTTGTCCTTCAAGGTCTTTACTCATTGTGCCAGTTTATGCTACTATGCATAAGTAGGAACCTAGAAAAGGAGACAGAAAGGACATTGCTATTTGGTTTTATCTTTGAGGAGCCAATGTAGTGTAGGGTTTGAGCACTGGAGTATGGCTTTGGAGACCAGGGTTCAAATCCCTACTCAGCATGAAAACCCACCCTGAGTGACTCAGACTCGGAAAACCCCACGATAGATCAGAAATGACATGAAGGTGAACAACAAAAATAACCAACAAACCTACACTCTCTTCTCCTGTGTTCCACTGTCCATGAATATGAAATCGCCAGTGGCAATCAGTGGCTCAAAAACAGAAGTTTACATCTTGGAGTAGCTAAATGGTGGTAAAATCAAGGGTGTATTTTCTGAGCTGGAGTCACTGGATTTTGTAGGTGCAAATCCCTGAAAATAATTTCAACAGTGACACTATCTCAGCTTTTGAGTTATGCTTTATTGAATTTTTACCATTTTGTGTCATTATATTTTTGCTAGACCTGTGTATCTTGGAATACAAGTTACGTTAATACATAACAGTCTCAGTGCCACTGGAATTGCTTCTAAAATGAGAAACTGCCTTCATGTATCCAGAGCTTAGGAAATTGTTTTTGAAGAAAGTAGTTAGTTTGACTTATATCTCCAAGGCCTCAAAAGTGTTTAGTTAGTGTTATAGGCATAGTCCTCTTCTCCCATCTACCTTGTCATCACCTCCATGCCCATAACAGAGCACAAGAGCAGCTACACGAGGCAGAACATGATCCCCTCAGGGTGACAAAAGCGGTATACAAATACTGTAAATAAATAAATAACCTATGATATCCCTTCTCCACTACTTATGGGTCTGTTCCATGCTGTAATGTAAAATTAACTACCAATAACTTCATTTTTGTCACCTTTTGTGATGTCTAGATCCACACTGGGATTGGCAGATTGATACTGAAGGAAGAAATGAAGGCCCGATCCAATTCCTATGCCGACCCTTGGACGCCACCCCCGCAGCTCAGCTGGCAGTCGAGAAGCACTGCATACAGCCGGCTATGAAAGCTCCTTAAATGGTTGTAAGTAACAACAGACACCCAATTGGGGGGTGAGGTGGGGGAGGGATCCACATACCCAGCCTACGAACACAGGGTCAGTTGCTCAAGACACATGGCCCCGAGAGGTTGCCTTTTATGAGCTATCAGTCACTACAGTATGGCAGAGTTAAAGATGATTGCTTGCGGGAAAAGTCAGATGCAAGATTCACTAATCATAACACAGTGTCAATTCTGCTCTAATATTCTGCCTATAGCACTGGAAAAGGCTGTCCCTCAGTAGCTATGACTACAGGAAAGCAAGCTCTGCAATCCTCCTGGAAGAACTGAATTAAATCAGAACCTTCTTTTTTTTCTCCTATGGAGGTGTTTGTTCCAGCTAGATTTTTATTTTCTCCATACAACATTCATAGGCAGGGATTGTGAAACTGCGGAAAAGAGAACTGCAGTGGAAATGAAAATGTTAAGAAAGGCTGGTCAGGTTTCTGTAGGGAGTGATTCTTTGTGATTCAGAGTTCTCGTGTTCAAAGTAACGGTAAATTTACATCCCCATTTGTAGCTCTTTGCCTGCCCAACAATATTTCCTAGCCTGGAAACCCCCTCCTTCCCAGCTCTTTATAGTGGAAGCAAAAAAAAAAAAAAAAAGGAGGAGCAAAATTATTCAGTTAGGTTTGAGAGTCTCTACTTGACTATGACAGACATGAAGGAATATATTCCCAGAATAATGGATAGTTTGAAATAGACTCTTCCCAGTGGTGCAAAAGAGAGCCAGCAGGAAATCAGCTTCCTCCTTAATAGCTCCCCATATATGACATTGTCTGCCTAAATAAATCCACTTTGCATTGAGACCATCCTTGCTCAGTAGTAGGTATTTAATCTTCCTTTTCCCAGGTCTTTCCTTATAAACTTCATTGCTAGCTTTCAGAAACTTGCATTATTCTTAATATTTTGACCTTGGAATGGCCTGTGTTTCTTTTGCTGGTGTTCTTTTGGTGCACTTTTTAAAAAGATTGCTTTGTGATCTTATGATGATTAATCAGGTCGTTTGCCAGTTGAATGGCATATACATTTTATAACGTTTCTGAACCACTCTTCTCTTTTATGCCTATTGTGATGTGTATCTTAATTCATCCAGTAGGTGTTTGGAGAGATTCTTTGTTGGAGAGATTCCCCATTTGTTGTATATTGTACAGAACAGGGATATACCATGTTTTACCTGGTTTCTACACTTCAGGAATTAAGTGGATATTTAGTATGCTGCCATCTAGTGTTTGTGTTGGTAAATTAGTCTGGGAAGAAAAGTGATCCTCACCAGAATCATATATTTGAAGATGCTGAAATGCATTTGACTGCCAGTATAATCCTCTCTGCGTGCGTGCCTGTGTATCTCTGTTTAACTGCATTACGAATCCCAGGCTTAACATGTGCACCTTTTCACCTGCACAGCACTCACGCGATAGCATTCCCTAAAGCCCCTTACCAAGCAGACCCTGAAGGAGTCTTTCATTAATCTTTGATGAACTGCCACACTATCCCATCTTTCTTCCTTCCTTTCATGCAAAGGGGAGTGTGGGTGAGGGGCAAGTTGAAGGTGCAGGTGGAATCTCTCTATAGTGGGAACTGGATCCCTGTTGGCACTATCAACGATGGAGCAGCAGCCTTTTGTAATCATTAAAGGCTGAACATCATCGTGCAGAGAATCATGGAGCTTTTCAATTAGTCTTTTTAAAAAGTAGCCTTTGGATCCAGGAACTTTGCCCAGGAAATTAGAAGACTTGGGATGTATCTATACTGTCAAATGAATGTAGTTTGACACCACTTTAATGGCTATGGCTCAGTGGTGTAGAATCAGGGGAATTGTTTTATAAGCTTTTAGTCTTCTCTGCCAAAGAGTGCTGGTAGTTCACCAAACTACAAATCCATTTTTTTCATGTCAGGAGCAACTTGAGAAACTGCAAGTTGCTTCTGGTGTTAGAGAATTGACCATCTGCAAGGACATTGTCCAGGGACATCTAGATGTTTTATCATCCTGTGGGAGGTTTCTCTCATTTCCCCACATGAGAAGCTGGATCTGACAGACAGGAGCTCACCCTGCTCCCCAGATTTGAACTGCTAATCTTTTGGTCAGCAGTCCTGCTGGCACATTAGACCACCGTGGGCAATGATTTTATAGCATTGAGCCATAGCTAGTAAAGTAGTGTCAAACTTCATTAATTACAATGTAAATGCAGTCTTAGTTAATGCCAACTGTTTTTCTGTTCACAATCACTTCCCATGCCACTCTTTTATTATCCTTGGTGAAAAGGGTGTAGAATTGTAAATGTGTAAATGGCTAAAGGAGAGAGACTGAAACATCTGCACATACAGAGCGAGAGAGCAGTTAAAGCATCACTTATTTCTATTCCGAATGTAACCACATGGGGAAAAACATAGCCATATAGGGAAGTTGGCCTTTTGTATCCACAGATTCTGCATCCACAACTTCGCCTGGTTTAGCCATTTAATGGGACTTGAGTATCCATATATTTTGGTATCTTGAAGGGAGCCCTGCAACCAAACCCCAGCAGATACCAAGTAGCCACTTCACTTATAAGGTGCACCACTTAGAAAACTCCACAAGAGCATTACTGTCTGCATCAAGAACAGAAGAGCAACTGAAAACTATTAACTAGGGTTGGAAAGGATATTCACCATTATCTGCTTCCTAGCCAAATATTTAGGGTTGAATAACATACTACCTGGTCAGGATGAATAACATACTACCTAAAGACTGTTGTGAAATGATTCCATGCATAAATACCTGTGGCTTCTTTATGCAACAATTTTAGGCTGGAGAGGGTCAAAATGTGGGGGGAAAGCACTGCATATGGTTTTGTGTACATGATTGCTGAGTTTAGCACAAAAACATCAATTTTGCACAAAAGTGGCTATTTTGAGAGGACAGAGTTGCTATTTTTCAGCAAAATATCTGCACCGTTACATATAAAAACGTTTGTATGAAGGGGGAGATTTCTGTGTTTAGTGCAAAAAATATCAGAAATGTGCAAAAAGCACTTATCATTATCTGGAAATGGTGGAGATTTTTGTGCATGTGCAAATGAATAATTTACATACAAAAAACTCACATTCATTTTTGGAAAATAATTTCATAAGTACAAATCAATCTTAAACTAAACACACAGGATTTTTTGTCTAAAGGAGAAAGGCTTCATCTAAAGTGAAAGTGCTGCTTTTTTCAGAGCTGCTCTGTTGAATTAAAGTTGGAAATTCGGCAGTTATGGTCCTTATATATGTGGGGGTTGTCTATATTTGGTGTAACTAGGAATGGAAATAGTGAGTAGATATTTCTGCAATTACAATAGTACCTCCATAGCTGTGTTGGACTATCTCCCTATTTCCACCAATCTTCCTTCACAGGTTTATGTGCACCCCTTGGATATGTCAGTCAGCTCTAAGGCTACACACAGAGACAGTACAGTGAAAAAGTATATAGGACTTGTTGTTTTCTCTCCCCACAGCACCGCGGACACATTACCTGGCAGACAGCGGTATGTAAATCTCTATTCCCAGCCTCTCTTACCTTGCCCTTGTTCATTTATTTGAGACAAAGAGTCCTGTGTGTACAGGGAGTTTGTGGAGCTGTAGCAGGCATGGGCTAACTTTGACCCTTCAAGTGATTTGGACTTTAACTCCCACAATTCCTAACAACCAGTAGATTGTTAGGAATTGTTGGAGTTGAAATCCAAAACACCTGGAGGGCTGAAGTTTGCCCATGTGTGGGCTATAGCAACATACTCTGGGTGGATCCAGACAGGCCTTTATCCCAGGAGAATCCATGTTTTAAAAATGCGAATTTTCCTAAGGGCCTGTCCACGCCCACCCCAGAAAGCATGCGTTTTCTGGGGTGAGTGTCCAGATGCTGTTGTGGGACTGGCCCATGAGAACATATGGAGACCCTACTCCCCTCCCCCAAAGCCCCCAGACCCCTTTGAAAAGTCAAATAAACTTACCTGGCCTCCAATACACTCTCAGAGCAGCACTCCTTGCGCATAGGAATGATATGCCAGGAGAGCGGGGTGGGGAGCATTTTCCCTCCCCCCCCCCTTCCTGGCGTATCATTTCTATGTGCTGGGAGAGCTGCTCCAAGAGTGCACTGGAGGCCGGGTAAGTTTGACTTTTCAAAGGAGTTTGGGGGCTTTGGGGGAGGGGTGGATATTCCCACAATTTTCTGGACTAATTTAGTCTGGAAAACTGTGGGGATACTGTCTGGACTGCAGTATTCTGCAGTCCAGAACCAGAAATAATTGGTTTCTCCTGCGCTTTTCAAGAAGGTGTGGAATAAACCCACTATCTAATTAATTCACTACAAACCAGGGTTTTCCTGGTTTGTAGTGAATTAATTCGGGATTGTCCAGTACATTGTCTGGACAGCCCCTTCTTTATTGCACAATAAAGGTACTGCTATAAAGGTACTGTCTGCTTACTTACTTAGGCGATCCCTCGCTTTCCGAGGATGATTGTCTTCCAATGTTCTTGTGGATCCGTATGTGGCTGTGGAGCCCTATTCTTGCTCTGCATCTTCTTCCGCAGTGAGGGCATTGGTTTCCAGGTGGAAGGCGGTCTCGGTCGGGGTTGGCTTGACGCGCCTTCCTCTTGGCACGCTTCCCCCTTTCGCCCTCCATTCGTGCCTCCTAAAATTCTGCAGCACTGCTGGTCACAGCTGACCTCCAGCTGGAGCGGTCAAGGGCCAGGGCTTCCCAGTTCTCAGTGTCTATGCCAGAGTTTTTAAGGTTGTCGTCTGAACAGGCCCTCTATGAGAGAATACAGAATGTAGGATGGAGGGGAGGGAAGACTACAAAACCTTCAGTTTCAGACTTTAGTTAAGTGGTTATGTTTTTGCCTTGATGTAAGTATGTCCACACATTCAGGGTTGAGGGAGGGTCAGCCCCTTATTAGACAGTCTGAGGTGACCCAACTCAGAAGGATTTTCTACCCTATCTGGACACAAAGTACTCTTCTCATTGAAGCCTTTCCTAATCAAGTTAGACATGTCTCTTGTTTTCTAGGTTCTAAGTTTGTTTATCTTTCTTCCTTAGATCCCCTCATTTCGAAATCTGCCTCTCTTCCTGCCTACAGACGGAATGGACTGCACAGGGTAAGACTGCCAATGGTCTCTCAGCCACCAAACACAGCCACTTCGGGTCATACTCATAGACTGCAGGCCTGTTTGCTATCCCTTTGGAAAATAAAAGGTCAAGAAATTATCCCTGTTGCTAAACTAAGGCAATCTGTAGTGCAACAAGCAAAAGGGAAGTGTGTGCCTTTCCTCCTTGGACACAAGTATTCACATCTTTTCCAGGGGGCCTAGGGCTGTGGAGATGCTCTGAGCAGATTAGATTCCCAGGAACAAAGGACCTAAAAAGACAAAGCCAAGCTTCCAGGATCCAACTGGATAGAAAAGACTTTATAACTTTTCTACTGTACAGAAATGGAGGAAAGGTCAAAGACAAGTCCTAAAGCTTACAAAACAAGTGGTTGTTAAAGGAGACTAAATTAGTCATATTTATACAAAGCTTGGTGACAAATTACTGTTTGCACCAAGCAGCCTGCATTTCACATCCACAGACTGACAGACACAACTAGCAGCATCCTTCAAGTAGAATAGAGGAAGCTTCCCCATTGCCAGCAGTTAGATTCACTTGCCAGTCCATTCAATGTCTACATGGAATGAGTACCAGATCATCTTGCCCATCTCAAGTAGTAAAGTATCTTGGACTGCTTCTAAAGAAAGCATTTTATCAGGCTGGCAGGATTCATAGAATAGTTAGTGCAGGGTCCTGGAGACTGGGTGCAGTGACTCTCAACCTAAGCTGCCCCATAGGATTGTTCTCAAGAAAAAAAATATGGTTGTTTTAGTAATTTCACCCTGTTCTCTAGAGCAGGGCTTCTTAAACCTTTCCCACTCTCAACCCCTTTTCACTGATATTTTTTTACATGACACGGGTTTATAGGTATATCAAATAGGTATGGAAATCAAACAATTATTGATAATAAATTACAAATAATTTTATTTTAAAACAATTCTTTGGTATACATATATTTTTACTATTTATTAAAGATGAAAGCAAATTTGAATAGAGATTAATGGACTTGTTTATTTAGAGCATCCCCAACATTTTTCATGCCATGCTGGCATGCTTGGTTTGCAGCAGAATATACCCTGTTGGCTCTCTCCTTTATTCACCTGAATTGGGGAACCGCAATGGGGTGTTTGGAGGTCCCAGGTTGCAGAGTGGGTCATAGGCCTAGAATGGACCCATACCTATGTCTCTCTTGTTTCCATTATAGTCTGTTCACACACATGCATGTAATCCATATCCTTTCTTCCAGCCCCAACCCCAAATAAAATATGTGGCATTAACCCTTTCCTCCCCGCACAGGCTGCAGGCAAATTCTTCTTGAATTTTTAATGGCAGAACAGGTATTTTTGATTTTGATTAATTACTGTTTATGAACCCAACTTAGTTTTTTAGAATCAAAATGTAAAGGGGAGTATTTCTGAAGCTGAAAAGATAGCTATCAAGCAAAATCAGCATTTGCAAGTTTTGTTAAACAACATGGCAGACTAATTTTTCTTTTTTATGAAGTACAGCTGAAACATTTGCTGCACATCGTTGCTAACAGACTCATGTAAATGTGTAAAACAGCCACTAATCTCTGCTCTTGCTACACACATTTACTGTCAGACATTTAATGGAGGCCACTCTAGAAGAGCAGAGGGACCATTAATGGAATTCATTCCCATATTGACGGCTGTTTTTGCTCTACTTTTATTTCCTCTGCAGCCTCCCAGCGCTGAGCTTTTCCACTATGACAGCACAAATGCTGTCAACTGGGGGATGAGAGGTAAGTGGAAGAACTGAAGCAAAAATGGGGGGGGGGGGTATATGATAGGACTTGTGAAATAGGGGCCTAAAATCTCCACCTGAGATTTGTTCTTTCTAGAGAGCATGGGAGTAGTACGAGCATGGCACTAGAGAGCATGGTACTCTTATATTAGAGAAATGTGATGTTTTAGAAAGATTTAATTTAAGGTGGTTATTGCTTGCTAGATTTCAGGTCTTGTGAAATCATTTTAAAGGGCAATTGAACACAACAATCATTTGTGATTTCATCTCAAACAAGGATACAAGAATGCAAGACCATATGCTGAAAATCAGAAGAGCCAGATTTTGATACTGGGCACAGTAGAGGACCACAGCATGAGATATTAATTTTAAGTGAACGTTCAATCCAGCCATACATGTATTATTTTTATTCTCATTTATTTCCCACTGAAATTAATGGATTTTATACATTTTTAAATGTAATTATCCCTGAAGTTTCAATTATTCATGGCTAGGTGACTATAGGCTTGACACTGCCTATATGTACCATTGAGTGTAGTTATTCATGGCCAAGAACCAAGATAGCTGTGGAGTAGCTTTATATTTTATTTAGAGCAGTGTGTGTACACTGCTCTAAATGTGTACACTGCTCTATACAGAATAACATGCATCACAAGCCTACCAATGTCAAATATTTCAAATACCACTACATCAAACTTTTTACTTTCAGTATTAGGTCTAGAGAATATTAAAGAATAACCTGTGTCTGTCTTCCCCCCCCCCCCCCCCCTTATCTTAATCTCTTACAGAATACAAGGTAATACTTTCCCAGGAAACTGTAGCATTCTAAAGCTTTGGGTCCTTTCTCTCTGGAAAGTAAGAAGCTACTACTTAAGCTGCTCTGGAATTCTGAATGCCGATCCACAGAAGCCATATTGAACGTGTTGAAAAGAAAACATCAATCTTGCCTCCATGCTAGCCATACTACTTTTGAGAGCTCCTATTTTGATAGAGAGTTTCTCAATGGTCCTATCCTCTACCTTTATATATGTATATGTCTAAGTATAATCTGGAAACATGTGTGTTTAAAGTTATTACATTTCTGCAACCAGAATTTTCATTCTATGGGTTATATACTGTATTTGCCATGTGAAATTTGTCACTTTGGGGAAAATAAATGGTCAGTAATGGAATGCATTTGAAGAACTCATGAGTAAAAGAAGACTAAGAAGAAAGAGGTGAAGGAGGGACAAATATGTCTTTTGCCATCTACTGCTCCTAGGCTCATATTTTCTGGAAGCTCCTCTACTCTGCTAGGAGTTCTTCCTCCTGCCAAATAGAAAGAGCAATTGTTCTTTCCTGTTGGTGTGAAACATTTGTCTCACCTGGATTCTAAGGCCAGAATTCTCTTGGGCCCCATCCACACAACTGAATAAAAGCCCACATTTTCTGCTTTGAACTGGGATATATGGCAGTGTGGACTCAGATAACCCAGTTCAAAGCAGATATTGTGGGTTATATTGCCTTGATATATTATATTGGTCTCTCCTGTCAATAGCTATTAGTCCCTGGTTCTTTCAGGCATTTATTGACCTAGAGATTGCTATAATCACAAAACAGTTCTGGTTCCTGATTAGATATTACAGAATGGCACTCAGCATCCAGAGAGACATGAAAGGACAGGAGATGTCGGTTTCATACTGGAGAACTGGCAACTACATAGGATGCTGACAACACTAACTGGAGCCCCCAGTGACTCAATGGGTTAAACCAGGCATCCTCAAACTGTGGCCCTCCAGCCGTTTGGGCCTCCAACTCCCAGAAGCCCTAATGAGCTTGTTCAATTGTCAGGAGTTCTGGGAGTTGAAGGCCCAAACACCTGGAGGGCCGGAGTTTGAGGATGCCGACAGGACTATTGACCAACAGCTCAGTGGTTCAAATCTGGGGAGAGCAGGTTGAGCTCCCTCTATCAGCTCCAGCTCCCCATGCGGCGACATGCAAAAGCCTTCTACAAGGATGGTAAAACATCAAACATCTGGGCATCCCCTGTGCAACATCCTTGCAAACAGCCAATTCTCTCACAACAGAAGCAACTTGCAATTTCTCAAGTTGTTCCTGCCACAGGGAAAATAAACACCAACTCAAGAGCCTTTCTATATTGATCGCTAATGTAGGGACAACATATTGGTAGCTGCCCAGTGGCACCAAACTCTGTTCTGCACAGTTGGGCAGATGGGAACCTTTCCTGCCTCTAATGCTAAGAGAGAGTGAATAGAGAAAACCCCCCTTCCCTTGGTACTAGTGCTCTGGCTGATGATACCCAGAGAGTTAAAGAGCAAGATAGGCGAGGTGTTGCAGCTGACATGAGGGTGGGCTATGGGGGGTATTTACAGGGAACTGTCATTCCATGTTCCTGGTCCGGATGAGCCTGTCAACATGAGATGACAATCAAGACAGCTGTAGACCGTTCTAGTTAGTAGCCCAGCTGTCTTGACAGTCCTAGGAAAAGGCCCAAATCCTGGGTCAGGATTCAGGCTTTCCCCTGACTTTGCTTTACTCAGGACAAGATCTCATTAAAAGCAGCCTTGCCCCAGGTTAAGCTAGATTAACCCTGCATGGTGTTTAACTGCTGCAGGGCTGATCCAACTTCATATAGACCTAAATTGTGAGTATAAATGAGCCCTTGCACCATGACTGTCTCACTCTGTACTTACACAACTGCCAAGGACTTTCTGTGGTTTTCCCAACAACACTTGGGTCTCTTTTTTTACATGCAAAGCATACATTCTACCATTGAGCTCAAGTCCTTCCCAGAAGCTCCACAGAAAAAGAGTTTACCTGGATCACCTGTTATTTAAAGCTATGAAATAATAAAAACTTATTTTGAATTCATGGGAAATACAGTTCTTTTGCAGGCTAAAACTAGAGCAACACTTGTTCTGTGTTTCAGTTTCATTGTGCAAATGCCAATTACCATTTTGAGAGAGTTAAAATCACATTGGATGACACTTAGATGATCGTATCTGCATTATATTTGCATAAAACATCAAAACGTGAAAGGGGAGGGCATTTGTATCTGACTTAGATGTTACAAGTTTCCTCAAAACACTATTCACCATTCACTCATTTCATTTTTTCATACTTGTGGATTAAAACTCTCTGATTTAGCAGCCTATTTTTATCTCTCCCTCTCTAGATATATCCATATGAGCTGCTTCTAGTTACAACAAGGGGGAGGAACCGTTTGCCCAAAGATGCGGACAGAACTCGGTTAGAGGTAAGTGAAATTTGCCAGCCCTCCTGCGAGTGTCTGGGACTGATCCAATCAATTCATTTTCCCATATTATCAGTTTCTTTCTGTGCTAGTTTTGTTTTTTTCAGTGGAAAATGAAAAACAAGATCTGCTGTCCATGAAATGTAATGATAGTCTGTGCAGATATTTTTGTATTTTGTATCTTAAACAGAAGGTTTTGTACTCTTTCCTCTCTTCCATCCTACATTCTGTATTCTTGCACAGAATATGGAGCTATAAACCCAACAGTGTCTATCTCAAGGGAGGAGATATTTTGAAATTTAGATTTTATAGTCTCTTATAATTGACTATGCTGGCTGGGGCTTTGAGTATAAAATCTGGGTCTTTTGAAATCCAAAAGACCCAGAAAGCCAAATGTACCCCATCCCTAGTTGAATCAAGCTTTGAACAAGCTTCAAATCCATTGCTGCAGGCTTTATATGTCAGCTCATACTTATTTCATGCAAGCTCAATGGAATACCAGGAGCCCCCATGGCACAATGGTTTAAACTCTTGTGCTGGCAGGACTGAAGACCGACAGGTCAGAGGTTTGAATCCAGGGAGAGTGCAGATGAGCTCCCTCTATCAGCTCCAGCTCCCTATGCAGAGACATGAGAGAAACCTCCCACAAGGATGGTAAAACATCAAAATATCCAGGCAACCTCTGGGCAACGTCCTTGCAGATGGCCAATTCTCTCACACCAGAAGCAACTTCCAGTTTCTTAAGTCACTCCTGACACACACAAAATGGAACACCAACAGCTAGTGGTATCACACAAATACATTTCATCCTAAATAGTTAACTGCCCTTCATGGTAAATAGTCAACTGTAACAGGTTCAGATCCTTTCTCTCTTCTGTGTGAACATGCTGTGGTGCCAACAACCATTTGTTTTTTCAATATGTTCTTGCTAGATAAATAGAGGAAGAACCAGTGATAAAAACACAATGATGTGGTAGCTTAAATTAGATGCCCTCCCAATTGCTGCAGTGTTTCATGCAAGGATGGGCATCATGTCACACTTGTGCATTAGCTATGCTTGTGTAGCATAAAACCTCTCTTCTTCTCTCTCTCCAGCGCCACCTGTCACCCGAGGAATTTTACCAGGTGTTTGGCATGACCATTGCCGAATTTGATCGCCTGGCCTTGTGGAAGAGGAATGAGCTGAAGAAGCAGGCACGGCTATTTTAGAAGCAGTGCTTTATAAATAAAGATATATATACATATATATATGTATACATACCTATAAATATATGCATATATATAGTTATATGTAATATATATCTATATATATAGAAAGATCTCTATATTGAAATGCTGTATAACTCTTTTTGTTGTACAGTAGAACCCTTGGCTGCTCTCTTCGGAAGCCTGTAGACTGAACTGAAATCTCATGAATATTTTTATGCCCTTTGTTTCTCTTATTCATTTTTTAAAATGTAACTGTTATTTAGGGGAAGTTTTCAAGTCGGGGGAGGAGGCGGGATCCTGTTTTTATATGGGACGATCATTTTCTTACATGAATGTCAGGTAATCTTGGGCATTATCGTATCTCGTCTATCCGTTTCCTACATCCAAGTCCATCCCAAGGGAGGTAAAATGGCAGTGGTAACGGGGCACATTACTTACAAGGAACTAAATTTGTTTCTGAAGCCCAAATGTAATGTAAGGCCATCGGAAGTACTTTGCTGGATCAAGCTAGGGGTTCATCTCATCCAGCCTCTTGTTGCAACATGTTTCTCCACTGCTTGATTCCCATTACTCTGCCTTAGCCATATCCAGGGTTATGTACACATTGTGCTGCTTCATTCTACACCAAGAATGCAATATATTCTACACCAAGAAGGAAAACATAATTTTAGGAATTGTATGTATTAAACATGTTTGCATATAGGAATAGAAGAAGAATCCTCTTGGTTTCCTACTGCGATCATCTAGATGCCTTTGGAAGTTCATGAAATACATTTGGCGGTGTTGATCACCCTCATGGTTTGTCTGCAATACCTAGTAATCAAGCACAGCTCCCCCTGTGCATCAAAGCTGAATTTTGTACCATTGCTAAGGTCTACTTGATAGACCTTTCCGCCATGAACACAGAGTAAATGAATTGACTTACTTTCTTCTAGTTCCGGAAGTATGCAGATTGCCTTCCCCCAGCCCAGTTCTCCTTAAGACACCTACCAGACTCTGCGTTCTCAAAAATACCAAATTCTGTATATTTTCTGTACTTGCACATGTTGGTGGAATGTACACAGTCTGGCTATTGCCTAGAAGGACCATCAATGAATGCACCCTAGAAGGACCATCCATTAATGCACTTAAAAAAAAATAGGTCTTTTTTTCACTCCTCCAGCTTCACCCTCCCATCGGCAAATAATGGGAGAATCAGCCAATTAAACCAGTAAACACTGCCATGGGAGACCTTAATCTTGCAACCTGAAGATCAACACTATTTATTTTTATGTTTAGATATAGCTAGAAATAGCCGACATCCCTGTTGCATTTCCAAAGGAAACAGACATAACTCTCTCTCTCTGTCTCTGTCTCTGTCTCTGTCTCTGTCTCTCTCTCTCTCTCTCTCTCTCTCTCTCTCTCTATTGTGTCTTTTAAATAAACATTGCCTCTTGTTGTTAAGAAGAGATGAAACTATACCCAGGCAAATGTGATATTGGAGGCATTGCAGCTGAGCTATAAAGGTTTTTGTAGAACCTATGTCTTTTCTAAAGAAGTGGACTTGGGTCGAAAAGGAAAGGAGGTGAGCTTGGACAAATGCTGTTGTATGCTGGAACATCTTACTCATATTTGCAGTACTTAGTATGGATTTTATTGGCCTTTTCTGGAAATTAGCAATGCCTCCAATACCAGATAAAACCCATATGATAGCCTTTTAAACGAAGAAATGTATATGGAATGTCTTTATCTCTGTGGGAAATTGTAGGTTTGTTCTGCTTTCTTAAAAAAAGTTTTCTTATCTAAATACATTGTTTGAACAAAAATTGTATATTGTCTCAGCTCTTTTTTGGTATTTTTTCCTCTTCAGAATTAATAGGGAAGATCGTAACCAAACACTGTATTTCTGTACTACAGGAACAATACAAGTATAGAGATTCTCTCTTGCTGATAATTCTAAGTGCTGCTCCTTAAACGGCAAAATCCAGGATTCCAGAGGATGTTGCCATGACAGTTAAAGTGGAATCAGTGTTGTGTGATGAGAAAGGGACTCTAAACATTAGCCGAGTGGATTGCATTGTATTACGTACTTGACAAGGGGGTATTGAAATCACAGTGACAATATTTTCATGAAATGAATTATAGGTACACCTCAAATAATAATAATAATAATAATAATAATAATAATAAAACAACTTTGTTTATATTCTGCTCTATCTCCCTGAGGAGTCTCTAAGTGGATTACAGAATACATTTATGGCAAACATTCAATGCCGTTATACAATTAACCACAAAGAGAGACAGTTCTTGGACAGAGGCAAGGCTTCCCTCTTTTTCATTTTCGGTATCTAGTGGCTGTGCTCAACTCGGCCATGGGGAGGTGCTGTTGTTCCATTTTTCCACGCCGAGGAGCCTGAAATGTTCTTGGGGATTGTTTCTTCAACAGAAATGTTGGTATCCAAGACAGATATCATTTGGAAGGTCAGGCATTTTTCTTACAATATGTTGCAGCAAAACATTTGGTTCAAAGCTAAGCAAAATGCATATGTGGAACAAAATAAGCAGGTCATATAAGCCTTTCATAAGTAAACAAAAACACTCATTTGAACCTTCTAGGCAGGCCCGTAGCCAGGATTTTGTTTCAGGGGGGGGGGGGCTGAGTTTGATTCGGCGGGTTGAATCTGAGTGAAAGAGGATCTGCCCTAGCAAACCTTTTGTATCATTACCCCAATACCCCCATGCATATGGGATATATTGAGCATGGTGATCAGATCATGATATGAATAAACATAACAGTTTAAATAATGTACCAGTAAGGCCTTCTCGCGGACCACCATGAGAATTTCGGGGGGGGGGGCTGAAGCCCCCCAAGCCCCCCCCCCCCCCCCCCCCCGGCTACATGCCTGCTTCTAGGGATGACTCAGAACTTTTTCCAAAATGTATCTGAGATAACGTTTTGTTTCATCAATCCTCCAGCTTTCTTATGATTTCCATGTTAGTACCCAAATATGGAGATCAATGCTCTTTTGTAGCATGTTGTGGGGAACAACATCCATGTTCATTCAACATCCATGTTCATTCAGGGATTCTGGATGCAGCTGCTGTTTATCTTTCCTGTTGTAGGCAGGCACAAATGGCAACAGAAGGATTGGCTAAAGTAGAATCTCATTCCTTCCCAGTTAAACTTTATTGCATTGCTTACTGTAGATACACACTGGGTTACAACCTGACACGGACATACTGTGTTTTTCCAGCCCCTCCTTCACCAGCCATTCAATATTAATGTTTCTAAAAGTGAGGGGAAAGAGGAGATTTAGCATAAACAACTGTGGAAAATTTTATTGCCTGACCTTTTTAAACAGAAGTAGGAAGCATGTGCAGTCCTAATGAGATTTAATTTCCAACTAAGTGTTAATAATAATTATACTAATAATAATAATACTTTATTTGTAGACTGCCCTATCTCATAAGGTTGAAGATTTACATAAAATACAAAGAAGACCTAGCCTAGAGTCCCTTTACAATTTATCTTAATGGACCTAGGTCCTAGGGGTGGGTACAGTATGTCCCTGAGGCCACCGTGTGATTCTAACACTTTTTATAAACTTTGACCTATCCAGATTTTCCATACCAAAAAAGTGACTTGAATTTTGGACATTTTCAGGAAGCCTTCAGAAGAGACAATTTCATAGTTTTCATAGATTGCAAGATCTCCCACATAAAAAATGTCAAGTCTTTTCAAAGCCCATTTTCTGGATACCTCTCATTTTTCTTTCTCCCACTAATATTTCTGTTGGGAGCAATCCATGCAGTCCTCAGAGGGTTCCTGGACATGAAAGGAGTCTCCATCCAAACCAAAATTGTTGACTCCAGCTCTAAAATCATTACATTATATTGGATATGTTACTATGAGACTTTGTTTCTACAAGAAATAGACTGATGGCTGAACTGACATAGCTCTCCTTTCACGCTATTCGTCAAAAATTGTGAGAATTCCTCCTTTGAATCTTCTCTCCCACATACCCATGAAAGCTGTTGGCATAAAGGTTCCTGAAATCCTGGGGAGTTTGTGAACACAAGAGTTTTAATGACTGGCTCATCTTGAAGCTCTGCTATAGATTGCCAAAGTAAAAGGGGCAGAGGTTGAATTATAAATGAAGGCTTCTTTCTGGTGTTCCCCAATGAATACACTCATGAATCATTTGTTCTATTGTGGTGGTGTGGCTATCTTCTTCCGGCCTTTAACTCGAAACAGAGAGGTTCCTGTCAATCGATACAGCCTGGCCGTCTCCTGTACTCACACCAAGACAGAAAAGATTAACAATGGGGATGCTTAAGAAGTAAATTGATCCCATCTTACTCATTGATTACTAAATATAAGAGTACAAAATGGGTACTCAAGGATTTCTCATTGTTCCACCATTATGACTGTCTGGCTTGGAAATGACACAGAAGAGGGCCTTCTTGGTGGCTGCTCCCAAACTATGGAAGCCCTTAGCAGGTTTGTTTGACCCCCTTTTTGCTCTCATTTCAATGAAAAATAAAGTCTTTTTCATATAAATAAACACTTGTTGATTAATGGATGAGGCAAAAGGGCTTTTTGTGCATCTCGATCTTTTTCTCTTTATTATTATGTCTTTTAAATTATTTTATACTGTTTAAATTATGTGTGTTTTTACATGACAGCTAATTTAATTGGTTTGTTTTTTCAGTTTCCATCGGGTTTTCAGTTATATCTTGTAGCCACTTGGGGTCACCTCTCAAAAGAAAAGCAGGCTGGAAATTAATTAAATAAACAAATAACAACATTTCACATTCCTGTGTTGTGGAAAGTCGCAAGACAGGTGCTAATTATCTAAAAGTAACATCAGTGATGATGGTTATCTTAAGGAATACAAAAAAGATAAACAATCTTTTTAAAACTTGTGTGTGAGCACACATTATGCATCATCCCACATAGTTGTGTTGCAATACAGCCATACGTCAGCTAACAAACCTAGGAATAAGATGCTCCTTTTTATGTGAGCCAAGCTCAGGATTATCCAAGGGGGTGATACTATTTATTTTATTTATTACCAATGGCAAAAATTCAATGGCAACATGAAGTACACACAGAAATCACAATAACGAATTACTACATGTAACTATGAACTTAAAATCAGTTAAAACCATTAAACATAAAATTTAAACATTCAGACATGCATAAAATTATCCTAGTATAAAAAACATTAAAATCCCGTGATCCAGAAATCGTATATCATAGCCATTCCAAATTGCCATGGCACGTGTTTCTTAGTTATTCTTTGTACTGCATTATTTATTAGCCAAAGGCTAGATCCCAGAACCACCTTTTAATTGTCTTTCTAAAGGCCAGGAGGGAGAAGGCTGATCTAATCTCACTGGGGAGGGAGTTCCTGAGCTGAGGAGCCACCACTGAGAAGACCCTGTCTCTCGTCCCTACCAACCACACTTGCGATGTAGGCGGGACCGACAGCAGGGCCTCCTCAGATGATCTTATCCATGATGGTTCATAAAGGGAGATACATTTGGACAGGTAAGCTGGGCCGGTACCATTTTAGGGCCTTATAGGTTTCAGCCAGCACCTTGAATTGTGCCCGGTAGCAGACTAGCACCCAGTGGAGCTGGCGTAACCGGGGGCGGGGGCCGGGGGGCGGGGCTGTATGCTCCAGTGAGTAATCTGGCTGCTGCCTATTGGACCAATTGAAGCTTCCAAACAGTGTTCAAAGGTAACTCCACATAGAGAGTGTTGAAGTAGTCTAGACGGGAGGTAATCAGAGCGTGGACTACTATGGCCACTATCCCTATAAAACAGTGGTTCCCAACCTTTTTCTGACCAGGGACCACTTTGACCAGGGACCACTCCCCAAGATTAGTACCAAAGGGGTTACAAAACAGTTTTTGATTATTTGGGGTGCTGATTCAGAAGATTGCATTGGATCGACCACATCAGCTCTAGTTTCTGATACAGAACATATATCGTCCAGTAGTCGCCATCTGTTTGCCCACAGAAAATCAGGTTGGGAACCACTGCTATAAAATATGTCCAGCATATCTGATAACTCTCTTAAAATCTAGACCAAACCCCAGAATTTATTCATGACACCATAGCCATGGAAGTTAAAAGCCACCATTCTTTCTTCCACAGCAGCAACTGTGTGTGCATGTGTAGATGTTTTGGCCATAACCCCGATCTCTATCTTAGGTCCCATCTACAATGCCATATAATGCAGTTTGAAACTACAATATGTGAGTCTACATTAATCATATAATGCAGTTTCAAATTGCATAGTGGCAGTGTAGATGAGGCCATACATTGGTCAGCATAGTCACTTCAATATTAGTAATTTGGTGAACATTTTTACATCCACACATCTGTAATACAGTCCTTAATTCTTTGTTATCTGAAGACAGATTCGAGAGGTTTCCATTTGACATATTCTTGAATACTTTTTAACATTATAATTACAAAAAAAAAAAATCCCCAACCATCTCAACTAATTCAAAGCAATGGGACTAAACCTCACACCTTTGAGAATGCATGTCTCTGCACTGCAAATATGGATTCTATAATATTTTCTATATATTTAAAGGCCAGTAAAAGTGTTACCAGTTATCTCAATGCTATTTTGTTTCCATTTTAAAAAAGGATTTATGATTAAGGAACTGGAATCTATCTGCAGCCTGCAATACCACAAGGAATCACTAGATGGGTTGCTGTGAGTTTTTTTGGTTTGGTTTGGTTTGTTTTTTGACTTTGCAAACTTTATGGCTGTATCAATGCTATTCAAGCTTGCTAATTGCAACATTCACACTTGCTTCAAACAGACAAGGGTTCTTTCTCCCACCCTGGACACTCCACAAATATATATACACTCCCCTTGCTTCACTGCCAACAGAACCTCTGAAGATGCCAGCCACAGATGCAGGCGAAACATCAGGAGAGAATGCTGCTGGAACATGGCCATACAACCCAAAAAAACTCACAGCAACCCAGTGATTCCAGCCATGAAAACCTTCGACAATGCAATCACTAGATGATCCGGAGGCACTATGACAGACAGTGGATTCCTCAGGAGTAAGAAGACTCCTTGAAAGTTAAACATCTCAAGATTAAGGGATCTCTGGAAAAGCAGGATACCCTGCTCAGTGTATGTTTCTGGAAGGACTCTGATCCTAATGCTACATCATCTAAGTTCCTGGTAAAGTCTGCCTGCCAATGCCTCTATTTGCAAGGTCAGCTGTCAAGGCTAAATGGGGGGAATGCAGCAGACTTGGCAAGGTCCATAATGTCACTTCAACTGAGGGGAAAGGAAGTCCCAACCCAACTTCAAATCCTTCCTAAACTAGGGAATTTAGAGTAGATAGAAAAACCAAAATGCTAGATGAACTTCCAAAAGAAGGGATCGCAACCACTTTCCTTCAACTTCTTTTCCTCTCAGGGTGCATCTGCAATGCTTGAACTGCCATAGCTGAATGCTATGGTATTATGGGAGCTGCAGTTTTACTACATCTCTAGTCATTTCTGCCAGAGTGCTGGTGCCTTATCAAACTATAACTCCCAGGTGGTGTCAAACTACATTAATTCTAAATGTACCAAAGTTAAATGCCAGATGCAGTGCCCCCCCCCCCAAAAAAAAACAACCCTATGTGGAATCTGCGTTTTGGGGATGCTATGCCCTATTGAAAATCTGTATCTCCTACATCCTTTAAAGTCACCGGAGATTTTGGTGTTGGGGGGGGGGGAGGGGTTACTAACAACAAGGATTCTCATGATACACAAAATATTTTGGGCTGTAGGTTTTCTCCATTTTACAAGCAAAATATCTCATTGGCTTATAACACAGAGGACACACTATAAGTACAAGATGTTTTGTGTACTGGTGTTACCACAGCCTCATCTAAAACAATATACAGTATTGTGATTATTGTTTCATATTAAAAATTAATAAATACAGTTGCACTTTTCCTCTCCAGTTCTGATACAGGTATGAGTAAGATGCCTTGACCACAAACTCATATGGGATGAGGTAATGTGGCTGTACACACAAGTAAAAAGCATCACTGCACTGAGTGCATTTTGCTAATCTGACAAGCCATCACAACTCATGAACATAATGACAATGGGATGACGTCGGCAAGCTGAGTGGTCTGTGAATCACATTCCAAAAATATGGCATTGTGTATTCTCTGAATAAGGAGCCTTGCAGTGCTTTCACCACCATAAGATAAAACGAGCCAATTCTTCCTAGCTAAGGAAAGCTAAGAGTGGGGACTACATGACTTCAGAGGACTCCCTTCATTCTTGAATACTCATTTTCTATATTGAGCCAGAGTGGTGCAGTGGGTTAAACTGCTGAGCTGCTGAACTTGCTTACCAAAAGGTCACAGGTTTGAATCCGGGGAGCAGCGTGAGCACCCGCAGTTAGGCCCAGCTTCTGCCAACCTAGCAGTTAGAAAACATGCAAATGTGAGTAGATCAATAGGTACTGCTCTGGCGGGAAGGTAACGGTGCTCCATGCAGTTATGCTGGCCACGTGACCTTGGAGGTGTCTATGGACAACTTTGGCTCTTCAGCTTAGAAATGGAGATGAGCACCAACCCCCTGAGTCAGACACGACTGGACTTAATGTCGGGGGGAAACTTTTACCTAACTATATTTTCTTGGACATGAGGATCCTGTTTTAGGCCCAAACATGAAGACCTTCTATCAATTTTTCACACTTTCTTCTTGAAGAGCCACCCAATTCAACCCCATTCTGTCAAACATTTGGAAGTTCGCTTTGCTTGTGCCGTAGTTTGAACCCATTTCTCCATGTCCTAGTCTTTGGAGGAGCAGAAAATAAGCTTGCTCCATTTTTCATGACATCCTTTTAACGATTATTCACATTCAACAAGATAGCTGGCTTGAGAGGCCTTGTTTAAGTGGGATTTCTGTCCCCATGATTCATCACTGAATACACAAAGTCCTTTGGTTTTACCTGATTTATGTACACTCAACATTGGAATATGTGGGACTGCATCACTCTTGAATATTGGAAGGAACTGAAAAGATGATACTGTTCTTGTGAGACCACTTTGTACCTTAAGATTTTCCTTCATGAAGATCCAGGTGAGAAAATGTGGGTAGATCAGCCATGAACAAACATGGCAAAAATAGACTTAAAGGCCTGTAGCGAGGGGGGGGGGGTTAGGGGTTAACCCCCCCCCCCCCCGAAATGTTTCAGATTTTTTTAAAAACCTGGTTTACTCATGAATTTTAACTGGTTAACCAAATCCCCATGCTGCTAAGTCTATGAGATGCAAAAAATTAAGAGTCCCTCCAGAACTGCAAGCACTATCTCAAGCAAATATTGACAATTTATTCACACTGTCATTACTTGCAGCAATAGCCGATGTAGCAAAGCAACCAAGTTGGGGGGGGGTGTTGAATGCTCTCATTAAGGAGGCCAGACTTGGTGGAGGTGGTTGACAGGGACGGAGCTGCAGGCTATTGAAGGCTGCTCTGCCCCTGATGTGCTCTTTGCTTCAGCAAAAATTTCAACCCCTCCCGAAATTTTTTTCTGGCTACGGCCCTGCATTCATCCATCATGTACTGGTGGGAAATACTCTCCCTTAAGCCTAGAGGTTGCTCCATATGGAGTAGCATAAAGGAAAGTGTGGTGTGTGAAATTACAGAAGGAATATTATCAGAGATGCACCTTAAAGAATGCATGTCTCTATTATGGCATCAACTTCTGGGCAACAGAAGCAACAGAGACCAATTCACACATACCCAATGCTGTGATTTCACTTTATAAAGTGCTATGATTTTATTTTGATTGCTGCAGCCCCATCCTAGGAGATCTCTAAATGCCCCTCCCTATCTAAATGCCCCTCCCTAACTAAATTATACTACACAATGCAGCCAGGACAGTAGGAGTGGAACATAGTGCTATAATTGTGCAGTATGAAAAAGGCCACAGGACTTGGAAATGAGGGCAGGACTGCAAAGATCCCAGTTATACTAGTCTAGGTGCAACCCCCAAGTTGGTCTTGTTATCTGGATGCCTATGGCAGAAGTACCTCCACCTCTTCCTCCCCATCCTTTGTAAAAACACCACAGTCATAACTCCTAACCAGAGTTAACCTATTGAAATCAATTTCTGAATGATAAATCTAAACAGTTGAGAGAGCCAGTGTGATGTGAGTATTGAATGTCAAACTCATATCACTCCTTTCCACCTCTTGCTAAGAAGGCTGTTCAGGTCCTGAACCAGTGCTTGGCAGCTGTGACAGTTTGGATGAGGGTGAACAAATTGAAATTGAATCCAGACAAGATGGGGATACTCCTGGTTAGTTGAAAGGCTGGACTAGTTACACTCCCCCTGAAGACACAGGTTTACAGCTTGGAGTTCTCCTGGATTCATCACTGAGCCTGGAACACCAGGTTTCGGCAGTAGCCAGGGGAGCATTCACACAATTTAAACTTGTCCGCCAAACTTGGCCATGGTGGTCCATGCTTTGGTTATATTTCAAATAGACTACTGCAATGCACTTTACATGGGGCTGCTTTGAAGACTGTCCAGAAGCTCCAAGTAGTCCAATGGGCAGCAGCCAGATTCCTCACTGGAGCAGCATACATGGAGTTCACAATCCCTGTTATGTCAGCTCCACTGGCTGCCAGTTTGCTACCAGGCTCAATCCAAATTGCTTTGGCCTATAAAGCCCTAAAAAGTTCTGGCCCATCTTACCAGTCTGAACATATCTCCTTCTATGAGCCAGTTAGAGGGTTAAGATGATCTGAGGAGGCCCTGCTCTCGGCCACAACCCCTTCACAAGCTCGATTGGTGGGGACAAGAGAATGGCCTTCTCAGTGGTAGGCCGTAGACTGTGGAACTCCCTCCCCAGTGACATCAGACTGGCCCCCTCCCTCCTGATCTTCAGGAAAAAGCTAAAGACCTGGCTTTGTACACAAGCATTCAGGGAGTAGTGCAATATGGAATCAGACTTAAATGTAGCAGCTTGAATAACAATTATGAGACTATGTTTTTAATCTGTTTTATTGGATCTATATGTTTTCACTGTTTTATAATTTGAAATGTTATATTTGTGTATCTGTATGTATAATGTGGCATTGAATTTTGCCATAATCTGTAAGCTGCTCTGAGTCCCCTTCACGGTGAGAAGAACAGGGTATCAATATTGTAAATAAGTAAGTAAATAAATAGAACCCTACTGGCTAGAGTTGTAATCTTCAGGCAGCTATGGAAACTGACTAGATCACCTCAGCCAAGTCACACTCTCTCCGCTCAGAGGAAGGCTAAAGTGACGCTCTTGAGGAAGTCTTGTGACGAAAACCTTGTGACAGACTGACCGCATTCAACTTATTGTGCCTTCAAGTTGTTTCTGATCTATTATGGTCCTATTATTGGATTTTCTTGGCAATATTGATTCAGGATCAGAAGTGGTTTGATGTTGCTTTCCTGAGAGGCTGAGAGAGCATGACTTGCTCAAGGTTTCTCGGTGAGTTTTCCTGACTAATCCTGCCTTGCACAGTCCTAGTCTAACTCTCACACCAGGGCAACAGGCTGGCTTTGGGGCTGCCACAGTCGAAGATGACTTGAAGTCACCTCAACCCATCTTCACAGATACAAAACCCCTTCAGTTGTCCTCGGTGGGCCTGCTCTACCTAAGACAAACAGTATGGGAACACCGACCCATGTGCTGGCCTGAGTTAAAGGAGAGCAGCGGACTGGGAGTGCCTCTACACTGCAGCATTAATAGTGTGATGCCACTTTAACTGCCAGGCCTCAGTGCGATGGAATCCTGGATGTTGTCCTCTGGTGAGGCGCTAGAATTCCTTGGCTGAAAGGGCCAAAGACCTTGTCAAACTACAACTCCCAGAATCCCATAGCATATAGCCATGGCAGATAAAGTAGGGTGCAGGTGCCCTCAGAGGATTGGTTCTGGCCTCATTAAGAACATAGCATCTGCCCTTGTGCTTTGCTACTCTGCTATTGAGTACGCATGCCCAGTGTGGAACACATCTCACAACGCTCAAATAGTGGCTCTTAATGAGACATGCCATATTATCACAGGATGTCTATGCCCAACACTATTGGAGAAATTATACTGTTCAGCTGGTACTTTACCACCTGACATCTGCCAGGAAATAGCAGCCAATGATAGAATCATAGAATCAAAGAGTTGGAAGAGACCTCATGGGCCATTGAGTCCAACCCCCTGCCAAGAAGCAGGAATATTGCATTTAAATCATTCCTGACAGATGGCCATCCAGCCTCCGATGGCCATCTGTCAGGGGTGATTTGAATGCATGAAAGAACCAAGGCAGTGACATCTCTGGCCTATCCCCTGTTTGGATATCAGCCAGCACATCAATGCCTTAAACGAAGAAATAGTTTTCTAAGATCTACAGCAAGCGAGAGTCCAAAAGTGGCAGGCTAAAACTCATGGCCGATACCAAATGAGAGACTCCTTCCTGGGCACACAGAAACCTGGGCGACTTGGAAGATACTGAAGAGACTATGCTCTGGCACCACGCGATGCAGAGCCAGCCTTAAGAAACGGGGCCACAAAGTGGAGTCCACGACATGTGAGCGTGGAGAAGAGCAAACCACAGACCCCTTACTACAATACGGCCTGAGCCCTGCCACATGCACAATGGAGAGTCTCCTTATAGCTACACCAGAAGAACTCCAAATGGCCAGCTACTGGTCAAAGGACATCTAGTATAATGCCAAGTTTTTAAACTTTGTGTTTTTAAAAATACATTACAACTGTACCCTCAGTTTGCTTCTGATACGATAAATATGGGGGAGATCATGAGTCTCCACCGAAGCTTTATCACTGGTCCCCGTCTCCAGAACAAGATCTGATTATCACAGGGACAAGAAAGTGAGGTGGAATCTTCTGATCAAACTACATCTCCCAGGGACGCAGACTTCAGAGCCCTGGCAATGCAAGTGGTGTCAATTGGCACTCCTTCCAGGGTGTACAAGGGGCAGCCCCGGTGGCCGGAGGGGGCGGGGCGGGGAGGTGAGTGAGCGAGCGAGCCTGCCCTCCCTCCCTCCCTCCCTCCTCCGCGTGCAAAGCCGGCCGCACCTGATCCGGAAGGGCGGGGCGGGAGGCCGGTGTCGCTGCCCCCGCGCAGCTTGGCTGGGCGCCTTGAGAGGAGGGGCGCTAGGACCCTGGGGCGCCCCGGCGGAGGCTGGGAGGGAGGGAGCGCCGGCGGCGTGCTGCTGGGGAGCCGCGGAAAGGGCTGCTGCTGCTGCTGCTGCTTGAAGGAGCGCCTCGCCAGGAGCGGCCGCCGCGAGACCCCTCTCAGCCCGGACCATGGACCACCGACTCAGCGGTAAGCAGCCGAGCCCACGCGGGAGCCCCCCTTCCTCCGTTTGCAGCCAGGTGCGGGGATTGTGCCCGTTGCCCCGCGAGATCTTGGAAGCTAAGCAGGGCCGGCCCAGGTTAGGACCTGGAGGGGAGGCCGCCAACAAAGACCCGGCGCTGTTCGCTAGGCTACCGCTCATTCCGAGGGAAGGAGCCGGAGAAGCCACCTCTGGGTATTGTTTGCCTAGGGAAACCCGGAGGGGGCAGAGCGATCCCCGACTGGAAGGCACACGCAAGGCAGAGATGCGCGGGGGGGGGGGGGGGGGGGTCGGCCTTAAAGCGCCAGCAGGGGCCTGGCTTCGGGGGCCGAGAGCTTCGGGGGGGAAACAGCTGAGAGAAAGGGGCCAGGAAACTAGATAGGTGCATTATATATATATGTGTGTGTGTGTGTGTGTGTATATATATGAAGATATGTTCGTATGTATATTTATGCATATACATATATGTACATTATACACACACACACATATACACATACAATAATTGTATGTGTGTGCATATAATCGTACATATATATGTGCTGCGTATATATCTGTTCGCGCGTGTATGTATGTGTACATACATACGTATGTATATGTAGATATATACACACACATATATACGCACATATATATGTACCCAATTGTATACACACACATATATACGCACATATATATGTACCCAATTGTATACACACACATATATACAATTATTGCATGTGTATATGTGTGTATGTATATGTGTGTATATAATATACACACACATATATACAATAATTGTATGTGTATATGTATATGTGTGGGTATGTATATATAATATATACACACACACATATATACATACAATTATTGTATATGTGTATATTTATATGTGTGTGTAATATATGCGCACATATATACAATTATTGTATGTGTATATGTGTGTATGTATGTGTATATATACGTGTGTGTATATATATATAATGCACACACATATATACAGTTATTGTATATGTATATGTGTGTGTGTATATATAATATATATACACACATATATACAATTATTTTATGTGTATATGTGTGTATATAACACACACACACACACACACATATCTATAGCTATATAGAGATAGATATATATCTTACACCCAGTTATTGTAGACACACACCTGTCGCGCCTGTTCTTGCCCAGTCTCTGTTTCCTCCCTCTGTTGCGGGTGGGCAGCCATGGGGAGAAGAAGAGGCGCGCTTTATCCACGGGCGTAAACGGGGTGGGGGTTTATCAGACGCCTCTCCTCCGCCCCGCCCCCCCCCCCGACTCTCGCGGACCGATCCGGCTCCGATCCGGAGGCGCCCAGGCGAGCTCTCTCCTTGGGGACACGTTCCGCGCGGGGCTGGTGGGGCTGTGGCTGAGAAAGGGGCCTGATCCCCTTTCGTGCGTCGGGACACAAAGGAATCGTCGGTTTCGGAAATGCTATCCAAGTACCGTGCGCAGTCGGTGGGAATCGTCATAATAAGCAGAAGGGACACCGTGGTTCTTCGGGGATGCTCGGCTTTGTGGCTGAAAGAGCGCGCGGAGGAGGGGGGGGGGGGCGTCAGAGTGCATCTGCGTGGGGTCGATCTCTCTTTTCCCGCCTCCCAACAAAACATACCAGGCGCACCCAGAACGACAGGCAAGGCCCCGAGCGGGCTTTGTGTGGAGGGTGGGCGCAACCGGCAGATTGCGCGGAAAGAGCCGCCTTGGCTCCCTCCCAGCTCCCTTCCCTCTCGCTGTCACCAGGCAGCAGCAGCAGCAGCAAGGGCGGAGAGGGGCCCACTCGTGTTACCCGACTTCTCGCCTCCTAGGGAATAATACTTCTGGTCCAGCCCCACCTGTCTCCCCGGCATCCATTGGCCAGGCCCACCGAAAGCAAGGTGCACCTGAGCCTCCCTAATGCAGGCCTGGCCAACTTGGGCCCTCCGGGTGTTTGGACTTGAACTCCCACCATTCCTAACAGGCCCTTTTCTTAAGCGGCTGAGGGGGAAAAGGAAAGGGCCTGAGACTGTTAGGAATGGTGGGAGTTCAAGTACAAACACCTGGAGGGCCCAAGTTGCTCCAGGCCTGCTCTAATCTTGGAAGCTAAGCAGGTTCATCCCTGGTTTGTATTTGGATCCATCAAGGAAAAATCAGGTGCTGTGATAGGCTATATTTCAAACCAGCTCCCAGTATTCCCTGGCTTAAGAAAACCCTCTTAAATGCATGGAATCAAAAGATGACTTGAAGCTTCACGCACAAGAAGCAGAGCCGCTTGTCTGAACTATTCTGAAACTGTGGAAAGGGCTCCTTTCTCCCATCTCTTCACCACCACCTTTGTGGGGCCTGTGTCAGGAGGGCCTTCCCACTGTTAAGGCACTTGGGGAAAAGCCAGCCTGAGCAGAACATCGCCAGCATTGAAGCCAGACTTCTAGAGCATTGTGTAGAGGGAAGTCACTCACAATGCTCTGCTAGGAGTCAGTGTCTCATGTGAATGCTTCACATGACAATGGTGGCTAGCAGAAGCAGGGACTCTGCTTTTTCTCTGTCCCCAAACGCTGTGGTTCTGTTCACATTTGTTTCTCTGGCTTGGGAGGAACAAAGCCACAGGATGAGTTCTGGCCACATTCAAAGATTGTGATGCACAAATTATAGACCAAAAGTCTAGGGGTTGCTTAATTGCTCCCAGTGTAAATAGGAGTGGCCATGCAGGCTGCAGCAAAATACTGCTTGAAGACAGAAAAAAAGGGTTTTTAGAGGCTTCTGAACTGGATCAGTGTGGAGACAAGTGTGCCTGTATTGTGGACAGGCAGTGAATTCTCATCAATGCACTGTAGAATAAGATTTTATTTATTTATTTATCATGTCAGGAGCAAACCAAACAGTTGTACTGCATTAAAAAACAAACAAGCAAACAAAACACAAAGTTGCAAACTTGGTATTCTATTAAATGTCCTTTGGCCAGTACCTGGCCGCTTGGAGTGCCTCTGGTGTTACTGCAAGAAGGTCCTCCGTTGTGCATGTGGCAGGGCTCAGGCTGCATTGCAGTAGGTGGTCTGTGGTTTGCTCTTCTCCACACTCGCATGTCGTGGATTCCACTTTGTAAGATTGAAAGGCCCCTTTTCTCCTCCACAAAGCTTCCCCAAATGGAAAATCAGAGATTGTCCAGCTTCTATCTACATCAGTGATTCTCAACCTGTAGTCTGTGGACCACCAGTGGTCCACAAGAATGTAAAAATGGTCAGCGGCCTCACCATGACTACTTCATTTCCTTGAAACCTACAGGGCAATGAGAGTGACTGGTCTCGCAAAACTCTTTTATAGTGCAGAGGCAACTGGGATGTTGGGAGGGGAGAGGCTGACTACTCACAAAAGATTACTACTACCACATCAGCTCTAGACTATTAGATATGGTTTTCTGTGGGTGAACAGATGGCAACTACTGGATGGCATGTGTTCTGTATCAGAAACTAGAGCTGATGTGGTCTGTCCAATGCAATTTTCTGAATCAGCACCTCAAATAACCAAACTGAATCCAAAGTTTTAGTACTAATGTTGGAGAGTGATCCCTGGTCAAATTGGTCCCTGGTCAAACAAAGATTGGGAACCACTTATCTACATCCACCCAGTTGTAAGCTGTTGAACAGTCAGGGACTGTCCCATCTACTCGACAACGTGGCATGCTAATGCATGAGGAGTCTTCCCTGTAGGTAGGAGCACTTTCTATAGTTTCAAAATAGTTCAGACATGGCCTGCTTGGCAGAGACTATTTTGCAAATGCCAAGCAGTTGAGATTATGGTCTTTGAAAGAGAGTAATGTCCCGTGACTGTTCATAACTATGAACAGTAGCTTTCACATAGATGTTTTCTTGTAAAGAAAATATCAGTGTGAAAGCTGCTTTGAGTCTCTCTTGTAGAGGGTGGGGGTGATGGTATAAATAAACATAGTCATAAAAGTATACAGTGTTCAAGGATCCAGTGAGAATAGGTGAGAAATTACACATTTTGGACATGTTATCGAAAGAAGCTTCATTTTAGCCTCCTTTCAGTGCAGCCCGCAAATGGAGTCACCTGCAGCAATGCTCCCCACCTCTCCCACTATGATGTGAAGCAACAGCCTAGAGAGGAATCTAAACTGTTTCTGTCTGGAAATTGTATGTATATCTGCTCTATATACAGTGTGTGCATTCCAGCAAGGGTCTGGGCAGCTGCTGGGTCTGTCGAGATAACTTTCTTGCTAAGATATGTGTCTATAAATACACACTTTTCTGTACTTGAACCAGCATTCTGCTGAGAGGGGGGGGGAGGGCAGCCAAAAAGGTGTGTCTATTAGACAAAGGAGAGAGATGCCAGTAATGCAACTTCTGCCTAATGCCAGCTGCAGGGCAGGGGCAGGGAATTTATGGAGAAGCAGGAAGGAAAGGAAACTTTCCTGTTCTGCCCTACAAAAGGGGTGGTGATAATGTGTTCTTTGGTCTCTGTGAGTTTGGAACACTTGCAAACATAGGAGGTCAAGAGATCTCCATTTTCCTGCAAATAAAAATGATGGGCAGTACTTCCTCAGGGGAAATCAAGGGATTGCCCCACCAGTACTTGCTTCTACCAATTGTCTACTCCGTTGTAAGCAATGACACATTCGAAGGCTCGGTGTAACTGATGGAAGATGTAGTCCAACAATGCTCCCCACCCATGCTTCAAGGTTCTGACAAAAGGCTGGTTCCTCTTCATACTTATAGCTTCACCAAAATAGAAAGCAATGTTCTGTAATAAGAAGAAAAATTAAGACACTCCTTTGTTGATAGGTGCATTCCCCAGCAAGGGGAACCTGTTGAAGGGTGAAAGACACTTCTGAAATATCATGAGCCAAGGTTACAGGTAATAATCATATGAGACTTGCCTGCTTGCAGGCAATTAACAAAATTTTCATCTGTTCATTAAAGGACTGCTGTCAAAGTGCACATAACAGGGCTGCAATGCCCTCAGACATGGAGAAACCTCAATCTGAGTCTGGAGGCAACTTTAATTTAAATAAATGTATATATATACATATGTCAATCTAGAATTACCTTGTGTGACTGTGGAGCAGAACGAACAACTCCACATATATATGCTTGTCAACAATGCCCTGCCTCATGCACAGAGGAAGAATTGTTTAAAGCTACAGACAATGGAATCGCTGTTGCCTGTTTTTGGTCAAAAATTATTTAACCACCTGTGTCCCCTCTATTTTTTTAATCAGTTTTATATTTATTTACACAATGCTTTTGACACAAAATGAAATCTAGAATTCTGAAGAAGAGCTTCTTCCCCACTCCATGCCCTCTAAATGTGTTAGATTAGATCCCCCATCATCTCAAGTCAACACACCAGATTGTGGGAAAGCTGCTGAAGGCAGGAAAAGTGGCCAAGAATTAATGTTTCTATTTGCAAAACTTATTCATCTTGTGTTTTTTTCAGTAAGATGAAGGTAGCATACAGTCAGCCCTTAATATTTGCAGATTTGAGTTTTGTGGATTTGATTAAAATGTTCTCTTTAGGAATCTCTAGTTGAACTCTTTTGCTGAAAGCTGACTATAGAGTCATGCTAGAGAGAACACTTCTGTAGGAATCTCTGGATTCTCCTATGAAATTCTACTGTAAGATGAGAGAAGTGTTCTCTCAGGTAAAAAATAACTCTTTTTTATTCATTTTTGCCACTTCCATGGGGCCCTGAACCCCTAACCCCAATGAATGTGGGGGACTGACTGTACAGGGATCTCTCATTTTCTTTCCACAATAATCCTGTGAGGAAAGTCAGGCCAAGAGAGGAGGGCTAGCCAAAGGTCACCCAGTGATATCAATAGACTATACTTCCCAAATACTAGTCCAGCCCAATCTAATATGAACAACAATCACATTCTATCCTGTCTCTCAATGATGAAGCAACATCACTGGGGTTACCTGGTGAGCTAAATATTTGCCGCCTTATCACCTCTGAATCTTTCTGGCTAACATCCTATGTGTTGGATGAAGGAGTGAGAATGGTGAACAGTTATGGGAACTTTGAGCAGAGCTTTGCTACAACTGTGGCAACAGCACTTAAATCAACTTTTCCCTCCCTTTCTTTCTTTCTTTGTCTTTTTTATTTCCTCAATATCATTCAAGCAGAAAATTGAAAACATAGGAAGGAAAGGAAAATTTGAGAGGGAAGAAAGCAAGAGAGGACAGAATAAGAAGGAGAATATGAAAAGGTTGCACTCTACAGCTCAGGAAGTGACCAGGGAATTTCAGGAGCTATTGTCTAAAATTATAACTCAAATGTACAGCTCTGGTAGGAAATTCTGTCCCAGCAGCTGGAGTGGGACGCCCATGGAAGAACACTCTGGAGAGTGTGATTTGGTTGTTTCTCCCCCCCCCCCCCCCCCCGCATGTCAAGTGTAAAATAAGGAGCAACTATTACTTGGGCAGCCTGCTGTTTAAGGACTGCTATTCCTAGACCCAACAAAATCTTATCTAAACAGGGTAGAAATGTCTGTATTTGGAACTATTACAGGATTTGGGGTCCATCTTTGGTAGCTGCAATAGATAGCATAATTTGTTTAAAAATGTAATAAATTACTTCTGGCACCTGGACCAACATAAAGTCTTGGTGCTCTTTTGAAATGTTATGGCATGTGTGTCAGTGTGTGAAAGAGACACATATACATGTTCTTTAGCAAAGAAACAAGTCTCAGCCATATGCTGAACTTTAGGATAGTGTTAGATTGAGCAAGAAGTCAGGCTAGCTGATTCCCTGCATGAGCTTCTTACCTGTATTCTGAAATATTGGTACTGTTTGACAATGGGAAGAACTAAAAATTGGTCCTCATGTATTCCTTAAGGCTGCTTTGGATTTCCTGACTGCTCAGAACCATGCTTTTTCTTGCAAAAATTGTGAATAAGCCTCTATTGAAAGCCTCAAGCAGTAGTGACTTTTTTATTATTTTGACCATTCAACAACCACAGTGCTGTAGTTGTGTAGTGTGATATCTAGTTTCGTATGCAAATTCAAACTACCTAAGATCTGTTGCATTGATCCTGCTGCCTAGCCATTATCTGATAGCTCTTTTACTCTATCCCCAGCTTATGTAAATCCACATGCGCTATTGTGCAGAATTCAGATTTGAAGCAAAAGTTGGTGGGTTCAAAGACTGTTGGTTCCAAGTCACATAACTATTTATTAGTCATTGTTCCCCTCAATTTAACTAGTCTTTGCCCTTCAATAAAAATGTTGTAATACCTTGTGCCTGAGTGTTCCGATTTGCTGGATTTCATTCCTATTGCCACAGGCCTGAATAAGCTAGCCTGCAGCAAAAGAAGCAAGAAAGCATCTGTATTTTTTAATCATGCATAGAAGAGAGTCTGTGGCATCTCCTATGCATCTAGATCCTTTTAGCAATGCATCTTAATGACCAATCAACTGTATCTGTGTATATACTGCAGTCTCCAAAAAGTAACCCTGTGGCCCATGGAAGGGCGGAGGGAGAGGGACAAAGTTGGGCTTTATTATTGTTTTCCTTCATGTTGCTTCCAACTTGTGAAAACTCTAAGGCAAACATAGTTAACTGGGTTTTCTTGGCAAGATTTGTTGCAAGGGCATTTACAATTCCTTTTCCTGCCCAAGGTCAACCATGCTTGTGTCAAAGTTCAAATCCTGGTCTCACAGATTCCTATGCACTCAAAACACTGTGTCATGTTGAGTCTTTACTAAAACCAACCAGAATGTAAAGGAAAGCATTTGAGTTCTCTAGAATTCCTTGCTTGGCTAGATGATACAATCTTGTTGGGAATGGGTTGGGGATTTCTATAGACTTTAAATAGTTGTAGAGACTGCTATTGTCTTTTTTATGTGCCTGGGTATAAGTTCTCTTGTTCATTGATGAATTTTATCTGCCCTTAAGTATAGTGGCCTTGGTGTCTGTTGTGGCTTATCAAAATCCATGGATGCTCAAGTCCCATGATATACAATGTATAGTGTAATGGTGTCCCTTGAATAAAATGGCAAAATGAAGTTTTGGGGAGGGGGCAGTGGTGGGGATGAATACAGTATTTGTGGATGGTTGAATCAATGGATTCAAAATTTGTGCATATAGAGGGCCAACTGTAATTCCTGCCATTTGCTGATCAAGCCAATCACATGTCAATCATAATGTTTACAAAGGCATAGGGCTATATAAGTATGGCTGGTGATAGTGTCTAGCCATTCTTTGAGAGAACTTTGAACCTTATCCATCTCCCAGGTTCAGTGATCTGTGCAAGCAAAAAGCAAAAGTTTCAGCTCCAAGCATCTGATGTGAGTTCTCTGAGGAATTATAGATGAGAGAGAGAGATACCTCAGTGTTTTGCTTGTGGGCATCTAATTGGCCTTAGAGAAGCAGGATACTGAGTCAACCATTCTAGTTTAGCTAGTTTCTCTTATGAGTTTTACTTGTGACTGCACATTTCACTGGAAAGGTTTGGAGTGCCCTCAAAGTATGACAGAATTGATAGGATGGATGTTTCCCAAAGAGAAAAGGGCATAGTGTCCAAAGACTATCTATGGACCCTTGCAGATAATTAAACACTGATGTTGATTTACGTATTAGACACCTGTTTTTGCTAGCAGGGGTGTATCCACAGTACACATTTTTACTGCTATGCCTCCATACATGGAATCTTGAGATTTATAGTTTTGGTGATATATTTAGAATATTCTGCTGGAGAACTCCAATGGTCTAGTTCAGGGGAGTGGAGTAGCGTTCTCCAGCTCAAAAACCTATGTACATCATTACCAGCTCCAAAATTCTTTAGGATGAAGCTATGGCAGTTTAATTGCTATGTCATTATAGGTCTTGTTTCTTTCTTTTATAGATATACTACCATTGTTGTCCAAGGAACTGGAACAATGAAAGAGACATTTTTGCCAAGGGCTGACAGTCTAATTTTTTAAAAGGGAATGCAAAGGAAGGAAAGTATCCATATAAATTCTGCAGTGTTGATACAGTCCAAGTATCATTTCTTGTGACTGTATTGTGCTGATCAGCATTGGCAAACAGGTTGTGATAAATGTTGCCTCCTTGCAGCTACTTGTAGGGGGGAAGGATTGCTTTCACCATGTATTAGTACTGAAACATCATTACATTTGAAGATTCATATGAGCACAATATGTGTGTTCAAATCCTTTCCATGTGTTCAGCATAGATTGCTCTGAAGTAAACGTGTATAGGATAGATGATAGGTAGCCTATGCTATTTCTGGAAAGAATGAATGATGACAGCTGCCTTAATAAATAGGCCTCCACTTCCACAGGGATTAAGGGTACAAAACCCCAATAAAAGTGGAAAGCCATGAAAGAAGTTTTTAAAAACCTAAGGTTACATTTCTCTAGCAATTCCCCAAGTCCTTCTGTGCAGTTCTATAGTCAGTATCTACTATATCTTGGTGATCTATTTTGAAAGATCATTTTGGGTGCCACAAACCCTCCAATCTAGTTTCAAGCCCCACTTTATCCCTCTCTGTCATTCTGGGGTTTGTGGGCTTCTGCTACTATCTCTATTTCTGCTTTCTGCTATGGCTGAAAAAGCCATAGAAAAGACCTTGAGAAACCTGACTTGGCCACGGTGGTCCATTCCTTAGTTACATCCCGACTGGATTACTGCAACACCTTCTACATGGGGCTGCTTTTGAAGATGGCTCAGAAACTGCAGTTGGTGGAAAGGTCGACAGCCAGGTTGCTAACTGGAGCTAATTATAGGAAGCAGATAAAGGGAGCAGATATAGGGAGCCCCTATTTAAACAGTTCCCCTGGTTACCGATAAGTTTCCGGTCGCAATTCAAAGTGTAGGTCATCACCTACAAAACCCTAAATGGTTCAGGTCCTGCCTATCTTCGCGATCGCATTTTCCCATATGAACTGACATGGACCTTAAGATCTGCTGCAGAGGCACTTGTCTCGCTCCCACCACCATCACAAGCACAGTTTGTGGGGACGAGAAAGGGCCTTCTTGGTGATGCCCCCACGGCTCCTTCCCTAGGGATATTAGGCTAGTACCCACTCCGTCTACCTTCTGTGGGGACCTCAAAACATGGATGTTCAAATGCATATTTGAAAATAGTTAGGCCCCTGCCTATGATTGCCCAGCTCTAATTGACTGTCATATAAAATCTCAGCACTTTACCCCAGCCCTCTCCCTATAATCTGGTTTTGCACAGGCCCATGCCCAACCCTCTCTAATTTTGATATGTCCACCATAGTCCTGGTTCTTGTTATTGAGATTGGCTTTGATTTATTCCAATGCAGTTTTTAAAATTTACTGTTTTAATTGTGTAATTAGATTGTCATATGTTTATTGTGAGGTTTTTTTTGTTATTTTCCATTTTTATTTTTTTCAAATCACAACACAAAAAATTGTTCCAAACTGAGAAAAAGTTTCATTTTGTTTTTACATATAAAAAAATTACGTATAAAAATAAAAATGTTTATTGTGTTTTTAATGTGTTTTTACTTGTCTAACTTTTTTGTTATTGTGCTTGATCCCGCTTGTAAGCCTCCTCAAGTCCCTTCAGGGAGATGGTGGTGGGACATAAAAATAAAGGTATTATTATTATTATTATTATTATTATTATTATAGTTCGTCTAGAATAATTGTCTGTAATACCAGGACAATGGTACAGTGGCTGCTTTTGTGGATTGAAGCCTCATCCTACTGTTTTCCATGAGAGTAGGAAAGAATGTGAGACGTTTTAACATCTTAACCATGAATAGTGCAAAATGGAGAAATCTTGAGCCAGCAGTGTTCCCAGCCTCTCGAGGATATACAGTATGCCTTCTAAATCTAAGGCTCAGTTACATGTTGCTGTAGAACCAGTACACACCCATTACGTGAGAGATGCTGCATGGCCAAAAAGATGAGGCATGGAAGATCCATGATGAGATGTTCTGATGTTTTCCTCTTAGTTCATGTTGTATGCCTGCTGCACTGATGCTGAAAGAGAAGGATAATTTCTCCTTCTTAGCCATTTCCTCACTCAAAGTGATGATTAATCCCACAATTGAACACTGTACTGTATGTTTTTTGCAATATAGTTTCTCATTTCTACCTGTGGAATCAGTGATATGATCAAATGTTGTAAAACAGTTTATTTCAAGCAGCAATTTGGTCCTGTATTGTATTCTCTTAACTTTCTGTTGGATCCTTAATATCTTGAATTATACAATGTTTATTTTTTAAAATTGCAAACAGATTTTTCTCTTTTGTTGCAATGCTGTGGGTTTGTTAGTTCATTTGTTTGACCCAAGAGCCAAGTGATGTAACATAGAGGACCCTTTAATTACTTGTTTGTGCTTTCTTGGGTCCTGGTCAGGAGCATGTGGGCCTGCCCTGCCGTACAGAAAGGGTGACATTAGATTGGGTGGGAGGAATCCTGAATCATTCTTGATTTGCTGCCTAACATCCACTTTGGGAATTCCACCCTCTCCTAAAATGCAGCCAGATTTAAGGGTGTGTGTGGTGAAAGAGGGAGGGGCAGGGATGGGATCACCCCCCAGCTGTTCCTGACCAAAGCACATTGCTCTCCCGCACATTGCTGCAATTCTTTCCTGGGGAAACTGAGCCACTGCAAAAGCCAGAGAATTAATGCCATGGCCACTCTTCAGAAGCCCATCTCAAATAGCAGGAATTGACTCTACTTTCACCTCCATATTTGCTCTATGCTTTCTGGGTTTGGAGGTCAGTGTCAAGGTTTTAACATGGGATCTGTGGCAGGAGGTGAGTGTTAAGTAGAGACCAGAGTTGTCCATGTTTGCTTGCATTTTCTTGTGTGGGCTGCTACTTACACAATACAACTTTGGCTTTGTGAGAACTTTCTCTCCCTTGTAATTGTGTTTTGACGTTGCTGCAAGAACTCGCGTGCACCTATGCAGTAGTTGTTTCTATAATGCTAGGTCCATGGGAAATTCCATATATCCATACTATGTGTCTTTGAGGTGAGTGGAGTGATTAAACCTCTCTGGGTTTCAGTCTGAACTTTAAAGGAAGTGCCCAAGATGTTTATTTATTTATTTATTTATTTGGTACACTTGTATACCGCTAATATCTCAGCCTATGCGGCGACTCATTGCGGTTTACAATATATTTAAAACAACAATATTCCGATTTAAAAATATAAAATAAAATATAAAATACATACATATACATACACAGTATTGGGCCACCAATACAGACCGGTACATCTCATAATTAAAATCATAATCCAATTCGTTATCTGTGATTGCTAGTCCATGATCAAAGTCAACTTCCACTGAAAAGCCCTTTTAAAGTTCAGAGCTAACATCAGGAGACAATTCATGAAGCCACTAAAGTCTGAGCCACCAAGTGCCACTAATTCATATTTACATTTGTACTATGCAGTTGTTTCTAGACCTTTGTGATCCTCACAGTGTCCTCTATGAATGGAATCCTCTTATATTGTGTGCAGTGATGGAAGCACACAACCCAAAGAAAATTATCTGAATGAACAGTGATCAACTTTGGGTCCAGAAATATTTTGTCCTTTATCTTCTAAATGATTGTAAATATGGGACAGAGGGAATGTGCAGCTACTAGAAAGCATACCAATGTTCTGGCACTAAGATTCCACTGAATCAGGTTGTATATTATTATCTTTCTTTGTGGTTGGGGTTTTCAAAGAAGTGATGAACTAAACAGAGTTCATTGCATTGTGTTAAAGTTCAGCTAGTTTTTTTCATATGTGATGGTTCACTGTAAATTTGCTCCACTGATATAGTAGGAAATTTTGGAGTGCAGCCACCTGTTATGACAGTCCCCATAGCCATGACCCCGAGGAGGACCCAAAAATGCCAGCATTTATATTCATCCATATCAACAAACCAGTTCCATCCCTTTTCAACTCTACTGGGAGCAGATGTTTTGTAAAATTAGTGGGTCTTAATTGTGCATTAAAGTCAGGCCAAAATGCCTTTTCATTACAACATGGAAACTCACAAAAATACCTTGCAACTTTGAAAACTCACTTTTATGGTGTGGGCTGCTACTAAATACAAAATGGTAAGAGAAACATAAGGGAAGATGCCAGATGAAATTGTCAGCCTTGCTGATGAAAGATGCCAATCTTTTGTCCTTCAGAGCTTTGACTGTTGGGCTCCCACTGTAATAGAAAGAGTAAGCAAGAAGATGATGAAAATGGGATATTTGGGATAGTTGCTTGATTGAGACCCAGACTTTTAACAACGGTACATTGAACTGTGGCTCTTTAGAGAATGGGGTTAAATTTCCTGCTCAGCCATGGAAACCCGTTGGTGATCCCTTAGGTAAATCATACACTCTCAGCCCCAGAAAAATCTGTGATAGGTTCACCTTAGGTTCACTATGTTGGGAATGACTTGAAAACACACAACCTTTCTCTCCATACTGAGAAAATGCTTACAACCTTATTTGCACATTTATTTGTGATTTGTTTTTATGATAAAAAAGTAATTAATACAGGAAGAACTGGCAGGAAGTGCTGTCATAAACAGTGGCCTTGATACTGCACCTGATTCTCTAGCAGCATTCCCCAGTGGGTGGAAGTCGAAGGGCTGGACTCACCTAAAAATAACAATATGACAAAGCTCACTCTCATCCTGTTCACAGTTGAGAGAAGTACTGGAGTACAATTCATGTACTTTAGTGCTGCTTCTCATCCTCCACCACACGTATAGTAAGACAGTGGAAAGTCTTTGGTTACTGCACAGCTGTTGTGGCCATACAGGTTTACTTTCTTGTAGATCATGTTACAGACAGCAGAGGTCTGCCCAGGAATAAGGACAGTAGTAGCAGTCCATGTCTATTTCCCAAGTTGCTATGACAAACAGATTATGTGAAAGGCATTTCTGAGGGGTACTCTAGAGCAGAGGCAGCCCTAGGTAATTTTCAACAGTAAGGAAATAGTATTTTGCCCCCCCCCCCCCCCACCAATCACTGATATATATTTTCTGTTCGTCGTGGGAGTTCTGTGTGCCATGTTTGGTTCAATTCCATCATTGGTGGAGTTCAGAATGCTCTTTGATTGTAGGTGAACTATACATCCCAGTAACTACAACTCGCATATGTCAAGGTCACTTTTCCCCCAAGAGTGCCTCAAGAGTGCCCCTGGGCAAAATCAACTATACTGCAAATGCTTACTTTGCGTAATGGGTTGAGTCGCCCCTGCTCTAGAGTTACTTAAAACTAAACAGTGGAAAGTAAAGTTGTATAAGCATGGAAAAGTTGAGTCTTTCCACACATACATATACCATTTTCAGAAAGCATTTATTTGGGAAAGCTGACCAAATAAATAATTTTGATATTGTTCTTCTTCATCTTTTGTGTTAGGAAGTTTTTGTTGTGTTGCATTTGTCAAGATGCACTGAAGTTGCTGATGCTTCCTAGTTGTGTTTCTATGCATTTAAATAAAAAAAATCAGTGGAAAGAAAAAGATGACCCCTGTACCACAGTTTCATTAATCCACATCTGATAAAATATGTCCTCTAGGCATTTTCTAGATGCTCCAGTGCAACTCTGTGGTATTCTTAGACCGGATAGGCTTCATTTCAATAATGTCCATGGTTTTGCATTTCCACCACACACACCACCACCACCACCACCACCACCTTGAATATGGAGTTGCACTATATTGGTCCCCCCCCCCCCCCCCCAATCAGTTGGTTGGTCTCAGTAAGGAGCCATTTCAGTGGTTGCCACTTTGGGCACTAGTATGCTACACAGTTAGAACACTATGTTTCACTTCAACCATTATGACTCCAAGGGCTTTCTGAAAGGAAATCTAAATGCCCCTCCCTGAACTGCATTTTCCATGATCCCATACAATGTTGCTATGGCAGGAAAGGTAGAGTAATAACACTATTAACTGTTTAGTGTGATAGGGACCTTACTGTTTCTGTTCTCCTCCACTTAAGTATCACTTTAACTGCATGGCTCCATTACACAGAATTGGGGGATTTCCAGTTTTGTGACATGCTTATAATTCTTTTCCACATAACTTTTGTGCCTTCCCAAACTGCAAACCCTAGTATTCCATGGGCCACATCCATAGCAGTTAGTGTCATCAAAGCACTATAATAGCATAATGTGAAAGAGAGTCTCTCCTGAACCTTCTGACATGCACGGGAGACATAGGGGAGTGGGCTGTGTTTTTCTCTTGTACCTCACAGACCTTCTGACTCAAAGAACTTTTCTCCCAAGTTCCAGGCTCAAGGGGTGAGGGGAAGTAAAGTTGATCACAATTTGTTATGTATCTGCACTACAGAGTCATATTACTAGTTTTATAGTTTGGTAAAGCACTTGAAATTATCTGCAAGGACCTGTAGTACATCTTGCTGGACTATACAACCCTAGCACTTTCAAGATGAGAATTCTCCCCAAATTAAAAATCCCAAAATTCCATAGGATGCAACCGTAACAGTTAAAGTGGTACCACAGTGACCTAACTAATACATGCAGACCAGTGGTCCTCAAACTTTTTAAGGAAATGGCCTATCACAGTCCCTTAGACTGTTTTTTTTTGGGGGGGGGGTGGACTGTGGTTTGAAAAAATAATGACTTTCCTATGTATATTGCGCATATCTTCTTTGTAGTGCAAAATGTTTTGAAAGAATGCAATAGTATGTAAAACGAATAATTTTAACCGACATGAACTAACCTGTATTTCAGTGTTAAGTGTTGGCCTGCTTTTGACAGATGAGATAGTCAAGTTAATTAGGATTGTTGTTGTTGTGTGCCTTCAAGTCATTTCAGACTTAGGACAACCCTAAGTCCAAAGTTTAGGGTGGGGGTGGATTACATGACCTTGGAGGGCCACATCTGACCCACGGGCCTTCATTTGGGGACCCCTGATGTTGTGTTCAAGATATCCTGCGGATCTCAGAACCAAAGTATTAGGGAAAAGGTGAGTAGAGAGAAGATGTAGATGTACCATACTGATGGATGCCACTGCATTTGGGGACACAAGCTTTTGAAAATACTCTTCCAGCACCAACCACTCAGTGCTGTGCACTTCCAGCTGTATACAAACTGCCACCAATTTGTAGTCCACATATTGGGTGAATGTCAATTCCTCTTGTCCACAGGCAGCATGGACCTTAGAAGTGATTAGAGTTGTAACCGAATACATCAGAAGAGACCTCGGGGTGAGGAAAGCAGCTGTAAGATTTACATTTCCTTGGGATGTTTATGCCCTCTTTGCTCTGGGATTCTCCTGCCCAGATTTTAGCTGGAATCCCACATTTCCTATTCCTTCACATTCCCTGGAGACACTCACCTCTGTGGTTTGAAGTGTAGTGCAAATTGTTTTCCATTCAAATACCTTTCTTGTGGGACTCTCAAGCCAAGGAGGCACCCTATTATTATCTATATTTCCTGTTCCAGACAGATGATAAAACCTCTCCCCTTTTGCATTTTTATTCTTGGGAAGGTTTTCATTTCCCATGTCCCACCAGCATTGAAGCCATGCATATCTTCATATGCTGTTATATTGCAGTTTCCAGCAACCCACCCTCACTAGTAGTGGTAGCGAATGCTGGGAGTAGCTTCTCAACAACATCTGGAGGTCCACATCATTCCCACCCTGCCCTGCCTTCTACAAAGTACCTCCTATAAAGCAATCTTCCCTTGCTTCCCAATGTAAGAGAATGCGGATTTATGATTGTTGGCAATGCCATTTATTTACTTTTGTTGTGTTTCTAGTTCATGATGTCAACTGGATTTTTAAATATATATGCAGTTCATACATTTTTTATCAGCTGGATTGTAAACTGCTTTGGGGGCCGTGGCTTGGCTGGGAAACAGGATACAAATAGTAAAGAAAACTTCCTCCAGAGATTAAGGGAAGGACTCCATCCAACAAAAACTGGGTTTGGTGACTAATTAAGTTATATCTACAGATATTGCCTCAGATTGCATAATGAATTTTGTATCTAGAAGGAAGAGACACAATTAGCTATATGGTATCTTTCCTTACCAACAGAAACTCTACTATACACACACGCACATACATACAGCGAGGCCCAACTCTTAAGATTTCACAGGCACTGCCTGAATGCTTTCGCACTTGTCAGTGTAGTTCTTAGGATTAGAAGTTTCCTTTTTATTATTTAAATAGAAGCCTATCAAATGTATACCGTACATGAGTGTGTGAACAGATGGTGCTGCAACAAGTAAGAGTTTTCTTCAAGCTTACTGTTTCATTCAGATGCCCTTTTACTATCTCACTTTAATCTGGTCATCTTTTCAGCCACCATAGGCTTCTATTTTCTGTAACTTTTGAAATCAAAGTAGTCCTCTCTTTCCTTGAAATTCATCTCCCTGCTAAAATATTTTATACCTATGGGTTAACTTTGCAGAGAAAGATTTAAAAAATCTGTTTGATAATTGACTCTTGTTACATTGTGTAAGCCACAATGTAAAGACTGATGCTCAGTTTTTCAAAGTGTATCTGAGTTGGAAATATTCAGGCTTTAAAATGTCTTTTTAGCTGAAATATAGTCAAAACCTTAGAAGACATGGCCTTGACAGTTCAGTCATTCTCCAAAGTTGGCCTCGGGCTGTAATTCCAAATGCAATTATCTAGAAGCTGTGAGATTTATTTGCTGGCAGAACTTGGAAAAGACTAGTCAAAATAACACATTTTACTTGTAATTAATTATTATTATTATTACTGGCAGCAACTAAGGCATAATTGTTACATTGTAATTATAATATAACGAAGGCAAATATCATTCCTCCTTCAGCACAAAAGGCAATTGCAATACTAGTTAGCTAACCATCCTATGGGGGAGATGAGCTTGGGATAATCAGTATACTTTTGAAAGTAGCTTTCTTGGTTCTTCTTCCAAGGAGTTGAATACAGGTTATTTGCAGTATGATTTGGACAGTGCCAAAGAGAGGATAGGAGTGCTAGAAATCAGCAAGTCAGTACAAGTAACTGAAAGGCGGGTGCATCTTCCAGCTCTTTCGTTGACATAGTGGCATCTAAAACATTAACCTGGCATCAGTATTACAGGAAGAAGAAAATCTAGACTGAACCAAAGTAATCCTAAGGAGCTGGGCTGGAACTTTTGCTTAGTTGCTCTAAGGAAGCATCAGGAGGAGCAGGATTTCCTGGTGTTACATCCAGGTTCATATAGTTCCTGTAGAGGAAAGATTTGTCTTGAGAGCTATTGTCAGATTTGGCCAGCTCGCTAATTCTAATTCAGTGGTTGTTAAGATCTAAATACCCTTTGGTCACCAGATACCATCTCATCTTGAAAACTTAGCATGGTCAGCTTTAGTTAGTATTTAGATGGGAGATGCCAACAAAGACCAGGTGCCATAGGCTATTTTTCAGAAGAAGGAATGGGCAAAATCACCTTTGAGTGTTCCTTGTCTAAGAAAATCCTATGGAATTCACAAGATTTCTATAAATTGATGGATAACTGTTGACCAGTGAGCTTTTGGACTTCATTTCCCAGAACCCTTGATTATTGGTCATGTTATTATTATTATTTTACTGACACAAAAACACAGTATGTCACAGCAAGCAAGATATATATGCTGGATTTCGTATCACAAAATCACAAGTTGAACACTTCCCAAGCATCTAAAACTGTGTGATGTGTTTTCAAATGTTATTTGTTTGTTTGTTTGTTTGTTTGTTTGTTTGTTTGTTTCTAGGCCGCCCTCTCTCCCTCTGTTCCCTGGGGATCCTGCAAATTGAAATGCCAAGTTGGAGCTTCTTGGCTGCCCAACAAAGCCAAAGTTCACTATCCAAGCTCCAAAATTTGGGACTGAGGAGAGAAACAGGGGATGATCCTTGACCTTCTATGGAGCTGTGTGACATGGGTGGGGTGTCACAGTTGCAATCCTATATAAGCTTTCCCTGGGAGTAAAGCCTCTTGCTTAAAGTGTTCTTGGGGGTCCAAGTAGATACATTATTGTACTGAAGTGGAGTGGGCATGTATCCTGATGACCAAGACCAACAAAATAGCTGCTTCTTGATCTCACCTGGTATACTTCAATGCCTGTGAACCTGGACAAGGGCTCCTAAAACCAAAACCCTTTCCTCTGCCTTAGCTGTGTCATCCTCTGAAGTGCATGACAAAGGATATTCCAGTCCAAAAGGGACAAGTTTCCTAGAGTAGTGTATACAGTCTTCAAGTTTAACTTGGTTTCTCTCCAGCACCAGGGAATTGTGATAATGACCTAGACATTCCCTACTGTCACCCCTGCCCCCACACTGTGATCTTAAAGTTGTGGTCATCTTTTTGTAGACAGTTAACTCTTCACCCAATTACACTGTTATTCCTGCTTTGTTTGCCTATTAACCTAAATGCCCCTCCTGACTGCTGGCTGTAGTTTCCCGAAGGCTCTTTGAAGCCCCTTCTTGTCTGTGGGTTTTATTCATAAGCTATTTACACGGTATCATTTCCCAAAAACAGTGCCAATCTGGGAAAGAGAGAGTACCCAGAGCAGGAAATTGTCATTCCCTTGGGCTTGCAGGAGCTGGAAAACAATGCTAAAGAGGGGAGGCATTTCTCCCCTACCAGGGGTCTGTCCCTCTGCATTGGCCTCCCTTTCAGCTTTCTGCCAGGAGCTTTTCTGAGCTTCAGCCTCAGTACTCCTGTGGGCCTTACTATCTCTGTGTCTGTTTCCTATCTATTGGGAGGGCACAACTCCAAGGCCATGCAAACCTTCTGCTTTCTCCACTCTTGCAGTGGTTGTTTTGAAGAAGCCTACACCAGAGAGCTTTCTTTTGTTTTTAAAAAAGTAAGTTTATTTTAGGTGGGTGAGTAATATTAACAATCTCTCCTTTGGTCTTCCAAGTTTGTTTTCATATATTGCTCAGGAGGTCTGGCTGTTTCACTTGAAAAGGACATGATGGCTCCGCTGTGTTCCTTGTGCAGAAGGCCAATGCATGTGGGCAGGGCAGCGTCTGCTATAATGCACACAGAGAGGCCTATCTTAATTCCTCCGATTATACATTACCCTAGCATCAGGCATACACACCATCCCCCAGCAACTGGTGTTCAAAGCCAGACTGGACATGTAGCTGGAGTAATTAGCAGCCACTGATAGTTTATCCTCCATGAGGATTTGTCTAATCCCCTTTCAAAGCCATCCAAGATGTTGTCCACCATAACATCACAGGGGAATAAATTCCATAGTTTAACTGTATAGTGTCTGGGAAAGACTTTTGTCACTCCTGACTTTCAGCTTGATAGCTTCACAGTCTGAAACTATTAAACATGGGGTGGGAGGATTCTACCTATTGACATTCACTCGGCACACAACTATATATCCTTCTCTTATAGATTCCAAAATAAGCATACAATCAGTCCACCACGTTTTCTGGGATTAGGGGCACAGGATAATAATAATAATAATAATAATAATAATAATAATAATAATAATAATAATAATCCTTTATTTATAACCTGCTACCATCTCCTGAAGGACTCAGTGCGGCGTACAAGAGGCCGAGACCCTATACATCAATAAACAACAACAAACAATACATCAATAAATAACTCAAGCTATAGACATTGACAATGACAATGTCTGTTGTTGTTCAGCTTAAACATGTTGTTTTTCAAATGAATTAAAAATACTGGTTCTTTTTCAGTCTGAGAAATAACTCTGTAGGAATCACTAGGTCTTCCAACATGATTCTATGGTCAACTTGTGATGGTAATTGACCATACAGCCATGCTGGCAGAGTTTGTGATTCCCAGAGGAAAAAAAATCAACTCTGAATAATTAAATCTAGAAAATCAAACAACAAATATGGAGAACTTAGGCTTTCTAAGATAATGAGCCCCACCATCATAAACTTTGCTTATAGGGAGATTTATATATAAGTCACTTAATCAAACTACAGGAAAGGAGATTCCACCTGAACATTAGGAAAAACTTCCTGACTGTGAGAGTTGTTCAGCAGTGGAACTCTCTGTCCTGGAATGTGGTGGAGGCTCCTTCTTTGGAGGCTGTTAAACAGTAGCTGGATGGCCATCTGCCAGGGGTGCTTTGAATGTGATTTTCCTGCTTCTTGGCAGGAGGTTGGACTAGATGGCTCACAAGGTCTCTTCCAACTCTATGATTCTATGATTCTGGTTGCTGTCTTCTACAGCCTTTCTGAATGTTGTATATCCTTTTTAAGATGCAGTGGGCAGAAACATTCCTATCTTACAAAATGTGAAAGCTTGCGGGTTCCAGTGGTTCAAATCTAGGTTTAAGTCTGAACTTTAATGAAATGGGTATTTTATCCTATGCCCAAAACTAGGACTAGCACTTTAAACAGGTTCGTTACAGTTCAGACTAAAAACTTGGAAAAGTTTCACTTCTCAACTTATGAGAAAGCCATCACTTATGAATGAATTAATTTGAAAATTGTCGCAGAGATCAGATGAAGGTGAGATTATGGGCTGGGAGGAGGAAGGACTGCTAAGGCAGGGGAGTTCTCTGGATTATTTTGGGACTAAATGTTGCAGTAGCAAGCTTTCTGTCTCCTTTGCTCTTGTCTTCCGCATGATAGATGGAAAGAAAAGAAAAGTTTGTGTGTGTGTGGCTTAGTGGTAGCAATGGTATGAGAATTTTGTGTCTTTCTGCAATTATAGTCAGATGCAGGTCCTGCTGTCCTGGAAAAACTCCCACCCACCATCACTCTGGGGCTGTTGAAGTGTGTGAAAGAGGAAAACCTCACATTAATTGGTGCTTTGTTTCCTTATCAGAGCCATGTTTCTGGCTGCCACAGCAAATCCAACAGCCCACCCAAAGCATAAGCCATGAATTAAAAGTCTCCATATGTATCACTTCCCTGCCCACCAGGGCCCTTAGAGCATTGTGCAAACACACACACACATGCACACACAACATCTTCAAAGCCAAAACCTGAAATGGAACATGTTTTAAAAAACAACCCTAAAACCGATTTCAGAAACAACCCTAGAACCGATTCCTGGTGAAACAATGGAGTTTTTACTGCCTATCTAAAATTCAAGGGAGGCGTGGAACCAGCCTAAGCCCTTGGAATGGAACTGTACAATTTGGGCTGTTATGGGGGAAAGTCCCTAGTGTACACTCTCAGACCTGATTCCTCTGACTGAGGGATGGGAACTCTAATGAAAATAACGATTCAAATCATGGTCAAACTCCTATGAAAGTTAGCAGTCCTGGAGATAATTCATCCTGTCTGTCGTTCAACAAGCTCTATGTTTGAAGAGGGAGAAAATGTGGGCAATTTTAATACAACTCTGTGAAATAGTTTTAATTGGCTTATCTTGCATAGGGAGAGGAAGTGAGGAACATCACCTTCACTGGACATTATCTGCCCTTCCCCTGCCAGTAGAAAGCCAACCGTGTAGAAAATGCACACAATGGTACTCAGTATATGTCCTCTTTCTGCTGGACTTACATGGGCCAATGGCAGGTCCGGCCCTACTATTAGGTGGAGTGAGGCAAACAGTTAGAAATATACAATTATTATTTAACATTAGCATTTATGCCACTTGGAAGATTACAGTGATCTAGTCCCAGCAGAAGGGTTTCAAGCTCACAGGACAGTTTACACCAGTGGTTCTCAACCTGTGGTTCCCCAGATGCTTTGGCCTTAAACTCCAGAAATCCTAACATCTGGTAAATTTGCTGGAATTTCTGGGAGTTGAAGGCCAAAACATCTGGGGAACCACTGGACAAGTAAAGGAAAAATAAAGGGGTAATGTGAAAAGGTTATAACAAACATGGTGAGAAATGCTTGTTCAGGCAAGACGTCTTTGTGAGCTTTGAGAAAAGAAGAGTAAAATGTTAATATTGCATTGGCCTGAGGGGAAATGCTGTTCAGGTATAGCGTGGAAAATAGATGAACTGAAAAAGAAAGGAAATGACTGAAGAGGTATCGGGGCTTCAAACGGCAAGTGGTTCTTTTGCCTGTTTGAACAGTAAAATCAATCACTTGTGCCAGTTACCAGCATAGCAATCTCATCAGGTATCTTATGGGGCAGTATATTTAAATTCCTCTTGTCCAAGTACCTAGTTGAAAAATGTCCAGGGGGTTAATATGCCAAACAGCTGGAAACATTTCAATTTGATTTTGCGGCTTCTTTCAGGTTAACAGACCAAAATGTTTCAGAGTTTCTTTTAAGCAACCCCATAATATTTTCTTTCTTGTCGCTTTGTCCTTATTACAGTTCAGGTCCCCTTTCATAGAAGTTGGCAGTGAAGTAACAATTAAAACCATGGAACGGTTTGTGCTGCTACATTGCTCTCGCTGCTCGCTATGTAACTTGATGGTGTGTGCATTTGATTTTCTTCACAACTGGAAGGGGCTTGTGTGTTTAAAATATTTTTTTCAGACACCAGATGGGTACCTTGTGTCTGAAATTTTTGTGCAGGCTCTTTTATGTGGTGTTCACTACACATTAGAATAATTGTATATGAAAGGTTTCAGACCCCCAACAGTGGGGAAATGTACCATGTTACATCATGGCTCTTTTCCAGGTACGTTCTGTTATTTTTATAGAGCTGTTTTTAAAGTCAGCTTTGGGTTTACTTTTTTTTTAAAAGATAGTTTTTTGAAAACATAGTTGAACATGCCTAGAAGAAGCAATTTTTATGATTTGTTGTGAATGTAGTTGTTTTTTAAATTTTGAGTTCCATTTTACACATGTTACACAGTGAAACACTGCTGAAGACGTGGGTCACTGGACTAGACTGTCCAGAGCAGAAGTGGACACTGTGTAGCCATGGAAGTGGCTGCTACAACTTTTGAGACCCCCATTGACCTTCTCCAGCACCACCACCCTGTCAAATTGTTTAGCTAAAATCCAACTCAGGGATGCCCAGACATATACATTGCAGGATGGTCCCCAGCCCCAAACATTGAGGGTTGAAAGGTAATGTGACATCACCCCAGGTTCCCTAACATGGTGGCTGTGATGGCATGGTGCAATCCTCCAGAGTCCCACAGGAGCTGAAAATGGGGTTGGGTGACCTTCTGTGCACCAGAGGACACTCACACTTGGGCTAAAGCAGACATCCTCAAACTGTGGCCCTCCAGCTGTTTGGGCCTCCAACTCCCAGAAGCCCTAGCCAGCTTGTTCAAAGGTCAGGCATTCTGGGAATTGGAAGCCCAAACAGCTGGAAGGCCGCGGTTTGAGGATGCTTGGGCTAGAGTATCAGGGCTTGACCTACTCAGCTACAAAACTTTATCAGTGACTGACCTATATTCACCAGTGTTTTGCTTACTGCAGAGTATTCTAATGAGAATAAAAGACAGCGGAGAACATAAGTCAAAGTTAATTTGATATCAAATAACAAAGATGTTAATGGCTCAGGTGTCTTGCTTTAAACTGTTTGGCTTGTTGTAAGCCTGTCCAAATGTTGAGACCATCTCCTGTGGAGAGATGCTTGATGGGAAGGCAAAATCACACCGTCACTTGTGTTGCTCTCAGACTGTGTAAGTTATCCCTTCCCTTGTGATCACCTTCTAGTCTTGTAGGTTTTAGGAAGGGTTGAGACACATCTTTTCAAACTGACCACTGAAACTATTTTGGGATTTATTGGGACTAATTTAGAGTCCCATTGTTTGTAATAATGATTTGATGGTTTTATTGTTTAATTTGTTTTAGTGATGCTGTACCTGTCTAGAGTGCAATTTTTCCCAGTGAAAGAGTGGAATTGAAATGTAACAGAACACTTCAACATGATTTAGGAGAGATGCCTTAAGAGGGAGGCAATGTGAGGAGTGGGTGGGTCTTCACCCACTGCATGGTCCTCAAATGTGAAGGAGGTTTGCTCTCATACTTTAGAGCTGAGCCAACGAAGACTTGTCTGAATACAAACATGTACCTTGGTCTTCTGGTCCCAAAACAAATGAGTGTTGATTTTGAACTTGTTAACATGAGAAAAGTTCACTAAGTTAAATAGAGGTTTACTTCATTGTAAGTAAAACCAGAGCTGCAACAGTAATGGATATTTTTGCATGCTTGCTGGGAAGCTCTTCAGCATTATCCTAACCATGGAAACTGCTTTTCCAAAAGCAATGCCTGTGCAGCTGCAATAACACTTGAAATGACCCAAACATGGAGACTGATCACTCTGGTCCTTAGCATGGGCTTAGTGATGGCTGTCCATCCTGTTCATCCCCATAAGTGTCTTAAAGCCTCAGTTGCCATAGTCCTAAACAGAGTTTGGGAAGGTTACTTTTTTGGAACATAATCTCCAGAATCCCTTACTCACTATGCTGGCTGGGGGATTCATAGGCCGAAGCAGTAACATTTTTAGAGGCCGAATGGCAAACTAAGCATTTCTTTATTGAGGTTTCCTATATAAAATGGTTGGCAGTTGAACACCACTTTTTATCTAGCAATCACAGTTCTGACATGCCTCGCTGCAAGACCTCCGCTTTTTTCCAAGTTAATTTATCTAATACTTTCAAAACCCAGTAGACCAAAACAAAGCTTTTTTGCACCTTTGCCAGTTAAGAAATGTGTAGAATGGAATTTACCAACGGAGCAGAATAACAAAGACTTAAAATGGGCTTAAGGCTTGCCACAGGACATTTGGAAACATTATATCCAAGAATGCAAATATAAGCACATCTAGCCTGGTTTTCTTGGCTTTACTTTTGCCACCATGGTGATTCAAATATGGGGACTTCATAGGGATGAGCCTCAATTCTCTTTTCCTCTTAAACTTATCCAAGATTATCAGGTATGTAAGTGTGCATGGGAAATTAGTCTCCTATGGAGCTTCTATGTTCAAGTGAATAAATAGCACAGTTTTGGATAACTTGGAGCAAGCTTGCTTCCCATGTTCACTGTTAAAACTGATGAGTAGAAATTTTTCAAAGATGCAAAAACTGCTGATGTGCTGATTTGACTCTATTTCCCTTTTCTCAACAATGTAATATGCATTCATTTGACTTAATGCTATTGGGGTCTCTTCCCATCTTGAGAAACAACAATTGGACACTTTTAAAAACATTTTTTCCCCTTGAGAATTGTGAGATATACTGTCAAGCCACATATCCCAGCTCTTCTCTACTCCAAAAACACATGACTTCTGATTCACAATGAACTAAAACTGAATGCAAGTGAGTTCTAAATGTGTAAATCAGAAATACTAAAAGCAGATTAAAAATACATCACATAAACTCTAACAGGGAATATTTCTATTTTAGCATTCTAAAGTTTTGCAGCTGTATGCAACCCTTGAGGACCCATCAAATCCTCTATTGTCAGCCAATTGGGGGTGGGAGCAAGAAATCTCTACCTCCACTGGTACAGATTAATCCATTATCAGTTCTTTCAGGTGGACCTTTGCCCAAAACTATCTTAAATAGCATCTAAATGCTGGCTGCATGTGACAGAATGCTGGAGCTGACAGACAAGAGCTTCCCCCCGCTCCCCGGATTCAAACTGCCAACCTTTTGGTCAGCAGCCCTGCCAGCATAAGGGTTTAACGCATTATGCCACTGGGGGCTCCTGGGGGCTTTAGGGTTCCATTCTGATATGAACTGTGCATTTCAATCCAGATGATGAGCTGTGTATTCTTCTGGAATTATTGGCATGGGCTCCTTTATGATAGTTTGAGGAAATTCTCTGAATTAATGTCTTCCATGTATACATACTGGTGTGTTCATTCAGAGGCTTAATAGTAGTGGTAAATGCTAGTCCTGCAGTTCGCTCCCCCCATGCAGTGAATATGTCTCCAATGACTGGTTATTGTATCCACAAAATGAGTGACTCCATTCACAGATTGCAAAATACCAAATTAGGCACATCTACAAAGCGGTTAGAGAGTAAACAAACAAAGATCAGAAATAGCCATGTTTGTAGAAACACCCTGTCTCTGTTTATATCAGTTGCAGCCCTGTCATTGTACAAAAGTAGGCAGCCGTAAGAAGTTGATCCCATTGCTTTCTGCCTTGTGCCCATCAGCTTTGAGACAGACACATTGGAGAGAGAGAGAAAATCTCTTGGTTTCCCACCCTTGCATCATTGTAAAGTGCAGAGCATTTCATCTCTAGAATTATTTATTATTTATTTACTTTATTTATACCCCGCCTTTCTCTACCTCAAAGGGGACTCAAGGCAGCTTACATAGAGGCAATTATTCAATGTCTTGAAAGACATACAATTCCAAAAATAAAATTAAATCAGATTAAAATTAAAAACATATTAAACATTTAAAAACACTACATTTCATATTAAATTCACACCATCCATAGTCCTAGTCCAAGCCGTTCTACAGTGATTCCATATATTCCAGATCTGTTAATTGCATTGCACTATTCTCCGAAGGCCTGATCCCACAGCCAAGTTTTTACCTTTCTTCTGAAGGCTAGGAGGGAAGGGGCTGATCTAATGTCACTCTAATGGGGAGGGAGTTCCATAGCCGAGGAGCCACCACTGCGAAGGTCCTGTCTCTCGTTCCCACCAGTTGCGCCCACAAAGGAGGCAGGACTGAGAGCAAAGCCTTCCTGGATGATCTTAATCTCCGAGACGGTTCATTGGGGAGATATGTTCAGACAGGTAAGCATTCAATGACATTCAACCCCAGACCACTCCTGGCATGAAACAGAGAAAGCCTATGTTATTATTCCCTGTTCTCTGTCTTTAGCAAGAAAGTCAATTCTATGTATAGTGGGTTTCTTTGCCGTGGGATGGACATCTCTTCATAGCTCTAACAATATGTACTTCCATAACATGTGCTGAGGATGCTGGCATTTGTTGTTGACAGCTGTGCATTTCAAATGTAGTTTGAAACATCTCTACTCAGCCTGTAACACAGATATTAGTGGGGATTCCACTTTTGACTTTTAGTTTATTCTGAATGTTAGCCTTGCCTTTAATGAAGTTCCCAAAGTGCTTGATCTATTTTGGGAATAAGGTTCAGCACCTTGGATAGCTCTTACAAGCTTTGCACAAAAACCCAAAGCATCAGTGTACGTGAGGTTTCATTTCATTGTATGTGATGACCCATAGAAATTACAGCAGGTGCCATTCTGGCTTGATGGCCCAGATGCTGGCTTGAACATTTGTTGTTTGGCTGTAAGTAATACATACAGAGTGTTTTCAGGATGGTCCTCCTCTCTCTCTCCACTTTTTTCTCTACATCTATATTGATGATGCCTAGTGTTCATCTTAAAGCGTGGAAGTTGGAAAGAGTTCTGAACATAAGACAGCCACACCAGCACAAGACATGTAAACAAGGAAGACCAGAAAGCCTTGATGATCCAAAAATATTTGGAGGGCGTGCTCAAAAGAAAACACCATTTTAAAGGCAGAGCAAATTGAATCAAATGTTGGAATTTCACTCTCTTCCTTCTTTTTTCCCCCTCCTTCTTTTAAGTAAAAATATTTCCACAAGAGGTGTGGGAAATGTCTGACCAATAACAGAGTCAGAATAATAAGCTGAGATCAAACAGTATCTCCTGCTTTATGTTTCCAAAAGGAATGTTTACTTTCTTTGTGATGGTAAAGCTTTTCCTGACCCATTCTTGGTTTTTTGATATTCTGAAGGCACTTCAGGTGTTTATTTTTGCTAAGGATACAGCCTGTTTCTGCATTAGCTTTTCTCCTGCAGGCAGTTGCCACCTTCTTCCTTTTCCTTGTTTCTCCACTAATGCTTCACTTCTTTCCTCTCAACAGACTTCCCTGTTAGCCATTATTGTTCAGTGAGGGAACCATGGGCATTGTGGTAATGCACACAGTTTGGGAAAAAGACTTAGAATCACCATAAGTCAGACATGACTTCAGCACCTAAATCTACCAGCGAGTATAGCCTTAGGCTTTGATAGTTGTATTTCAGAATTATCATTTTTCCACTACACAGGAGGCAGGATTGTAAGGAAGAGGAGAGCCAGCATGGTGTAGTGCTTTCATTGTTGAATTGCAACTCTGTAAAATAGGTTTTGAATTCCCACTTGGCCATAAAGCTAACTGGGTGGTTGTGGACACATCGCTACTCAGCCCCAGAAAATACTGAGATTGGGTTGCCTTAGAATCATCATAAGTCAGACATGACTTGAAGGCACACAACAACAATGAAGGAAAATCAGAAAGCAGTGATTCTCCAGGTAATTTGGACTGCAGTTCTCATATATCTTCACCACTGGCTGTGCTGGCTAAGGCTGATGGGAATTGTAGGCCAAAGAAATATATAGAGGCCACAAGGTTAACTAGGTTGTTTAGAAATACCAATGAAACAAGTCTACTAAACAAGAGAGTGGAAACCTGAGAATGGTTTTCTCCACCAATATTCTAATCTCCTTCTTTGAAATAACTGTTGTTTAGCTTACTTTTCAAAGCTGATCTTCCAGACAGAACAGAAAAGAAATGGTCCTACAGTGATAAGAGCCCCAGGAGACACAGACCTTTCCTTGTTTTACAGTGAGTTCATCATAAGAAGGGGAGGGGGAGACTTTCTTTTTTAATCTGGTCTCAAAAATGAGGCCTCATGTCCTTTGATCTCTAAACTGATGCATGGATAGAGGAGGTTAATTCTTCCTTGTGGTAATACCATGGGGTCAGCAGGTCTGGTTAATTTGTTACGAACTCTTCCTACTGTGAGGCAGCTTTGGTTCTCCCATCTCATATTTCAAGCAGAACAGAACTGTAATATAATTTAATCAAATCTATAGGTCAAGACAAAAGGTTTGTAAACTCTGTGAGTGCAGGCAGTATATATTGTCCCAGTTATTCTTATCAGATGATAGTATTATTGTCGTGGCAAATCCAAGTAAGTGGTGACTGACTGGATCAAAGATAAAACTATTGTATGGGCATGCATGGGATAGCTCAAGATTCTGGCATGTCTGAGGTAGAGCAGTCAATGTCAACTTCTCCCTTTCCTTGCAACCTAAGTCAACGTGCATAGTACCCAGTGCCAGCCAAATTATTTGCACCTGATACAGAAATTCCTGCATGTTTCTCTCCCCATACCTACAAGTCAGTAATGAAAAAACGAGTAACAGATTCTGCAAAGGTCTACTGTATAGTCTTATCCTGCTTTGGAGGTAGCTATAACCTATCCTCCAACATTTCTCAGATCAATGTGCATGTGGCTAAATAACATCAGAGTGTGGTCAAAATGGGGAAGTTATTAATAAGAAAGAACACAAAAGGTAGGAAAAACTATAGCCATTTGCTTTTTCATGAGCCTACCTGGAAGGTTGCACCCTTCCACAGCACTCCCCACTCCTGAGTCAATGGATTTCAAACTATTTTAGAGAGAAACTGGGACTTTTTAAAAGCAGCTGATTATATACGATGGTAGAGGATTAATCGAGACTGTCCTTGTCAGTGGAAGGGCATGTGATGCAATCCTGAAATATATGTTAGCAAAGCTCTTGCACAAGCTCTAGCAGGGTTAAACCAAACTTGGTTTGACCAAACTTTGGCTGTGTATCAATCATCCAAGGACTAACCTATCTAAATACAGTAGCCTGGCTGCCTTACTCTGCCTGATAGTAAGACTAGTTCTGTGTGTGGATTCGCTTGTCTAATATGTGTGTCGTAGTATGCATATGATATATGAAAGAGAAGTATGTTTTATATACAGTGGCTGCATTCTGGAAAGCAGTTACTAATAGCATACATCTCATGGTAGAGTATTTAAGGGATTTCAGTCAATGAAACACTGTCTTGTTGGGGCATTACCAACCCTGATGTAATTGTTTTTGTTTTGAGCCAAACTTCTATATTGATACTTAAGAAAACTTCCAAGTTTATTAAAGAAAAGGTATTATTTGTCATTGTGAGATGAACAATCCATCTTTAATATCCTTTAATTTCCCTGTTGCAATAAAACCCCAGAATGATTATTGCCTCAAAAAGTGCCATTCACTTATAGCTTCTGTAATTAAAATGTATATTTACCACAAGTTGGCTACTAACAATTAAATCAGCAACAGGTTGAAATGATACCCAATATATGACCAACACAAACAGGTGCACAAGAACAGTCAAATACTTAGTACATTCTTTCAAGGTATGTTACTAGACAATAGAGTAATAGAAGGAAAGGTAAATATGTTTCATTCCAGTAGCTGGAATTCCCGACAGCCTTGGAAACGACCAACACAAAGGAACAATTCTGAGAGCTATTTCTCTCTCCAGTGAAGGACTTCCTGAGACTGTACCTCACACTCCCCCTTTCCCACTGAAAATAAGTGAATGAATGGAACCGGTAGCCTTGTAGCAACAATGGCTGAAGGTGGTGTGTGATTTATTTGCAGGACGTTGGGGGGGGGGGGGGAGGATCTTACCTGACACCTCAGGATGAAGCACATACAGACTTCCTTCTCTAGGACCACAAGCTCCTTGGCCTCAAGATTGTAAAACAGAGAACAGGACTCCACACTTAGAGGTGGTACCAAGCTACAGATAGAGAAAAGAGAAGTAAGACAAGAGTGCAGAATTAAGACGGGGGACATGAGAGAAGCCTCCTCGCAGGATTGCAAGACATCCGGGCGTCCCCTGGGCAACGTCTTCGTAGACGGCAGATTCTCTCGCCACAGAAGCGACCAGCATGCAAGCAAGCAAGCAAAACAACCAATGGTCCTTTTCAGGACCAACCATGACAATAATCTCAATCAATATCGAAGGCATGTCAGCTGCCAAAGAGCAACTGCTCTATGAACTGTGCCGAGATAAGAAATGTGATGTGCTGTGTGTCCAAGAAACACACAGGGATGAACAACAGAAACGACCCAAAGTTCCAGGAATGATCCTATTAGCGGAAAGACCACATGCGCAGTATGGAAACGCCGTCTTTGTCAAACCAGGCCTCCAAGTCAGCAGTGCCCACAACACTGAAGAAAACAATATCGAGGTTATAACAGTAGAGCTTAATAACATCACCATCACCTCTGTGTACAAGCCCCCAAATGAAGAGTTCTGCTTCTCCTTCCCCGAGAACTTTGACAGGCACCAAAGGGCGGTAGTAATTGGTGACTTCAACAGCCATAGCCATGTATGGGGCTATGCCCAAGAGGACAGAAATGGAGAGGCTGTCCTGTCCTGGTCTGAACTGCACAAACTATCACTCATCCATGATAGCAAGCTCCCACCATCCTACAACAGCGGGAGATGGCACCGAGGTTATAACCCAGACCTCCTATTTGTGAGCGACAGCATTGTACAGCAATGCACCAAATCAGTGGGACCACCAATCCCAAACACACAGCACCGACCAATAATATGCCAACTGTTCCCAACAATAAGGCCTCAGGAAGTTCGATTTAAATGAAGATACAACTTCAGAAAGGCAGACTGGACTAAATTCTCAGACATGTTAGACGACATGATCACATCGGTCGCACCAATCCCTGAGGAATACGAACATTTTATTGAAATAGTGAAAACCTGCTCACGGGCCTCTATACCGAGAGGCTGCAGAACCAGGGCATTACTCCTGAAACAGCTGCCTTGTTGGAAAACTATTACAGGCTCCACAACGAAGACCCATTTAGTGAGCAGACTCTTCAGGCAGCGCAGAGCATTGTGTCCTCCATCTCTGAAGCCAAGAAAGAACAGTGGATCAAGTTGATCACAGAGGTCGACATGGGCAGGAGCAGCCAGAAGGCGTGGAGGCTGCTGAGACGGCTGAGCAACGATCCCTCACAAACTAATACCCATGCCAACATAAAGGCAGATCAGATAGCACACCAACTCTTGAAGAATGGGAAACCCAACCTTGCCACCAAAGTAGGAAAGAAACCAATAGCCAGACAACCAGAGATTGAGAACAACAACCTCCATGAACCTTTTACATCTACTGAATTGGACATGGCTCTCAACAAATGTAAGAATGGCAAAGCAGCTGGCTTGGATGATCTACGGATGGAACAAATCAAGAACTTTGGTCCAAAAGCAAGGCGCTGGCTGCTGGAGCTGATGAACAACTGCACTGCATCCTGTCAGATCCCCAAAATCTGGAGGAAAACAAGAGTCATCGCCATCTTGAAGCCAGGCAAAGACCGTAATGACCCAAAAAGCTACAGACCAATCTCCCTGTTGTGCCACCTCTACAAAGTTCTGGAGAGACTTATTTTGCATAGAATTATGGAAAATATAGACCCCTGTCTGATCCCACAGCAAGCTGGCTTCAGAAAAGGCAAAAGCTGCACATCGCAAGTGCTGAACCTGACTCAGCACATAGAAGATGGCTTTGAAAGGCAGCAGATCACAGGAGCTGTCTTCATAGACTTGTCAGCAGCCTATGATACTGTGAACCACCGCCTCCTCCTGAGAAAAATGTATAATATCACAAAGGACTACCACCTCACCCACCTCATAGGAAACCTGCTACAAAACAGGAGCTTTTTTGTTGAATTCCAGGGCCAGAGAAGCAGATGGCGGAAACAGAAGAACGGCCTGCCTCAGGGGAGCGTGCTTGCTCCATCCATATTCAACATCTACACAAATGACCAGCCACTGCCAGAAGGGACAGAGAGTTTCATCTATGCTGATGATCGTGCCATTACTGCTCAAGCAGGGAGCTTTGAGATGGTAGAACAGAAGCTCTCCGAAGCTCTAGGTGCTCTTACTGCCTATTACAGGGAAAACCAACTGATCCCTAATCCATCTAAAACACAGACATGCGCCTTTCACCTTAAGAACAGACAAGCATCCCGAGCTCTGAGGATTACCTGGGAAGGAATCCCACTGGAGCATTGCAACACACCCAAATACCTGGGAGTCACTTTGGACCATGCTCTGACCTACAAGAAGCACTGCCTGAACATCAAACAAAAAGTGGGCGCTAGAAACAACATCATACGAAAGCTGACTGGCACAACCTGGGGATCACAACCAGACACAGTGAAGACATCTGCCCTTGTGCTATGCTACTCTGCCGCTGAGTATGCATGCCCAGTGTGGAACACATCTCACCACACTAAAACAGTAGATGTGGCTCTTAATGAGACATGCCGCATTATCACAGGGTGTCTGCTACCCACACCACTGGAGAAATTACACTGCTTAGCCGGTATTGCACCACCTGACATCCGCCGGGAAGTAGCAGCCAATAGTGAAAGGACCAAGGCAGAGACATCTCCAGCTCATTCCCTGTTTGGGTATCAGCCAGCACGTCAACGACTTAAATCAAGACATAGTTTTCTTAGATCTACAGAGACACTCGCTGGAACACCCCAGCAAGCGAGAGTCCAAAAGTGGCAGGCCCAAACCCAGCACCTCAATTCATGGGTGATACCAGATGAGAGACTCCCCCCTGGGCACACAGAGGACTGGGCTACTTGGAAGGTGCTGAACAGTTTGCGCTCTGGCACCACGAGATGCAGAGCCAATCTTAAGAAATGGGGCTACAGGGTGGAATCCTCGGCATGCGAGTGCGGAGAAGAACAAACCACTGACCACCTGCTGCAATGCACCCTGAGCCCTGCCACATGCACAATGGAGGACCTTCTTGCGGCAACCCCAGAGGCACTCCAAGTGGCCAGATACTGGTCAAAGGACATTTAACCAAATACCAAATTTGCAAAATTTGTGTTGTGTTTTTTTCTTAATCTCTGTGTATGTTTTGCTCTGTTAGAATTGTAATACAATGGTTGCTGATGACACGATAAATAAATAAAATAAAATAAATAGAATTAAGACTGGAATTATTTTATAGTTTGAAGAAAAAAGACTTAGAACTTTTTTTTCTGTTATCCAGCCCATGTCTACACTGCTTATGCAACATACGTTGACAATTATATTGTGTAAAGAGTTCACAAGGATATCAAAAGACAGCTTTCTCTTGGCAGTCTTGATAGTTCAGTTCAAATTATCATATACTGTATACTCAGCCCTCCATATCTATGGATTTTACAACCACATATTCCACCATCCACAACTTGGAAATATTTTAAAGAAGCCAAAAAGACAAACCTTGACATTGCCATTTTGTATATGGGTCACAATTTTACTAAGCTATTGTATATAATAAGACTTCAGGGTCCTGGAAATCAACCCAAGCAGATACTAAGGTCAAGATATAGGTGTAGTCTTCAACTGATTGGCTCAAATGGAAAGCTTAGCCACTATTTCCTCTGAGATAATTTGTTTGGGAATCCACTTGCAAGAGCTATATACATTTCTGGTTTTTTTTCTCCGTGCGTGCATGTGTGTGTGTCTAGAGCGACTTGAGAAGCTGCAAGTTCCTTCTGGTGTGAGAAAATTGGTCATCTTCAAGGACGTTGTCCAGGGGATGCCTGAATGTTTTGATGTTTTACCAACCTTTTTGGGAGGCTTCTCTCATGTCTCCGCATGGGGAGCCGGAGCTGACAGAGGGAGCTCATCCATGCTCTCACTGGATTCGAACCTGCAACCTGTTGGTCTTCAGTCCTGCCTTCCCCCTGTATCTTCATTTACTTTAATTTCTGCAATCTGAGTTAAAAGTGGCACTCAGTAGGAAAGAGAAGGAACGAGAGGAGGGAGCAGAATTGTATTTTTCCCCAAGTAGTTTCAGGCAAAAGCAGCATATAGCCTCTCCTAGATTGTGCGTATTTTCCTCTTGACCACAGTTTGATATTGCTCGGCCACATATTTCCAGGATTTAATTTGTAAAAGGTTGGAGTCAGGCATGTAGCCGGGGGGCTTCAGCCCCCCCCCCCCCCGAAATTCTCATGGTGGTTCGCGAAAAGGCCTTACTGGTGCATTATTTAAACTGTTATGTTTATTAATATCATGATTTGATCACCATTCTCAATATATCCCATATGTATGGGGGTATTGGGGTAATGATACAAAAGGTTTGCTAGGCTAGACCCTCTTTCACTCAGACTCAGCCCCCCCCCCCGAAACCCCCCCTGAAAATTTTTTAGCCCCCCCCCCCCCCCCCCGAAACGAAATCCTGGCTACGGGCCTGGTTGGAGTGTATGGAGTTGCTGTCACTCAAATGATAGAAGAAGGAACTAAATGTAGCCACTAAGTGCAACAGTATTGGAAGCACTATTTTTCTCTATGTATCGAGACATAAAATCACCATGAAAGTTCTAATCTCTCCCCAAGTGTCTCAGTATAATGATCTTCCAGGAGAATAGGAAGCACTGGACTGGTTAATCTGTGGCTAGTTCATCCAAGTGTTCCAAACTACATTTGAAATTCCACTTCCTATCCTTCCAAAAAATTCCACAGAAGATACATTTCCTATTCTGTTTTTGGATGCTTCCATTTGTGTACAAAATTGATGGGGTGGGGGCGGAAATCCTTTTTTTTCTTTCAAGGTTTGTTTCTGTCCTCTGTAGGCCTCCAATTTAAGGCAACTAATTGTCTTGAGGTCTGAGCAACAGGAAGCCTTGCTATTAAGCTGCAAACAATGGTTGTTGCCTGCCTTCCACCCGTTTGGCCTTCACCTGGAACTGGAAGGAAATGCTTGTAATAAGGAAGGAAATAAGGGGAGAGGGGTGAGAGTTTGTACAGTTGTAAGACTATATGTATCCAGAAGAACGCAAACAGCGATGCAGGGTAGGTGAGGCCATTCTGGATCCATGAAGCCAGATATGATTATATAATAGATTTCTCCTGGTCCAATCATCTGTATTCCTTTCTCCAATTTTTGAAGATAAAGAAGATCTCAGGCTTCCTCTCATTTCAAGAATTTATAATGGCCACTTCCCCTAGAGAAAACCCATTGATTTTAATAGGATTTCCTTCTAAACAGATGATTGGACTTTTTTTTCCTGCCATGTCATAGAGAGTGAAAAGGCCACAGATGTGGCTAGATGACATGCCAATTCTTTTGGCCTCAACAATGTTCAATAAAAAAAATATTAAATATGTATGTACACATCTGGAGAAATTTAGAGCAACTGGAAAGCTCATGTGTTGTGAAAATGCATGCCCAATAGATTATTGAAATGCATTGGGGAGGGAACGTTAACAATAAGGTCTAGGCAGCAACCTTAGCAGCTATGGAATTGTTTGTTAATACTATAGGAAGGAGAAGAAGCCAGGTATGACCACTTCATCTGGATTACTGTTTAATAGACTAAGGAAACATGTACATTTTAGAATGAATGGAGTTTGACACCAATTTAACTGCAACAATTCAATGTTATGGAATCCTGGGATCTGAGGTTTTACAAGTCCTTTAGCCTTCTCTGCCAAAAGAGTGCTCATATTTACCAAAATACCACTCCCAGGATTCTATAGCACTGAGCCATCACAATTAAAATGGTATCAAACTACATTCATTGTGCAGTGTAGATCAGGATGTCAACCTCATTTTCACTGACGGCCACATCAGCCTTATGGTTGCCTTCAAATGGACTGTTGTAATTGTAAGACTTTATAACTATGTCTCCCTGGCATTGAAATCCTCGTGGGTCACATAAAATGATTTGACCTGTAGGTCTTGCATTTGACATGTGTGATGCACCATGAGAAGGGAAGAAGGAGTCCTTTTCATGACACCATTCACCTGCTCAGAGCCCCCACCCAACCACTTTGATGTGACTTTCATTTCCTCTAAAGGATGCAAAGATGCCCTTTGATGTCGCTGCTTGTTTGGGTTTCCTTTTCCTTTAGAGGGCTCTGTGGCCTCACAGCCATAGTCCATTGTACTGCCAGTGCTAATACTGTTTATTGACATACATGCTGTTTGCCTCCCTGAGGGAGAAGGTAAGCTGGCTGGCTTCTCAAGATGTTTAGACACATGCACACACACTCAAGACCATTTTGTGATCCATTTAATAATACATTTCCATCCCTGGAAAAGCGCATTGCCTCTGGCCTAAATTTCAATTTCCTAGCCCAGAGGGGTTTTTAAAAAAGTATTAGAGATATATAGTTATTAGGAAAGTATGGTCATAGGGCCTTTTTTGCAAGGTTGGTGTTGCATTGGTGTTGGATGTATGTGTGTGTGTATGAATTCAACAGCATATATATATAAACAGAAAAAGAGAATAATATATTGTAAGAAAGCTATGCAATTACCTTATTGGTTGGATTCCAAAGTGCCTTTGCTCATACTTTTACATGTCATTAATTGGGGTGGCATCAGCAGCTAGTATCCTTGATTAGCTGCCAGGATACCAGCAACCTGGCACAGCCTATGGTTGAGACATGGCCTAGACCCTCTCCACACACACACACACATATCTCCCCTCTGGTGTGGCACTCTAAGCAGTGCCAGATGGCTGGATCTTGCCACCCACAATGCTTCTAGACCCATGCCAGGGCAACCAGGAATTGACTCCAAGGCTACATTTTTAATAATAGTTGATTTTTATATTTTGTTCCTTGGTGGATTTATATGAAATGGTCTTAATGTTCTGAATGGCTTAATTGCTCTTTAACATTAACTTGTGTATGTTTTTACTTGTATTTGTTTTGATATTCTGAAGCTGCCTTAAATCCCAGTATTCGAAGGAAAGGAAGGTAAAAATGTCTCCACAATGAGAGAAGTTTCCAGTTACTCCTATCACTCTCGTGGGAGTCCGAAGCAGATGACAGTCAGTTGTATTATCAGTTTAACCTAAACAAAGCTCTTAGGTGCCTGACTCTCTGAATATCTCCAAATTGATGGCTAGAGCCTAGCATCTAGAAATATTTTCCCAGTTCTCTGTAAATTGTTAAATATAGAGCTCTTATAAAAACACTTGAATTTGATGCCTAGAGATTGTGAAGCTCTACTTAAGGAAGAAATTGGCAAAAATGTATCTTAAAAATATTTATTTATTTATTTATTTATTTATTTATTTACTACGCTTATATACCGCAATTCTCAGCCCAAGGGCGACTCACTCCATGGTATTGTCATCAATTGACAAGATACTTGAAGGCACACATACACACTTTGACATGGTAGCTAAGAAAACACTGGCAGATGAAATTCCTTACTGGATCAAATTTATTCCAGCCAAATGGCCACTGTTCCCTTAAACTTGGCCTCTATGTGGTCCAATGTCACAGAGTTCACCTGCCTTACTGAATTAATTCAGATGTAATGCTAAACCACAGTGTAAAATCACAAGACAGACTGCTTGAGCTTTGTGCATAAGAACATTTCCCCATTCTTACCACAAGGCCAGCTGTAAGGAAGAGAATGGAAGCATCAGCTTCTAAAGGCCCTTTCACAACAGTTATAGTGCTATGATACCACTTTATCTACTGTGGTTGCAACCTGTGTAATCCTAGGATTTTCAGTTTAGGGAGGGGTACTTAAACATTTAAGAGGCCTAAAATACCCTGAAAGCATCAGACTGCATCTGTTCTTAGAAGCACAGCAGGGTCAACTCTGGTTAGTTCTTGGATAGAGGAGGTGCCAAAACATGCCAGCTGCTGTAGGCTATCTTTTAGAGAAGTGCATTTGCACTTCTTGCCTAAGGAAACCTAATAAGATGTACAGGGTTTCCATAATTAGATGGTACATGAAGGCATGTATACACACATGTAGAATTCCCAGCCAGAGAACTCTTCTACTGCATGTGACCAAACCATAAACCCGAGAGGACCATGGGATGCTGAAATGGCCATTAAAGTAGCATATCCTGTGCTGTAATCATGTGCAAAAGGAGGTTCTGATTTAAATTAATCATTGTTTCTTGCTACATCCAATTGAGGCCATTGTGCTTTTATTTTAAATGCAATGTATTGAAATAAACCAGATTTATATTGCAATTTATCATCTTGCCTTGTTTCAGTAAACCATATTTTAAAAAGGGATAGGATTTATGCAGATGTTGTTCATTGGCCAACTAGTACACATATGTAGTATATGTGTAGTATAAAACCACATATTACTTTTGTATTCCTTTTTAAATTATTAATAACAGATAAATGAATAAATAACAGCTATTAAGGAAAGGGAATTGCAATATTGATAGAAGTGAAGGGGGAAGGGAAAAGACTTATAGCAGAAGCGTATACATCTGTCATTTCCAGTTATAAAGTTTGGAGGCAGAGATGATATTGCTACCAAGGGTTCTGCTGGAATAACTCTCTTGATATTCCATCCAACTTTCTCTGAGATAATGTATCTGAATTTGAACATCTTCCAGAGTGCACTATAAATGCAGAATATACCGTAATTGCAGTTAATCTTCTTAAATATGTTTTCTGGCCCAGGTCAGTTTGTGCAAATGGTTACTTTCAAGTGTCCAGTTGCAACAGGCAAACAAAAAGGTTTAGGAAATTATTATTTCTATCATTGTGTTTATGAGTTGTAAAATACACACAGAGAAGTATGTGGATATGAATGTGTGGGCCTGGAGAAAGAATCTGATGATCAAAGCCTGAAAAAGAAATATCCTGACAAGATATACAAGTGTGTATGTGTATATAGATTTTCTTTATTTGTTTAACTTGGGTGTTTTTGTATTAGAATATCCACTGGGATACCAAAATCCATGAATGCTCAGGTCCTCTTATATACAACAGTGTAGTAAAATGATGTTCCTTATATAAAATGGCAAAAGATTTGCTTTCCGGATCCTGTTGATGCAATATGTATACAATGGGCTAATGCATAATGTATCTTGCATAATGACCTTAGCGGGAGCTGCTACTTATAAAATCACCAGGGCCTCCTCTCATAACACCCCAAGGGAGTCATTCTAAAATTTTGATCCTGAAAGCTCAGCACCATAATAGTACTGATTTGGCATGTCTTATAAACTTCAGGAGGATAGTTTTTTGAAAACAGTTTACATGTGTATACATAGGTCATGTCAGCATAAAACTTGTAGGATACATGAGATGATGCTGGACTGTGTTGTCCATACATGGATGTTCTGCTTGGCAGTACTAGATAGCAATTGCAATAAATCAGCCATGCAGTTTAGGTATATAGATTGCTTTTGCTGTCAACTCATGGCCTGACAGATCCTAATGGACTCCACCTCAACATCCCTCAGCTACCTTTTCCCCCATGCTATAGTTTTAAAATGAAAAATAGGCATTTTCTAAGTGTAACCCCCTGGTTGAAGCTACCAGATCCCTTTGCTGGGGTCTGCTTTCTTTATAATCCCCCTCTTAAGCTGACAATCTCGTATTTAGCTTGGCCATAGTAAGTGAGGAGGAAACAGAAGGCTGGTGAAGATAAAAGTGCATCAGTGGACAGAGCAGGAAAAGCCTTATGATGGTTGCATCCTGAGTAGGCTGTGAACTGGGCTTTAAAAACCTGTTCCCAGCAACAGGAGACAAGAAATCCTTGGTTACCAATTGTGAGGAGGGAGTTAAGACATAATGAACAGGGAGTAGCTGGATTTGGTCTTCCTGTGAACATTAGCTCAAGTTTTGAGTTGCGATTCTATATTCTTAAAGGCTTCTCTCTCTCTCTCTCTCTCTCTCTCCCCACTGCCATATACTTTAATTCATATTATCAAATCAGATAATCCACATTATCTACTTTAAACTGAATTATATGAGTTTACACTGCTATATAATTCAGTTCAAAGCAGGTGCAGCTAGTTAGTAGCTAGCTGCATTAAATCTATAACTGACTGAGAGGTCATGAGTTCAAAGCCAGCCTGGGTCAGAGTAAGCTCCCAACCCTTAATAGTCTAGCTTACTGTCGACCTATGCAGCCCGAAAAACAGTTGCACCTGGCAAGTAGGAAATGTAGGTACCGCTTTATGTGGAGAGGCTAATTTTATTAATTTATGATGCCATAAAACCTTCCAGCAGCATGCAGCAGAATGAGGAAGTACTCCATTAAAGGACTTGGTGCCACAAGTGGATGGTGAAGCAGCAGCTCCCCCTGGGGCTAGAATCGAGCAGACCCTCATAAAGCTGGAAAAAAGCTCAAATGTTAAACTGCCTCTGTGTCTGTTTATATATGTTGTATGTCTAAATGGCATTCAATGTTTGGCATTAATATGTGCATTATAATCCACTGAGTCCCCTGCAAGGTGAGAAGGGTGGAATATATATACTGTAAGTAAGTAAGTAAGTAAGTAAATACATCTGTATTTTAAGACAGTGTAGACGGGGTCTCAAACAATTTATAGCAGCCCTATGAATGGGATACCTTCAGGTCACCCGGTTAGAACTCTGCTCAAGTACTACAGAGTCAGGGCTATGGCCTCCTTGATATAATCTATGCACCTTTAATATGATCCTCCTTTTTTCCTACCCATTATCTTAACAAGCATTATTGGGGGAGTTTATGAGCCATGTCTTCTCATGGTTCTACTGTGGGTTTTTTTCTGTAACCACACACACTTACAAAGATTTCTGTTAGTGGATGCAAATTTGTGTGCCTTCAAGTCACCTGTTGACTTGTGGCAACCACATGGGTTTTCTTAGGCAAGGAATACTCAGATATGGTTTGCCATTATCTTCCTCTGAAATATAATAGCTTACAGTGACTGATCTTCCTTGGTGGTTTCCCAGTCAAAAACTAACCAGGGCTGACTTTTCTTAGCTTCCAATAATAGATGAAATGAATGTACTTAGGGCCTCTGGTTAATGGCATATCACAATTTGCTCAGGAATGAGATGGAAGGCTATTAGCCTTTGTGTTTTGTTCCCTCTCCTCTTCTTCTTAGTGGAAACACACATGTTACTCTCCAAAAAGTACATCTGTTCTGTTGAGGTTTATCTACTCCTGAAATGCTTGCAGTGGTCTATTTTAGATCCCAAGCAAGGCCAGATTGTGGGAGAGACACTTGAGACATCACTGTAAAGATGCCTATATCAGGTGAAGCAGAATGGATGAATTGTTTTGTAGGGTGTTACTTGCTCCCCACAAAACATATATTCAGTGAGGGACTGAAATTATTTTGTACTCTTAGTGTTTGTGTATGAATATGTAGCTGTAGTCCAAATTGGGCTACCGAGCCCAATTCAAAGTGCTGGTTTTGACCTTTAAAGCCCTAAACGGTTCTGGCCCTACATACCTATCCGAACGTATCTCGGCCTATCAGCCCACCAGGACCCTTAGATCTTCAGGAGAAGCCCTTCTCTCTATCCCACCTGCTTCACAGGTGCGGCTCGTGGGAACGAGAGATAGGGCCTTTTCTGCGGTGGCCCCCCGGCTTTGGAATGCCCTCCCTACTGAATTAAGATCAGCGACCTCGCTAATGGCATTTAGGAAAAAACTAAAAACCTGGATGTTTGAGCAAGTCTTCAATTGACCTTCGTCGTGATGTTTTATCTGACCATGGATTAGCAATCAAGACAACGAATTGGATGACGATTTTAACTATGAGATGTCCCAATCTGTATTGGTGGCCCAATACTGCGTATGTTTTTTGTATGTATTCTTAATCCTAATTTTTATATGCTTAAGTGAATTGTATTTTTTAACATTGTATATTTTAACATGTTGTAAACCGCAATGAGTCGCCGCACAGGCTGAGATATTGGCGGTATACAAGCATACCAAATAAATAAATAAATAAATAAATAGTCCAAGTAGTCCTCACTGTCTCCATAAGTCAGTAGTTTGGAATTCCCACTGTGGTCAGCGGTGAGAGATCTCCTTGCCAGACCTTAGTAGGGGACTCCCCTTAGTCAGCATATGACTCACAGCAAAAGATTACCTGCATAATGATTGCGCCTGGTTTGGGATCATAGATGAGATTAAGCAGAGCTTTGAAGCTTTCTTTCTTTCTTTTTCTTTTGGACAGCATGACATGCACAGTTACTGGTTGGGAAATTCTTGGAGCTGAGCTAAAATGTAATTTATTCAAAGCTGAAATACGGAGAGCCAGCATAATGTAGCAGTTTGCACATTGAACTTTTGTGTGGGTAAAACTTAAAAGTGTATAATAAGATAACTTTAAGGTAATTTATATTTCATATGCAGACATCGACTAGGAATAATTTTATACACAGTATTTTCAATAATTTTGTGCACAAAATAATGTTTGTGCACACTGAATCATCAAAGAGCAAGGGTGTCACAATTTTAGCCACTCATGTGGACAATTTTGAAGTATTTATTAGGAATACTGAAATTCAAATAAGGTATACCCAACATTTATTACCAATTATCTCATAGAACACAGGCTTATATTGCTGTTCGGAACAGAAAGCACCAATTAGAAATGTAACATATCCTTTTTATTGCACACTTACATTATAAATGTTAAGTACTGGCTTCCTAAGTGTTCACCACAATTTCCCTACTACAGGGAAAACCAGTTGATCCCTAACCCATCTAAAACACAGACATGTGCCTTTCATCTCAAGAACAGAGAAGCATCCCGAGCTCTGAAGATCACCTGGGAAGGAATCCCACTGGAGCATTGCAGCGCACCCAAATACCTGGGAGTCACTCTGGACCGTGCTCTTACCTACAAGAAGCACTGCCTGAACATCAAGCAAAAAGTGGGTGCTAGAAACAATATCATACGAAAGCTGACTGGCACAACCTGGGGATCACAACCAGATACAGTGAAGACATCTGCCCTTGCGCTGTGCTACTCTGCTGCTGAGTATGCATGCCCAGTGTGGAACACATCTCACCACACTAAAACAGTGGATGTGGCTCTTAATGAGACATGCCGCATTATCACGGGGTGTCTGCGCCCAACACCACTGGAGAAATTACACTGCTTAGCCGATATTGCACCACCTGACATCCGCCGGGAAGTAGCAGCCAATAGTGAAAGGACCAAGGCAGAGACATCTCCAGCTCATCCACTGTTTGGGTATCAGCCAGCACGCCAACGACTTAAATCTAGACATAGTTTTCTAAGATCTACAGAGACACTCGCTGGAACACCTCAGCAAGCGAGAGTCCAAGAGTGGCAGGCTCAAACCCAGCACTTCAACCAATGGCTGATACCAAATGAGAGACTCCCCCCTGGGCACACAGAAGACTGGGCGACTTGGAAGGCATTGAACAGACTGCACTCTGGCACCACGAGATGCAGAGCCAACCTGCAGAAATGGGGCTACAAAGTAGAATCCTCGACATGCGAGTGCGGAGAAGAGCAAACCACTGACCACCTGCTGCAATGCAACCTGAGCCCTGCCACATGCACAATGGAGGACCTTCTTGCAGCAACACCGGAAGCACTCCAAGTGGCCAGATACTGGTCAAAGGACGTTTAACCAGCTACCAAACTCACAAGTTGTGTATTTTTCTGTCTGTTTGCTTTGCTCTGTTAGAAATGTAATATAATGGACTGGTTGCTCTGACACAGCAAATAAATAAATAAACCACAATTTATATTATTTAGGGATGGGCACTTAGAAATATCATCAGTACATACATAAAAAAGTTTTAGAGCAATCCTATTTAATATGGTGGCTGTAAAGAACCTCAGCCACTGGTAATGAAGCTGCCACCCAATTGTAGAGAGACGCTACCAACTAGTGAGGAAGCGCCTAGGTTTAGGAGAGAGGAGCCACTGATTTGTAAAAGGCTCTGGTATTAAAGACTCTGTTTGTGTTGTGAGGTAATTTTGGTAGAGTGGGTGCACCGAACGTAAAATTAATGGAGATGAGGCAGTTTTAAAAACCAAAGAGAACAAGTTTATTTTTAAACAAAGCGTATGGTTGCAGTATGAAGATGTTAAGCTTGGCAAATACTTGATGGTTACATGTAACTTGGTTGCGATACAATTCAGACTTTCGATGTTACAACTTATGAACTCTTGCTGTGGTGAAGCGCTTTATTAACCAGTGTTCCCTGCAATGAATAGTCTTTCTGTTTGATCTATACTTGATCAAATCACAGATCTCCAGTCTTCCTCCGACTAGCGATCCTAGCAAGCCTCTGTTAGTTCTTTCTAACTAAAGCAACTAACAAGGTTTTCCCCTTCAGCTTCCTAGCTGAAGAAATCTCTACTATTCACGAACACTAAAACCTGGCTCTTCACTTCTTCACTCCTCAGAGTCTAAAACTTACTCTCCTGCTCTCTCAGAGTCTTCCCCCCTGACTGACTCTAACTGTCACTTTTTAAAACCTTTACTCTCTAAGCTCCTCCCACCTCCTCTTCTGCCTCGTTTCCATGGTAACACATTTCTCACAGCTAGGCCGCTCCAGCCTTAGGGCAACCAATTCAAACATAAATACAGTTATAAGCATATTATTATAAACACTTCTGTACAGTGGCCCATGGACTAGTGAGTGTCAGCTGGTACTCTCTGGCAAATTGGCAGGAATCTACACTAATATGATGATAATATGGCACAAATATACTGGTCTTTCCCTTGTTGGTGAGAAAGTTGTCAGTCTTCTTTATCACCTTGTAAACCACTGCTTTGGGATACTAGGACATAACTGACTATGTAGAATAAAATATAACTGTACAGGAATCTCAGTGAATGATCTTGCTTTGCTCATTGTTTGACCTTGTCTTGGAATCATAGAATTATAGAGTTGGAAGAGACCATGTGGGCCATCTAGTCCTATCCCCTGCCATGCAGAAAAAGCACAGTCAAAGTACCCCTGACAGATGGCGATCCAGCCTCTGTTTAAAAGCTTCCAAGGAAGGAGCTTCCACCACACTCAGAGGTAGAGGGGTCTAACTATTTTAAACAAAAATATTTGTTGTGCTTTACCAGAAATGAAGGAAGGTTGTTTAGAATGGCCCATGGGTGCATAAACTGATAATTGGAAGGAAGTATAATACACTGTGCTGTAGACAATGAAGATGTCATTAGTGACATGCTCATTTCCATCCTTAGCCAAAGTTAAGCAATACTGTTAAATTTGCATTTGGCTCTCCCTGTTTAAATCAGAAAGAGCTGAAATGCTTTGTTTTGCTGAATAATGTCTTCATTTCATAATGATTCTTGCTGTAACATCCATTTCATAAAATGCATGTAACAATCCTATTAGAGAAGGGTTGTTAAAGCCTTCTATTTCACAAGAATGACTCTCCCTTTTCTCATGTTTTCCAAAGAGTTAGCAGTTTGTCTGCATTGACATCTGTGGTGTGAAATAATATCTGATGCTCAACTCTTATGGCTCCATCTGTTTTATGAATCCTGATCATGCCACAGTTTAAGCTTCAATAAGAACAAAAAAATAGCCATACAGAAAAGAAAGGTTCTTCTAGGTGGAGATAAATCTATAGATTTTTAATATTTTTAAAAAATCTCATTGAATGGATACATTGGTGAAGGAGGAGCATTCCAACAACCACTTGTTGTAGCTACTATTTTAGTGACAAATCTTGAGACACACAGAATATGACATAATAAAACGAGTACCTCCCCCCCCCCCCAAAAAAAAATACAACCCCTTTCTCTCTCTCTAAGGAAATGGAAGCAGAGTGCAGATTAGGGTAGGACATGATATTGAGATGGAAAATATAAAAAAACCCCACAAAAACTAGCTAGTGCAGAATATTTGGAGACTTCAAAATTAGAGTAACATAACGAGTCCTTCAGAATCCCATTTCCTTGAATTATATCCTTTTATTCTGAGTTCTGCATTCTTTCTCCTTTGTTTTCATTTCACTCATTCACTGAATGCTTTTTTTCAGCAACTTACTAAAGATCTACTTGGTTATTCTCTGTAAAGAAAAGCGATATAAAGAATGTCTGAACAATGCTGTCATTACAAAAACTCAGGAACAGGAAACTATCTTATTGTTGAGCTATTCAAATATTCAGGAGTGGATGGCCTATGAGCTATCAAAAATGGATTGGATAAGGAGCCAATTGCTTATAAATTATATTGGAGTAGTAGGGTGTGTTGTTGTTTCCAGGCTGTATATTGGAGCAGATAATATGTGTAATACACTGTACCACCCATCCAAATAGTGTAAGACATAATGAAACAAAGATAACTGAGAACTTAGCCCAGTTGGCAAGAGAATTCATATTGTATTCTCTGCCACAGACTGTGTTGGAGGCTCCTTCTTTGGAGGCTTTTAAATAGAAGCTGGTAGTTTGCATGTGATTCTCCTGCTTCTTGGCAGGGGGTTGGACTAGATGGCACATGATATCTCTTCCAACTCTATGATTCAATGATTCTACTCTGGAAAAATTCCCCTTCTTTGACTTCAGCAGCTTTCTTTAGGGTCATGGTCAAAAAAGGAACTTTTACACATTTGTTGATTAGAATAGATACCAGTCAAAATAAAACATGGAAGTAGACTAGGGAGGGGTAAAGAAACCAACTTAGAAGTGGAAAGGTATTTATAAACAATGATAGTGACTAGCTTTGAATATGAAGCCTCTTCTCAGTCAACACCCTTCTGAGGAGCACTGTGTCAAGTTAAAATGGGCTGAACTGGAATTCAGGGCAGTAATTGTACCCTCTCTTCTCCATTTACAATTAGCCAGAAATGACTTCTTCCTCACCTGCCACACATAACTTTTTTTTTTAAAGAAAAGAAACCTGCTATTTATTTTTGGCTGATTGGATTGTGCTCTGACCTGCACATTGTTCCCTGCTAGCAAATCTTACCCAGTGGTTATGCTATGAACTCTGTCTTTTCAAACCAGTCATTGGATGACTGCTGTTCATGTTGAGATATGGAAAAGAAATACTTGGAAGAGCCTTATAAAGGAGACATAATAATTAAAGAATGCAAGTTATTAACATGGTGAAATAGGCGTGGGACAGGAAAATGTGTCAGTGCATGTCAACTGGTAATGTTACAGGATTATTTTGGGAAAATCCCTCCCTGTTTCTCTACTCATAAGTTGTGATAAAATAGATGTTGACTCTAGAGCATGGAAAAGTGATCCTCCAGAAGAAGGCAGGGGTGGTGATTCTCAGGGTATTACTAATTAAATTATAGCTTCAGAATCCTTCAGTGAATAGAATAATAGAGTTCGAAGAGACCTTGTGGGTCAGCTAGTCCAACCCCCTGCCAAGAAGAAGGACAAACTCATTCAAAGCACCCCTGACAAATGGCCATCCAGCTTCTGTTTAAAAGCTTTCAAAGAAGGAGCCTCCACAAAACTCCAGGGCAGAGAGTTCCACTACTGAACAGCTCTCACAGTTAGCAAATTCTTCCTAATGTTCAGGTGGAATCTCCTTTCCTGTAGTTTGAAGCCATTGCTCCGTGTCCTTGTCTCCAGGGCAGCAGAAAACAAGCCTGCTCCCTCTTCCTTATGACATCCTTTCACATATTTATACATGGTTATCATGTCCCCTCTCAGTCTTCTCTTCTGCAGGCTAAACATGACCAGCTCTTTAATATGGCAAGTGATCGCTGTGATCTCCAAGCCCAACTTTTCCAAGCTATACTCCAGATGTTATTAGACTGCAATCCACCTTCCAGGTATTGTGAGATGGAAGCTGCTATCTAGCAATACCTGGAAGGCCATTGTTTTTCAGCTCCTGGTATACAGCTTCCAAAAGTAATGGGGCTGGGCCTTCAATTCTCAGAGAAGACTGTTCTGATAAGACATCCTTTCTCATTGTGGTTGGAGATGACATCTCTCATTGAAACCGGTGTACCCTTAACTCTGTGTTCTTCTTTTCTCTTCACAGTGTTGGATCAACTCCTTCCTGAGCTGAATGTACTGCTCAAACTTTTGGACCATGAATACTTGAGCTCAACCACAATGGAGAAGAAAACAGCTGTCTCAAACATCTTACAGAAGCTGCAGCCTCCCACAGGTCAGGAAGCCTTCTTTGCCATTACTTGTTTCTGCACTTCTGAGAAGCACCTCAGCATCCTTTAAATGTTGATGGGACTATAAATCCCAAAATCTCCAGCCAGCAGGAATGCTGGGAGTCAACAATAACTGAAAAGCCAGTTATTGCACTATACATGCTCATCCTCCTGCTCTTCCTTTACATTCTTTTTCTTTTTTTTTTGGCTTATTCCTAAGGTATAGATAACTTGATTAACAAGGAACAGTCTACATCCTGCTCTTGTGACATATTTAAGCTCTTGACATGTCAGTGCAAGCGTCTGTGCAGGACTTGTCAGATTTAAGAATGAAAGAATGATATGGGTGGACCACTACAGCTTCCTGGCTACTTGCCTCCACTGTGACAGCTACACCCAGTGCAGCTAGCAGGGCCTGTTTTTCCCCCTTTTTAAAGAAAACAACCCTACCTTTGGAATCCAAAGGGCTTCAAAGTACCAAAAAAGGTTGTTAAGGCTCCTCGATCGAACACCTATCATTGTGTGAAAGTGGCTAGAACAGCTTGGGAGCTTTAGTGTTAATGTGAATGCACTAATAGTATGTTGTCAATATTAAGAAATAATAAAAAGGATTTATAAAATAAATTCACTAGTTAATTAATTAAATTGTTATACAAACTCTCACACATATATATATGGCCCTTGTAGTCCCTTCAAATGCTGGAACTGTATACTTCACTGATTTAAAATTATAAAAAAGCAGCAATGAATTAGGTTAATGGCAAACAACAACAACAACAACAACCTTTATGTATAAACTACCCTCTCTCCCCGAAGAGACTCAGGGCGGTTTACAGAAATAATAAAAGTGGCAAATATTCAATTCCAATAAACACAAACAACAATCAAGGCAAAACATGAAATCAAATAACTCAATATAACAACTGAAGTAAGGGTTAGACTAAATAAACATAATGAGTACAGAGAGTCAAATGTTAACCATTATTTAAAAAATAACATTCTTGTCATTTACTGATTGCAATGACAAAATCTAACAATATAGTTTAAAACAAATCCTAATAAATTTGAGTCGAGAAATTAAATTTTATTGAATTGTTTCTAGCTCTGGGCTAGAAGACTTGATCTTTGTGGGGAAGGATATACTAGTTCAGCCAGTAGGGATCATCAACAAACAAGCCTTCAAATTCCCTGGCAGCTACCAAACTGGTGTTGTAATGAATATAAAAGAAGTAATACCTGTATAGTTTATCTTGTAAAAACAATAGCACCTTACGACAAATTGGCAAATGAAAAATCCAGGGGAGAGTGCTAAATGCCCCATTCCCAACTGCTGCAGACCTGGTCCAAATTAAATCCCATGATGTATGGTTCCACCTTCCAATCTTGTAGGTTTTTTTTTCGTGTCAGGAGCATCGCTCCTGACATGAATTGGCCGCCTGTAAGGATTGGCCGCCTGTAAGGATGTTGCCCAGGGGACACCTGGATGTTTTGATTTTTTTTACCATCCTTGTGGGAAGCTTCTCTCATGTCCCTGGAGCCAGCAGAGGGAGCTCATCTGCACTCTCTCTGGATTTGAACCTCCGACCTGTCAGTCTTCAGTCCTGCCGGCACAAGGGTTTAACCCATTGCGCAACCGGGGGCTCCTTAATCTTGTAGGTGATCCTGTTCACTGAGCTTCCACTACAGACTGCCTTTGCTGTCTGTACTGAGCTGAGCCCATAGAACTGAATATTTAGGGCCTTTGGTTTCTTAGTACAGTTTCAGTATCTCTTATCCAAGATACCTAAAAATAAAAGTATTTGGGATTTCAGAGTTTTTGGATTTGCAATACCTGTATTTCCATATAACTGCATGATGAGATACCTTGGTGATGGGATCTAAGTTTAAACATGCAATCGATAAATGTGTCATACACAGAGCTTAAAATAATTTTATGCACAATATTTATAATACTTTTGTGCATAAAACAAAGCTTATATACACTGAACCATCAGAAAGCAAAAGTACCACTCTCAGCCACCCTGGAAGGCGCTGAACAAGCTGCACTCTGGGACCACGAGATGCAGAACTAACCTTAAGAAATGGGGCTACAAAGTGGAGTCCATGACATGTGAGTGTGGAGAAGAGCACACCACAGACCACCTACTACAATGCAACCAGAGCCCTGCCACATGCACAATGGAGGACCTTCTCACAGTGACACCAGAGGCACTCCAAGTGGCCAGCTCTGGTCAAAGGACATTTAGCATGATGTCATTTTTTTTTAAAAAAAATATGTTTTTAAATACATATTAACTGTACCCTAAACTCACTTCTGACAAATAAATAAATAAATAAATAAGCATGCCACCCCTGTGGACAATTTTGGATAAAGGATGCTGAACCTATTCAGGATCTGTGATTTTTGCCTCCTTTCATTAAGAGAGAGAAAGAGAGATCTCTCTAAACTCTATCTTGTCTTTCTTCACACATTGTTCTCTGGAACATTTTTCCCTGTAGAAGGTCTTGCAATTTCCACCTCATGTCTACATGTCATGTCCATATTTTTCATACTGCAGGGCACTTGGGTCCTATCTGTGGAGATGGGCGACTCCCTCCGGTGTGGGGTTCCATGTGCATAGAGTCCTCTAGCTGACCTTGAGGAGCAAAGATAAACAAACATAAACATTAGCTGGCAAGAACTAATTTTTCTGGTCTTTGATTTATTTGAGCCCTATGGATACACATGAGGGATCTTAATATTTATGACAGCTGCCTGTGTATGGCAAATAAAAGGCAAGCTTTTGACAGATTCTTTATATTGAGTTTTTAGTGCCTTATATCTTCAAAGGTGACTACGGCACCTTTCCTTTTAAGGGAAAATGCTTAATTAATTCTCCACAAGTGTTCTTGATAAATGGAGCAGGTCCAGCTGTTAAATGCTTAAAATGTGTGTATACGTCTAAGAGAGAGAGAGAGAGAGATGAGTGAAGTGCTGCAGCAACTGAACCCTGAGGCAGTGTAAATAGTGATACTAGATCATATTGTAGCTGGAAAGGAAGTGCTCTGTGTTTCCTGTGGAAATGTTCTCCCAGTAGCTTTCCTGCTGGCTAATTTATGCTGAGAGAGACGATTTCCATGGGAATAGCAATGGCTTGGTTTCTCTCATCTCCTGTCCTCCTGCAACACCCAGTGTACTTCCATGTTACTTGAAATGACTCAGTCAAGCAAATGATTCAGTGGGAGGGTCACCTCTGAAATTAGTGATGGGTTTTCATCCTTGCTTTCCACTTTTCGGATGACGGATGTATGGAGAAACAAATAAATAAAGTTTGCTGTGCCAGCCCGGAGGGTCTCACTCTGGCAGGATGCTGTTGTTTTCCTTCTCTTTCCCTATTAGCCATCTTATACTACTTCTGGAAAACATTGGATTTTTTTTGGGGGGTGGGGGGTGCCAATGCCTTTCAGGGATATGAGGAAACAATTGCAAGATTCATCCAGTACCTGCAAACATTTCCGCTCTTCACACAAGCTATGAGGCACAACTCCAAGGATTTTAAGATGAGATGGGTACAATTATAGTGCTATGATCCCACTTCAATTGACATGTCAACATCTCATACAGCCCTGAAATTTGAGGTGGAGGAGTACTTATAATTCTCAACCGGAGAGCTTCTCTAGTGCCTCTGACCAAACTACAAACTCCAGGCTCTCATGGGATGGAGCCATGGCAATTAAAATAGAATCATAATCCTGTAAATGTCCAATGTAAAAGGGACCAAGTCTCTTTCCTATCTTCTGCTTCCTGTGAGTTAGTCCCACAGTCTACCAGGAAAGGTCTACTATGGATTGAAAATTTGTATTTCTGCAACATCTGCATAGCCCATAATTCTGTGGCTTTCCCCAAAATGGGTTCTCTAGAACTAAGTGAAAGCCAGGACCAGCCCTACTGTTTTGCAAAGTGGAGTGACCACTCCAGTAAGCAGATGTGAAGGTGCAAAGCTGAGTAGCACTGATAAGGTAAAATCTTACTTCAACAATGGAGTCCTCTAACAAATCTGATATTCTAGTGGGTCCAGGGCAGAACGTGTCTTCCAGGTTAGCCTGTTGCCTTCAAATATGGCAAAAGATGTTCTTTGCCAACATAGGTTGTGTATCTCTTATCCAAAATGCTGGGGTCTCTCCATTGCAATGTTTAAAAATACCTACATTTGCATATATGTAAATAATGGAATATCTTGGAGATAGGACCCAGGTCTGAACACAAAATGCATTTGTGTTTCATAGACACCTTATATACATAGCATGAAGATAGTTTTTTTCCCAACATTTGTAACCAAGAAAGCAAAGGTGCCACTCTCTCAACCACCCATGTGGAAAAATCTGGGTTTTGGATTTCCAGAGGAGGAATGTTCAGCCTTTACTGAAGTAAAGTTCAGTTGCCATTGTAGTTTAGTTCTTTGCATGCAAGGAGGTGTCCTCTTGCCTCCACAAGGTCTTGAAATGATGGTACTTTAGATATCCATTTCATTGCTAAAATTGAGCTGCTGTTCCCTGGAAACTTTTTCTGCTATTGCTATTGATCACCCTCCTATCTAGCTTTGAAAGGATATTTAGTGTGATCTAGGGCTTCTTCTGTTCACCTAGAAAAATGGTGAGAACAAGTAAGGGCTTGCTAAACAGTCTGGTTTTCTTTTCTATTAAATACAGCTGAAGCATATTCTTCAGAGTCCACTGTAAACCCTGTACAACAGATTCATGTAAATGTCTAAAACAGCCACTAGGTAATATTCAGAAAACTTTTACTGTTGTCAAGTTTTTGGGACCTCAACAATGAGCTGAGGGGACCCCATTTGGGGTTGTGACCCACCATTTAAGAAGTAGTGGTCTACAGCGGTTCTCTGCTCCCTGTTGTTCATAATATTTTTTCTGTATTGCAGGGAAAGATGTGAACTACATGTATATGAATACAGAAACCCTCCACAATGGAACAAGCTTTGTGGAGTCCCTCTTTGAAGGCTTTGGTATGTAATATAACCATCTCCAACCTGTATATTTATCTCTTGCTTTTTGGATATGTATGTTTGTTGGTTTCAAGTTCAAGCCTGGCACCACAAATTGGCAGTGTGCAGCATTGTCCTGTTTTCTTGCAGAGACAAAAATTTTATTTGTAAATATTTGATGAGAACAAAGTAAATATTCTTAGCTTTGTACAGTGAACATTGTGTGCTCATTATCGCAAAACGTCACTTTGAGGGTTGGCCATTTCACTCATTTTTAGTTTTATCTTGTTTTTTAAACTGTTGATCATCAGTAACAATTGACACATTATTTGATGAAACATTATAATAATGATCAACTTGTAACACATTGGAATTTGGGACTACTGATTCTAAGCTTCCTCCTTTCTCTCTTTCTGCTGGCAGGCAAAGGCCTTTAAAAAAAAGCAGGCCTTTGGGTCTTAATTTGGGGTGGCAGGCATATCTTGTAATGGGTTGTGTTGTGCTTTTATTTTCTAAAATTAACTTTCCTATATCTTTAAAGCTTTTTTACTTTGAGTCTTTAATAGAATTGTTGTGTATTTGTCTTCTACCTTTTGTACTCATAAATTCTTTTAGCTGTACATTTGTTTGATTTGCTATAGGCTTCCTTGGGTCTTGTGCCGGGAGAATATCAAATAAATCCACAAATAAGCAAATGAGCAAACAAGCTTTTATAATACACCTAGGTTTTTTAATCATGTCAGAAAGGACTTGAGATAACTGCAAGTCGCTTCTGGTATGAGACATTGCCCAGGGGACACCCAGAAGTGTTACCAGATATGGGAGGCTTCTCTTATGTCCCTGCATGGAAAGCTGGGGCTGACAGATGGGATCTCACCCCATCTCACATATTTGATCCATCGACCTTTAGGTCAGCAGTTCAGTTGGCACACCGCGGCTCTGATACCCTTAGTGTAGAGTTGTGAGTTGTGAGATCTAGGTTCTGGTCCCCACTGAGTTAGGGGTTGTAGTGAGGTTAAAATGGCCTACAGAAGAACCGTACATTAAATGAGAGGTAATATTATATATATGCAACCAGAAAAGAATGAAAAGTTAACTTAATAAATGAATACATTGGCATGCATAATCTTTTATACTATGTCAACTGAGTATAATATTCACCAAAACAACCATTAAAAAATCTAAGAAGATTTAGCAACTCCAGCAACATCCAGTAATTCCTGAACTTGTATTATGTTTGCATCCCCTGTAATAGTTCCCATCTTTCTCTATTGTGGATGAAGACTCAGATAGAAGTGGGTACAAAAATAGCACAACCTCTGTATTCTTAGGAGTTATGCTCCTGAACCTACTGTGGAAAGAAGACACTGTGGCTAATATCAGACCCTATTGAAATTATTGACATCAGCTGAAAGTTGTCATAGAGTCACGCCTCTGGGAACTTTATAGGTTCATCATGGTACTTCTATAATAACTTCCAGTGGAAACAATACTTAGAATTGCCAAGGGGACCTAGAACGTTCCCAGAGGGGACATATTTTGTCAGCTATAATAGATGAAACCAAATGTCATACTATATGTTATTGCATTTAATTTTTTTAAAAACTCAAATAGCAGCTCCTTTGAAGAAAATTGAGTGGGAATTATTTAACCCTTTCATCTTCTACTTTAGTCCTAAAGGATAATCATCCCTTTGGATCTCCTTTTTCCACTGTATACTTAATGCACTTGAGTCTCATAGTAAAGGCTCTACCTAGCATAATATCCCCAAACTACTGTATAATTATTCCAAATGCTCAGACAAAGACAGCATCTGGATATGAGGTCATCAGAAAACTCATTTAAGCTGATTCCAAAATGCCCTCTTCCTATGTTAAGCCAAAGCTTGGGAAATTATTTTAAAAATTAACTTCAATGATAGTTCTCAAAAGTTCTTTGGATTACCTTTTCTGTCTAGCTTTTTTATCTAGTATCACAGGATGATTCGGGCCATTGGCCCATGGTACAACACATATTATTTCCCCAGCTCCCTAGCTTTAATATCCATCAGCATAAGACATAGCATAAGTCGGCTCTTGAACCACACAATGTTCTTTCTTCACCATTTGGTGAGATAACAGAAAGTTACAGGTGTGCTGCAAAATGCATGTCATTATTTCTTGTTAAGTTGACATAATGACATTTAGCTTTGCATTTGTTAATGTAAAAATGAATTAATTGCAAATTGCTCATTATCTGTTCCTCATTACTTTTGAGCTCTGAGAGAGGTATGCTGCTGCCCCTCCTTTTCTGTGCCCTCCTCACCATCCTCTTCCTTTCCCATCCTCCAAGTGGCTCAAAATTGTAAGGCATTTAATACATTCAATGCCCTGTGCTCTTCTGGGCACAATTATTGGGAATTGCAATTTCTTCAGTGTAGGGCATTAAGAAGGAAAAGAGGAATGTATGATGCAACAGGAACATTGCATGCTCAGATGTTATCACTAGCATATTGTAATGTTCACCCCATAACTTTTAACCTTCTTTCCAGACTGTGACTTGAGCAATCTTCAGGATATGCAAGAGGATGAGGGAGATGCCAAAGAGGGCATCAGCTTGGAGCTTTCCAAGAGTCAGTTGACTAAAAGTGTAAGTCTTGTCAATTCCTCATTTATCTATAACTGAATGTTTACTAGGACAAATGTTTTGGAAAGAGCAGTGCTAGCAGGGAGAACAATTGGGGTGCAACATCTACACTGTAGAATTAATACAGTTTGACAACACTTTAACAGCCATGCTTCAGTGCTATGGAAAGAGTGTTTCCTCTTCGTGGTATCCGTGGAATGCACACAAATGGTAGTCTGGTGCACGTGTGCAGCAACCCCGGAATCTGTATAAAGAATAACATCAATCAGTAGCCCCACCCCCTCCCCATGAGGTACTGAGACCACGTGGTGCTACTGCTCAGTTCCCCTTTTTTCCGCGCTCGCAGCAGCACCTCCTGGATCTCTCTCCTGTACCTTACCTGCTTGCCTGATGCCTTCAGGCTTTAAGAAGTGCTCCGTGTGCGGGGGCACTCTTCCGGAGACGGATGGCCACGACCGGTGTCTTCTTTGCCTGGGGGAGGCTCACGTCGTCTCCTCCTGCGCGGCCTGTAAGTCTCTGACTCCCCAGGCCCGAAAACACCGGGACACGCGCTTGAAGGCTCTCCTTTACGAGAGAGCCCTCTTCCCCCAGTCGTTTCCAGCCCCGTCTCCTTCTCCTGCTCCATCTTCCTCGGCTCTTCCCTCGATGCAAGCTCCACCCACCCCGGTGCCTTCCTCTTCCAGGGTTCCGCCCTCCAAGCGTCCCCACTCCCACGATCGGGACGCTGGGGCTGCAAAGCCCAAAAAGAAGAAGAAAAAGGAGGCGCGACCGTCGGCCACGCCTCCCCTGGCGCCTCTCCAAGACCGGCTGCCTCGGTCTTCGGACCCGCCCACGCCGGCGCAACGGCCCGTGGACGCGCCGGGCCCGGCGCCGCCGACACCGGGCCGCGATGTGGGCGTGCCTTGCTCCCCCGACGCGGGGGCGGCCGCCCACCATCGGAGCCTTCCTGCGGGCCTGGTGCCCTTGCTCCCATCTGCCTCCTTGGAGGCCGGGCCCGCGCTCGGTCCCGACCGCCGCCGTCCCAAGCCGGAGGCTGCGGGACCGCGCAGCCTTTCGGGCCGCTCTCGCTCCCCGCCGGCCTCGGAGGGCCGCGCCCCGCGTGAGCAACCTCTGTCCCCGGCCTTCCTCTCCCCGTTTCGGGCCCGGGGCTTCTCCCAGGGGGACCCGCCTGCCTTTTCCTCTCCCCCTCCCTCTCTGCGGGCCTCGGGGAGCTTTATTACCTGGACTGGCACTCCAACCCACGAGGCCTCGCGGGACCAGTTTATCCACCGCTCTCCTGGGGGCAGGGCCTATGTGTTTGGCCCCGTGCTGGTGCCTGAACACCGACTCCGGTCTCCAGCCCCGCCGGCTCCTTTCCATCCTCAGGCCCCCGGGACGCCTCAGGGGCCTTGTGCTACTCCCCCCGACCCGGACCTTTCTTCCAATTCTGGGTCCCGTTCGTCCCACTCCGGGGTCGCGGTTGATGGGGATGACTGCTCTCTGCCCCCCCAACCTCCTGATGCAGCGGGGTTCTCCGCGATGCTTCTTCGCTTATCTCGGGCGCTGAAGGTGCCCATGCCGTCCCCTCAGCAGCCAGTAGAGGACTTTCTCTTCCCTTCGGATGAGCAACAACAGGCTCCCATGCCCTCCACGGTTCTTCCTTCTATTCCATACTTGCTCCAGTTGGCGAAACCGCCCGACTCCTCTCCTTCTCTTGTGTCGCCCGTGTCTCGCCGCAATGACCTTCTTTATAGAATCGACCTCTCCGCCGCCCCCTGGGTCGCGAAGCCTCCGGCCCCCAATACTGTGGTTACCGACATGGCCGTGGGAAAGAAGTTTAAGCCTCAAACTGCGCCGTCGGATAGGGAGGGCAAGAAGGTTGACGCGATGGGCAAGAAGGTTCATGCCGCTGCGTCTTTCACTATGCGTCTCGCCCACTATCAGGCCTACATGGCCTCCTACCAGACCTACCTGTGGGCTCGGATGGCCTCCTACCTCCAATATCTTCCGGACCAACACCGGCCTTTCGCTGGGGCTGTGCACCAGGAGGCTCTTCTTCTCTCCCGTGCCCAGAAGGATTTGGCCAAGCACGCGGCCGACTCCGCTGGTCGGCTTCTGGCGGTCTCGACGTCCATTCGTCGCCATGCCTGGCTCCGCGCCTCCACCCTGTCGGATGAGGGGAAGGCGCTCGCTGAGCATCCCCCCCCCCACGACGCGGGGCTTTTTAACCCGGAGACGGATACTCAGCTTAAGAGTAAGCAGGAGGTCCGCCAGTCCGCCCACAAGTTTGGCTACCCGGCTCAACGGCCCTTTCGTTCCTCCGACCGCGGACCCGCCCCGTTGGCTCCGTATCCTCGCCGCCCCTACCCTTCCTCCTACTCGACGGGCTACAGGCCTTTCCCGCAGGCCTCTGCGCCCCAGTCCTCCAGACAACCCCAGCAGGGGCGGTCGCGGCAGCAGGGTAAGCCCCGCTATCAGCCCAAGCCGCGGCGTCGCTTTTAGCGCTGCCTCTCCTTTCTCTACTTCTCCGTTGCTGCTCCCCGCCCCGCTTGCTTCCCCTCCATGGCACGATGCTGCCTCGACGTTTTCGGTTTCCCTTTCTTCCCTTGAGAAGCGTCAGCTTCTCCCCGGGGTGCATTTTCGTTTTGGTTCCCGTTTGTCTGAGTTTTTCCCCGCCTGGCAATCGATAACCACCGATCGCTGGGTTTTGAGTGTGGTCCGCCATGGCTATGCCATTGATTTTCACACCCGTCCACGCACGGGCGCCCTTCGGGCCACCCCTCCGTCGGCGGCTTGTGGGATGAGGTCCACTCCCTGCTGTCTAAAGGGGCGATTGCCCCCTTGCACCCTGATTTCTTTTCTCATGCGTTTTTTTCCCGTTATTTTTTGGTTACCAAGAAAGGCGGGGGCCTCCGGCCCATAATGGACCTCAGGGCCCTTAATGAACATGTTTGGTCTCCCACGTTTCGGATGGTGACGCTCCCAACCATCCTCCCCCTTATCCCTCCGGGTGCCTGGTTCGCGACCCTTGACCTCCGGGATGCCTATTTTCATATCGCCATCACCCCGGCGCACCACAGGTTCCTCGCCTTCCTGATTGCCGATCAGGCTTTCTGTTTTCGAGTCCTCCCCTTTGGGATCGCGACCGCACCCCGGGTGTTCACTAAATGCATGGCCGCGGTGGCGGCCTACCTCCGCACCCAGGGCGTCACGGTCTTCCCATATATTGACGACTGGCTGCTCCTCTCTCCCTCCCGTCGCCTCCTCCTCCGTGACATCCACTTTACTCTTTCGCTCCTGCAGGATCTCGGCCTAGTGGTCAACTACTCCAAGTCCAGCCTGCAGCCGACGACCCGCATCCAGTTCATTGGCGCGATCCTCGACTCCGTGGCCCAGAGAGCGTTCCTGCCCGAGAGCCGCTTTCGCATACTGCGATCGTCTCTCCTCCGGGCCCGGCGTCGGCCTCATGTTCCGGCCAAGGACATCCTGTCCATTCTGGGGCACATGGCCTCCACCACGGCGGTCACTCCACTGGCGCGCCTCCGGATGCGCCCTCTTCAGGCCTGGTTTCTTCGTGTGTTCCGGCCTCGTCACGACCGCCCGGACCGTCCGCTCGTCCTACCACCTGCGGTGCTTTCCTCCCTCACCTGGTGGCTTCAGCGGGCTCACGTATGTACCGGGATGCCGTTCCGCCCCGCCGACCCCTCCTGCACGCTCACGACGGATGCCTCCATGGTGGGCTGGGGTGCCCACTCGGGCCGTCACTCTGTCCAAGGCCTCCGGTCGCCCTCGGAGCGGCTCCGCCACATCAACCTCCTCGAGATGCTGGCGCTCTTCAAGGCCCTCTGAGCGTTCCGGGACCTCTTCCACGGGCGCACCGTCCAAGTCTGTACCGTCCAAGTCTGTACCGACAACACCACCGTTGTCTGGTACGCTCCCGCTCTCTCCTTCGGCTGACCATCTCCCTCTGGAACTGGTGCGTCGCACACGACATCCGGCTCCGTGCTGTCCATGTCCCGGGACGGACCAACGAGCTTGCCGACCTCCTCAGCAGGTCTCTCACGCCCGCCCACGAGTGGTCCCTTCACCTCGAGGTCACCGCCACCCTTTTCCATCACTGGGACACTCCGGCGATCGACCTCTTTGCAGCCCCGGACAACGCCAAGTGCCTGGTGTTCTGCGCTTGGGCTGCACGGCCGACCCTGATGGGCTGCCTGGGCGACGCCTTCCTCTTTCGGTGGACGGGACCCCTCCTCTATGTCTTTCCTCCGATCCCTCTCCTCGCCAAGGTCGTGGCCAAGCTCTACCACGACCACTCCAACGCCATCGTCGTAGCCCCTTATTGGCCCCGGCAGTCGTGGTTTCCCCTCCTCTCGGCCATGGCGGGCCCCCACCGCCTTCCCTTACCGCTCCGCCCGGACCTTCTCACCTGCCACCGCGGGACCCTCCGTCATCCGGATGTCCAGTGGCTTCATCTGACTGCGTGGCGCCTCTACCCCAACCGTTCTCTCCGGCCGTCCTAGCCATCCTTGCCGCCGCGCATCGCCCGTCCACTAAGCGCTCCTACGACCACAAGTGGTCCAAGTTCTCTCGCTTCGCGCGGGAGCGGGGATCTGATCCGCTCTCTGCCCCCACGCCTCTTCTCCTCGACTTCCTCGCCTCTTTGGCACACCGCGGCCTCGCCTTCTCATCTGTCAAGTGCTACCTGTCAGCGATCTCCACCTACAGGAAGCTCCGGGGTCTTCCGTCTTGCTTTCCAGATCCCATGGTCCAGATTTTCCTCCAGGGCTACCGTAACGCTTTCCCGCCCCGGATCCTTCCTCCTCCGCCATGGCGTCTGCAGCTGGTCCTCTCTGTGCTCACTAAGCCTCCGTTCGAGCCCCTCCACTCGGCCACGCTCTCCCACCTTTCGTGGAAGACCTCCTTCCTCGTTGCCGTGACTACCGCTCGCCGCGTGTCTGAGCTCTGCGCCCTCCGTGCTGACGAGCCCTACGTCCGGGTCCACAAGGACAAGATTGTTCTCCGCACTGACATCTCGTTCCTCCCCAAAGTTTCCTCTCTCTTTCACTCCACGCAGGATATTGTTCTCCCGGCGTTCTTTCAGAACCCCTCTACCGCCCTCGAACGGGCGCTCCACCTCCTTGACGTTCGCCGGGCGCTCCTCTTCTATCTCGATCGCACCAAACCTCTCCGGAAGTCTCCTCGCCTTTTCCTCCAATACCGCCAGGACACCGCTGGACTGCTGGTCTCCCCTCAACGCCTTTCCAAGTGGGTCCTCTCAACCATCCGCCTGGCCTACCAGCTGGCGGGCGAAGACCCGCCCCAGGGCATCAAGGCCCACTCCACTCGGGCGGTCTCCGCGTCAACGGCTTTCTCTCGGGGCATCCCCCTGGAGGACATCTGCAGGGCGGCTACCTGGTCTACGCCCCTGACTTTCGTCACCCACTACAAGGTCGACCTCCTCTCCCGACGCCAGGGGGCCTTTGGCAGGGCGATCCTCTCTTCGGCACTCCCATGACACCCACCTCCACTGTGAGTAGTTTGCGACTCTACCATTTGTGTGCATTCCACGGATACCACGAAGAGGAAACTATGGTTGCTTACCTGTAACCGTGGTTCTCTGAGTGGTCATCCGTGGAATCCACACCTACCCGCCCTTCCTCCCCGCGTGGTCCTGCCTTTCTCCTGCTGCTGCTTCGGCGGGGAACTGAGCAGTAGCACCACGTGGTCTCAGTACCTCATGGGGAGGGGGAGGGGCTACTGATTGATGTTATTCTTTATACAGATTCCGGGGTTGCTGCACACGTGCACCAGACTACCATTTGTGTGGATTCCACGGATGACCACTCAGAGAACCACGGTTACAGGTAAGCAACCATAGTTTCTACCACACCAAACTACAAATCCTAATATTCCCTAGCACTGAGCCATGGCAAAGTGGTGTCAAACTGCATTAATTCTATGAGGAACCGTAGGTGGGGACAACACCATATACTATATACGTAATTATTTCCCTGTGTGACCAGCTTAGTGCTTTATTTGAACTAATCAAAAGTGACAACAGTAAAGACAATGTGCCCCTAAAACACACACACAACCCTGAGAAGCCCCTTGTCTGAAATATGCAATTGTCCAGTTAGGGTTGCCAGAATGAAAACTCCTTTAATGGTTGTGTAGAAAAGGAAATATCAGCAAGTCTTGCTTCTTTCCTAGCTACACAACAAACAACACCTGCTAGAAATTCCCTCTTTTCTATGGCTCTTCATATCCATGGAGCCTGTATCCAAAATCCAAAATGCAATCTTGATTTTGCTGTGTTATATAATGGACACCATTTATTACACTTTTATATATAATGGGACTTGAAGACCCATAGATTTGTATATCCATGGGGAGTCCTGCAAACAAACTTCAATGGATACCAACTATACAACCATTAATGATACATGAACTCTCTCCAGCGTTCACTCCCGACTTGAAGTTGATGTTATGTCTGATGCAGACATAGCCAGACACAGTTGGATTTTACCCATCACTGAAGAAATTGCACTTGGACGCTGAGGACAGATAATAATATGAGAATTCCCGATTTGCCATCCATGCTACTTTTATTGTTTTTCCTACAGATATCTGGGGAGCCACCACCGCCATTGCCCACCACACCTCCTCCTGAAGATTATTATGAGGAAGCACTGCCACTGGGGCCGGGTAAAGCCCCAGAATACATTACCTCCCGTAGTAAGTCTAATTGGGACTTGGAAAGGGAGGGAAACAGACAACTGTCTTGGGTCTTGAAACTGCTTCTTCCCTCTCCTCCCCCCCCCCCCAAACTCCTCCCCATATTAGCTTAAGCAAACAAAGGCTCCTCCTAAGTGTCTGACGAGTGACAGGACTATAATTTACAGGCCCCAGGGAGGAAATGGCACTTATATGGGGGGCTGTCTCACTCCTTTTCCTGCTTTTTTGCCCTCTCCTGGTCTGTCAGATGTCACAAGCAGTTGTTTGCTCAGGCTTGCCTGGAAACAGTTCAGTAAACTCTGAATGACAGGAATGCAAAGGATCCGGACACTTTTACCCTTCCCCACTTGTCTGCAAGATTAGGCAAACATGGAGGCACCTGTTCCTGTTTCTTTTTCCAGCATACATTCTGAGCCTTGAGGATACCCAGAAACAACTTTAAACCACACTGCCAATACCTAACCAGAAATGTATAAGATTTTTTAGTGAGTGAAGTGTCTCTCCTGTTATCTATGTCATGAGCAGTATCAGGATTGAGTGAAGCCTATGGCTACAAGGTGGCTACAAGGTGGTGGCAATAGACTTCCTTCAATAAAAGATGTGAAGGGGAGTCTGTGGAAAACACAAGAGGAAGGCAACTTTTGGGCCAGGAGTGTCAGCCTGTTATATCATTTGGATTCTGGTAAACTGTGTTGAAGAACCAAAGCAAAAGGGATGGAGAGCAATGTTTGTAATCCCTCTGCCAGCATGTGCTTTCTAATAATGACTCTGACCTAGAGGGGAGTGTCAGGAAAGATGTCAAGAAACAGCCAGTCTTTTTTGCAAGAAGTCATGAAATGTGCCAGACAGCAATCTTTGCATGATATCCCTTTTCCTGAAGGCTATGGTATCCGGTGAGCATTTGAGAACTGGTGGGGAGAAAGACTGGAAGAGGGCCAGAGCTTGGAATCATTACTTTTGGGGCTTACAACTCTTCAGAATCCTTACTGACCCCAGTCAGGATAACCAGTGGGAGTTGTAGTCTTGAGCAGTAACTCTTCCAAATGCTGGAGAGTCTTTTTCCAGTTTGCCTTCTTTGGAGTTGTGGCATCGTCATTTACTGACCTCCTTTGTATTATTATTTCATTACCAAATGGAGTTTCCTTGTGTTATCTTTAATGGTTGGCCTGGCAAAAGAGTTGATTTCAACACCATCTTCCACAAAAAGCCTCCCCCACAGACTTTGTGCCACAAGGAGAATCCTGATGTGATGTGGGTCAGTGTCTGAACATGTCTCATCTTCTCTTTCAACAGATAGCTCCAGTCCCCCCAATTCAATAGAGGATGGATATTACGAAGATGCAGATAGCAACTACCCTGTCACCAGAATGAATGGAGAACAGAAGAACTCTTGTAAGTCGCACTGCCAAAAAGGCATGTTGTGAAACCACAGGAGGAATGGAATCTTCTGACTGCAAAATACTGAACTGTTGGCCCCAGAACTGGGGGAGAATGCCAGCGGTCAAAAGATATCTGAAAGTCCTAGACCACCATATGCCTGTTGCACTGAAGTCTGTCTTTTTTCAGTGAGCATTAAATGAGGAATGTTGAATCCTCTTGTCTCCACATGCTATATCAAACAAGGGTGTTCTTTGTTAGTCAATGGTTGGGTTAAGCAACATGGACTATATAGATTCAGCAGTAGCGGGAGTGCGTGTTTTTCTCAACATTTCTGTTCATCAAATATTGCCTGCAACAACCTTGTAGGTAGAAAAGCCTGTCTGTTGTGAACCCTGGAACAAGGAGAGCTCAGAGGTTTTAAGTGATTAAAAATCCAGTATTTTCATTGTCTACACTTAAGAGCATTGACCACAATGTATATCCAACCAAAAAGAGAAATCGGGGATGGTGGGGGGAAAGGATTATTTCTAATAGAACTACACCTTGAAAAAAAAACTATGCTGTTTCTTTTGGGAGACCTCCCAATACTTCAGATCTTTCCTACATCCATGCAACAGCTGCTCCATGTGGTGGTTATCTTAATTTATGGATACATTTAGAGAATGGTAATAGCTAGCTTGAACTTTAAGAATTACAGAAATAATCTGAAACTGTATATTTATTCTAGCCTGAACTTCAGTGTTGTTTGTTTATGAAACCAGACTGTAGCTGGGAAAGGCCAGTGAAAAATCCAGCACCTTGTAAAGTCAAAGCAGAGCTTATAAGAAAAAGCAAACTGTGGGGCATTGAGACATGATACGAAAAATGTGTCTGTTTACCTTAGAAAAATCTGGCTTCAGCTGAGGCAGAATTCATGCCTCGGATTGCTTCTCTCCATAAGAACCTTCTTCATTGGCTGTACTAACTGGCAATGGTTGCAACAAATCTGTACAGCACAAGGTTGGGGAGAAGGCTGCCATAGGAAAACTCCTTGATTTGAAACTCTTTTCCTTCCATGTTCCAACCCAGCAAGCTCTAGTCAGTCAGTAATCTGCACTGGAGACCCACAAAATACCATTCCAGACACTATCTCATGCAATAGTTAGAACTTAGCCTTCAAGTCATTGTATTTTTACCCCCACTGTCTTGAGCTAGAGCTAAAAAGATGACTCCTAGAAACTCTGTATGGTCATTGACACTCATGGTAGACATACTGATATACCGGAGTAGATAGTTTGCCTTGGTACATGGTAGCTTCCTTCATTTCTGGGATGTTGTCAATTTCTACCATAGGTAAAGTGAGGCAGCTATTGCCTCAAGTAACAAATTTGAGGCACAGTCCTGCTGGTCAGGCGTGACTGTGTACAAGTTTGTTCTGCCATTTTTGTCAAGTAGTCTGTTGCAGCAGCAGGTTTATGTGCATTGCAAAAGCCCACTTTGTCAGTTGAGAGGGATGACCTGCTAGGTCTCAGTTTGTTCAGGAACTTTCAGGGCAGTTTTCTTTCCTAGCAGAGATAGTTTACACTGCCATCTTTCCATAACTGCAATGTCAGCACCTACTTCACCTCTGCCACCATGGTGCCTGTGCCAGCATGAGCTTTTGCACTGGTGTAATCATACCAACTAAGAGGGCTGTGGCTTTTGAATATCCTGAAAGGGCAGCAAATGGTGGCCTGAATTTTATCATGGTCCCAACTAGAGTACACCATCGAATCAGTGACATTTCCTTTTCAACATTTGATTCAGTCATTCTACTCTAGTTGGAACCAACCCAGGATTCAGGCCTGTTAGTTGTTTAATATTCTATTATTGTGCTTTTACTATCTGTGTAGGGAAATGCGATTGTCTAATTCTCTGTCTTTTGAGCCAGAATAAATTTGCTGGCTTTGAGGCATGGGTTCCCACCAGCTATACCACAGATTAGGAGTCCTTAGCCAGGCTTAGTTGGAAGCAGCATTCTGGGTCCCACCATCTTCCTCTTTCCTTGCAGACAATGATTCTGATGCAATGAGCAGCTCCTATGAGTCTTACGATGAGGAAGAGGAGGATGGGAAAGGCCAGAGGTTAACACACCAGTGGCCATCAGAGGAAGCTTCCATGAACCTGGTGAAGGACTGCAGGATTTGTGCTTTCCTGTTGCGTAAGAAGCGCTTCGGGCAGTGGGCCAAGCAGCTGACGGTCATCAAGGACAACAAACTCCTGGTAAGTCAGTGGTTTGTGTGTGTGTATCTGTCTATGCCTTTGTGTGTAAGAGCACTGGGAAGGAAAAGAGTCCTACTAATAAGTCAAAGATGCCTTGGGGACAGTTTTTCTGCCTATGAGAGCATGCCTGGAGATCGTCTGTTCTCCTGGGGAATGGTGATGTCTGAGTTTGCCACTTCCAGACAGGATTTTCCCCATCTGAAGTTTTCCAGTTCCATCCTAAAATCCAGAAGATTTTACTGTGGAACTGGCTGATCTGTCACATAGCTCTTCGCTAGTCAAGAAGTTAAAAAAATTGTACCCCAAAATGTCCCTTTGAGAAGTGGCTGCAAAGAAAATTGGTTGAAGCAAAAGTATTGAGAAATTAAATCCATATTCTCTGTTTGTTCTCTAGAGTTTATTGTGGAATAGGAAAGTGGCCAAGAGTCACAGTGGTGACATTTTGCTTTGGGCAGTTAGGAAACTGCTGGAACAATGATTTGGAGTAGAGGAAAGGAAGGGTCATCTTTTTTTTTATCCCTGTTGCACCATTTGGGGGTAGTTTTATAGCTGTGTATTTGATTATGTGTCAGCTTTTTCCATCCCCCCACTCCCACCTCAAAATCCCAGCACTTTCCTTCTTATTATAACTAGCCTGAGAGGACCTGTAGAGAGAGAAAAATAAGCTGAATGTATTTGGCTGAGTGAATGATGAATATCCTCTTTATTTTCTTTCCAACTTTAGTGTTACAAAAGCTCCAAGCACCGACAGCCACACCTCGAGGTCCCTCTGGGTGTCTGCAATGTTGTCTATGTGCCAAAGGATGGACGCCGCAAGAAGCACGAGCTGCGCTTTTCTCTGCCAGGAGCGGAGGCCCTGGTGCTGGCTGTGCAGAGCAAAGAGCAGGCTGAGGAATGGCTAAAGGTATCTCTCTCAGCACCTCCATCAGAAGCAGTTTGGGGAAAAATAGCTCTCTTCCACCTCACTTTTTGGGCCATGCTGGATGAGAGATTCTGGGAATCACCATCTCACAGAAGGAACTCCTCCAGCCTCTATCCAAGACAGCATAACATCCCACCCAAAGATACACACCCCAATCCCCACTTTCTCTATAGCTCTTCCTTTAGAAAACCCTCAATATCCCTTATACGGGCACTTTTCTCTGGCTCTGACCACTCGCTGAGGTGAGCAGAAGCAGCCAATTCCTGTAGGGGGCAAGGGAGGGAAAGAAAGCACTGTTATCTCTTTTTTCAGGGAGGGTTTTTTCCTACCACTTCTTATCTGTGTCTGCCTGACTACAAAACCAGCTGTGGAGAGGAAAAACCATTCAATAGGGCAGATCCATAGCATTTGCCACTCCTGCTATGGCTGACATTGCACCCGGATAGGGCAGTGGGAGGAAGTGTTTGCTTACCCACCCACCCCTGCTTTTTCCTGCTTTTGTTCTCAAGCAGCACAGGTTCAGTAGGAAGCTCTACTAGATGAAGTCATCAACTCAACAGTGTCAGGGAGAGATGGAATGTCAACATTATATTATGTGATGTCATTTCTCTTCTTTCACCCCACATCCTTCTGTGACTAATTCCTCTTACCTGTTCAAAAGATAGGGATTTGTAAGTGCCAGTTGTTTTTCATTTTGATGCCTGACTTCTCAATATTCATCTCTTTCCTTCCATACTTTTTTCCTTTTTTGCAATGTGGAGCATGTCATATATGAAATGCTATTTCTTTCAGGAATGTGAGGTTGTGTCTATTGTGGAAGCAGAGAACTGTGTGCCCCAGTGAGTTGGGAATGGGTGTCGGGGAGGAGACAGGCTTCTCAGCACTAGTCTAGTGCACTTGTTTCCAAATAGGACTGAATTATTCCATCCAACTAATTTACTTAGAAAAAATGTTGAGAAGATGACAGCAAAGGGAGATAGGTGATTGTATACACTACCTTGAACTTGGTAGAAACAGGGATCATAAATGTAACCAGTCTAATCCCACTTGAGCAAATGTTTGCATTCTTTCATTCCATTTAATTCCCACTTTTCTTAATGTGGCTCAAAGTGGTATACATGATTTTCTTTCCCCACTTTTATCTTCACTGTAACCCTGTGTGGTAAGCACAATGTCACCTCATATCCAAGGAAGATTTTGTTTGTGGGTCTCCCTGGTGCTTCTCTGATTCTCTTAGTTTCTTGTTTATTTGTTCAGTCACTTCCTACTCTTCTTGACCTCTTTGGTCCATGAGGCTCATGCCAGAGCTCCCTGTCAGCCGTCACCACTCGCAGCTCCTTCAGAGTCAAGCCAGTCATTACAAGGATGCTATCCATCCATCTTGCTTACTAAGATTCTCTTAGTAGTTAAAGTGAAAACCAAAATGGCAGAGCCATCTTTCACAGGTCAGCCTTCTTAATAGATAAGGGAAACAGTAGAAGGACTATGAATAATGAAAGAGCATGGCTCATAGGATCTCCATGGAAGCAGATTGATGAGTCTCATCCAGCTCAGCTTTATGGCACAAATTAGAACTCTGTGTTCTTTGGCTTGAGTACTGTACCATTGGAAACATTTGCATTTAAATATCTCTGTTCCTCTCTGTTTTCAGGGTTTTCATCTCTTGTCCTTCATACATATTTCACTGATTGTAAGCACTCCCACACCTCTGGCCTGGGATGCAACTCAACTCCCTTAGAAAGTTAAATATCATTTGGAACTCTTCCAATTGACACTGTGGTCTATTGGCTCAACCCAGTCGTGCCTCTGTGAATTCATCTCCCTTAAAATAATACAACAGAACAGATTACTTTAATTAACATAGGTTTGTTTTAGTCCTGAAGATAATCTGGTTATGAACATGACAAATAGGTGTGCTAAATAAGTTAAGGACATGCTGTTGTCCCATATTTCTAGTCCTGGCTGGAATCTCATTTAAAACAAAGCTAGTTTCAACATCCTCAGCCAGGGAATTGATGAAATAGTAATAGCCTTGTGTGAATTTTCTTTCCTCTTCTGGTGCTGACTAAAATAAATTGGGATAAAAGTGACTGTATATAGGACAAGAGTATTCATGTCTCAGACATTGCTTTATTTTCCAAATAGCAATCTAGGAAAGATTCTTTGCTGTGCACACTGACCTTGTCATGAGTGGGCAGGCTCCACAAAGTTGGCATCAACCTCATACCATGAAGGGATTAATAGTTATAGAGAATGTGTATTCCAGAATAGCTGGGAACCAGAAAACCAGAGGGGTGGCATCAGATGGTGGAGATTAACGTCATCTTTTTTCAAATTGATAATGTCTCCTCCTTTTCTTGATGGGAAGATGCATGAGCAAACATTTTTACAAGAGCCTTGATTGTAACTGGGGAGATAGATAAGGGGGCAAATCCCCTCCCCCATGTCAAATTTGAAGGCAAGGCAAGTACTTTGCAGGAGAGAAATGAAATAAAAATGGTGTCCCATCCATTCTGTGAGGTGTAAGGGAGTCACATTTGTGCCTTGGGGATGATAGTTATAGCAGAATGGTATTGAACCTTTTCCATGTCTTGGCACTCGGTATTGTTTTACCACAGGTGATGAAGGAAGTGAGTAGTGGACAAAGTGGAACTGAAGTTGTGACATCGCCTTTGCTTACATGCAAGATGGACCATGACAAGGTAGGATCATTGTGTTTCATCCTGTCAAAGATCATCTCCAACCCACCCTCAGCCATAGGCCCCCCAAATTGGCTGTCTGTTAGGGCAAGGTCCAAATCCTGTTGCAAATAGCAGGTGATGGTGGGAATATTTTTAAGGACAGTAGCAGGGAGGTTTAAACACTTTTTTCTTACCCACATCCTCAATTACTGCTGCTATTTACATAATAGGGAAAATGTACACATTAAAGTCATCTTTAGTTTGACTCTTATTCATTCTGTTGTTACAGATTTGGTAAATCGATTCTGATACAAGAAGTAGAATCATATTTGCACAACAGTATATAAGAATTCATAATGAAAAAAAGAGCAAGGGAAGAGACCTTGCTCCTCCAATATAGTAGGGGTTTTTTTTTGGGGGGGGGGAGATTTTCATTCTTGCTGTCATAGTTTGGAAAAATTAATTACTTTTTGGACTAGAACTCTCAGAGCCCCTTACCCAGTATAGCTGCTGGCTGAGGAATACTGGGTATAGTAGTACAAAAAAGGAACCTATCTTCCTAGGTAACAGGAAAGAGAAAGAGATGGACCAGAATCTGAGCCATCATTCCCTTTGGAAGCAAGGGGCACACAGGACTGTGAATTGGGCTAGTTTCTCTGTCATTCTTGGTTCAGTTATAAAGGTGAAAAGCAATTAATGTTGGGAAAGTGGCTATAATAAAATGAGAAATAGAAAAAAAATTGGACTTTCACTTTTCTTTCCCGTATTCAGAGATCCTCTCAAGACAAACATACATCTGACTCTGATAGCGTGGCAACAACAGAAAACTGCTCTTCCATGACTCGGAGGGAGGCTCAGGAGCAAGGTGAGACCCCAGTATGGCTCCCATTTTCTAAGAGCATGGTGTAGTAGTGGTTGAGGCAGAAAGAAATGAACCACTGCAAGGAGAAGACAGTGTGGTGTAATTCCCCATCTGTCTCTTTCATTTCGAATTTCATTTTGGTATATTCTGATGGTCTTTTGGTGGGATGATTGGGAAGAGATCCTTATATTGCTCTGTGGCTCCTTGCTTGGTCAGAGAAACCACATTCTGATTTTACGTTCTGTTCTTTTACCTCTTAGGGAAAGGTAAAAAAAGTGGTTTGGCTGAGCTGAAGGGCTCTGTAAGTCGAGCAGCTGGGAGGAAAATTACCAGAATAATCAGCTTCTCCAAGAAGAAACCATCTCCTGAAGATACCCAAACATCCTCTACAGAGGAAGACATCCCATGCTGTGGTATGTACCAGGGAACCAGGAGGAAAGGAGAGGCAAGTTAGTTTTGAGTACCCAGATAAATAAGTAGATGGGGATGCAGGAGCCCTGTCCTTGCACCAGGCCACCATGACTGAAAGGGAAACTGTTTATTAGTAGGTTTCTAAGAGGTGTTACTTGGAATTCTTTGTCGCACTGTTCTGGTGCACCCCAAGTTGATAACAAAGAGACTAAGTACAGGAGCACCCCACTTTCCAAAACCCCTTAGTTGATTACACAATGCTCGCACTGTTGATGCCACCTCCATTTTCCCTCCTCCTTTCCACCATGAGACAAAGAGGCTCTATATGCAGGTATTTTTTTCTACTTTACTCTCACCTCCACTGATATCCACATATTGTAAATGATCTGCTATTGACATTTTCTTTTTCTCATTTGAGGGCATGAATACTTTCTGGGTGAGATGGAGAAATATTATTCTGAATCTATTTTTAAGCATCTTTTGTAGAAAAGATAATTTAGGGGTACTTTCAGATAAGACTCTAAGTTTTTACTATGTGTGTAGTTGCCTTGCTTTATTCATGACTTTTTATAGTCATCCAGACAACATTGTCTTTCATTTGTAATTATCTTATGTTTTTCACTGCTGCTTCTGTCTTTTTTATCTCCAGTAAAATCTTGTAAGTAGTGAAAGACAGAATAGCTACACAGAACTTTTTGACCAGTGGCACTAAGAGCCCTCTGTCTGGAGCCCTCTTGGTGACCTCAGGCATACTCATTCAGGCAGGAATGTCTCAGGCAGGGAATATGTGGCTCACCAGATCTTGTTCAGCTTCAATTCAAATTAGTCCCAACTATCACTACAAGTGTTCATGGAGTTAACCTGAGAAGTTCTGGAAGATGAATGTTTGTATGGTCATTGTCCGAGTGTTCAGTGAGAATGGCTGGAGCAGCAGCATCAGAGCTAAACACACTTGTATTGCTGATGTTCCAGAGGAAGGTACAACAGGTTCCAAGAACAGATGAACAGATTTACCTAAGAACAACCTTTAAGCTTTTGATATCTTCCTATCACTTGTCACGTGTTGCACTGCATTGCTTCCCTCCCCCCTTTTTTTGCAGGCTATTTGAATGTTCTGGTGAACCAGTGTTGGAAGGAACGGTGGTGTCGTTTGAAAGGCAACACACTTTATTTCCACAAGGACCGCACTGACTTGAGAACACACGTGAATGCCATTGCCCTAAGGGGCTGTGAGGTGGCACCAGGCCTGGGCCCCAAGCATCCCTTGGCTTTCCGCATCCTTCGCAATGGGCAAGAGGTCTCTGCTTTGGAAGTGAGTATTCATTCTTGATGACTGTTGAGAAATGAGAACTTTTCTCATGGCAGTCCTCGGCATATCTACTGAGACGTATGTGTGCTACTGAATTTACTTGTTTTTATGCATGTTTGCCTTGGATTATAGTCTTTGCTGGCCTTCCAGTAGGCACAGCCAGGGACCCTCTGAAACTTTAAAGAGTTTTCATAGCAATGCCTTGGATACAGGAAGAACTCATAATCCTATTGTGCGTTTAACTCAGAGGTGAAATCCAATTGCTTGGAGTGATCATTATGACAAAGCATGCAATAAAGCAAAATGAATGATGTCACTACAGGTCACTGATTGAGGCTAGTGCATTTGTTTTTGATAGCCGGGTGAGATCTTAACACTGACATTCCTCACTAATCAGTGTTTATTAATAACAAAACAAGTAATTTCTCTTTCATCATCTTTGGAAAATGAATACATTTCTTTTTGCTTGTTTCATAAATTATTATGAAAAGATGAATGTGTCTACTGACACATACTTCTGTATGCAATGTCACTTCACTTGGAACTTAGTGTGATCTGAGCAGATATTTAGACATGTAAAAACTAACACAGAAAAATCTTCAAAATCAGTTAAGGATCAAGAAGGAGAAGGCAGTAACTCAGAATGCTTCCAAGAAGGCCAAAACCAAAGATTTTAAACCTAAATATAGTTAGCTACTCTCTTCCTCAGTCTGAATACTAGTAAATAAGTCTATTTAATCCTGAGTCAGCATGTAGATAAATTGGTCTACTCTAGTTGGGACTAAAATAGGGTTCAGCCCTTTTATCACCTGCCTGCCTTGATTTCCCCCACTTCTTGTAGTATAAGGTGACTCTTTGTTACATTATTATGAAAGCTTCCATGACAGAGGGAAGCTGCAAGTGATAAAATAATTCTAGACCTACTTTTAACTCTTTCATGTATCACCATTGGGGAGGGATGGTGGAAGTCATAACATCTAGAGGGACAGAGGTTGCTCATTCCTGAAATAAGCCTTCACCAGTTTCTTTAGAGGCATTTGAATAGCTGTTATGAGTATTGTATACTGTTAGAGCTTGAAAAAGTTACTTTTTAGGCTACAATTCTAAATCATATTATCTGGAAGATTCAAGGAACTATGCCCCCCCCCCCCACACACACACACACCAAAAAACCCTATTTCAAGTTCTGCATAGAAGATGCCTTGGACAGATTCCTCTGATGAATTGATAATAAACTGTAAATTTGGAAAAACAGAATTGTGAGGGTGGGGGGATAAAGGTCAATGGCTGCCTAAAGACATGGCCTTGACCATGTTTAATTGTCATAAAAGAGTAATTTTACTGCTTTTCAGAGAAATGTGTGTTTCCTTTCCCTCTTAACAATTGTCTTCACTCCTCAGGCGAACAGCTATGAAGATCTGGGTCGCTGGCTTGGGCTGTTGCTAGTTGAAACTGGTTCCCAGACAGCTCCAGAGGCTTTGCACTATGATTATGTGGATGTGGAGAAAATAGCCAACATCATCAATGCTGTGAGGCACTCCTATATGTAAGGGCTCATCTTTTGTGATCTGGTAGGATGGGGGGAATGCTGTGTGCATCTTGCCTGCTTGACCCTTTTGCTTTATACCTGAAAAAAAAGCCTCAATTCAACTTTCTGTGAATCTAATTTGCACCAGCCACCAATTTGCACCAGCCACCAATTTCCAATTATCTCTAAAACACAATCAAATCAAAGAAACAATCTGCAAAATTTGTATTTGAAAAGCTGAAGTGTAAGGCCACCAAAGGTAAAGAAGTGGTGAGAAGTAGGCTTTTAATCTAAGACATAACAAACCTGTATTGATTACTTTCAGTTTTTATGGTTTGTGAAAATGTGGTGGGATCCTAATCCAGTTTTTTAAGAGTAACTGGGCATGCACACATCATCCTCGGATCTTCTTTGTGAGTTAATTACAAGTTTTTATGTCTAAAAAAAAAACCATGCCTAGTGAAACCTTCTTGAATGCATGGAGTGGGAGTTTTTAAATCCTAAATTAGGGTGGTTACAGCTGAACTGTTCAGTACTATCTGTGTAACTTGAGGTGGAAATCATGCAATCCAAATCTTCCTGAACCCTCTTTCCCTTTCCCAAATTGCCAACTTAAAAAAATACAGTGTGTTGTTGAAGGCTTTCATGGTCGGAATCACTGGGTTGCTGTGAGTTCTCCATGCTATATGGCCATATTCTAGAAGCATTTTCTCATGGTGTTTCACCCACATCTATGGTAGACATCTTCAGAGGTTCTGAGACCTCACAATCTCCGAGGATGTCTGCCACAGATGTGGACAAAATATCAAGAGAGAATGCTTCTGAAACATGGCCATTCAGCCTAGAAAACACAACAATCCAGTAAAAATTTATAATTTTTAGAACTTCCATGAGTAGCAACTTCCCTTTAAACTAGTTTCACCTTCCCCCTTTCCTTTTTAAATTATTAAATCCTGTTTTCCTTGAATTAAAAATGGTAATTTGATTACTTTCCATTTTCCCCCTGGATTTTGGGTTTTCGGGCGCTCTGTGAAGCACCTGAAAAGCACCTGTGGATTTTGGGTTTTCAGGGGTGAGAAGCTAGCCTGCGGATCCCTGGAGGTCAGACAAAGGGTAGTTTCACATACAAAGCAGGAGATAGCCAAAATTTGCTGCGGACCCTGGAATCTCTCAGGCAGTCCAGTCCCCCTGACAAGTGTTATCTAAAAGATCAGGAGTGGCCATGTGTGTAGATGATAATAGAACAAAATCTGCCTGCCAACTAAAGGGAACTAAAATATGTGTTTCAATTAATTTTGTAAAGGCAGTAGGTAGAGAGACAAGTTTTTTCTTGCTTCTAAAGCTCTTCGGAATTATTTTGGCAAAAAAGTGCAATTTTGTCTGCTTCTTTGCTTTTCAGGTGGGCCAGCTCCTCTGTTGAGAACCAAGTGGACTCTTCCCGTGTGTTATATGATGAAGTACCATATGAGAAGGTGGAGGTATAAACTTTTTAAAATGCCATCTCCTCTTTGTTCTTTCACCATTGCCCTCTGACCCTGCTCTGTTTGCCATACACCTGGCAACCCATAGAAAACTATTTTCTGGGTTGAAGCAGTTGAATGAGCCGCTTTCACTTCTTGAGAAAATTTCTTATTCACACCTAGCAGCAATGTTTTTCATGATCTCATTGAAACATCAACTTATTTCTGCTTTTTTTGCTCCCAATATACAGTTGGAAAAGTCGGGGTGGCCTTCAGGAGCCCAGGTGAAACGCCATGGTTCCTCTTGCAGTGAGAAATCGCGTCGTGTGGATCCACAAGTGAAAGTCAAGCGTCATGCTTCAAGTAGGTTGGAACATGCTCCAGCCACTTGTCATGGCTCCCTTATCAAACTGGTAGGCAGGGAACCAGATAGACTCAGAACTGCCATTGGGATGAGATGGTGTTTGCACTTACTTAGCAATTCCAATCCAATTTATTCTTGCTTCCTAATGAACAAGGATTGTTTACACCTACAGTTGAACAGGAAATATCAGCCAAGATCCAAGAGAGGGCTTGCCTGGAATGTACTGAGACCAATTTAATTTGTCATCCATACAGTAGAGCTTACCCTTGTTCAATCTCATCATACTAATGCATGCCCGCAATGTGCATTTGTCATGGCACCCCCTCCCCCAATCAAAGTGTGCTATAGGATGCATTTACACAATTCCTTAAAGAAGCAAAGCCATTTACACAGCTATGATGGTAGAATTTCAGTAGCACAACCATAATCAGAATCCTCAAAAAATGCAGGCGTTGGTGTAAGAATCCTTATGTTGGCAGTATGTCACCACCAGGACTCTAGATCTAATTTACAAACCAGATCAAAAGTGTGTATGTGTTCAAGCACAACACTACCAATTCTCATTTGTAGCAGTTGCTGATTCTTAAACAGGCCTCAGGCATCTTAGTATGGCTAAATGAATAAAGAACATATTTCAGAGATAGACTGTGATGTTTTCTATTCAGCAAATCCCAGATTTGGTTTTTGCCACCTCCAGATAGGGCTGAGGAATAACACCTGCTTGAAATCCTAGTGAGCTGCAACCAGTCAGTGTAGAGCTATAAAGCCAAATGGACCAATAGATTGCATCCATGTGAGACAGCTCTGAGCACCTGGCTCCATTCACCTGCCCACACTCACTTGCAGAAAGAGGGGAAAGCTTAGCATGACATGAAGTATTCCAATAGTGTCACTTATTCGAAAGCACTTTTTAAAAATATGTTTGATTTTGTTTGCAAAGCACACTGCAGCCCTATGAATGTTTACACAAAAGCATAAAACATACTAAGTTCAATGGATTTTATTATACCCAAATAAAACAGCAGAAGGTCTCCATTCTGAGAAGAAATTTCTTCTCAGCTTTAAAATATGTGACAAAGTGTGGTGTGCAGGCTACATCCAGACCTCAACCTCGCCAGAAAAAATAATAATGAATAACCCTTTGAAAATCAGCATAGTGGTTTGCCTGCCAAACTTCAGTGGCGGACTGCTAACAAGCATTACAGTGCAGTTGACCAACAATAACCTTAAACCAAAGAAGAAGCCTTTTGTTTGCAACATTGGTTTTGCAGGCATTTCAAAGTCTAGCAACTAATTGCTATTGGTTTTATTGACCCTGTTACCAATTCTTTCCTACTCTGCCATTACTAATCTTATTTGATTTAAAATTAAGACATATTCCATCATTAATTGAGTTGAATTATTTTAATCCTAATTAATAGCATCTCACATTTCTAGTTTCTCACCTTTCTCCACACTATAATCAATGCAATAGTATTTCATGTATTAAAAGAAATCAAACTTTTTAAATAATTAATCAATGTATTGTTAAAGGCTTTCATGGCCAGAATCAGTGGGTTGTTGTAAGTTTTTTGGGCTGTATGGCCATGTTCCAGAAGCATTCTCTCCTGACATTTCACCTTCATCTATGGCAGGCATCCTCAGAGGTTGTGAGGATGCCTGCCATAGATGTGGGCAAAACATTAGGAGAGAATGCTTCTGGAAAATGGCCATACAGCTCAAAAAACTTACAACAACCCCAATTAATCAATTATTAAACAGTGAAGGATGTTATTTCTTAATAGTAATCTTGTTGTAATAGAATAACACATTGAACTTTAATTTTCAATGTGGGATTATTTGTCGATTGTATCTATTCTGCCATCAACCCCAATGTCCTAAGCTTTGCTAACTCAGGCAGTCAACTCCCTGGAAAAATAGCCCTTGGGCCCACAGAAATGGCTTGCCCCCACTAGTGAGGTGTAATGATTTGTGCAGAAACCAGAATTCAAATCCCCAATCTGCCATGAAAATCCACTGGGTTATTTTTGGCAATTGATACCCTCTCAACCTTAGAGGAAGGCAAAAACAAACCTCCTTCAAAGAAAATTTGCCAAGAAAATCTTGTGGTAGTGTCATCTTAAAACAGCAATGACTTGAAGGCACGCAGTAATATTGAACACTTCAAGAATTTCTTATCATGCTCCAGGAATGCTAGATTAAGAACATCTTAGATTTATAAACCAGTTTAAGCTCCACCGAGCTGTTGAATTATATTAGAACTCTGCCCTCCACATATTTATGCTGTTAAAACACAAGCAGTTGCTTAATAGCTACAGATCTTATCAGTAATATAAATAGTTCAGAGTGATTGTACAAGGATGCTAAGCTTTGCTCGAAGTCTGAATGTGTTGTTGTGCCCCCCCCCCCATAGGCCATTTCCGGAAGTTCAACTGGGAGAGCATGTAGTTTTGGTCTTAACAATTTAGTACAGTCCCATTTTTAGTCTTCAAACCAGTATTGAGCTTCTTCCACCTTGACTCTGTCTAAATCTTTCTGCTGCCATGACAGAACTAGACAACCTTCCCACCTCAAGTGCCTAATGGAGGGATGTGAAGGCATCTCATTTTGTGTGTGTGCCCACAGATGCCAATAACTACAAATATGGCAAGAATCGGGCTGAGGAAGATGCCAGGAGGTTCCTGACTGAAAAGGACAAACTGGAGAAGGAGAAAGCATCCATCCGGACTGAGATTATGGATCTACGCAAGGAAAAGCGGGAACTACGGGAAGCCATGAAGAGCAGCTCAGGTATGGTCCTGCTGCACAGGTGGTGGCACTATTAAGGTCTGCAACTTGCTGGGCTCTACAATCCTGCTGTGAATGTGGCAGGATCCAGAAGTGTTTGGGGCCCAGGGGCTGGACCTGCCATTCTACAGTGAAGCTACTAGCACAGGCAGCAAATGCTGGCAGACAGCTGCTTACTCTTAAGCTACTTTCTTTTCTCTTGGAAGAACTGTGGGCCCCATTAAGTATATCCTGCCCTCTAAATTGTTGAGGTAAAATTCAACTGCTGCGGATACAGTTGGATTCTATATATGGAGTTGGATTCTATATATGGAGTAGAGAGGATCCCTATGTTCTTTGCCTTAGTCAAGTTTCTTGGGCTGACCCTGATGGCATCAGACTCAAAAGTGTCCACAGCTAATAGATGCCTCTTTTGCTTCATTCTTCACAAAACACACACAGAGAAAAGACATTTGCATCCAGGCTTTGTCCCTCCCCAAAGTTTTTCTTTAGCTTTGTAACTGGGGAAACAGACAGAACAGAATAAGTAATTCCAAAAATCTGCAATCATGGGGGAGCCGGCCTGCAGAGTTCAGGGATTTAGAAATTATCCTTCTGCCAAAGCAATGGTTTATTCTCCCACTCAAGAACAATTTTGCCCAAACATTTCAGTTTGGAGTTGTATTTACATATAAAGTCAAATACAGCACTGGTTCTGTGGTGGCATCTGTTGACATCCCTTTCCTCTTCTCTCACAATTCTTCACTGTGAAAGGGTAGGAGTAATAATAATGATAGCTAAAATACAAGCTATTTCTTGCGAAACATTTACCTCTACATCTGTGTCACATCCACCGTTTGGCTTTGCTTGGTCTTCAGCACTTACTGTTATGAGCATAGGTTCAGTTTGGTCACAGAGACAGTAGGTAGGCAACCAGGTCAAAGAGTGCCATCTACTGGAAAAGACAATCCAGTTTGAATTACATGGCAGATTGCTGGAAAAATCTGGGTCTATTTAAACCTCACTAGTTTCATTAGATTGTGGATAGCATGCAGAACATAAGCGTTAGTCTAGTTCATGGACTTTTTGATGCTTGAAAGAAGCCTAAAACACACAGAATATTAATCCAATTTAAGATTCCTTTCATTATCAGTGTAGTATGGAAGGACTAAAATTTACATTATTTTTTCTTTGCTTTTGCTAATTTATTATGTGTCCCTCAGCTGTTATTCTCCTTTCACCTCTGCTCTGAGTTTACAGCCACATGGTAGTTATGGATAACTTAGTATCACAGTGGTCTGTAACCTTCTTTGAAGAGTAGTCATGAACTACTTTGAAAATCTGGTGAAAGCTGTGGTTCCTTTCTATAGAAGTGGAAATCTGCCCACAGGCAAATAATTTTCATACCAGTTTTCAATGAACAGGAGAGAAATGAAAAGGGGAAAAAACTATATTTTTAACACCTGCTACTCTGACCCCCTGAAGTCCTTCCATGAACAACAGGTTAAGAGCTCCTGATCTAGAACGGTAGTTCCTAAATTTGGATCTCCAGATGTTGTTGAACATCTATTCTCTTAATACCTGAACTTAAGCCATATTGGCTGGGAATTCTTAGAACTAAAGTCCAACAGCATCTGAACTCCCAGGTTTGGAAACACAGATGTGATGGCTTTTCCTAATATTAATTTTAAATCTACCTTGTTAAAACTCACACTCAAGTGATGTAGTCCTGCTGACTTCAACAGTAAAGAAAACTTATTTGCCCTCTCCTGAAGAAATTTGTAGTCTCAAATTAGGGCCACTTAAAAGTGGGGTGGTTTTCTTCATAATTTTTCTCATGGATTATTCTATATTGTCATGCTGGGAAACAGGTAAAGATCTCAAAGAGCTGGAGCAGCGTGTTGCAGCCCTGGAGGAGCAGTGTAAAGCCAATGAGGCACGGCGTGTGGACCTAGAGCTCAAGTTGACTGAGGTGAAAGACAGGCTGAAGCAGTCTCTGGCAGGAGGTCCAGCTTTGGGGTTAACTGTGACAACTAAATCTGAAAACAAGGTAAAACATTAGAGAGAAAAGAAGTATTCTCTCTCCTAGCTTCACATGGGAGGCATTTCAATATAAAATGGTTTCCTATAGAAGTACAGAACAAAAATGGGTAGGTAGCCATGAATATCTATGCCTTGACAGCCCACATTGTGGGAAGGTGATAAGCAGGAAACAATCCAAGGGGAATTTCAGCTTTTTGCGCATCCTACGTGGAAACAGAAATCAATAGGAAGGGACCTGGAACAAGTGAAACCATCTGAAGCACACCTTGGATTGAGAAGATATTTAGGGATTACAAGTGCAAATAAGGACACAACAGGCCTGCTCAGAAGAGAAAGATGGAGGAAAAGCCAAACCCTGTTCTGAATGTTGTTGAGGTTGTGGCTGTATATTACAAATGAACTGACATAACCTTTGCTGTTTCATCACCGAGCAGAAAAAGGGTGTTACTTGAGCTAATGGAGATAGTCAGAACTACTCCCAAGATTTGAAAAGAACTGTTTATCTTTTGCAATCCTAAACCAACCACGGTCTTTCTTTCCATTGATATTAGGATGGCAGCATTTCTTATAACACAGTATTTTGCCATCTCACATGGAGCCAGTTTAAATAGAGAAAATAGAAGTAGTAAAAGGTTCCACATTCTAATTTCCCCCAATCTCTAAAAGACGCTTTCCATCTTGTGTTGTAATGGTTATGGAACATGACCTTTTCTAAATTTGTTTTATCTAAATTTGTCTCAAACCTACACCTTTTGATAAACTCTACAAGCCATCTGGCATTGCCCCTTGGGATGTGCGATGGGAAGTTACTGCTAATTGTGAGAGAAATAAAGTTGAACACTGTGAAAGCCATCCACTGCATGGCTATCGGCCTCCTCCCAGTAGATTCAAATCAAGGAAAAGTTTCATGAGAACCAACCACCACTCCTCTTAACATTCCCCCAGCAACATCAAGAGTATCCCTCTGGGCAGTTAAACCAGGAAGTCCCAAATGGATGGCCCCACACGAGGGTCTGCCTCCAGGGGCAAACCAAGAATGGCCAACTTGAAAATCCCTGAACAGATTCAGAAGCAGAGTGGACAGATCAAAAGACAACTTGGCAAAATGGCACTACCTAGAAGAATCCTCCACCTTGTGCAACTGTGGAACAGAACAAACAACTCCACATCTGTATGCTTGTCCACAATGCCGTGCCTCATTCATAGAGGAAGAACAGTTTAAAGCTATAGACAATGTGGTCGCTGTTGTCCATTTTTGGTCAAAATTTATTTAGCTGCTTGTGCTCCATCTATTTTTATCAGTTTTATACTAATTTATGCAATACTGTTGACACAAAATTAAAACATCTAAATTTGTTCATGCTGTGAATAGGGTGCTACATGTTAAAGAGAACAGAACTTTTAACTGATGAATGGAGCGGGACATTTTTGCAAGTGTGTTGAATAAATGCACATAACTAGTGATACCTTTCAGAATTCCATTTCCACATAGTTGTTAAAGGTCTGAGTAGCATAATTTCTTTTCTTTTTTTAATTTTTTTTACCATACTAGATGTGAATAGGATAATTTCATCCTGGTTTCCAAACATGGTATAAATGTCTGAGTTGGTAGAGAAGAAAGCAGAACAGAAATGAAAATCTCATCCAGAGTAATACTACCTAAAGGGTAAACTTGTCAGGTTAAACTCAGGAAAGGGCTCCTGAAGCTTTACTGGATTATCAAGAACAATGTACCATAAAGCTCCCTCAGGACAAAGGTGTACAATCCTGCTCTTGTGGCCATACCCATTGGGGAGCTGTATCAGAAGGAGATGGCTGCAACTCAAAGTTGGAGAAGGTGAGGAAGGAGAGATACCTTCATCACGCTTCACATAGTTTTATAGTACCTCATCTTACTAGAAAATGCTAGGGCTACCAGAGCCCCTTCCTGGATGCAGTGTAGCAAAACTATTAAAATGGCCAGGGAAAGAATAAAATTAGAGCAACAGAAGAATAACCTTAATTTAGTAAGTGTCTTTAAGGGCCTAGGAGAACAAAGAGATATTTTCATGCTGCTAAAAGAACATCCAGGTAATGGCAGGCAAGTCTCTGTGAGACAAGAGCATTCCAAGGGGAAGACACTATGACTGACAAGATATTCCTGTTGCTTTCCACATACCTAACTTTATAAGGCAGGAAAGGGTTATAGCAATTTTCACCTGCAAGAAGATACATGTGTGAGAAACCAAAGCTTTTCCTACTGCCTATGTTCCTCATGTTATTAATTGATAATTTGGTGGCTTCCCCAAGTCTCTAAATACTTACTACTATTTTATGCTTCCTCCTTTCAGGATGCAGCAGTCCAGCCAAATGGAACCCCTCCAGAGCACTTGGTCCCAGTTAACTGTGCAGCAGAAATGAGAAAACGGAGTCCTTCCCTCCTCCCTGCCAATAAAGGGAATGTGTTGCAGAAGGCCAAGGTACCTGCCGTGACCTCTTCCCATCTTTCTTATTTATGTCCAAAATTCCCTACTTCCGTGATGATGTAGAAATGAACTAATATTATTCAGAAATAGGGCATGTCCAGACTTAGGTGTTCTAGGGGTATCTTAGTTTCAAAACTAAGTTTCTAGCCCACATGTTTACTGGGGAGGAAAATAATAAAAGAATGGCAGAGTCTTCCAAAAACTCAAAGCTAGTTTGTCTGGCAGAGTGAGGCAGCTGGGGTTGGAGCAGGAAGCAACAACAGAAGTTGTACATACCTACATACCCCACTTGCTTTTTGTCCTCACAAGGCTTCTTCTGGCTGACACACACACACACACACACACACACACACACACATGCCTACACCATGCAGCAACCCAGTCCAACCCCCTGCCATGCCGAAAAAGCACAATCAAAGCACCCCCAATAGATGGCCATCCAGCCTCTGCTTAAAAGCCTCCAAAGAAGGAACCTCCACCACACTCCAGGGAAGAGAGTTCCACTACTGACCAGCTCTTACAATCAGGAAGTTCTTCCTAATGTTCAGCTGTAATCTCCTTTCTTGTAATTTGGACCCATAGCTCTGAGTTCTATTCTCCAGGACAGTAGAAAACAAGCCTACTCTCTCTTTCACATATTTATACATGACTATCATGTCTCCTCTCACCCTGCTCTTCTGCAAGCTAAACAGACCCAGCTCTTTAAGATGCTCCTCACAGTCCATGGTCTTCAGACCTTTGATCATTTTAGTTGCCCTCTTCTATACACCTTCCAGCTTGTCAATATCTCTTTTAAATTGTGGTGCCCAGAATTGGACACTGTATTCCAAGTGAGGTCTAATCACAGCAGGATAGAATAGGGGCTCTCCAGATGCTTTCCATCTTCCCTAGCTAGTCAGTAATGGCCAATAGTGAAGGTCGATGAGTATTGGGGACCAACAATATCTGGAGATTCACAAATTTCCCATCCTAGTCTGATTTCAAGTAATCCATTGTGTCAGGATTCTGTTTTCCCTCCTTTATTACCCTTCAAGATAAATAGTATACTTCTTTGCATATCCTTTGCATCATTGGAATCCCAGTAATCTTACATTTTATTCTGTCTAGGAATGGGAAATGAAGAAAACATAAAATGTCACTGGGTCCCATATCCCTGAGTGGAACTCCTATGAAACACTGGGACACATTTAGGAAAGGGCTATGCAAGTGCGTTTTCATGCCTCGAGGAAACTGCAGAAGGATGTTGAGGAACCTGGCTCTTCAGCAGGAATCCACCCTCCAGTGAATGAAGGATTAACAAACATGGGCTTTGGTGAACTGGTGTGGGTAAACTGGGGAGGGGGGGATTTTGGGAAGGAGGGTGGGAAGGGAAATCCTCTTAAGGATTTTTAAAAACGTGTGTTCTCAGAATAACCTCCTTTGGGCACTTCCAATAGGTCTGGAGTGCCAGCTGTCTGGACTCGATCAGTTTTGCTCTTTGGTAACAAAGCTACAAGAGAATGTCTACTTTGGTCTTGCAAGAGTGGTGTCGATGATGATGGGGTGGTTTTGAGATCCTTATTCAAGTTAGTCAATGACTTTGAACAAACCACCCTTTAACTTCTATGCTGCAATTCCTCTTACATTTGAGGGCAGGTGAGCATCCCTCACTCCTGGGAAATAAGGCATGGCACAAAGTGCCTTGTAGTCAGTTCTCTGAAAGGATGCTGTTTACTGCCATTTCATTGTCCTGCTTGTCTGCCAAATTACATCAGAGCAGGGCACACTGAAGGACCGATGAGAAAGAAAACACTGTCAACATGGTGCTTTGTTTAAAATCTCAGGACTGCCAGTACTGACCTGGGCTAGGAGTAGTCTGTCAGCTTTCATAGCTTCACTCAGGCTGCTATGTAATATTTTAACTTGTCAGATCAAATCAATAGCTAGGCAAGGTCATGAAGTATTCTTTTTTTCACCTCCATGAGAAACTTATAGAAGTTTTCTTCTGCCAGGCTACTACTATAGTCTATTTGTCCACTCTTTGTCTCCAGAGCTGGACTCCCATTTGCAATGACAGGTGAAAAGGACAGTGAACAAACAGACAGATTGTAAGAAAGCAGTTTCTGCAAACTGTTTCCAACCTCCAGAGCTATTCTCTAAGAGGGCACAACTTTAGGTCATCGGAGCAGCTCCTGTAGTTTTTTTCCTCTGTGAGACAGCCCTGCAAGACACTTGAAGCAAATGTGATCAGTGTTAATGTTCCTATCACCTCAAGTGCACATACAATAAATAACAGACATGTTATACTATCATTTCCGTTTTATAAAACCACACTCTAATAAGGGCAACGGGTGTATATTTTTTGGCTTTGCAAGGTGTCTACCTGCCTTCATGTATATACAATCTCTGGTCACTTGCAGAGAATGTGAAGAGAAAACCTGAGGCCTGAAGAAGAGGGCCCAAGTCAAAGCCATAATGACCATCTCCAACTATCTTCCTGCTGTGCCAATTTCCAACAGACCAGAAGCTGTAGTGACCCATTTTTCTTTTATAGGGGGAGGTGGGTGGGGTTCTTGTCTCTCTCCAGATGCATATTGTGGCATACTTTTTTATTATTTAAGAATTGTCTGCACTTTAAGATCTGGACCCTCTCCCTCTGCTGCCCCCCCCCCCCCAAATAAAAGATGGTCTTTGTAGTGAGCTGTATGTTTTCTTTTGTTCTTATTTTTCTTCTTCTAACATCTACAACCTTTGATTGTTGATACATGGTGGAGAACAAAGTGTCTTGTGCTTTTATTTGGCATCATAACCTTCTGTGGACTCTAGCCCACTTCACCAGATGCAAGTAGTATGGAGTTCACAAAGGCTTATGCCAAATACAAATTGTTTGTCTTTAACATGCCATAACACTTTATTATTGTTGTTGCAACAGAATAATACATGTCCTAGAATTATGTAATGACCCATCTACTAATTATTGCATTTATTCATTTAGATTATTTATATCCCATACTTCAGCCAAGGCTCCCAAAGCAGCTTACAAAATTGATTTGACAGTTCCCTGCCCTCAGGCATGCACTCTTAATTAAAAACCAACATATAAGGAAAAGGGAATAACAATGGAGTAGATTAAGTTCTGCAGATACTGTGTACTTGTTCTTCCCCTGCTGGGGCTGAGACATGACTAAGCCAAGCCTACCTAGTCTTTCTTTCTTGAGACCATCTGGCATGGAGGGAACTACTGAGGCATGTGCCTTTTTTATATTTATACATACCCACATATACAAGTTATTTTTCTTTTAGGAGTGACTAAGAGATATAGACACAACTAAACTATCCCCCATGCATGAGCCTCCAGTTCTTGAGGCAAGAGGTCTTTGGCTCTCCCAGCATTTGGACTTCACTTCCACTCGGCTACAGGTAACACAGGTCATTGTGGTAGTTGTAGTCCAAGAGCTCAAGGTTTCCCCATTTCTTAGCTCCACAAGGAGAACTATTTAGGCTCTGAAATCACTTGAAAGAGCAACATTCTTATTTCCAAACTGGTCTAAACTTAAGACAAACTCATGACCCATCCCAAGAGATGGCATTATCTGTAACTGTTGGTAAAGTAGTAATATCTCTATTTGTATGGAAGTCAACTCCTTAACTGTATATTTATTTAAGATGCAAATGTCACTGATTTCAAAGAAAGCTTACTTTAAGTGCCAAGATGCTAAGTTGCTGTGTAATGCCACAATACTGAGTTGCTAGGTGGTGGTGCAATGGGTTAAACTGCTGAGCTGCTGAATTTTCTGACTGAAAGGTTGACAGTTTGAATCCAGTTAGCAAGATGAGCTCCCACTGTTAGCCCAGCTTCTGTCAACCTAGCAGTTTGAACCATGCAAATGTGAGTAGATCAATATGTACCATCTCGGTGGGAAGGTAACAACACTTCATGCAGTCATGCCAGCCACATGACCTTGGAGGTGTCTATGGACAACACCAGCTCTTTGGCTTAGAAATGGAGATGAACACCACTTCCAGACTAGACTTAATGTCAGGGGAAACCTTTACCTTTACCTTCGGTTGGCAAACAAGTGGAAGATTATGGATGAGGACTGCTGTGTATGAAAGAGGTGTGAGGAAGGAACATTTAAGATATGCAGATGACACCATAATTCTAGCAGAAATAACAAAGACTAGGAAGGATTACTGATGGAATCAAGGAAGATTGTGCAAAGGCAAGCTTAAGCCAAAATAATCACAGACAGTTTTCATAATTGTGAAGTAGAGATTAAGACATTGAAATAGTGAAGAGTTTTCCATATCTTGTCTCAGTCAATAATCAGAATGGAGATTGCAGTCAAAGGATTCAGAAAAAGACAAGGGTTTGAAAGGGCAGCTATGAAAGCATTAGACAAGATCCTGAAGTTTCAAGATATATTAATACTAAAGTTAGGATTGTCTATGCCAAATCAAGCCTAAAGCCGCAGAAATTGACGTTACTAAATTGAGACAATTCATGAAAGATGGCTCCCTAGAAAAGACAATAATTCCTTTTTAAGTTAGAAGTCAATAGGAAAAGGGGAAGGCTGCATTCCAGACACAATCAAGGAATCCACAGCCCAAACTGCAAAATCTGAGTAGTGCTATGGTAGCTTGGAGTTTGCTTATTCAGAGAGTTGCCATAACTTAAATAATGTAATGGCAGTTTATAACCATAAAAATGGCTATGCAGTCACTTTGATGAATTGTAGCATTGTGTCTCTGATTAGATCTTTGTGCTGGCAGCCTGCACAGGGTTAGTGCTACAATGCCAGCTATGAAGTCCAGTGCTCCAGTACAGGGGTGTGCATAAAACCGATTCATATGACACGAGAAAATAGACAAGGAGGCATAAATTACCAGCTGTACAGGAAAGTAGAGCAGAACTCTCTGGAAACATAAAAAGGTAAGTTCAAATCTTTCAGACCTCTGTTGAGATTTTCCTGTTTTTTTTCAGGCAGCACTATTGGTTGTGCCAAGTAATGACAATAAGGCATTGTTGGCAACCTATGACTGGATGCCATATATGCCACTTACAGTATAATTTCGTTCTTACCAGTGCCTTTTAAAAGTTGTAATGCCATCTCAGCATCTAGGCAAGTATCAAACAGTCCAACTGAGAATGAAGACATAACATCCTCAGCACAAGCCACTGAGCAGTGCTACCATGTCCCCCAGCTGACCCATAGTATTGGGCAAGAGGGTTTGCAATGTGTGGGTTCGCAAGTGAAACTTGCTGAAACCATAAGACTGGTCTAGTTCTGACTTAGTGTGTCACCATGAATAGTCACTTCCTCCTAAAATTATGACATGCTTTCTCTCATTCTCCCTTCTTCTATGCTTCCACTTCCTTTACCCTAAAAAGGCAATTTGTCCTAAAACAGGGTTGTGAGACAACCTCTGAGGATGCCTGTCATAGATGCAGGTGAAATGTCAGGAGAGAATGCTTCTGGAACATGGCCATTCAGCCCAAAAAATTACAACAACCCACTGAATCTTGGAAACACAATGAAGAAAAATAATAAAATTTGTTTTAGACAATTGATTTATTTAAATATAGTTAAATTTTAAAGCATAGTGAGCAAACATTTTGTTTTCCCCTCATCGGGGTGTTAAAGAATGATATTGTAGTCCCAATTCAAGGTGCAGGTGCTCACCTACAAAGCCCTAAATGGTTTGGGGCCCGCCTACCTGCGTGACCGCATCTCTGTGTACGAACCCACACGATCTCTTCAATCATCTGGAAAGGCCTCGCTCACGCTTCCACCACCATTGCAAGCGCGATTGGTGGGGACGAGGGAGAGAGCCTTCTCGGTGGTGGCCCCTCGACTCTGGAACTCACTCCCCAGGGACACCAGGCAAGCCCCATCTCTGGCAATCTTTAGGAGGAGCCTTTTCGTGGCTGTTTCAGTGTGCCTTCCCAAAATAGGGAAACTCCCAGCAATATGTCCTTTGTTGTTGTTCATTCGTTCAGTCGTCTCCGACTCTTCGTGACCTCATGGACCATCCTACGCCAGAGCTCCCTGTCGGCCGTTACCACCCCCAGCTCCCTCAAGGTCAGTCCAGTCACTTCAAGGATGCCATCCATCCAGCTTGCCCTTGGTCGGCCTCTCTTCCTTTTGCCTTCCACTTTCCCCAGCATAATTGTCTTCTCTAGGCTTTCCTGTCTCCTCATGATGTGGCCAAAGTACTTCAACTTTGTCTCTAGTATCTTTCCCTCCAGTGAGCAGTCGGGCTTTATTTCCTGGAGGATGGACTGGTTGGATCTTCTCGCGGTCCAAGGCACTCTCAGCACTTTCCTCCAACACCACAGCTCAAAAGCATCGATCTTCCTTCGCTCAGCCTTCCCTAAGGTCCAGCTCTCACATCCGTAGGTTACTACAGGGAATACCATGGCTTTGACTAGGCGGATCTTTGTTGCCAGTCTGATGTCTCTACTCTTCACTATTTTATCGAGACTGGACATTGCTCTCCTCCCAAGAAGTAAACGTCTTCTGATTTCCTGGCCACAGTCTGCATCTGCAGTAATCTTTGCACCTAGAAATACAAAGTCTGTCACGGCCTCCACGGTTTCTCCCTCTATTTTCCAGTTGAATATGTCATTAAACGCACGTTAATAATGATTTTAGATTGTCTGCACATTCTTCCTTCTCCAAAACCTCTATCCCAAATACGTTACCTGTTCATGCCCAGCATTATTTTTAAAATTTTAATTATTACATTTGGCCCAGCCATAGGTTTTTTAATGTGTCGTGTTATTGTTATTGTTTTTTGCTTATGAGTTTATGTATTGTTTTTGTATTATTGCTGTTATTGTTTATTGCTGTATTGTGGGCTTGACCTCATGTAAGCTGCACCGAGTCCCTCGGGAGATGGTAGCGGGGTACAAATAAAGTGTTCTTATATTATTAAATTCTGAATGGTTACAGTGTTTAAAACTGGTTCCCAACCTGTGGTCCATGGACCACCAGTGGTCTGCAAGAACTAAAATATGGTCAGCGGCCCCACCATTACTACACTGTTGCAACAAGAGTGACTGGTCTTACGAAACCCTCTTATAGTGCCAAAGCTTATTAATAATGGTTTTCTGTGGGTGAACAGATGGCAACTACTGGATGGCATGTGTTCTGTATCAGAAATGAGAGCTGATGTGGTCTATCCAATGCAATTTTCTGAATCAGCACCCCAAATAACCAAAGGGAATCTGAAGTTGACCAAAAACTGATTCACAACCCTTTTAGTACTAATGTTGGAGAGTGGTCCCTGGTCAAAAAAAGGTTGGGAACTACTGGTTTAAAAGGACTAGAAGTTTGACAACAACACTGAATTAAGCTCAATTAGTTCCTTTGCAGGTTACAGGGAACTTCCGACTGCTGTAAGAAATACTAGGAGTAGTTTCTACATCTAGGGCTAGAAAGTATTAGCAAAGTGAGGCAGGTGCTGGGAAGGCACAGTAGCAGTGCTCTTCTGAGGGGGCATCTGAACTGGGGAATTGATGCAGTTTCACACCACTAACTGCCATTGCTCAGTGCTATGGTGTCCTAGGATTTGTAGTTTGATGAGGCACCAGCATGCATTGGCAGAGAAGAATGAAGACCTTGTAAAACTACAATTCCCATGATTCCATAGGCTTGAGCTGTGGCCGTTAATGGTATCAAACTGCATCACTGCCACAGCATAGATGCATTCTTTGTCCTTTGTTCCTTTTCCCCACAGGTCACACAGATTACCTTACACCAGGTAAACTAGTTTGCGGCCCACAAGGGTGGCATACACTGATTTACTGGCATGGATAAAGTGAAATTCAACAGCTTTGAACTGGATGATCTGGGTCTACAATACACTGTCATATAATCCAGTTCAATGCAGTTAATTTGCATTGGACTGGGCTGGACTGCGCTGTGGTGCAGCTAGTTAGTGGCCAGCTGCATTAAATCACTACTGACCAAGAGGTAATGAGTTTGAAGCTAGCCCGGGTCGGAGTGAGCTCCCGACCATTAATAGTCTAGCTTGCTGTCAACCTATGCAGCCTGAAAGACAGTTGCATTGGTCAAGTAGGAAATTTATGCAGGGAGTGTTGCACTCCAGAACAGGAATACCCCTCTGACTTCAAAACACCACACGTTGAGTAGGAAAACAATCTTGTTTTATTGAAGATAAGTAAAAGCAGCAAGGTAAGAAAAAAAACCACTTTAAGAGAATAGGTAAATCCAATTAGTTAGGAAGATAAGCAGGAACCAAGTATTCCAAAGTAGGGTTCAACAAAGTTCAAAGACAAAGTCCAGAGTTCTCTAATAAAATTTAAAGAATCAGGAAAACATTGATCCGAAGCATGAGTATATAATCACAAGAGACAAAGAGTCAAACCATAAACATGAAATCCTTAAACATGAATCTTCCAAGCAAGGCTTCCATAAGACAAGAGCAAGAACTTAGCAGGATTCTGAAACGATGCTTCATCACTTGACTATATTTCCCCACATGTAATGCACCATGATCTTGAAACATAATCCACAGGCTGAACTCCAACAGGGAGGCTGATTTAACTCATTTATGACACCATCAAAATCTCCAGCAGCATGCAAAAGAAGAGGAAGTACTCCATCAAACAACTCAGTGTCATAAGTGGACAGTGAAATGACAGTGAAGCGACAGCTCCCTCGGTGGCTGGAATCGAGATTACCCTCATGAAGCCAGAAAGCTGGAATGTTAAATTGCCTCTGTGTCTGTCTATATATATTGTGTATCTAATGCCACTGAATGTTTGCCATGTATGTGTGCATTGTAATCTGCCCTACTGAGATTCCATCTGAACATTAGGAAGAACTTCCTGACTGTGAGAGCTGTTCAGCAGTGGAACTCTCTGCCTCGGAGTGTGGTGGAGGCCCCTTCTTTGGAAGCTTTTAAACAGAGGCTGGATGGCCATCTGTCGGGGGTGCTTTGAATGCAATTTTCCTGCTTCCTGGCAGGGGATTGGACTGGATGGCTCATGAGGTCTCTTCCAACTCTATGATTTTATAGTGTAAATCAATAAATAATCTCCATTTAGAATCTGGATTGCATGGCAGTGTTGATGAGGCCACTCTTTCTTTCCTCCCTCTTCCCTCCTTTTCCTTCACCCAGCTCCCATCCCTCCTCCCCCTCCTTGGCGTTTTCCTGGCGCGGGGGCCGTCGGGAGTTGGAGTCCGCGGGACACGCCCGCTCATTCATCCTCCAACGGGGCGCGTTGCCTGCTGGGACTTGTAGGCGGGGCGGGCTTTTCCTTCCTCCTCCTCCTCCTCCTCCTGCTGCTGCTCTACTACTCCTACTCCGATGGCGGCGGGCAGCTCGGCTCGGGCAGCACGGCGTTGCTTCAGCCCGTTGCTTCAGCGCGGCCCGCACCCGCTCCGCTGCGGCAGGTAGGGCTTCCTTGGGGAAGGGTCTTCTTCCCCATTCCCTCATCCCCTCCCTTGGGCTGCCTAATGGCGGGTCTGCCCCCCTTTCCCTTTGTGGCTCCTGCGCCCAGAGCGCGGGGTCACGCGAGGACACACCTCCCTCGGTCTCCAGGGCTGAAGGAAGGCTTCCCCTGCAGCAGCCCAAGCTCCTCGGTCGCTGCCCAAGGGGGCCTCGGCCCCACCAAGCTGCAACCCTCGCCATTCCATTGCACGGAACTCCCAAACCGCGTTCATTTCTGCAGTGTGGATGCACCCTCTTGTCATCTCACGTCCCAAAAAAGGGGTGGAAATTGTCACATGAGGGAGGAAATAAGTATTGTCGAAGGCTTTCATGGCCGGAATCACTGGGTTGTTGTAGGTTTTTCGGGCTATATGGCCATGTTCTAGAAGCATTCTCTCCTGACGTTTCGCCTTCATCTATGGCAGACATCCTTAGAGGTTGTGAAGTTTTACAACCTCTGAGGATGCCTGCCATGAATCTAACAACCTCAGAGGATGCTCTACGGCCATGTTCCAGAAGCATTCTCTCCTGACGTTTTACCTGCATCTATAGTGCGCATCCTCAGAGGTTGTGAGGTCTTACAACCTCTGAGGATGCCTGCCATAGACCTCACAACCTCTGAGGATGCCTGCCATAGATGCAGGCAAAACTTCAGGAGGGAATGCTTCTAGAACATGGCCATATAGCCTAAAAAACAGCAGCCAGATTGCTAACAGGAGCGGCTCTCAGGGAGCATACTACTCCTCTGTTGAGTTAACTCCACTGGTTGCCAGTTTGCTACCGGGCCCAATTCAAAGTGCTGGTCTTGGCCTATAAAGCCCTAAATGGTTCTGGCCCAACTTACCTGTCCGAACGTATCTCCCCTTATGAACCATCAAGGACCTTGAGATCGTCCGGGGAGGCGCTGCTCTTGGTCCCACCTCCGTCTCAAGTACGTTTGGCGGGGACAAGAGACAGGGCCTTCTCAGCAGTGGCCCCCCGGCTATGGAACACCCTCTCTAGAGAGATTAGATCTGCTCCCTCCCTCCTCACGTTTCGGAAGCAAGTCAAAACATGGCTGTTTGAGCAAGCGTTCCCAAACACAGAGTAACGGACATGGATAAATGATATAGGAATGGACGATTGACGATGGAACTGGACAATGCTTGACAATAAGGAGACGCTAATGATGTTGTTTTTATTGTTGTTGTGGTTTTTGTAATTGAAATGCTTTAAAATGTTCTATGATACTGTGCATACTGTTTTGTTGGAAACTGCCTTGAGTCGCCGATAGGCTGAGAAAGGCGGTATACAAATACAGTAAATAAATAAATAAATAAAATAAAAACCTACAATAACCCGGAGGAAATAAGATTAAGAGAAGGGAAGAGAGGAAGAGGAAAAGATGCTGCGTTTTCACAGATATTTCCAATTTGTTCAAAATGTTGTTATTATTATTATTATTATTATTATTATTATTATTGGGTTGCTGTAAGTTTTTCCAGGCTGCCTGGAAAAACTCACATCGTTTCGCCCACATCTATGGTAGGCATCCTCAGAGGTTATGAGGTCTGTTGGAAACTAGGAAAATTGGGTTTATATATCTGTGGAGTGTCCGGGGTGGGAGAAAGAACCCTTGTCTGTTGCAGGGAAGTGTGAATGTTGCAATTGGCCACTTTGATTAGCATTTAATGGTCTTGCAGCTTCAAAGCCTGGCTGGTCACTGCCTGGGGGAATCCTTTGTTGGAAGCTGATTGTTTCCTGTCTGGAATTAGAACAAAATGAACAAAATCTGGCTACCTGTATTTAAAAAACTCAAAAATCAGGACAGTAAATAAAGAACAACACTCAAAAAGCAGGGAAATTACAGACAAGAATCAATCAGGGTTAGCTAACACCTTCAAACAAAGGGTTCCCCAGGCAGTGACCAGCCAGGCTTTGAAGCTGCAAGGCCATTCATTGCTAACCAAGGTGGCCAATTGCAACATTCACACTTGCCTCCAACAGACAAGACTGGATGTAACTAGGATGGCTTAGTTAAAGTTTAGTCTTTAATAAGCAGATCTAGTAAGATCAGTGACTCCCACAGTCAGTCTCATTTTTTTTCCTGGATAATAAGATATAATTGATTTTTGGTAAATTCTTAGCAAAAATTGGTTGGTTTGTTTGTTTGCTAAGAATTTACCAAAAAACCAATTATATCTTCATATATTTGGATGGTTTGTTGGTTAATAATTGTGTTCATTACAGCATCCACCCTTTAATCTACCCCTCTATTCTGCCTTGGTCAGACCACACCTTGAATACTGTGTCCATTTCTGGATACCACAGTTGAAGGGAAATGTTGACTCTCAGCTGGAATGTGTCCAGAGGAGAGCAACTAAAATGATTAAAGGTCTGAAGAACATGCCCTATGAGGAGCAGCTTAAAGAGCTGGGCATGTTTAGCCTGAAGAAGAAAGGACTGAGAAGAGACATGATGGTCATGTATAAATATTTGAAGGGAAGTCATAGGGAGGAGGCTTGTTTTCTGCTGCCCTGGAGACTAGGACACAGAACAATGGCTCCAAACTACAGGAAAGGAGAGTCCACCTGAACATTAGGAAGAACTTCCTAACTGTGAGAGCTGTTCAGCAGTGGAACTCACTGTCCCAGAGTGTGGTGGAGGCTCCTTCTTTGGAGGCTTTTAAATAAAGTCTGGATGGCCATCTGCCAGGGGTGCTTTGAATGCGATTTTCCTGCTTCTTGGCAGGAGGTTGGACTGGATGGCCCACGAGGTCTCTTCCATTCTATGATTCTATGAATCCAGAGCTTGTGTTCCTGACCATCTAACTATTCAAGTGTAAGAAATGTGTAACCATGGAAACTGGTCCTCCCTCCTCCGCCGGGAATGTAGTCTGCTGCTCAGAATATCTGATGAGAAACTGAATTGGGTTTTGTGTAACACGGAGGACCATTGGAAACACTGCGACTAAATTCAGCCGAAAATGGATACACTTGTCTCCCTATCTGATTGTCCCCGCAGTCCTTTCATGATGTACAGTTGAATAAAGCCCTTTTATCTGTGTACAGAAGGGAGTATGTGCAATCAGGTGATATCTCAGCAGGAAAGGAATGTGGCAAATGAACCAGATTCAGGCTTTGCATGCTTTTTCATCAATTTAGGAATGAGTCAATAAGGGATGTACATCTGGGTGAACTGAAGGGTGCAGCCTGGATTTTGGGAAGAAGAGACCACATCTCTGAACAGTCATGTTTGAATTATAAAAAATTGTGGAAGGAAGCAAACAGACCATAAAGATATTGCAGAATACCTTTTTAGTTGAGGAAATTTTTTTGTGCAAAAAAGGAGTTTATTTCAAGATATTGGAAACTAGGATAAAATCATGAAGAATTCTTGCTGGTGTATTATTATTGTTATTGTTGTTGTTGTCATTATTACAGCTGGGGTTTTCTGACTGCCGAGAAAATGTTTTTCAATCTGGGGAACAAATAATTATGAATATTATTCCCATCCCTAATTTAAAGAAGGAAAATCACAGAAAATGCAATAGTTAAAATTTGGAAATTTACAATTTCCTCAACAGAAATTGTAAACAATCGGTATGGAATAGTTTCTTATAATGTGTATTATATATAATTTGCAATGAATGATATAGTAGTAAAGGCATAATAAGCTTTTGCCAGCAAGTTAACCTCCAGCACAGTCTGTTCCATCTTGTTTCATTTCCCCACTTCCCTTTAAGAGCATCCATATAAAACTTTTCACAGAGAAATTGGTAAAACTGCAGTGTTAATAAACAATATAAAATTAGAGCCACTACTGAAAACCAAAAACTCAGTAGTACAACTAGTACTAAAACAACACAGTACCTTTGTCTCCTTTCACACTTGACTAGTGGATCAGATTGCAAAAGGCATTTCCCAGATATTCTCTAGTCATTTGAAGATGTTGGTTCATTCCTGTGTCTGTTGCCATTCAGGCAAGTCCCTTCTCAACCTTCTTCCTTCCTCAATCCACCCACGTCTCAGAGGAGAAAGCTCTCAAAGTTCAACCTCTGTACTATTTCCGAATGCGTGTGACACTTTTTAAAGTCAAAGATGCTGTCCAGCGTTTTTTTCGTATTCCCAGTTCCATAGTAAATCTTCTCAGTATTTGATGTTTATAGCCAAAGCATTTAAGTCCAGAAGCAAGACTGTTAAATTATATGTTTGCACTATGATTTAGGTGTGCCTCATTGGCAAGCACAGGCTGGCATCACATAAACACAGTTGGCAAAGGCTTACATATTTGTATCTCATCTGTGTGACTATACATATATATAAAATGTTGCTGGCAAAGTATTTTATTTATTTATTTATTTATCGGGTCAGAAGCAAATTGAGAATAGTTAAAAACTTGGCATTATACTAAATAGCCACATGGAGGGCCTTTGGGGTTGCTGTAAGGAGGTCCTCCATTGTGTATGTGGCAGGGCTCAGACTACACCTAAATAGAAATTCCTTTCTTGTTAGCTTAGTGCAGAAGTAGCCCTCTTGACGTCGACCTGAACAGCTGCAGCAATCCTAGTCCAGTAGTTGATTCATTACTTTCAAAACAAATACTTGCCTTGTTCTTAGCCTCGTATTCATATTGCCCATCTTCATTGTACAATTTCAGAGGCTTTCTCTCAGCCTTCAGCACTGCTGCACAGCAGAGAAGTACAGGGGATGACTGTGGCCCAGAAGATTCAAATGATGAACCAAGGCATCTTCTAAATGAAAACAGTTTAGAGCACAAGGCCATCAAACTAGAAGAACAAGTCCGTGTCATGACAGTAAGTAACTTCACTGAGCTATATTTTCTTTCAGTGTGTGACCTATATCATCCACATGTGCCATGAAGCCAAAATACAAAATGATAAGAGAAAGAGATAAGTAGCAAAACTTGTTATTTCTTACAAGGAGTTTATAGGTTACAATTAAGTGAGAAAATGATTTTTAAAAATGGTCCTGAAGCCAATGAAATTGAAATAGAAAATGTCCAGGAATGGTGATAGATTAGACCCAGAAAATATGCCAAGTTAGCATTTTTCATAAATGACCTACATAATTGAAATAATTTCTACAGTTAGTAAAAACAGTGTTCTCATTTTCCCAAAGCTGTCACGGAAAATTGTATTTGTCTAACGGACTGTATCCTGTTCTCTTTCCCAATGTTTGTAGATGTATAAAATATTCATTGCTCTGTTTCTTTGGAGGAAGAGCTTGTATTTGACACTGTTTCTTGCTCTGTGTTCAGGAACGATATCAGAGAGCCTTAACAGATTCTGAAAATGTCAGGCGGAGAACGCAAAAGTTTGTAGAGGATGCTAAGATTTTTGGTAAGTAAAAGTGTGCCTGTGACATACATACTTACCTGGCTATGTGAAGTGTTTAAAGCTTTAAAATGCTGCCCATAAACATTTTTATACTGTGCTATTCAAAGGGCTCATGTGGGCCAGAGTGAAGTAGCTTAATACCATTAGAAAAAAAGCTTTTCTAGGGGATTCTTTGAGGGAACAATGGCAGTGGTGCAATTCTGTTTTTCCTATGATTACAATATCTGTAAGAGATACTGAATAAGTCCTGTAATGTGCTCTTGGGCCATACACCAGCTTTTCTGTCATTCACATTCTAGTCATCTTCCACCCCCCGTTTCATCACACCAAGCTCCTTGGTAAACCATAGAACCAGCTAAGTTCTCTGTGCTGGCAAAGGACACTTTGAAGCAATTTCAGCTGCCTAGAGCATTTCTGCATTTTGCAGAGTGACTTAAGTGCTTTGACAAGATGCACAAGTCACCTGAAGTGGAAACATCTCACGAGTTTCAGGAAGTCTCTAAGACATCTTCAACTTCCTGGACAAACCATCTTACTAAATCCCCCATTTGCTACAAAGAGGAGTAGCTACCCTTTTAGAAAGTGGCATAATTATAATAGTATAGTTAGATTTTGTTTTCTAAAAAACCAGAATTGATTTCTAAAGAATTTCTCACTTAGCTAAGATTTAAAAGGATGAAATCACCAAAAAGGAATTCAAATGAATAGCTAGCATAGGTAGGCAGAATATCAGAAAATCTGAAGTATACAATGAGCTCAGGCTTTCCAAACAATAAAGGGTTTTTTTCTGGTTATGTCTCGCAAAAGGAAGAACAAGGAAATAGGATCCCTACATTGAGTTGATGAGGAAACTGCTAACAAGGGACAGAGAAAAGGCCAAAAATGATTCAACACTTTCTTTGCCTCTGTATTCAAGCTGTGCAAAATGGTGCAGGATATTTAGAAGCTAGAACATGCCCAGTGAAGGGCGACCCAAATGATCAAACGTTTGGAAACCAAGCCCCATGATGAGTAGCTTTGAGTGCTGGGTATGTTTAACTTTCAGAAAGGAGGCTGAATGGGAACATGATAACCATGTTTACATTTTTGAAAAGATGTTAAATTGAGAAGGGATAGTTTTTTTTCTGCTGCTGCTCCAAGACTTAAGAAGCAATAGATTGGCAAATAGGCAAACATTAGGAAGAACTTCCTGACAGTAAGAGCTTTTTGACAGTGGAGTATGCTGCCTTGGAGGATGGTAGAGTCTCCTTAACTGGAGGTTTTTAAGCAGAAGCTGGATGACTATCTGTTGGGAGTGCTTTCATTTTGTTCTCCTGCGTGTCAGAAGGATTAGACTTGATGGCTCTTGTGATCTCTTCCAACTGTAATTCTATTATAGTTTCCCCATCAACCTGCCCTTGATTTTTTTCAGTAATACTTGGAAAAAATAATCTGTAAGAATTTGAGTGCAAAGCTCTGGTAGCTACTGATTCTTGTACTACTACAAGAAGGCTTAATAAACTCGTTTGGAAGCAGTCATGTATGCATGCCATTGCAGCTTTAGTGATTTAAGACGTATTTCTCATTTTAAATTGAGAGCCTGGCATACAATGCACATCTTCTGACATTCTTTCCAGATATGTTGTTAATTGATCATTCTAGCCAGTTAGAATGTATTGCTACATTTTTGTACTTTGGAACAATTATGTGGGCATTTATACAGCAGAAGGTAAATTATGGCAATCAAAAAATCAAAAAGCAACTCTAAGGAAACTCAAGCATTTACTGCTGTCTCTGAAATCCAGCATCATTTTTTTTATGAATCTTTGGAAACGGATAATATTCCAAGAATTGTTGTCATCATCTAAATTCTGAATGGCTATTTTCTTAATGTCTTGATTTGTGTGTGTGTGTGTATCTACAGGCATCCAGAGCCTCTGCAGAGACCTGGTGGAAGTAGCAGATGCCCTAGAGAAGACAACAGAGTGTGCTTTAGCAGAACATAATGACCCAACTCTGACACTGAAGAAGATTTATGAAGGCTTGTCTCTCATAGAATCCAAACTACAAAGTATATTTGCTAAGCATGGCCTGCAAAAAATGAATCCCGTTGGTGGCAAATATGATCCATATGATCATGAAATAGTGTGTCATGTCCCAGCCGAGGAAATGCATCCAGGTACTGTGGCACTAGTGACTCTGGATGGCTACAAACTCCATGGCCGAACCATTAGACATGCACATGTAGGTGTGGCTGTAGAATCACATGAATGAGTTAGAGATGTATGGTAATACTTGAGATTCAGAAGAACTGGCATATCGGTCCACATGGCTATTGCTGCTGGGGCATTTCTATTTATTAAGCTAAGTTTGTATTATATGCTGTGGTCTCTCAGGATGGGCACAGCAGCTTGGCCTTTGCTTCCAAGATGTACAGTTATTTAATGTCACTTTTCCTATGTTATAAATATTTTTTTCCAGATGTTTTTCAAACATAGGTAAACTGGCCTTTTCTGTTATGATTCTCAGGTCTGCATTAAATTTGTCAGTGGATTTGGGAGAAGAAAGGAATTCTAAGACATTGTTATGCATTCTTCTTTTCCTGTTTCCTATACTCCTCTGCACATTTCCCCAAATCTGTTTCAGAGTCTCCCCTAACCATTGGGAACAGATTTACACCCCTCAGATAAAATGTGAAGAACATTTTGTTAGTACTGTTTGCTCTGCTAAATGACAGATGAGTGGATGAAATCCCTAATATTTGAAAGTTCTGTATTCATGAAGGGGCTAAGATTGCATCCCCAGTATCTCTGAATGGGGCTGCCAAAAAAATCCTGCCTGTCCCTGGAAAGCAGCTACAAGTTAATGTAGGCAATACTGAGTTGGTAAAACTTTCTATCAGTCAGCTTTCTATATTTCTAAAAAAAAAAGAAAGTCTGAACAGTTGAGCTTGGTGTACCAAAATCCTATGTAGCCCTGCATCTCATTTGTAGCTGTAATCAACCTGAAGGCCCTGAGGAAGCAACCAAGCACCAAATAGTTGAGGTTGCTGTTTGCTTAAAAAAAAAAAAAGCACAAAATAGCATCATTTTTTTCTTTTTCCTAGAGGTGTTGCTCCATTTTGGTTTCTTCTTTTCTGCTCCTTTTGTAGTGTATCATACACTGTTTGAATGCTGCTGCAGACAAAAGTACACACAGTTTTACAAGTGTGGTTGGGAAGTTGAAAGGTAGTTTTTAAATATAATCACACAATGATCCTTGAAAGAGGATTTTGTCATTTTCATCGCTCCTGTGTACTGGAATAACATTTCTGTTTAGCCATGTGCCACAAGTTAAAATGTACTGATTCTAACACAAATCCCTGAACGACCTCACTGCTTACATCCCTGTGTTCCAGAAACTTTCAGTGTACTCCTATGTTGTGCTTCCTGTTCTGTAAGTAGTTACTGATCCAAAAACTCTTCCCTTTATGCCAAAATTTCTCCATTGACTCAAGAGACCTTGAATAATTGCTTCACCATAATGTTTTCAAATATTCAGATGTGTGATGTCTGCTGGATCACCCCATTCATATATTTGTTGACTCTTGAAAAACCAAAAGATAATTGAAAAACGGTTTTTGTTTTAACAGAAATTATGTTGGCGTTTTTTTTTTCTTCTTCAACAAAACTTGGCCTTCTGTGTTAGGAATGGGCAAAAACTGGCTCTCTGTAGGTTGCTGTGCTATAACTCCCAGAAGTCCTCATCATTGGTTGTGTTGGAAGTTGTCATCCAACATCTGGAAGCCTGTGCCATCTTCCACAAATTTACCTGAAATAGATATTAAGATGGCTAGCCTGTAATGTCCTTGATTGACATGTATCACATTTCCAGCTGAGCTTCCATTGTGGTTTTGAATCACTCCCAGTATTTTGAAAGGATTTGGCCTTCTTGATTTTCTCTTTTAAGCTTTTTCTCAGTCTCCTTGATTTTTGGAAAACAAAGCTTCCTTTCTTTGAAGGTAAACGTGGCTATAGTGGCAGTTTTCCACTTACATACAGATTGAATTTAATAACCCTGCAACTACTTTGGGTTTCCAGTATGTTTCAAGAAAATCCAAGAAAGTTCACATCAAATCCAGTGCTCCATTTAAGATTAAATCCATGGTTGTTGCCATCATCCCAACTGTTCTAGGACAAAATGAGTTAAGAAATCTAGACAAATATCTTCTTTGTCATAATAAAAATAACAATAATGATGATTATGATGATGATGATGATGATTAATTTATTACCCACCTCTTCCTGCACTCAAGGCAGGATACAAGGCAGGCATCCTCAGAGGTCAAGGGGTCTGTTGGAAACTAGGCAAGTTATGCTTATATATTTGTGGATGCCTGCCATAGATGTGGATGAAATGCCAGGAGAGAATGCTTCTGGAACATGGCCATATAGCCAGGAAAACTCACAGCAATCCAGTGATTCTGGCCATGAAATCCTTCAACAACACATTGTTTCACAACTGTTTACTCTTCACAACGTTCCCGTGATGATGTATTTTCCCACTTTAAATGCTTCTGGAACATGGCTGTATAGCCAGGAAAACTCACAGCAATCCAGTTGTGAGACACTTTGAACATGATAATGTTGTTGGCTGCTGAATGATAAAAAATTGGGATTTCTGGCAGAAGAGTTTCTAAAACTGTTCATCTGTCAATTCCTTTGGAAACTGAAGGTTTTTCCACCTGCTTGTCTGTCCCAAAACTGAAGTTAGCACAGTGATACATGCAGGTATAGGGTTAAATTCATCATAAGTCTAAATGCTGCATAATTAAAAATAGAAAATCCAAAAATTGCACTTTTTGTTGATCAAAACTCCCATCCCCAGTTGAAGAATCTTTTAAGAAAATATGACTTGGAGAGACATCAGCCCAACAGGTCTTATCACTTCCAGTTAGAATAGACAGAAATGAACTAGGTGGACTCGCGATCAGCAATATAAGGAAGCTTTCCAGCCCTTTTATGATCTTGACTTGTTGGCCAACATTTAATTAGATTATTTCCCAAAAATGTCTGAGTATGATTTAATTAGTGCTGGAAAGGTTGAAAATAGAATAGGGAGCAGTCTTGCTGAACTGGTAGTCAGAAACAGGAAAAATCCTATACCAAAAACTGAAATTTGCATTTAGATTTTTTTTCTACAAAATAAATGGACAAACCTGAATAAACAATTGAAGCTGACATTCATTCAGTTAAATGCTGTCCTTGACACAAAGTTCCTTGTTGAATGCAAATGAAATAAAACCCATGCTGTTTAGAGCACTGCTTCATGAGCCATGGGCTCTAGCCTGGAATGGAGTTCTCTTAGCCCAGTGTTGTGGTAACAACAAAATTGGCAACATTAAAGGTTTCTGAATGCCACCCATTTATACAACTTGTAAACAACAATGTGGACTCTACAGAAAATGCTTCAGTTGTACTTCATACCTGTTTAGCAAGCCTTGCAAATCTGATTTATTATGAGTAAATGTTTGGTATTATTTCTGTTTTCTATACCTCTATTACACAGAATCACATAAAAATTTCTTGGGAGGAAAGGGTTATGAGTGGAAGAGGCTTCAGAAGCCCTGTTGAGAATATACTGTTGTCTGCAAATCTCCTCACATTATACCCTCTCAAGATGTTTGTCTTCCAAAACTGCTTAGAATATCTTCTGAATAAAACACAACTGGCCAGAAATCTAGAAATGGATTATTTCTTGCTGTTTCCTAATCAGAAAGGATCCTTAAAAGGAGTGAGATTAAATTACCCTGCTGGTTTGAAAAAGCCAGCATGTGCTTTTGTACATCGCCCTGCTGGTAGCTGGGTATTGTTGCTGACTCAGTGCAGCCACTGTCCAGTGCATAGTTTCCTTCAGTTCTCAACTGCAACATTGAATCCAGCCATTGGCAGAATCCTTTGACAAACGCTTTTTATTTATTTCGAGACTTTGAAAGTTTATGCCACAACAAATACCACAGACTTAACATGGTTACTCTTGTGGAGGCTGGTTTTTCCTGGTCTTTCAAACATTCCTTTTGCTCAGTTTTGCAGATCTACCCAGTGATTGCATTTTGCAGATCTTACACAAGTCAGAAATACTCCAAAAATTGTTTCTTCAGAAGGTAAATCACTGTCCTCTTGGCACCAGTTACTCCTTTTTGATGAAGCTGCCAAGAAGTTGAGGACCTGGTGTGGCCACTAGTTGAGACTGATCTGATACGTGATGTGCTCATGAAAACACAGGAGTCCAACTGGGTCAAATGAAAGTCTTATTTAATACTGAAGTGTTTCCCAGGTGCATCTACATTGTGGAGTGCATCTATACTACAGAAATAATGCAGTTGGGCATCATTTTAACTGCCATGGCTCAATGTTATGAATCCTGGGAGTTGTAGGCCACACAAGGTCCTTAGTTTCCTTTGCCAAAGCATACCAAGTCCCAGGATTCCATAGCTTTGAGCCATGACAACGTAGTGTCAAACTGCATTAATTCTACAGTGGCAGAATTAGCGGCAACCCAAGAAGTTGAGTGTGACGCCCTTCCCTTGTCCTTAACCCAATTTTTCATAACTGGTTCTTAGATACAGTGGACATGCTGTTCTGTACTATCTCTACTTTTCATGTCTGAATGACTCTTCAAGACTTGTAGCATTGCCAAGTTCTGGGTTTTTTTTTTTAACTCACTAGAAGCTTTTCCACACAGCCATGTAACCCAGAATATCAAGGCAAAATAATCCACATTATCTGCTTTGAACTGGAATAACTGAGCCCACACTGCAATATATCCCAGTTCAAAGCAGATAATGCAGGATTTGATTCAGCTGTGTGGAAGGGGCCTAGGAAAGAAAATAAGGGTAGTTTCAATTTGATCTATACTTCACCTTCCTACTCAAACTGGGACTCAAGGTATGTTAGCAGAAGGAACTGGGATAGGATTTTACTGTAAGGAACTAGAATCTGAATGTCTTCTGGCACCAGGTTAATCTTGGTTTAAAAATAAAGGAAATCCAAATAGTAAGGAATATGATTTCAACCTTCTAAATAATACAGTAAGTCCTTGGTACCCACTGGCATTTTGTTCAGTGATATCAACATCCATGGATGTCCAAATATTATAAACAATGGTATCATAAAATGATGTCCCTTATATACAGTGGCAAAGCCATGGTTTGTTTTTGGGAATTTTTAAAAAAATAGTTATGGGGTGAAATTCAAGGATACGGACGACAAGTAGTACTTGACTTTGTTCAAGAAAACATCCAGTGGTATTTTAATTATACTGAAGGAGACAAAACATTAAACAAAGATGTAAAGATAACTTTGTGCTTGGAAAACTACATTTCATCTGCTGTCTGGAAACTTGCATTTAAGGAAGGGTGAAGTTCTGAAGTCCGCATGTACAGGATATTAATTGTCCCAGCCTGCAAAGAATCAGCACTTTGCCATTAATGCGCAGCAAATATAGGTACATGCTTTTATGTATCTTGAAATCATGTGATGATTTCTCACCTCTGTTGCATTTATGACCTTGACTGGAGAAAGTGTGAGGGTTGGACTGTGACTCCCACCAGTTTGTCAACATTAATAACCATGATTCAGTGCTACGGAACTCTGAAATTTGTAGTTTTGCAAAATATCTATCCTTTTCTGTCAGGGTGCTACGATTGGCCCCCTCCTCTTGACCTTCAGAAAGAGTGAAAAGGTGACTCTGGGATCAAGCCTCCAGAGAAGAACCATAGTGCAAGAGATGGACTGGAATTATGTACAATGACTTTCAGATTGGCCTGGATTATGATTGCAGAAAGCATGGTTTTATAGTGATTGTAATGTTTTTAAACTGTTTTAATGTATTTCAATCTTGATCTTAATTTCTAATTCCAATGTTTCTTTTAACTGTATATTGTTGTTAAGGCATTGAATTATTGCCTATCTGTAAGCTGCCACGAGTTCCCTTTGGGGTAGAGATAGGCAGGATATAAATATAGAATCATAGAATCATAGAGTTGGAAGACCTCATGGGCCAGTAAATACCACAAATTTCAAATGTCAGGGATATTGACATTAGGAAGAACTTCCTGACTGTAAGAGCTGTTCAGCAGTGGAACTCTCTGCCTTAGAGTGTGGCAGAAGCTCCTTCCTTGGAGGCTTTTAAACAGTCTGGGTGGCGATCTCTCAGTGTGCTTTAATTGTGCTTTTCCTGCATGACACGGGGTTGGACTAGATGGCCATGTGTTCTCTTCCAGCTTTTTGATTCTATGGTTCCATAGGAAAGGCGCCTTGGCTCTAATTCAGAAGTGTGGGTGCTCTCCCAGTGTGCATCTCCTCCGTAGAATGAATGCAGTTTGACACCACTTGAACAGCCATGGCTCAATGCGATGGAGTCCTGAGAATTGTAGTTTGGTGAGGCACCAACACGTTTTGGCAGAGAAGGCTAAAAATCTTGTAAGCCTACAACTGGATTCCACAGCATTAGAGCCATAGCCGTCAAGGTAAAGGTTTCCTCTTGACATCCAGCCTAGTCGAGTCCGACTCTGGGGGGTGGTGCTCATCTCCATTTGTAAGCCGAAGAGCCGGCGTTGTCCGTAGACACTTCCAAGGTCATGTGGCCAGCATGACTGCATGGTGGAGCGCCGTTACCTTTTCGCCGGAGCAGTTCCTATTCATATTTGCGTGTTTTTGAACTGCTAGGTTGGCAGAAGTTGGGGCTAACAGCAGGAGCTCACCCCATCCCACGGATTTGAACCGCTGACCTTCCGGCCAGCAAGTTTAGCAGCCTTGCGGTTTAACCCGCTGCGCCCCATAGCAGTAAAAATGGTGTCAAATTGTATTAATTCTGCAGTGTAGATGCACTTCCAATGGTTCTTGAGTGCTTCTTACAAAAGAGCCATATAACCCAGAATATAAAGGCAGATAATCCACAATATCTGCTTTGAACGGGATTATCTGAGTCCATACTGCCATATAATCCTGATCAATGTGGATTTTATACAGCTGTGTGGAAGAGGCTTAAGACTGGGATGTACCTACACTGCAGAATGAATGGCTCAATGCTATCCTGGGAGTTACAGTTTCGCCAGGTCTCACCAAACTCCAGGGCAATCAAAGTGGTGTCAAAGAAACGGCATGAACGCGACAGTGTCGAGCAGGCTGCATTTCCGCTTTAAAGGGGCTCGTGTCTCTTTAACAGGTCAAGCCTCCCTGGCGGCGCGTGGAGCGCAAAGCAGGCGCAGCCAATGAGGCGGTCGCCTCTTCTTCCTCGGCCAGTGTCTCGTGAAGCTCGGCGCCTGGTTCCGAGAAAGGCCCGGGCCTCTTGCAGCCTCCCCCTCCTCCTCTGCTCACCCCTCCCCTTCGGTATCACGATGGCTGCTTTTCCTCCTCTTCTTCCTCCTGCATCCCGGCTCCTTTTGTTGCTGGCGGTGGCTGCAAGCTGGATGGCGAAGGAGCCCGCCGTTTTCGCTGCTGCTGCTGCTGCAGGGGATCCCGCTCCGCCGGGCAAAATAGGTAGGAGGCCAGGATGGCTGGGCTTCCCGGCTTTGAGACAAGGCCTGCGGGAGGGGTGTGGGAGGGGTGGATGCCGGAAAAGGGAGGAGGAAGGGACTCCCCACAAGCATGCACAAGCATGATGCCCAGGTTGGAACAGGAGAGGCGGGAGAGACCCCAGGAGGGCTGTAGTGGCAGGCGGGGAAGTGTTGTCGAAGGATTTCATGGCCGGAATCAAACCTCACTTACCTAGTTTCCAACAGATCTCTCAACCTCTGAGGATGCTTGCCATAGATCTGGGCAGAACGTCAGACAAGAATCCAGGCAAGAATCAATCAGGGCCAGCTAACACACCCTAACAAAGGATTATCTGACTAATGATTTTGTACTGTATTGTTGATACTGGTTGTTAACCACTCTGAGTCGCGGTTGGCTGAGAAGAGCGGTATACAAGTGAAGTAAATAAATAAATAAATAATAAAGGATTCCCTCGGCAGCAACCAGCCAGGCTTTGAAGCTGCAAGGCCATTCAGTGCTAATCAAGGAGGCCAGTTGCAACACTCACGCTTGCCTCAAGCAGACAAGAGTTCTTTCTCCCACCCTGGACATTCTGCAGATATATATAAACCTCACTTTCCTAGTTTCCAACAGATCTCACAATCTCTGAGAATGCCTCCCAGAGATGTGGGCAAAACATCAGGAGAGAATGCTTCTGGAACATGGCCATACAGGCCAGAAAACTCACAGAAACTCAATGATTCTGGCCATGAAAGCCTTCAACAACTCATTATTATTATCATTATTCTTAGCGACACGCCTCTCCTCACAGCTCAAGGCGGGGTACAGCATGGTTGAAGGAGACAGACAAAACACAACATTATTAGAATGTATATACCAAAATACACACAACAAAAACGGACACCAACACCAGTAGGGCTTGAACCTGGTAGGGCTAGATTGCACTACACTGCAGGACAAGAGTAATGAGAAATTGCCTGTCAAGGGACATAAAAGGGGAGAACCAGCAGCATGGAGCCTGTTTCTGGATTTTCAGGTTGTTTTTTGTTTGTTTTTTTGCCTGCCTCCCAGCTGTGCCCAGGGTGCTTTAACATTTGTCTCAGGTATTTGTATATTTTTATGAGAGGTAATGTATGCATAATTCTGTAATATGGGAAAGGGGAGCCATGTTTTTCTCTTGCAAACATGTTTGTGTTCTTGCAAGCACTGCCCCCTTTTCTTTTCACCTTGTGGCTTTCCTTGGTGCTGGAGAAAGAATTGAGAATATTTGTGTGTTGAGGTGCTGCCTCATGCTTGGATTAGGCTAGGCCTTCAGAGGTAATTTGGCTTCTGATGCCTATTATTCACATCTTTCATCCTGATGTGGAAAGGTCAAGATGGGTCAGAGTGAACTCTGCAGGTACTGTCTCTTTATTAAAGCCACTGCTTTTGTTTTGCCTTGGCAGCTGTGGTGGGAGCTGGGATTGGTGGCTCATCCGTGGCCCATTTCCTGCAGCAACACTTTGGGCCACAGGTTCAGCTTGATGTGTATGAAAAGGATGCTGTGGGGGGTCGCCTGTCCACCGTCACCGTCAACAAGCAGCAGTACGAAAGTGGCGGGGCCTCCATCCACTCCCTTAGCTTGCACATGCAAGACTTCGTGAAACTGCTGGGTGAGTAGACATCATCAATACTGTTTCTCCTAGACCCTTTTCTGTTTCTGTGTACTTTGGTAGACTAACTTTTTATTCTATCTTTTGTTTGATTGGTTTTTGCTGTATTGTTCAAACAGGAGGTATGGAATTGGTTAGAAATCAAAATTGTTTGACTATAAGCTGCTTGATATCATAGAATCATAGAGTTGAAAGAGACCTCGTGGGCCATCTAGTCCAATCCCCTGCCAAGAAGCAGGAAAATTGCATTCAAAACACCCCTGACAGATGACCATCCAGCCTGTGTTTAAAAGCCTCAAAAGAAGGAGCCTCCACCACACTCCGGGGCAGAGAGTTCCACTGCTGAACTGCTCACATAGTCAGGAAGTTCTTCCTAATGTTCAGATGGAATCACCTTTCTTGTAGTTTGAAGCCATTGTTCTGCGTCCTAGTCTCCAGGGCAGCAGAAAACAAGCTTGCTCCCTCATTCCTGTGACTTCCTCTCACATATTTATACATGGCTATCATGTCTCCTCTCAACCTTCTCTTCTTCAGGCTAAACATGCCCAGCTCTTTAAGCCGCTCCTCATGATGAAGCAGTGTGTCTTCCTCCCATGTTTAGGACACTGCCTTTGGACCACAGCCCCATTCTCTAGTTTTTTCTCTCCCCACAACAGTTGGTCAGTATTCCATGATTAGGTTCACTTTACATTGAGTTCTTTTTATTTTATTTTTTGCTCTCACAGATTTTCTTTTCTCCCACTGAAGTATTCTGATACTTATATCTTGTGCAGTGAGTTTAATTGCATCAACATAGGCACTTTGCTTTTATTCTATGGGTAGAATTCAAAAGTGTAATGAATATCAGGATGCAAAGGGATCTTGTAGCACCCTTGAGATTGACTGAAAGAAGTTGGTAGCATAAGCTTTTGTAGATTTAAAGTGCATATATACTAGAGTCGGGTTAAACCACTAAGCCTCAGAACTTGCTAATTGGTAGGTTGGTGGTTCGAATCTATGGACGGGGTGAGCTCCCGTTGTTATTCCCAGCTTCTACCAACCTAGCAGTTTGAAAACATATACATGTGAGTAGATCAATAGGTACTGCTTCGGTGGGAAGGTAACAACGCTCCATGTAGTCATACTAGCCACATGATCATGGAGGTGTAAATGGATAATGCTGGCTCTTGGGCTTAGAAACGGAGATGAGCACCAACCGCCAGAGTCGGACTTGACTAGACTTAATGTTAAGGAGAAATCTTTACCTTTATACGCTAGGGTGAATGCAGCTTGACACTACTTTAACTACTATGACCTAATGCTATGGAATTGTAGTTCTATTTTCACCATGTCTTTAGCTTTCTTTGCCAAAAAGTGCAGTACCTTGCAAAACTACAACTCTCAGGATCCCATAGCATTGAGCCATGAAAATTAAAATGGTGTCAAACTACATAAATTTTGCAATACAGATGTATACTTCTTCAGATGCATCTGCGGAAGCAGGTTGTCTGTGAAAGCTTATACTGCAAATTCTTTCTCTCAGAATGAAGGGTGCTACAAGATCCCTTTGTAGACATTTATTGTGTGTGATGTTGAAAAGTATAGTGGACACTATGTTACTGGTATCTTGGCAATATGAAATACACCTAAATGCAGAAAGTAAAATTGAATGATCTTTCAAATTCATTGCATCATTATAGTGGTTATGCATGTCAGGCCTTGAATGTAGATTGGAGGTTGCCAGTTGACATGAAGGCTATAAAAGATTATTAACCAAATCCCAACCACTGTACTCAAAATTATAATGGAATGTGGCTTCTTCAATTAAAAATCAAAAGCTGCATGAGCTGGAACAATCTTCTGGCCGAAAAACCTTTTAAAAGAACACTGAGTACCACCACACTTAAAATAAATGTTAAGCCCTTGGCTTGTCTTGAGGTATCTTTACACTAAAATGTGCTGGATTCGCACTCAGGCTTTGTTCTCTGAGGTAACACTGAAGAGATTCCATTTTAAAATACATGCTGCCACCATTTAACCTTGATTTCTTCTGTTTTAGATCTTCACACACAGAGGCAGTGATTGTGAACAAATAACAATGTTGTTTATTTGAGAGACCTTGAACAATACAGGCTTTAAGCTTAGCGGTTTCAATGTTGAATAAAGTGTATGGTTTCTTTAAATAGTTCAAAACTTAGTTGCAGATAACACTCTTCCAGAAACTACTGACAGGATTTCTCTCTGCCTAGTAATCCTAAACTCCATACAGACAGTCCTTTCCTTTTGGGATCTGTCTCTCCACTCCCCCAGCTATCCTTTCCAATAGCTGTAAACCTTCTCACTAACTAACTCTGCTGACTAACTGACCAACTTCTGGCTTCACTAGCTCTTCTCTTCTTCACACACACTCCCTGACTCCTTCTTCACACACAGACCCTATCTGCTCTGTCAGGTTTTAAAAAGCATCCTTAAAGTCAATTTTTTTTCTTTCTTCAAGTTAAGCTCCGCCCACTCTCTCCCAGCCAATCACAAACTCTCCTCATTTCCCTCCAAGCTGCTCCTAAGCACGCCCCCTCCAGGAAATGAGATTCTAAGATGGAGGCCCCCAGGCATCCTTCCAAAATGGCTGCTGAACTTCCTGGGCTTACTACTTGAGCTTACGCTGACCTTACAGGTAGGGAATTCATCACAAAGGCTATATTGGTCAGAAAGCTCTGGGCAGTGTTCCACCGGAGCCCACAAAAAACCAAGATGCAGGACTCAACAGATGTTCAGCTTGATCCAGAATAGTTCTTTGTATGTACTTAAGATTGAGGCACCTTTTACATTGTCATAAACAATCCAGATTATCTACTTTGACCTAATTATATGGCAGTGTATACTCATATAATTCAGTTCAAAGCAGATAATGTGGATCATTTGCTTTGATAATCTGAATTATATGGCAGTGTCGAAGCAGGCTTTTGTTAAACCTAATTCTTATTACCTGTGAAAGCCCCAAGTCACATGAGATTGTCTGGTTTTGGTTTGCTATAGCCCGAATATATCTATAAGACTGAAGAGTCCACTGCTTTTATGCCACTATCCAGAATAGTAAGAAGGACTTAAAGGAATTTATCTTCACTTTTGCTGTTGAACAGGACTCAAGCACCGCCGAGAAGTGGCAGGAAAAAGTGCTATCTTTAACGGAGAGCAGTTTGTGCTGGAGGAAACAGACTGGTACCTGCTGAACCTCTTTCGGCTCTGGTGGCATTATGGCATGAGCTTTCTCCGCCTACAGATGTGGGTAGAGGAGGTAATGGAGAAGTTCATGAGGTACGTAATAGAAAAATGAGAGGAAAACAGGGTGGCCTTTCTTTTTCATTAAGCTTTGGACCTATACATCATATGGCTTGGTTGAAGAAATGCAGAACAATATGTGGGAAGCACTCGAGACTTCTTGGGAGAAGAGTCCTGTTACCTCATCTTATTCTCCCTCTTTTGTCCTACAGGATCTACAAGTACCAGGCCCATGGCTATTCATTCTCTCGCCTTGAGGTGCTCTTGCACTCTCTGGGTGGTGACACTTTTGTGAACATGACTCAGCGCTCTGTGGCTGAGTCACTCTTGGAGGTGGGTGTCACCCAGCGTTTCATTGATGATGTCATTGTGGCCATTCTCCGTGCTGGCTACGGCCAATCAATACTGGTGCCGGCTTTTGCAGGTAAGTGCAGCCCATGTTCTCTTGCTTCCAACCCACCATAGAAGACCAAAAGGTCTCCTTTCAAGAGGTCTTTTGATTCCATGTGACCTTCCAGAGCATGTAGCAGAAGGCAGTGAAGTTGTGTGGTCTTCACTCGCTTAATCCAGTTCTCCCCTCTCTATTTCTGTTTTCAGGAGCCATGTCAATAGCAGGAGCCCAGGGCAACATGTGGGCTGTGGAAGGTGGAAATAAGATGGTGTGCTCAGGCTTGCTCAAGCTCACCAAAGCCAATATAATCCAAGCCACTGTGACAGCCATCTCTCTGCACAATTCAGGTGAGTCTCATGAAAGTTGTCTCATCCTGCGGGGGGTTTTTTGGGGGGTGGGTGGGGAGGACTTGAATGATTTTGTATAGTAAGGCATAGTGTTACCTTTACTGCAGTTCTTAGGGAAATTTTGGTATATTGCAGCAGGATAAATGCACTTCGGCTCTTACTTTGGATACAGTGAGCATGCCCTTTCCAATTAGTAGCTCTACATGAGTGATTCTTAACTTGTGGGTCCCCCAGGTGTTTTGACCTACAACTCCCAGAAATCGCAGTCAGTTTACCAGCTGTTTGGATTTCTGGGAGTTGAAGGCCAAAACATCTGGGGACCCACAGGTTGAGAACCACTGCTGTACATGGACTTCCAAGACCTGCTGACTTGGCCTTAAAACCCCTGTGGAAAGAAATTGTGTAATGAAGACATGAAGTGCATGAATGTGGCCAATCTATACACATTTGTTAAATTAATGGTATCAGAGAAATACCTTTAATTATCTCAGAACAATGTGATAGTTTAGGTGGAAAGAAAGATTATAAATCCTTAGTCCCCACAAGCCTTTATGTCTTTCCCCAAAGCTACTATCATAGGGAGAAGAACTTAAGTCTTGAACTTTTCTTTCCCCATCCCTCATTGTCCCCAATATCAATTTTAATTACATTCATGCAAATAACACCCTGTCTAATATAAACCTAGAATTTGGAGCTCAGTTGATACTACTGCTTCTTGGGAAGCATTTCATTTAATACACTGATAGATATTTGGGCATAACACTGTTCCTAGTTGACAAAAATGGGAAGCTATCAGGCAATATGGAAAAGCCATGGAGGAAAGGAGATAAAGGCATGACTTAGGAGCTTTGCAGAGACTAAAAATGACAGCTTCCCAGTTTTGTTGTACTCCTCTTTGAAGGCCTTGTGGACAGTTGTTAGTATAACCATTGGTGATAGGGAGCAATGGCTTAATTGAAGAGACTTTGTCATTATATTCCCTTTCTCATATCTTGAGAAAGCATGAGAAAAAAGGCAAAGGGAGAACCAAAATGGGATCTGTGTAAAGGGGAAATGTGCAGGTTTGAGTCCAGCCTTCAGGACTGTCCAGGCAATGCTTTGCAAAAGAAGCAAAGAACAGATGTCTATTTATTGCCCATTTTGCATCTTTCTTTAAGGTTACTCTTCTATTGCAGGGACATCCTGTTTTTTGAGTACTTAATCACAGAATTTAACACAAAAGAAATAGTTGTTCTTTCTCCTAGACTAAGTGTTCCTTGCTATCATAATTATTTTATGCAAATGTGGCTGGGAAAGTGTGACAGACTAAGCCATCTGGGGGATGTAATTGCTGGGGGGGGGGGGGAATACATTCACCCTGACTTGTTGGATAATTATATTTGAATTTCAGGGTATTTTTTTAAAAAAAAAACCTTAAAACTTTATGTTCTCTTTCACACTAAGAGTCCTCATCAACATGTATTTCTCATAAATGGTGCTCCATATAAGGCCAACTTACTTTATTTTATTATTATTATTTATTTGCGGTATTTGTAAACCGTCTTCCTCAACCCTGAAGGGGACTCAGGGCAGTTCATAGTGTTGGCAACAATTCAATGCCATCAATAAAAAAGGCTTCTTTGCCTTTCTCTCTGAATCCCTTCTAATATCTTAATTGAATTTGGCTAATTCTTGAGAGATATTATTGTTATGCTACTGTTTAATCCATGTTTTTGTATTTCACCATTGTGAAACTTAATAGTCTTAAACTTGCAGTTTCTCAAGCCACTGAGAACCTTACAGCTTCTCACTCAGATCTAGTGATGTTAGCCATTTGGCACTCCTTTTTTATGTCCCTCTGTCACTTTTATAGATATTGATAGTCAAGCAGGTCCTGAATATTTAAACCAAGAAGCAGAAGCTGAGATATAGAAGCTGAGATACAGGGGCTGTAGGTAATTTTGGCATGTGGAAAAGAATAGCACCTTGGCAAAATTGTTTCTTATGGAAGCTTCACCCAATTTTGAATCTTTGTACAGTCAGTTTTTAAAAGCCTCCAACAGGAAATGATGGTGATGGCTGTCTGTTTGAGTCATTGTTTTGTTTTCTTTCTCATTTCTTTCCAGAAGGAAAAACCTTTTACCAGGTGCACTATGAAGATGAGGAAGGCCAAGGTTCTAGCTTCTATGATATTGTAGTCATTGCCACCCAACTGCATGACAGCAAGAACAACATCACTTTCCAGAACTTTGATCCTCCCATTGCGGAGTTCCCTGGAGTCTTCCACACCACTGTCACCTCCATTGTCCACGGTTACCTCAACTCCTCCTATTTTGGCTTCCCAGACCCAAAGCTCTTTCCTTTCGCGAGTGTCCTCACTACAGACACCCCTGCCCTCTTCTTCAATTCCATGGATAATATTTGCCCTGTCAATATATCAGGTGTCTTCAGACGAAAGCAGCCCCAGGAGGCTGCCGTGTGGCGCGTCCACTCTCAGCGCCCTCTGGAGAAGCCGGAGCTGAAGATTCTGTTCCGTTCCTACTATTCTGTCCAAGTGACCAAATGGCAGGCCTATCCTGACTATGAATCTGCCAAGACCCTCCCACCGATCATTCTCCACAACAACCTCTACTACCTCAATAGTGTGGAATGGGCAGCCGGCTCAATGGAAATGGCTGCTGTAGCTGCCAAAAATGTGGCCCTCTTAGCCTACAACTATTGGTATCATGATTTGGAGAAGATAGACCAAAAGGACCTGATGCACAAAGTAAAAACTGAGCTGTGAATTTAACCAATACTGATAAAGCAGATTTTCTGAGAGCCTCTCCATTATTGCATGTAGGCTAAGGAGAGTACAGAAGGATTACACTGGAGTTTCTGCAGGGAGGGAAGACTAACTTAGCCCATGTACATTATCTGCTGTCTGAGGTCAAAGAGTCCTGTACTCGGATGCTATTCTGTCTCAGAGTGACTGTGAACATGTATGTAAGTACACCGTTTATGAGGATTAGCAGACCACCTTGGAAGAGGGCAACAGTCTCCTGCTTTAAAATGGAGCATCCATTCTTCTTGGTCTGAGGGCTCCTTACTCATGGAACTGTGCAGAGACACTGGAAGTTGCTTGGCAAACTACAGATTGTGATGGAAACTACCCCTAAAGAGACCTCCCCTTGCCTCTGTGGCATATGCAGCCTTGGATCCCAATTCATTTGTGCTGGATTCCCTTCTTGTGCTCAAATGTCGGTTTGAAAGGCAATGGCACTTCCAGGGTAGTGATATGCTCTTGTGAAATTGTATTTCTGCCAACCCAAGCAGTGCTATTTTTTGCATTGTTACTAGGCTCCATTAACTCTTATCTGATTAGGGAACCAGAGAACCCTGTGCTGGATCTTCAAATACTGGCTAAAGCAGGGCTCTTCAAACTTTTTAAAAAGAGGGCCAGGTCACAGTCCCTCAAACTGTTAGAGGGCCAGATTATAACTAGAAAAAAAACATGAATGAATTCCTATGCACACTGTGCATATCTTATTTGTAGTGCAAAAACACTTTAAATCAATAAATAATTAAAATGAAGAGCAGTTTTAACAAATATAAACCTATTAGTATTTTAATGGGAAGTGTGGGCCTGCTTTTGGCTGATGAGATAGGACTGTTGTTGTTGTTGTATATTTTCAAGTCATTTCAGACTTAGGTTGACCCTGAGTGAGAGCCGGGTAAATGACCTTGGAGGGCCGTATCCAGCCCCTGGCCTTAGTTTGAGGACCCCTGGGCTAAAGCTTAGGTTTGACATCCTGCTGATCCCTACTGCCAGGGTACTGCAGAATCAATGCCCTGATAACCCTGAAACTCCCGCTAATAGCTAATCTTATGGAGCCTTTCCTATGTATTGGGGAGGGGGACTTTCTCCAGGTCAACCAAGTAGATTGAGCATACTCCCCTCCTAAGCCAAAAACATTTCCTTCATTTTCAAAGCAAAGTCAAGCTGTTATATAGACATTTGGAAACTTTCCTGCATCTGACCTTGTTTGTCATCCCAGAGATGCTTAAAGTAGTATAGCAAAGAACTCCTCTCAAGCAAGGCCAGCCACATTACTCTGGCATTTAAGTAGAAAGCCCCCAAGTCTATCTTTTTATGCCTTACAGACAGTAAAAAAAAAAAAAAAAAAACGATATAAGAATCAATAAAGAACAGTTTTCTGACTTTTCATGGCCCCACAAACCTGCTGCCTGAAGCATGCTTCTCATTGCTTAATAGGTGGGTTGACCCCAGGGCTAACAAGTTTTATGAAGCTGATTCTGTAAGTCTAAGAGTGTTGACTCAGCATCCCAAACACTTCTTTTCCTGCTGCTTCCATTTAAGATGTGATTACCTGTAATTACTTTTTAGGTTAAAGAAACAGTATGATTCAGTTGATTCATTGAATCAATTGAATATTTCAGTCATCAGAAAAATAACTGAACTCAGCAGCGTTGTCTAAAACAGGGCATACATACTGGATTTTTTGAAAAAGAAAAGTTGATCATGGGCTAAAGAATGGCATAAGTGCAAAACTGTCAAGAATAACACTTTATTGCCAAATACTAAAACTGCCTCTAAATCACAATGAATGGCAGGTGGACCTTATTTCCAAAAGGAGCAGGGCAAATAAGAGCTGCCCATCCTTCAATAAAGAAACCTAAGCTGATTGTTGAATGCCTGTCTCCCAAGTATGAATGAACAAAAGAAAGGTGAAAGTCAACCTGTCAGCTCATCCTCTCTTCTGTTCAAAACTAACCCTCTAGATCAGGGGTCCACAGACGTGTGCCTCTATAGTTATTTTAGATTGCAAATTCTAGCATAACCTAGCATAATCAATGATAAAGAATGCTTGAAACTGCAGTCCAACACTTGGAAGGTTAAAGGATTCCTGTCTTTGCCCAGGAACATTGTTACTTTTATTTATGTATTTGTTGACTTACTACTGTTGTTTTGATCCATAGATACCTTGGCATTGTCTTCCATAAGCAGAGCAACCTCTATTCCATTCTTCATTGTTTCTTTTTGCTCCTAAGTAATTGAATTTACATTGTCTCCATTGACTGATGGAAATCTTGACCTGTCAGGCCCTTGGCATAAAATGTATGGTCTGCTGCAGAGCTGTGCTGCCTTCTTCATTATGGAGACAGATATGCCTGTGCTGCCTTCTTCATTATGGAGACAGATATGCCTTGCTTTTGCAGGGCTAGGTATGACGTGTGTGCAAATGGTATATTGTCAATGATTGGGGCTTTCCAAATAGTCATGGTTCTTACCCCCAAAACAAGTTGTTCAATGTTTTGATTTCTCCATTGGTCTTGCTCTGTCCTGAGTTTTCATCAGTAGACCCAGGAGAAGAAACCAGTGTCTTTTTAGATGTCAGTGAATGACTACTGTCATGACTTGAGCTTGATGAAAATCATTGTCTAACAATGTATGAAGGGCCAAAGCTACCAGACCTTACAGTACGGTCTGCTTTGTCTCTGGTATGATCACTTCCTGCCTCTTGTTCCTTTGTCCCTCAGCTAAGCTTCAGACTGATATACATACCCTGTTATCAGAGCCAGCAGCATAGGACTCCTAGAACTGTGTGGTACTAAAATGGGTCATGTCCTTGACAGGTCTTGTTCACCCAGAAAAAGATATTAAGCAGTCACAAAGAGAAAGGCCTCTCATTCTTCATAAAGTATGGCAAAAAGTCTGTCACCTTCTCTCACTCTTTCCTGAAAAGCAGGATGAAAAGTGCAAATGGTCTTCTTTTACTCTTTAATCTTCAAGCTTTTGATGCAGATCAAGGGCTATACCTATGAATGGGACCATCTAAATTTCAGTAGCATTATGCAAGGAGGAAGAACATTTAAAAGAGCCTGTTTAAATGGTAGGACCCCTGGAATGGACCAATTCCAGAGGAAAGATACAGACTCCAGTTTGTAAACTGGGTAGAAATAAAGTTGTGAAATGGCTGGAGCATCATTCTGAAAAACATTTGAACGCATTTCCCCTCCTTCCCTTCCTGGCTATGGGAAATGTAGCTCTAGAATCATAACATGTGCTGTTAAAATTAAATTAGATAGATAATTTTGTATTTTAGGTCCTTAAACAAAAGGACACGTAAACATCTAAAAGAGCCATGTGTGTACTTTCTGAGTCCTGAGGAGAGATGAGCCAAGCCAGTCTTTGAAAAAGTTAGTTTTGGAGACCGTATCTCCAAGTATCCCCCAACCCAGCATGGCCACTTGTTCTGGTGTCTGAGGACTTCCTGGAGTAGTCTAAAGAAGAACTTTTTTCCAGCTCTGTAAGCAGCTTTGTCCTTTGAAGGCATGCCTTTAGCTGGCCAGAAGAAAGAGCAAGAACTGAGAGGATGGAAGAATATTTGCCATCCAAAACTGGCAAGAGGGAAAGGAGCTAAGACATCAGGAGCAGTGTTTATCCCATAGGGATCTGAAGCAGGAAGAACAGATTCTTCAGAAGATGCAAGTACAGCCCACAGCAATGATTTCCATGACCATCTTGTGCTCTTTGTGGCACTTTTTCTTCTTCTTGTGAGACTTGCTTGGTTCACATAGCAGACGATGCACTGGTATTTTGCTGTAGATGGGAATGCTCACCATGGTGCGGTCTTCCTGCATGGTGAAAGGATTGATGCATCCTGCACACAAGCAATGTGCCTCCGGAATGTCAACTGGTATTCGTGTTGGATCATGATTTATCCTGGAAGGAAATGTAGTGACATCAAAACATATATTGAAATAGTGGGTCACAAACACATGTGGAGCTGCATTACAGTATACATAGGAAATAGGAACAGTAGCAGCTTCCAAATCCATACATAAGTAACATTGATGGAATTCTGCATTCTCCCAGAAAGACTCTCAATATGTGGTAGCAATACAGAATTCTGTCTTGTGCTAAATCAGATCACTTGTCCATTTAGCTCATCACTGTTGAAATCTGGCAGTGGATCTCCAAGGTTTTTGACTGAACTGTTTCCAACCCTTCCTAAAGATTACAAGAGTAAAAGGTGAGACTTCTGCAATGCAAAATAATCACTTGATCCCTGCGACAAAGGTTTATGACCTCTCTCTGCTGTGATCATAGGTCACAGAATAGTGGTGTACATATGTACAGCTATGCCACAGCTGCTTTCCAGAAAACAGATTGGGCAGCCTGCAATGAGAAGATAATTGAGCTGGCAAAGCCAGATGGCAGTGAAGCAAAAGTGACTCCGTATGCTATAGTAACAATGTGTATTGCCAAAATCTGAATTAGTGTAATATCTTCATTGAACCAGAAGGACACGAAAATGTAAGCATGCTTTTGGCGTCTCAGATCTCTTTGTCAGGAGAGATGTTACAAAATGAATATTGACAAAGAGTTGTGAGGGATGGAATTAACTTAATATTGGAGTCATGGCATCTGAGATGTCCTTCACCCCTCTTGTTTTCTACTGCACCTTGCCTAATGAAGAGATCTGGAGATCTTGAACATTTGCATCCATTTTTTGTAGTGTTTTGGTTGAAGATTTTTCCAGGGCAAATCCGATTACTTCTGTATTTTGTAGGATATGTGACTATGTCTGTTTGATTCTTCTTCTGGCATGATCAGATTAGAAAATTTTAGTCCAGAACATAGCGCTGGACCTGTTTTTTTTTTTTGTTTTTTTTTAAATGTACTCGGTTCTTAAAAGAAAGGTGAAATGAATTAGTACAATTACATACTCAGAAACTTTTAACAGCACCACAAGGGGGTGATGCAGTACCATGAACTTAGATTCCTGCTATTTTCAATAGCATTTTTCAGGCAGCCTCTTAATATTAAGCAGTGTTAAATATACATTTGGACTTATTACTATAGGCTAATAAAATGTCTGTAGTAAGCATCCTCAAACTGCAGCCCTCCAGCTATTTGGGCCTTCAACTCCCAGGATTCGTGACAACTGAACAAGCTTGTTAGGGCATCTGGGAGTTGGAGGTCCAAACAGCTTTAGGGCCGCAGTTTGAGGATGCTTGGTCTTATAGAATGCCATGGCTAAAGGCTACCAACAACAACAACAGAAGACAGAAGGCCTGGTTCTTGCAGACTAGGAGCAAGCCATCAGAACAAATGCCATTAACGCCAGGATCGAAAAATCAGCTGATGACCCAAAATGCAGACTGTGTAAGGAAGCTGGTGAAACCATTGATGATCTCCTCAGGTGCTGCAAGAAAATCGTACAGACGGACTACAAGCAGAGGCACAACTTTTTGGCCCAAATGATTAATTGGAACTTATGTCTCAAGTACCACTTGCCAGTAGTAAAGAACTGGTGGGATCATAAACCTGGAAAGCTAGTGGGAAATGAACACTTAAAAATACTGTGGCTGTGTGGTCTCTATATGACATTCATAAAAATGCCATCATTTTCTCAACCCCCTTCTGAGATTGAGAAAGACGGGATATAAATGCTCAAATTAAATAAATAAATAAATAAAATGATACATGACATGCCGTTTTTCACTCTGTGCCTCTTTTGAGTTTTAATATGTTCTCTTTTTTTCTTTTTTTTACATTAGTACATTGCCATGCACTGAAATTCTTTTCTGAAATCTTCAGGAAATTACCTGCATGTACTTCATGACACTGGGGAAAACTAATAAGCTTGTTAGCCTTGAATCACAGACTATGGAAATTGGAACATAATTGTTTGGATTGTATAGAAAAGGCCCAAGAAACCGTGTATGTGTGCATGTATTTAACTAAAACCTGGTCTATCTCACCTGTAGGCCCAAGGAGACAAACTCCTCTTGTTGGACATCCAGAGTCTCAGGTTGACTTGGCACTTGCTGTCCATGGGCTCAGAGCTGTTTTTCAGCAGGGTAACCATCTCATGGATGCTTCGCTCATAGTCCTCCACGAGGGTATAGTCTGTGGAGGTCCCTGGATTTACTCTCAGCAGTGGGTCAGGTGAGGAATTCTGCAGCCTCAAGCGTTGATCCTTGGCCTTTGCTGGCCCTTTCCTTTTTCCTTTAGTTCCTTTGCTCAGGTCTTTAGTTTCTAATGTGAAAGAAAGCCAGAGAGCATAGAGAGCCATCTGGGAAAGAAGGCAGAGATCACAGTTATTCTGGTGTTTTCCTATAAAGCATTGTAACTTACCTAAGCATAATAACCACAAAAATAAAACAATAATACAATAACCTCCAAGATGAATATTTTAAAACTCAGGTATACAAAACCAACATAATGATTTAAAGCCTTCGTGGCAAAAATACAATTTTTAAGAAGCCAATCTAACCAAATGCTTTTAAAAAGGAAAAGCTAAAACTATTAATAAGAGATGTTAAAACCAATGTCATATAATAGGGATTTAAACAGAAAAGATCTACAAGGTCTGATATACTATAAGAAGTCACAAATATGTTTTATTTTCTCAGAACATAGATGCAGAAATGTACAAGAAATGGGATGCTAAACTGTCACCATGACATCTAGGTAAATGCATGCAGCAGGCAGAGACTAGAGAAAGGATCTGCAGCTTAACAGAGAAGTGGGCAAGCAATGGCCCTCCACACATACAGCTTCCACCATTCTTTATCATTGTCTTTCTGACTGGGGCTGATAGGAGATGAAGCATCATAGATAGAACATAGTTTCCCCATGCCATAAACAGTGTGAAGCTATCACTGGAGAAAGGATTGCACAGAGTAGCTATCACTGAAGTTATTGATCAGAAAACTATCCTTTGAAAAATTGATTAAAATAATTCATCCTGAGTGAGTCAATGCCTTTAAAAAAAAACCAGTCAAGTATTCAGTATCAGGCTATCTTCTTCAGTAATGACTTTGCCGTATTACCCACATTTTGATGTTGCTTGGCTATGTGTATCACTTTTCATCTTTGAAATTGTTGAATGTGATAGGAAGATAAACAACTCATTTGAAATGTGATGCTGGAGAAAGGTTCTACAGATTCCATGGATTAATAGAAAGACAAACACATGGGTTGTGAGCAAATTGTGGCCGAACTCTCTCTAAAGCCAAGATGACTATACTGGGACTGTAGTACTTCTGTCATATCATGCAAAGTTATGATTCACCTGAAAAGATATTATTGTTTGGCTAGGTAGAGAGTAGTAGGAAAAGAGGAAGATTACATTTCTGATGGATAGACTCTTATCAGAGAAGCGATAGCCCTGAGTCTATAAGATCTGGGTATGACTTAGCGGTCTCTCATTCCTGGGGTCACCATAAGCCTAAGTAGACTTGATGACAGCTAATGACAAAACAACTAAAGTTTCTCCTCTTCTCTCAGGGCAAGAGCAGCTTCACTTCTCTGGGCTGTTTCCTAGGGGAGCTGGGAGGTTATTATGATTATTTTTGTTGGTCTCCTCCATGCTAGGCACCATAACCAATAGCTCATCCAGGCAAAGTTTACACTTCTAAAGCAAACAAGTCTGACAGGCCATTAATAAATAGAAAGTAAATAAATGAGGCCCAAAGAAGGCCAAGCACCTACCAGTTTTGGAGCCCACTCCATCTTAGCGGGCAAGGGCTTCACATACGCCTCCCTCAGCTGCAGAATGAAAGGAGTGAAATGGTCTGGGCACTTTTTAAAAGAAAGCAACAAGTCTTGACCTTTTCATTGCCAGGGAGGTGGACCTGCCTGGCACCAAGAGATGTTCTCTGGGTGCCAGTAAGGTTGTTGACAGAAGGGACAACCCGTCAGTGCTGTCTACTACCCAGTAAGTTGGCATGTAGATTTCCCCAGGGGCAACAAACAGACACACAACATTGCATCCAGAGGTTGGGTTGGCTTGAAGAACTGGGGTAGGAGAAAGAGCGCTGAATACTCAGCATCCCTGGGGATCAAGAGAAGGGGGGTTGATATTACCTCATGGTAGTGAAGAGGTTCCCCAGTCATTTCTCAAACAAGAAGAGCAACCATTGAATGTTGGTCTTGGAAATAGTGAAGAGGAGAGTGTTTCTCCAGAGTGAGAAAAAGGAGGAGGAGATCAGGGCCTTGTGTGAATGTGTGTGTTTGTGTGTGTCCTGGGAGGTCTGCTTTTGAGTGGGTGGGTTGCTGAATGCAGGGTTTGTCCAAGTTCACACTAGAGGTCCCAAGTCAAGCAATTAGCATAACCAGCGTCCTGGAAAAGGTACGGCAGAGCAGTGCGGAGGCCAGCTAGGGACAAGAACAAAATGGAAGGGCTGCGCTCAAGTTTAGGTGGGAATGAATGTGTGGTGAGGCAAAATAGCAGGAATAGAAAGTCCATTAATGAACTCCTTTTGGCTTGCTTGCTTGCTTGCTTATTTATTTATTGAGCACCTAGGATAATCTTGGTGCTCTTAGACAAAGAAGTAACTGATTTGCTTTCCTGGTGTTTCATTCATCAATAAAGAAGGGGGAAAGACAGGACTACTTTGTGGACGGAGGCACTAAATAAATAAGAGATTCTCTCAGAAACTCCATTTTAATGGTGGAGAATCAGAAAGGAATATATATGACTCTGAGCTTCGGGTGGCAGATCAAGGAGGGAAACAAGCAATGGCTATTGGTGCAACAAGCTTTTATGTTGGCCTACCACACAGTAAAATTAGTTGGCAGAAGGGCAGGGAATAGATAATTCCTATTTTTGAGCAAGTGCTGTCAGTGGTTAGATCCTTTAGAAAACATCAAATGGAGCCGTTGAAATTATTAATCTATTTAATTTATATCTTTCCTTTTTCAAGTACAGGGTACAAAGTAAGGATAAGCAATTTGTATGGGATCCAAGGTGGTGATTAACAAATTATAGCAGTGGGAATCAGAGTGATCTTGTCTGCCATGGACTCATCTTGTTGTGTTTCTAATAATAATAATAATAATAATAATAATAATAATAATAATAATAATAATACAAGAACAAGCCATTAGAACATATGTCATCAAAGCCAGAATTGAAAAGTCAATGACAGATCCCATATGTAGACTCTGCAAGGAAGCAGATGAAATGATAGATCATATCCTCAGCTGCTGCAAGAAGATCATGCAGGCAGACTACAAGCAGAGACATAACACTTTTGCTCAGATGATTCATTGGAACTTGTGCCACAAATACCATCTGCCTGCGACAAAGAACTGGTGGGATCACAAGCCTGAAAAAGTTACAGAAAATGAACACGTGAAACTACTCTGGAACTTCCAAATTCAGACAGATAGAGTTTTGGAGCACAATACTCCCGGCCTCACGATCGTGTTAAAAAACAAAGTATGGATCGTCGATGTTGTCCCAGGGGACAGCAGGACTGAAGAGAAACAACTAGAAAAGCTGACACAATATGAGGATTTAAAGATCGAACTGCAAAGACTCTGGCACAAGCCAGTAAATGTGGCCCCAGTGGTGATGATCAACACACTGGGTGCAGTGCCTAAAGATCTTGGCCTGCACTTAAACACAATGGGCACTGACAAAATTACCAACTGCAGAAGGCCACCTTACTGGGATCTGCATGCATTATTCACCGATACATCACACAGTCCTAGACACTTGGGAAGTGTCCGCTGTGTGATCCAGTAAAAAAGTCAGCAGAGTGATCTTGTTTGCTGTGGACTCATCTTGTTGTGTTTCAAATAATAATAACTTTATTTTTATACCCTGCCTCCATCTCCCTGAAGGGACTTAGTGTGGCTTACATGAGTCCAAGCCCAATAACAGAGTTAAAACATAGCACAACAACATAAAACAACATTATAAAAATATAAAACAAGCATCAAAACCAACAACAATAACATAATTCAAGCCTTAATATGGCTGGGCGGCCTGGTGCCCAACAGTTCGGAGGCCATGTAGCAGTGTTACGGATAAGAGTAATATAAAAGAGGTCAACACTAATTTTGGATAAAATGATAGTAAAGTGCATAGTCAGATTTTTGGGTCCTAACTAGGGACAATTGTCAAGGGAAATGTTTAATCAAATGCGCAGTGGTACATCCATGTCTTTAGATCTTTTCAAAAAGTGGATAGGGAGGGGGCTAGTCTGATCTCCTGGGAAGGGAATTCCAGAGCCGGGGGCGACAGCCGAAAAGGCCCTCTCTCTTGTCCCCACCAACCAGGCCTGTGACAGAGGTGGAAGCAAGAGAAGGGCCTCTCCAGAAGTCCTCAGAGACCACGTGGATTCATAAGGGAAGATGTGGGGTCAAAGAAATGCAAGTCCCGAACCGTTTAGAGCTTTATAGGTGATGACCTGCTCCTTGAATTGGGACCGGAAACTTATCGGCAGCCAGCGGAGCTGTTTGAACAGAAGGGTTGACCACTCCGTGTAACTTGCTCCAGTTAAGAACCTGGCTGCTGACCTTTGCACCAACTGCAGCTTCCGGGCTGTCTTCAGGGGCAGCCTCACATAGAGTGTGTTACAGTAATCCAACCTTGAAGTGACTACGGCATGGACAACCATGGTCAATTCAGACTTCTTGAGGTATGGTCGTAGCTGGCGCACTAGTTTTAGCTTGTGCTAAATATCACCCTATCTGTACAGCATGCCTTTGTGCTGGCCAAGACAAAATTCAGCTGCACATTTACTTTTGTCTTGATGGGTTTTTTTCCCTTCCTTCCAGCATCTTTTCCCATCATGGCAACCTGAAGGTGTTTTGAACTATAGTTCTGATCATCTCCAGGCAGCTAGCAGTCCTGCAACCAGTGAGCCATGTGTAGATGTTGTTGGATTGTAACTCTTAGCATTCTAGCCAGTGGTTGTCCTGGCTAGAGCTGATGGGCCTTACGGTCCCAATGACACCTTAAGGCAGTGGTTCTCATCCTGTGGATCCCCAGGTGTTTTGACTTACAACTCCCAGAAATCCCAGCCAGTTTACCAGCTATTAGGATTTCTGGGAGTTGAAGGCCAAAACATCTGGGGACCCACAGGTCGAGATCCACTACCTTGAGGGCGGCCCTTTGCATGCTTCAGATTGATACCTATAGTTTATTTGCACAATGGTGAAAGATTTTATTTCCATTGAACATTATGAGTATGCTTGGGGGAGCTTTCCCTCAAAGTCTCTTAAACTCTCACCAAAAATGTCTTATCATAGAAAAGCAGATAGTTACCTCTCAGGATTTTATAATATTTCTCCTGAATATTGAAATCTTGGGGGGGGGGGGGCTTGTGTGGTTGTTGCTTGTATAGGAATGTAGTTCGTCATCATCACAGTGCCTTCTATTTCTTTATTTGTTTAACTTTTTAAAACAGAGTTGGAAGAGTCTTTGTGGCAGTGCACTGTAATTCTTTCAGTCTTCTGGGAATAGAGAAATGAAACCACTGTATTTAGAACTGCAGCTAAGAATATGAGTGAAATGTCTCTCTCTGTTTAGGATTGAATTGACATCTATGTGTTTTATGACATTTGGAGGCAGTGAGGCTGAGATCCTCTCCAAATGAGAATATTTGAAAGTCTCAGAGGAGATCACTCGCAGAAGGAGTGGATACAGCAGAATGATTGACAGGAGAACAAACCTCAATTACTTAGCAGCGTACTGGAGAACTGGAGGTGCAGGGGCTTGGTGCAAGAGATACTACCTAACTAAGTATACCCCACAAAGCAGAATACGTAACTAGGTAGCTGCTCTAGAATCCCTGCTTTTAAAACCAGAATCCTAGAACCAGACAGGCATGAAATTTCACTTATTCATCTTCCACTGTATCCATTGTAGCCAACGCTAACAATGACCCCACATCTGCCTTCTGTAAGGATTTGTTGTTGCTGTCAGAAAGTGGGCACTGATCTATAGCGAAACAGAGCATAGGCTTGAAGCCAAGCCACAAGAGAAACAGGGAAATCCATGATCAGATTCTGTAATGGGTACAGTGTGGGGTGGTTAAACAACTGCAGAAGTTCTGCATTTGCCTGGAGAAGTGATGACGGGTAAAGAGAAATTTAACCCTTTCTTTTCAGACTTTTTTGCACATCTAAATCACCTCCCTTGTTACTTTTTAGTCCTGCAACAGAAAATAAATTAGAGCCAGTGCACACAAATGGAAATCTCTGTGTTTAATTTTTTGTGTGGATAAGAATGACCCTACTAGATATTTATCAAAGTATAATGGATATTTGGTTTGTTAGTGAAAAACATTCCCACCCCACCAACAAAAAAATCCCTATAAGATGCAGACTATATGCAAACTTTCTGTACACACTTCACCAACCTCCAAAAGTGATGGCAATTGTAGTTTTAAGAAACCTCTGATATCACTACCCTCTAGTGATAGGTTAAGGTTGAGTTGCACCTGTTTTGTGTATAATGGATTATTATTATCTGAAACACAACAAGATTAGCACACAGAAAATAAGATCACTCTGCTGGTTGTTGTATTGGATCACACATTGGACACTTCCCAAGTGTCTAGGAATGTGTGATGTATCTGCGAATAATGCATGCAGATCCCAGTAGGGTGGCCTTTTGCAGCTGACAGATGGTAATTTTGTCAGCGCCAATTGTGTTTAAGTGCAGGTCAAGGTCTTTAGGCACTACACCCAGTGTGCCCATCACCAGTGTGCTAGAGTTTTTGCACTTCGATCTTTAAATCCTCATATTGTATCACCTTTCCCAGTTGTTTCTCTTCAATCCTGCTGTTGTCTGGGATTGCAACATCGACAATCCATACTTGTTTTTCTTTTAACACAATCGTGAGGTCAGGAGTATTGTGCTCCAAAACTCTATCTGTCTGAATTTGGAAGTCCCAAAGTAGTTTGACGTGTTCATTTTCTGTAATTTTTTCAGGCTTGTAACCCCACCAGCTCTTTGTTGCAGGCAGATGGTATTTGTGGCACAAGTTCCAATTAATCATCTGAGCAATGGTCTTATGCCTCTGTTTGTAGTCTCTCTGCACAATCTTCTTGCAGCAGCTAAGGATGTGATCTATCATTTCATCTGCTTCCTTGCAGAGATGATGATGATGATGATTATTATTATTATTTGAAACACAACAAGATGAGTCCACAGCAAACAAGATCACTCTGCTGTCTGTTGTATTGGATCACACGTTGGACACTTCCCAAGTGTCTAGGACTGTGTGATGTATCGGCGAATAATGTGTACAGATCCTAGTAAGGTGGCCTTTTGCAGCTGGCAGATGGTAATTTTGTCAGTGCCTATTGTGTTTAAGTGCAGGCCAGGGTCTTTAGACACTGCACATACTGCTGCCTTGTCATTGGTGGGGGTGCTTAACTGCTTCTATGATGTTGAGAGCTGTGCTGGCGGTAGTGTAAACTACCAGAAAGTTCAACCAAGCCAGAGTGGTCTCAACTGAGAAGTAGAACTAAGTGCATCCAACCCATTTAAATATGGTGAAACATTCTCTAAAGAAGTCTATATTTATTTACTGCATTTATATACCATCCCTCTCAGCCTGCAGGTGACTCGGGATGGTTTACAGTTGGTACCAAGACCATAAAATATTATTATTATTAAACTTTATTTGTACCCCGCTAGCATCTCCCAGAGGATTTGATACAGCTTACAACAGGCCGAGGCCACAACAATACAACATAACAATACAATCAAGCAAATCAAACAATTAAAACAAATTAAAGCAAAAATAAACAACAAGCACAGTACATTAAAACACAGTAAAACTGGGCTGGGCCAAAAGGTAGGTACAAGGATTAAAAGTGCTGATTTGACAGGAGGTGTGTAAAGGGTTTCTAGGGCAAGTGCGAAGTGCAATGTGCAGCAATCATTGGTTCTGGTAAAGTGCTTGTGGGACTCGGTAGTGGAGATTTCCTAATCTGGGAAGGCGCATCGGAAAAGCCAGGTTTTTAAGTTCTTTCTGAAGATAGCCAATGAAGGGGCCTGTCTAAGGTCTTTGGGGAGGGTGTTCCAGAGTTGGGGGGCCACTATGGAGAAGGCCCTGTCCCGCGTCCCCACCAAGCGCGCCTGCGACGCTGGTGGGATCACGAGCAGGGCCTCCCCAGATGACCGAAGAGAACGCGTGGGTTCATAGATGGAAATGCGGTCACGCAGGTAGGCTGGTCCCAAACCGTTCAGGGCTTTGTAGGTAAGCACCTGCACCTTGAATTGGGCTCGGAATATAAACGGCAGCCAGTGGAGTTCCTTAAACAGGAAGGTTGACCTCTCTCTGTAAGGGGCCCCCGTTAGCATCCTGGCTGCTGATTGTTGGACCAATTGGAGCTTCCGAGCCGTCTTCAAGGGCAGCCCCACGTAGAGCGCATTGCAGTAATCCAATCTGGAGGTGACCAAGGCATGGACCACTCCGGCCAGATCCGCCTTCGCGAGGTACGGTCGCAGTTGGCGCACAAGTCTCAGTTGTGCAAAAGCCCTCCCAGACGCCGCCGACGCCTGAGCCTCAAGCGAGAGCGTAGAATCCAAGAGGACTCCCAAACTGCGGACCTGTGACTTCAGGGGGAGTGTAACCCCGTCCAACACAGGTTGCCACCCTATACCCCTGTCAGGTTTGCGATCGACCTGAAGGACCTCTGTCTTGTCGGGATTGATCTTCAGCTTGTTCCTCCTCATCCAGATAGACACAGCGGCCAGGCACTCGTCCAGCACCCGAGAGGCCTCCTTGGAGTTAGGTGAAAAGGAGTAGTAGAGCTGTGTGTCATCCGCATAGAGATGGCACCTAGCTCCAAAACTCCGGATGACCTCTCCCAGCGGTTTCATGTAGATGTTAAAAAGCATGGGAAACAGAATAGAGCCTTGCGGGACCCCACAGGTCAAAGGCCAGGGGTCCGAGCAGGCGTCTCCCAGCTTCACCATCTGGGATCGACCCTCCAGGAAGGAACGGAGCCACAACAGAACCGTGCCCCCGAGACCCATCCCAGAGAGACGACCCAGAAGGATACCATGATCGATGGTATCGAAAGCCGCTGAGATGTCCAAGAGAACCAACAGAGTCACACTCCCCCTGCCCAGCTCTCTACGGAGGTCATCCACCAAGGCGACCAAGGCTGTCTTGGTGCCATGACCAGGCCTGAAACCAGACTGTGACTGATCTAGGTAGTTGGTGTCATCTAAAAAGCCCTGGAGCTGGGAGGCCACCACCCGCTCCAGAACCTTACCCAGAAAAGGGAGATTGGAAATCGGTCTGAAGTTGTTCAGCACCGTGGAGTCAAGGGAAGCCTTTTTAAGGAGTGGACGAACCACAGCTTGTTTCAGGCCCGATGGGAAAAAACCCTGCTCCAATTTCAATATAATAAAACAAATGAATAATAAAACCATAAAAGAATAAAAACATCATCCAATCACATCATCAAACCATTCCATTTTCCTATGTCTGTTACACTGCGAATGCCTGCTCAAAAAGCCAAGTCTTCACTCTTTTCCGAAATGTTAAAAAGGAGGGGGCTGATCTGATATCCTTAGGGAGGGTGTTCCATAGCCGAGTGGCCACCACTGAGAAGGTCCTGTCTCTTGTCCCTGCCAGCTGTGCATCTGATGAAGGCGGGGCCGAGAGCAGGGCCTCCCCACACAATCTTAAAGTCCTAAAAGGTTCATAAGGAGAGATAAGTTCGGACAAAGTGATAAAGTCTGTTTGTGTGTCCTTAATGCTCCTTAGGCACCATCTGGAATATAGAAAGATCCTCAAGAATACTCAATCATGTCATTTGGTTTAGTACTTGTTTGCTTTTTTGGATATCATTGGGCACTCAGTTGCTGAATGTTGGAATATTGGTATGGTTTCTGAGCTGATTTGAGTGCTTTATGAGGAGTCAAAGAGATTTTTCTCCCCTAATATTCCATTATCTGGTGACGGCAGCTATGAATTATTTACCTTCCTCCTTAGTGTGGCATAGTCATTTTTCTGAATAACACTGAGATAGTAAAAGACAGATATATGCATGCATAGCAAAGTGTTGTCTAATTTGTCCTGTTAAGCAATTTTACTAGAAGAGCTATGGGAAATTATGATTAAATCTCCCAATATTTAAGTTTTTAAGTGACTATAAAATACCCATAAATTGGATCAGAGGCGTGCAGTGGGTGTGAGAAGTTGAACCATGGCACACTTTTCTTGCTATAAATTGCCCCCAGAAACTTTTTTATGGTACACATGTACCTTGTATGAAAGAAATAGGAAATTGTGAAACATGCTTAGGCCTTTAAGAAGCTTGAGATTCAAGTGCCACCTGGCAAGAAACCACAAATGCCATCTTGTCTGTCAGCAAGGAGTTGGTGGGTGAGAGTGGTGCAGGCGGCAGCAGCAGGAGACTCCCATTGTTTGGATACTTTAGGGCAGTGTCCCTTCCCAATCCATTGGAAGCTACACCTCTGGCTTCAGGGATGTAGGACTCGTTGCAGGATTTGTTCCACAGCATTCTTTTCCTCCTTATCTCAAACATTTCTTTATCTTCTTAAAACCAGGGATGGGCAGAAAGTAGATCAGGACCTACTGGTAAATTCCTTGATGATCTGACACAGAATGATGAGGATTTTAAACATGTAATTGTTTAAGTACAGTAGTCACTTCCTGTATCCTTAAAATACACTACAGTGGTACAGCGGTTTGAGCATTGACTATAGAGTATCTACTTCAGGGATGTGGAATCAACACCGACCAGCAAAACCCAAAGAGCTTAAACAATGGGAATTCATGCTTCTTCAGACAATTAGATCAAGAGCCAAGATCAGTTCATGCCAAAATAAACATGGACTGTACCACCCCCTGACCAAACAGAAAACCACAGCAAAGTTGCATCGATTGAAAAATAAATAATAAAATCCCTAGATAGATGCAGAACTGGTTGAGTAAACATACCAAAGGAGCATTAAGGCACCCAAGGCTCAACTGGGCCTTGGGTTTACAGTATTTTCTTGGGCCCCTTCTTTACTTGTCCTGGAGAAAGGCAAGGAATCACAACAGTAGCATAATGGTTTAAGTAATTGTTATTTTATAAAATACTATTTGTTCTCCTGAAAAGGTTGGGGGATGGAAAGAGACGCGTCCATTTTGTAATAGAAAGATAATTTCTAACCCAACCTAATTTATTTATGATATTTATTTATTTATTATATTTCTATCCCACCTTTCTCAAGCCGGAAGGCAACTCAAGGTGGCTTTACAACATAGGCAGCTTTTCGATGCCATAACCCATATACAGTATAAAATGTAAACATTTCAACCATTAATAAAATCATACCATAAAAACCATTAAAACATATAATGTGATGAACACAGTGGCTTACCACATTTTAAGTGTAGCACTCAGTGGAATTTAGTAAATGTGATGAGGTGGCTAGTCCAGGGCACGTTCATATGTGCAGATATTTAAGAAATGAAGTCAGAGAAAATGATAAACATTATACACTTATTTCATGTACAAGGAGAAACCTAGATAAATTACACATCTCAAGCCCCTTCTACAATGCCATATAAAATCCAGATGATCTGCTTTGAACTGGATTATATGACAGCGTAGACCTTATAGGTTAAGAAAAGGTTTTCCCTGACATTAAGTCCAGTTGTGTCCGACTCAGGGGGTTGGTGCTCCATTTATAAGCCAAAGAGCCAGAGGTGTCTGTAGACATCTCCAAGGTTATGTGGCTGGCATGACTGCATGAAGAGCCATTCCCTTCCCATCGGAGCAGTACCTATTGATCTACTCACATTTGAATGTTTTTGAACTGCTAGGTTGGCAGAACCTGGGGCTAACAGTGGGAGCTCACGCTGCTCCCTGGATTCAAACCTGCAACATTTCAGTCAGCAAGTTCAGCAGTTTAGCCCACTGCTCAGCGGTTTAGCCCACTGCGCCACCAGGGGCTCCATAGATTCATATAATCCAGTTCAAAGCAGATAATGTGGATTATATGGCAGTGTAGAAGAGGCCTCAGTTTTCCATGTATCTTATAGCAAACATTATATTACAAAGAGCTGGAATTTAATGTAAGGTGCTGATTACTATATTTTCCATTTGTAAATATGGTGTTTACATGCAATCTGATGCTATTCTATTAGTTTGTCAATAAATGTATTTAAAAAACAAAACAACTGTCTGGCAGTCAAAATTCAGTCATCACAGTATAACATCTAAACTGTTAAAATAATATCTATAGATAACTAAAATTAACAACTATTAAATAATATAACTATTAACATGAGATTCCTTTTCTCCCTTTCCTCTCCTCTACATTGGCCAGTGCAGAAAAATAGCTAAAAAGGAGAGAAGCTGGAATGGCAAACCACCACTGTATATCTTAATTTAATTTTTCAGCATTCAAATATAAAAACATTTCTTACATGTAATTTAAGATGGGTTTAGAAAGCAAATAAACACAGTTGGGTTGGTATAAGGCTGGTTATGCTGCAGGTCTGTCGTGAAGATTTATGAGTGAAATAAAAGACCTCTGTGAACACACCAGAGAAAAGAGAGTGAGAATTGGCAAATATAATTCTCTCGCTCTCTCTAGCTATCTGTCTATATAATGAACACATTATTTATTAAGGTTTCTGACTTGCTTTCATTTCAATACTATCGCACTGGGAAGTATGCAGATTCTAGCATGCAGAATTCATTGCTGGGAAATATAGTCCCCTTCTCCCCCCCCCCCCCCCCCCCAGTGTAAGCTTTGTCCTATGACTTACTTAAATGAATTATAGCCTCAGACCAGATGACTGAAAGGTTCAAACATTAAAACCAGAAGTTGAAAATATTAAAAGCAGAAAGTCCAAGATATACAACCAATGTAATCGAATACATATTTAAAACACATCCACTGCAAGTCTAAAACATGTGGAGTCTGACACATGGTTGACTGAAATCTGTGAAAATAGATATGTAAATGTGTGGGTTAAAACACATTGAGCTTTGCCCTATACCTTTCCTGGGAATACATCCCACTGAACTTAATGAAATATCATTTCCAAGTAAATATGCATAGTGTCCTGCTGCCATTCTGAAGCAATTTGTTGTTTCATTTTTGCTTCCTTTAGATCAGATTCCATATCTACTGCCTGATGTTTTCCTCTACTAACCACTATGCATAGCTAGCTAATCTTGGGTAATTGGCCCAGCTGTGACCTTAGACAGGTCAAACTCTCTCAGCCACAAAGGGAGGCAAAGGCAAACCTCCTGTGATAAAATCTAGCCAATAAAGCCTCATAAGAAATAACTAGATGGACCTCAATGACTATAACTGTGTGATGCATATGGAGTCAATTGAGAAAGATGATATCCCATTTGGTGCTTCAAGGACTCACTTAGCAACAGACTGTCCATGTTTGAATAGAGAGTTGCTTTATTTAGGAAGGGAAGGTTTGTGGTTCTACAGAAAGTAATGAACTGCTAAACACACACACATGTAATGCATATATCGTACTTTGTATTCCATATGAAAGATTGCCAAATAGGAATATACGCTGTATATTAGAGTATTGTTGAAGGCTTTCATAGCCAGAATCACTGGAGTGTTCTGTGGTTTCCAGGCTGTATGGCTATGTTCTAGCTGAATTTTCTTCTGGCGCCTCACCTGCATCTGTGTTTGGCATTTTCAGAGATCCTCCTGTATATTAGAGACTCAGGAGTGGTTAAAGCTTCCCTGAAAACCCTTCAGTACTTCATGGACTGTTTGTCAAGAGGTTGGATAATTGACTTTTTAGAGTACAACTCCAAGAATCCCACATCAACCTTCTCCCAAAGCCCTACAGTCCTAAAATGTTTTTCCCCCAAGTTCTGTCTTTTGCTTGAAAAGCCAAAGTCAACCCTGTCTTCTGCCACTGGGTGGTGCGATTGTAAAGGCAAATTGTTTTTCTCTCTCTGACCTGGACCCACCCCAGACTGCCAGTCGGGTCGTCCAGGAACCAAAAGAGTCGATCTAGAAATCAACAGGAATGGTCATCATTGTTCTTAAAAGCAGAGACTCCAGCATTTTACCATTGTTTTGGTAGGCAGAACAGTCACCTACATGAGTATTTGAAAGGAATTGTGCACACTGCATGCTGGGATAGAAGAACTTGGAAGAAGAACCCAAGTGAAGAGAGAAAGATGCCATGGCTTGTTTTTTTGGTTATTTTATTTTTTTGGCATGTATCCATATACTGCTTATAGAGATAAGCATGAGTGTGAAATCATCCAGTTCTCCCTTGGCATGTATGGTCCAATTGTTCTTCTAGAAAATTATTGTGCCCATCTTTGCTTTTGGGGAATTTCTTTTGCGGTCTTTGTGAATCTAGGTTTTTGTTGTTGAATTTTAGGACTAAGTTTCCTTCCCAGGGTATTCTAGCAGCTATGCCTCTTAATGGGGTAATCTTTTATATTGGGCTCGCCTCTGTCCACCTACCCAATAGCCTAGAATGCTGGATTAGATAAGCCTTTGGTCTGGTCCACAAAGGCCCTTCTTAGATTCTTATACAGCAACAACCTACCATTTTACATGCTGGTGAAACTTGTTTTGAATGGCTAATAACAGACTGTAGGGCTGCTAGGTTTTTTCTAGTGTATCATTAACCTAAACCTAAGCCATGGTTTTAGTTCACTGTCAGGAATATTATTGCTTGTAGCAAGAGCTGGGATGGTTTAAGCATCATGTAGTTGAGGAGAGGGTGGAAATCTAGCAGTAGGATGTGATATGGGATTAGGCACATTACTTGCATATTTCCATGAAATATTGGAAGGGGAGGTGATAGTTCCATAATTAGGAAGGTATCATACATTTTCCAGAGCGCCAGAGTCATATCCATACTACACTGTTATGACACTTTGGTACCACATTAACTATCATGGCTCCACCCAGTGGGATTTACTGTTTCATGAGCTGCTTAGAAGTCTCTGCCAGAGAGCTCTATCACGGTCAATCAGGTGAGCAAACTGGATAATTCCTGGTTCTCCAAATTCTAGGAGTTTTTCGGGCTATATGGCCATGTTGTAGAAGCATTCTCTCCTGACGTTTTGCTTGCATCTATGGCAAGCATCCTCAGAGGTTGTGAGATCTGTTGTAGGTTTTTTGGGCCGTATAGCCCAAAAAACCTACAATAACCCAGTGATTCCGGCCATGAAAGTCTTCGACAATACATAGCCATGGCTGTCCAAGTGGTATCAAAAATTATAACTGGGTCATGTGGCGGTTGTAAACAGAGTTGTTACATTTTATTCTCTGTAGGGTTTCTAAGCCTTTAACAGCTGTATGCCTAATCTGTAAAGTTTCCCATAACAGTGACAGGAAAGGTTCACTGTAGCATTAATGCTTTTTGCACAACTATTACAGGATGGGAATTTTGCTATACAATTAATTGGACCGGAGGGTGGGGTGGCATTCCTCCTTCTGGGTGGCCAGATTCATGTGGAGTCAGTTCAGCAGATCCAATTGCTTCTTGCACAACCTCATGCATGTTGTATTCAGTGTCCAATGAAGTTTGCAGTGTGCCCCACGTTTCCAAGCTCTGGAATAAATAATGCAGACATCCACATTGTCCCTCTTTCCCTGAACAGGATCATCTCTCTTCCTGTATAATAATACACAAACAAACAGTAACATCAACTCTGAATGTTGTGGGAGAGGGTTTGACTGTGGTTTGTCTGAGCTGGCATTATCTGACTGCCTCTTTTGCGCTGACACTTCAAAATGCTGTTTATGTATAACCCAGACACCAACTATGCTTGGACCTCAGAGTTTTGCATTTTCGGGGAAAGTAAAATGTAGAAATGGTGTTCCGCCACAAACAAATTCTTTGCATTCAGGACATATTGTCTGTCTTCCTGAAAGTCTGAAGCAATCTTCTCCTTTTCCAGCACCAGATTTAGGGATGGATGTACACTACAGAAAATGTATCTTCCCATAAGCTTGCAAGATTGTGTTCAGTTCTTTCTAAAAACAGATTGAAATGTAAAGTTTTGCATTATTTATAATACCAGTTCCTCATAGTTTTCATTGATCTCTCTGATGCTTACAATTGGACAATGGAAGAAAGATAAATGTTGCATTTTGGAATACAGCGTATTTGTAGAACTGAGCAAAAGTATTTCCATACCCAAACTTTTGTTAGCTTTGAAAAGTAGCTCCTATTCAGCAATTTTGGGGCAAATGGGTCAAAGGGCTTTGAAACTCTTTCCCCAGTGAGATTAGATCTGCCCCCTCCCTCCTGGCCTTTAGAAAAAGAACAAAGACATGGTTATCGAACCAAGCTTTTGACTAGTAAAATAACGCAGTACAAGAAGCAAATATGGAATATGTGCAATTGACATTTGGAATGGCCTGGTCTACAAGTTGGATAATGTGATTTCAATGCTTTTGTTAGGTGTTTTAATTCTTATATTTGATGTTTTAAATGTCCTTTGATCTTATCTTATGGTGAATTGTTCTATTGCTTTTATGCTAGTTATATGTTGCTGATTGAGTTTTGGTTTATGTATGTAAGACATTGAATTTTGTCATTATTTTTGTGTAAACCGCCTTGAGTCCCCCCAGGGGTGAGAAAAGCAATATATGTGTGTGTGTGTAATTTATTTATTTACAGTATTTATATTCTGCTCTTTTCACCTCACAGGGGACTCAGGGCAGATTACAATGCACATATACATGGTCAGGCATGTAGCCGGGGGGGGGGGGTCGAGGGGCTTCAGCCCCCCCCCCCCCCCGAAATTCTCATGGTGGTTCCCGAAAAGGCCTTACTGGTGCATTATTTAGGCTGTTATGTTTGTTCATATCATGATCTGATCACCATACTCAATATATCCCATATGCATGGGGGTATTGGGGAAATGATACAAAAGGTTTGCTAGGCTAGACCCTCTTTCACTCAGACTCAGCCCCCCCCCCCTGAACCCACCCCTGAAAAAAATTCAGCCCCCCCTCCCCCGAAACGAAATCCTGGCTACGGGCCTGTACATGGCAAACATTCAATGCCATTTAGACATGCAACATATATAGACAGACACAGAGGCAATTCAACATTTCAGCTTTCTCCAACTTCATGAGGGCATGCTTCACCATCCACTTGTGACACCGGGTCCTTTGATGGAGTACTTCCTCATTCTTTTGCATGCTGCTGGAAGGTTTTAGCCCCCCCCCCCCCCGCCGTGCATAAAGCGCTACCTAAATTTCCTACTTGACAGCTGCAACTGTCTTTCGGGCTGCCTAGGTCAACAGCAAGACTATTAATGGTTGGGAGCTTACTCCGACCTGGGCTGGCTTTGAACTCATGACCTCTCGGTCAGTAGTGATTTAATGCAGCTGGCTACTAACTAGCTGCACCACAGCCCAGTCCTGTAAATAAATAAATAAAGTCATCAACAATTCAATTCATTCTGAGTGAGTTTCATTTAACTTCAGTAACAGCAATACACAATCAAATCTGCCTGTTATACATGCTTACTCAGTATCAAAAATAAAATCATTTGAAGCAAATTGAATGTCTGGTGGATAGAAGATGGGGTCTTCTGACTATGACTACATAGTGAAGGGGGAAAACTATTGAGAAGGAGGACTGAGGAGATGTGGAGTTAGTCATCTAGAAAGGGAAAAGAATCGGATTATTTTAAGCCCACCACTTGTGAATTCCCTGCCAATTGAAACGTCTCTACCGTTAAAGTGCTTTTCAAAATTCACTCATCCTTTTTATTCTATCTGAGGACACCAAGATTTTCATTTTCTTAAATCTGAGTCCCTGTGCTGTCTTGATTTTTGAATGTTTAATCTGATGAAACTGTGCTGAAATATTAACTGACCATGTGAATAACTTACTTTCTTAGAAACTAAAGTGGGCAGAAGGAAATTTGGAAAGCAATGGTTAACTTGCTTTCTCCGAGGAGTTGTATTTGCTCTCATAGTAGTACAGTAAGACTCACAGAATAGCAACTGTTATACCCAGAGCTCCTATGAAGATGTTACAAGCAAGTAGAGAGAGTTGCCTTTAGATAGTTTCCTAATGACACTTGTGGGAGAGCCTGTTCAACTAAGAAATGAAAATAAAATACATTATTGTGATATAGAGTGTGTTTCAAGTGGGCAGATACACAGCTTCTGCCCCATCAATATATTTTTGGAAAGATTTGCTTGTTTATTTTTTCTTTCTCATCACTACGATGCCCCTCATACCGACCAGTGATGGGTTTTCTGCAAGATATGCAACCTGTCTGAAATAAATAGGTATTGTAGTTCACACTGCCATCCAGAGTTTGATGGACAAGTAGAACATTCAAATGGCACACAGGTAGCTAGCAATGACCCCATCCTTTGAGGAACAGAAGCAGGAGAATCTAGACAACCGACTCCTCTATATTAGCATTATGACCTACAGATCTAGTGTTCAGTCACCCATAGGATTAACACCAAATATGGTAGTGTTTGGGGATGACATTACTCTTTCACTGGAACTGCTGAATGGAATGCTTGTCAAAATATAGATCTTTCAGGGTTTGTTCAACCATACAAAGTGGGGATTATAGAAGGAAGAAAACTTTAGCTGCTAAACTGAAGAGGGAAAAATGCAAAGGACTAAAGAGAGTGAGTAGCAGCATGAAACCCAGAATGGAGAGTCCCTCCTAAAAATAGGTGTGAAGCTGCAAGTCTGAGTCCCTGTTATACCTGCATGCATCGTTTCTTTTCGATTCTAGCAGAAGTTAGTATTCAGTCTCAACAATAGCCACAACCCTCCCATGGTTTTGCTGCAGTTCTGTGACTGGGCAACAGTGCAAGGCATTGGGAAAGCCTACAGCTATGTTTCTGTAGCCATATGCAGAATGAAAGCACCATCCACTGACAATTCTGGAGGACCAGCAGATGTCATTGGAAGATGGCATTGGTTGTGTCTGATTATGAAGCATAGCTCTTTCCATATCAATGGGATGGTGAATCTATTTTGGTTTTGAGTCCAAATTTTGAAGGATCTATCCATAGTGATTACTGCAGATGCGTACCGCAGCCAGGAAATCAGGAGACACTTACTTCTTGGGAAGAGAGCAATGACCAATCTCGATAAAATAGTGAAGAGTAGAAACATCACACTGGCAACGAAGATCCGCATAGTCAAAGCAATGGTATTCCCCGTAGTCACCTACAAATGTGAGAGCTGGACCATAGGGAAGGCTGAGTGAAGGAAGATAGATGCTTTTGAACTGTGGTGTTGGAGGAAAGTTCTGAGAGTGCCTTGGACAGCCAGAAAATCCAACCAGTCCATACTTCAGGAAATAAAGCCCAACTGCTCACTGGAGGGAAGGATAGTAGAGGCCAAGATGAAGTACTTTGGCCACATTATGAGAAGAAAGGAAAGCTTAGAGAAGACAATTATGTTGGGGGAAATGGAAGGAAAAAAGAAGAAGGGCCAACCAAAGGCAAGATGGATGGATGGCATCCTTGAAGTGACTGGACTGACCTTGAAGGAGCTGGGGGTGATGACGGCTGACAGGGAGCTCTGGTGTGGGCTGGTCCATGAGATCACTAAGAGTCGGATACGACTGAATGAATGAACAACAAATCCATAGTGATGAGCTCTAGCCCATAAATATGTTCAGCTGTTTGGACAGATCCTTTAAAGTTAAAACCTATTTATTTATTTATTTATTACCTGCTTTATCTTCTCAAAGGAGACTCAAAGCGGTTTGACATAAAAGCAGTAGTATACAATTTAAAATATACAAATATACAAACATTAAAACAGAATTAAACACAAGCAACACTAAAAATCACAGTTTAAATCTATGAAAACATTTTCAAAGTTTAAAACCACCACACCTCCTGACTAGATTTTAAACACCTTCATTTTAAAAAGCCTGTCTGATTAAGACAGAAGGAGAGCAGGGAGGGGGCCTTTCTGGCTTCCCTGTGTAAAAGGGAGTTCCAAAGTTGAGGGGCAGCCACCGAGAAGGAGGGCCACTCTCCCATTCCCACCAACTGAGCTTGAGATGGAGGTGGGACTGAGAGAAGGGTCTCTCCTGAAGATCTCAGGGCCCAGGCAGGTTCATAGAAGAGAATGTGGCCAACCAAATAGCCTGGACCTGAACTGTCTAGGGTTTTAAAGGTTATAACCAGCACTTTGAATGGTGCCTGGAAACAGACTGGCACCTAATGGAGCTGCTGCAACAGGGAAACATGGAACAGATCTAGAACATCATCATATCTTTAGTTGACTAGTTCCGCTATACAAAATCACTGAAAAAGTGGAATGTATCCAGCCAAATGGCTTGCTGTCAGGTGTATGTTTCGATGAAGATCCTGTGATCAGAATTATTTAAGGCTGTTAAAAATCAGAGGAAAAAACAGTTTTGAAATAAGAATAAAATTTACAACCAGGCAGTTCCTGTTGACCCCAAAGTAAAATTTCTCTATATATTTTATGACAAATGCTAGGCATTAAACCATAAAGAGCTCATTTCTTCTTTTGTTTTGTTCAAGTCTGAAAATAGCTCAGAAATGGACGGAAAACCTGGAGCACTTCTCCACTGAATTCTAGAACTAAAAAATAGCATTTTTAGAAAAGTAGACACACACTGTAAAAGGTGGTAGAAATGGCCACTTAGAATTAAGTTTCTTTTCAACATGGTTTCCTTTTGTTAATCCCATCAGTGAAAGCAGATAATTTCCACTTCCTCCACAATCATATTTGAATCTATGGGGAGATACTTCAGTTGAATGCTAAATTTTCATGCTGCGAAACTATAAAGCAAAGATTTCATATAAACCCTGAAAATCTTTCTTTTGAGAGAAATCATGTGCAATGCCTGGTGAGTTTCTTGTTTGTTCCACTGAAAGAATGTAGTTACATATCTCTGTTTTTTTTTAACCGGCTGAGAATATATGGAGGAAGCCAAAAAAATAAATAAAATAGGCACTCCATTTGGACTATTCCAGTTGCTAGTGGTATAAGAAATGATGGAGAAGATTATTTAAAGGTTTGGCAAAGGATGGAGCAGTAGTAAGAGAAAGGTAGCACTCACATCAGAAGTGCAACTTAAATGAAAGTGCAAATGTTTGTAATGGCACACTTAATAGACACTAGCATACAGATACATTAGAAAAGTGCTTTCTTATACAACATGTGTGTCTGTTACACACATATACTATATATACACTATATTACAGAAGGTTAGATGTGTCACGCTTTGCATGATAAAAAAAACCTCGACACTATTGTATTAATTCCTCTTCCTTCACTGCCTGTGCTGGATTACTCCTTTTGAAACGTTCTGCAATGAGAATGCTTGAGTGGGAAACACTGAAAAAACAACTGATGGAGATGGGAAATAACCACCACTGCAATCAGACCCGTAGCCAGGATTTTGTTTCGGGGGGGCTGAATTTTTTTCGGGGGGGGGGGGGTTCGGGGGGGCTGAGTTTCGGGGGGGGGGGCTGAGTCTGAGTGAAAGAGGGTCTAGCCTAGCAAACCTTTTGTATCATTACCCCAATATGCATATGGGATATATTGAGTATGGTGATTAGATCATGATATGAATAAACATAACAGTTTAAATAATGCACCAGTAAGGCCTTTTCGCGAAACACCATGAGAATTTGGGGGGGGGGGGCTGAAGCCCCCCGAGCCCCCCCCCCCCCCCCCCCCCCGGCTACATGCCTGACTGCAATCTAGAGTAAACCTTGTTCCAACTGAATTATCTCAATCTTCTATGCCATTGCTGGGAATCATGCAGATCTCCAGGCATCATTGGACTGCAATTATTTTCAACCCTAGTGAGCATGACCAACATTAAGGATTGCTGGGAACTGCAGTCCAATGACATTTGGAGGCCTACATGAGACCTTCACCTGGTCTAGGTTATGAGGTTATGAGACCCAATAAGCCCTCCCATCTTCAGGGAAATGATCAAGGAGGAATGGAGACAGCTGTGTTAAGCCAGGTCTAGCATGGCAAGATCTGCTCCCCGTTAAAGTTACTCTTCTTTATATCCTACAGCCCCTCATCCTTGCCTGTTTGTAGGTTCATATTCAGATACTAGAACTAAGGCAATTTTAAGGTAACCACTCCCTGGAGATCTGAGATGGAGTAAGAAATATGCTGCCTCGTAAAGTGGAGGGAAGGACATTATTGATTCCATATCTATCTACCTACATATTTATTAATAGTGATTACAAAAACTCAATCAGTCACAAAAAAAAAAAAAAGAAACCAAGCAAAGTTTGGCCTTCCTGGAACATTTCATCAGTCAAATAAATTGAAATGGGGAGCCTGTTACACTATACTTTCCAGTGAGTTTTTAGTGAACTCCAGCACCGAGTTTCTTTATATTATATTATCAACTTTGCCAGAGGAAAGAGCAAGAAAGAAAGACGGAGACCACCCCACCTTGCTGCCTCACTTGTCCTGCCTGCCAAGTTTTGGGTCTAAACATGCTCTAGCTGCTTTAGCAATTCCATCTATGGATACGGAGTTTGAGCAAACTCTTACCACATAGTGATGCTTTCCACTCCCTTACACAGAGCAATAACCAAGACTGCTAAATGAATAGTATCAAGTTGAGGAGTGGAAAGGGTCTCATAGGCTACAAGGTCAATAGTACAAGATGGTTGTCACACCTTGCCTCAAAGTGAAGAAGAAGCTATGTTCTTGGATGGCCAAATAAAATACAACATTTCCTCCAGTTTTTAATAATACACACATTCCCTTTAATTGTCACAGTCTACAGGGAAAGTCCCAATTAATACTCTCTAATTCCACCTTTTCAGATGTTTCTTTGTCCTCTTCGCACTTTTACCATTTGTCTTTCCCTTACATCAATTGATGTCAACTGAGTTCAAAATGGAAAAGTAGTTTGTATTCAACTGAACAGGGGCAGAATCTTGCTTTTCCCTGTAATCTCAAGCAGTAGCAAACTGCTGTAGCATCTCCTAGTTTGTTTGTCCTTCCTCATTAATAATGTTTGCCTTCTTGAGCATGTGTTCCCGTTTCTGTTGCTTGATCATGTTTCTTAATAAAATTGCTTGATCACATTGTTGGGTCATACAAGTTCCAGTTTTTGTCTGTGAAATGCTGTGAGGGGATATGTGTACACTTCTTTTCATCTTAATCAGCTCACAAACAGACAAATGTAAATATATGAAGAGGATTGGAAGCGAATCACCAGTTTGCCTATAGCTAGGTAAACCAACAGAATGATTTGAAGGAATAGCCCATAAGCTCATCCATCTGGACAAGGACACGAGGGGATGAAGGGGCTGTCTTGTCAGCAGAAGAATTGAGGCCCTACCTCACCTCCAAGATCTCTCCCCTGTTTCAGCTCCCACCCCAAAGAAAAATGTGTTCTCACACAGCAACATCTGTAACCTGCCACCATGCAAGGACTAAAGGCATTCTGCTGCATAAAGCAGACACACCATGTGAACATCCTTAAACCCAGGCTATGACTCCATAGTTACTATAAGTTGTGGTACATTTCAAAGGAGACTATGTCTAGAATAATCAGCAACTATTCACCCGTAAAGCCCCAAGTAATTCCACTAGACAAGCAAAAAGTCCCCTGCCCACAGATTTCTTGTGGCATGTGCGTGGAAACAAAAAAAACTTAAACAATGTACTCTGGTGAACCTGAGATTTTGCTATACCAAAATGAATGAAAAGCAAACAAAATCAAAGTGTAGGATTTATCTGAAAGAGCACATTAAAACAGAAATTTATAGCTATAGCACCATCACCTCCATGTTATGTCTTAGATGTTTAGGATGCAAGAATTTATTTAAGCTGTTATGTCCTAAGTGATATGAGCATGTCCAGGGAAGGATTATACCTGTCTGTTTTTTAAATATTTTTTCCTGTCCATGTGTTTCTATACATTTGTCCTGTATATGTTTATATCCAGAAATATGAATGTATCAACACAAAGATGTGTGCATTTGTTTCTTTTAAAATCAGCATGCAATGTAGATTACAGAACAACAAGGTATTTTATGTATATTATTTGTATTTCTTAGAAGAAAATTAGCAGAAGGAACTAAGCCACAAATTGCCAGATGTGTCCCTTTGTCTTCTGGGTAGTGGCCCATACCTTAGTTAGAACTACTTTGCCTGGAAACTAATTGGTAGCCAGTGGCGTGACCTTAGGATGGGTTAATATGCTCACTCTTAGATGTTCATGTAACCAATCTGACTGCTGTATTTTGAACCAGCTAGAGCTTCTGAACTTGGTACAAAGGTAGCCCAATGTAAAACACATTGCAGAAGTCCAACCTTGTAGTTACTAGTTCATGCACTACCATCTTAAGGTCCTCCAAATATTGGAAGGGGTGCAGCTGGCATATCAGCCAAAGCTGATAGTATGCACTCCTGACAGTCACAGCTACCTGGGCTGACATTGAGAGAGACAGATCCAGGAGCACTAACAAGCTGTGAACACAGTCTTTGGGGGGGGGGGGGTAACCCCAGCCAGAACTGGTTGACACACCTCCATCCCCAGGTGGCTATGCTTTCCCCCATGTGATGGGTAAGGCAGTAATGTTTCTTCTGCTCACGATCAGATTTGCCTTGCTGCCTCATGGATGCCCCCACGGTCCCTCAGGCTGAGGACTGCACTGTGATGAGGTCCTTAGAAAACTAAAAGGACATGGACTGGGAGTTAAAGGCTTGTCCACTTCAAAATTTCTCAACTTCCATGGAAACACTACTAAAATTATTATTTCATCTCAGACCTCTGTGGCCTGGTATTCTAAAATGTCTTTCCACGAAGGGGTAGAGAATTTTGAGTCCTAGAGCAAAATCCTGCCTACTCCAGGTCTTCCTCTGAACATCTAGGGTTTCCCAGATGAGCATGTGTCATTTCCTAATATACCATTATTGGGAGGGGGAGATGAGTTCCTGCCATTTATGCAAGCCTTTCATCATTCTATAAGGTTGACAGGAGTAATTAGCAGCAAATAAGAAGGTGCTCTGAGCCAGGCATCCCCAAACTGTGACCTACCAGCTGTTTGGCCCTCCAACCCCCAGAATTCCTGACCAATTCCTGAAGAAGCTGGCTAGGATTTCTGGAAGTTGGATGCCCAAACAGCTGGAGGGCCATAGTTTGAGGATGCCTGCTGTAAGGTCCCTTCCACACAGCAGAATAAAATCCCACATTATCTGCTTTGAACTGAAATATAGGACAGTGTGGAGTCAGTTCAAAGCAGATATTGTGGGTTTTACTGCTTTGATATTCTGGGTTATATGGCTATGTGGACGGGCTATAAGATATACTGTGGTATTTTTAGCCCCAACTTTTCCCCTTTGCTCCACCCACCACCGCAATTACAATCTCTAAACTTAATGGGGAGAAAAAAAATAAAAGAAAGATTCCCCCAGTCTTCCATTAAACTCTATTGTCTGGTTTAGTTGTCTCTTGTCGTGTGACCCAAATGCAAGTTTCCATATACTAAATCGAATTACATTTTGTCGCTCCACCACGTCCATTAGAAGAAAACTATTGCTATTTAATGAACAGCCATATGGGGGTATGGAGAGCTGAGGCTTTCTTGCAGCCCCTCCCATCACTTCCTGGCCATCTTCGTCTCCCCATAAACAGTAAATAGCCTTCCCGTTGTGTCATAAATGCTCTGCTCAAGTCCATATTTGCACAATGCTAGCAGTTCACAGGATGCCACAGCCTAAAGGGCTTATTTTAAGCTTCTTGGAAAAGAACATTGTTTGGTGGGAATAAAACTCCCCGTTCTCAAAAAAGGACAAAATAAAAAAGGCTTAATTCTACTGACTCCATAAGTTGCATAAACACAGAGACAAGTCCCATCTGGAAAAAGGGCAGGGAGGAATGTCTTGCTGGCACCCAGCAAAGGTCAGTGGCCTCTCCTGGACATTCATCGGGAGTCCTGCTAAGACAGGAAGGGAGTCCAGGTCCCATTCTGGGCAGATTTCTCCCAGGCCGTTCCCACTGGGATTTAGAATTTCAGTACCCCTTGACTGTAAAAAATAATCTATAACAAACAGCAGGATTGCAAGCATTCCTCAGTGGTCACACTGAATATCTTGTCTTTCCTTTTTCCGAAGGAGAAGCTCTGTTAGGCTGTTTTAGTAAAAAGAAATCACTACAAGACTCTGGACTGGTTTTATATTTTCCTTCAGCGTGTAGCCTAGTGGCTCGTGCAAGAAAACCAAGTACAGTAAGACCTTTATATCCAAGGCTATATTGTTTACCTGAAACAATACAGCCAAGTGCCAATGCATTGCCTGATGTCCAATCCTAGCATACTCTGGCATCACCCTGGTGGAGATTTCTGATATATGGGGAATTTTTTCTAGATCCTTCAAGGTGAATATATGATAACTTCCAGGGGAAGTATACCATAGAATTACTTGGAGGACCTAGAAACTCCCAGAAATGCCCTTTATCCCTAAGGAAAACCACAGATATAGATTATGTGGTTATAGGGATCTTACTGTATTCTGGGTTTCAAGCCCCTTTTTATCAGTCACTTGCTATGTGACCCCAATCAGGCCACCATTACCATTACAGTGTTGCTACATTGTGAGGCAAAAGGCACATCCATGAAATGAACACCAGTACAGTGTAACCATAATTTACTCACTTCTTTGCTACAGTGCATGTGCTGAAAAAAGGAATGGGACTGAAATCACATCATGTCTGAATTGTGCCTGGAAACCAGAATGACTGAGCTGAAACAGTCATACTTTGGACATATTATGATCAATAGATACCCCTTCAGCGGGAAGGCAAAAGTGCTCTATGCAGTCATGCTGGCCACATGATCTTGGAGGTGTCTATGGACAATACTGGCTCTTTAGTTTAGAAATGGAGATGAGCACCACCCCCCAGAGTCGAACAGGACTAGACTTAATGTCAAGGGAAAAACTTTACCTAAGAAAAGAAAAAGACCACAATATGTGTGATCTGACTGCACATAACCATGAATCTTCAAGGTGTAAATAGGGCTGTTGTAATAGGGTGTCTCACTTTTTTATAGGATTGCTATAAGTCAGGGGTCCTCAAACATTTTAAAGAAGAGGGCCAGTTCACAGTCTTTCAGACTGTTGGGGGAGACTATAGTTTGAAAAAAAAAATCCATGCACACTACACATCTTATTTGTAGTGCAAATAACATAGAAGAAAAATACAATACTTAAATGAAGAACAATTTTAACCAATATAAACTTCACAATATTTCAATGGGAAGTGTGGGCCTGCTTTTGGCTGATGAGAAGGTCAAGTTAATTAGGATTGTTGCTGTCATGTGCCTTCAAGTCATTTCAGACTTAGGGCAACCATAAGTCTAAAGTTTAGGGCAGGGGCAGGATAAGAGACCTTGGAGGGCCCACAGACCTTAGTTTGGGAACCCCTGTTATAAGTAACAGCCAACAATAGCAATTAACCATGATGTGCTGGAAAAAATCCAGCTCTTCATCATATACACATAAACACACAACATAACATACACATGAACAAATGGCTGGTGTGTCAAAATGACAGCACAAAAGAAGACGCAGTATTTTCCATTATGAGATACGATTCTTCCATTTCCGACCATCAGTTCTCATACTTGTCTTACTCTGGGGGGTAGTGTTCATCTCCATTTCTAAGCCAAAGAGCTGGTGTTATCCGTAGACACCTCCTAGGTCATGTGGCCAGCATGACTGCATGGCGTGCCATTACCTTCCCGCAGAAGCAATACCTATTGATCTACTCACATGTGCATGTTTTTAAACTGCTAGGTTGGCAGAAGCTGGGCTAATAGCAGGAGCTCACCCTGCTCCCTGGATTCAAACTGCCAACCTTTTGGTCAGCAATGTCAGCAGCTCAGCAGTTTCACCTGCTGTGCCACCAGAGGGCCTTATCATGAGTTAAATGACATAACTTTATATACACTTAGCTATGTAGCAGAGGCACTAAATGCCTCATCACACTGGTGTTTTAAAGAGTAAGTAGAGTGTGTGCGTCCACTTTCAGTCCTGTGCCTGCCTCCTGCAGAATTTTTGGGGTTGCAGTTTAGGGAAGGGTCTTTAAAATGCTCAGTCAGAGAGGTCCTCAGCCTCATTAGTCACAGCCTAACCCCAGAGTAATAACCTAACACTTAAACTATTACACCACCATGCATATACTGCTGAATAATAAATGCAACCTGAAAAGCTTTAATGTCTGCACAGAATTTCCCTCATCACCTTATTGCTGAAATCTATTCCCTTGATGGATCCCCATTAAGGAAAAACTCTTTAGAAAGCAATTATCAGCTGGAAACAATGAACTTTGGGAAATATCCTAGAAAACCGATACTGTTCCGGAAGTAATGTGAATTTCAATGTACAGTTCAGGTAGTAAATTTGTAATTGCAACCCCGTCTCTCAAGGCAAACATTGAACAATAAAATGCTATTTAAATCTAACTTATTTCATGAAATAGAGGAATTTCTGTCTTGCAAATGGTGTGGATCTGTGTGTATGCGTGTTCTTTAAAGTGGGAGACCAAATTCACTTTCAGTGTTTTTCAATGTGTGCCATATCTAGTCTAACAATACCTGCTCAGCTGCCCCTTCCCCTCCAATTAAAATAAATTCTTCTAGATTTATTTTCACAAATCCTGACATTGTCAGGACTGTTGTTGAACTGCACTTTTGTGTAGCTTAGGCTAGGACACATTTGTTAAGAGTAGGAATAAGTATGGTGTAGTGGTTTTAGCATTGGACTACAGTTCTGGAGACTGGGGGCCCGTCCAGACAGTACCTTTATTGCGGTAATCCCCGCAATAAAGAAGGGGTTGTCCAGACAACATTCTGGACAGTCCTGAATTAATTTGCTGCAAACCGGAAAAACCCTGGTTTGTAGCAAATTAATTAGATAGTGGATCTATTCCTCACCTTCTTGGAAGGTGCGGGAGAAACCAACTATTTCCAGTGTCTGGATTGCAGTCCAGATACCATTCCCACAGTTTTCTGGACTAAAGTAGTCCAGGAAACGGTGGGAATATCCACCCCTTCCCCAAAGCCCTTAGAATATCTGGAGGCCCTACCCCCTTCCCCAAAGCCCCCAGACCCCTTAGAAAAGTAAAATAAACTTACCCGGCCTCCAGTGCACTCTTGGAGCAGCTCTCCTGGTTTGTAGAAATAACACACCAGGAGAGTGGGGGGGGGGGGGGGGGGGAGGAAAATCGCTTCCCCCCCCCCTTCCTGGTGAATCATTTCTACGCACCAGGAGAGCTGCTCTGAGAGTGCACTGGAGGCTGAGTAAGTTTATTTTACTTTTCTAAGGAGTCTGGGGGCTTTGGGGGAGGGGGTAGGGCCTCCAGATATTCTTGCGGGTCAGTTCCGCAAGAGCATCTGGACACCCACCCCAGAAAGTGCACACTTTCTGGGGTGGGTGTGGACAGGCCCCCAGGAAAATCCACATTTTTAAAATGCAGATTCTCCTGGGATAAAGGCCTGTCTGGATCTCCCCTGGGATTCAAATCTCCATTTGGCCATGAAAACCCATAGGGTTTTCTCTTCTCAAAGGAAGAGAAAGGCAAAACCCTCTGCACAAATTTTGCTAAGAAAATCTCATGAGAGGGTCACCTTAGAATTGCCACGAGTTGAAAACAACTTGAAAGAACAATATGTGTGTGCATGCACTCCCGCCTGTGTGTAACTGCCTGCTGATGTTCTCCTCCATTTGATCTTTGATAAAGATCATCAAAGGATGGCCAGTTCTTGCTCCATGTTTCTCCCCACAGCTGCAGTGATAATTCACAGGCCTGAAAGCTATATCTTACAAACAAATAAACTGGAGCTTCAAAAGGAGAATGGAAACATTGCTCTGTGGAGAACAAATATCTATGAACCAGGTGTTAACATGTCTCCAAGTAGTGCTCAAGCCAACGTATTGGGGGAATTAAAGAAATAGGGACCCACTTCTAGTGATGTATAGAACTCACTGCTGTTGCAATTGAACTTTCTATTGTCCTATTTGAGGAGGGGCATACTTTTTTCTTCAGACAGAGATTATTTTCTTCAGACAGAGATTATTATTTTGCTTTGGAAACAAATCTTATGGTAAGTACTGGTATATAACAATCTTGCTTCCAGACATTGCTAAAACCTGTGCGGAAACAAGTTGTAATAACCCACATCTGTGTGGGCAAGTAGTCTCCACCCCAACACCGAGCTTTCCCTGGTGGGGTGGCTACATGCCATCCTGAGTCAAATCAGGATGGCATGAAGCCACCCCAAAGCCCCCCATTTGGGCCCCAGAACTTACCAGAGAGGTTTGCCAGCAGTGCTGTCCTCTTCCTACAGTCCTCTTGATGTGTGAAAATCCCTTCTCCCACCCACCTCCAGTCGCACCATTTTCTCGTGCCAAGAGGACTGTAGGGTACTGCCAGCAAGCCTCTCCAGTAAGTTTTGGGACCCAAATGGGGGGAAGGAGGGAGCGGTTGGACACCATCCTACTCCTCTGGGCTTTTTGGAGCCCAAAACTGGATCATATGGCAGAGTAGATGGGACTTGAGACTTATTAACACCTAAGACTTAGTTGCTATTTTCAAATTTCCTTGGTAACTTGGCCTGTCACTTATCTTTAAATGCCTTAGTGACATTTCTAATGTTCAATTGATGTTTTAAGTCATCGCAATATAAGAAATTAGGCCATTGAAGGAAATGGTAATTGGTGGGCATTCTTATTGGGAAGCCAGTGCCCTCATTCCCTCTTCCCACAATGTTGGAAATTATGAGGAATGCCCCAAATTGAGGAATGGTGCTTATAGTGTCAACTTGATTTCAAACTTTTAGAATATCAAGCAATTGGCCATGCTGCCCAGGACTTCTGGGAGTTGAAGTCTAAAAAATGGTGCCATTTCAGTGACAGCGGACATTTACTGTTTGCCTGACATCTTTTGTTCAAAGAATCCAGTAACAGGCAAAGTGAATGTTCCCTATCTAAGGCCCCTTCTACACTACCATATTATCCACATTATCTGCTTTGACCTGGATTATATGAATCTACACTGCCATATATCCAGTTCAAAGCAGATCATCTGGATTTTATATGGCAGTGTAGAAGGGGACTAAGAGCATACCTTGTTTTTGTTTGCCTCCAAATTTATGACAACCCGGAGATTAACCTATCACAATGTTTTCATGGCAAGACTTGTTTAGAGGGAATTTATGTTTACTTTCTTCTAAGGTTGAGAGAGAGAAGCGTGTGCAAAGTCACTCCTTGAGTTCCCAAGGCTAAGTGGGGATTTCAAGCCTTGTCTCCAGAGCATGTAACACCCAAACCACTGGCTCTTGAAGAGAATGCTTGCCAGACAGCATACACTACTGAACTAAATGGAGAGAAAAAAACTATCAAAACGATCTTCCAGGAATTATAATTAGAATGTTAACAGTTGATTAGGAGGAAATGTGAGTAACAGGAAAGATGACAAAGTATATGCACTTATGCACAGGATGGCCAATGCCAATAAGTAATTTTCTCTCTCTCATAATACTAGTACCCAAGGTCCCTGTTAAAATTAAATGATGGAAAATTAGGGACAGATCAAAAATGCTTTTTGACAAAATTAATAGGTAAATTGTGCCTTCATGTTATCAGACATGCAGTTTAGAAAGATGCACTGTTGGCCATCAAACAGGTCAGTTTTGAAAGTAGATTAGCAAACAGTGAGCTCCTCCAGATGGATGATTTGTGCTGATTTCTGGCACATCTTTTCATCTTACTTTTTGTTGATTCTTGTTCTTCTCTCTCAGGCAATTTCTGCATTGTCCTAATATCCGAGTATCTGATCCCTGATTATCTGCTTATCCCAAATTATACAGCAGTGGAAACCAGTTCAAAGCAGACAACCTCAGATCAGATCCTGGGATATAAGAACAGTGGGAAAGGGGTTTCCACCTTTGCTACTAAGTATGTAGGCTTTGCTAATGCTATTGCCTTTTAATTCTTATTATTTGAAAAACTATCCCTAAAACCTAATCAGTAAGGAGCGACACTATAATAAGGCTCCTTACTTACTCACCTCACACTTTTCAATGTCAACTGGAAATGATGACCAAACTGGTAAACATTCTGGAAATCATCTTCTAGAAGGAATATCTTAGGAGATTTGGTGCGCCTAGCAAATAGAAAAAAAGACCTAAGGCAAGTTTACACAAATAGAGGGCAAAAGAAATAAACATTTCTAGAGGAAGGTACAGCAAGTAAACCCATATCAGGTCTTATTTGGACTGATTCATTGTGCATTGTACAGATGGGCAGGCACCACACCATCACTCCGTCCCGCCAGTCACGTGGGCATCCTACTATTAGATGATGTCCTGGCACTCACACAACTAGAAGCAGGAGTGGTGATATGAAGGGGGAGATAATGGTTTTAGCAAGGCCAATGCAGTATCTGTCCAGCTGGATTATGTGGATGCCAATTGCGGTAGGGCTAGTCCATCCAGAGCATAATTGCTCTGGATTGGGTCTAGTTTTGGCAACAGGTATAGAGTTGCCCTGAGAGGGAACATGATAGCCATTTTTAAGTATCTGAAATGATGTAATGTGGAAGATTGTTTTCTGCTGCTTCTGAGAGCAGGACATGAAGCAATGTATTCACATAACATGAAAAGAGATTCTACCTCAACATTAGAATGACCTTATTGATCATCAGAGCTGATTGACAGTGGAATAGACTGCCTCAGGGTGGATGGACTCTCCTTCTTTGAGGTCTTTAAAAAGAGGTTCAATTGACATGTTTCAGGAGTGCTTTAGTGTTGTTTTCTTGCATGTTGGGGTTTCACCCATATGGCCTCACAGTTCTATCCAGTTCTATGATTCTATGATTTTGCCTTCTTCCTTCCCTGACCATCATGAAGTCCTCCAAGCCTACAACTCTGTAAAGAGATCAAAAGCATTTTACATGCTGGGCTTCTCTCCTTCTAGAGCAGTGGTTCTCAACCTGTGGGTCCCCAGGTGTTTTGGCCTACAACTCCCAGAAATCCGAGTCAGTTTACCAGCTGTTAGGATTTCTGGGAGTTGAAGTACAAAAACATCTGGGGACCCCAGGTTGAGAACCACTGTTCTAGAGGAAAGCTTGCAGTGATCCCCTCTGCTTCCTTTGCATTTATTTGTTTCCCAGAAGCACCACTGAGCAGGCATGTAGCCAGGGGGGGGGGGGGGGGGCTTGGGGGGCTTCAGCCCCCCCCCCCCCCCCGAAATTCTCATGGTGGTTCGCGAAAAGGCCTTACTGGTGCATTATTTAAACTGTTATGTTTATTCATATCATGATCTGATCACCATACTCAATATATCCCATATGCATGGGGGTATTGGGGTAATGATACAAAAGGTTTGCTAGGCTAGACCCTCTTTCACTCAGACTCAGCCCCCCCCCCCCGAAACTCAGCCCCCCCCGAAACCCCCCCTGAAATTTTTTTAGCCCCCCCCCCCCCCAAAATGAAATCCTGGCTACGGGCCTGCCACTGAGGCACTGTATTAACTGAATGCTGGACTGGATTGGTCTTTGATTGATCGAGCAATGGATATTCTGATATTTTTAGATAATCTAGTAGAAGTTAAGTTCCTATTACTTGAAATGTGGGTGATATATGATGTATGTCTACCATAGGAAAGTATGTACATGTCTTATGCTTCCTACACATAAATAGAATCTTTGCTATTTGCCATTTTCCGAAGAAGATGCTAACAACATATGTGTCAGGTGGGACAGGAGGCTTGGGGGATACAGGAAGCATGAGTAAATTGCCAGAACGTTTCAAATGTATAATGGTTCATCCTGGCTTATTTTCCATCAGGTGCTTGGGATCAAGGAATTAGAAACAAAGAGACATGTAAAAGGAAGAACGAAGCAGCTGTTAGCAAGAATCTGTGCATCTGGAACTTGTAAGAGTGTGTATGTTGTAAACTTTGCAGCAGTGATAAATGCATTCAGGTTCTAGAAGCAGGATGAGCAAAATTCCTGAACAAACCATTGGGCTTCACTTTAGGAACACACAATATTTATTGACAATGGAGGTCATTTTTCTACCAAAGGTTTTATACACAGATCTGAGTATTATTGTACTATCAGGTGGAAGTAGGAATGGGATATATCAAATTTGGGGACAGCTGACAAGGTTGTATACAAGCAGATGAAAGGGTTTTCAATCACTTCACCAGGACTCCTAGAACTTGGCTGGATTATGGCCGGAATTGTGTTAGGGACTTACATCGCTTTAAGTGCACTTATGTGTGTATTAGAATAGAACAGTCCTGTAATGTTGGCATACATTAAAGGATCACATTAATGTTGCTACATAGGGGAGCAAATAATGCAACCAACAAGCACAGAGGCCAATACGCATTGGTTCTGTTGTACATATGGACACTCACTAGGGAGTACTGATGTACATTGGAACACTCTTTTCAGTGTCCCATTCCACATCATTGCATTTCTCTAACAGTTTCTTAAAGAGTAGACAAAATGTGTGCACCCGCTTTCAAACCTGTTTCTGCTTCCTGCATAACTCTGGGGTTTAAAGCCCCTTCCCTAAACTGCAAAGCCAAAAATTCTGCAGGAGGCAGGCACAGGATTGAAAGTGGACATGCACACTTTACTTACTCTTTAAAATACTAGTGTGATGAGGCATTTAGTGCCTCTGCTACATAGCGAAGTATATATAAATGTATGTCATTTATATCATGATAAAGGCTTCTGACCTATTTTTGGATTATAATTGATAGAATTCTTCAGCCAGCATGGTCACTGGCCAAGCTAACTGGAGGGATTCTGGAAGTTTTCATCCAAAAAAGTAGTTTTTTCTAGGCTGTGAGAGTTAAATTCCCTACTCAGCCTTTTTTGTAACATAGTGTTTAATCCAAGTAAATACACAGTGGTATCTGCTGGATCCTATGGATGCCAACATCTGTGGATACTCAACTTGGCCACGGTGGTCCACGCTCTTGTTACATCCCGATTGGATTACTGCAACACACTCTACGTGGGGTTGCCTTTGAAGACTGCTCGGAAACTCCAACTGGTCCAGAGAGAGGCAGCCAGATTGCTCACCGGAGCGTCATACAGGGAGCACACCACCCCCCTGTTGTGTCAGCTCCTCTGGCTGCCGATCCAATTCCGAGCACAATTCAAAGTGCTGGTTTTGACCTACAAAACCCTATACGGTTCCGGCCCAGTGTATCTGTCCGAACGGATCTCCCTCTACGTCCCACCTCGGAACCTAAGATCCTCTGGGGAGGCCCTGCTCTCGACCCCGCCTCTATCACAAGTGAGATTGGCGGGGACGAGGAGCAGGGCCTTCTCGGTGGTGGACCCCCGCCTGTGGAATTCATTCCCCGGGGAGATTAGATCGGCAACGTCCCTTCTTTCATTTAGGAGAAAGTTGAAAACCTGGATATGGGACCAGGCATTTGGACATTCTGGCAGTTAAAGAAAGATTTGATGACGAGCTGGAATTTGTCGAGACGGAATGGATTTACGGAACTCCGAACGCTGAGCTCAGGATTAGCCTACTACTGTTTATTGCACTGTTTTGTATTGATGATTTAATTTTTAATTTGTAACTGTTTTAATTGCTTTTATATATGTATGTATATGTGATAAAGGCATCGAATTGTGCCTTCCTTTGTAAGCCGCCCTGAGTCCCCCCTTGGGGGTGAGAAGGGCGGGGTAAAAGTGACAGAAACAAACAAATAAATAAATAAATAAACTCCCACTATATACAATGGCATTGTAAAATGGCTACATTAAATGGCAAAATCAAGGTCTGTTACACACACACACACACACGGTGTTCTCTGAGGATGAGGAATCCATGGGCACAAAGGACCAAATATTGTATGATTAGCATCTAGGTGGTTTTATTCTTGTTGTCATAATGGTGCGATGATTGTAATTTTAAAATAAAAAACTCACGTGCTAAATATATTTCTTTGTTTTTTTTCCAAAGCATGGAAAGCTTCTTTTAAGAAGACTGAAAATAGCAACAGGCTGCTACCATCCATAACTGTAGTTGCAGGACAGTCCTTAAGGTCCCACTGATGGAAAACTTTTTTCCAGGTCATTCTTCTTATATGTACTTTTAAAAACTTTTAACATCAAGATTGTAAAATATTTTAAAAAAATATTTATTTTAAAATTCTCATGTTAAGAATGTGGAAGCAGTTATAAAGTGTGGGGATAGCAAGGGACAGAAGCAAAATGTTACTTGTGTGCTTCACAACTGAAGTAACACCACATGCTTTTATTTTTTTAAGCCATTATATCCAGAATCTGAAAGTATTTGTGGTAAAATACTGTTTGTTCTGGATTGAATAACTTTATAATAATATTATTTTTATATCTTGCCTCCGTCTCCCTGGAGGGACTCAGGGCGGCTTACATAGGGATGAGCCTGAAACATAGTTAAAATATAACACACTAAAATATAAAAATATAAAAACAACAGCATAAACAGAATAAAACAACAACACTATAACAGAATACAGGAGTAACCATCAAATCAACAACCAATGAGCCTGCACTAATAAACAATTTCTGGTTAATGTACATGATTGTCACAGACCACACTAAGTGCAGCTTGGCCAATCCATGACCAGGATCTCTTATTGTTTAAACATTAAAAAACTTAATCGCAGTACGGGTATTCCCCTGATCCTCTGCCTTGCAGACAAATGGCAGCTTTGGCAATTTTCAAATCCAACAATTGGTAGATGAAGGGAGGAACCAAATAAATCCTTTTTCAACCCCATGACCCTTGTTCAATTCACAGATACACTCTCAAACTGAACATGTACCTTTAAAACTATGAAGATGCTTATCGTGTGTCTCCTGCAAATACACTTCAGGAACTTGAAATTAATGGAAGGCAGTAAATACCTTTTACAGCCTTCTTCCACAAAGCATCACATTCCCTTTCCTTTTGAGTCTGTGCTGATGGCCACATCCCATCCTGTTCCATCCATAAGCAGAGAGTTATTACAAGGCCTTCCTGGTGCTTTTGCTAACTTAGCTAGGTTCCAGTTCAGGCTGAATATTCACAGTTGGTGTCTACCATCACCATGTCTAGTATGATCCACCAGCCATTTTGTAGCCTAAACTCCTATGTCAAAACAGTCCCTGTGCAATAAAACAGGGCACTTATTAAACTTATGGTCATATACTGTGCAGTACTAGTGGGCTGCAGATGGCGTGCAAGCGGGAAGGTCAACCTTAAAGCAAAGAAAACCAACTTCTCCAAGTTCTGGGCAACTCATAAGTAATGTATTTTTCTTCTAAATCATGTGGGCACTTCCAGCTTCCCTGCCATTGAGTGGGCTTAGAAGCTAGTCTAAACAAAGGCTTCACACTTTCCCATAATTGGTCCTGTGGCTGCCTGGTGGAGTGGATCTGGGCCGCACCCGGAGCACAGACAGCCAAAACTCTGACTGCAGAAAGATTTTACAATTCCCTAAACCCTAACATTTACTTCTGTGCCTGTACCTGGCACTCACTTCAAACCATTAAGTTGTCACACAGGGATTTCAGAGATGGATTGTTAAACTCTCTTCTTAGTCATCTTCTGCCAAAACAAATCACAAAGCCTCACCATGAATGGGTTGCTGCTAATGGACCTAGAGGTATTCAATGCCCACATTGCCCAGCTCTTTTAAAGAAACAGTGGGTAATGGCTGACAAGGTTAGTTGCCCACCCACTCTCTAGTTATCTTTTTCTAAAGCAATCTAATTGATGTCATCAACTTTAACATCAAGTCTGACAAATTCATCACAGCATACACTTTCAGGGGATATAGCTGCTCTACGTTGGATGCATGTGCAAGTCATTCTGTGCACTGCTGCAATTTTTATGCCTCTGTAGCATCAGGATATGAAGAAGTATTCACTCTTGAGACACACCGGCTCCAAACCAGCACATATTGTCCCTTCTAGTGGAGCCAGAAAAAACCTGGAAATTAAGGATACTTCCAAATGAGGCAGTGAACCTCTCTTGATTACAGACTTTTACTGGGAAATCCAAAGATGAATTTTCATGTGTAACCCAACTTCTTCAGTTTTTTTTCCTTACTGAGAAAATACATTAAAGTAGAAAAGACGGAATAAACATGCAATGCCTTTTGACTGATGGTGCTAGTAACCCGGTGTCTGGAAGTACTCTGGGATCTTTGAAGTCAAGAAGACAGTCAGTTGCATTGAGAACTTCCTACAGGTGCTTTATAAAAGTCATCTTCACCTATCATCTGTGGTTGTGCTGTGACAAAGAAATCACAAAACAGATGATCAGAATCAGTGAATTCTTTCCATGAAAGCTTCATTCCAGTGATACACAAAAATAATTGTTATGTTTGGTTTTGTACTGCAATCAAACAAACAAACAAAAATGAAATACTGTTTCATTAGGTGGGACTACTCATTGTGTCGAAATTTGATTACACTTAAAACTCAGCAATGGCCATGTTCTGCATTTGATCTTCCAAGGGCACTCTGACTTGGATGTGTGCATATTAATCATACTAGGTTTCATATATTTAATCTTGACAGTGCATATAATTATTTTGAAGAGGAAGCCAGGTTCTTGTTTCAGCTCCATTTGTTTACATCTGGGCCAAGAAACTCTCCCTTATCTTTAAAGAGTCTACCTTTAGCTGATGTATTAGATGGTTGGGAAAGACACTGTGAGGAATATATATATATATATATATATATATATATATATATAAATTTGTTAGGGGCATCCAACGAGGAAACAAAACTCAAAAACCCCCCAACGAAACTTAACCAAAATTCCCATGCCCATAACACAACCCACAAGGTACAAACATATCTACTCAAAATGAAAAACAACACAACAACACACTCACAAAACGGCAAAACAACAAAACTCAAAAATCCCCCAACGAAACTTAACCAAAATCCCTGTGCCCATAACACAACCTACAAGGTACAAACATATCTACTCAAAATGAAAAACAACACAACAACACACTCACAAAACGGCAAAACAACAAAACTCAAAAATCCCCCAACGAAACTTAACTAAAATCCCCGTGCCCATAACACAACCCACAAGGTACAAACATATCTACTCAAAATGAAAAACAACACAACAACACACTCACAAAATGCCAAAACAACAAAACTCAAAAATCCCCCAACGAAACTTAACCAAAATCCCCGTGCCCATTACACAACCCACAAGGTACAAACATACCTACTCAAAATGAAAAACAACACAACAACACACTCACAAAACGGCAAAACAACAAAACTCAAAAATCCCCCAACGAAACTTAATTAAAATCCCTGTGCTCATAACATAACCCACAAGAAACAAACATATCTACTCAAAATGAAAAACAACACAGCAACACACTCACAAAACGGCAAAACAACAAAACTCAAAAATCCCCCAACGAAACTTAACCAAAATCCCCGTACCCATAACACAACCCACAAGGTATAAACATACCTACTCAAAATGAAAAACAACACAACAACACACTCACAAAACGGCAAAACAACAAAACTCAAAAATCCCCCAACGAAACTTAACTAAAATCCCCGTGCCCATAACACAACCCACAAGGTACAAACATATCTACTCAAAATGAAAAACAACACAACAACACACTCACAAAACGGCAAAAGAACAAAACTCAAAAATCCCCCAACGAAACTTAACCAAAATTCCCGTGCCCATAACACAACTCACAAGGTACAAACATATCTACTCAAAATGAAAAACAACACAACACACTCACAAAACAGCAAAACAACTGAGCATGCGCATTGGCGCCCAGCCGCAAGTTCCATCGCGCGCGCACATGGCCTTCCGGCCAATGTTCCCTCTGCGGAAACCATGCCCACTCCAAGCCCCGCCGCGCCGCTTCCCGCACACACACACCCCCTGCCGCACACACACACGCAACCCCACGCTCCATCACTCCCCCCACCGCCGCACACACACGCAACCCCACTCCCCCCGCCGCCGCACACACACACGCAACCCCAGGCTCCATCACTCCCCCCGCCGCCGCACACACACACGCAACCCCACGCTCCATCACTTCCCTGCCCCAATCTTACCTCCTTTTACTTCAGGCCACCTCCAAACCCCACCCCGCCCCTTCCCGCCCTGTCAAAATCTAGGAAAGACAGGAAGGAAGGAAAGAAGGAAGAAAGAGAAAGGGAGGTAAAGAAAAAGGGGGAAGGAAGGAAAGTTACAGGAAGAAGAAAAGGAAAGAAAAGCAAAGATGGAAGGAGAGAAAAGAGAGACAGCAGAAGAGAAAGAAAAAGGGGGAAGGAAGGAAAGAGATAGAGAAAGAAGAGGAGAAGGAAAGATGGGAAGGAAGGAAGGAAGGAAGGAAGGAAGGAAGGAAGGAAGGAAGGAGGGAGGGAGGGAGGGAGGGAGGGAGGGAAAGAAGGAGAGAAAGAGGGAAGATTGGCCACAGCAACACGTGGCGGGTAAAGGTTGTTATTTCTATTATTATTATGATGATGCTATTGTTCCTCTGAGACCCTTTTAGGGGGAATGGGAGAGGTGTCAGGTCCCAGAGGCAATGCATTGCATTATTGTTATTGTTATGATGGTGGTGAAATAAAAGGAAATAAAAAGTGAAAGAAGGAAGCAAACAGGGAGGGAAGAAAGACAAAGGAAGAAAGGGGGAGGGAATGAAGGAAAGAGAGAAGGATGAAACCAAGTAGGGAAAGAAGGAAAGAAAGAAAGAGGGAGAGAAGGAAGAAAGTAGAGAAAGGGGGAGGAAAAGGGGGAAGGAATAGGTAGGTACCTCTCTTTCATAATAGTCCAGATATCTACCTCAACTTTGATAAGTTTTACTATAGGCCACAGCAACGCGTGGCAGGGCAGCAGGGCATAGCTAGTATATATATATATATATATATATATATATATATATATATATATATATATATGGGGGGGTGGGGTAATGATTTAGGAAGACAAAAGAGTGTGCTGAGAAATGAGCCTACTGCTTAGAGTCTGAAGAATCTGGAATTGGTAGCCCAAAAAGTAACACTTTCAAGTTCAACTACACTGGTGGAGAGTAAAGTTATGTCGGAATAATTATGCAAGAGATATGCGTACAAGCACTATTCTGTTCACACTGTCTGATGCAAGAATGCATTGCAATAATGATCCTTCTTCTCATTGACCCATCAGGGATCTCTGGCAGAAGGAGGTAGAAATATCAGTATGCTGATATTTCACAATCAACAGCTGATATTGACCCAATCAACAGCAGATCTGGTATTTGCCATGCTGCTCAGTAAAGCAGGATTATGGGATCAGGCCAAGAGACGCTATTTACATGCCTAGTGTATTAATGAAAATTTCTGAGACAGTGACTCTAGAATCAGGTTTAGTAAGAAAATCAAAGATGGGTATAAGAATATATTGCCTCACACCTCTTAACATGCATACTCAATATGAAGGAATGCTACCCAGTCTTCATTTTTAAAAAGTGCATAAATTTCCCAGGTAACCTAATATAAGCTAATAGACTTAAGATAGCATTCTAATCTTGGCCAAGTACTAGTTTCCATTTTGCCTGTGTATGGTGCTACATCTTTATTAGGCTACAGGGAAGTCTGCACCAGTTCTCTATCATGAAGTCAAGCTCCAAGCTAGCCAGTCACCCAGGACAAGTAGGAGAGTATTATTTCCAAGTACTTTGAATGCAATATTCCTGCTTCTTGGCCTAGGGTTGGACTGGATGGACCATGAGGTCTCTTCCAACTCTATGATTCTAGGATTCTACTTATTGGAAATGGGTACAAAATGAACTTCAAGTGTAAAATCATATATTTCCCAATTATTAACATTTTGCATCTGTAGTGATTAAGACATGCTTGTCAAAGTATTAGGTGATCTGGCAGCTCTCACATGGCAGTGACGATTAACAAGGAAAAGACCATCTGTTATTTTATTTCATGCATTTATACCAGAAAAGGTTTCCAGAGCAGCTTGCAAGTAGTTTATTTCGCAGAGTCAGGGATCATAATCAGTCAGCATGGTGTGGTGGCTTTAATATTGGACTAGGAACTCCAGAGTTGAGGGTTAGAATCTCTGCTCAGCATGGAAACCCATTTGCAACTTTGGGAAAGACTACAACTCTATGCTAATACATCCTTTGAGCCTTCTAATGCACATGATGTGCTTCATCAGAACTATCACTAACCAGTTAGAATGACATTTTGAATCACACTACAAGCACATGCAGTTGTTTTCATTACTATTGGTTTTTATTGTCACTAATTTTGATCACTTTTTTCTGGTCATTTAGTTACAACACTGTAGTGTGGTTTGTTACAGGAGGAGGTCCACAGCGATGACATCATGAAATATCACATTGGGTGACTCCCTAGCGATGCCATTGGTGAGTGGTTTACCTTAAGTTTCCTATAAGTCAAATATTATTTGAAGGCACATAATAATAACAAAAAGAGATCATTAGACAAAAAAGAGATCATTAGCACCTCAGACAGCTGATTGGAATTGCCTTAGAAAGGTCAACAGAATTAACCTCATCAAATTCAGCATCCTAGGATGCTTCCAGCTTGTTTTAGGGATGGAGCCCCATCCCAGCCATCACACAACATCATGTGACTTCAAGTGGAAGTTCCATCCCCAACCGGGGTAGAAGCATTTTTGGACGCTTCCCTCACACCACAGCAGGTTTTTGGTTTTGTCCCAGCTCCAATGAAGCCAGCACTGATCCACCCTAGATGGGCGATGCTTCCCTCATGTAATGGGGGAAGCATCGCCAAGAGGGAGCTGCGCGCAGGGAAACAGATTCACCCCACTGTCCCTCTCTTTAATTTGCGAAGCCAGACAAAGCGGGACAATAAGATCATTAGTTATTTAATTTGTTACAATGTTTCTTTATTGTCTGGAAGCCTTTATACCTCAGGCAGCAGTGTTTCTTTAGTCACCAAGAAATCAAATAGAATGATATTCTTGCCAATTCAGCCCTTAACTGTGGCTAGGGTGGGAGGAGAAATGTGGCTACAAGTGGCTCATGGAAGCTATGGCTCATTGAATACCAACTGACAGATTTTTCAAAAAACTAGATTTCCATTTCTAACCTGATTTGGAGAGCAGCAACCTGAAAGAGTAGTCTGGCTAAACATCTCGGAGAGCTGGTAATGTGCCTCTCTGAAGGCACACAAGGTTCTCTTTCCAAAGTTTCTCTACAGAAAGAGGGGAGGCTATCAGATTATTAACTTAAAGCAGATCAACCCAGAGTAAACAAAATCCACCTCAGTTTTATCCCCATGGCGGCTTCTCATGCTCCCAGTAGAGCCTGGAATGTATCCCCAGGAAATGCAGATATGTTTCCCTTAGAGCCTCTCCTCTGTACAATCAAGTAGCTTGACAAACAGACAATGCTAACTCTTGTCAGTCATGGAGAATGTGGGAACCAAGAAATTGGAAATCATCAAACAACACGTCTGGCATAAAGTGGGAAGGGGGTTTTCATAGGTAATCTTAACAGGCCAGGAAGATTATCATGAGCATGGAGATGAGATGGTGCATGGAGACACCAAAACCAGAGCAATTGTGAAGAAGATCTGTTCTCTACTACATTTTGGAGAGGAACAGCGTTTAAAAAATGAGCTCTTCATTGGAATTCTTCTTCATCCTGAATGTTTTGTTTTATTTTACACAATTTCAATAAGACAAGGGACTGTGAAGATAGTAACCTCCTAAACATTACCATATTAAGTCTTCTTGGAAACCAGGGGGCAGGGCTCTATTGGGTCATGGAACAAGATTGTTGCCTGCCGTGAGCAGAGTGGAGCCTTACATTTTTCACTTTATTTTATAAATTGAGTTACTAATTTTAGAGGGTTTTTCAATCCACGCATTGCTATGGTTATTATTGTTAGCCACTTCAAGTCTCCTTTGGCAGAGAAAAAGAAAGGTAAAAATGAATAACAGTAACAGTAACAAAGACAACAATAATTGTAATAAAATGAATTCATATGCAGCTCACAATAGTGAGGAAGCACTGTCTTTGGTAAAGCATTTACTTTGCCACTTAGCTTCATGTCCAAATTCAGGGCCACTCCCTGCTCTGCCTTTTTGATCTTTGGTTCTTTTTAAAAAAAGGATTTTTAGCAAGTAGATTATAGCCACATTATTAAAAATTGACTTCCTCTTCTCTTACCAAAGGTAGATTTATATATTTATTTTATTTACTTTACTTATATTCCGCTCTTCTCACCCTTTCAGGGGAATCAGAGTGGCATACACGATATATGCAAGTTTATTTTCTCTTGAACTAATTATTTAATCTACTCTTCTACTTTATGCTAATACAAACAATTCATTCTCAAAATCCATAAGTATTATCCCCTCTCTATTCTCTCACATGTTTTGCAAAAAGGACATCCACTCTTGATTTTCCTCTTATTAAAATAGCTATATTTATTCATATCTACCAGTTCAAAAATCTTCAAGGTCCCCTAATCCACTCATGGAATTTTGTACTCTCCCACATCTGAGCATATAACAGTCCTGCTGTAGTAATTATATACTGAAAAATCCTTTTTGTGTCGTAGTAGGAGTCATGATAACACAGTGGGTTAAACTGCTAGCTGCAGGAAAAGCTGCTGACCAGAAGGTTGGCAGTTTGAAGCCGCAAGTTGTGGTGAGCTCCCAACTGTCAGCTCTAGCTTCTGCCAACCTAGTAGTTCGAAAGCATGTAATGTGTGTAGATTAATAGGTACCACCTCAGCAGGAAGGTAAAAGGGTGCCCCATGCAGACATGCCAGCAACACAATCTGAGATGTCTATGGACAACAGGCTCCTGAGCATGGTAAAAATGGAACGAGAGCATCTCCCCATGGCTGGAGTTGAGCATCATCTCCAGATGCTGGAGATGGAAAAAGGGGAAGGCCTTTACCTTTTGTCTGTGTTGAATGTCTCTGTGTAAAATGCATTGAATGTTTGCCTCATATGTGTATTGTAATCCACTCTGAGTCCCTCCTGGGAGATAAAATGTATTATGTATTATTATCATTTGACAATTTACTTCATCATCCAATCCCAACAGAAATAGTTCTGGGTGAAAACACTTTTTGATTTAAGATTCTTGTGAATTATATGGTGAATTGCTCTCCAAATGTTTATTGCTTTTCCAGAAATCCACCATATATGATAAAATGTTCCTTCTTGACACATTTCCAACACATATTATTTACCTTTTTGTATTTTGTAAAATCTTTAACCCAAAGTAGGACCTTTCACAGACCTGACACCTTCAAATAGGATGTCTTTAGCAAAGCACATGGCTGGGAAGAAACAACCACTGCAGAAACTAACAGAATATCTATAACCCAGGAGTGGGCAACTTATGACCCTATAGATGTTGTTGAACTCCAAATCCCAGCAGTTAAACTACAAATCTCAATGCTGAGGAATGCTGGAAGCTGCAGTTCAGAAACATCAGGAGGGCTATATAATTCCCACCCTTGCCTTAAAAGATCTCTGATCTTTTAAACAGCCTAGATTTAAAGGGGGGGGGGGGGAATGCCACATTGGTAATTAAAATCCATCTCTAATTCTTGAGATTCTGTTGTATGAAATGAAATTGACTCCTGCCTTTAAATGAGCCATAGTCTGTTATCAACTTGAGGAATTCATGGGAAGTCATTATTTGCTGGAATATAGATCTTTGTGGTTCCCAATGGATTAACTGCATCACACACAGCAAGCTGATCTGTTGCATTCCATACATGCTCATCAAGTTGGGCTTTGCCTTTGTCATCAGTTACTTTTTTTCTGGTTACCTGTAACTTGTGGGTCAAAGGCAAAACCACTCATCTCAAGCAACATCACTGCTAACGTTCCTGTGAATGTGAAATCATGCCTTTTCTGTAGCTATATCTGTAGCTGAGCAACAAAAAATTCAGGTCAAGACATCAGAGATTTTGTTCTAGGCTCTAATAAGATTGTCTATCTGAGGCCATATATCTGTCTTCCTTGTGTCCCTTCCTTTTCATGTGGCCACTGTATTAAGACAATGGTTCACGGATGTATCCTGTATCCAGCCCTAACTGGACCAAGAAGAAAAACGAAATTGTGCCCCATCTTACTCATGGAGTATTTTCTCTCGTTCATTGCTTTGCTCCTTAGTTAAAAGTTATCCTTCTTTTCCTGTGACACTTACACATGGTTTGTGGGCTTTGAAGAATGGAAGGTACAAGAATCAGGGATGGCAAAGATGCCTTCTGAAGAATGTGAGTGCAAGAGTCATACAGTCTTGTCAGTGGAAGAAAAAGGTTGGAAGAAAATACAAAGAACTGCTTATGTAGAGTTTCTGTAACTTTAATGCCTTTCATGGGTTTTTAGCTGGCTGGTAATTAAATCATTCTGAGTACAGTCTCTACCATACATGGGCTCATGTTTCCCTTCTAGGTTTTGTGTTTCTCTCTTTGAATGCAACATGAGAGATTACCAGAAGCTACAGGACCAACTCAGTGTGTTTGCCTGAGGGAAAGGACAGGTTCACAACCAATACACATAAATCAATTCCACTTACAGTCCCAGCAGCGTGTGTGTGGCTCCTGTTGGCAACATTAACAACAAATGGCATTTTGGAATGGAAGAAAGCCAACATTTTATTAACTGTCCTGCCTGCTGCTGCTGAAAACCAATTCTCCTAACTAAACTACTGGGTAGCTGACGAAAGGCAGGTATGGGGCTCCACTGGAGTGGAAGCCACTGGGGTGGAAGCCTGTAAAAACCACAAAGCATCTCAGAAAGAGATATCACCTTCACAAAATCATCTGGAAGGAATTCAGAGTCATGTGACCCCAAGCTGGTCTTGACTCTGGTTGCCTCCACCCTTAGGATCTGTTAGGGGTTTTTTTTTCAGATTGGGTGTGATAAGTTCCCAAACAATATTTTCCCAACAAACTGGTTCTCCCCCCCACACACCCCCAAAACACCTAAAGTTGTGGTAAATCAGATATCCATAAGATACATAGCTTCTGGACTCAACAGTAACCAACACAATACTCAGAAAAAAGAGGAAGATATCCAAGATCGTGCTAGCATGCTGAGAGGCCAAGAAACAGACTTTGGACCTCATCACATTGAGGTCCAAAAAGTGGGTGATAGTGGGGAGATTAACTACACAGAGTGGCGTAGTGGGGGCAGTGGGGGAACCCATTGCCCTGTGCCTCACGTTACCTACATCACCCCCTTACCCATCCAGTGGTGGAAACGTTGTCACCTGGCTTCCCTCCGTGCTTTCCCCATTGTACTAAGTGAAAACACAGGAAACCTCTGGTGCTCTTGTTGCTCCCTCATATGATGCTTTCACCATAGTTCTGGGACGGAGTCCTGCTGGTAGCAACTCTACATTATTTGATGGGATCTGGTAGGTTCTGACCCTGAACTGTTGTGAAAGTATGATGAAGTCCTAATGTGAAACCTATGATCCCTGCCTGCATCCTACTAGTCAAACAGATTGTACCTGATTGCCCAGCTTTCCAACTCCTTCCCAAATCCTTGTGGGAATTTGGAAAGGAAATGATAGAAGTGATCAGTAACATGGCACCTGCTACTGCTCCATCTGTCACAACAGGCTCCAGATGGCACTTCCTGGTAAGTCATGAGAATGGTCATACAGAAGCTGGCTGGCTGGCTGCTGAAGTCTGAAAAGTCTTGCAAATCTTTTGGGAAGACAGGTGGACAAATTCTCCATCATCAATTTTGGTGGAGTGGCCACATCGTCTAAATGCTTGATTAACATCTCCCAAAGCAGTTACTATATTATCAGCTCAATAATGGAAAATGGAATGTTGTTGGACAGCAAAAGAGATTTAAAGATAGACATAAAGCAAATCTTAAAAAGTGGAATAAACATAGAGAACTGGGAAGCCAAGGTACTCGAGTGTTCTGACTTGAGATCAGATGTTACTGATGGTTTTGAAGAATTAGAGAGTAAAAGGGAGAAGCATGCTGCAGAAGGTGCATCAAGCAAACCCTTGTTGGGACCATCTTCCAACTGGAAATCTATGCCCTCATTGTGAAAGATGATGAGGATCCAGAATAGGTCTCCACAGTCACTTACGCACTGCCATGACTCTACCTTTGGAAGACAATCCCTTCTGCCATGAGGGATCACCTATAGGAGAGGACCGGTTTGACTTTTGGCACTTAAGCCTAGAACAGTGATTCCCAACTTTGGTTCTTCAGGTGTTTTGGTCTTCAACTCCCAGAAACCCCAGTCAGCTTGGCCAATGGTTGAAAATTCAGGGAGCAGAAGTCCAAAACACCTAGAGGATCAAAGTTTGGGAACCGTTGATCTAGAACAGTGTTCTCAAGCTCTGCTCCTCCAGGTGTTTTGGATTTCAGCTCCCAGAAATCCCATTCAGCTTGCTAGCTGTTAGGAATTGTGAGAGCTGACGTTCAAAACATCTTGGTTTGAGAAACACTGATCTAGAAAATGTCTCCGAGTTTGTGTTTTCTGTTTGAACTTTGCGTTTTAGCTTTATTTTAGAGGGATCACTCTAGAACTGGAATGGGTAATGTGTGGAACTCCATATGTGGATGAGGAAGGCTCTGTAAGCCTCAAAATTTCCACTGCTTAAAATTGTACCCCCCCCCCCCTTTTAAGGGGGAAAAGTAAGAGATACAGTAATTTGACTATTTATTAAAGATGGAAGCCAATTTGAATACTAATGAGATGGATGTGTTTGTTTATTTTTATATAAATAATTCAGTCAATGTGGACTATTTCATACTGCAGGACATAGAGCATTTTCAACATTTTTCATGCCTGATGGTATGTTTGGTTTGCAGCCTCAATTGGCAGAAAACATTCTGTTGCCTCTCTTTTTATTCTTCTGGATTCAAGTAAATGTCTAAAATAATTATTAGGTGGCAAGCTACACAAATTTCATGGAACCCCCAAATTTAGTTAGGGGGACCAGGATCCACAGTTTAAGATGCTTTGTGCTAGAGCACATGTAAGCAACTTTTTTCTACCAAGGGCAGTCTTCTCTGAGCAGGTGAGCTGACCTGTGTGGAGGGAGGAGATATCCGGATTGGAAGTGGGCAACTGGTATAAAGAGACAGCCCAAATATAATTTCATATCCTCTCTCTCTCTCTTTATTCACTCTTTATTGCAAGCATGGTTGAATTATGGGCATGAAGTAAGTATGGTTTTGTTGTCCCTTCCTTGGGGATTCCTAAGGATATTTCCAACAGGGATGGCTCAAACTCTTCTGATGCTTGGGCAGTAATGCAATAGTACTGTGACATCACACTTAACTGTGTAATAATAGCTTGATAGCTTTTTTAAAAAATAAAGAGAAATCAATAATGATAAAGGAGGCAGGGCAAACACAATTGCCTATATTGAGAAATTCATTGAGGGGAAAAATGTGAAAATAGAATAAGTGAAATGTGAAAATAGAATAAATGTGGTGGGAAAAAAACAATGCATATTGTCAGCATATATCTTTCTTTGTGTGGGGAGATAAAGGAGTGAACTTGCTGGAAGGAATAAGTATGCAATGTAAAAACAGGGCTTTGTATTAATGTCCTGCAACATCAGGCTATATGAGGTGTGGACAAAAGCGGTATGCGCTGCTTCTCTGCTTTAGGGCAGGGAGGGTGGATCACTATTGATCAAAGGGTTTGGCTTTTAGATTTGTCTTGACTCTATCTAAAGCCTTCCTGTAGCTTCCACAGCTCAAATGGACGTGAAATATTGTGTTTCCCTTGAATTCTAATCTTAACAAAATGGTACTCTGTTCTTGCCTGTGAAATTATACTACACCTAAAATATGAAATAGCCTCTCCTAGTTGTTAAGAAATTGAATATTTTAGGCATTTGCTGAATTAAAGCTTCCTTCCACATCTTAGTTTAGTTTCTCATTAGTCATCTTTGACTTCTGGACCTTTGAGTCCCAAACATGCTCAACCTAATAGCCAAAGCTCCCATATTAGCCTCTGATCAAAGGAGGATCCCTTATATAGATGATGTGCTTGACATTTCCCATGAAGGAGTTACTTAAGTGTCAGATCACAGAAGCAGATGTAACATGATTATGGGGCCGGCAAACTAATTTCTGTGTGTTTTCTTCCAAAGATAATCATAAAGATAGCTTCCATTTATTACTCAGGGGAGAATGACCTTTTGAACTTGTAGATATTTTGGACTATACATTATACAATCCTTAATTGGCAAGAGTAATTCTGACTAAAATCTAAAACATGTACTGTGCAAAAGGTTATCCTTCATTGTACTGCATTATACGAATGATCCCTAGCCTTCAGAAGAAATAAACACTGATGGTTTGAACAAGAATGGTACTTATGGAGAAAGAGCCCTTCAAATTTTCCATTTTGATAAAGAAACTACAATTTTATACAGTGGAAAATGTTCTCAAACCACTTATTATAAACATATTAACAAGAACAAACTGTATTCTTGGGAATGGTCTCTCTCTCTCTCTCTCTCTCTCTCTCTCTCTCTCTATATATATATATATATATAGTATACCTATCCTAAGATATTATATTGTAGTCAAGAAAGCAGAAGACTTCGACTATGTTTACAGTTACCTTAGTCAGTTAGATTAAAGCACTTCAGAATTGTCCTGATTACATAGCCCAGGAATGCCTCCGGAACCCTTTGGCTATCCACATGACTTACTGGCCTGAAAGTATATTGGCCTGCTATTGCTGCGCCACCAGCAAAAAGCAGCTTCTTGTCAAAGGCTTGCTGGTGAAGTTACATTTCTGGTCATATGGCTGAGTGCCCTGGTGTGGCTTCCCCAGAAGTGATGCTGCCAGCAAGCCTCTGGCAGTGGGCTACTTCCTGCCAATGATACAGCAGTGGATCCATTGGGCATGTGAATGGTGGATAGGGTTGGATGCTGATCGAGCTGCCCACACATCCAAAGCTCTGGGATTACTACAGAGCTTCCTAGACACTCCGGTGTTAATCTCTTTTCCTTTCCACTGAATGTAGTGCTTCTGCTGCAAATTCAGCCATGAATCATCTGGACTCCCTGCAATAGTGGAGCAGTGGGTCCACTTCATTTTGACTGTATAGATGTGGCTTAAGACTTGGAGGGCCAGTTATGAAGGAACTAGATAAGAATTATATACATAAATATATATAATTGAACATCAAAGTGAAAATCATCCATGTTACAGCATTTTTAATCTATATGTGTGGATATGAAAGCTAGACAGTGAAGAAAGTTGACAGGAAGAAAATAAGTTCGTTTGAAATGTAGTGCTGGAAAAGAGTACTACAGATACCATGGACTACTAAAAACGCCAATGAATGCATCCTACAACTATTTAAGACTGAGCTCTTCCTAGAAAGCAAAGTGATGAAACTGAGACTATCATACTTTGGCCATGTCACGAGAAGACATGAATCAGTAGAAACACAATAATGCTGGGGAAAGTAGAAACAACTAGTAAAAGCAGCTTATAGTGGACTGATTCACTCAAGGAAGCCACAGCCTTGTGTCTGTACAATCTTAATAAGGACTGTTAACAACAGGGTCTGTTACTCATAGGGTTACCATCAGTCGAAGGCATCTTGACAGAGCATAGCAAGCATAGGAAATACGGCATATTCACAATACTGCTGTACTGTTTCACAGAGAAAGCTTGAGAGAAAAGATTTGAAGAGAGAGGCAGGGGGTGGTGGAAAGAGAGAGTCTTTGTGAATATCATATGCTGCTTTTCATATGCTTAAATACTCTTTTCAGCCTGGTCAGATGAAGCTTTCCAAAGTGATGAAAATCACAAGGCAGACCAAGTCAAGCCAGGAACATCTCTAGGCCGTTTCTCCGCCTCACCCCCACCTCCTGCATTTTCAACGCTGCTCGAGATACAATCAGCTCCAAACTATATTCTATCCTGTAAGTTCTAGTTTCATGGATCCTACTGGCATCACCACCAGCACAAAATGCAATTGCTGGTGTATGGAGAAGGACCATCAGGAAAGCTGTGTGTAGGTAAGAGCAATTCAAGGTGTGGTATGATTAATATACTCCTTGACTGATCTTGCCTATCCTTTTAACAATTCTCTCCCTCCACAACCCCATGTTTGTCCTGATGGAAGAGGCAGAAGGCAGTCTGCATTTGTCACTGACAGTACGATATTTTCCTTCCAACCATGTGGTTCTCAGAGCTTCTCTGCTTTCCCAAATGGGGCAGGAGGACTGGAGAGGAAGTAAATTATTACAAACAACTTTCCTTGAGTTCATTTATGTTCCCAGGCATGGAGCTGGCAACAGCCACTGGCCTCTCTCACTTGCCCCACCCCCAAAGCTTTCCCTGGCCCCCTCCTTCTCCCCCCAACTTTTCTCCCTCCCTCCTTCTCCCTTGCTTTCCCTCTCTGGCTTAATGACTTCCACATGGGCCTCTGGCATGCTGAGCATTGTCTGAAATCTCCAAATTTAGAAGAAATATGAAAATTGTCAAGCACGCCTTCCTTAGGGGGTAAAACCAACATTCGCTTGAACTGTCGCAGGTCAAGGCAGCAGGTCCACGTGACCAGACCTCAGCCAATGGCCTCTCCCAGGACCACTGACAGATGTATCGTCAGACATCCAGCATCATCTTTCAGCTCATATAAGGTAAAAGTAAAAGGTTTCCCAGATTCTGAGCACTGAGAAAAGAGTTTTCAACTCAGGACCACTTGTGTCAGCAGCTTAAAAAAGGAGTGGCAACACAGCTGCTCCAGTGGTCCTCAATATGTGGAAGAGATGAGAAGATGCCCACCTTTGTCCTGCACTCCACCGGCCTGGCATAGGACAGGTGTGGGCGAAGACTGCTGGCTCCTGTGAAGAAGAGGTATGTGTCTAACTGTTCCTGTGCATGAGAGTGTTTTTCTGCATTTATGTGGAAATATACTCTACAGTTAAGCTATCTTTACATTGTTTCTGAAAGGCTGGACATCCCGAGAAATCAATGTTGGCACATGCTCTGTGGCTATTGTGCCTCCCATAGTCTTGGTTATTTTGTATTAATAGGAATACTGCACAGAAACTCACCTTAGTTCTATACTGCAGTATATATTTTTGGATATTCCAACTGATTCTTGTCCTGAGATTCGGGTATGAAGGAAAAAGGAAAATGTTGGGGAACCCACTCCACACTGAGTAATGCTGATACTGGGGTTCTGTATGTTGATGCATTTTATTCAAGGAGTGTCTTACTTCCAATTGCTCTCTTTTAGAATTTATGAGAGATGCTGGGCTGTACAGTAGCTGGAAAGGGAAGAAATGAAACTATAGCTAGCATCCAGGTGTTATTAATAGTTTATTTCTCAACAAAATTGTGAGACAGCTGTCCTTTTCCTTGAAGTTGCACACTACATGGGCTTTATCTCAGCATCCTTTTCTCCATAGGCTTTATTGCCAGATTGCAAAGAAAGAAAACGAGTGAATGCATTTAGTGAGAACCGATTAGGAAACCTAAGGCCATTTGCACTCCTGTTTTTATTTTTAATAGGTCTGTCCTCTCTTCCCATTCCTCAGAGCCAGGCTCCCCATACTGACAAAGAAATGCTGCTGCATTTTCTCCCACCCTGCTCTTCAGAGAGTCAGGTAATATTCCGATTCTCCCAGAACTGCCAGACACACTACAAAGGCTGGCTGGTTGGCTCTGAGATGCAGATGTCTGAGGAGCTGTTGGCATTTGCTTGTTCCACAAAGTGTGTTCCGAGTTGGAAAAACAAAAACCAGATGAATTTCCAACCGAGACGGGCCTCCCCACCTCCCTGCAGCGGTAAATGCCAGTAGAGCAATCTATCTTCCCAGGTCTCCTCACTAATGTAGAGTGAACCTGGGTCAGATGCACTGTTGAACTTAGAAAACAGCAACATGTTATCAGGCACTAAGCGTTTTCCAAGGGGAGAATGCTTGATACACTCAGTTTATTTCTAGTAATATGCTGCAACAGTGCCAGATTACAGTTGGAGACAGTGGCTGAAGTCTCAGTCACTGATATAAAAGCCTGATGGCCAATCGGCCAGCAAATGATGTGGGAAAGAAAGGGATTCTATTTCCACATGTTCTAACTTTGCAAATTCTTGGGGATCCGAATGCATTTTTGTGTGCTCTGTGGTGGATAGTTAAAGCAGAGCTTGGAAAAGTCCACAGTGGAATAATTGCAGGATGATCAATATCATCCCAGTTCATCAACCTATTACTGTTCAGACATGGATATCTTCATCACGCCATTATGTTAATTCTTCATAAAAGTAACATTATTAGCAAATCCAAACAAATATTCTGCAATATAGCAAATTTTAGCATTTTAAGTCATGCTGGCATATGACCAGAATTCTAGAAACTACCCTTTAAGTGCAATTGGCTAAGAGAGAGAGAAAGGGAAGTGGAGGGTGAAAGAGATGGAGAAAGAAAAAGAACTGTAAATGTGTTCCTTAAGAGTAACTGCCATAAGTTTTTAATACTTATGGCCATCAGCTTCTTTTATTTCTCATAAAATAGAGAAGCCACACAAATATGATTGGAAAAGTGTATGTATATTATGCTGGACTGATACATTTGAGAAACAAGAATACTGGTGAAGGCAGGAATTCTTCAAGAGGGATAAAAAAATAAATGTTTATACAAAATAATAAAATCAACTGCCTTTAGTAGTTGTGTTCACGCAGCAGAGAATGATGAGAATGACCTAGGGCTCTCATGTGAGAATGTCCTCAGGTGCTATGTTCATGGCAACTATTCTATCTGCTCTGTAAGGGTGTGTGTTTCAAATGAGCTCCTGAAATTGCCCTGGAATTGGATGACACCTGGTTTCCTCATGAAGAACACGTGAAAGCCACCCATGCATGGTGACTCTTGTCTTTGTGATGAGGAATCCTGAAAGTGCCCTGGAAGCAGGAAAGATAACTTCTTGCAGGAACCCATTTGCCCTCTGTTTATATGAGTGAGAGTGTGGGGTGCTCTTCAGTGCACATTTATATGTCAGGTAGGGTTACGAATATAAGCATTGTTATGGCTCTGAAGCCTGTGGCATGACAAGTTTTGTTAGGTTGCAATTCCTATGAGTCTTAGCCAGCATGGCCAATAATCAAGGATAATGAGAGCTTTTAGGAGTTCCTAAGAGTCTGAAGCTTCACTATATATATGTGTCACAGGTTGTGTGTGCTTGCACACAATGTATTTCTGTCAGATACCTTGCTTTGTTTTACTACACACAAACACATTTAGTCCTGGAAGAGTAAGGATAACCCTTCTTGATTAATATTTACAGCTTTGAAGCTGTAAACTAACATTGCATATCTGCTCAAAAGAAAGCCCAATGGTTCTAAATCAATGACCATACAGCATCAGTTGCCACTGCAATTGAACTTTTTCCCTGCTCCACTCCTTCTGCAGCACAAATGCCCAAAAGAGCTTCTTATGTGGCATTTGGAAACCACCCATGCAGCAAGATTGGGTTGGGGGGTGGGTGGGTATATGAAAAGATATGAAAGGATATGGCAATGGTGCTTATGCTCCTTCCTCCTTTTTCTAGAAGTTCCACTTCCATACCGCCTCCATACTTGCTGAATCCTGCTCATTGTACTTAATGGGACTCAATTTTAGATTTGCTTACATCAGCTTGCAGCCTAAATGTCTTTGCAGAAAATGATTCCAGAAATGCACAAGTTGTACGCAAGATATCCATAAGACTATGAGAATCCAAGTTCTGTTTTGTAGTAAGCTCTAGCAGAATAATATAGCAAAAGCTGTTACAGGATAGTAACACCCAACCTATTCAGTTTTTTTCCTTCCAGCAAGCAGCTCCTTCAGGCTCTCTTCTGCTATCATACAACCATCAGTACTAGGGGCAAGGTCTGAAATTATTTTAATACTAAGAGAGGATAGAAACTTTAGTACTAAGAGAGGATAGAAACTTTAGTACCAGACCTGCTGAAAAATCCACAGTTATGGGGAACACAATCGATCCCTGCATTATGACTATTTGGATAGCTTTTGCCAAGCCTTGATAGCATTAACACATTATCTAGGGTTGCAAATAAACACATATTGTCCATTACCAATATTCCACCTATTGGACCTCCAGAGTTTAGTTTCATTAAAGTAACTGGGATCCAAAGAGTTACCTTAAGTATGCCCACAGGACATATCCAATGTAACATTTGACTTCCCTCCTAGGAACAGCATACCTCCATTTATCCATACGATGTGCTTTTGGAAGTCGACCCACTACCACAAATTCAGAAGTGTTTTGTCACTTGGGATCTGAAGATAGTGCTTAAGAAACACAAGTGCAAAGCCAACTTGTTACGTCTGTGCTTTTTACCTCCTAGTTAGAGGTACAGCCATCAAAATACTTGGCAACAATAATTTTTCTGGGGTCATTCTGTCATGTTTTTCTGCCATTTGATACATTTTCACACACTAGATTAATAAAATTTTAGTTTTCTTCTTTTCCTTCATTGCTTTGTAATGTGAATGTAGAAATGAAAAAAGCACTCCTTCTAGTTACAAAAGCTTATCTTCTGTTTTGTTTTTAATCCTGCGTGAACCAGGATCCCTGATTCCCACCCTTCAGTTGAATGCAACCGTAATTTTATGCCAGATATCGGGGGGGGGGGGGGGATGAGATGGGTATGCTGTTGTTTCCAGGAAGATCAGCATTTTGGGAGAATATGTAGGGGCCCACAGACTGGTTCCCTTGCCAAGTCTAGACCCGTAGACTAATGATCATGCAATACAGTCAAGCCATTCCTCTGAATTAGGGTGCTGAAGTACTTCCAGGCGTTTGGGGCTACAAAATGTTTCCTTACTATTTTCCAAACAGATTGATGCTTCCAGGGGTTAGAAGTCTCAAAAATTTGAAGGACCACAGATTCTTCACCTCTACTTCAATACTGCCCTAATTAGGAAAGTACTGAATAATGCCAGTGCTTCCCTGCAAGAGGTTAAGACCACCCAAGGAGTGCGTCAAAGCTGTTGACTCATTGTTTTTCAAAGCACATATCTACAATGATCTGATATATTACTTTCATTCATGTTTCATGGTTATAACTTCCTCCAAAGAGTTCTGTGAACTGTAGCCTGATGAGCCAGCTGTGGTACTGTCAATGCTGTTATGTGTATATGTGTGTCTGTGTTTGAGCTTTCAAGTCACTTGTTGACTTTTGGTGACCTCATGAATTTCTTAGGCAAGAAAAACTCAGGGGTGGTTTGCCATTTCCTTCCTCTGAAATACAGCTTTGGAATTCCTTGGCATCCTCCCATTCAAGTACTAACCAGAGTTGATCCTGCTTAGTTTCCAAGACCAGGCAGGATTTGGGGTATTTGGTGGTATCTAGGCCTTTAGCAATCCTGAGTCTCCATCAAATAAATATAGAATGCCAGGGAAAGGAAATGAGTGGTTATCAGTATAATTCTTAGCATAGTTCCAAAAAGCAAAGCACTTAGTTAATTATTGCAACTACTATATAATTTAGGCCAAAATTATGAATCCTAGGAGAGTTCAAAGTAAAGCTAATATTTGAATCCAAGACTTCAAGTTCGCATACCAATAAGATAGTACTGCTCATAGTGGTACCTGGACTAGTCCCAGTCCCCAAGAGAGTGAGTTTCCAGGAAAGAAAGAAACAACTGTAACCAGTAGGCACAAATATGTCTCTGGCACATTGAGGGAAAATAATTGCCAGTCACCACATCACATTTTCTAAGAAATGCTGCAGTGGGATATACCGTATCTGCTGTCCTGATTTTCAGTGCCACTGACTTCATTCTAAGGAGTAGAATACTTTATCCCAGGGTATGCAAAGCCATTTCAGTTTTCATACATATTCCTCAGCAAATATATTACTGAGATTCAGAAGTAACAATATGTATAATACACACAATTTTACATCATGACTGGAATGACTGTTCAAAGGTGCACTGTGTCCATCAATGCTTATGTTTTATTAATGGGTTGATAAATTCTGACAGTTCAATAACACAGGAGAGGAAACACAGACCATTTTGGCAATGAAATTAAACTGCTAGATTATGCCATTGAGAGGTCTACTGATAGCCCACGGGTTAAATACACAGTTCAAGTGGTAATGATGCCAGCTGTGGAAGGAGGGTGTGGGAAATAGGAAGAAGGAGGACAGAAGATATAAGAAATAGCAAAATGCCCTGCAAAATCAGCAACCTTCATTCCATTTCCAAAACTCTACTGAAACACAGCTGCAGAAAGGGATTTGGCCAGGAATCACATTGTATAAATATTTATTTTAAATAAAAAAGAACAGATTCTTGTGGGTTTTTTTCGGACTATATGGCCATGTTCTAGAGGCATTTCTTCTCATTCAATTAGGAGAAATGCCTCTAGAACATGGCCATATAGCCCGAAAAAACCCACAAGAACTGAGTGATTCCAGCCATGAAAGCCTTCGACAATACATTAAAAAAGAACAGAACTTGATACTGAGATGCAAGAAGCAGGGATGGGATGAGACGCATCCAGATACTTCTATCTAACTATAACCTGGCTGATTTGCAATCTTACTCTCTATCAAATCTGGCTGTAGGTATTATTTCAGAAACTTGCATTTCTGTCTAATTATTTGTATGACTTTCAGAAGACATCAACTTTGGAGACACTGGTATGACTATCTGTTTTCACACAAACAAGGGTTAAATTGAATTTTGGCTGGCAGAATGTGTCACCTTTGTGCTAGTTTCTTCTGTTTTGTATAACAACAACAACAACTTTATATTTATATCCTCCTACCATCTACCCAAAGGGACTCGGGGCGGCTTACAAGTGGGACCAAGCCCAATAACAACAAATTTAGACAAGTAAAAACACATTAAAATACAATAAACAGATGACAATCTAATTACACAATTAAAACAGTAAAATATAAAAACATCATTAAAATAAATCACAGTAAATCTCAATAATTAAAACCAGGACTATGGTACGCAGATCAAATTAGAGAAGACTGGGCATGGGCTTGTGCAAAAACAGATTATAGGGCCAGGGCTGGGATAAAGTGCTGAGATTCAATCTGACGGTCAATTAGGGCTGACCAATCATAGATAGGGGCCTAACCATTTTCAAATGCGCATTTGAACATCCAAGTTTTGAGGTCCCTGCAGAAGGTAGACAGTGTGGGTGCTTGCCTAATATCCCTGGGGAGAGAGTTCCAGAACCGGGGGGCCACCACTGATAAGGCCCTTTCTCTTGTCACCACCAACCATGCTTGTGACAGTGTTGGGAGTGAGAGAAGGGCCGCCCTGGCAGACCTTAGCACCTGCGCTGGTTCATAGGGGAAAATATGGTAGCAAAGATAGGCAGCACCCGAACCTATTAGGGCTTTGTAGGTGATGACCTGCGCTTTGAATTGGAACCGGAAACTTATTGGCAACCAGGGGAGCTGTTTTTAATATGGCTGTAATTCACTCCTTATAATTAGCTCCAGTTAGCAACTTGACTGCCAACCTTTGAACCAGCTGCAATTTCTGGGCCGTCTTCAATGGCAGGCCCACATAGAGTGCATTGCAGTAATCCAGTCTGGATGTAATTAAGGTGTGGACCACTATGGCTAAATCAGGTTTCTCAGGTATGGTCGCAGCTGGCGCACAAGTTTTAACTGTGCAAAGGCCCTCTGTTTAATTCTGAAAACATTAAAAACTGAAGCTTTTCTGTCCTTTTCTTGCACTGAAAATTTGCTTCCTGAACCAGTTATTTTACTTCCCCTAAATGAATAGGGCTGAATGGCCTTGGGCTGAGCAAAGTGTAGTCTTTCTGATGCCATCACATTGCGATTCGCATGTCTCCTAGTTAGCACAGGAAATGGTGAGACATGATGAGAGGTTCAGCTGCACAACAGCTTGAGGATTGCATTTTGCCCAACATTGACCAAACTGTAATGTATGCCTCAGCTAGAATAGGACCAATGGCCTTCTATAGGTATTGATTTAATCCAAGGGTCAGCATCATTCAGCCTCTTGTAAGATTGCAACTCCCAATATCAATGCTGGTTAGAGTTTCTGAGACTTGTAGTATCTGGAGGGTCTTATGATTCCTATCCTATAGCATTGATTTGAAGAGTATGATTGAGGCCTTTGTCCTGATAAGGAAATATCCACTTCTTTAGGAATGAACAGTCACCATACACCATACAAATTTTGCTGTAGCAACCCCCCTCAGAGATGCTTATTTCTGTTCCTTCACCTATATATGGTCATTCAATTGGGGCAAGAGTGGGTGGGTACAGGGGTGGGTGAAGGGTGGGGGGAGCTGCTTCTCTGCATGGGAAAGCCAGCAGGCAGCAAACCTCAGCCATGGCTTACTTATTGCCCATTAAAGGAAGTGTTTGGTTAATAAGAATGATCAACATCCTTGCTCTCCTCTTCCCTCCTCCTCTCTGTTCTTCCAAACACAAAGCTAGAATGGGAAAAAGAAAGAACATTCTGGAGGAGAAGGCATGGGATAAAGGCAAGATAGCATTGGTTGCTTTAATATTATGGATTCTATTTAAAAATCAAATCAGGATAACTCAACCTAGACTAGGAAAATTCTATACAAACATGCCTACTCATATGTCTCTTGAGATCAGTAATCCTTACCCCCAAGTAAATGGATATTGATGTACAGTAAATATTTTCCTCAGCTATCTCTGTTTAGAAAGGAATGTTTTAACTAGATCTTATTATGACCAATTTAAGAAAACAATGTATAGTAGGAGTGGGGATACCTCAGGTAGATATCCATGGTGTGAAAATAGGAGGTTGTGTGTGTGTGTGTGTGTGTGTGTGTGTGTGTGTGTGTGCATGTATGTATACCTCTGTATTCTATTCATTTATCTTTTTATTCTTAATGGTCCAGATTCTAGGTGGTTTACATAACTAAGTATACTTAATCACACTAAGTATACTTAATTAAGTTGCGTCTTCTAGCCCACTCTCCAAATCCTGATTTACTGAGTAGCAGCTGCTGCGAATGACAAATATCTGTTCTCCTCTCATTCAGGACACAGCAGATTTGCTCTTAAATATATAAAATAAGAATGTAAAACTGAAAGAATTCAGGCATTTTGCACCTATTCTGATTTAAGATGTATCTATTTTGGCCATTAAAAGACCCATAGCTACTGTCAGGTATATCCAAGTTAATTTTAAATGATTAATTGTACGTTTACTTCTTATTCCATTGTATTTTAATCTTTGTACCATGTATTTTAATATATGTATTTTAAAGAAATATATGTATCTTATTGTGTGCATTTTATAGTGATGTGTTTTAACTGTGTTTTGCACCACCTTGAGTCATGAGGAGAGCAAGTAACAAATAAATTTTATTATTATTATTATTATTATTATTATAGTTTATTAGTTTATTTTTTGTTATTATATGTCTATTAGTTGTTTTTTTCAGGTATGTTCACTTTTTTGTGATTGGAGTCCACCCTGAGTCCCTTCGAGGAGATAGGGCAGAATATAATAAAATTGGGTTGTTATTATTATTATTATTATTATTATTATTGGATCAGGAACATGTGACCCTTCAAATGTTATTGGATTACAGCTCTCATCAGCCCTAGCCAAGATAGTGAAATACTGAGAAATTCTGGAAAATGCTTCTCTGCTTGTAAATACTTAGACAAATGCTATGCAAAATTCTCATGTGTTCAGTTTGCACAAAAACAGCTTTTTATTATGAAAACAACATCATAGTGCAAAACAACCAAATGTTAATTGCAATTTGGGGCTTACTACTTACAAATGTGTATCTGATTGCTTTGCACTGAGAACAGCTTTTCTGCAGATATATTATTTTCCAGAACAGAAAAGGTTGGGTTTTTGTATGTGCAAACCAACTACACGAGAATGTTGCATAAAATAAGTCTAATTACAGCAGTTTGTGCACAGGAAATTGGGACATGATACTTGATCTAGCAATTTTTTTCCTGTTGCAAAGCCTTCAAAAGCTCAATTACTTGTTTTTTTTCTTTGAGAAGAAAATTATTGAAATACATTCCTCTACTGCTTTAAAATTGAGGGCATTTATAAAACTCCCAACTGCACACAGAGTCCTGTTTATGTATACAGGCGTACACAAGATGCCCCCATGACATGAAGCACTCCCTTTTTTGCAGGGCTCCCTGTGACTTTGAGTAATGTGCATATAGACCAGTGGTTCTCAACGTTTTGCCCTCCAGATATTTTAGATGTCAACAGCCAAAATCCTCTTTGATTGGGCATGGGGGCTGAGCCTTTAGGGAGCAGAAGTCTAAAATATCTGGAGAACTAAAGGTTGGGAGTCACTGATGCACAGAACCTTACCAACAGAGCAAAGGCACATGGATGAAAAAGCCTGCTCCATTCTAATATATTTATTCCTTGTGGTTTCTTGAAGAAGGGAAAATAAAATAAAATAAAAAGAAGCTAAATAAAATAAAAAGAAGCTGTCTCTTCAATGAAAATCATCACTGGTGGTCAGGTTTTATATCTCATCTTGGCAGCTACTGTCTTTACACAAGCAGGAAGCTCTGACCTTTCAAAATGCCACCTTGGGGACTTCCTTTTCTCAGTCCCCTCCTGACCCTTGCCAACAGATAGATATAGACAGCAAAAGAGAGAACAAACCTCTCCAGGGGGGCTGCTGACGTGACTGTGCCTCTCTTGGGAATGGACCCAAGAAGCCATTTCCTCTGTCCTAGGAATGTGATGTCTAAACTAAGCAAGAGATGTCACTCCCAGGCCTACCAGTTCACATGACCCAGAATGGGACCCAGCCTCCCCTCTTCTGGTTTGTGATCATGCAAGGAAAAGGGATGCTGCTTCAAACTAAGTTGCATTGCAATAACCTCACATCAAAAGACAGAAAACAATGTGTAGTGTGAATATTTTGGACAAGGTTCAAAATTGGCCAACTTTTAAAATGTTTATTCACAAAAATACAAATTGCATTCTGTATGGGGTGGTGGTAATGAGGAATGATGTCTCTGAGATACATACATACATACATTGCCTACATGTATTCCAGTAGACACATGGGCTTTACCAAGCTATTATTTGCATGAGGTGCTGCTCGTGTGGATTATTGAAAGAGAACCATTCTAAGATGCAGCACTTTATACTGCAATCCTCCATGGCTCAATGTAGTGTAGTAGTTCTGCATGCAAAACTATACTACACTGAGCCATGTAGCAAACCCTAGATCTACTATAAAGCTCCTGAAGCCCCACCATCTACTGGCATTTGTGCCTGGAGGAGACTGGGTTGCAAAAGCATCTGGCTATGTTCCTGGCATGAAGCTGATGTTTGTTGTGGTGGCCTCGAAATGGCTGATGGTAAAGCCAGACAAATGGATGTGGCTTCCCACCAGCCTTTTCGCAGCCATCACTGCTTTGCATTACATTTGACAGCAAATTCATTTTTTGTAATGCACACCTTCAAAATTACGGTGCATATTACATTCAATAGCACATTATACTAGAGTAAATATGGCAAATTAGTTTACCATGTTAATGTAACACCAGACAGTGTAATAAAATTAGTCCGGTAGCTTGGCATCAGTGGAGCTGACTGTTACATGAGTAGTTAGTTACAAGCAAGGAACTGCATGTAGGCTTCTTCTTCTGACTCAGAACAAGCTCTCATTTCTTAGTTTAGACCAACAGTTTCCATAGCACCATTTTCTACCTGAAATATGTGCTGAGAAGTGGATTGACATGGTCAAAAAAATATGTGGAACAGCCAATTTAGTATTATTGTCAAATGTTCAAAAGAAAGACTAAGCAGAAAACAAGAGAAATAAATAGGATTCCCAGATCTTGGGACCAAGAATATCTTCTTTGATCCTCAGGGTGTGTGGGAATGAACCTCAGGGCAGGAGCACTTTCTTGAAAGAGATACATTATGCAAAAAAATTTTTTTAAAAAAAAATGTGAATCCTATCATCTATATCAGAGTTTCTTAAACTGTGGGTCCCGACTAGGCTTGTGCATTCTGGGTAAGTCGCAATTTGTTTCGGTGTCCTAGATTTCGGTGGGGGCACTGATCCATTTTTTTGGGAGGCTCTGGAATTTAGGAGGGCAGATATCTGTTTTTGCTCTGGGGTGCCGAAAGATTTGTTTTATAGCTGACCCATTATGACAAGGGGCTTCCCAGGCTCCACTTCCCATCATTTTAGGCATTTAAGCTGTTCCTACTCTAGACGAGAGGCGTTGCAAGCACTGGCATGCACACTTTCTCTCCCAGGCCTACACCACACCATGTACTCTTTCCAAGGCATTTAAAGGAAGCTTCTTAAAACTGTTTCTACTCTAGAGGAGAGATGCTATAGGCAGGTACTCATGCTTTTAGGAGGCATCTTACTTGTTTCTGCTCTAGAGAAGAGGCGCTGCAGGCAGATGTGCGCACATTCTTTCCCGGGTTTGCACCACACCACACACTCTTTCCAAGGCATTTTAAAGAGGCTTCCCCACTTCCAGGTAAGAAAGGATGATGACCTCCTGGAGCTATTATGCTTCCTTTAAAAATCCCTCTTTTTCCTGGTATGCTTCAATCTCCTTTCTGCTTTGGGTTTAATGCTTCCTTACAGCTGTTTCTACTATCTATTCTAGAGGAGAGTTAACTGATAGCAGTTTTCAGGGAATGAGGGTTTTCTTTTTGTTTGCTGGGATTGATTTTAAAAAGACTAAACTGTTATGCCAAAAAGCAGAGGAGGAGCCAAGATCAGCTCCCGCTTGTTTTTGTTGCAGATGGTTTTTTGTACCAGGAGAACCCTTACTGTTACGTGCTCCCGAAGGTATAGAAGGAAAACAGATCTTCACACTAGTCTAGTCCCGACCCCAAATGGTGCCCCCTTCATATAATGTTGGGATCCCAAGGAAATTTTCTGAACATTACCTAGCGACTGTTTTAGACAGTTACACGAATATGCTGGATTCTATTTACAGTGAACTCTGCAGAAGATGCTTCAGGTGCACTTCATAAAAAGGAAAATCGGTTTGCTTAGCAAGGCTTGCAAATGCCAATTTGTTATCACTTAATGTTTGATTTTTCTATTTATTTTATATACCAACGTACTTGGGGTCATGCAAAAACTTCTCAGGCCAAAGGAGATCCCAAGAGGAAAAGTCTAACAAGCCCTGATCTATACAACTGTGGTAGATGTTTAACAAAATCACCAGGAATTGTTCCTACTAACATCACCCTTAAAACATCACCAGGGCCTGCTTCTTGTGATATCACAAAGATCTAAAGTTGATTCTGAAAATTGTGCTGACCTGGCAATCTTAAAACTAAACAATATGGTAAAATGGAATAAGAGAGATCATGAGGATGGGGAGTTTATGTAGTAAGGGGTGATCTTGGCTAACAAGTTTTGAAGCAGAGGGTCTGGAAAGACAAGGCAGAGGGGAAGCTAACTGTTGTTCAGACTATATTCTGTTCGAAAATGCACTATCTCTTTGGAAATCTATTTATTTATTTATTATTTATTTATTTGGTTTACTTTTACCCCGCCCTTCTCACCCTGAAGGGGACTCAGGGCGGCTTACACATCCAAGGCACAATTCGATGCCCATAGCATACATCAATAATAAACAATAAAGCAAAATAACACAATTTAGCAAACAACAATACATTGCATCTAAACCCGTTAAAACCAATAAAACCAATAAAATTTCATACAAACCGATACAAACCACTTCTTCCTTATTGCTAGTCAATGTTCGCTATCTCATGGTTCAGAGTTTTCTTCCACATTTATCAGTCCACATATATCAGTCCTGCCGGTCCTAATTGCCTGGTTGTCCTATCTAGTTAGCAGATTGCCCGAAGGCCTGGTCCCACAACCACGTCTTTGCCTTCCTCCTAAAGGACAGGAGTGATGTCGATGCCCTGATATCCACTGGGAGTGAGTTCCACAGGTGGGGGGCCACCACTGAGAAGGCCCTGCTCCTCGTCCCCACCAGCCTTGCTTGGGAAAGTGGTGGAGTCGAGAGCAGGGCCCCCTCAGATGATCTTAAATTCCGTGGTGGGACGTAGAGGGAGATACGTTCGGACAGATACGCTAGACCGGAACCGTACAGGGTTTTATAGGTCAATACCAGCACCTTGAATTGGGCTCGGAACTGAACCGGCAGCCAGTGGAGCTGACACAGCAGAGGGGTGGTGTGCTCTCTGTATGTCGCCCCAGTGAGCAGCCTGGCTGCCGCTCGCTGGACCAGTTGAAGTTTCCGAACCGTCTTCAAGGGTAACCCCACGTAGAGCGCGTTGCAGTAGTCTATTCGGGATGTAACAAGAGCGTGGACCACTGTGGCCAGATCAGACTTCCCAAGGAACGGGCGCAACTGGTGCACAAGTTTTAATTGTGCAAAAGCTCTCCTGGCCACCGCTGAAACCTGGGGTTCCAGGCTCAGCGATGAGTCCAGGATCACTCCCAAGCTGCGAACCTGCGTCTTCAGGGGGAGTGTAACCCCGTCTAACACAGGCTGTAACCCTATTCCCTGTTTGGCCTTACGACTGACCAGTAGGACCTCTGTCTTGTCTGGATTCAGTTTCAATTTGTTAGCCATCATCCAGTCCGATACAGCAGCCAAACACCGATTCAAGGTCTGGACAGCCTCCTTGGTGACAGGTGAGAAGGAGTGACAGATCTGGACATCATCTGCATAGAGATAACATCTCAGTCCGAAACTCCGAATGATCTCCCCCAGCGGCTTCATGTAGATGTTGAACAACATTGGGGACAGAATTGAACCCTGTGGGACTCCACATGACAACGGCTGTGGGGCCGAACAGGTGTCACCCAGTAACACCTTCTGGGACCGTCCCTCAAGAAAGGACCGGAGCCACTGCAAAGCAGTACCTCCAAGTCCCATATCTCTGAGGCGTCCCAGAAGGATAATCTATATTGCTTTCAGTGACAAACTCGCATTGCACATGCCAAAGAAGATGGGAAGGCCTTTGTTTTACTCTTTCCAGAAATACCAGCTACAATAGTTCAACACTCATCACTGCTTCCTCTACTACAAAAGCAAGTTACAGAGATGGAAATTGAACCCACAATTCAATATAGGACAAAAATACAAGCAAGTTTTCTAGATTTAACTATGCACACTTACATCTTCTAGCTCATTCTGGCAACTTCAGGTTGGGATGACTTTCAGTTCTGAAGCAATAAGAAGGAGAGAGATGTTCTTAAATCTGGAATACGGGTCCTTTAGACCTTGAAGCTGAATCTGGATCTCTTGTGGTTCCAGTCCCCAGTTGCCCACACCACCCTCAACATCCCATTATCATTTAATAGCTTCCAACATTTAATGCCATTTTTTCTCTTTCTGATAAGTCTGCGATGTCACTTCCAAGACTATTAGAAGCTTCATGCTAAAATATTTTTGTATGTTGGGTTCCTTCCTACCCTTTTAGTGTAACGTGACCCTTAAGAACTTCTCTGAAATTGAATTTGGCCTTCAATCTTAAAGATGTTCCTAATATTTGATTTTAGGGTGTTGTTAATGTGCTATATTACACACACACACGCACACACGCACACACACTCTGCCCCACTGGTTTCGTAATGTGGTTTTACCCTCTGACTATTGTGCCTGGAATTCTCCTTGAGGAATAAACTGATTGCAGGGCAAGAGCTGCAGCGAGTAAAAATAAAAGAATATATGAAAAAATGGTAAAGTATAGAGTCAAAAGAGGCTATGAAGTTCAATCCCAGTAGTTAGCTGTCTAACCTCTTTTTGAAGACTGAGAAAGAGACCCTGCTACTTCTCTAGGCAAGTTGTTCCATTGCACAACTACGCTTACTATCAAGTATGATAAAGTAGTTTCAGCATTGGATTACAACTCTGGAAGACCAGGGTTCAAATCCTTGCTCAGCTATTAAATCCACTGGGTGACCTTGGGTAAATCATACTCTCCGCCTCAGAGGAAAGTGATGGCAAATCTCTTCTGAATAAATATTTTCAAGAAACCCTGTGATAGGGTCATTATAGTCACAAACTACCTGAAAGCAAACAACAACAACAAACTGACACCAGAAGAGTATAGGAATTCCACATTGATTAAAAGTGACAATGGCTGGAATCCTCAACATAAATTTGTGAGCACTTTACCAAGTAATGGAGGCACTAAGAACCCTATGGCTGAATTACAAAAATGTGCAATGGACCATGAACAAGAGTGCCTGTTGCACTTTGGGTTGCTTGTTGTGCATTGTGGGATAAATGTACATTGGGGACCAAAGTACATTAGTGTTTTGATCCATTAGTCTATTTGCCAGCTCTGCTCCAAGGTCACATAACAGTAGCCTTCTGCTGGACGTGGACATTATGCCATTATATTTTCCATAGATGCAAGTTGAATTATGAGAATACAATACTCCAACAGAATTCTGGCCTGGGTTCTTAACTTTAGACAACATTGGAGTTTCAATACCCCATCTCTTCATGTTCAACATCACATTTCTCAATACATGTGTACATATTCCATGAACACCAAAAGTGCAGGCACATAATACTGTATGACAAGCTATTTACAAAACCACCAATAACAGATGTCTTTCATCTCTAAGCAGAGAGTTTAGTTTTCAAAACAGATTGTCTGGTCATTGGAATTGTGCCCAAGCCAGCAGTTAGTGATTGCAGTGTGCAAGAAGAGATGGGAGCACAGGAGTGGAAGAGCAGAATACAGCAACATTTTTAACCTATTTGCAAACTGCCTTAACAGCATCATCCCCTGAAAACCCATTCTTTGTTCTTGGCCTTGTGATTTATCCCAGCCAAGCTCACTGAAAAGAAGCAGCAGCAGCTTGGAAGGCCTGGAGCTGCTCCATCCCCCAGGGCCTCTTGGCTGAGCCCCAGCATGGGAGATCTGGGCTGTTCAGCTCTAGGAATCTGCCATTTTGACCATAAAAGGGCAGGCATTTTCAGCTCCTGCTGGGAGGATGGGAAAGGAAAAGGCAGATCTATTTATAGTCTGTGTGAGGGTCTGGGCCTGAACTCGAGGTTAATCAGCCTGAGACTGTGGGACTAGATTGGGATCTTGCTTTGTTTTCTCATAAGCATTTTATTTGAAAACCAAACCCTGGGGGCAAAAGAGAAGGCTGCTAAACAGTGCTCTCTAACCTCATCTTCCCTTCTCCTCCTGAATCCCTTGCTTCCCAAAGTAGTTGCATTTCATACTTCAACATTGGCATAGGAATACAAAGTACATCTGGTTCCCATCAGCTGTGAAATATATGTATGTATACAATTCAGCAAATGTGGGTCTTTGAAATACTTAGAACAGCTCACCCTCACTTCCTCTGGATTCTTTTCTTAATAGCTGATATTTAGTATTTTAATTGTACACACACAACCTTAGGATGCTGATGTAATGCACATTGTTTTATGCTTATTCACAAAGTACTATTCCAAGTGAGCCTGCAGTAAAAAGAGGACTCTGGATGTTTGTTACAGAGAGCTATCTAACATGAAACGTTATTCCACAAATGGCTAGCTGAGGGAAGTAAGTTGGTAGTAAAGGTTTTTGTAGCCCAAGAGCACATCTATACCAGTTATCCTGAAGGGTGTGTGAATCAGCTCCCTGGCAGCTAAATAATGTATGGAGCTGATTTAACATGGGGAAAGGCCACCTTGAACACAGCCTTGAGTCAAAATTGCAGTTTGCTCTGAATTCTCCCCAAGAATCTGGAGCAAATAACAACTTTGAGCCCCTGTAAGCAGTTCACCTGGTTCTGAAATGGTATAGGTTTCAACTGTTCCATGGCCATTCAGTATTTCCTGGGTTTGGGTGGCCTCAGGACATGGGATAGTATTCACGGCCCCACCCCATCCTCATTTTCATTATCATGATGGCCAGCAGGCATAACATGGTTAGTATGGTCACTCATTGCCTAGATCAGTGGTTCCCAACCTTTTTTTTTACTAGGGACCACTTGATCAGGGACCATTCTCCAACATTAGTACCAAAAACGTTACGAATCAATTTTTTGGTCAACTTTAGATTCGGTTTGGTTATTTGGGGTGCTGATTCAGAAAATTGCATTGGATAGACCACATCAGATCTAGTTTCTGATACAGAACATATGCCATCCAGTAGTTGCCATCTGCTTGCCCACAAGAAAACCATATTTAATAAACTAGGGCTGATGTGGTAGTAGTAATCTTTCATGGGTAGTCAGCCTCTCCCCACCTGACATCCCCGTTGCCTCAGCACTATAAGAGGGTTTTGCAAGAGCAGTCACTCTCATTGCTGAGTGGTTTTAAGGCAACAGTGTAGTTATGGTGAGGCCACAGACCCCATTTTCATTCTTGTGGACACTGGTGGTCCATGGGCCACAGGTAGGGAACCACTGGCCTAAGTGAGCAAAGAAAGAAGATGGAGAGGAGGGAGCAATTCCACTGCTATTCCTTCCCATGTTGCTCTGTTGCCCCACCTATTGTCACTCCAAGCAGCAACCTAAACCCTTTTGCTCATAACAATTGTTGGAAAAACACCAGTAAAGGAGGAAAGAGTTAATAGGGCGTTCCAAGCCCTTCTGTCAACATCCATCTTACTGGACCCTGGGATAGTTGCAAGATTACATTCACACTGACTCAAGTTCTCAAGACATTTTCCCATCCAGCATTAGGGACTGGTATAATTTCCCAGAGGACCCTTTCCTTCCAAGTCATATAGACTGCTGAGCCATACTTCATTCCAAAAGAGTTTCAGGACAATCCGTCATGGCTTCATCCTCCCATGGGGCCCTAGAAGAAGACTTGATCTGAGCCGGGTGAGGTGGGGGTGGGGAAGTTAACCAAATGGAGTGTTTATTTTTCCATAGACCCTTGTGGGTACAATTCATGACAGGGTTTGATAAGGATAAGACTGTATCAGAAGAGAACCCATGCTTCATGCCTTTGGATGCAGTACATATTTACTTTCCCCCGTCCCCCTGCATGTAAATGCTCTAGTCTGTTTAGATAAGTTGTGGATTAATAGGTGCCCTTTAACCTCATGCAGTCCCTTTCCTCCTTATATCTTTGACTGCTGGATTTGCATTTATAAGCAGATGTGACAGCAAGGCTATCCTGTCTTAATCATGTATAAGTAACAAATGCCATGTAGACATTGTTCCTCCTCCCTGGACAGCCATTCTTTCACACTGCACAGTTACAACACAACGGTTGCATTTTAATTTCAGTGACAACATTTTATGAAATCCTGGGATTTGTAGTTTTTTCAGAGGCAGCAGGGAACTTTCTGGCTTGGGATTCTAAACTACAGCTTCTAAGATTCTATACGCTGAAACTATGTTAGTTCAAGTGGAATCACAGTTCTATCATTATGTAGTGCAAAGGGGCTCCAAATGTCTATTCTTCTTTGCAATCTGAAGACTAAAGCCAGCTCATTTACTCATTTATGTTCTGTGTCCCAGAACTCTTGCCAGAAGCCAGAACTCACACTGATCCTGGGAGCAAAATGTTCTAACTGTATTTGTTTATTTAATTAAATGTTTGATTGATTGTTTGTCTTTTGCTCAGGGCTGGGTAGCTTCCACCTTAACTAAAAATAAATTTCGATAATATAGAATATATGTATGTGTGTGGAAAAAAAAACTGAATTCATTAAAAATAAAAAACCCCAGATTTTATCAGATCAGTCATGATAAATAAAGTGGGATCAAATTGCTACAGTTGCATGGAGTGGGAGAGACCCTAGACTTTCCATGCTGATTACTGTTGTGTTCCTTGAAGTTGTTTCTGATTTATGGTGAACCTAAGGGTGGGTTTCTGAGGCTGAGAGTATGTGATTCTGTCAAGGTCACCCAGTGAGTTTTATGGCTGTGCAGAAAATTGAACCCTGGTCTATAGGAAAGTAAACATAAATAAATATCCTTAAGTGCCCTATAGCCATAAATTGTATGCTCATGTTTTTACAGATGGACATTTCAGATTGCAGTGGCATAAGCAGCATCTTCCTCCTCTTCTCCACGACCACACTTTCCCAAAGCTCTGACCCCAAATAGAATAGGATGCAGCATCCAAAAAGCATTAAGCAGTAGAAATGTGCATGCTAGCAGTGACAGATTCTCACTCTTGAAGGGTAATAGCAAATCTGGCCAGCATATCCTGCTTTGTGTTGTGAAGAAGCAGAACTTAGCCTAGATTTCTGCAAGAACATGTTTCTTGGCTTTTTCCTTAAGATCCAGCTAATCTCATCCAATACTTGGGGAAAAGGTATACTTCTGAATCACAACTCCCAGAAGACCTCTACCACGACTGTCTGGAGTTGGGGAATTGCAGTCCCTCAAAAAAAAATCTAGGCTCTAAATTTTGTTAATATAGGTAAAGGTAGTCCCCTGACATTAAGTCCAGTCATGTCTGACTCTGGGGTGTGGTGCTCATCTCCATTTCTAAGCCGAAGAGCCAGCGTTGTCTGTAGACACCTCCAAGGTCATGTGGCTGGCATGACTGCATGGAGCGCTGTTAATATACTGACCAAGAAAGTTGGAGAACAAGGACCTCCAACAGGGAATTGTCTGTATGGATTAATGGCCATGGGTCTGTGCCTTTCCTTGTGCTGCTGTAGAGCTGGCATCACTTAGTGAGATCATTGGAAGCGTAATGTTACATGGATCAATTCTGGCATGCTATTGAAGCACTGTTTTTTTCCAAAAGTTCATTCATTTGCTGAGGACTGCTCTTGAGCATCAGGAAATACCATTCGGGTAAAACAGTCAATGTTCCCAGGAGGGGCTGTGGCTCATTATGCCCTCAGATCAATGTTATTGAAAAACTGATGTTTTGATATAGGTACAATGATTCCTCTTAATGTAGCACACCAGTCACTCCCATGTTGATTGCCCTTGAGCTGTTTCACTTAACCTTGAATCACCCAAAGTAGTGGTCAGCTGAAATGATCTAAGTTATTTTATTTATTTATTTACCACACTTGTACCTCGCCCATCTCAAACCTGAGGGGAACTCCGAGCGGCCTTACAAAGGCAACAATTCGATGCCACATATAGATATACATATTGATAATTAAACAAATGCATTAAAATCCAGAACAATTAAACATCAAACATTAAAACATCACTTAAAACCACACAATCCAAATCCTACTCCAGGGCCGATCCAAGTTGTCATTATGCTATTTTGTAAACACTTATTGCACTGCTCCAATTTACCAATTGAAAGCTTGGTCCCAAAGCCATGTTTTTAGTTTTTTTCCTGAAGGTCAGGAGGGAGGAGGCCGATCTAATTTCACTAGGGAGTTCCACAGCTGAGGGGCCACCACTAAGAAGACCCTGTCTCTCATCCCCACCAGTTGTGCTTGTGATGGGGGTGGAACCGAGAGCCGGGTCTCCCCCAGTGATCTTAGCCTCTGAGGTGGATCATAGTGGGAAATACATTCGGATAGGTAAGCTGGGCCAGAAGAGCTGTGTAGGCTAAAGCCAGTACTTTGAAGTGTGCTCAGTAGCAGACTGGCGGCCAGTTACATCAGCACAATGAATCTTTGGATGGTATTCCTTTATTCAGTGTCTTTGGAGCCATAGTCTTTGGAAGAATCATCAGCCAGGTATGAGGCAGAGGGAGAATGCGAGGCAAAAATTTACAGCAGAATCTGACTCAAGAATAAGTTTCTCTGGGGCCTATGCAATTTACTCCCAAGTAACGAGGCGTAAGCCTCATATACATTGAAGGTTTGCAATTGTAGTAACTAAACATGGGTGGGGACATTTGCACACTATTTTGAGTATTAAAGCAAATATTGCAAGTTCTTGTGCCTGTCAGTTGCAATATATTATTGTTTTCACAACTCCACCAATATTGAAAGATACAATTCTAGCAATGGCAATAATTCATATCAAATAAAGATACTTTCTATATTCAGAAACAATATATTTATTTACTTCCCTTGTTCCTAAAATGAGCCACACACTCCACAGGGGACAATTTGATTTTTAAGATTATCAGCCGCAAGAAAATTAATGTCAGGTGACAGGATATTCTCGCATATTCTTACCAAATACACGCAATCAGGTTGGACACAACTTACCCTGAATTCAATGCAAATTACTCAAATTAATTCATTCTTTTATTTTTCTGTTTTAGGGATGCCATGTTTTTTGGAAACTTGTTTAGATCAAGTTTGCCTTCTAGGCTTTCTCCATGCAAATCAGAGTTCACTCTTAGAATAATAAGAATTATCTGTCACTGGGAGGGGGAGTGCAATCAGGATTTTAGAGATGTGTAGATGGGTCATTGCAAAAAAAAAAAAGGCTGGGAACCACTGATTTACTAGGGGGTGGCTATGCTTTGCTCAACTTAATAGCTTTATCATTGCTGTTGGAACAGATGGAGAGGGAACCTCTGACCCATCCAAAGTTTTGTACGATAACTCCCGCAGTCCCACACACCAGGCATACCAGGAAGGCTTGTAGTTATTATAAGCTAAAATAGCTATAAAGCCAAAGACTCCTTAACCCCACAGTTTAGGAGGGTGCTTTTCATTTTCAGGAGAGGGGGCAAAATCCTATTGGAGAATAGATCAGCTGAATCAATGAAATTTACCAATGTTTTGTCTCATTATGCACTACTTGATTTAATGGGTCTGTTCTAGTTGGGTTACTGGCTGGATACAGAGTGCTATCTCTTTTTCCCCAAATAAATATGGATTATTGTGGTGGGAGTCTGGGCAATAACTACACTAATAAAGTACTTCTCAAGCTAGGAAGTATGGCATGACTAACAATTATTTTTTCCCAACACCCCAGGAACCATGGCTATAATTGTGGCCATTGCTTGCAAGTGTTTCTTTCTTTTCTGATACATGACATGGACTAACAGCTAATGGTCTGGGGACCAAGACTGGTCCATGGTCTACCATGTTAATACATCTAAGAATTAGGGTTTATTCTGTAGTTTTATGTTCAATTTGTCTAGAAAGATGCATAATGGTAGTAACAAGGTCCTGCAAAAAGAGAATTTAAAGATGTGTTAGGAAATGGTCTAATACTTATCATGCTTGTGAGGTTTTCCCTTTATATGTGGGATTGCTTAGTGTCACCCTTGAAAGATATTTGTTCCCCTATAGCTCTGTAGGAAGAAATTATTATCAGAATGAACAGTGCCAATGGCCATAAGAAAGAAAAATAATAAATATCCCTTTGAGCCATGAAGACATTGAAAGCTCTTTTCTAATCACCTTCTTTTCTATATTTCACTCAGGCATACCTGCTGGAGGAAGCTGCTGCCTGGATGACAACTGAAAGCTTTCTGATGGACAATGGACAGCCAGTCCTGAGCAGAAGAGGCATAGAAATACAGATAACAGGCTAGCGCCATTTGCTAGTTCGCAGTGAAATCATGCATGCCCTCTCCATGAAAGCTTGCTTTTAGCCATTTTTATTTTGTGTCTTTTAGTAGGCTTATTAAGTCAGGGTATCTTTGCAAATATATCCATTAACAAAATGCAATAGGTGATTATGAATACAATATGTTGTTGAAGGCAGTAGAAAAAAACAAGCTACATCTTGGTCAGGACATAAAATGGCTTAAACATACCAAAGTTTGTAAACCTGCAAGAATCCATGGTTTCATTGTGTTTGTAACTGGGTAAAAATCCATGGGCCACATGGCCAGACAGGTCTGAACACAGCAAACCAGAATTCAGAAACCATTGACTTCATCACACTGAACTGGAGAAAATGAGTGAAAGCGGGGGAAAGGGTGGCATTTCATGGGATTCTGTCTTTCAAGAAGACGAGGAATTTGCCCACACCCATCACACTAAAGACCTTTCCACATGGGGCAAAACCTCCCTGTTTTGTCACTTTATTTCACAACTTGGATGGGGTCCACCATGCACCATCACATGATGCATGGCAGTTACCACTCACTTTCCTCCAACGGCGCTACCTGCACTTTTCTTTCCAAATCCCTGTATGATGGCAGAAAGGGTAGTGAGACAGCATGCAATGCCACCCTTTCGGCCATCTGATGGGGGAAAGGGTGCTTTCCTACCCCCATCATTTGATGAGGGGAGGAGGGAGGGCATGCAGGGAGGGTGCACAAGGTCGTAGGGTCACCTGCTCCAGCTTCTATCTCAACCATCTATTTAAGTTCCATCACATGAGCAGGCAATCTTGCATTTCAAGGATACCAGCACACTTTTTAAAACAAGCATCCTTTATGCCAGCCCTGCTTTCAAACCCCTTAGACTGAAACAGAAGCACCTTTCTGAAGGTGGCACTGAGGACGTTTGCAATGAAGACCCATGACTGAAACAGAAGTGCATTTCTTAAAGCAGCACTTTCCCTGAGGTTCTTTGCACTGAAATTTCCTCCTATTGTCCCTCCACATCACCCCAGATTGTAGGAAGTGGTCTTAAATAACTCTTATCTTTCCCAAAGTCTTAGCACTGGTGATCTGGAGAAATGGGCATTTCGGCTCCTCCCATACACCGCATCCTCGTTTCAGTGGGCAATAAAAGTGGGCAACAGTGATTAACATCACACTAGGAAATTGGCCATTTGGCCTATTTCTATGCAAGGAAATTTAAAAATAAGTCATTTGCCAATTGACTCAGGAATTGTTGGAGAAACCCAACACTTTACAAAATACCTCACCCCCACAGTTGAATCCTGCATCCTGTGAAGGGCACAGTGGGTTGCCATTTCTTAAATGTGTAGAAATGCTGATTTTATGGTGTGTGATGAAGTCACATGACTGTCCAGCACAAGAGCTCATTAATGAATACCTCACTGTACTACAAATCCCAGCATCCAGAAGCATTGGGTATGCTATAGCTGTGTGATGTAGACAGCTTCTGTATCATGTGAGACCTCTCTGAAATCAGTTGATCATCTGATTGATATTTCAAGGATAGCAGCCCAAAGCACAACACTCAGGGCGGCTTTAGAGACAAGCTGATATTCAAGCCAAAAGCAGAGAGCAGGAAGATGCGTGTTTCCCCCCCTTCTCTACCAATTCCATTGTAATAACATCTCCTAAACAATCTTAAGAATTATAGTTTGCTGGTGGGAATGATTGTCAAGCCCATTTAAGTTTATAGTTCAGAAGAGTCACATCATGGTCAAATTCCAACACAGAAAAAGTATGTGTAAGTTCATTCTAAGTATATGTAAGTTCATTCTAAGCCATGATCTGAGCTTAATTTTGGATTGTGAACAGTATAATATACATTCCATTCTCCAAAAACTTCTCTGAGGAACGTTGTAGATGCTATGATTCAGCGATGACTCTAAAATCCTGATTTTCGTTTTTCTTTTTATGCTGGCTGAGATTTATCTCCCTTGGAAACTATTTGGGCAATGACGTCTTGTCCTTTAGTTCAGCCTGTCCCTTTGACTCATTGTGGCTAATTCCCAAACTTGGCTATCATTTTTGATTTCCCATCCCGAATCTATTCTCAGTTTGGAAATAATGTTATGTTTGGCAGAGTTTCCGAAACACAAATCTGGGCTTTTGGTAAGCTTTTAAAGTGATCTCAAGTCTTGAGAAGTCATTTTCTTCTACCTTTCTCTTAGGCATTGATGTGGAGCTTCCAAGAGGCCCAGGTTGTATTCAAAACCTAGCAAAAATATATATTCAGTATATACTACATACGGCACAGAGCTTTTAAATATAAGGTTATTTGTAAATGTCAGGGAAAGGGGATGCATCCATTTTGGAGAAGAGTATATTTTTCAATCTGAAATAAGGGTATTTGGAAAGGTTCTTGGTCTCAGTTGGACTTCTGATGGAAAGTATTTGGCATACATGTTATCCATTGCTGCTTTGTAGAATCTGGTGAATGCTGCCAAAGAAAGAAAGAAAGAAGCAAGGAAGGAAAGGGAAAGAAAAAGGAAAGAAGAAAGGGAAGAAAGGAAGAAAAGAAAGAAAGGAAGAAAGGAAGGGGAAGGGGAAGGAAAGTTAAGTTAAGTTCTGTCATTTTTTCTCAGCCATCAAAAATTGGGTTTTTACCTCCTCCTTCCTTTTATTTAACAGCATGTGAAATGAGCACCATGTTCTTTTTGGAAAGATCCTTTAATGGCCTTGCTCCCACCTCTCATCTGAAGTTAGCTGCACAACATCTCCTTTATGTCCCACAATGCACACCTCTCCCTGCAGTTTGTCTGGAGAGAGTGCTGATGCATGATAGATCCTGTGGACTGTGCATGGAGCAGACAAAGGGCAAAGACAGACTGCCAAGGAGCCAGATGAAGTTCCAGCCCCTGGAGCTGCCATCTGCTTCTTGTCAGGTTGTTGTGAAATGCTTGTTCCTGGCTGTCTGATGACGGAGGTTGCTGGACAGCAGCAGAAGGATGTGGTTATGACAGATGCTCTGTTTGCTGTGCTTCATGACTAGTTGGGATCACACAGAATGTTAGCTCTTGCTTGGGGAAGCCACAGCTTGATCTCCCGCTCACTTCTTTCCTCAGCACATGTCCGTCAAACTGTCATCCTTATAGGGGAAATAGGGAGACTTAATAAATAAATAAATAAATAATAATAATAATAATAATAATAAACTTTATTTATACCCCGCCACCATCTCCCCCAATGGGAACTCGGGGCAGCTTACATGAGGCCAAGCCCGAACAACAAATTACAGCAAAATAAAACCAAAAACACAAACAACAGACTTCGCACTATAGGCCAGATTCATACATCTATGGCATTGAAGTTAAGCCACAAGAACTGCCACAAATACATTAAATTTGGTCTCTATTCGTGAAGGCACCTCACAACTGTTTCTAGGACTGAAACCACCCTACAGAATAGTATGACACCATATTTAGTGCCATGGCTCAACGTGAAGTATTTCTGTGATTTGTAATTTCTGTCAGAGTGTTCTGTTGCCACCACAAATCACACATTCCAGGATTCCATAGAATGGAACCAAAGCAGTTAAAGTGCCATTAAACTGCTATAATTCTTAAAATTAGATGATCTGTTGGTCTCTCTGATAGGGAGAAAGGGAAGAGGGTCTGAATATTAGGTTTTTGATGAAGGGCCAAACTGGATGATAAAAGGAATGCATATCTATAGTGATTAACATATTTTTTCCTCCACTGATGACCCATCAATCATATTTGAGAAATAAGTGTGTGTTTGCTTGTTAATATCCAATCACAAAAGGAAGCATAGTTAAATTATAGAAGTGAGAAAAAGCAAGCTCTGTGAAAACAGAGATCTTCTGTGACTTGAGGAAGCTTCTTAATACACATTAAGCATGCTGCCTTCTTTGTCCCTTAGGTTTCTACCTGCCTCCTAATTGAGTCTGGACCTTTCTTTCCAAGATAATTTGACCACTATATAATTGTAGGTTAATACTGAAACTACATAATTGTTCATGTTAACACTGAATTCGCCACAGTGGTTTCTGCACTATTCTACAGATCCCAAAATGCCTGAAATTCTTGCCTGGGGTAAAGCCACTAAGTACCTTAGTAGCTAATTCAATAAATGATATCCATACAAAAGAACAATCCACATTATGTTTAAATGGACTTAAAGTGTTCAAATTAGAAAATGTATTGGGTTATTACATGGGGGATATGACATTTTGGCAATTCCACACAACTTGTAAGCTAGAAAAACAAAAACAACACAGCTATATGACAAGTGAATTATCTAGTAGTAGATGTTGATTTATTGACCTCTGAACGTCTGCTGAAAGGCACAAAAGCAAATAACGAAGCGTACTACCTCAGTCAGCTCCAAAACCTAGAGCAGCTCTTATCTTTTATTGCAATCTACAGTATCTACAGGAGCAGAATAAAATACATCCATTCACCTAGCTGTACATCACTGGATGCAGGAACACATAGTTATCTGATTTCTGTGGAAATAAATACATTACTGGATACTGCATAATAATGTTCTTAAACATGTTGGGATGCCTGAATAAAGTAAGATCTGTTCAGAAACATTGGTTCTCCTAAGGGTGGAGAAATCTGTGGAACTTATTCAGTGAAATATTATAGCAGAATATTACCATCCCTAGAACATCCTCTGCTGCTCTCAAGCAACCTATGACAAACATTTGTCTTTATAACTTTCCTTGGTGACATAAACTTTGAAAGATTGTAGTTGTTCTTTCTTCATTGTAACCCCCTTACTTCCCCTCTATAGCTTTTACAGGAAGACTGCTGGATGGATGGATACAAGAACTCCTTCAATGTCTCCCAGCCCAAGGTGCAGTGCTGCATCTCTGGTCAGTTGTGAGTCTGAGATGAAGCACTGTAGCTCGGGAAGGGAGGAACGAAGCAACGAACAGTGCCAGCCTCACCTCTCTTTTGCCAGGCCACATGGAATGGGAGAGCCTAGACAGGTATGTCTTCCAAATTAGAGGACACAGCTCTTCAGCTAGAATGATATACATATATACTCATGTACAAGTTGACTTCCTGTATAAGTCAAGGCCAGACTTTGGGGCCAAATGTATGGATTTTGATAAGACCTTTGAATTAATCAAAGGTCATTCCATACAGAATGCCACCTCAAAGGGTCTGCTGACCATGGCTGCCATGGCTATTTCCGTGCCCAGGTATTCAAAAAGGTCAGAAGCAATACCATGCCAGAGAGGGTAGAGGGAGCCAGTACTTATTTTTGGTTTTTTTGAAGCCAACTAAGCCCGTGCTGTTTACCACTTGTCTCAGGGAAGGTGATCATTCCTTTTTTATAATGACAGTTAAGGTATAGTACTCACCTGTTAGTAAGTCAACGCAGGTTTCAGAGGTTGATTTTCTGATTAAAATTTCTAGACTTATACATGAGTATATAGGATAACATCAGTGACTGTGAGGAGCAAAATGAAGAGAAACAACAGAATAGGCTGCAAGCAGCAGGAAGCCTCTAGTACTGGCCACTCAGATAATCAATTCCTCAGAGTGACCATGTCTCCAATCAGTACCAAACTTTTTCATGGGCCAAGTGCTTCTTGTTGCCCAAGAAAGAGAGCTTACCAATGAGAAAATGTATGTCTTCCTCACTGCTTTGTACATCAGTCATATAAAGCATTGGTTCTTCAGTCCAGCTACAAGGCAGGTGGATGAGAAAGAGAAAGCCTTTTAGAAGAAGCAATGCACCTTTATATACATTCCAGGATAGTGTCTGCATGTAGAGAATATGCAGATTATGCAGATACTCCCTCTTAAATAGGAGGTGATTGATTATTCATAGATAATTCTTGCTTAAGAAAATTAATTCAATAGATTGACACCAGGTGGGGAGGAGATAGGGTGCTCACATGCCTCCTCCACTGGTAGACAGGTGTGCACTTTTCCATTCAAGGCCTGTTTCAGCTGTATCACACTATAAAATCTCAGTTGAGAGAATCTCTTGATCTATTTTCTCTCAGACCAACCTTTACTGTGTCCTCGGGGTCCAGTTTTCCCAGGAATCCCTTAGATGATAAGAGGGGGATTCCTGGAAATACTGTTCTTGGGGTCACGGCTCAGCAACTGGTGATGGTCTGTGCCCATTGATCACTCTGGAGAGGGTCATAGGCTGGAGGGCAAAGTTTGGAAACATCATGACTTCTGCTGTCACTTAGCTCACCAAAGGCCTGCCAGAATCGTCTATCCATCCTGTATGGCCAATACTGTATTGGTGGGCTTTCCTAAATCAAGGATATAGACAATGGCAGCAAGAAGAGGAAAAAACTTTGCTTACCTAATACTACTCACCTCTTTCCTTTGCTTCATTCAGGCGTAGACAGATCAAAAACAGAGGGCTGTGACCATTATTTAGCAGATTTGCAAACCCCGAATCTGTGAAAACATGAAGTGTCATTACTGATGTTGTCAATGTTTTTTTTTTACTCAATCTAGGAAAAGCCATTTGTTTACAAGCCTCATCAGACCTGTAGTTTTGGTTTGAGTGTGCAGCCCTAAAATGCTGCTTTCCAAAGACAGCTAAGTAGTTAGTACATCTCTCATGGTCTGCAGACAACTTTGAAGAGCTACGTTTCCTCTGATTTCTAGTGGGCTAATGGGACTGTGCCCTGAACTGTACTTCTGTAGTTCAGAGCTTGGAAAAAAATGTTTTCTGAAGAGAGTTCTATCACTCACAGAAGTTCCCAGTAGCATAACTGTGGCTGGATTCTAGTACATGTAACCCTCACCCCCACCCTAAAAAAGCTTTCCCCAAATTAAGCTAGAATTCCTGCACCAACTTTCACTGCTTGAGGATAGCTGTATTTGAATCCAGTAACCCCTGTCTTTCTAACTGTCAGTGCTGTATCCAATAAAGTTTTGTGCTTTTGTTGCCCCTGCGAGCTTTTGTTTTCTTTTGATGTGTGTGGGGATCAGGAAACCTTGCTCTACAAGAGCTGACAGGCTATAAATAGCAGTCTGTGTTTACAGGATTTAGCAGAGTTCAATACAGCAGCACCCACCTGATACACTTCTCCTGCAAAACAGTGTTTAGGCAGGCAGACTGAGCTGCGTACATTTGTGTAATGACTCTGTCAAAAGGGCTGTGATGGGCATCTGCCTCCTTCTACCGATGAGTCAGCCCCTGATCTGAAAGGCAGATACATAATCTTAATGCAGATTATGCGTCTGCACAGATTATGGATTTCCATGGATTATAGATCCACAGGCTAGCCCTTCCATGTCTGAAGCAGAAAATATTTCTGAGGATGCTTGCCATAGATGCAGGCGAAACGTCAGGAGAAAAACTGCCTCCAGAACATGGCCATATAGCCCGGAAAAACCTACAACAACCCAGAAAATATTTCTCTTCACACTTTCATCAGTTGTGTATCTTGGTTGAGCAGCTGTAGTATATCCCAATTCACTTCACTTTGGTAGGGAAAGCATTAACAATATTCAAATGCTTTTGCAAGCTAGATACAGAAGTAAGGGGCTCCTCAATTGATTTAAGACCATTGGCTTACACATGCCTAACTCTAGAGGATTCTACTTTTGATTACTATTGAAGTACCCAACACACCAGACTGTTGCTTGCCTGAAAAGCATTGTCTTTCAAGAGGAAGAAGAGATGCACAAGCACTGCTTTGGGACGCTGACTCCATGAACAAAACAACACAGGAACAATGAGTACAGAGCCATGCAAAGATATTTCATTCCAACAGGTAAAAGGATCTCTGGCTCTCAAGTGTCATAAATAAAAGTCATCTGGGTATGGGATAGGATCCTGTCCTGCACCAGAGAAAGCAGTCTAGTTTAGGAGGGGATCTGGCATAGGCAGTTCTGACCTCTAACAAGAGGAATCACTGTGGGATCAGAGGCAGCATTATACATGTGGGGTATCCATGTGCTAGCAACATTGGTTTAAACCAGTGGTTCTCAACCTGTGGGTCCCTAGATGTTTTGGTGCATTATAAGAGATGCTTCTCAAGAGGACGTCGTTTCAGGTGAGATGAACATGCCCGAACAGCCTGGTCAGTAAAGCTCTTTGAATAGTTCTTTCTGATGCTGTACTGATGTAGTAATAGACATAACATTAGGTTGTTTATTTCAAATCTCAAATCACTATTGAATTTTTATCAGTGTAATCAAACACCCTACAGGAAGAATGCTATCACATTGTAATTAAATGTCATCTGTAGCAGGGATTCACACCATTATATCCAGAGTCATAGTTTGTCTCTCAAACAACTGCACTGTGCTGGCTTTAGAGGTTTAGATCGGTGGTTCTCAACCTATGGGTCCCCAGATGTTTTGACCCTCAACTCCCAGAAATCCCAACAGCTGGTAAACTAGCTGGGATTTCTGGGAGTTGTATGCCAAAACACCTGGGGACCCAGAGGTTGAAAACCCCTGCTTTAAATCACTGCTGCTACAGATGGTTGTCTCTACTGAGCATAAGAAGCTCTATTTACAACCTCCGTCCCTCATAGCACATTATGTGGGATATTATAAACAGCCCATTCAGGAAATCCCAGGTCTATTAGCTACAAAGAACTTGCATTCTCACATAAAGTCTACTAAGCCAAACAAGGTTTCTTCAAGAAGAATTTTGGGGAAGTACAGTAATCTGAGAAAACAGGAGGCAGATGTCTAGGATACAGATCCTTAATTTCTCCTTGCCTGTAGCCAAAGACAACTTTGATTATGGAAAGGGGTTTTTCCCCCTTTTTAATTAGATCACTTAAGTATGTATGTTCAGTATGTGTATACACACACACACATGTATCAATCTTATATCTTCAAAACATTTCAAACAATTTAAACATCCTAAAATTGTCAAAAAACCACAATCAAATAGACTGAGGACTCTACATAATGCAGCTCAGAACTGGCATGAAAAATGCTGGTTCCAGGCCACATTTGAGATTTCATCCCATGGCTTCTAGGCTCTGTTTCCATGCACTTTGGAAACAGAGCCCTATGGGAGCCTCACGGAGGCCATGACATGATGTAAGGACATTTCTGGTAGTACTCCACAGGGCTTCATTCCTGCAATGCATGGAAACTGAGTTTGGAAGCGGTCTTCAGGAGTTGGGTGTTACTGACTCCAAATGGCATAAAGTGGGAGAAAGATGGGAAAAAAATGGGCATTGATGTGGTAAGGACATGGAATGGCTAGCCATCCCAGAAGATGGTGAAAGATAGGAGGGAACATGGTAAGACAGTTCCCTCCACTTTCTCGCTGCTCATAGAATGAGGTCCCAAGGCCACACAAGAGTGACCTTATCCACCTTGGCAGCAGTATACTTGCCAGTTCAGTAGGGCTAGGCATGGGCTTGGTTTCCACCTGCCCTACACCCCTGATTTTCCCACACACAAAAAGGAAAAGCACCTAGTGCATAGTAGCAGTTCCCTTTCCTGGTCCTGAACCATATGAGGAACCTGAGAGGAGTGAGCCCCCCCCCCCTTCTGCTTCTCCCAGGTTCCTTAACAAGCCACATCACAAAACCAGGAAAAGGGGCCACTACCATACGGTGCTTTTTCTTTGCAGGAAATTGGTGTATGCAAAGGACAAGAAGAGATTGGCATGTATAAAGGCTCTATACCCAGAGGTTTTATAACTGTTTCTTCTATTGGGGTATGCTGCCACCTTTTCTAATATTCAGGCTGAGAGGATACTTAGTAACACTCTTCTGTGTTACTATGGGGTTTATTTCCCTCAGAGGGTATAAATATCAATGACATTCACACAAAAGCTGTGGTAAAGAGTTAACTATAACAAAACATTTATTTAACAGATTTAAGTTCCTCTGGTACAAATGCATGATGGTTTCAGTAGTAGTTCAGTGCTTAAATTACAGGTTCCAGTCAAAACCTTTAAACTGGAAAACTGTTATTATTCCACTAAGCAGATTCCCCAATACAAACAGCCCAATTCTCCAGGGTCTGTTTACACCAATAGTTCTTCCTTGAAGCAACTATTAAGAATTTATCACAAGCTAAACTTCCTTCTTTTTTCCCTTTTCAATTCCTAACTGCTATCCCCAAACTCCAACTGTCAAAAACTCAACTGCCAAAACTCAAGCTTCAGAATTCAAAAAGGTACCTTTTTTTCTTTATCTGAATATTAGGCTCCGCCCCCTATTCTAACCAATCCTGGCCATTTACCCTTTTCTTCCTTAACAAGGACACGCCCCCCTTTAAGAAAACCTAACTTAAGATGACGTCTCCCTGTTTCACTAATCTAAAATGGCCGCCGGGGCTTCACTAGGCCCATATCCTAACTGTTAAAGGCAAGGGTTCACTACACCATGCAACCTCCCTGGGCTGCCTGAGCCCAAGGGGCATGAGATGATTGTGGAGACAATGATCCTGGATCATGCATAGGGAACAGGATGGCTAACCCCATTGCCTCAACACAGGGGTTTATCTGAATCTTGCAGCAGGGTTTGTTTTTTTTTTTACTTTGGGTGCAGCTGCATTAAAGGGCTTACCAAGGGTTAAATTGCATTGACTAACATGTGTTGTGTGGACACATGCAAACTAATGTGAGTCTAATCTGTATTGTTTGGTGGTATAGATGCATCCCGGGACATAAATACAAGACCTCAAATGTTTACATGAGCAGCAGCCAGGTTTAAACTTGGTGCCAAAATGAGACTAAGAAGTCTCTCCCTTGTATCTCCATGAGTTGTATTGCTCCCAACAGTGGACACAAAAGTCTCCTATCACTTTAGGATTGCTATAAGTTGAAAATGACATGAAGGCACACAATAACAATTGTTACCATGACATATTGTAATGATTATGTCAGTGGTTCTCAACCTGCGGGTCCCCAGGTGTTTTGGCCTACAACTTCCAGAAATTTCAGACAGTTTACCAGCTGTTAGGATTTCTGGGAATTGAAGCCCAAAACATCTGGGGACCCACAGGTTGAGAAGCACTGGATTAGGCAGTTGTGTAATGTCTATAGGGGGAAAGGGGTGGGGCTTCTCTACTGATTCTCAAGTTTTTAGAACTTTGAAAGTCATGCCCAATACTGTGCCTTGGGCAGCAAGTTGATACCTAGCAACCACAATTACTCAGAAACAAGTTCTGCATGATGTGCCCATGGTATCCTTGACAGCAATATAGATGTGACATTTTGGATCACTGATAGGTGTCATCTGCAAATGCATCCCTATGAAAACCACTAGTTTGACATGAACTAGTGCATAAATTAGAGTTCACTGAATTCTGTAGCCAATAGTTATTCCTGCCTAGCAAAAGCTAGTTGGGCAAGACAAATCTGGCTAAATGCATCCTAATCCATCAAGGTTGTTTATGCTTCCATGAACAATGGTGAATGTGGAATATTCCTAAGATATGTATTGTTGAAGGCTTTCATGGCTGGAATCACTGGGTTGTTGTAGGTTTTTCAGGTTGCATGGCCGTGTTTTAGAAGCATTATCTCCTGACGTTTTGCCTGCATTGGTGGCAAGCATCCTCACAACCTCTGAGGATGCTTGCCACAGATGCAGGCAAAATGTCAGGAGAGAATGCTTCTAGAACATGGCCATACAACCCAAAAAACCTACAACTTCCCAAGATATGTTTCTGCTCTTTCAGGGAGAGTGCAATCCCACCAAGAGCTGATTTTTTACCCAATTCCTGGTTCTAGAAACCACTGGTCCAAGGAGCTTCCATTTTGTCATGATTCATCTTCAGTTTACTAGTTATCATTCAGCATTGTATTCAGGGCACTAGTCCAGCCACTGCATGCCATTGCCTGAATGTGATCCACACCAATACATAAGCATTGGTGCCTCCTAGTCTCAGAGCATCAGTCCAATCAGAGGCAAGGTAGGGCCTCGAAAGCCACCATGAGATTTGGAAGAACATCAGAGCAACATTCCCCCTCTCTTCCCTGCAACCTAAACAGATTGTGCCCCTTATCTAATAATAAAGGATTTACAATTTATATGGCCAAAATAGCATATGCCTGTCTAGGGACCTCATAACTTTCATGATGTCCCATCCCACCCCCCAGATAAATTTGCCAGCCTCTGTGGCGAATTAGGGGGGCAGCAGGACAATCCTAGTGCTCTGCCTCTCCAGCAGTGTCACTTCCCCATCACACATAGGGAAGCATCACTGTGATCCCCCCACCCCACCCCATGCTGCCCCCATGCTTCCTTATGGAACACTGGAGGCTCCCGTGTTCTGGGCCAAGTGCCCCAGTTCACCAACGGAGCCCCGCTGGAAGTCAGCCTGTGTTGTGTGATGGGTGGTGTGAGGCTCCATCAATCAGCCATGCTGCAAGCATCCTAGGACACTTGCAGCCCATCGTGTGATGAGGTCATATGTTGACTTGAGTAAAAAAGACAAATTCATTTGAATACAAAAGAGGTAGACATGGGGAATCAGTTTGTGGAGCACTACAGCACTATTTAGTTATTAAACAACAAACCACCTTTTTCTCAAGAATAGCAATTAGCAGTAGCTTTCTAGTAAAAGAAGCTAATGATCTCAAGTGGAAAACCAGCGGCACTCTGTGGTTATGGAGGGAACTGCACAAAATTCTAAAATCGACGCAAGGCCTAATCCCCAAGTATAACATGTCCTGTTTACATATAACAAGGAGGTATGAATGGCATTACTATGGAAGAATTACTCACATTTGCAGAGTTCCGTTGAAAAATGGCATGTACTCTGCTACTAAGGAGAGGGAGGGAGAACACAGGGGGCATCTCCAGACGAGATCTCTCTCTTCATGCTAATAATGGGAAGGCACCGTCCCACTATTCTGCCTCTTATCCATCATAGAATTTTCCATGGTAAGGAGAAAAACTAGAGAGGACTATGACTGAAGAGTAACAGAATCTGAGGTCTCCATTTAATAACAAACAGAGAATTAGAAAGGGTAGTGACACAATGAAAGGCTTGGGTGAAGCTTCTAGTCGGCCATCCACACTACAGAAGTCAAACAGTTTGATACTACTTTAATAAGCATAGCTCCATCCTGGTATTGGTAATTTGTTATGGTACCAGAGATTTGTGTTTGAGAAGTCTAAATATTTCACCAAACTGCAAATCTTAGAATTGCATTGTAGATGGCAATGATTGTACAGTAAATATACCGGATTTTTTATACAACATATTAGTAGGATTTTACAATCTTTATGTTTTATGAGTTGCTGTGAGTTTTCTGGGTTGTATGACCATGTTCCAGAAGTATTCTCTCCTGACGTATAGCAGGCATCCTCAGAGGTTGAGGGATCTGTCGGAAAACTAGGCAAACGAGGTTTATATATCTGTGGGAAAGAAAGAACACTTGTCTGCTTGAGGCTTTTCTGCCTTGATATTCTGGGATATAGGGTTGTGTGGAAGGGCCCTAGGACATTTAGAAATGGTAGTTTTCCTTCATTTTCTTTTCCCATGGTGAATTGGATGTTTGGGTGGATGCTGTTGAGGTGGTCCAGGAACTTGTTTAGTTCTCCTTCTCCATGGCTCCAAACGGGGAAGGTGTCATCCACATATCTGAACCATGTAGTGGGCTTTTTTGTTGCTGTTTCCATGGCTTGTTTTTCAAAGTATTCCATTTAGAAGTTTGCTATGATTGGACTAAGAGGGCTCCCCATAGTTACTCCATCTTTCTGTTCATAGAATTCATTGTCCCACTGGAAGTAGCTCAGGGTAAGGCAATGGTGAAACAGGGCTGAGATGTCTTCTGGGAAATTCTGGTTGATTAGTGCGATGGTGTCATGGGTAAACAGAGACAACATATTGAAGCTTATCAGTTTGTCATTGGTGTTAAGCTTGAGGTTTTTTTCTGTGAAGTGGGCTGAGTCCTTAATGTAGTGCACAGTGAGCCCAATATGGGTTTGTAGCTGTGTGGCCAGAAATTTTTCAAAGTAGTATGTGGGGGGATCCAATGGCACTGACAATGGGTCTGAGGGGTGAAGTCCTTATGGCTTTTTGGGAGTCCATAAAGCCTAGGTGGGAGGGCTTCTGATTTGCACAGTTGTTGGCATATGTCCAGGTTAACTGAGGAGTTCTTGATCAGGGTATTGGTTTTTCTGGTGATTTTGTTGGTTGGGTCTTGTTTTAGTTTTTTGTATGTTGTGGGATCCAGGAGTTGTCTAATCTTTTTTTGTATTGTTCTGTTTCCATGATTACTGTGGCATTCCCCGTGTCTGCTGGGAGAATGAGGGCTTGTCTTTCTTTCCTTGTTATGTTGCTGGGGGAAAGTTTTGCCTTTCTCAGGATTCTCATCATTTCTCCTCTTACTTTCTCCACTTCTTCCTCAGGGTGGTGGTAAATCGCTGATTCGACATTGGTAATGTTGTTTTCTACTGGAATCCTGGTGATGGGTAACAGCAAAATTGCCTCCTTTTGCTAGTATGGATACTTGGTCTTCAGAGAGTTGTCTGTCAGGTTGATGATGGTCCGTGAAGTTTCTAGTTCTGGTTTCAACTGTTGCTTTTGGCATTTGTCGAATTTTTGTTTTTGTCTTTTGTTGTACAGAGTCATGTCTTTCTCCAGTTTTCTGTAGGTGAGATTGTCTATTTTATCCCAATCCTGGGTATTCATCTTTTGGATGGTGTTGATATGGAAGTGCAACAGTTCCTTGTCTGTGTTTGCAAGTTCTTTGTGGGTGGTGTGAATTCTCTTTCTTAAGACATTGCATTCCAGGTGGTTGTAAATACGATGAAATAGAAAGAAATTCATATAGCAATAATACACACCGTATGTAGTATGATCACTTTATCCACCAACTCAAGCTACCCATTTTCACTTAGCCACACTCCAAAAGTTATTCCCCACTCAAAATGTTTTGAACTTCTCTAGGTTCTACAGTAGACTTCTGACCCAAGTATAGTAAAACTATAGATTTCAGGCATCCAAGGGGATCTTGGAATGTATCATTCATAACTATGAGGGTGATATTATAAACCATTTCTGGCAGATTCAGCATGCCAACTGAAGCTATATATCTACCACAGTTACGATTGGTGACAAAGGCAGTGGGGGGAAGAAGATGGTGTCTTGGGTGTTTGTCTAGTAACTATGTAAAGGCACCTTATGGACACCAGGTGGCATTGCTGACTTGCCCTGAAAAGAACAGAGGGCAGATTCCTCTGGATTAAACAAAAACAATCATGTATACTTCGTTTCCCAAGTTCAATGTATAGGCTTTCATTTTGTAAGAGAGCAACTGCAACATCTGAGCTGTTATATAATGCATCTCTCAAATACGTTCATCCTCAGTTCTGCAAGTGTGGAATGGATGGCCACCATGCCATAAAGTTTCATGAGCGTGCATGCGTATACATATCATTTGTGATGCAATTTCCAAGAGAGAGCTACAACTCTCTGAACAACCATGTTTTTTCCCAGTCATACAGTAATACTTTGAGCACAATAATTTCCCATTTTTCCGAGATAGCCAGCGCCTTTGTCTCCCTTTTTTAGATTTCTTCCTTCATCCAAGGTGTTTGACAGTGAATGTTCTTATGTGCTCCAGTACTGTTCAGCTGTTGATCATATTAAGGATAAAGGGATGTGGCAGCCTAGGTGTTTCCCACAAAAACTAGCCTTCTGTGCACATGGATTCTATTTAAATTGGGAGGGAGGGGAGAGGAGAGGAGAGAATTTAGAGGTATTCAAATATTCTATCATCTCTCTCCCACTTGCATTCTGAAATGGTACAGATCAGACATCAAGTTACTGCCTCGATTAACATTTGGTTCAGTTTGGGGACAGTTATTGGGGCATTACTTTTGCAGGTGATCCACACGCACAAACACCATGTGAAGTTCAAAAGTTGCTCAGTGTTTTGTAACAGTCCCCAAAGAATTATTTGCAGTAAGAATAACCAAGAGGCCTGTGGTACCTCAAAAACCACATTTTCAAAAATTGCTCATGCCTGAATAAGTCTGATCATCTTTAAAGTCTATTAGTCCTTAATTAGACTCTTTGTGGCCTATCTTTGACTTTCCAGTTTGATCTTGTTAAAGGCATTATATTTTTTCCTCCAATAGAATAGCTGCAGTTGTGGACTCCATCTCCTATCATCTCATGCTAACGTCTGCAGTTGGGCTCATTTACAAGATCATGGGAAAACCCAGGGTGGGGTTTTAAGGATTGGCTGGTGAGTCAGCCCTAGGAAACAGTGAGCCATTGAATTATTACTTAATACCGGTTGGACTGGTTTTCAAGGTCACCTGAGCTGAAATGCACTTTCAGGATAAGTGTTGTTTCTTTGGAAAAGGCAAGCAAGCTTTAGGAGGGACAGATAGACAAAACAGACACGGACACCCAGATAGATTGGTGGAAGTATAATGAAATAAGGGATTTAAATAATACCTCTGGTACCTTTCAAAAATCCAAAAAAGGCAGGTTAATTCTAACTGAATCTGAAAAGGTGAGTGTGCTCACATTCATACGCACAAGAAATGACTGTGTGTATTTAGCAATTCCCAGCCATAGCTACTAAAATATTTGTTGAGCAGACTTCCTTCCCACTTAAAACATAGTGGGATTTATTCTTCTTCTCATATACCCTTCTAGTGGTATTTCCACTTGTACCAATCTAAAATTCAGTGTCATAAGCACACATGTCCACATGCCCCTTCTCACCCCCACCCCCACTCTCTCTCTTACACACATGCACACACTCCCTTTTCCTGTTCCTTCACATCCAGGATTGCAAGTATTCTGACACAATGCCACAATGTTTAAGGACCTCATCCCACATGAGGGGAAAGCAGGTACACTGTAATGCAGGCATCCTCAAATTCCAACCCTCCAGCTTTTTGGCCTCCAACTCCCAGAAGCCTTAGCCTGCTGTTCAATGGTCAGGGATTCTGGGGGTTGGAGGCCCAAACAGCTGGAGGGCCAGAGTTTGAAGATGCCTGTTCTAGTGCAACATCCCACTGGATTCTTGACATAGGCTGGAATTTAGTAAGGGACTTACATTTTCATAAGTGGACTTAGATTTGTGGGAATTGGAAATGAGCAGTTCCACAACATCCACCAGAATCACAGAAATTATCTGTGTGTAACAAATAACTTGTGTTTCAGCACATCAGCTAGGGTGTGCCAGTGAGCAACTGTAGAGCCCAATGTACCTCAGAACACTCTTCTCAGCACTTTAATATGTATGTTCACAATTCACTAGAAAGGTTTCTTTATGTTTCTGCTACACAGCTAGTATGTGTAAAGTTATGCAAAATAGAATTGCAACCGTAGACGTATCTGTTTCTTCATTCATCTCTCTCCTCCTTATGCTGTGCATCTTCTTCCTAGCCAAGGAAGCTCAACTGTGAACTCTTGAGGGAAAGATTTTCAGAAATGGATAGGGCATATTAGTCTGCCCTCATCTTTTGTGGGGAGCAGGGGAACAATATTCCCAAGAAAGTGAAGCTATAATATATTACTACTAATCTTTTTACCTGAGAGAATCCTTCTCTAAGCATTTCTAGATCCTCCAGCACAATTCTAGGGCAAGCCTCTGGCAGAAGTTGGCCATATAATTGTACTGGGAGACAAAATGCTCAAAAGGGAACTATGTTGGCTGGAGTTAATGGGAGTTCCATGGTATCTGCTATGCTATATTTCTCTTTGCCTTAGTGTTGACGATCCCAAACTGGACAGATCAGTGATTTGACTTGCTACACCTGAGAGGGCACTTTCTCTTTTCCTGGTTCAGAACATCTTGGAAGACACAGTATTGCCACTCTCTCATCTTGGCTAGACTAGGTAATTTCTCTGTAAGAAATCATTGCAAGGCTGATTGATTGTGTGGCCATTCTCTATCCCTCCCAGAAGAGTTAAAATTATGCTCTTCGCGCGTGTACACACATACACACACACACACCCTGTGTTAGAATCGTAAATGTGTAAGGAAGGATAAAAAAACCAGCATCGAGGGAGTTAAAAGAGATCAGCCTACTGCGGTAGCAGCTGCTGACTCAACTTAGTACAGTGTCTCTGAGCCCCACCCAGGTGAGGTGTCTGCAGCCCGACTGAGGCAGTGCAACCACCTCAGGGAAAAGAACAAACCCAGACAAGCCCAAGAGACTGCATATGGGGGTTGGACCACTTCTTCCTCACTGAAGTTTACAGTTAGTTTCCAGCAGTTCCTCAGTTCCAGTACTAAATGTATACGTTATCAGGAAAGTACCAGTATCTCATTAAAATCTACTGGCTTAAAAAACAAAACAGAACTAAAAACTCTTTCTCTTTGCAGAGAAGAGTAGCAAAAGAAGGAATTATTTCCCCTTCTTTCAGAATTACATAGGCTCCGGGCATTTTGCCTGTGTGCACATCCCGGCACTGGACTCTAAGCCGGTTTAGGTAGATATGATGCAAGCCCTGTCACCCAAAGCAGCTTCCTGGCATGTATCCAAAGCTTCGGGGAGGAGGGGGCGAGGAGGAGAGAACCACAGATTACCAGAGCTGAGATTTAATATAGGCTGTTTTCATGGATTTATGTATTCCTCATCACCATGAATTGTTGCCAAGATACATGAGGATTTAGATTAAAAGAAGCTTTGTATGCATAATATAGAAGAGGAGTGTTCGTAAACAGAGGAAGAGAAAGGGCACAGGCAAAAGAGTAAGCACATCTTACAAAGATTACTTTGTCATTTGGGCATCTCATCAAAATCACAGCAGGTCTGTAGGATCACCAGATTTAAAACTGAAGAGGATACTTGTATCTTCAATAGTTGCATAGAAGAAGAAAATTTACCTGGTGTCACTTGTCATGCAACCAGTTAAATAGTAAAACCTGGTGAAAGTATTACTTGTACACATCCTTTAAGGTATAGGAGCCCATTTGAGTATTTACTTTGGCAGATTTAGCAGGATGACGGTACTATTAGCTATATTAGGACTATTGCATGAAAGAGGCAAACTGGTACTGAAAAAGGACCATCACCTTTAGAGACAGCCCCTCTCCCAGGATGCCATGAACATCCCATGGAGCAGTGAAAGCGCAGGAAGACAAGGTTACAAGGTTTGTGAAAGTAGGGCTGCAGGACCACAAATTAGTGAATCAACACTATTGCAATAATTGAGGGAGGTGTGATGGCAAAGGTGATCATAGCAACATGTGGTTGCTGCCAGTGACCGCATGATGGCCATGAATTAATAGCTTCAGACAATAAAGTCCAAAATCTGTGGCAGAGCCTTATATCACCATAAAGAGCTGTGAGACAGTACTTGAATGAAAATGTTTTAATTGTTTTCAGATTGTTTCAAACTTTCTCCCCTGAGATATCTGTGTATAAGGTGGGCTAAAATACATTTGAATAAATAAAATAAATATATATTTCCTTGGAAATGTTCTCGGAACCAAGTTTTCAATGGAATTTACAGGGCCATAGGCTTAATAATGTTTTGATATTTCAATCAAAATTTGCTGGTTCAAATATTAAATCAGACCTTCTTACAAATGAAAGAAAGCCTTGCTGCTTCTTGGTCATTCTTCCAGTGATAAGTAAAATCATTTTTAGTCAGACAGGTAAGGAATGTGCATGCAACCTCAACCACCTCCTTTCAGTCTCCAAGCTCCTACTGACTCCCCAAAACCCCTACTCCACAAGTTTAGACACTGGGACGGAAATCACTTAAAGAGATTACAGCATTACCATTCCCAGTTACCCTCCAAATGCCATCCCACTTTTTCAGCTTTTAAAATGTCCCTTTTTCGTTCTCCTTTCCCCACTTTTGTCCTCCAGCTCACTTCAGTGTCTGAGAATTGAATTCAGTGACCATGTCCACAATGTGTATGTGTATACATGCTGGCATGCATTCTTGGGGGCTAAGAATTCCAGCTGAATTTTGCAGATGTCCAAAGAGAGCTATATGTTACATTGATTTCCAATAAGTTTGTAGTCCAGATTCAGGGTGCTCATCTTTCCCAATATATATGTCACCATAACTTTAAATCAGCAAGTTAAGCCATATTACTAATACCATATTATTAGGGTTCAGCAAGTCTGTTCCATTCCACTCTCATTTGTGGAATCAATCATTTGCTACCCTTGGGCAAATGAGAAAGAGATCAAGATTACTGCTGACTGCATATGCACCAAACTGGTTCCTTCCTACTGTTTTTGAAACTTATATTTAATTCTATCAAGGTCTTTCAAACACCCTGTTCCTGCATAGATAGTTCTTCCTTTTCCTCCTCCTCAAACACCTCATTCTTTAGAGCAGGGGTCCTCAAACTTTTTAAATAGAGGGACAGGTCACAGTCCCTCAAACTGCTGGAGGGCTGAATTATAATTTGAAAAAAACATGAATGAATTCATATGGACACTGCACATATCTTATTTGTAGTGCAAAAAGAACACTTTAAAACAGTACAATAATTAAAATGAATAACAATTTTAACAAATATAAACTTATTAGTATATTAATGAAAAGTTTGGGCCTGCTTTAGACTGATGAGATAGGCTTGTTGTTGTTGTGTGCTTTCAAGTCATTTCAGACTTAGGTTGACCCTGAGTGAGGGCCAGATAAATGACCTTGGAGGGCTGTATCTGGCCCTCGGGTTTTAGTTTGAGGACCCCTGCTTTACAGAATTACAGCTTAGAGAACTCCAGAATCAACAATGGCAGGCAAAATTTTGAAGGATAAAGCCACAAGAGTGGATCACCTCATCACATGGGGCTTTTTGACTGTCCTAGAATGCTGCTGAGACGCAGCCAAGATGGAGCCCACTGGAGTCCATCACATGACACAGGGCTACTTCTGCCAGGGCTCTGTCCCGGCTCCATGTGTCTCGACGGCATGTTATGAGGCAGCCCTGAGAACACAAGCAACTACACATGTTCCCATAGATTAAGCCAGGGACAGCGCAGGACCAAGCCGGCGACAGACGGGAAACACAGTATGGTGGTAAGGAGACAATGGAGGGTGCTTCCCAATGGTTTCCCCCACTGTCCCATGGATTTGCCCAACTGCCCAAAGGATTTTCTGCTGTCCCCCAACTTAAGAACCTCCATGTGATGAGGTTCCAAGTACTTACTTTTTTTGTTGTTTTTTTTAGAACATGTTGGAATTATTGCTCCTAGCAAAAGCATCCTTCCTGGCAAACAGGAACTGGGTGTTCTCATCCCCTCTAGAGCTTCATGTTGTCTTGAATGCAGATATCTAGATTGCACCCCTATTGGGTGAAATTTAAAATTATGAACTGACTCCACCCTGGGAATCTTTAGACTCTGATCAATTTCAAAAAATCCTTGCTATCACCAGTTTCCTGTTTTTTTATGGGCAGAGCTGTGATAAGGCCCAGTGCCAGCTTTCCAGGGGCTGGTGTGCAAAAAAAACCAAACTTGGCCAAATGGGAAAAGTCCAACAAAGTATACAGAAGCATTGGCAATGCCTTATTCCATTATCTCTTATCATTGACCTAGCCTTTCTCCAGAAACACATAGAAGATCTGCAAGAAATAGACCCATATTTGCTCCAAAGAGGATTTTCTTTATACCAGCTTTCACTACTCTAGCTTTTCTATACTGTGGTCCATGATTTCCTTCTCTGGCCAAATCACTTTTTGCCTGCGAGGATAAATCAAGAAGTCAAGAAAAGGCCAGCTTGATTGCCATGGACTGCTGAATATGACCAGCCTCCTTATCATGTTTGTGCCTGCTTTATTTATTATTTATTTATTTACTTCATTTATATCCCACCTTTCTCATCTCACAGGAGACTCAAGGAGGCTTACAAACTTTGGCAAAATTCAATCCTGCATAGACATAACAATAAAACACACCCCTTCAAATTATTACTTTAGCTCTAAAGCAGCCCAATCTGGTGCCTCCAGAAGTGATGATGGCAGGATACGAATCAGGCTAATGTATTTAACTCCAACAAATAGCCTAACACAACAGGAGGGCAACATATTGGATAAATCTGCTCTAAAATATGAGTGGGAGGCATTTTTCAGGCCAAAAAGGTACATTCTCTGATGGCTAATCTTCTAGGAACTTTCTATGTATCAATGTTTCACAGTTATAACATGTTGGTACCATTTTAACTGCCATGACTTCATTCTACAAAATCCTTAGAACAGTAGCTTTAGTACATTCCTAGAGTTCTCTAATTTACTCCCCGGAATTACAGCATTAGAACTCTCTGGCACAAAATTCTAAATATCTCATTAATTTCCAAACCCCAGGCTTCTATTGGATGGAGCCATATCAGTTAAAGTCATAACCAAGTACTATATTTATTTATTTACAGTTCTTATATTCCGCCCTTCTCACTCCGCAGGGGACTCAGGGCGGATTACAGTCAACACATATATGGCAAACATTCAATGCCAGTTTTGACAAACAACGTTTAACACACAAATACACCAAGGCTATTTAACTTTTTTCTGGCCGCCAGGGGAGCTGCTGCTTTTCATCGTCCATCAGCGACACCGATGAAGTTCTTCCGCATTCCACATTCTCCGGAGTCTTCTTTCTTTATGGCCTCATAAATTAGTTAAATTTAGCTTCCCACACAAGGTGGTGCCTTATTTTCCTACTTGACAGATGCAACTGTCTTTCGGGTTGCAAAGGTTGACAACTGGCTACACAATGGCTGGACACCCACTCCAGCCCGGGCTGGCTTCGAACTCATGATCTTTTGGTCAGAGTTATCTTAATGCAGCTGACACTCAGCCAGCTGCGCCACAATCCCGGTGCTATACTAGCACAGTGTGACTGACTGTACTAAATGCCCATCAGAGAATGTGAGTGTACAGGGTGGATTGTACAGGAGGAAGAGCTCTTGTTAGTAGCCTGGAACCAAACCATGTATGGCTTGAAAGGTGATAACTAACATTTTGTGCTTTGCTCAAAAATTAATCCCAGTGGAGGGATTTTAGCATTGGCTTCATCTTTCGATCCCCCAGCTCTAGGAAGGGATGTAATAGCTAAATCTGATAATAAGCACTTCTGGCCATCGCTTCAATCTATGCTCTCATTTAGAGTGAATGATCCAGAAGCACCCCCAAGGTGCAAACACAGTATTTCAGGGGAAAATGTAATCCCATCCAGAATGGGTTGACATATCTTCAAACCCAGGTTAGGAGCCGTGTTTATAATCACCTCTGTCTTGTCTGGATTCATGTTCAGTTTGTTCATGCAGCCCTTTAAATCCTCCAGGCATTCATTCAAAGGAAAAACACTGAGGCTGTTTTTGGAGGAATGCAGAAATATATTTCAGTCTCATTAATAGAGCAAGCAGATTTTTTTTTTACAAAGGGCTTTAATCAGCTTGGTGCCAACACTGGATTATTTCAAAGGGCTTTCATATGTGGGCTCCCAAAATTAAGCAATAGCAGAGCAGTGGGAAGTGCAGCTTGTGGAAGGTTTCTGGAGCCACCAAAACAATACAGACCTCTTCTAGAGCCTATTGAATGGTGTGTACATATATGTTTAAGAGGGAATGGAGGAAGTGATGTTTGATGCATTTCCACCATCTTTACTGATAATTTTTCTCATGCCATCTAACACCACATTCTAGAACATAAGTGTCTCTGAAAAACACACTGTTCTGTATGTATGACTGTGCAGTGGGGACAATCCATCTGCCAGTTCCTGTGAAGGCTTTCATAAAACGAGAATGTAGATTTTTCTACAGCGAGAGGGCCATCCTTGGAACTCCTTCTTGGAGCAGAAACTATTCTGTTTTGTCATCAATACCAAATTGTTGGAAGGAGCAGCTTGCTTGGTAAGACATGGATGTTGCATCCCCAATCTTCTTCTAGCACCTGGTCACCTCATACTTCCTTTGCTGCAGGGGCGGCTCAACCCACTACGCAAAGTAAGCATTAGTTGATTTTGCCCAGGGGCGCTCTTGAGGCGCACTTGGGGGAAAATAGACCTTGATATATGCAAGTTGTAGTTACTGGGATGTATAGTTCACCTACAATCAAAGAGCATTCTGAACTCCACCAATGATGGAATTGAACCAAATATGGTACACAGAACTCCCATGATGAACAGAAAATATATATCAGTGATTGGTTGGGGGGGGGGGGGCAAAATACTGTTTGCTTACTGTTGAAAATTACCTAGGGCTGCCTCTGCTTGGCTGGATAGCTCAGTTTTCCATTCTATGTATACAATACGAGCTTTTTGCTTTGGGACTATTATAAAACACACCACACCTTATAAGGCCTCTTTTGGTCACACTTTGCCTCTTTCTAAGCAATGTTCAGTCCTCCCATTGCCATGGCTGAGGAGCCCTCAGTGGCACAGTGGGTTAAACCCTTGTGCTGGCAGGACTGAACACTGACAGGGACCAGGTCGTAGGTTCAAATCCAGAGAGAGCATGGATGACTTCCCTCTATCAGCTCCCCATGTGGGGACATAAGAGAAGCCTCCCACAGGATGGCAAAACATCAAAAAAACAAAACAAAACAAATACAAAACTAACATCCGGGCATACCCTGGGCAACGTCCTTGCAGACAGTCAGTTCTCTCACACAGAAGTGACTTGCAGTTTCTCAAGTCGCTTTTGACATGAACAAAAAATTGCTGTGGCTTTCCTACTCCCAACACCTTGATGTGTGAAATGCTCTATGAGCAGAAACCTCATATGAGAAGGGAGGGGCATGTGCTTCTCCCATAGTGCCACTGTGCAGAAGCCTCTCCCATAGAGCCACGTCAGCAGAAGTTATAGGCAGTTCTGTGTGGGAGGAGAGCGGAAGGGAGAGGCACCTCTCAGGAAAGGTGAACAGGGCCAACAGGAATTTCCAGGTATATTCAAAACCAAAATTATGCTCATCAAAACCCCACCCAATGCTTGTTCGTTCCCTTTCTTAATATACAGATAGTGATATCTGTATATTCTGCTGTTAGCATTCCTAAAGCAGGATAAGGCTGAATCTAGGCCTGTAAAATAATTCATCCTTACCTTCATTCCAATCCTGATTGACACACAACGTTCCTCCTTTTTCAAAGTGAAAGCACTTCTTCCAGATGCCTAAACCTTTAATGAGATTTTAAAATAAACTTTTTACTCTGCAATTTCTTGGGGAAACTTGCTATTTTATGCATATGTCCTGCTTTGTGAATCAGGATTGGAGTGTAATTGGGGAGTGGGAGTGGTTGAAAGGTGGTACAGATGGATGGTTACTTTGGCATCCTCATCTAGCTAGTGTGGTGCTGCAAATTTTTATGTTCATTGTATGAAGGCAGATAACTGCACATTCAAAGGTCTGAGATTCTCTGCTCACTGGATGTGTGAGTTTGCTACATTTTATTCAGCTCAGTGGGAATTTAATCCTAGGGTTCAGTAAAGATGTCTTGGATCAGGTCACACTTCTAAAACCTATTATTGGAGGTAAATGACATTCATTGTCACAGGCACTCAACTAAGAATGAAAGGGAAAACAAGAATGCCCAATGTTTTTTTGTCCTACCAGTGCAATTTTATATAATCATATACAGAAGTAAATTGAGTTCAGTGGGACTTACTCCCAGGTAAGCATCACAGCCTTATTGGTGAATACATATCTTTGGACCCAGGAGAAAATAGATTCAAAGAAACATGGGGATGGTTGAGCTTTGGCAGAATAAATGAAGGCTAGGGATGTAATTCTTTACCAATTTTGTGAATGAAGGAAGTGATGCTTAATTTATAGCTATTTTCTTCCTGCTATGAGAAAAACTTGGAAAACTCCAATATCCACAGTTTAGGGTGTATTCTGTGCAAAAATCTCATATGGTGTTTTTGCACAGAAAATGTTGGGCGAGATCCTGTATCATCAGCTGTCGTTAGGAAGGTTGAACCATGGCAGTTGAAATGGTGTCAAACTGCTGTAATTCAGCAAGGTAGCTACAACTACAGTCATGGTGCAAAAGGACTGCTGGAAGCAGTTGAAAATGCATGTAGGAATCCAGTTGGATCTGAAGTCTCTAGACTTAATCACAATGTCTGTCTCCTCTGAAGTAAGAGATGGAGCAATCACGTTGTTGATCCTGACAATAAACTATTACTATAAAGAAAAGTTGGAATTAATATATCTTTTCCTCATTCATTTGTTTTAAGAATGTGTTCCTAATTAAAGCCTATACAGCCAGCTGCACAAAAAGATATTTCTTATTGCACATTTTATTTTTCTACTGTTTCTCAAATGTGTCCATTTGCCTATGAAAATCATATCTGTCAGGAAGACAGAGTTGCCACTGCAATTTACCCCCTCCAACCTGCCATTGACCAACTAGGATAGGGTCATTATGGGAGCAGGAACCAAATACCATTTCCTGCATTATCCAAAAAAGTCAATATATCAGGGTAAACAGTTGTGAACAGTGGCTTATGGCACTTGCAGGATGCTGGCCAGTGTCTCCCACCTAGCTTCCCACACATTTCAATCATCATCTGTCTGACTTCTCTCACATGATTGAGTAGTTTAGCTCAGTTTTGCTTCAACTGTTGCAAAGTTCATACTATCTCTTCAAGTTTTTCCTGGCATAAACCAGACTCTTTGATTTGCACAGAGTTACAACAGGGGAGATGGGATGCGGAGAAGAGTGCCAACACCTGTTAAACACTTCAACTTCCCCATTTTGAAACTGTTATGGCAACTTTACCATGATATGACCTTCAGAAGAATTCAATACAATATCCATGGTGAAAATATTCCCGCAATCCATATAAATAGATAAAACCACAAGCAACCCATATTGAAATGAATGACTTCTGGCCTCTGAAAACCAGAGAGATGCTGGAGGATCTATAAAATGCCCAGAGAGGACATATTTTTCCAGAAGTGGATAAATCAAGCAGCAGGTACCAATCCTGTGGATACAAGGGATGGTGTGAAGAACCCTTACCTTTTAGCAGCCAGGATGGAGGGCCTAGAAAAGCCTGCAGGTCCAGAAGGATAATTAATGGGCAAGGCGAAGCATCAGCGGCCATTTTAGAGTAGGGAAGACGCCATCTTAGAGAGTTTCAGAGAGGGGTGCGTGTCTTAGGCATTAGACAGCAGGGAATGGCCGGGATTGGTGGAGGAAAAAAGGGCAGAGTTTAGGAGAAGCTGAGAGGGAAAAAGGAGCGTTTTAAGTTATAGAGAGTTGTTGGAGTTTGGGGTTTGAAGAGAAAGGTAGTTTAGGAGTGTAGAGGTGTTAGAGTTAGGAAAAAAGGCCTAAGTTTGCCAGGAGTTTGCTAGGAAAGTAGCTAAAGCAAACTTACATCTAATAGAAGGTTAGCTGGGTAGTAGCAGGATAGAATCAGGCTAGATTTATCTGGGCTACTGAAGAATCTCTGGCAGAGACACAGTCCTGTTGGGATTCTTGTTTTGTTTTGGAGGGAGAGAAGAAACTCTTTAGTAACAAAGATAGAACCATTCTTGTAACCATCACGCTTTTAAGACACAACTTTCTGTAACAGCCAAGATATTGAAGCATTTGTACCTATTCTAAATAATAAACTTTGTTGATTATTGTTCATCAAAACCTGACTCAAGTGTGCCTCAAAGTTTGAAGATCACAAAAGCATACTTTCAAAGTAAATAAGCCTTTTAAAATTTGGGTAACCCTTGACAATTGATGGTCGCTCTTAGTATTGATGGCAGCATTGATTAGTGATCGGAATAGATCTTTATAATTTGGTGGCAGCGAGCAAGATCTGATTTATCCGATCGTTATAGATGGTACACTAGTACCAACAACAGTATTACTATCCTGCCTTTTCTCAACACTGAGATGCAAATAAATTAAAATAGATATCCATAAAATCACAAATCAGCAAAAGCATGCAAAAAAGTTAAAAACAACAACACACCAAGGAGTGTGGCATGGGATGCCTTAACTTTAAACATCTGAACAGTACTTGATTCTTTCTTATGCTTACTCAAGAATAAAACAATTTAAAATACCAAATAATGAAGATAGACCAGCCCACTGAACTTTCACAAACAGAGCTGCTTCTGGTAGTCTTTAGAAAATAATGGAAGACATTAAAGTTTTCACTTGCAAGTATTGCCAAGAATGTGAATATTGAAAACTGGAACTACTTTAGCACTATGTAGTCAAAGGTTTTCATGGATGGAATCATGGGGTTGCTGTGAGGTTTCTGAGCTATATGGCCATGCTCCAGAAGCATTCTCTTCTGATGTTTTGCCCACATCTATGGCAGGCATCATCAGAGGTTGTGAAGTATGACATTAGTACTTTAGCACTAACCCGTGACATATGGCTCAAAACTACCAACCTCAGAAATTCACTTGGCTCTTCTTGGGTTCCACCCATTATTTTTCCTATGTCAGTGTTGTCACAGTTGGCCAAATAGGAGCAGTGTAAACAAAGATTTGCTTGGTACACTGATGACCCCATTTTGGAAGCAGAACCAGAGGAGCAAAGTCTCATTGGAAAGAGACCAGCACCAGAGGGCTGCCAGTTGTCAATGTAGAGAGAACAGAATCAGAATCCAAAAGGATTGTAGCAGATTAGGGAGCTGGGCCAAAACTAACATAATGAATTTCAAGAGGGAGAAATGTAAGGGATTACACTTAGGCAAAAATAAAAATTGATTGCAGAGATATAGGGTGGGGATATTTGGTTTGAAACCAGTACATGTGAAAAGGATTTAGGAGTCTTAGTAGACTACAAGCTAAACATGAGTCAAAACTGTGATGCAGCAGCTTTAAAAGCCAAAGTGATTCTAGGTACGTCAACGGGAGTATAGTGCCTAGATCAAGGAAAGTAATATCAATACTCTATTCTGTTTTGTTCAGACCTCATTTGGAACACTATGTCCATTTCTAGGCATCAAAATTCAAGAAGCATATTGTCAAGCTGGAGCCGGTCCAAAGGAGGGCAATCAAAATCAGAAGAAGAGGCAAATTTGACTTTCTGATTCTAGTCCAGGGCAGTATTTGGGCCTCTGATGAATCTTCCACATCACCCCCAATTTTAATTTTCCCCAGGTAATTCTCTGCTATGACTCAAAACTACTGCAGAATGCAAAGGTTTTTTGTCCCCCTAAGCAAAAAAAAAAAAAAAAGAAAGAAAAGGCATTGAACATTGGCTGAGATCAAAATTAGAAGTAGCACAAGATTATTTCTGGACATATCAGGTATACCAATGTAACCTACTGAGACAAAATCCCTGTGCAGTTTGTCAGCGTTTAGCATAAGTAGCCCGCAGAATGACTCTAGCCCTTGTAACTCTAAGTGTGATAAAGAAAACATATGAGTCTTTCGCTTTAAGTAAAAAAGAAAATGAAGTTATATTAACAGCATGCAAAAACAAAACAGAAGAATTGCTCTCACCAAAATGTAACACAAAACAATATCTTCAGTGGGTTGTCTTCATCCAACAGCAAAATGCAGGAAAGTAACAGGAAACAATATACAGTCCTTCTTCCTTTGTTGTCAGTAGACTGACCTTGTCTTGATTAACAAAATTTATCTTCAGGATGCTGCTCCGGCACCAACCAAAGGTTTTTCAGCTCAGAACGAGCCCTCAAGCAAAGCATAGAACACAATTCTCTAAGTACAAACACACAGTAGCTTACTATATACATGAGATAACAATACACTCAATTAACCCATCAATTAACTGTGTCAGCTGCAAAAGAAACAGCCCTGATCCTTTCCAAAACTTAGGAAAAGTATGCTGCAAACTCTTAGTAGCAACACAGTTGCCTACCACATTCTAGTCAAGTTTAGAAAGGACCAGGGATGCCCTCCAACCAGTACAGCCTTGCTTCACCACCTAGTTCTTTTCCACTTATCCACAAAACACTCCTGCTTCTCTCTTGCTAGAACACGATAGAAACAATCAAATGGTCTGTGATTTTAGCACCCTTTCCAGGAACAAGGACAGTGAGTCACAGCCAGAAACTGTTAATGACTGGCTAATAATGAAACAGGCCTTTAATACTATCTTTATAAACCAGAGGTAGGTAAAGTGTTGGCCTGCAGCTCTTGGCATTGTCTGCATCTGGCTATGTGGCCTAGGCTTGATGGAAGAGACAATCCAACAAATGGAATCTGCCTAGATAGGCTCTAAATCAGACAACATCAATGTGAAGCCCTCCAGATGTTGATGGCTTGCAGCTTTCACAGCATTCCTTACTGGTTAGGAGTCTCAGGCTAACCACATCTGAAGAGCTATATGTTGCCTACCCCGTTCTAAAGGACTGCCCAAAATTTATGGAAGGATTATAGAAGGAAGAGTAATATTCCATCCCCAGATTATCTGTTTTTACTGAAAATGAGAACTATAATATTTTCTTTCCTTGCTTACTTCAGACATCTCATAGTTTCATGCAGGGTACCAGGTGCTCATGCTCTCTTTGAGGAGGGATATGTCATTTGTCATACTTCACAACCCCACTTTAGGAACTGATGGCACAGGCCCTATGTCTGCAATCACTTCCATTTCACAGATATATCTATGTCCAAAGTTAAGTCCTAGTACCCTCCATAGGTTTTGACCATCAATTTTCATCAGTTCCAGCCAGGTAAAATAATTCCAGGTGACAAAATTCCAGAGGATGCCACAGAATTGTAATGAAAATGAAATGCCAGTCCTAGGGAAGATGGGAAAGTTGTCTTGGCCTTGACTGCCACATTGCTCTCTTTCAACCTAATATCTAGAGCAGTGGTTTCCAACCTTTGGTCCTCCAGGTGTTTTGGACTCCAACTTCCACAATTCCTAACAGCTGGTAAGCTGGCTGGGATTTCTGGAAGATGAAGTCCAAAACAACTGGAGGACCTACTGAGAATGTGCACTGGGACATACTGGAATATGGCAGGATGGGTTGACAGGGGGCATGGGTTTCTGGGTCCCCATCATTTAAGAACATCAAGGAAAACGCTAAAAGGTGGTATAGACAAAATCAATAAATAATTGGACTTTTAAAACATTTAGCTCAAATTTGTTTAATTAGTGGTAGTTTCCTGCAATCATGACGTATATCTATCCATGCTGTGGCACATTCACCACTGTCTGTGTAAAAGGAGAGTGGTAATCACCATATTTGGAGGATTGGTTCAGGAAAGACCTCTGACATCACTGTAGCAGTACAGGATGCGTCACCTACAGATGTGCTAAGAAGATGCACCAGGTGTGTAACTGATGAATACCTTGGGCAAGATGGGTGGAGTTCTGGAGTTATTTTGAGTACATTTGTTTCCTGTACAAGTAACCTGCATCATAAGGGAACAGCAGAGCCATTGGGAATGGTGTTCTTGATGGTGGCCCATAAAAGATTAATCAGAGATTGAAAGACTCTCTCTCCTTGATTCATCTGATAATGTTTTCCATTAACTGGTATGGAGGAGGCATGATAAATGTCATAATATAATCTGCCACCCACACACACAGCTCATCCTAATCCCCAATAGCTACAAAGGGAGTTATATATACACTCCAAGATTATTTCTACAGGCAGAGAAACAGCCTTGGGCTTTATTGTGTAGAGTACGAGGTGTATGGAGAGAAAATAATATACTTCCAGCCTACTTTCATGGATCTGCATTTACTGGTTCACCCTATCTGGAAACTTTGGAGACAACTTGCATCCCTTGTCATATTTTCTTACCATCTTGAACAGCACTCCACAACCTGTCACTCTCAAGATGCTGATGGACATCAGCTCCCTTCAGCCATAGCCAGCATGGCTAATGGCTAGTATTGCTGAGAGTCAAAACTATAAAACATCTGGAAGATACCTGATATTTCTAAATATTTCTGAATGGCAACTTCCAGATTGCTTTACCATTGCTGTCATAGGCTGAGGGAAGTTGCAGTTTGGGAACATTGGAAGGACAAAACTCAAAATGGTATAAAGTTGTTTGTCATCTTTAAAACACAATGTATTTAGTGAAACACAAGCTTTTATGATCCAGATGCAATTTCCACAGATGGCTGGAGTACTACACTTCCATTTCACAGATATATCTACGTCCAAACTTAAGTCCTAGACTCCAGCAGAAATTATATTCAATATGTGTTTATCTAGGACACATACTGAATATATTTTAGTTGCATGTAAGTTATACAGGGAGAAGGCACACAAATAATATCTACCAGTTTGACAGCTAACAGTGGAGAGCATAAAGTGTAATGTCTAATGTAGATCAATAAAAGTTTAGTTCCATTAGTGGACAACTCTTGCCCATCTGCCAATATAGCTTGTTGCAGTTATTCTTTGTGAATGTTTGCAATCCCAGCTACTATTTTGGACTGTGTTTATGTGCTCATGCAATGCGGAAAAGAGGTGCTTTAGCGAGTTTGGGTTTCTGCTTCTTTTTTGCTTTAATAGCCTGCACATGGGCAAACCACCCTAGTAGTCCTTGACCATGAAATTCATGGGGTCACTCTAAGTTAACAGGTGACTTGAAAGCACCTATATACATAGTTTATGATCCACTTTCTCAACCTCATCGTTATAATTAATCAATAGGCTTTCATTGAATTGCCCTCTCTGGACAAGAGACATATAATTCCAGGCTTTTCATCTGTTGCTGATATACGAGGGCCTCTCCAGTGCCTCTGGCAATGTGTGTTCCTCTCAGCCTGCTGCTCTTTCATGTGCTTTCTCTATTCTTTGTTTCTGTACAAGCTCCTGATGTATGTATGCCAGGGACTTGCTGAGGCGGCAGGAAAGCATCACACACAAACAGAAGGGGAGGTCAGAGGGAAGGGCCCTGCATGAGAAAGCACATTCCTCTGTGCCTTTTGGTGTGTTCTCCTCACTTCTCCACAGCTGACAGCACAGGGAATACTATGCCAATCCCCCCACCTTGTCATTTACATGTTTGGCAAGGGCCATTCAATCCTTTGCCAGCTCTGTAGGATGTCATGACCAGAGTCTCTGAGTGAAACTGCCATATTTTTTGTCTCAAGCCAAGCTAACTGCTAGTACTTTAGAGATGGTTGGGACTGAATCATCTCAAAAGGAGAGAACAGGAGTCTACTAGGAAGTAAAGCACAGTGTTTAGGGACTAAAAAACCTCAATTTTTCCTAGGAAGAGTACACTACTTTTGGAAGAACTTGTTTTTTAAGCATGCACAGATAGGAAAGTGTGAGTAAAATAGGGGAAAGGCAGGAATGTTTGTTACTAATCAGAAAAGCACACCTTCCAACATCTCACAGATAGAAAACCAGGATGACCTCACAACATCTAAGTAGGGTCAAGATGGCAGAGGTTATTAATGAGGAAGAACTCACAAGCCAGGAGAGGCTGCAGCAGTTTGCTTTTGCCTGAGTCTACTAAGGTGATTTTTCGAAAAATCGACCCCTCTCCAAAAAGATAAGCTCAACACAAGCGCTTTATTATCATAATATATGTGTGTACATTATATGAAGTTTCACAATATCAAAACAGTACTGTTTCTCTGTGCCACAAAAGTCCTGCTGGGAAACTACACAACCTAGAAGGGATGTGCTTCAGTGGTTGTAATTCCTTCCCCTTCTCTGTCTCCCTGATGCTGAGTTAACTGAATGCAGACCACTTTGCACTTAGAAATCAGTTTGCACCAATTGATAAAAGCCAAGGATAAAGGTGAAAGTAGTAAGGAAAGAAACTTGGACATTTTAAGAGCAGCTGAAAAGGTGAAATGAAAGGATTAATTGGGACTCTGTCTGCCAAATTGGGACTGTTGGAGAATATGGAAAAGAGTATGAGTTAAAAAGAGGTGGAGCCATTTTGGGCTACACAGTTATTCCACTTTTTAACTGCTATGGTTGTATCCTATGGAATTCTGGAATTTGTATTTTTTAGGCCTGGGTAACAATGCAAAAATTTGTTTCTAAAATCGATTTGTATTTGGGGTTTTTTTTTGTTTCGATATTTAAAATAATTACAAAATTTTCCTTTTAAAAAGTTCAATATTTACGAAATTTCGTAAATGTGAAAAAAATTACAAAACATTAACAAATTGATTTCTGAAACAATAACGAATCGATTCGTTAATGGCGGACGTGACCGCGAAATACGCTAAAAAACCTCCAAAAATTTCTGAAGCTTCCCTCTCCCTCTGTTGTTGACTGTTGGTGTGATATTGTAATTTTTTTTTCACTAATTAAACAAAAAACTTGCCCCAGACATGCGGAAATAATAACGAAACGACCTCAGAACAATAACGAAATGAATACAATAACGAAATACGAAGCATTTACAAAACGTGTTTAAAAATTCGTTTTTTTTAATTGCTCCAGAATGGTTTGTTATCGTTTTGTAATTGAAAAAATTAACAAATTATTGTACTAGTTGATTTATCTTTGCTTATATCCACCACCCCATTATAATCCCCCATAAGTAACAGGTCATCGTACTCTGTTTCTAGGATGCATTTTTTTAGAGTTTTTATGAAGTTGCTTTTCGCTTCATTGGGTGCGTATATGTTACAAACCAAGACACTTTTATCCTCAATTTTAATCAGAACTCCTAGGATTCTACCATCTGAATCTCTAAACGCCAACTCTGAGGGGATGTTTTCTTTAACGTACGTTACTAAACCTCTTTTCTTTTCTAGTCCCGACGCATAATAACTTTTTCCCAACGCTTTACATTCTAAGTGAGATATATGTTTATTAGAAATGTGTGTTTCTTGTAAGAGGGTTAGGTCATAGTTACATTTCTTTAGATGGTGCCAAACCTTTCTTCTTTTACATGGACCATTCAATCCGTTAACATTATTTGAGTAAATTCTAATTTTCCTTGCCATCATTGTCATTTTTCTTAACTAATAAGTCTATATCTATCTTAGTAGTTTCTTTCTGAAGGGTGTAGTCTCTTGGAGATTTTTCTCTTGGCCTCTTTCTTCCTTTTTCGTTGTCTTCTTCGTCTAGGAGATCAAGTCTCTTTGTTGCACTATCGAAGTAGTCGTTGTGGTGGGGTGTATCATTCCATCTTCCTTCTTCTTCGTTTCCCTTTTTGTTTCCGTTTTTCTTTTTCATATACTTCTCCCAGAAAGCTCTTGCTTTTGCTTCGGATGTTAACCAAAACTTGTTTTCATTCCATGTTGTTGTTAGGCCTTCCCTCTTTTCCCACTTGAATTTTACATTTCTTCTCTTCAATTCGTCGGTCAGGAAATAGTATTTGCGCCTTCTCTCAAGTATTGATGTTGGTATCTCCTTCAGGATTACAATTTTATTCCCTTTATATTGTATTGGCGATTTCGAGTGTTCTTTAAGTATTTCATCCCGGGTGTTCTTCTTTATTAATTGCACAATGATGTCTTTCGTGGTTTTAAATTTCCTGGAGTGTGATGTTTGTATCCTGAAGACTCTATCGACTTCTACTTCAACCTCTGGTTTTGTCTTTTTGATTAGATGTGTAATCATGTCCACTACTACTTCTCTTATGTTCTCTTCTTCTTCCTCTATCACATTTCTGAATCTGAGTTGAGTCTCTTTTTCTCTAAGTTCCATCATTTCCTGCTGGTTCTGAACTTTGTCTATCGTCTCTTCCACATTTCTCACTTTTTTCTTTACTATTTCTTGGTGGTTCTTAATTATAATGTTGTCTTTGAGTAAGTCTATATTATCATGTTTTAATTTTTCCACTTCATTTTTTACGGTGGTCATCTCTTCTTTCATTAGCGATTGTAGTGATTGCAGCTCTTCTTTCATTTCTTTCATATCTTTCTTCATTGCTTCGTTCTCGTTTTTACTGGCTTTACTTTGTGCCTCTTGGTTGTTTTGGATTGTCTTTATTTCTGTTTGTATCTTGAGTACTTCTTTCATAAGGTCTCTTATTGTGGGCTCCTCAGGTAGGGAGCCTTTTCTGGTGTTGAGTGGGGTTCTTTTCTCAACCTCCTTATCCTTTTCCTTTTCTTTTTCTTTTTCTATCTTGTTTTTTTGTAGGGTTGCCATTATTGCACTCTAGTGGTTTGTTTCTTTGCTATTATTTAAAGATGATTAAGCAATATATTTTCGTTTATCAGGTTGTCGGGAAAGGTAGGAGGGAGGTACAGAGGTGATGAGTCAAAACAGTATCAATCAAGTACAACCTGTAACAAGAAAAAAGTTGTGGGGAGGGGTATTGGAGGAATATAAGAGAACCAAATCTACACAGTGTCAGCCAAGCGTTGCATCAATCAGATAGAAGACTTTTAGGAAAGGGTGGTAGGGAGGTACATAGGATTTGAATCTTGACAGTATCTTTTAAATAGAACCATAAATTAATGTTGCCTAAAAGAAGGTCAAATGGGTACCATATCGCAAAATGTCTTTAAGTAATGCTAGTACATTTGAAAAATATTGGGGGGTTATTGTGGAGGGGTTCAAAGAGGTGCACCGTAAATTAGTAACGCAATTTCAGAAAATTACGGTATACAAATTACATCAATGCAATGGAGGCTTAGCGCCCCCCCTGAGCATGGTTGGCATCAAACCAACACTGTTTCAGTCCCTCCAGGCTAGAAAGTGCAATGCGCAACAAACCACCATCTCCACAAAAGATATTTCAGTAATTCAACAATAAGACATTGAGACTTATGTGCATTGTTGATCTGCAAAGCAAAGCCTTGGTTATTTTAAGCTTGTCTGACGAATGCACCCAATAGAAAAGGATTGTTAGGAAGGGGTAATAAGGAGGTACAGAGGAGGCAAGTCTACACAGTGATAACCAAGGAAAGCGTCTTTCAAATAGTGACTATTAGGGAGGGTATTAGGGAGGTACATAGGAGTCTATTCTTCAAAAGTATTTGCTGCGTAGAGCTATGGATTCCCTTGCTGTAACTGAATAGATATGAGGTAAATGTTTATAATGTTTGTGTATCTCCGCTCCAGGTCGGGCTGGTTAGGAGCTCGAAGACCTACGATTTTAATGCAGTCAAGGTCAGGGTCTACTCAGAGTCCAATTAGCACACAAGACTCTAGTTCCCCCTACTCCTGGTCTAAGAGCTGTCGGGTCTTCCAATTCTGTGATCGATGTTTTGGTTGTCTCAGCTTAGTCCAGTTCCTTTCAGTCAATATCAATAGCAATTTGGGTTCCCACTTGAGCCACAATTTCGCAATAACAGTCATTCAACAGTTACAACAGTTACGACCATTCAATAAGCACAATAAGCACAACTTACGGCTGGTGGGTTCACGACATCCCAAGACAAAGAGGGGTGCAGAACATAAGATATTCGCTATTCCCTTCTCGCAGTTCGCTACTCTTTATTTTTTGAGTTGCCCACAATCTTCGCGTTGGTTATTTTAGCCACTGGTTCCTTGCCGCAGTGAGCTTTCTCCGGATGCCTTCACAACTTCTTGTTGACAGAGCAATAACTCTTTTTGGATCTTTCAAGGTCTATCCGAGGGTTCTCGTCTCTCCAGCTACGGCTTGGTTGTTGTTCCGGTATTATTTCCTCCCCTCTGAGTGTCGGCTGCGCTTCTGTGTCTCTCCTGCAGCAGTTTTGCGGCTCCTTTCAGTTTGTCCTCGGCGTATCCCTGGTCGTTTGGGCTAACTCTTAGCGAGGTCTTTGTTGCCGGGGGGATTCTTTACTGCTACGCACACCACACGCGCTGCTCAACGACTCAACTCGCAACTTGCAACTCGTTCGCGGCTTGCTCTGTGGTTTGCTCCGTGGCTCCAACCTTTGTAACGCCAACTTTACGGCCTTTTGTGGTGCTCCGCTGCGCTTTCGGCTCTCTGCAGCACCCCAGGGTGTGTGGTCTCACTGTGATGCCTGGCGCCTGGTGCCTGGCTGAGGTTTGACTCGTTTTCACTTTCGCTTTCGGCTTTCGGCTCTCGGCTTCGCCGCCGCTCCAAGCTGTTCCGCGCCACCACGCCGCCTTCTCACCCTCTATCCGGGAGGGGTCTCGCCGGCACCACACGGGGTAAGTAATTTTCGGAATTTACGTCTCTTGGGTTTGTGGGGTTCCTGGCTCGCCCGACGATGCTCGTGGCTGTCCAGACTCCTTTTCTTTCGTTATTTGCTTCTATTGGAATTCTTGAGCTTGAAATAGCGGCTGGTGCTAACCCATACAGCTTAGTCTGTCGGGTATCCTTGTCGTCCCCTGCGCAGCCGGTTGGCATAGCACTTCTGTCGAGTTTGAACGTTACGACATGAAGTGCCCACCAGCTGGACGCTCCAACCTGCCTCTCGCTGTTAGGTTGGGGGAGCAAGGGCTCTACCAAGGGTCACGACAGGAGCGGTTTGTTGAGGAGCTTCAACAAACCGTGGCACCCGCCATCTTGCTGCTACCGGAACAAAACAAAAACAATCAGGGACCCTCCCTAAGACCTTCCTAGAATTAAAAGAAGAACTAGGTCTGACAGACATATGGAGATACCATCACGAGGAGGAGATCGATTACACATTCTTTTCCAACAGGCACTCAACGTGGTCACGTATTGACATGGCCTGGGTAACAAACACCATCATACCAGATATAACCAAATCTGCAATATTACCCATGATCAATTCTGACCATGCACCCATAGAATTACAAATTCAAAACCAAAAAGAAAAAAAGACCACTTTCAGATGGCGTCTGAACGACAAAATACTCTCAACATCTAAAGAAGTGGAAAAAAATAAAAAACTATTGAACGAATACTTCACCCTGAATACAGAAAAGGACACACCCACTAAAATAATATGGGATGCCCATAAAGCATTTATAAGGGGTCATCTGATTGAGCAAGCTACAAGGATGAAAAAGGCCAGGAATAAGGAACAAGAAAAACTAGAAAAAGAGCTCACTAGACTGGAAGGAAAGCTCAAAGCAAACCCGAACGACACCAAAACATGTCACCAACTGAAACTAATAAGAAAAAACATAGATACATTCCAATTGGAAGAGATAGAAAAGAAGCTGAAATACACCAAACAATACTATTTCGAAAACGCAAATAAAATAGGGAAAGCACTAGCCAGGAAAATTGCAGTTAAAAAACAGAGTAGACAAATAACAAAGATAATGGAAGGAGACAAACCCTTGTACAAGACAAGTGAAATCATAAACCAGTTCACGGAATTCTATAGAAACCTATACAAAGATGAAAATATCCCCAAAGAAAAAATAATGCAATACCTAGCAAAACAAACCATTCAAAGAATCTCAGATGCCCAACGAGAAAAACTGAACAAATCAATATCCCTAGAAGAAGTTCTAACAATAATCAAGAAATTACCATCTGATAAAGCTCCAGGTCCGGACGGTCTTACGACAGGATATTACAAAACCTTCCAAGACATATTAGCCCCTCACCTGCAGAAAGTAGTGAACAAAGTTATGGAGGAAGGAGAGCTCCCCGACACATGGAAACATGCTACAATCTCACTAATTCATAAGAACAATACAGACAGCACTTCAGTAAAGAACTACCGCCCTATATCGCTTCTCAACACAGACTACAAAATATTCACGGCAATATTAGCATCAAGATTAACCAAGATACTAACAGAAAGAATCGATGAAGACCAGGTCGGCTTTTTGCCAGGAAGACAACTGAGCGACAACATAAGAACAGTAATTAACATCATCGACTATTACGAAAATAACATCCAAAAAGAAGATGCTCTTATGTTCCTCGACGCCGAAAAGGCATTCGACCAAGTCAACTGGGACTTCATTATATGCCTACTAAGAGAAATGGACATAGGGTATCAATATCTAAATGCTATTACCTCCATTTATGCTTCACAACAGACAAAATTAGCTATCAATGGGCAATACTCAGACAACATACAAATTCAAAAGGGTACCAGGCAGGGGTGCCCTTTATCCCCTATACTCTTCATAACAGTCTTAGAGGTGCTTCTTCAAAGAATTTCGATCAATAAGGAGTTGAAAGGACTGAAAGTCAAAAACCACACATTCAAAACAAGGGCATTCGCAGACGACATTGTCTGCTTTATAGAAAATCCATTAGAGAATATTAATAAGTGGTTGAAAGAAATAACAGATTTCGGTGAGGTCGCGGGCTTCAAAATAAACAAAGACAAAACTCAAATCATAACTAAGAATGTGAACAAAAACAATAAAGAAAAACTACAGAACATTTCAGGAATAAAAACAACAGGCGAAACTAAATACCTGGGAATAACAATTGCGACAAACAATGCCCACTTAATAAAAAACAACTACGAAAAAAAATGGAAGGAAATAAAGAAGAAAATCAACTCCTGGAACTCCTTAAACCTTTCCCTACTAGGTAGGATTGCCACAATAAAAATGAATGTCCTACCAGATGTTTTGTTTTTGTTTCAATCTTTGCCGGTCCTAAAATCAAAAACTCTCCTCAGTAGTTGGCAGAAAGAAATCTCCAAATATATTTGGAAAAGTAAAAAACAAAGAATAAGCCACAGAAACATGATCGATGACAAGAAAAGGGGAGGCCTGTCCCTCCCCGATTTACAACTATATTATGAGGCTGCATCTTTAAGATGGATAAAAGACTGGGTGACCCTAAATAAACGTAAAATCTTAACCCTATAGGGTTTCGACCTACATCAAGGCTGGCATGGCTACCTTTGGAGAGGCAAAGCAGAAAAAGAGAAGTGCTTTAAAAACCACCCAAGTAGAGCCTCGCTTCTCAAAGTCTGGGATAGGTACAAGGACAGATTCTATAGAAGAACTCCCCTATGGTTCTCCCCTAACGAAGCTCAACATCTGAGGGACTTGCTTAGAGAAAAATGGCTCACCTATGCCCAGCTTCTGAAAAAAGACTCGCGAGAAACCAAATTAAAATCCCAGGAAGAACTCAAACAGCTTGACAAATCCATCTCCTGGTTCCAATACCAGCAAATATCAGAGAACTATAGAATTGATGTCAAAAATGGATTCCAGACCCAAGAAACCTTTTGGGACAAAATACTAAAAATCGAAACCAAATTTATCAAAAGAACATATCAACAATTGCTGACATGGCCAACAGAGACAGAACAAGTTAAGCAAAACATGATCCAGTGGTCTAGAGATATAGGCAGGCCAATAAAAATGTCAGAATGGGAAGAGGTCTGGCGCCAAAAAATTAAGTACACATATTCGACCGATATGAAAGAAAACTGGTATAAATCATTTTACAGATGGTATTACACTCATGACAAGATATCCAAATTTAGCAGAGGAAAAATCAAAAATACATGTTGGAAATGTGGGAAACACAAAGGAAGTTATATAGAAAAATGTAGAAAAATAAAAAACTTCTGGCAAAACATCAACAAAACGATACAGACAATAGTAGGAGAGAGAATAACATTCAAGCCGGAAACCATGCTGCTGGGAATCACAGACCCCCTCCAAAATAAAAATTCAGACAAACTACTCTTCTATTTTACAACTGCAGCCAGAACTGTTATAGCCAAGATCTGGAAATCTCCAGAAATTCCAACGATAGATCAATGGATGCTAAAAGTATGGGATATAATGAACATGGATATCCTAACCCATAAAATATCCCAAAATATGCCAAAACCTCCCAAAACTAACTGGGAAAGCTTTATAGATTACATTAAAAGATGCAATAATGAAATTGGTATCAGTATGGAATAACGAAAGCTCTCTAGGGAATGATATTAAACATCCGACGTATGATAAATAAATAGAATAGAGGGGAAACAATGCCCAACACGAAAATAACTGTCCAGAACATCCTTGGAAGTGTTTTTAATGTCACTAGGGGTACTTTAGGTGGTGGGATTTGGCGTAATGGGAATTCACAATCTACCCCCCCCCCCAGGGAATTTAACCCTAAGATCCGAAATACTACATTGCTTTCTTTTGTTGAACCAATATACCCAAACCCCCTGCGTATTCGACTTCCCTACCCCCGAACCACTGTTCCCACCCTACTATCTCCTAATAGCGTTGGAAAAAAGGAAGTGGAGAGAGGGGAGGTGAAAGTGAAAAAACAAACAAAAAAAACACAAGAATAAAATAAACGAAACCATGTAATAAGTAAAATTAACCATGGGGGGAGCAATGGGGGGACATCTCGGAATACGAATAAATATATTTATGTGTTAACTCGATGCCATGTACAAAAATTATGCTACATTCAATGTTATTTTGTCTGTCTTGTTCGTTATATGCACATGTATGTCGTGTTATTGTTACGTGTTTACTATAGACACAAAAATCAATTTAAAAAAAATTAACAAATTATTAACGAATTACGAATTAACGAAACGAAACCGCCCAGCCCTAGTATTTTTGTCTTTGTTAGAAAGTAGTGATGCTTCAACAAACTACACAAACTTGTACAAAGGGGCCCTTTAAAGAAAGGAAGAAGATGGGAGTTCACAACAACTTCAGACAGTGAAGCAGATGGTGAAGAATCAAAGAGGGGCATGTGATCAGCAAGACTGAATATCAGCACAGCCTAGGTTTTTAAGCTCTTATTTTATTAAAAATGTAACACAGCTTCTGCTTCTTCAGCAACAACATAGTTTTGCTGAGAAACAAGCAAAAGAGCAAGCAAAAAAGTCACCTGCCAATCATCTTCAGTGCCAATGGCAGAGGGGGCAGGAGGTCTTCAGGACTGCTTTGCCCAGTTTTAAGTTACAGTCCATTAACAAAAACAACGTCCTTACTTAACTGATTGTTTTTGTTTGCTGCAATGAAGCTACAGGGACGGGGATCAGGAAAGCAGAGGAATAGTATGACTTTCTGGCAATTCTAATCCATATACCAAATCACATGCCACAAGAAAATTGTCATAACCTATCCAAATGGGTATGAGCCCCCGGTGGCGCAGTGGGTTAAAGCACTGAGCTGCTGAGCTTGTTGATCGAAAGGTCACAGGTTCGATTCCGGGGAGCGGTGTGAGCTTCCACTGTCAGCCCTAGCTTCTGTCAACCTAGCAGTTCGAAAACATGCAAAATGTGAGTAGATCAATAGGTACCGCTCCAGCAGGAAGGTAACGGCGCTCCATGCAGTCATGCCGGCCACATGACCTTGGAGATGTCTACGGACAACGCCGGCTCTTCGGCTTAGAAATGGAGATGAGCACCACACCGCAGAGTCAGACATGACTGGACTTAATGTCAGGGGACAACCTTACCTATCCAAATGGGTGGTGAGTGGTGGGGTTAGGCCACACCTTTCCCGAAACTGGCACCTTCCACTTCCAGAGCTCCAATAACCCTGATTTAAGAACAGCTCCTAAGACCGGCTGGAGTGATGGGCAACTGGATGTAGTCAACTTGGAGGAGTCTAATTTAGGGCTTCTTTTTTGAAGTGGCTGCAAACAGCAGCAACTCTGCCTTCCATGCTCTTCTCCCCCTCAAGGGCCCCTTCCATACAGCTGTATAAAATCCAAATTGAACTCAGATAATCCAATCCAAAGCAGATACTGTGGATTATCTGCCTTGATATTCAGGTTTATATGGCTGTATGGAAGGGCCCAAAGCTCCACTTTCAATTTATTATTTATTTAGAGCGTTCATACCCCACTCTTCAGCCCCAAAAGCTCCCAGAATGGCTTACAAATAGTGAGTTTGACAGTTCCTTGCCCTCTAGCTAACAACCTGAATAAGACCCGACACACAGGTGAAAGGGAATGGCAATGGGGAAGGAGGTGAACTCTCAGATATACTGTTCCTCTTCCTTCAAGGCAGGGCAGTGGCAGTAGGGGTGGAGTGAAGGCCTTTCATTTGCTTCTGGTGCTAGCTGTGATAGAGCCACGCTCACCCCTTCTCCTCTTCCTCCAGGGCCAGGACAGTGGCAGTTGGGATAGAGGGAGGGCCTTACATCTGCTTTTAGGGGCAAAATATTAGGAACTCTGGGGAAAAAAAGCAAAACAACAACATGGCCCCAAAATGACACTATCCTTTGCACTTCCTACCCACTCGGTCACAGTTTTTCCCCAGTCAGTGGCCACGCTGGCTGGAAAATCCTAGGAGCTACTGTCTTAAAAATACAGATCTTCCTATGTCTGCCCCCCCCCCCCCCAAACTCATGAGCAGACTTCTGTGTTGCCCTAGATGGGCTGGTAAGGCTTCCCCAGCAGGAAAGATCAGGCAGAGGAGCTCCAGTGAGAGCCCCACCCCATTTCGTGTCAATCTGCACCTCTCTCCATCTGACATTGCTGACATTCTAATCCCACCTCTGTTCTCTGGTAGGCTGGGCATCATGTGACTTGCCAGCAGCTAAGAGCAATGATGTAAAAGAATCTCCTCAGCATTTCCCTAACTGGCTGCAGCAGAAATCAGCTTAAAATTAATCTCTGCCTGTCCCCCTTTGGCCTCTTGGGCCTGAGAAAAGAGGCTGTTTAACAGAGCAAGCAAAAATGCACACAATGCACTGAGGCAATGGGACATGAAAGACCAAGGGCAGAATCCTTGAAGGGCAGGGGGAGGCAACAGGGAAAAGGAAACCAAGCCAGAGCCTGCCTAGGAAATGCAGCCGCGCTGGTGAGTCAAACCTTCATCAGCTGCCAGAAAAAAGAGAGGAGACAGCACTCGGTGGATGAGTCAAAGCCAGGAAAACTGTGTGTTGCCTTGCACTCCTTTTCAGCCTCTTCTTGCCTGGGCAGTGCCATGAAATGCACCAGCCATATCCACACGTCATAATGCACGTCATCTCTCCCCAGCCGTTGGCTATTGTATGTGAGAACACAGTGCCCTTGGCTCCTTCAGCAGCTCTGGGCTGAGAACATGACAGCCAAAGCAAAATGTGGGGCAGGCATGCTTCTTTGGTTTGTCACCAAAGGCTGCCACACCACACTGTTTCTCACACTACTTCTTCTTGTTTCAAAGGGCTCCCTCTTGATGGTTTTTTTTAAAGACCGTAAAAATAGCTAAACTATAAAAGTGGCGTGGCAAAGCAAGGTCCCTCAAACCCAAGGGAGCCCTGATTGTTCCTTTATAGGGAGGGTTTATGATCAGCTTGTTTTGTTTGAGGTCTGAAAACCTCAGGATTTGTTTTTAATTGCAGCCATTCAATCTGTCCCAATTTCTGTCTCCCCAAAACAGTTGCCTAAACAACAGTGTCATTCTGTACCACATAGAAATCTATACACTCCCAACTATCCATATTTGGAAGAGAAAACCCAAATTAATCCTCTGTAATTCCACTTTTTAATTGTTGGTTTTTTAAAAAATCGCAATGTCTGTCTCTCATATTCTCTCATATTCTCACTTTCGCCCTTTGTCCTCAGATAAATTCAGTTGCTGGAAACTGAGTTCACAGTTCAATAATGCATAGTTTGCACTCACTTAACTTAGACAAAGGATTTTTTAACAGTTGTTGAATTGTAAGCTGTTAGTTACTTTTAGTCTCCTCATAGAGAGATAAAGCAGGATATAAATAAACATGTTGGTGCTGGTTTTTTATATTTATCATGTCAGAAGCAAGTTGAGGGTGCAGTTAACATGTATTTAAAAACACAAAGCTTAAAAACTTGGAATTCTATTAAATGTCCTTTGACCAAAAGCTGGCCACTTGGAGTGCCTCTGGTGTTGCTGTAAGGAGGCCCTCCACTGTGCATGTGGCAGGGCTCAACACTCACATGTCGTGGACTCCACTTCATCACCCCTTTTCTTATGGTTAGCTCTGCATCTTGTGGTGCCAGAGCACAGCCTGTTTAGTGCCTTCAAAGTCACCCAATCTTCTGTGTGCCCAGAAGTCAATTTCTCATCTGGTTTTGCAACATGGTGATGATAGTAATGGGCTCAGGCAAAAGCAAACTGCTACAGCTGCTCTTAGCTAATGCCTTCTTCTTCACTAATAACCTTTCCCATCTTGGTCAAACACCGATGTTGCTTTGCCACATGGTTTCTGGTTTTCATCCCTGTGAAATGTAAGGCGGTATGTGCATTAGAGTCCTGAGAGCTGACTGCTTTGCCTGCTTTTGGCAGGGCCACAAGTTTCAGGGCAAGGAAGAGCCAGCCACTCAGCAGTCAGCATAGATGGAATTGCATGTGTAGTTATTAGAATAAACATGCATAAAGCTTGTAGCCCTCAACAGCATCCTGGAAGCATCACTGCCACCTCCAGATATAATTATCTTCCTTACAGAAGTCCAGGACCAGACTCAGGCTCACCTGGAAGGCATGAGACTTTTCAAAACTCCTTTGTTTTTTGGTTTGGTTTTGGGAGATTCTTTTCAGCAACACAGAGAGAGCAGACATGAACATTGTTGTCATCTTGGCGGCCAATGCCCAAGGAAGCATGTGGCAATTGCAAAAACAAGACTTGGAAAAGGTATTTTTCAAAAGCAACATGTTCTTCTGTGTTTCTTCTGAGCCACTGAAAAATAATCTTGCTATTACTTGTTAGTAAAGGTAAAGGTTTCCCCTGACATTAAGTGTAGCCATGTCCGACTCTGCGGGGTAGTGCTCATCTCCATTTCTAAACCGAAGAGCTGGCATTGTCTGTAGATGCCTCCAAGGTCATGTGTCCGGTATGACTTCATGGAGCACCGTTACCTTCCTGCAGAAGCAGCACTCATACTTACTTGTTTTCTAACTGCTAGGTTGGCAGAACATCGAGAGCTCACCGGATTCGAACTGCCAACCTTTCAGCCAGCAAGTTCAGCAGCTCAACTGCATCACCAGGGGCCTCCATTACTTTTACCGCATTTAAAAAGTAAATTGTTCAATTGCTCATTCCATATCTATTCCTTTTCTTTTACTTAAAAATCTCTCACACATACCAACAGTATGCCTCTATCCTCCATGGGGATGGGTGGGTTGATAGATCTTTCCCATGCCTTCTGCACTTCTGTTGCAGCCATCGTTATCATTGCCACCCTGTTTTTTTTTCCCCTCAGGAGTGAGATCCAAAGGAGCTCACAACTTTAAGAGCGATACAGATTAAATCTTTGATCCTGTTTTGAATGCAGCTTAAGTCCCTTACTAAAATGGCCTAATGTACCTCATTCTTTCTCTCTTTTTCTTTTTGCATCATATCTCCAGGAGAAGAATCAGTGATCAGCAAAGCATTTGTGGTTCCTCTCCCTCAGTTAAGCCTGTGAAGAGAAGACTCCTTGATTTGAGGAAAATCATGCTGACAACATTTGAGAGCTTCCAATCTTTAAACCACAACCTTAGATTAATGTCACAATCTGGGAATGATCAGGAGAAGACACAGTATATCAGACTTTACCAGCTTGACAAGTGGATATTACGACAGGTTGCTGCAAGCCTTGGCTGTGATGTGAATTAGCCCAGACACATGTCCTCACACAGAGGGAACATCAGGTTACACTCTTCGTGGAACTTGCTTGTGAGTGATTCCAGCCTCCAGCCATCCATATTGGTGGCCAGTTAAAGCAGAACTGAAATCTGCTTGGCTCTTTATTTTCAGTGTGAATGGCCACCTTTTGCATTTGGGGCATTTCAAATACACCACAGTTGTAAACACATTGGCCAGCACAAGGGGAAAAAACTACACCCCAGAGGGTTGCATAGCATTGGAGAGCATTTCTTTCTCTCTGCCCTGAGTAACTATTCTGCTGGAATGAAAGAAAAAGGGGTGGATGAAATCATCACGCTTCCAAAGAAGCCTGTTTGCCTATGTTTCTTAAGTCCCCACAATTTGTTTTGTTGCATTACAGACAACGAGCCTTTGAAAATAATGATATTCACACTTTGAAATCTTGTATTAGTTCTGTTTACATTCCCTTTTCACTGGATGCCTAAAGTGTGATTCTAAATGCTCTAATGAAGCTTTTACTGCAATGTTAGAAATTTGGGAGAAAAAGCAAAATTCTTGGGGGAAAGGTAATCTCTTCATCACCCTCTGAAGATACATCCCTTGTACACCAGTCATATGTTCTCAGGAAAGAAAATACATGAGAAGAAATTACTGTTTCAGCTTCCCAGATCAGATAACATCTGGTACCTTTAGGGCATTTAACTCCTAAATCACTTTATTCACATAGTAAAGTACTTAAAAGAGGAAAATATGAAAGTCACACTGTCTATGATTGTCAGATGGAGAAATTGCTGGAAGAGTAATATGGTGCTCTTGTAATTTGTACACAAAATAAGGATCCAGTAGAAGTTAATGGATGCAATTCTGTGCTAGGGGTCTTGCAGCTGCTTCATTACAGTTGTTATTGTGTGAAAGGCCTACTGTGGTTGCTAGCTGTGGTTGAGTTCTCTTCAACACCACTTTCCTATGGAAAGCATAGGAATGGCAGGGCTCTCCAACCCAGGAGAGAGCATTCAGAGGATGATTTGCTGTTGCTGCACATGATTTCCCATTTCAAGCCAATACTTCAACATATCTTTCAGAAGAATTTTACATAATCCAGACCTTACACAAGTCCAGCAACTGTTTCTAAAATGGGTCTGAGCTGTTAATACTCCTTGCTGTAGATACAATAGAGTCTCACATATCCAACCTTTGCTCATCCAACGCTCTGTATTATCCAACACAGTCTGCCTCCCACCCGGATCCACAGCTGTTTCAATACATTGCAATGATTTGGTAATTTCTACATAATTTACTGTGTATTGAACTTCTTTTTCTGTCGATTGTTGTAAAATAATGATGTTTTTGTGCTTAATTTGTAAAATTATAAAGTAATTTGACGTTTAACAGGCTTTTCCTTAGTCCCTCCTTATTATGCAACATTTTCGCTTATCCAACATTCTGCCGGCCCGTTTATGTTGGATAAGCGAGACTCTACTCTAGATGGGAAGAGAAACTCTAAATCTTCCTGGATAATTAAAAACAAAACAGCCACAAATAAATTTTAGTCTCAATTCTAAAAAAGTTTGGTGTCACTTCAAATATATCACTAGAGGTTGTTATACCCGCAATGCTTTGTATGTTTCATTGTGAATAGAAACTTGAAATACACCCATGTGTCTGTGTTTTCTCAATAAACAGATGTAGGATCTGACTTCTTCTTATTGAGTCAGGGCCAGCCAGCATCTTGTCTAAATAACCCAAGGCACCAGATCCTATTTTATCTTGAAAGCTAAAAAGGGTGAGTAGTTAAATTGGAGATCACTAAGGAATACCTGATGCTGCAGGCCAGGGCTTCTTAAACCTTTTCCACTCATGACACTTTTGCACCATAAATATCTTCATTACCCCATTCTGCCTGAGAAATTTTGACATTGCCACAAGTATATAGGTATCTAAATAGGTATAAAAATCAAACAGTGGCTGATAACAAATTAGCATTGCTGGGCTTGCTAAATAGGCTGAGTTTGTTTTTAATTAAGTACAGCTAAAGTATTTTCTGCACTTGTAAACACATCTCATTGCTAACGGATTCATGTAATTATCTAAGTGGCATTTCAAAACCTTTTACTGTTGCCCATTTTTGTGACACCAGCACCTGAGCTGTGTCAGGACCCATAGGCTATATTTCAAAGGAAGGAACCGGGAAATCCTCATCTGAAGCATTTCTTACTTAAGAAAGCTCTTCTTACATTTATGGGGTCACTGTAAGTCAACAGGGGACTGAAGAGCCATACACAGTCAGACTATAATGCCAAAGTTGTATGCAATATCCCATCTCCATAAAATTGTTGAGGCAAGGAAGCAGTCTACTATTTTAGGCCAGTGCAAAATGATAAACAGTCGTTCTATAGGACAGTGGCATTCATGTTCTTATCATTGAGAGAAGTGTTGATGTTCTTAAGAGATGTGTGAGTACCCCGATATATTACTAGTCTAGTAAAGTAACATTCAGTACCTGAAACAGGGGAAAATAAATTGTGATCCTTTGGATAGGGATTAACTATAGCTCTATCAGCCCTACGCATCCTATGATGAAGAATGAGAAATATTAAAATCAAACTCGAAGGCCACGTGTGGCCAGTCCTTCTCTAAAAAATTCATTTTAAAAATGCATTCAGAAACAGCTCAGACATAATCTGAGAACTGCCTGAAGACTTGCTCAACCACATTCCCCATGGCACTGCAGATTGCAGTTCAGGAGCAGGTTGTGACAAGGGTGGACAGAAGTCATATCCTGGAAATTTACCCAACAGCAAAATACTAGTTGACACAAAAGGGAATTTAGCAATAAGATTGCTTCCTTCCAGAAAAAAACATCTGGCTGTCTTGAAATGCAGAAATAAAATGTGCATATATAATGACTATCTGGAGGTGACCCAGGTGAACTCAAAATCAATTGAAAACTGAGTTGAGATGGTGAATGGTTACACCTTTCTATTTTAGGAGATAGCTACCAAAGCAACAAGCTGTTATTGATTAAGAAGGACATATCTGTGGAGCTGCTAGGCATGTAGGACTCTCCTACCCCTCCTTCCCACCATGGGAGACAACTGTTTGCCCTGCAGGGATGCAGCTGCCTGCCCTTCACCCCTCGCAGCACAAACTCAAAGCCGAGGAATGACTATCCCAGCAGCAGAACAGCATGTTTCTCCCCACCTTTCTGCCCTCTCCATGCAAGCTGAGTCAGCATTTGAGAGACGGCATGTAAATGCTGAATTGCCACAAGAGCATTTTTCAGGCCTATCTTGTGGCACGTGGGTGAATAAATGCTGCCAGATGGAGCTCGGGAGCGGAGAAGAACAGAGCAAGCATGTTAGCCAGCAGGGAATATACAGAAGGGGCAATGAAGGGGCACCCCAATAATAACACCTTTTATTTGCTCCTCAAGTACTAACACTGACCTTGGCAAACTCTTCCAAATATTTTCCTTTCAAACTGAGCATCTAAAATTTGAAGATGTTTCTGTTATCAATGCCCATGGGGGAATTATATCTAAATACGTGTTTCTCTTAGTTATGACTATTCTCTTCAGTTAAAATAAAGTGTATGCACTGATTCATTTTAAACTGTTTTTGCAATTCACATTATAAATATTCTCCTTGTTTCTGAGACATATCACCCCTGGAAGTACGTAACACTGACTCAATTGCTTCAATTCTATGAGTGGTTAGGGGAATGAATAATTCTGTATGATCACCCCGTGGCTGTATCTTTACGGCTCTACCACACTACATTTCATAGTGCTATTATTCCACTTTAATTGTCTTGACAGCATCATATGGAATGCTTAGAACAATCAGCCAGAAAACACTGAGAGCCATCACATGCAATAAAATAAATGTTTCTACACATTTCGCATTTCTAAAGTTTGCTGTTTTTAAAGTGTATTTTTTCTACACTTCCTAAGTCGATTAGCAAAAACTCACCATGCAGAGATGTGTAAAAACATGATATTTAACGTGTGATGGGAATTCCCCATTGTCCACTTGTAAAGATAACAATGACGTTGTAGAGAAATGTTTATTATAAAGTGTTTATTATACTGTGTTTAAACTGTATTTATGTTTTACATTGGTTGCCATGGCCTAGCTGTGAGAGATAGGTTGCCATGGTGACAAGGCAGAAGAGGAGGTGGGCGGAGCTTAAGGAGAAAAAGGTTTGAAAGTGACAGTTAATTTTCAGTCAGGAGGATGAGACCCTGAGAGGAGGAGCAGAGTCAGATAGGACTCTGGGAGAGTAGCAGAGTCAAGAAAGGACTCTGGGAAAGTAGCAGAGTCAGGAGGGACTCTGAGAAAGTAATTTAGTCAGGAGGAAGAGAGCAGAGTCAATTAGGGGCTCTGTGGAGTGAAGCAGTATAGATTCAGTTAGTTCTTAGTATTTGTGAATATTTCTTCAGCAAGGGAGCTGAAGGTGAAACCTCGTTAGATTGCTTGAGTTAAAAAGAATCTAACAGAGGGGGTTTTAGGATCGCCAGTAGTGGAAGACTGGAGATCAGTGGTTTGATCCGGTATAGGACAAACAGTGCGAATATTCACAACAGGGAACACTGAAATAATAAAGCACTTCACTGAAGAAGGAGTTTATAAGATTGTAACATCAGAAGCCTGAATGTATCTCAACCAAGCCATATTGTAACCATCAAGCATGTGCCAAGTTCAACATCTCAATATTGCAACAATTACGCTTTGTTAACAATAAACTTGTTCTCTTTGTTATTTTAAACCTGCCTCATCTCCATTGATTTTACGTTCGGTGCATTCCACTCTACCAAAGTTACCTCACAACGCAAATAGGGATAAACAGAGACTTTAATACCAGCGTCTCTATATATAATGGTGGCAGTTTAATTTAGCAGTCTCGGAACTTCCTTATAGTTCTTGGTGGCATTAGGTGGATTAACATACGTCCTTACATAATTTTGGTGGTCCCATTTAGGTGGCATTGATACGTCTTTACAACGTCATTCTGGAGGGAGGATCCAAAACGAGAAGTATAGAATCCTTTCTTTCGCCATAATTTTTAGAACCGAGGAGGAAGTAACAGTCATTTATATCTCTTTTAAAACAATGTAAATTCAATAGAGTTACCTTTTGAATTGAGAGGTAACTGTACTTATAAATTGTAATATACAATAATACAGAATAGAAGAAATCCCATTTAATGAGCTTTTGTTAAAAAGTACTTCTGGGAGAACAAACACAGATAATTTCTTCAAGTAAAAGAAAATCTGGGAACAGACAGTGGGAGATGAATGTCTTCTGTGTGATGGAAAGGCAAATGGATAATTTGAAATTAAAACTAAATGAAAGAAAATGTGTGATGGGGATAAGAAAGCCATTCATTTAATTTCCAAACTGGGTGTTGCAAAACTTAAGGGGAAAACAATGATCTCCAATGCTTTACTTATCACAAGGGATGAAGTCCTTACATCTCATGAAACACAAACCCTAAAATCACACAGGATGCAGCCAGCCATAACAGTTAAAGTGGAATATGTAATAGTACTATACCAGTGTAATGTGATATGCCCTGATCTTATGGTACCAATCACATCCCTCAAAATAATCATGACACCTGCAATGGGCAATACATTTCTTCTTATCTTGAACAAAAATATTATTTCCTCCTTTCACGTTGAAATACTGTTTTATACCCGACTCTGAGATTTTTGAAGCTTTGCGCAATACAAATTCAATGCATGTTTGCTTAGAAATAATCCCGTGATCACTGGAACTCACTCTCAGGTAAAAGTTTATAGAACTGCAAATTCCATTTTTATTTTGGAGGGCGTGAGGTGGCAAAGGCCTGTTTAGAAGACCTAGAAGTGAGTTGCACAAAGAATTCTACTTAAGGTCTCATTTAAATTTTTCATCAGGGCACAAGCCAATGTGCATCTCATTAACTTCAATGGAACTGACTATGGGCCTGTCTACGCTGCTCCAAAGCCCAAGGCTTGACTGGAAGTAATTCCTGGATGCTCAGTTGACATCTGGGGACAACCGGTCTACAACATAGGATAAAACTGGTTAAGTCGGTTTTACCACACTCCAAAAAGTCAGGAAATGCTTTGGATTTAGGTGGAACTTTGGAGCAGCCTCATACTTTGTGCGGACAGCTGAACGAACTCTAATTGGTCCACTGTCCAGAAAGTGTGATGTCACCATTTTCCGTTCCCTGAGCTCTGCGGACTCCGTGATGGTCTGGCAATGGTGACAGGGACTACCTAACTGGAAGGTAGGCACCAAAATGGAAAGACTTATATCTTTTGTCTGTACATGCTGATTTTGGCATCAGATGAAAAAAATATCTAAAACAGTGGATTTCTTCCCTGAGAAACAAAGAAAAGGGTTGGCAGAATGATCAAGTGGCCAAATGAAGAGGTTATGGTAGAAAGAACCAGAAGATGCTGCTGGCGCTGCATGATGGCTCCTGCACACTTTGCATATACAGGTCAACCAAACAATGCAGCTTACACTACGAAAAGGAAAATGTCAAGATGCCACCTTTGCTAATGGAGCAAAATGTTAGCAAAATAGGAGGAGAAACAAACAGCAGCAAGATACTGTGGAGTGACCAAATACAAACCTCACAGAAACAACAGCAGTTGTAACTAATTTAAATGGTTGCTTTAATCTCACATAGCAGGGGAAAAGTTGATGATGGCCAGAATAGTTGTCAATGACTGAATGTCTCAATGGGTAATTTAAATCTAGAAACATCAGCATAATTTCGGATACAGACAACATCACATTCACACAATGCAAATCCGCCCCATGTCTGCTGATAAATCCCATGCCTGCAGTGATCAGTGTGTGTGTGTTTGTGTGGGCTGCATCTTACCTCAATTACCTCAGCAAAAAAAGAAAAGACAAAAAGGCTATGGATATGTGTGAGAGAAACCGATACAAAAACAGAAAATGTGAGAGAAAGCATACGTGTATATAGATTATAACTACGTTTAAAATTGTGTGTGTGTGTGTGTGGTCTTTGAAAATAAAAAGGATTTCATTCTCATTTTTAAAGGAATGTTTTTTGAGCACTGAGTATTTACATGAATTGGTTTTAATCCTGCTTTTTAATCTCTTCCCTCTGCATCCAAAGAAATTGGATTCCATTTTTTGTAAAGGAATCAAAAGCTCTTAACTCTAGGATCACAGGGCCTGTGGTTCTGGGTTTCTACAAGCCCATAAAATAGCAGTGATGTCAATGAAAGCGCACAAGGTGTTTGTTTTTTTAATGGCAAGAGTGACTTGAGAAACTGTGAGTTGCTTCTGGTGTGAGAGAATTGGCTGTCTGCAAGGACGTTGCCCAGGGGACACCCAGATGTTTTGATGTTTTATCATCCTTGTGGAAGGCTTCTCTCATGTCCTCGCAATGGGGAGCTGGAGCTGATAGAGGGAGCTCATCTGCGCTCAGTCCGGATTCAAACCTGCGACATGTTGGTCTTCAGTCTTGCCGGCGCAAGGGTTTAACCCATTGCTCCACTGGGGGCTCCAGTGCACAAGGTGACAGTGGAGGGTACCACCTTTTACATACTGGCTCTGGCTGCAGCCTACTCAGTGGAACTGACTATGCTCCTTGAAAGCAGAACAAGCAGGGTGTGTCCACAATTTCTTTTCCACTTGGCAGGACTTGTATCAGCAGGGCATGCATATGCCACCAGGGTGGCATGGGAAGAAAGGAGCCAGACAGGCTGAAAAATTGCACCCTGAGGAGCAACACTTTGCTCAAGCATGCCTGACAAGAGTGAACATGCCTGGTTTACTGTACCACCACTCAATTGGCAAAGCAGAAATGGGAATGGAAAAGTACGCTTACCTTGAACATTGGCTCCAGTGCTGGACCTGTTCTTCATCCTCCCATAAGCAGTTAAGAGTGGATAGATTATAACATCAAGGCATGTATTTCAATCCAACATACAGTATGACCCCTCTCCCTGTATCCATGGGGCTGATACTCAGTTTCATTTATCCATGCTCAATAAGACATGCCCATCAAGGCATTTTGTAGATACACCAGTTCGACTCTGTGGTATTCTTGGGCTGGAAGTCCTTCCTTTCAATAGAGTTTACTATTATTTGCAGATTCATGAATCTAAACAAAGTCTGGGAACATATCCCTTGGAGATTTGAGGTCAATATATCATTTTGTTGCTTTTACATCCTCAGCCTCACAGTCCAGAAGCTGGGAAACAAGCAGGTGAACAGAAACCCCTCATAATGGTGGGAATTGAAAGAATATTCAAATCACAAGTGAAAAGCAATGAATTTTTTGTGTGCAGAAAACAGTATTTTCTTTGCAGGAATGTTGTTTTCTGTTAAGGAAAAATATGTTTACCAAGACAAAGAAAGTTACCTGCACAAAAAAAAATACCTATGGGCTTCTTGTATAAAATAAGCCCCATACTGGTGTCCTCATAGCAGGGAGAAAACAAATTGCTTTATTCATTCTGTTATGATACTGAACTTAACAAAGATTTATATCCTGGAATGGGTGTGTGGGTGTAGGAATTATTTTTCACCAGCTACGATTGCTTCCGAAATACTAAGGACAAACACAGGGGAACTCGAGAAAAAGCCACAGAGCACTTGTCCTTTGTGAGTTTGCTTTTGGCAGGATCCTGTGTATTCTACAATTCCGCATTCACAGCACTTTTCATAGAATTTGGCAGATGCTGCAGAAGATACTAGAGGCTGCACAATGTCAAACATGAGGACATAAGCGAACCATAGCCAGATTTTTTGGGGGGAAGGGCACAGGGAATTGCTAATATATAGCCATTCTCTCCAGCTTCAGCCCTTGGATAGGAGCTTTACTGTGATGACCTCTCTTCAATGCCTTTTCCATTTCCTCTCCCAATTATATTTATTTTTGGAACCATTAGAGAGGCTCAAATGGGTAATTTACCCGCTAAATACATACCTATATTAAAACCAGAATTCCATCAAGACAAAAGCAAGACCAGTAATGTCATCAAGACATGAAGGTTACAGAACTGAAAGACCTGGTAAGGCAGAAAGTATGTACAGTACATTCTCAACATACAGTTTCATCTTCCTGTTCTTCATAAATTATATTCCCTCTAGGAATTTTCTGGGTTTTCCAGGAAAGTGATAATATGTTTCTGTCCGAAGTTACCATAGAGTCGCATAGGACACATCTCTAGGAATTTTCTGTATGCTTCTAGGTGACTCTCTGGTGACTTTCGGCTGACAGCATTTCAATAGGGTTTGTTATTATACATGCTTCCTTGTTAAGTTCAGGAATTTATCCCCCATAAATACAGGGATTATACTGTATTTCTCTGATATATAAAACACAACACAGGAAGGCATTTCTTCTTCTTTGGTAGAGAACTATATGGCCGCGGCACAATTACAGGTGGCATCTTGTTCTGTATCAGGCCCCGCAACCTCTCTGAGCCAATAGGCATATTTTTGAAAGTTTAGAATGCAGTGCTCTTGCAAAATGGTTGCCCATTCAGAAAATGGTGCCCATTACATGTGTGGCCATCCATCCAACATCCACACCCTAAAACTGGTGATGCTAAAAGAACTTGACTTGCCCAAAGGCAATGTCACAGTGTCCCTCAGAATCACATCAGAAGTGGCAAAGTCTTGATTTTCAGCCACATTCAGACTTGACTCACTATTAAAATGGGCAGCACATGTTCACTTCTAAGCATGCTGAAGCAATAATACACACACACAGCTGCAGCTCTTTTGACCAGCTGGTTTCCAGTCTTCAGAAGCAGCCCCACGTAAAATGCATTACAGTAACCCAGACGGGATGTAACTAAGGCATGTACCACCATGGCCCGATTTGGCTTCTCAAGGAATTGGTGCAGTTGATGCACAAATTTTAATTGTGCAAAGGCCCTCCTGACCACCAGATACCTGGGCCTCCACATTCAGTGTAGAGCCCAGGAGGACCCCCAAACTGCAGACCTATGTCTTCAGGGGGAGTGTGACCCCATCCAGCATAGGCTGAATCCCTATTCCCTGAACTACCTTCCAACTGACCAGGAGTTACCTCCATCTTATCTGGATTAAGTTTCAATTTGTTTACTCTCATTCAGTATATTTCCCCCTTTGCCCTCAGCTTATTTCAGTTGCTGTAAACTTACTTGAAACCACTAGTTTGCAGGATGGAGGATGGGAGAGGCTTCCTAGTAGGTTCAAGAAAAAGCAAATTGATGCAGCCTCTCCTAGTTGTTATGTTTTCTTTGGCTAGATCTGCCCCAATTTTCATCTGTGAAGTACTGGAGGGTAAGGACTTGAGGTTTGTGAGCAGAGGAAACCTGTAAGGTGCTCAGCATCCTTGTTTGTTGTTGTGAGCCTTCAACTTGCTTCTGAGCTATGGTGATCCTAAAACAACTTTATCATGTTATGTGATTTCAGCTCCGCTAAAAGTGTCCAGCTTATCCAGAAGGCCGAATAAGACACAGATGGATTTGAAGCCAAAATCAGAAGTATTCTCACTGGCCAGAGAGGATGTCAGCCGAAAAAAGCACTCCAAAGTACTGACATACCCTCAACTGTGAACCCATGGGTTTATTTATAGTACATTTGAAAGAAGAAGCAGTACAGAACAATTGAAAACTGCCACAGTAGTTTTTTATTCGTCCTAAGGGGTGCCAGCTAGGATCTTCAGCCTTGGAGGATGTGTGAGTCTGCCTCTGCCTTTGAGCCAGTCAGAGGCGAGATGGGAAATTTAAGAAACTGCCATTCATGGATTTGAAGTCTTGTGTCTCTTATGAGTCCATCCCATAAATTGGGTGTGCCTGGGTGGATTGTTTGACGGGTGGTTGATGGGTTCTGATGGTCCAATGATGGCTAGACAAAGGAGTTCAATGGAAAAAAGGGTATTTAAGGCACAATTACACACAATGAACAACTCAGAGGGAGTCTGGATAGGTATTATAGATGGGGCCACTCTTCCAGGGCTAGCCTAGATAATATGTCAGATAAAGGAATTTGGATTATGGTGATTTTCTTTGAGTGAAGGTAAGGCAAAGACATGGTAAATTTACGTTCCAGGAAATTTTCAAGGAATTTCATTAAAAGGTTACTATTTAGGGTAATTAGAAGTGACCATGTGGATGGCTATATTTTCTAATGGAGCCATGTCTCATAATTCATATATTTTATATAATTTATATTGTTGGGTGGGGTGTCTGATTTCTTGAAAACAAATACAGGGCTTTCTTGGCAATATATGTTTAGAGAAGCTTTGTTTTTGTCTTCCTCTGATGCTGAGAGTATAATTTGCTCAAAGTCACCAAGGGAATTTGATGGCCAATCATGGACTCAAATCTGGTCTTCAAAGTCCCAGTCCAATGCTCAAACCACTAAACCACATTCACTCCAGTGGTTTTACCTGAAGCTTTATAGATCATCAGATGGCACTAGTTTGTCCTTAAGAGCTGGGTTGATAAAACTTAGATCAGGCGAGTTTGGTCTCAGTTCAAACAATAGATTCTGTGTGGTAAGTAGGGCATGAGTAAAGGAGGGGACAGCCTTTAATAGCTGTGTAAATGAAGGGAATTTCAGCTGGTGCAGCTTTTCTCATTCCTGGATGACAAGCTGCCCTTGGAATGCCAACAACTCCAAAAGATGAACAAGGGCTTTGAACTCCATTGCATCAGGTTACGCTCACGTGTTGGGGACAGATTGGACTTTGCCATTACCATCCATTCAGCGGAGTCCCAAAAGCTTCCCTGCACGCACATGTACAAACAATAAATCACACTCTGGGGGAGTTAACAGCACTGGCCTTTTGGCCCTTGCCCTGTGATTGATCTTTCATGCAAGTGGGGGCATTGTGTCCTCCCCAAACGATTTGATGTCCCCATGGCTTCTTTGCTTCAGCACGGTACTGAACAGTTGTTCACAATCTAGCTCTTTCTATGGACCCTGCAAAGGTTAGGAGGAAGGGGAAGCTGAAGTGTCCGTAAAAGTAGAAACAAAACCCCTGAAGTAAATAATTTAGCAAGCAGTGAAAGGGGGGATGGTGGGTTGAGCGAGAAGGGATTATTGTGTGTTTTCGGCAAATGCAAACTCATTTCTAAAGGATCAGCTGTAGCTTGGTTCTTTGAGCTTCATTCCCCTCCCCTTCCCCCTCCTGCCCTCACAGAAGAAAAGCTAACGACATACAATTAAGCCGAGAATTATAGCCTAATTGGCCTTTCTCTGATCCATCTACTCAGAGTGTATTGAAAACAGTCCCTAGGGTTCTTGCTACCACCTTTCAGCCAGAGGAACACCCCACCTGCTTCAATGGCACGGCTCTGCCTTTGTGCCTGGGCAAGCTAAGAAACCAGCAGGCCTCCAAGAACAGACATTCAGCTAGCCTTGGCACAACAAAGGCTAGGAGCACCCCTTCCTTTCAGTATTCCTTTGCTCCCAATCTGCAGCCTACACACTTCCTTGGCCCTTGGTGAGAGTTGCCAGCTTCTTTTTTTTCAAAGATGCTGGCATTTAGGAACAGTCAGGGGGCAGCCCCCAAAGGGCAGAGCCAGCAGTGAGCTGAGGGCTGAATCCATGGATAGGACCCAGTACTAAATGTGTGCTGCTTGATTCAGGTTTCATAATAGTTTAGCTAAGGAACCCACGGTGGTGCAATGGGTTAAACCTTTGTGCCAGCAGGACTGAAGACTGACAGGTCAGAGGTTCGAATCCAGGGAGAGCAAGGATGAGCTCTCTGTCAGCTCCAGCTCCCCACACGGGGACATGAGAGAAGTCTCGCACAAGGATGGTAAAACATCAAAACATTCAGGCATCCCATGAGCAATATCCTTGCAGACAGCCAGTTACTTCACACCAGAAGTGACTTACTGTTTCTCTAGTTGTCCCTCCCCCTCTCTCATACACACACACACAGCTTAGAAGTCAAACATGGATAATGATAACTATTATTGTTGTTGCTGATGCTACTGGAGTAAAATCTCAGGATTCTTGGATTTCTAGTCCAAACAAGTATTCCACTCCAACTACCTAGCACTGTTCTGCTTGGTTTCTAGTTATTTCCAGTGGCCAAAAGGCACAGCACTCACATGGAACCAGGCCCTGAAAGGATCACAGTTCAAACAACTGCTCCATTTGTAAATAGTTGCAACAGCAGAGATTCCCAGTGGCAGGCAAGTAAAGACATGCACAGCAAATGAAGGCAGACAGGTAGACAAGCAGGCAGGCACGATTTGTCTCCTCCTTTGAATTTTTTTGTCTAACAAACACACAAATGCATCACCAAGGCTACCCAAAAATACAAGACTGGCCTTTTGGCAATGATATGCCCACTTCATCCATCACAGCATGATTCTAGGATTGCTCTTCTGGGTCCTCATACGTTATACATTTGCAGCACCCCAATACCACTTTGATGACCATGGCCACATTCTGTGGAGGTACTGTCGAAGGAGGGTTTGTAGAATAATGAGGCAATAAATCTTTCTAGAAGATAATTCTAAGTACCCTTGAAAGCACAGAGCCATGAAATGGCAACAAAGTGCTATAATTGAGCAAGAGACCTTAACCGTCTTGTTCTCTTTGTAGAACACGTATAACTCCCCTTTGAAGGGAAAGAAGGCAATGTTGGTTCTCTGGCTAAGTAACTTGAAGAAGACTGAACATTGGGCTCTGATACTGCTCTGCCTGTTTTCACTGGCCAAGTCATTTAGAAATCTGGCTTTGGTTTTTTGAGGTGGCAATGGGGCCATTAAACTGAATGTCATTAAACTGCAACTTCCATATTCCCTTGCTATTGTGCTGTCAAGAAATAAAGGGAGAAGAAGTCTGATACTGTAGTTCAGCTACAATCCGTGTAATCTCCACTCAATGTTCTCCTTGCTGGTAGCTGGACTAGGAACATTAGGGTGCCTCATTGCCATTGCATCCATGGCTCTTTTCAAACGCCCTTCTCCATCCCAACAGCCAGTGCCCTGACCTCAAAGAAATACAAGAAGCAAGCTCAGCTTTCATTGTGTTTATTCCATCCCAGTGGCCACTAGCCTGGCCTCAGAGAAAGGAGGCGTTATCTACTGGACACAATTGCCTCCCCACTGCCATTCCTTTTTCCTATTGAATCAGGTTTTAGAGTAGACTGAAGGATTGAGGGCAGGGAATTATTTTATTGTTATCTAAAGTGCCATGGTCAGTATTGGTGTTAAATTAATCAATAAATTCATCACCACCACCACCACCACCATTATGATTGCAGAACTGATGAGGATAAAGCCTTTCTTTTCCAGAAGTTCTGCATGAAGATTGCCACTGCTTAGAACTTTATTAGTTCTAAGAATACAGGATGCCATTTTGAACTTGGTCTAATCAGAAATGGTCTAACCAGAAATTAAAAAAGCAGACAGCACTAATGCCCCCACATATCTCTATGTATACGAGTAAAAACCCTTTATCCATGGGAGATATGTTCCAAGATCACTTCCCATAGATGCCCGAAACTGCAAATAATATCAAACCCTTTATTTTTGGATTGAGGTTAACTACTAAAACTTAACACACTACCAGAGAATTAAAGGGGGTCTTAGAAGCAGTGCTTCCCATGAACAGAAAGAGCAGCCTCTCCGCTCACTCACTGTTGTCCTACTTCCATCTCTTCTCCATAGACACTTCCACAATTAGCAGATGGTAGGAGGGCCCTGGCCAAGCATGCCATAGAATTGCATTGGAGGACTGAGAGATGCCCACTAACCTTACTGTTTCCTTGGTAGTAGCGACCACAGGAAAATGAAACTGTGAGAAGCAAATACGTAGATAAGGGGGGGTCTTACTTAAAGTTTCCAGGTTACATTTAACATACAACTACCCTGTGCAAGTTCATTTTGCTTAGCATCCAGCATAACAAGCAGAGCTGACCAGTGGTTTAGGTGCAAAATCTCTGGAGAGCCTAGGCTGCTACGAGGATGAAAAAACAATTCGTTACAAAATAAATTCTGGTATTCAAAAAGACTGGCTATAACATCTGTTGCTAAATGTAGGTCAAGCCCAGTCATGCATCTTGCCCCAAGCCCAGCCACAATTACAAACAGTAGCCAGCGAGCAGAAAATTTCCAGGACAAAGAAATATTTTGATTTCATGTTACACATTTTCATCTAGATGTTAGGAGACAATCATGTGCCCTTTAAAAGGTCAATATTTGAAACTGAACCTGAAAGTACTTACTGAGAAACGTGTTAGATTTGCATTATAAATATGTGAGTTTTGGGGTGGGGATATTTTAATGAGTCAATCTTTCCTGCTTTGTGTGCTTCTGTTTATACAGGGTTTACCTCTTTCGCTCGCACAATCCAGTTTGCAATACGAGGTCTCCACTATGCTTCCTAAGCACCTGACTACAGAAACAGAATAACCAGTTTTAGGCTTAAGTGTCCTTGCTCATTATTTTCCTTACTCATGTGGACAACCTCATTGCTTGAGACGGCCCACAATGGAGCAAAGGCAAGAGAAGCCTAGAATAATTTTATATTCAAGGATTCTACATCTGATGCCCATCTCTGTGTGTGCTGGCCTTTGCTTACATCAGCAAGTATCATTATCATAAAACGGGGACAGTGTTTTTGTGAACGAGAAGTCATCTAGCAGCACCTGCAAGACTGATTCATTTCAGCTTGAACTTTCATAGATATCCACCCACTTTTTCAGATGCACTGAAGTAGAAATACATCAATAGTACATAAAGGAAGAGACAGCAGTACATGGTCTACTGGAGCAGTTTAAAGTAATTTCACAAAGTGTAGATGGCATGCACTGGACCACCTCAGTGGCACAATTGCCTGGCCATGGTCACTTTCACCCTTGCCACACCAAACCATAGGATACAATCCAAACAAATAGTAAACTAAAAATATAAACACATAGTATGTCTTTTTTTACTTTACTCATAAAGGATCAAGTACACTGATTGTGCTATATAAATAAATAGATGATCATGTTGCCTTCCTGTAAGCATGGGGAGAAAGCACAGTCCTGTAGGAAACTACAACAGGGAACTGATTGCTATCATAGAAAAGTTGAAAGAGACCACAATGGCCATATAGTCCGATCCCTTGCCATGCAGGAAAAGAACAATCAAAGTACCCCTGACAGATGGGTATTCAGCCTCTGTTTAAAAGCCTCCAAATAAGGAGCTTCCGCCACACTCGAAGGAAAAGGGTTCCACTATTGAAAGCTCTCATGGTCAGGAAATTCTTCCTAATGTATAGGTGGAATTTTATTTCCTGTAATTTGAACCCATTGTTCCGAGTTCCATTCTTCTAAGCTTGCCCATCTCACCAAGTGACATCCTTTCACATATTTATACATGGCTATCATGTCTCCTCTCACTCTTCTCTTCTGCAGGCTAAACAAACCCAGCTCTCCAAGGCACTCCTCAAAGGGCATGGTCTCCAGACCTTTTATCATTTTGATAGTTTTACTCTCTTCTGGGACACTAAGTGCAAGTAGAATTAATGCAGTTTGATATCACTTTAATGGCCATGGCTCAATGCTATGGAATCATAGTATGACAAGGTTTCTATCCTTCTCTGCCAAAGAATACTGGTGCCACACCAAACTATAATTCCCAAGAGCAATGACAATTAGTGATGTCAAATTGTATTAATTCTATAGTGTAGTTAGCTTAAGAAGACAGATTCACCTTCTCCTAAATAATACTTTTACACTGTTGGCTCAGATGGCATTGTTTCCAAACCCAATAAGATACCTGCTAAGTCAGCACTAGAGAAGGAGACTTGATATTTGGCTAAACCTTCCAAAAGGAGCCGTCCTCGGTTATGAAAGATAATTCACCAGATATCCAAGACTACTAAATGTAACTGGGACATTCATGCCTGTGCACAATTGTGTGTTTTCATCACAATTTAGAACAGAGATGGGGATCAAAATTGTAATTCAGGTGCTAAAATACATCTGCTGATTTTAAATGGTGAAATATTCCCCCCTCCTCTTTCTTTTCATATTGTATCATCAATATGCACTCATTCATCTCTGTGACACATACCCACCCATCCCACAAAGGCCATTCGCTCTCAAACCTACCATTAGCAATTGCTTTCCTTGATTGTTGCCATAGTAATAAAAACATTCACAACTGGCTCTAGAAATGTAATAGCTCAGAAATAGGCAGCTTTGCCTGGCTGAAAGCTGCCAAGCCATTATTGATTTCCCAAGATATTAATGGTGCATTTATGACATGGAGGTTAAAGTGCCCAAGGTGGGGCAATCACATCAACTTCTGAAAACCCTCAAATTCTATTACATATGAAATTACATTAAAAATATGTGTTTCCATTGGTGTAGTTAGGCTGCCACCAAAGATGTCTCAATCTGCCATCCATAAAAGCACAGTATAGATATCTGTGTTACAGTGCACTTCTACTTCTTGTAGAAATTGCGCTGTTCTCAGAGGTAATGTTCAAACAAATGGAAAAAGGGTTACATCAACATTTTTAGAAGCAGACCAAGTGAGCAAGGTGTTTTGTAGAACAGCAAGAGTGGTCAGTGCAGAGATGCAGGAAATGAGCTCCATTTTAAAAGTGAGAATGCTGCATGACAATTTTTGGATTCTGTATCCACTACTTGAAAAAAGGCTGCAATTATGTATTATTATTATTATTATTATTATTATTATTATTATTATTATTATTATTGTATATACTCGAGTATAAGCTGACCCGAATAAAAGACGAGGCACCTAATTTTACCACAAAAAACTGGGAAAACTTACTGACTTGAGCATAAGCCAAAGAGTGGAAAATGAAGCAGCTATTGGTAAATTTCAACAATAAAAATAGATACCAATAAAATTACATTAATTGAGGCAGCAGTCGGTTAAATGTTTTTGAATATTTACATGAAACTAATTTAAGATAAGACTGTCCGACTCTGATGAAATTATTCTAACCTGCAATGTAAATGTGCTTACGTAACCTTCGAATAATCATGATAGTTTAAGTATACATTTTGGGGGAAATGCTGTGTGTATATGAATAAGGAAAGGTGGGAAACACTGGCACCAAGAAAGGAGGAGAGGGAGGCACACACTACACCGAGAGAAAAGAGGAAGACGTGTACTGCATTGAGAGAGGAAGGAGAGCTGGGTTGCTGTGCGGAGAGGTGAGGGTCCTGGCAGGAAGGTGTGGGGCTGAAAGAAGCCCTTCTTTCAGTCCCACACCTTCCTGCCAGGACCCTCATCCGAGTATAAGCTGAGGAGGGCTTTTTCGGCCTAAAAAAGGGCTGAAAAACTAGGCTTATACTTGAGTATATACAGTAACTTTATTTATAATCTCCTTGAGGGGACTCAGGACAACTAACAATGAGACACTTCAACACCATATAAAACAAAACAAATATAAAAATTAAAAAAAACCTCCAAAATGATTAAATACGATGCGTAGTTTTGGTGAACCTGCTGTGTGTATCATGGGATAGGATTCCTAAATGTAGTAAAAGAAGGAACAGAGAGCTACTCTAATGCAGTCCTTTTGGTTCTGGACTGTTTGTTAACATATTTATAATCCAAACTACATCTCACTGTATATCAAAAATGGTCTCAGCCCTCCACATACACAAATCTTGCATCTACAGCTTAAAAAAAATCTCGATTCTGCCATTTTCTAGAAGGAATACCATTTTACCATGCTATTGCATATAATGGGACTTGACTATTCATGGATTTTGGTATTCATGGGAAATCCTGGAACCAAACCACAATGGATACCATTGTAACACTGAAACAAATTAAACACTTTAAACCAGGAAGTAAGTTAAAACATATTAAACATCATATCGAATATTGGATTCAAAACAACCTATGAACTTATTAAGGTCACACACAAAGATAAAAATTGCAGCACTGTTGGCTTTAAAGTTTCAAATGAGTCTTCCTTAGTCAAGATCCAACACTATACTTCAGTGAACATAGGAGGGAAGCAGCCTCCTCTTTCTTCTTACAGCTTCCTACCCCCAAGTCATCACATTGGACAAGAACCTATCTATGTCGTACCCAGATGGCAGACTATGGCCAAGATTACTCAGAGGCAAGGACTTGTGTCAATCGGTGTAGTTGTGCTTCAAGTCAGGTTGAATTAATTCTTTGTCACATTTCCACTTTGCATACAACTACATGTGGCAGCCCTCTATCTGGAAAAGGGGAGATTTTTTTACCCAGTTGTTTGACAACTCACTCCAAGACAAGTTGTACATTCTTATACCATACTCAAATTGGATTATAGTAAGCAGAACTTTGGGCTATCAAGGGGCACATTTACACTGGTGAATTAATGCATTTTGGCATTTTAACTGCCATGGCTCAATGCTATGGAATCATGGGAGTTGTAGTTATGCAAAGACATTATTCTCTGTCAAAGATTGTTAGTGCCTCACCAAACTTCAACTCCCAGGATTCCATAGCATTGAGCCATGGAAGTTAAAGTGGTGCCAAACTGCACTAATTCTACAGTGTATATGCACTCAAGCAGCAACACAGCAATGTAAAACTCAAACCAAACCCAGTATTTTTTCCATAAATGTAAGTCCATGAGAACAGCCCAATTTTCAGGTCTGGCCCTGGGCATTTGGCTGTATGAGACCTGCACTGAGACCTGACCCAGTCCAACTGCTTACAGCCCAAAACCAGCAAACTATTTTTGGCCATAGAAGCAGCAGATCCCAGAAACTTTTCTTCCTGCATAGAATTATTTGAAACATTTGGCGTCCTTTCCCGACACCCAAAATGAATTACCTCAGTTGCCATGGAAATTTAAGGCAGCTTATTAAAAAATGTTAAGAGATGTAGATTTTGGACTGGTTAAACAGCAGCTATGACATGAATTTGAGGAAGGAGGAAAGAGTGTTACTGCATGATCTTATTCAGGCCTGTGTGGAATTGATGTTGCATGCCTTCAAGTCATTTCTGACTTATGGCGACCCTAACGTGAACCTATCATGGGATTTCTTGGCAAGAGTTTTTTTTAAGGTCAGGGAGGGGGGTTTGCTAGAATTGAAAAAGTGCAGTAACTCAGTGGCAGGGTACATGCTTTTCATGTAGGAAACCCCAAGTTTAGCAAGGGATAGAGCAAGAAAAACAACATCTGAAACACTTGACTGCCACTGCCAGTCAATCTGGACCAGAGCCCTCCATATGTTGTCCTGCAAATACTAGGATTCTTCACTTGTGTTAATTGCCGAGTATTGCAGTGCATTATGTGAAGGGTCCCACACAGTTCTGAACTAGCTAGACTAATAGCCTAGCTTTGTATAAGCCAACTGATACCTGCTTAAGCTTGTGAGATTCTTGGTTATCACAATTTCTGGATTGAGGGGCAACATTGGAAAATGTTGTCACCATCTGTGGAAATCACAACAGCTTCCTATTGCACATATGGAGGTGGCAGCTTACATAAAAACATCTTCACAACACCACCTGGCAAGAAACCTGACCAGTAGCTCATTTATTCAAAGCCATTGCGTGGGAATTGCCATGATACAAGAGGCAGCCTTTGCCAACACACAAAAAGCCTTCCCACAAATCATACCTGGCTTTTTTGTTTAGCACTGCAAACATTTAAAGAGTGTAGACAAAGGGTGCCACTGGGGTTATGTAAATGTTTCAAAATGCATTTCTACTGCATACATGCATATATATATATATATATAGAGAGAGAGAGAGAGAGAGAGAGGGAGGGAGGGAGGGGCTCCCCAGTGGCGCAGCGAGTTAAACTACTGAGCTACCGAGCTTGCTGATTGAAAGGTTGGCAATTCAAGTCTGAGGAGTGGGGTGAGCTCCCCCTGTTAGGCCCAGCTTCTGCCAACCTAGCATTTTGAAAATATACAAGCGTGAGTACATCAACAGGTACCTCTTCTGCAGGAAGGTAAAGGTGTTCCATGCAGTCCTACTGGCCACATGACTTTGGGGGCATCTACAGACGGCAGCTCTTCGGCTTAGAAATGTTGATGAGCATCAACCCCCAGAGTCGGACATGACTAGACTTAATGTCAGGAGAAACCTTTACCTTTTCCAAGAGGGAGAGAGTGAGAGCAAGAGTGCTTTGGATAACAAAGGGAAGGGCTAATACCCATAGTGTTTGTTTTGCTCTCTGTGCTCCTTTCCAGAGGATTTTACCTCACTTTCTGTCCCAGTGATAATTGGATTTTGAAAAATTTGGCTTGTTGTGGAAAACAAGGATTGGTGTTAGAGCTTCATTTGAGACCCCCTTCCCCCATGATGACACTTATAGGGGTGAATTTCCTTTACTTGAGGTAGATTGCTCTCACTTCCTGTTGTCTCACCCGATTGTAACTATGAGCTATTTGTAAGTCAGATGTTTGTAACTTGGGGACTGCTTGTACAATAAAATGCCTTAGTATGAGAATGGTCTACTAAAAAAAACCCTTGTTCTTGTTGCTATTTTTTTTTTTGCATCCATCACAAAAATCCAATTTAGCATGCTGTTACCAGAACTGTACAAAATATTTCAAATGTGTTTGTAATGCACATTCATCTAAAGGCATTCTACTAAGTGTTTTATTTCTACTTCTTTTCCTAAAAATTTCAAACATGGAACTTTCACATTCAAGACGCCAAGTCCCCATAATAGACACCTGCCGGGAAAGTGGTGGGGGAGTGATTGCCTCCTGCCACTGGACATTTTTTCTTTTTCTGGTCTTGAACAGATACCTATCTACCATAACTGGACTTCTTTTAATCCCATGACTACTAGGTTTGATCAAATGCCCAAGTAAACAATCTCTGCCAGTTAGCATCCTTCCCGACAGACAGGCTGAGGATTTCAAAGGTTTCTGAATGACTAGTGAGTCAGCACCAACCTTTGCAGAAGTCATTTTGATTCCTCGACATTACTTGCTCTGGGTTGTTATAGGTTTTTCACGCTATATGGCCATGTTCTAGAAGCATTCTCTCCTGACGTTTTGCCTGCATCTATGGCAAGCATCCTCAGAGGTTGTGAGGTCAACCCAGTGATTCTTGCCGTGAAAGCCTTCGACAATACATTACTTGTTCTCCTTTAAGTCTGACAATTCAGTAACATTTTCCACCACTATACCTTGAACAGATGTTAAACAACCAGCCTATAACTTCTTGGACAAACCTCTTCTTCTCAACCAGATTGAAAACAAACAAAAAAACAAAACAAAACAAACCAACAACATCCCTGTCTTCTAGTCAAAATACTGATTGTCAGGGATACATTCTTTTTCTGCTAAATCAGCAATTTCACATTTGCATTCATGCAGTTTTGCATGCATGCCATTTTGATGTTTTTCATTAGTCAAGAAGGTCTGAGGCTTCCACCTCCTGCCACTACTATTTTCCCCATGTTATCATACGAGCTTCTTAAAAACATCAATGCAGATACTGGTCTCTGATCTACATTTTCTGAAGTGAAGACAGATGCAAAGAGGCTTATGTAATCTCTTCAATGTTAAAGTATTATTTCATTTTTTTTCATGCAGTGACCGCACTATATCCACCACTTTTCTGTACCTGATTTATCTTAACAATCGACTCTAGGTGACTATGGCATTAGTAATATGCATGTTACAATCCCATCTTCCACAAGTTTTTGTTTGCTTGACATTCTTCTGTACAGATTTGTGTGCCTTTTTGCTCTCTTTTGATTTCCAAAGATTTTCATTCTTACAAGAGGAACTCCATAGAGTCTGCAGGAATAGCAAGAAAGCCGCCTGTACTTTGGCTGCAGAGTAGGAAGGGTAGAGTCAGAAGATGTTGGCATTGCCAAGGGAAGGGCAGTAGCCTGTGTGTATCTATGTCCTGCCTTTCATAAAGGCAACATGTTTTCATCAGGCTCCATTTGCTCATGTCATGCGGAAAACTACTAACAAACATCAGCTGCCGGAAGGAGCTGCTCTGATCAGAGGCAGTGCAGCTAATCCTCTTTCATCTTATTCCTCCTGAGGAGGGCTTGTCAGCCTACTGGGGAAGAGGGGGCTACAACTAGAAGCACAAGGTAGTTTTGTTGACCTGGAGTCAAGGTGACTGACATGTCTTAAGAAAAGATATAACAGCCTCCTCATTCCATTAATATATGGAATTGCTAGGTAAATAGCAGAAGACTCAGAAATATGTACAGAAAAGTAACAACTCATTCATGCTAAAACTGCTTCACAGACATCAAGTTAATTCTAACAGCACTGCAAACTTGGTCAATGTAACCCTGGAATAGGGAAAATAATGATAAGATAGGGCCTAGGGCCATCTAACAGACGCATGACAGAGATGAGATTTTGAGCCAGCAAGCTCCTGGGTCGCAGTGCTTTCTTCACTACTACCATGCTCACTCTTGAGACAAAACAAAATAGGATTTATCTTGATGGTTACAGGTCTGAACATTCAGTGTGAATACTGAAGAGGCACATTTTGTTTTGTGTTTTACTCAATTTTAGTGGCTAATCTTTTTCCTAATTGTACTATTTACTACCTCAATGAAGTCCTGGCTCTGTTCATATTCTCTAAACCTAAGGTTGGGGGAGGGGGGTATCTGTGAGCTGCCGGACGTTGCTGAACTGCAACTCCCAGCATTTCTCACCAGCTGTTATGCTGACTAGGATGGAAAGGACTTGCAGTCCAACATCAAGAAAACTGCACTTGGCTCCTCCCTGCTGCAGCCCTACAAAGCTTTACCTGGTGCATGTCTTAGAGAAATGAATAGTTCCAGAAAATATGAAATTGAACTGTAAAAATATTGATTACTGAAAAATACAACTCAGTTTATTGATATACCACGTTTATAACATAAAACGCAGATAAATGTCTGGTCAGCCTTTCTATGTGCAATAATTTCAACCAAATGTTGAAGGAAACTTACAGGCAAATCTCGTATGGCAGGGCTGAATGTTGCACACCAAGAGATATTTTATCCTTTAAATCAAATATATACAAATCTAACTGAATGCACAAATCATTCTTAACTGTGCTATTCAATATTCAAACATTCTTTCACATACACACATTTGAAACACTTTCATATAATTAATGAACTGAAATCCTACTTCCTCAGTAGAAAAAGAGCTTTAGGCTCAGACTGATGGCATGCTTAACAAACTATTTGCAGGACTGTTTGTTTCTCTGACCTCCTTCCCAGCTCCTCCAGGGACACTTTGAGAAAGAAAAATATCACTTTGCATTCAGGAATAATGACATCATCTGATGTAATACATTTATTTATAGGATCACCTCATTATCCATAAGCATTCCCATTCCATGTGCTGAGGCACAATGATTCAGCAGGAGTATAGCAGGATGCAGTTCCTCACTGGATTTCCTGTTTGTACATCTCCATCATGTCCAATGCAATACATCTGCATTTCTCATCCAGAGGAAGATGAGTTGTCCCCCACATCAGGCATTTGTGTTATTCTCTGCAGGGGCAATAGGTTCAAACTTCACATTATGTTAAAGAACTGGCATGCAGTTGGGCCTCTTAAAAACAGATACATAGGGCCCAAACAGCACACATAGAAAGGGAAGATGCATATCTAAATTACTGCTCTCACTTCTTAAATTAAAAAGCCTCTATTAAGTTTCTGTGAAAAGTGTTTTCTTTTTTAAAGTAGTAGGTGGTTGAGAAATGGCTGGTGTGATAAAGGGAGTCTTGAATGTACTCTCCTTGCACACCGTGATCCTGATTTGAAGCAAAGCTCTATCCAATTATCTCAAAGAGTACAGAAAATGAGACTAAGACAGGTCAGATAACATAGCTGGACCCATTAGAAATACCCAAAACAAGCAGCACAAAGTATTTGCTGTTCTTTGTGATATCTGGAGCCTTATTCGGCTACCTTCTTCAGATGGTTAGTGTTATACATCATAACAATCTATGGGTTGTGTCTCATCCTTAATTATCATCAGTCATTATTAAGTCATTGAGATAGCAGCTATCTTACAACATCTTTAGTTTCTGTGACAGCAAGTCATAACACATGTGTCATTTGAACTATCCTCCTTGTACTTCATCCTTAAGGGACTACCCCCACCCCTTTAAAAAATAGATGAATATACGGATCATTGTTCATTCACCATATGAACACAATGCTTTCTTCTGGGAGAAGATTGACATTGCTAAACAATTTCACCATCCAATGAAAATATCTCCGGGCCTGGCACATTTTAGTTTTGTTTTGCATATCCCACAAGAAGGATTTGGTGTTTCTATAGGTGTTTGGTATGCCTTCAGCATGTTAAAAGGGAAAGCTGAATTCACATTCCAAGAAAAGTGTTCAGGAAACAAACAAAATTTGGAAGAGTAGCAATGAAAAAAGCGAAAAAGAAAAAGAAGCCCAGAGAAGACGTATCTTCAGAAAGCAAATGATTTGCATACATGCACTCAGAACCAGTTTTCAGGCTCTACCTCCCTTTGATATAGAGAGAGATTCTTTGCCCCCAGCATTTATCTTCCCATCAAGAATAAGAGAAGACGGCAACTTTAGCAAAATGTGAAAACACATTTCCACAGAAATGTTCCCAAAACCAGCAATAAACTCCACCATTGAAACACATCAGAGTTATTAAAATAATGACATCCTTTTCTTTCCTATAATACAGCAGTTTCATTTAGATCTCCCAACCATTTATCTCCAGTCTGAATCCTAGGAAAACCCTTCCTCTGCACCAGTATCCCATAGAAACAAGACAAAAGTGAGCAAAAACCTCCATCCAAGTTCTGCTTAGAGAACAGAGATTCTCTCAACTACCTCTAACTGGCAACAGTTGATGTCATTAATCTTATTCTGGGAACAGAAAGATACAGTACATCCACAGTGCTTTCTTGGAAGGAGTTGGTGCTGTTGTGCAAGGTTCTTCCCGATAACTCTATAGTTCTCCATGATTCCCAAGTGCTTTGCTGAGAATGAATCTCCAATACACTGTTGCCATTTTGCAACAAAGAAGAGCTGCACAGGTTCACCCTGAGCTACAAAAACAAAGAATATGTATATTTTATTTCTATTAGCTGCTGCCAAGATGAAGGCTGCCAGCTTCATACTAACTAACAGGGCCCAAGGAAACTGCCATGTGTGGATTCTCTTATTGGCTTCCTTCAGCAATGTTGGAATATTCCTGAAGTTGAATTTCTAGATTTGGGGGGGGGGGGGGTGGTCAACAATGTCCATGACCCCATTCAACACAGAAAGCTCAACCCTCAAAGAAAGGGGCTGCCTTACCGCTTTTTGAAACCAATCAAACAATATACAATGACGAGCCCTTCTTCCCAAAATCTACAATGTCTAACAGCACCTCTCTCTGTCTTTGGTGAATGTTGGCAGCAATAATAGCTAGGTCTGACATACGGTCGAATTGGAGATGGAGGTCCCGTAATTTCATGCCACCCCCTCCCCTTCTCCTTCCTGCTTTCCAAAGCAATTCCACTAAATGCATGAAGGTGAAACAGCTGAGCACCAACTGCAGGAAAAGTGCAATGCAATCTCCCTACCCGCAGGAGTTATGCCTTGCTATGTTGACTAGTTCCCCTAGCAACCACGAGAGGAGGATACTTCACTCCATTTGTACAAGCTGGCCGGTTGATGAACTCCTTTCTCCCTTTAAGGATACAATGGCAAGTATATCCAAGAGCCTGTTAGTACAGATAGCCTGTCATTTAAGTGCTGTAACTGAACTCTCCCCATCCCCACACAATATACCATGGAAGAATGCCAGCAACAGCAGACACCTTCAATACTATAGGAAGCCAGAGATCTGCTTTGAAACATGAGCAAGGGGGCTCCTTATGTGACTGACCTTGGCAAACACATCCGCCTCCTTCTCCTATTCCCCTCATACACCCAGCCTTGTCTTGCTGCTGAGACTTTAGTAGTAGAGTAAATTAACCTACGTCAGCACTAATTTACATTGCAATTACTAACAATAACTTTTAAGATCAATGCTTTTAAATTAGAGAGCACAAGTCAACTACTTAGGAATACACATAATATTCACCCATGTGGAGTGGAAATGGGATGGGTTTGTTAGTGTGAGTTTAACTACACCAGTTAAACACGCGAACATAAGATACCACATTCTGATCATGAAGTATCAAGAAGACCTACAGGAAGCCTACAAGCAGGACAGGAGTGCAAGAGCTCCAAACCATCACTTGTGTTACTCAACAAGTGGCAGCGGCATACTGGAGGGAATAGCCACTGTGGCTAGCAGTCACTGATAAGTCAATTTTTCACTTTATTTAATCCTCTGAAAACCATCAAATTTGGAGACCATCACAATTATCTTATAAAAGTGAATTCCTCAGTTCTGTCCTGATTCTCCCACCACCTACATTTCACAAAAAGTAATGGGTTTTATCTCCTCTGTGCTCATTTCTTACAACCAGAACAATCTCAAATATCTTATTTCTTCTGGGCAGTTGCTCCAATTATCTGATCATTTTGGTTGTCCTTCCCTGAAACCCAGATATCACTATGAATTCTAATGAACAGTGGCAACTGGATTCCAAAACTGATGGAGCAAAGCTTCCCATTCCTGGTTCAAGCTGGACTGTGTCCAGAGAATAACAACCAAGATGATCAAAAGTCTGCAACCAAGTCTTAGGTAGCTGGGTGTGCTTAGCTTGAAGACTGTGAGATGACATGATAGCTATGCTAAATATCTGAAGGGATCTTAGGAAGATGATGCCAGCTTGTTTACTGCTGCTCTAGAGACTAGAGCATGAACTAATGGATTCAAATTACAAGAGATTCCACCTAGACATTGGAAAGTTTCTAAGAGCTGCTCATGTGTGGGACAGACTATTCCAGAGTATAATGGGTTCTCCATCTTTGAAGATCTTTCAACTCTATGATTTCAAGGTACTAGCTCTGACTTGTGAGTCTCTGAGTTGTTTGGGACTAGAAAACTTTAAGAATTATTCTTACCAATAAACAAATCAGGTTTTGAGAGCAGTACCTGTGGGCCCACACTCCCCAATTCACTGTCAAATGTTTAACTGGCAGGTGCAAGATGTCTTTCCTGTAGATGTGCTGACTGAGGAAATGTACAATTAAAACCTACAAGTGACATTCTGAAGTGCTACAGTTTATGATTATTTTTTTACTCGGTTGCTCATTTTAACACTAATAGCTGATGTTTGGACCATTACTCCTGAAGGGGAGTTCTGGGAGAATACAATTTTAGTACCTCTTTTGTTAACACTTCTGTAATCCCAATAATTATGTACCACTAAAGTACTTTTATTTTTCTAAAATATTATGGATACACATTAAAAACCTTCACGCTATCTTGTTAAAAAGCCAAGGTATATTGTGTATGCAGGAGAAATATATATTAAAAGTCGATATCCATTGTCCTACAAACTAGCCTCATCCCATGTGGTTGAACTTCCTTTTTCCTACCACATCCTCAAATCTGTGTCAAAAGATCCCTCAGTTCTCCAGGACAAGTTGAGGGAGAGGAGCATGTGGAAAAATACAGGGTGATGAGAACGTATTGAGCATAGCTGTAACCAGACTTATACAATGTAACAAAACAGATTTTCAGATCAAATAGTTAATAACTTATGTTTCCAATTTTCAATAGCAAGCCAATAAACATTTGGCACAATTAAGTGCCGGGAAGTGCATTTCCAGAACACTCAAGTCATTTTTAAAATGCCCTTGGCTTCCTGAAACTCTCTAAAAGCCTCTATCAGAAGACATTGTTTTGCACTATGCCCTGAAACTACAAAATGCCAATAATGTTGCCATTTAAGCAAGGCAATTAAAACAAAAGGGCAACGAGTTTGAAAGCAGGTATTTCAAACAAATTGTTTTAATCCTCTCAAAAACTCATCATCTTTACCTTTGTGTTCTAAAGTGCTGATTTTGCTTTGTAAGAACAGGAGATTAGTTCAACAAGAGGGAGAAAGCCCCTCTGAACCCTACAAATACAAAGCAGCTAAATTGCACATCTATATAAATAAAAATGTAATGTTCGTTTGTGGGATTAACAGAATTTACACAAAATTGTGTAAATAAAATAACAAAACTCAGAAACCACTGGACGAATTGACACCAAATTTGGACACAAGACACCTAACAACCCAATGTATGTCCTTCACTAAAAAAAAAAAAAGATTTTGGGAGTTGTAGCTGCTGGGATTTATAGTTCACCTACAATCAAAGAGCATTCTGAACCCCACCAACGATGGAATTGAACCAAACTTGGCACACAGTTCTCCCATGACCAACAGAAAATACTGGAAGGGTTTGGTGGGCACTGACCTTTGGTTTTGGAGTTGTAGTTCACCTACATCCAGAGAGCACTGTGGACTCAAACAATGATGGATCTGGATCAAACTTGGCACAAATACTCAAGTGTAAACACTGGTGGAGTTTGAGGAATATAGACCTTGACATTTGAGACTTGTATTTGCTGGAATTTATAGTTCACCTACAATCAAAGAGCATTCTGAACCCCACAAACTAAAGAATTGGGCCAAACTTTCCATACAGAACCCCCATGACCAACAGAAAATACTGTGATTTCTGGTGGTCTTCTGAGACTCTTCTGATGCCCCCACAACCCCCCCCCCCAGGGGTCCCAACCCCCAGGTTTAGAAATGCTGCCTAAAGGCCATCCGGTCCAACTCCCTTCACCAGGGCAAGAAAACATAATCAAAACCCTCCTGAGAAAGAGCCACCCAGTCTAGATATAGATAAATAGATATGATTCACACACACACACAAAGCCAGATATAGTATCATAGATTTCAAAGGGACCTCTAAAGAAGGACAATGATATGTTGCATGTTCCAGAGTAAGCAAACCAGACAATCTCTACATCAACACTGACAAGAAATACTGTTTACCCACAAGCCAACACTATTTTCCAGGTCACCAGACTGGGCCACAGGACGCGTGGCAGGGGGCAGCTAGTTCAGAATAAAACTGTGGCAATAGAAGAAGACATTCTCAAAACAGGAACATTTGCAGAACTTTCACATATAGCACTGTCAGAGACCCTAATTTCTGTCAAAGCCTTGAGGAAAAAAAACTTTATATAAGTTCAATTCAGGTATACCCACAAACAAGCAAGCTTGCCAGTTACGTTTTACTAAGACCTGAAATTCAATGTAGTTCAGCACATGGAACCAAACAGAAAAGCATTGCAAGCCACTTTTTAGAGTTTTGCACTCTTTCCACAGATACATTAAGGGATGCAAGCTTCACATATCTATCATGTGTAAGACCCAGAAAACACTCTGATAACATAGGACAAAATGTTTCTTAGGCTGACAAGATTAGGAATTCGGATTGTGTGTTACAGAGAGGATGAGATAAGTGCTTTAGAAGCAAGGCAATAGTATTTTTGCTACTTATTTTATTGGAATTTCCCAGCACTGTAGAGATAATTTCAGTTACCAGAAGTAGGTGATGCTTCTAAAGCACTTGAGATCCAGCGCTTTTGGAGACCATAAAAATTATACTAACAGATCAAGACTCAACAACAGTCTTACTTTACTATTCATCTTCAATGTCAACTGCCTTTCAATTTTCAAACTGTTCAACAAATTGAAGAATGCTTTAATAGAAACGATCTAAAGAAAAACTATTTTGACAGCATTATCTATCAACTTATGGATATCAACTTGACCCCTTCCTAACACAGTGCTCCTACAAGGAGCAAGTAGATTCATCCTGAATTAGGAAGTTTTCTATTCTTTAAAAAATATATTTAACTTCTTTACAAAGCTTTATTTTTGATGTTTAAAGACATGTTTTACTTCACTTATTCTACCTCTTACTCTTCTATCAGTTGCATGACCGAACTGTGTTATAACACCTGGAAATACAATAGCCAAATATTTATTCTTCAAAAACTCACGTGATTTTGTTGATTTTGTCAAAGAAATTCAGTATTACATTCTTAAGTTACATACCATCTGAATCAATGATGGGACATATTGAAATCCGGATCGTTTTCAGGACAAAAAGAAGAAATCTAAAGTACAAACAACATTCCCCAAATTCTTGGTATATTCCACATGCTGAAAATGTTTTTTCGGTACCCCCATTTGCATGGCCACAATATTTTTAATTATTCAGTTTATTTCCAGGGGGCAGGGGGACAATCTTAGAGGTTTTTCAATATCCCACAAGAGAATATACTGTGAAACCCAATTCTGTTATATGAAAAACTGAGGATCAAAAGTCATAAAAACCATGTACACAATAGGCATCTGGCAGCATTTTCAGACAACTTTTTAAATTTATTCTGACATGCTATAAAGGAATAAATTACACTGTTAAATGAATTTGCCAGCAGTAAGAATATCTTTCAGCTGGATTAAGGTGAGAAGGACAGCCTAAGGCAGTAACCAGTAACCCATGTGAACACCACACTCCGAGGGGCTGCCTAAGAACAAGAGTAAATCTGATCATATCCACTTCACAAGAACTTGAAAGAAAAATCCTCCTTTTCAAACCCTCCATATACTTCCAATTTAAATCTGTAAAAGCTAGTTTTGCAAACCAGTCCAGCCAATGTGAGACAACGGCAAGACTAGTGAGTTGCTGTGATGGCTCCAAAAAGATGCCTTTATTTTTATTCAGTCCCTTGTTACAGTGGGCTGGGTATCAATGCAACAGATTATAAAAATGCAAGAGTGCCCCTCCCCATCAAGAAAAAAAATACAAAATTTATTTTAAAAACAAAAGTGAGGAAGAGTTACAACACTAGATCTAAAATGATTAAGAAATAGGACTGTTGCTTTAACAAATGGCCTTGTAGTTGCCTGTTTTAAAAAATGGCGGTGTCTAATTTAGATTGCAAATTATCAAGGCAAATTAAAAAAAATCTCATTTCCTTACAGAAACAGTTTAGTTTTTAATGAATTTGTAAACAAAAAAGCTCCCATTTCAAAATAAAAACAAAATCCCAGATTGTATAGATGTTTACAGTGATTACATTTATCTAAGCAACTTACATACAGTTTCGTTGTAAGATGTTAACTAAATTTGTGACAAATATGCTTTCTCCTTTTATAACAAGAACATTATAGAGTTAATGCAGAGTCCTAAAGATAATCTAGTAGTCGCTAAGTTTCTCTTAAGTCTTCACTTTAGATGCTGTTACTTCTAGCACAGGTAAGCAGGCAGAGTCTTTCATATGCTTAAAAACTGGAATCTTTGGTTACTACCGTGTCAACTGGCTTGTTATGTCATTCAGACACCAGCAATTATAAGAATGTTTTAAGTGTACAACTTTCAAAACCAGGGAGGAATACCCAGAAAGAGTGCACAATTGTGAGCATGTACAATTATCACAACTGTTCCTGAAGACTTGTTCATGCCATTCTTCCAAAACAATGAGATCTTGTAAGCAGTGTGGTTCAAAGTAAAAAGGTTACAAAAATTGGCATATGCACAATTCTTTCCACCACTTTTGTGTCAACCATTCAGTTAACTTTTCCACTTGAAAAAATGCAATAGAAAACTGGACACCATGTTCAACTATCTCAGCAATATTCACAATTACAGCTGCTACAACTCAAAGGTGCAGCATCAACACCACTGCCCAGAGCCAGTTTATATTGAAATTAAGTTCTTTACATCAAGTAGATGGCTGCTCACAACCACTGGCAAGTGTGTTTATGAACTAAAAATTCCTAGGATTTGGGGAGTGATACATCCTGCTCCATTCTGCTCTGCTTCATCTGTTGTCGTCTTCATGCTCAAAAACCTGGAAAGCAAACACAACACTTTGATATTAGGAAATAAGCTGTTTTTTGTAGGGTACTTTAACCAAGAGTTATGGTCTTCTTTAAGGAAAAGGCTGCACTCAGTTGAGTTCATCTTTTTCAGAGGCACTTCCCCAAATGTTCTCTTTACGCATAATTGAGAAAGACATGCAAGAACCCTTTATTCCTTGTCCAATCACCAATGGCTTCAAACTTTGATGACAGATCAACCCTCATAACCCCGGTTCAAATGTTATTAATGAAGTATTTATCATTCATGTTAGGGCTGGCAACAGTTAAATAATTTGTTGACCACCACCTGGTATAGCACATCATCTATTTTGATTATAAAACTGCTAATGTAGGAACACACATAATTGTTTCCTATTATGTTGCTCAGTCACCTGAGGGCTGAGAAGGGTGGTATACAAATACAGTAAATAAATAAATAATAATCTGAACAACTATTTTTTACTCAATTTTGCCTATTAATATTGGCCTCAAATTAATTAAAGATTGCAGCCCTTATTCATGAATGCATAGAAACAGAAAGCAGAATCAGGCAGTTATATTACTAACAATACTATACTACTCAAATATTTACTCTTTGAAACCTGTTATAGCTATATTTGATGCAATCTTAGAATTGTATAACATGGTAGAATCATTTCCTACGTTCTCAGAGCTGTCAATGTGTAGCTGCTACTCTTACATATCTCCAGATATATCAAGATTCAGAATGTGGATCCAAGAAAGGAATCCATTCTGGGAAAGGTCAGATATGGATTTAATCAGTCAGTATCTCCAGTAAAGTATGAGTAACACAAATGATCAAGAAACCAAAAATGATGGGTCCACAACAGAGCAACAGTGCCTTGTTTATTCTTCTGTTGTACATACAAATTCCAGTAATTTCTAATAGCATTCACTCTGCAAGATGTATAGTTAAGACATAGCAAATGAATTAATTCTGGAAGAGATTTTCTGAATAAAAAGGAGGATACCTTACACTAGCAAATTGTTGCACTGTTCATATATAGAAATCTGTTTGATCACAACAAATCTAACATTTTATTGGAGTGATTCTTCAGTCAAGGTATTTGGCTTATGCATGTCTCAAATGGCAACACTACTGAAATCGTCAACAGTGTAGACTGGTGACAGTAAACTGCATTATTCTTAGCTTAAATAGTAAGAATCATAGAGGCATATTGGTGTTACAATGATGAATATTACTCTTTCAAAAGGAAAATTGAAAAGCTGCAACTGCACCTGTTTCAAGTAACAAGGTTAGAGCACGTATCTAAGGATATAAAGTCATAATTCATTGAATGCAAATTAAGGTTACTTAAATATTTTTCAAGTCCTTGTAGAGTTTCTGTAAAGGAACATAACCAATCCAGAAAAAATAATGTAATTCCCCCAAGAACCACAAGCAGAAAAAAATCAATTTCAAGTGTAATTGGTAACTATGAGGCTACTCTACTCTGTATCAGGTGTGGGCAAAGTGCAGCTTCTGAGTGACGTCCAGAAGAGTCCTCCTTCAAAGTGAGAAAAGGATAAACAGCACCATCAGATTGGTAGGTGGGATCTGTCACTCAACAGCTATTTTCCCACCACTACACCTTTTGTCTCGGGCACAAATAAGCTCTCCCCATTCCAAAAGAGACACTCATGCAACTTCCCATTTCTAAAATGGGCTGTTCTTGACAAAGAAACAAAACAAGCCCACGCTTGAAGAAGTGTAGCTAGCCCAGAGCCAATGGATAGGAGTGGTGGTGGGATATTGTAAGGGGAGGTAAGAGCGCTCACCACAAAGAGAGGGAAGGCAGAGAGAACATGAAGATAAACTACACGAATGATTCCAACCTGCTGCAAGCTGGCAGACCATTCCAAAAGGAATGAAATAAATTCCTGAATAGAAAGGAAAACTTGGAAGAAATCTCAAGAGTCCCCAGATGTGAGCACCGCTTGGCCTTATTGGGAACAGAAATTGCAAGGGAGATGCTTTATGGCACATTAAATCTGAAAGAAGCAGTTACTTCCTTCCCTTCTAATAAGGGTTGGAAAAACAGGTTTAAAAACAGCATTTTCTTTTTTGTTTAAAACTGTTTGTTTTTTCTTTGGTTTTAAACAGTTAAGTTTGGGCCCTCTTTATTCATGGATTTCAAACGTACAGTTTTGATTATTTGCGATCTTGTACCGCCGGCCACTGCCTCCTGAAGTCGGGGTTGCTGTTAGAACATCTGTATGGCAGCCTCATCCTCAGGAGATGAGGGATGGCGAGGGACCACTGTCCATGCCATACTTGGCTTCTGAAGATGGGGCTGTGGTGTGAAAATTCGCACAGCAGCCCCACCTTCAAGCAGTGAGCAGGAGGGCTGTTTGGGAGCTGGGCTGTCACTTGTGTCTCCTTTACTGGGTGAAACAGACACATGGCAGACAGGAGGAGGAGCAGGCCTCATTGATCCTGGGGTATTTCCAATCTTGTATCACTGTTCTTTTTAAAGCTGTCAATTTTCGTTTACAATACATAACAAATATGATCTGCATTTCCTTTTAAATATGCATGACATGAGACCTGTCATATAAGGGAAACATGGAACCTAGGAACACAAACACAACACTGCCCTGAGAAACACTCTGGATTGTTTCACTAAACCCGTTCTTTTCAGACACAATCTGCTGGGAGAAACACCATTAATACATCATTATAGCCATGAATTTTAATACCTTTAATGTACTTTCTATCATTCTGACTGCTTGGTGTAACACAGGACTTGTTAAGGCTGGATTATTTTTTTTAAAGCTACTTGAGAGCAGAAAGATATTTTAGAGTTTTATTAATATTATATTTCATGGGTTGATTATATGACTTTTGAAGAAATGCATGCTAATTTGGTATTTTCCAATTGCAGACTTAATACTAGTTACCGAGGTGCACACAGGCAGAGTGGAAAAACTGCTGAGGTGCAAGCCCTATGGTACTGAACTAAGTAGAGAAAAGCTATAATTAAATCAGTAATAGAATGTGCATTATTCATACAAGTTTAAATTATCAGTATAACTCTAAAGGCACTAGTTCCCATTTTATCTTGGAAGTTAAGCAGGATCAGTTCTGATCAGTGCTTGGTTGTGAGTCTGCCAACAAGTACCTTGAGATTAAAATATTACATCAGAATCTATTTGTCACCAGAATCCTTCATTTTAAAGATGGATTTTCTACAAAGTTCTCTGTGAGCTGCCTCTCCAAAGAAGAGCTGAGGCTGAGTGAAGTAAAAAAAAACTTAGCATTTTGTGATTATCATTACATACATGCAAATCTACACCACACAAATTGCCTGATCATCCTACATGAACCCACTTTTTGTTATCAACAAAGCACATACAGAACACCCTTACCCTTACCTTATACTTCTACTCATATTAAAGAAAATGCCCTGTTAAGGTTCCCCACCACCCTGCGAAGACAGGGGTTCAAGAAGACATGAAAGGTAGGGTGAGGCTTGCATACCGCATACTGTCAATCCTCATGTGAACAGGATGAACCCCTCCTGAGGCTACAGTCAGCTTGTGTTTTAGCTGGACCAAGTTGAACAGGACTTCATAAATATACTGTTCTTATTACTCATTTCTAAATTACACTACATGCATTATCAAATAGGCACTAAAAAGAGTTAACTATAAACACTGTATCTAGGATACTGATGTCCTTGTAGACAAAAGTCTGTTTGGAAAACCAGGTGTGCATGTTTCCATGGCTATAATGCCTAACTATCTTCAGACTGTTACAGTGTACTTAGCCAAACTAAATAGCGGAAAAACTAGATGTCAAGCTACATCTAAACAAGTGCTTTCTTACAACTGGTGGATTCAACTCCCATGTGAATTAGTACATCAAGAGAGACATTTACAAATAAAACAATTAGCACTCATAAGTATTGTTGTCATTGTTTCTTGCCAGCCTCTCCCCATAAACAGAGGCAGGGAACAGCAACACTTAAAATTGGCAAAAACACATAAAATCCATACATATTAAAACAGCTACTATATAATTTAAAAATCATAATTTTAAAACCACCTGAATGGGTCTGATGGGAAAAAAGGTCTTCATTGCCGTTTTAGATTCAGACTGCATATTCAGTCATCAAATCTCTTCCAACAGGTCACTTTTATGATGGGTTTATTCAATAATGTTAATTCGAGTAAAAAGAATTACCAGTATTAGGTAATTGTTAAGTTTTTTTCTTTCCAAATTATGCTATCATGAAAGTAAGATAGATACATTTTTGTAAAATTAAGTGTCATGAACTTGAATAGCTGACATACAGCCTTGACGGTATGGATGGGTTGAGAAGAAGTTGCAACATTCTGTCCATTTACTAAGCATCTAATTTGTAGTCTGGATTGAAAATACAGACAAGGAAAAAGTACATGGCCATATAGCCCGAAAAAATCTATAACCCAGTGATTCCGGCCATGAAAGCCTTCGACAAAATAATGAAAAAGTAGTTTGGTCTTTCTTTGTCTTAGAACTGGATTTTGTTACTTTGTTTCTTCAAGAGCTCTTCTCAAACATTTCAAGTGGTTTCAGTAAAACAACTAATTTTCAGCAGCATGCAAACACTGTATGTTCCTCTTCAGCCAACGATGAGCACTACTTCTATTGATGTGGGGTTATGCTTCAGATTATTGATTGAATAGGCATTTTAAACGGTCCACTGATTTATCCACTGACTCTAGACATCTATTATGGGGTAATTTAATTGGATTTACCTCTTCTTTTCAATGATGATGAGACAAATGTTGTTGTGTCCAGGTATTTTCCAATTTCAGCAGTATCCTTTCTACTCAGAGGCTTTAATTATTCAACAGAACAATACTATGTATGCTTAGAAAGCCCACAATACTTTCTGAAATGTGTTTGCAAATTAAGTGAGCAGCTTAAAAGATGAATTAAATAACACTTACAAATATTTGTATTCCTATTATCTTGATGCAGATTTTGTAGTTTCATTAATGTACAGTTAAAATATATGCCTTATCACTTTTACTCCTTTAAAATTAGGAATTTCTCCCATCGGGGTCTGGAAAACATCCATGTCTTTTGCTTCCATAGAAAAATATCATTGTGGATGTTCTTCAGTAAGGAAGACAACCCACCAAGTTATATATCAGGTTTTTGTTTTGTTTTTTGAAAAAACATACAATTCACATTCCATTGCATACACTGTTGCTAGTATTGTTTCAATAATGTTTATTTTACCTGGCAGAAAAATCATGATCTTAACAACTAAAATTAAAACACCTAACCTGTAGCCGCACAAATAGTCTAGTTGCATTTGAAAACATGTTTAAAAATTCATTTCAATCACAACAATTATCTATAATGTACATTTTATTGTCTCGTGTGTTTCTTGCAGTACTGGGTACAAGCAGATGGTATGAAATTGTAGACATGAAACAAGAAGTTAGTTTATGTCTAAATTGGATCTTTGAAACAAAAACAATGAAGGTCTTCTTGCATATTGCTTGAACACCATACTGGACTATATCCACTCAATTTTTAAGCTGATTTGTGGAGACCTGGGAGCTGTTAAAGGAACTATGAAGAAGTTTACAGGAGAACTAGTTTGCTCAATGAAGCTGCTATGCTTCAAAGTAAAGAATGCTGGCTATAAAAAAGGTATGTGTGTGCCATTTAAAGTGAGGATACTTGGCATTCCGATATTTTTATTCAGTGGCCCCATATGCTGTAAAAGATGTAATCTCCAACTCTGCCTTGGACTTAAGATTTAAGACTGAACCTCCTCACTAGTTTCCTGAAGTGTCAATCATATATAATGCACTCACTTCCATAAAATGGACTGAGAAAAAGAAACTACAACCATAAATTGTTAATGATCTAATCCAGTGATTCTCAACCTGTGGTTCCCCAGGTGTTTTGGCCTACAACTCCCAGAAATCCCAGCTAGCTTACCAGGTGTTAGGATTTCTGGAAGTTGAAGGTCAAAACATCTGGGGACCCACTGATCAGGGTGTGATTTAATTACAATGTGATAGCACTCTTCCTGTAGGGTGTTTGATTACACTGATAAAAATTCAGTAGTGATTTGAAATTTGAAATAAATAACCTAATGGCTATTACAACATCAGTACAGCATCAGAAAGAACAATTCAAAGAGCTTTACTGACCAGTTGATCCAGGCTGTTCAGGCATGTCCATTTCACCTGAAACGATGTCCTCTTGAGAAGCATCTCTTATCATGAACCAATCTGTCAGACATTTTTTTTTTGCATTTAATGTATTTCTGTTTTCTTGAACTCCAATAAATGTCTTCCCCAATGTTTGTTACCATGCCAATAGTCCAATTTTTTTTTTCTGGCCATAGCCAGTTGTGACCTAAAACTGATGTTGGTGAGTAAACAATTCCTTCTGTATAGTGTGCTGCTTCTGATGGATCAACCCCACAAGGACAGAATAGCCAGCAATCTCTGGGAGTAAGTATACTTCTGACAACACAAAATACTATTTGTGTATAGAATTTGGAATCGTGTTATTTCTTTTTACCTCTCTCTGTACACAAGGACATACACTTGGATAATGTTGCTGAAAATAACGTAATCAAAAATACAAAAGCAAGATTTACTGAGCAGATGACTTTTCCACATTTTGACAATCTCCAACCATGTTGTTTCATGGGTAAGATTAATAAACATCTATAATTTTTTCAGGGGAATACATTGTACTGCTTAAACAGTGAAGAGGGTATAATATAAGACGGCAAGGGTATGGAACTAAGCAGAATAGAGCAACCTGATACAAGGAAGGATACCAACATCTATGATAACTTGCCACGGCCCTAGAAAAACTCGGTGATTTAGATCAAATAAGCTCAGCCCACCGTGTTCTCCTTTTGAACATAGAATCATAGAGTTGGAAGAGACCTCGCGGACCATCCAGTCCAACCCCCTGCCAAGAAGCAGGAAAATTGCATCCAAAGCACCCCCAACAGATGGCCATCCAGCCTCTGTTTAAAAGCCTCCAAAGAAGGAGCCTCCACCACACTCCAGAGCAGAGAGTTCAACTGCTGAACAGTTCTCAGAGTCAGGAAGTTCTTCCTAATGTTCAGGTGGAATCTGCTTTCCAATAGTTTGAAGTCATTGTTCCGTGTCCTAGTCTCCAGAAAACAAGCTTGCTCCTTCCTCCCTATGACTTCCCCTCACATATTTATACATGGCTATCATATTTCATCTAAGCCTTCTCTTCTGAAGGTTAAACATGACCAGCTCTTTAAGCCACTCCTCATAGGGCTTGTTCTCCAGACATTTGATCATCTGGGTCGCCCTCATCTGGACACATTCCAGCTTGTCAACATCTCCTTTCAATTCTGGTGCCCAGAATTCGACACAGTATTCCAGGTGTGGATGACCAAGGCAGAATAGAGGGGTAGCATGACTTCCCTGAATCTAGACACTATACTATTTACTAGCTGTGCCCTGCCACGCGTTGCTGTGGCCTATAGTAAAACTTATCAAAGTTGAGGTAGATATCTGGACTATTATGAAAGAGAGGTACCTACCTATTCCTTCCCCCTTTTCCTCCCCCTTTCTCTCCTTTCTTCCTTCTCTACCTCTTTCTTTCTTTCACTACTTGGTTTCATCCTTCTCTCTTTCCTTCATTCCCTCCCTCTTTCTTCCTTTGCCTTTCTTCCCTTCCTTGTTTGCTTCCTTCTTTCACTTTTTATTTCCTTTTATTTTACCACCAACATAACAATAACAATAATGCAATGCATTGCCTCTGGGACCTGACACCTCTCCCATTCCCCCTAAAAGGGTCTCATAGGAAGAATAGCATAATAATAATAATAATAGAAATAACAACCTTGCTGTGGCCAATCTTCCCTCTTTCTCTCCTTCTTTCCCTCCTTCCTTCCCTCCCATCTTTCCTTCTCCTCTTCTTTCTCTATCTCTTTCCTTCCTTCCCCCTTTTTCTTTCTTTTCTGCTGTCTCTCTTTTCTTTCCTTCCATCTTTCCTTTCCTTTTCTTCTTCCTTCTTTCTCTAACTTTCCTTCCTTCCCCCTTTTTCTTTACCTCCCTTTCTCTTTCTTCCTTCTTTCCTTCCTTCCTGTCTTTCCTAGATTTTGACAGGGCAGGAAGGGGTGGGGTGGGGTTTGGAGGTGGCGTGAAGTAAAAGGAGGTAAGATTGGGGCGGGGGAGTGATGGAGCATGGGGTTGCGTGTGTGCGTGCGGCGGCGGGGGGAGTGATGGAGCGTGGGGTTGTGTGTGTGTGTGCGGCGGCGGGGGGAGTGATGGAGCGTGGGGTTGCGTGTGTGTGTGCGGCGGCGGGGGGAGTGGGGTTGCGTGTGTGCGTGCGGCGGCGGGGGGAGTGGGGTTGCGCGTGTGTGTGCGGCGGCGGGGGGGAGTGATGGAGTGTGGGGTTGTGTGTGTGCGTGCGGCAGGGGGTGTGTGTGTGCAGGAAGCGGCGCGGCGGGGCTTGGAGTGGGCATGGTTTCCGCAGAGGGAACGTTGGCCGGAAGGCCATGTGCGCACGCCAGGGAACGCCAATGCGCATGCTCAGTTGTTTTGCCGTTTTGTGAGTGTGTTGTTGTGTTGTTTTTCATTTTGAGTAGATATGTTTGTACCTTGTGGGTTGTGTTATGGGCATGGGAATTTTGGTTAAGTTTCGTTGGGGGATTTTTGAGTTTTGTTGTTTTGCCGTTTTGTGAGTGTGTTGTTGTGTTGTTTTTCATTTTGAGTAGATATGTTTGTACCTTGTGGGTTGTGTTATGGGCACGGGAATTTTGGTTAAGTTTTGTTGGGGTTTTTTTGAGTTTTGTTCTTTTGCCGTTTTGTGAGTGTGTTGTTGTGTTGTTTTTCATTTTGAGTAGATATGTTTGTACCTTGTGGGTTGTGTTATGGGCATGGGAATTTTGGTTAAGTTTCGTTGGGGGATTTTTGAGCTTTGTTGTTTTGCCGTTTTGTGAGTGTGTTGTTGTGTTGTTTTCCATTTTGAGTAGATATGTTTGTACCTTGTGGGTTGTGTTATGGGCATGGGAATTTTGGTTAAGTTTCGTTGGGGGTTTTTTGAGTTTTGTTTCTCCGTTGGATGCCCCTAACAAATTTATATATATAGATATGCAAGCCAAAATCCCATTGGCTTTTTTGCCGGTTCATGACATTGTTGGCTCACATTTAGCTTGTTGACTATGAGGACTCCAAGGTTTTTTCACACGTACTGCTGTTGAGCCAGGCGTCCCCCATTCTTGCATTTCATTTTTTCTCCTAAGTGGAATATCTAGCATTTGTCACTGTTGAACTTCATTTTGTTAGTTTTGGCCCATCTCTCTAATCTGTTCAGATCCTTTTGAATTCTGCTCCTGTCTTCTAAGGTATTGGCTACCCCTTCCAATTTGGTGTCGTCTGCAAACTTGATGATCGTGCCTTCTAACCCTTCTTCTAAGTGACTAATAAAGATGTTGAACAGGACCAGTCCCAGGACGGAACCTTGTGGCACTCCACTCATCACTTCTTTCCAGGATGAAGAGGAAACATTGGTGAGCACCCTCTCGGTTCGTTCGCTTAACCAATTACAGATCCACCTAACCGTAGTTTTGCCAAGTCCACATTTGACTAGTTTGTTTGCCAGAAGGTCATGGGGGACCTTGCTGAAGGCTTTACTGGAATCCAGATATGCTACATCCACAGCATTCCCAGCACCTACCCAGCTTGTAACTCTATCGAAAAAAAAGATCACATTAGTCTGGCATGACTTGTTTATGTTCTTATTTACTCTTGTTCCACTATGTTGTGTATGGGTAAATTCAGTTTGAGCGTTTTACTCCTGAATGCTTCTGTTTGTTATTTTGGGTTCCCTTCTTTGTTTTTCAGAGAAAAGAGGGAAATGTAAACTCCCAGTTAAGAATTGCAATGTCCCTCCCTTCTGAACAAAGAAACTGCTTGTTCAGAAGAAATTCACCACTGCTTATAAAAAAGAGCTGCACTATGATATCTGAGGCAAATGTAATCACATCCTCTGGCTTTGAAGCACCTCAAAGTATTGCATATTCTCTCCAGCAAAGAAAACAATGTGGCTCACAAGGGATTACTTTTTAAGTTTCCAAATGTAGAATGGCCCTGCCAGTTGATTAACAGGCATAGAAACAACTGTAATAGCAATTTCCACCAGTCTATATAACCAGGAAGAGAGAAAACCTGGACAAATATTGGGCCATTCAGTAAAGTATCAAAAAGTGGATTTGCTGGTAGAATCCGTCCTCTCAACTTTCACTTTATGAAGGATATGAATCACTTAGATTTCAAACGTATCATTACAAAAATTATGTTTTTGCACATAGAAATAAGAAGCGTAATTTGCTGCAATTAAAAAAACTAACATGGAACACTGGAAATAACACTATGTAACAACATTTGAAAAATATTCTATTCCTGGTTTGAAAGTGTCATTCCTGTTTATTTTTGCAGTGCTAACTTTGAAAGTAGGTGTTATACTCCAAAAACTTCATTTTTGTGCCCCCCACAGACTATGTTGAATTGATTCAGACTATGAGATATTCACTGAAAATCTATAGCAAAGTGTGCTGCAGGATGTCCCGCAGAAACAAAGTTTTTGCAGTTCAATAAACTTTGCCATGTTTTTATGATCGAACCAGTTAGGAAATGACATTTATAACCCAGAAACAAAAATCATGTTACATAGTGTAATTTTTTGTTCAACACTGTCCAGATGGTCACAGATTCCACGTATTAAAGTATACAGTTTCTTCAGTGATGATCATAACCTTTCAATGTTTATTATAAAAAACAAATTATATCATTATGGTTTATTAGTACATATTTACAATTATTTAATTTAAACTTGATTTTAATAATATTTAAATATAGGATTATAAATTTGGATTTAAGCTCCCAAAATTCCCAGTCAGCTTAGCAGCTGTTAGGAATTGTGAGGGCTGAAATCCAAAACACCTGGAGGACTACAGGTTGAGAACCACTGACATAGGCCACCATTTAGTCTCTTGCCTCCAAAAGAAGCTTGTTACTGCATTTCCAGTTTCTTATATTGATCTTTAAAAATGAGGTTTAGAGAAAATCTCCACATATCCCTGTTTTTCTTCAGTTCCAACATTTGCAAAGGGCTCATAATGGCTTTCCTCTGCTTTGGAATTCCTTTGCAAATGCTCTATCACAAGACATTTCACCCAATGACACACACTTCCTCAATGACACTCTCCACCATTCTCTTCCAATCAAAATCTGCCTCCATTTAAATACTACCCTCCTGACAAGGCATCCAGCCCACACATATCTATAATTTTCTAGAACATCTTCTCCCCTGAAGCCACTTTATTTTTCGCCCAGCTTTTTCATCATCCTGAACACTTCACATTTTGAGAACACAATTCTGGGAAGAAACAGAGAGGCTCTCAGTGGAGAATGAGAATCTATAATACTTGTCTCCACAAGATTTCCACCATGGTTTGCTCTTCATGCAGGAACCAGTCCTGACTCAAGTCATCCAATTCAGGCTGAAGAGCTCTACATGTTGATGTTAAGAGGTTGCATTTACCTTAGGATTTCATTTGAGACCACATTCTTTAAGAAAACAAAATTGTACTATAGCTGATATAGAAACTTAGTTTAGATTTAAAAATCCAATTATGTATGAGCCCTGCAGGATAATTCATCCATTATAACTGAAGATGGAAAATTGAGACTCTTAATGCTAATGAATAAAAAACCATCACCCAAATGCTTTAAGCAGAACATCAAATAAAGTCCTATTTAGCTTTCCATCTTCTGGAAGAGTAAGAGTAAGACACCAATTCCCAAGCACCTGCAAACTGGCATAATATAAAAATGAACAGAAATGTTCCCAGTAAAGTGTTAGGTCTAGGATTTTGGATCATACAATTCATCACGTTCCCAACACCGAGCCAGTTTATTTTGAAGAGGGGTTAATGCGGGAGCAGAAGATGCAGTGGTTAAAATGACCCAACATCCCCAAAGAAATGATATGAAAAAACAAGGACACTTGGTTTAAAGTTAGTAGTCAAATTTTCCAAGGACGTCCATTTTCTTTAATACTAAATAGCCAAATGTATGTTTTTATTGACCTCCTTGATCTAACACTTAAGTTCACCGACATTATCCAAATTAGTGTTTATTATTATTTTTGGACTGTAACGTCACTTGGTTCTTGGCTACTAACCTTTCATGTTACTCTTGGATTTGTCAGTTTGCTTGCCTGTGGGGGTTTGGGCTTGTTGCCCCTGCCCACTGGAAGAGGCTGCCTGCTGTGCTGCTTTCTGCTTTAACATTGTCCAGTCAAATGTGTAGTCATACTGGTGATTCAAGGTCCTAGGGAAAGAGAGAGGAAAGTGCCAAACCAAATTTCCACTGCAACACAAAACACACATTACTTTTATATACCAAGCAGGTTTTACTCAAACTAAAAAATAGGTAAGCTAAGTGGAAGTACTTTTCAAGACAAATATGATTTTACTTAAGTTAATAAAACATACCATAGACATTTAGTAACCACTTCAGAACACTATAATTCTAAACACTTATGAGTTATTCATATCTGATATGTTTGTTAAAATGTATATGGCTATTTTTCACTCAAATACTGACCTGAAAAGGATACGGAATAACTGCCTCAGATACATATAATCAGGAGCCTCTTCAAAGCGCAGTCCACGACAGTAGTTCAGATACATTGCAAATTCTGCAGGGAATCCCTGTGAACAGAAGCATTCAGACCATGACTTAAAGGTAGGCTGCCCTCTAGATCGTAATTCCAGAAAGCATTAAACATAATGTAAAAGTATTTTTTCAAAAAGCAGAGAGAACAAAGAAAATTAATGCAAGGTAGTCGAATCATCACTGGCGGAATATCACTATTAATACATGGAATCCAACGCCTAATGTAACAATAATAAATTCACAGAATGCCTAAGATTTATTTGCTGCTTTAGTAAAGAAAATGCTGTCTGTTGCCAAGACAGTTTACCATTTTGAAAATATAGTTTAATAAGCTTACCTTACACAAAACTTCAACAGGAGTAGACATCTTCTTTTCACTAATCTTTTCATACTTCTGCTTCTTTGTTGCAGCCTGTGGAACATGTGGATCAATGTAAGTGACACAAGGATAGTTGCAATATCAGATAGGCTGTGACTTAGAAGGCAAAAGGCTTTGTATGAAAACCCCAAGTTCGGAGTTTAATGTGGAGTTCATCAAGATCATTCTGATTTCAAATTTTTGAATAAAACTGCAGTCTAGCACCTGAATCACGTAGTTATCACCTGTGGCTGTTGTCTGTTGCTTACTAAAGACAGGCTACTAACACAACTGTCTTACAGTATGCACCATTTAAAGGTTACAAAATGAGACTGCACCAGAAGACATGTATTTCCAAGAGAAAATGCTGTTGTCTAACATCTCGTAACTATAGCGAATTATCTGGATTATGTAATTTGTATATCAGACTGACAACTTTTATCACTTATGGTGTTTTGCATTAATTTTTAGTTTTATCTTAATTTTGTATGTCATGTATGTTTATATTATCTAATATGCTTTATTTCATGGTTGTAAGCCACTCCAAGTCCATTTTTGGGAGATAGGGTGGAATATAAATAAAGGTGTGTGTGTGTATCTCACCAGTATATGTTCCTGCCTCACTTTCTACACCACTCTAACGTTTTACAAGTGTAAACCTGTATTTTTAATAAGACCTACAGTAGGCTTCAATTGACAGATATGGCTATTCCATTTGACAAATCCTAAAAATGGAGATTTAATCTTTCCTCCTATACTTAAATCTAAATGGAATTAAATGACAGAAATACTGTGTATATTTTCTGGCAGCATTTCACAACCTGAAGCTTCTGGGACTTGCCAACAAGTTAGCAAAACTGGAATGACAGATGTACAATAGTTTGATTGGCCAATTGTTTACTATGATTCTTTCAAAACAATAGGAACAACCAGTAAGATCTTAAAAGATTACCTTTAATCCTTGCCATGGCAGGCTGGTTCTGTTAAAGTACATCAGTACGTATCCTAGTGACTCCATATCATCTCGACGACTGTAAAGAAAAATGCTATTATATTAGCCTGCTAAAATTCATGACAGCTTTTATAGGGTGTCTTAACAAAGTAGGTTGCTAGTGTTTCAAGTAAAAGTTCCAACTTGTGAGATTAAACAGCAAGAATTACAAAGGGAAACAAATAAACTTTATGGCAGACAAGTTTCAGAATTATGAATTATAAATATTTTAATTAGATTTTTAGAACAGATTGATCTATACACCTGAAGCTTTAGATCTCAAGGATTACAAAGAAGAACTCTGCTGAGCAAAATGAAGCAACAATAGCATGATGCTTTAGCATTGCTGACTGCAATGCTCATAAATGAAAGGTACCAGGAGGCACATCTAAACATTCTAGAGGCAACAGTGTAACTATCACAAGATCTGAGCTGTGAGCAGTTTCATCATTTCTGATGATTCATAGAGATCTGCCTAGCATTAGAGGACATTACTCAACTATCTTCCCAGAAGGAAGAATGCTGAAATTAAATTATGAGACCCAGAGTAGTTTCTTTTTACATAAAAAGACTTAAAGGAACCCAGTGGCGTCTTTGAAGCTGCGGATAAAGGAATTTATAGAATAACATTTAGAGGACTATGGCCCATTTTATCAGTTGCATTTAATGAAGTCGACTGCTAGAAGATTATTTTCTGCAGTACCTCTTAATGGTGCTACTTGATTTTTTTGTAAGTACAGTTTTAACATAAAACAAGAACACTCCTTATTCAAAACATTTATACAGTTTGAGCAAAGCAGATATCTATACACAAGCACAAAAAACGACTACTACAATAATGAGACCAAACAGAATCATTGCTTTGGAATGTTACATGTACCAAAATAATTACAGATCTTTCATGTATACGCGAGGGTTCAACTTTATACTATAGGCAATATTTAAGCCATTTTCATTTCTTAGACACAGAACTGGATATTTATTAGGACAAGATTCATTACAAAATATCATACATGTATACAATTCTAGTATCAAAATACAAACTGCTTGGATATTTACCTCTGCTCAATGCCAAGATGTGCATTAATACTGGCATATCTTGCAGTACCAGTGAGATTTTTGTCTTCTCTATATGGTATGTGTTGTCTTGTCCTGTTGTCCCGGTATTTTTTGGCCAACCCAAAATCAATAAGGAATAACTTTAAAAAGAAGAAGGAACAAGTTATAGTTTCCAAACAGTGTTAGGAACCTGCACATATGTACTGGAGGTACACATTCAAAATCTAACAATATAGGTTAAACCAAGGAAAGGACTGTCATAATTCATAGGAACTGACTCAAACAAAGAATATTAAAATATCCCTCTTTTGCATTTGATTAAGCAGAAACTTGAGTAAGTTATTCAGAATGAGATCTAGTTTCAAATATAGCTATTATATCAATCTATAGAAACAGCAATTAAGCCATGTTTTTTTTAAAGTGCACAAATTTTAGCTACTAAGAAAAAGGCAACATTTATGTAACTGTACTTTGCCATTAGGCTCTTAAATCATTTTTTCTTTAGTGTCATTTACTTATTAGCTAGTAACAACGCTTATTATTTTCATCTTTTTTCAATATGATTGTGTAGTGCTTTTGTTATTATGAAAGAGTATCTTTATAGTAGAATTTAACCTGTGATTGCCACATTATAAACATTTAACTCTCTTTCCCATATTTACCAAGCATTGGAGAAAGACATTTCTCAGGTTCAGTTCAACTGCTCAGTCATAGACATTTAACATCAAATATAACTCAGTCTGTCACAGTTATATGAAGAAAATGCTAAGACTTGGATTATATAGTTAGACAGTTTAAGAAATATACCCTAGGTGTATTGGCACATTCTTGTGATAGACTTTGTAATCAATAACAGTAAATGGATTACAGAGTAAAGAGAAAATAAGTCAGCTACAAAGAGTAAACATTTGACAAGCAAATTCTATTATAAAAATTGGGCATTTAAAGGAAGGTACCATTTCTTTTGCTAAATATAACTACAGTATCTTGCACTTCACTCATTCTGTGCATTACTTATCATTTCTATTTCAGGTAACGAAAAATATGATTAAGTCCAGTTAGGTAAACATGCCATTTCCCTAAAAGGCTGACTGCAATACAACAACCCAGACAACTATGAATAAATGCTTGTATGTGTGTGTGTGTGTGCGCTCGCGCAAGGTGTGGAAAATCATCTACAGAAAAATGTAAAACTAGTGGTATACAGGCACAGATTTAGTTAATGCATTCATTCTCATGTCTATGCAACATAAGATGGGGAACAAGCTGAATTCAAATTAAACAGTTGCAGCTAAACTCTATCAAAGGACTAGACTTCTTGGTAAGGAGTTATAATGTACCAGTTTAAATCCAATGTGACAACCAAAGTCACTTTACAGGTACAGATGTGAGGGCTTGGACCAAGGAATGGACTGTCCAATGGATATATCACATCCTTCATCATCCAAAACCAGCTGGATGGATTGTTCAAATGAATAAGTTGTTAAAACAAAACAAAAAAACAAAAAAAAAGCAATTATCTCCAGATCATTTTTAAAAGGTGATTTGGGGCAACCTGCCTAAAATTTGTACTGCAATGCATTTCTCTGTGCCTGATACCAATTTAACAAAAAAAAAATAAATAGAGAAAGAAAACTAGTGTTTATGACTGCTGAATGAAATTGCTGGGAGGATATTGGTTTTAGCTCAGTGACACCCTCCTTAGTTCCCACAGGATTTAAAATTAACTCAACAGCACAAGGGCTGTGGATTATTATTGTTGTTTATTTATTTCCCACTTTTTTCTCCATAAGGAGACTAAAGGCAGATAATATTAAAAGATTACAATACAATACAACTTAAAATATTAAAAGAGTATTAAAACAATTCAGATTATATCAATAAAAACATATCAAACCACAGCGGCCTCTGACATGATCTTAAAAACCTCCTTTTTTAAAACCCTGTCTGAATAAAAAGTATACATGTCCAGAATAAATGATAAGACTTGGCTCAAACCGATAAAGACATGAGCAGGCTGAATTAGTTTGAGTTACACAAGACCTTTACCACTAGTGGGGCATTATTTCAGGTTAAACTCTGCCCCCCTCCCCAAATGAAAAATATGCTAAATGTGGCATCACATAGTATAATTATCTCCCTTTGCATTAAAAGTTAAATGATCATATATAAAGGTACAGACTGCCATATGGCCAAACAAGACCAACAGAATTCAGGGTTTGGAGAGAAAAGTGTGTATACCATAGAATGAAATGTTGGGACAACATTGCAGAAGACCTTTGCAGAACATATTTCAAATTCAAAATTAATTAGGAAAGTATGGCCTTGGAGTGCAGGAGGATGTTCTTCAATTAGTAAGATTGGCCTCTGTCCATTCATTTGGCTTCTTAGCTGCTGTCTACTTGCGTGGCTTATCTGACTAATTAAATAGTGCAAAATTGTTTAATATTTGCATATCGGGGAGACAGAACATCTAAACAAAACAAAGTGGTTAATTACTTGAGATAGTTATAAAAACCATGACAATTTGGCCAAACACTGAACTTCAATGCAGCCCAAGACCAGGAAAGATTCTACAGAAATACCCAAGGGAATTCCTTGCCATCACTTTAGGCATTTCTGACAGCCTGGTTGACTTGCTAGGTTTTATTTATTTCTTTGATGCTTTTGTCTTTGGTGCCTTGTCTACTTCTTAAGAAAATATTATAATCTTAACTACTTGTGTACTACCTGCCTCTGAATTTAAAAATATTGTCTTTGACTGAACAAGGTGATGGTTTAAAAATATCTGGTTACTTAAACAAGTCAATCAATTTATAGTTTGCATAGCTAGCTCATTTAACTAAATGGAGTTCATTAACCACACCCTTTAGTTTGTGTTGAATCAAAGATTAAGTAACAGCAAAACTGCTTATGTCTTCTTCCCACAATGAAAGAGGAAAGGCAGGGAATGCATGAATTTGGGTTCGTTTTTATTCCTACTCTTGTACACAGCAGTGAACCCATTTAATGCTATCTGCAAGCAGCTGACAGCAGCTTCACAAATAAGCTAGATAGCACCATTTCAATTAGATGCTAATGCCAATCAAATAAGAGGCTTCATATAAGAAAATACTATCACTCCACTTACTGAATTCTGAAAACCAAGAGCCTCCAAAGGGGAAGATTCAGCCTTAATAAGCAAAGAAGAAATCTGCTCAAGACATCTTGTGCCAATTAACTAGAATATACCAAAGTTTTAAGGATTCAAAACTACTTGAGCTGTATTCTGTTAAAAGGCACTACTGAAAACAAATTCGTCCTTGATGGATATTTGGATACAGAATAATATACAAAGCAAGATCTATAGCAACTCATCTGTTTCCTCTTGGAAGAAGTTTTTTTTTCAAATAACACATTGTCAACATACACATGGATTTTTTCCCCCAGAACCTCTACCATTCAGATACAGGCTATGCATATATATGCGATCCTTCATGGTATAGCCTGCACTCTTGACATTGTACTTTAAAGCATAGGACTATTCCTCAAGGTCTAAGACAAACCACTTGAGTAGTTAAATGATACCCAATATTATTCACATTTAAATGGACAAAAAATATTAATTTTAAACACACGCTGTAAGAAAACATCTTAGTAATGTTACATGTTTGCCAAGTATGTCTGAATAATGCCAACATAAGGTGCTTTTTGCAAGTTTACATGTTTTCCGAAACAAAACAAAAAAGCATATGAGTTTGGGATTGAGGTTGGAATAGGAGACAGTTCAGACCTGGTTTAATCCTGAGAAAGATGGATCCTGAGAAGTACTAACAGTCATGCTTCTTTTCCTCTTCCCCACTGGAGATTCTAAACACTGAACAAACAATAGAGGGTGGCAGTGCATCAAACAGTATTGCTTACATTGCAACAATGGCTGGCGCAGACAGGCAACACCGAGGCGTTAGAGAAAGAATAGGGTAGCCAAATGCCATCCTTCTTCCACCAAGCACTACAGTTTTCCAGAGGATATACTGTTATCAGAAAAAAATCTGATGACGTGGCAGGATAAATTTTGAGCATGAGCCACTTAAAATAACACTGCCTTGTACAGGGATAGCAATGGCAATATTTGGCTTTAAACAAAAAGGAAATTTGGATTTTAAGGACAAAGGTTTCCTTTGGCTCCACAAACTGCCCTTCCCCCAAACAACACATAGAAAGTAAATCTTCAGTAAGGAAGAGGTAGAAGGCATTTAGTCACCTTAAGTTCACTTTCATAAGCATGCAGGGCATATTCTAGCAGAGCTCAAAGATTATCTTATGCTCGGAAAGTAATCACTCCAAAAGTGTCAAATTAATTTGCAAAATTAAAAACTCCAATTTTAATCACTACATTTTAAGTTAATTTTAATGAAAAATGTGACTGGAACAAGATTGCCATAACACCCTACATCTAGCTAGTATGACCCCACACAGAAGACTAGAATTCACTAGTTTTTGCTATAAGAAAACTACATAAAAAAGGACCAAAATGCCCTTTAAAAGGAACTGCTATTGAAAAAGGCATTAAGTGAAAATCTGTTTAAAATTTTCTTCAACTAAATAAAGGATTTTACACTCTGATATCTGGCATTTATTCGAATATTAAACAGAAACCAGATGACCACTATTTTGGTCTTTGCCACTGACCCTAACTGGCTTCCTGGGAATAAAAAACATGATCCTCATTTTATTTCTTCCAGTGTGATGCTAAGAAGGGCACAACAATATTTTCCAGGCCACTTTCCCATTTCAAAGAAAAAAAAGGCATTGCAATGCCAACCTAGCATGACGATCAGAAGTAGGGAGAAAGGGCCCTCAAAGAAGAGAAAAATCAGAATGAAGCTATGTTAAATTCTTCTAACTATACTTTCTTTTCCTGTAAGAAAGTTAAAGAACTGTTTTTTAAGGAAAAAGAATGCTACAGTATGAAATTTATCGATAAACAAAGTTTAGCAGATTGAAGACTGTAGAAAGGCATTTTACCTTTTAAAATTGATACACTGAACTCCTTCATAACAGAATTCAACAGGTTGTGGTTGGCTGGTTAGGTTTTGTTCTAAAACAACGGCCCCAAGTTGGCATTCATACAGGCAAACAAAGGTAACATTTTATAGCTAATAGTGTCTAAAGAGTTAAACGTTGATGGTCTATAAAGAACTCAGGTGGGAATCTTGCTCCCAGTAAGTGAATCAATCACATACAGTTGCCCTGTACTGGAGAATTTCTGCTTAACAGCATGCTTAATGCATTGCCAATGCTGCCTGTCTGCCCGAGCTCAACATTAAAGAATAGCAAATTTTATTCCCACAAGCTAATCAAGATATTTTCCAATAAACGTTTCAGAAAGAAACATGCATCTCTAGCTATATTAAAGAATTAGCCCCCTCTGCCCACACTTAAAATCCAGTAAAATGTTAACAGTAGTTTAATTCTCCAACTGTTAATCTACATCTATTAATAACTGCATTCTGAACTTCCACAGGATCATGAAGGCACAGGAAGCAGTTAGGCCAACAGGCATATGTTATTAGAAGCCAATGGTTTTGGTTACAGTCAATTTTTAAAACCCAGGTAACTGCTAGCTGAGGCTTCACCATGCTAACATAAATGCAGTAGACAATAAGAAATTGCAGTTTATGGTAAGTTGTGCTACTGTATTTTCTTTGATTCTCAATAATCAGTTGTATTATTCAATAGACTTAGTTTGGCTAGTCAATCAGGAGTCAATTATGAAGAATAGTAATTTGTATAATTAAGATCTGGTCAAAGGGTGGACCATAGCTCATTTCTGCATGCAGCAGTAGAAATGCAATTCCGGAGTCTTGCCAAACATGACAAACTTAGCAATCACATGATCAATTCAAACTGCACAGCATTTCCATGAACTGCCATTTTCAGAAGCATTATGTTTTGTTTCTCCATGCAATAAATATTACACTAACCTTATTACAGTGACGCCCGATACCCATTAAGAAGTTATCTGGCTTAATGTCTCTGTGTATAAAATTCTTTGTATGCACATATTCAATTCTACTGATCATCTGTAAACAGAAAAAATGGTCAAGACATCAAAGTTTTGGAAGACATTGTAGTTTAAGCATATATTAATAACATGTTGAGCAGTAACCTACAACATAAAAAGCAAGAACAGCAAAATACTTATAAGCAATCAAATCTAATAAATAAAAACTACCACTGATAAAGTTATCTGAAAAGCCACATTCCTCTAAATGAACTAGCTTAGTCTTCATGTTGAAAGAGCTCAACATAGTTAATAGTATGGAACAATGTAGTATCGCTGTGATATCCACTGTGTGAAATGATCTCCCCACTGAATTCGACACTCCCTGAACAATTATTCTGAGCACTAAATCTACACTGACTTACATTTTTAAGTAGCAGCGATTCAACATTCAAATTGTCTTAAGCAGGAAAGAACCTCACTTCTACCTTGCTCTCACTGATATCTCAGGAAAACTGTTCCTAATTACTTCACTACCATGACAATGATAAAGGAAGCTGTACCAAATATTCATTTAAAGGTTCATAAATCTGAAGGTTACCAACATGGTTCCTTTGGTTAATTTCCCACAAGATCCTTGGAACTACTGGATCCATTACTTAACACAAAATGCCATGCCTGAAATGCCGGCTATGTAGCAGTCAGTATTTCCAATGGTAGTTCTCACAGTAAATGTGCAACTGCCAACTGGAATTTAAGAGGGTATGCAAACCATTTTGGAAACAAATAAGTATCCAATGGTTGATTTATATCCTGCCTTTTTGCCTGACCAGGATAGCTGGAAATAAAACTGAATGAAACAAATATAATTCACTATAAAACATGTTCAAGGACAAAAGAATACCACCTTCCAGTTAAAAACCTTTCCACACAAATGTCAGCTGCCAAAGGTCTGCTTCAATTTTTCTGAAGCAAGTTGTACTCTAAATACAAGAATCTTTGTAGATGTCTGCACTATGTAAGATTGCAGTTCGATATCTTTATATAAACATGTTGACCATGCTGAAAGTCTATATGAATGTAGTAGACACTGGTGTTTCTAATTTCACTTGCTTTCATTTTACTACCAATAAATTAGGATATACCATGCATACCCATGTATAAGTGGATTTTATTTTGACAAAAAATCACCCCAGAAAACCTGGGTCAATTTATACATGGATTAGGGGCCACCACAAAGAGGCAGAGGCAAACAACTCCCATGCAGTACCTCTTCCTAGCCAAAGCAGAGGAATATAAGTTCCCTCCTTGTTCATTTTGTCAGTCCAACTGGAGTTCAGTAGCAATACGGTAGAGACATATTTGCGATGGAGTGAAGCAACAACCGCCATTTTTTGTATTTATTTATTTGCCATATTTATATCCCGCCCTTCTTAACCAGGAAGGGGACTCAGGGCGGTGCACATAACATGCACAATTCAATGCCCTACATTATATACAATACATATCCAGTAAATGAAAACACATACATTAAAACACCCACTAAAACATATAGACATTTAAACATACTCCAATTTCGTAGTCCGGGCCATTCCAGTTATCATTGCACCATATAGTTCCCAGTTGAAAGACAGTGGTGCTAATTTTAAACTCAAAATGGGGTCACAGCAGAGAAACATATACATTTAAGTCCCTTAGTTAACATGGCCACCACCACCACCACCACAGTCCCTCTGCAGAGAACCTTATGGACTAAATCTATGACTTAAAATGGCCACCACTGCTTCATTCATCTTAAGGGCCCCAAACCTCTTGCTGCTGCTCTCCATTCGGGCTCACAAAGAAGGTGAGGAAGGAGGGAGGGCTGCCTCTTTATCCAGTCTAGACAAGGGAGGGATGATGGGGTGAAAATTTTGTGCCTCTGCCTCTTCTCAATGCCTTTGTGCTGGATCCCTAAAAGAGGGAGGTTGCTGTCCTTAATCTTTTTCTTCCCCTCGCCTCATGTTGTATTCACATTCTTTTTCCTCATCTGTATTTGTAGAGATGTATTTTTTAAAATATATATATATCAGTAATGAAATTAATCACCCTTCCCAATTGCAATCCCTCAAATTAACAGATCATCTCCTTAAGTATATTTCCTTTCTGCATTTTTTAAAAGGAGAAGAATATATTTTTTGCTATATCCTCCTTTTATTCCCAAATCAGCCACAGGTCATAGCAATAACTTTGTCCCAAGCTTGTCCTCAACTTATATTGAGTATACATGTTAAGTCTGCAATAATACTTTGGCTTTGGCAGTCTCACGGTAGTTCTCCTCTCCAGAGGCAGACAGAATCTTACAACTTCCTCCAGAGGAAACAGCCTGCAAACATGAAGCCAAAACCTAATAAATCTACCTGTATAGCTACATTAAATATTTTCTGTACTACTCTTGTGTCGTGCACCTAAGTTGCCTCTATCTTTTCCTTTGTTGCTTCTATCTGGGTCAAATATTCACTAGAGTACATTTAATATCAAGCTGTGCTGTCTGACCTACTTGGAAGAATGAAGTAAATCTAACTTTAAGGCACTGCAGTATTTCCTGATAAAACATTTGCAGCCATACATACCTGGTCTGCTAACATAAGTACTGTTTTCATTGTGAACCTGCGAGAACAGAAATTGAAGAGATCTTCAAGGCTTGGTCCAAGAAGGTCCATGACTAGAACATTGTAATCTTTCTCTTGACCATACCACCTGAGAAGAAGAGGAAACTGTTAGGATTCTTTCACTATTCCTATAATAGGCCTACAATTCATAATTTCAGTTATGAGATATAATTTTATTAATATTTCTATGAGTACCACTTGCACAGTTTGACCTTTCAGTATTATGTTTAAAATCATGGTTTAAGAAAAAGTGACATAATGGCATATGGTGCACCAGGGTTAGTGTAAAGTTCTGGCACTGTCAAGCAACTGCTCAGGTCGATGATGCTGCTACATGATCACTTGTCCACTTTAAACATTTAAAAAGCAACAAGAGAAAAGAGAAAATAGGCATACAGATATTTATGGAACAACAACTAAGCTATTCTTACTACACAGTAGTCTTATTGAAAAGAAACAGCAATAAGAGGTTACAAATCTCTGAATGTTGTATATACTCCTGTATAAGTTGACCTTATGAATAAGTTGAGAGGAGGTTTTGGGGTCAAAATTATGGATTTTGATATAGCCCCTGGATAAGTTGATGGTCATTCTGCAGAGGGCATAACAGCCAACGCAACCTCAGGGGGGCTAATTGTACCACTATTTTCCCACTAAGGCATTCAAAGCTAAAAAATGCACCATGGGAGAGAGCATGCAGGCAATCACCAGTACTCTGATAACACAGTGGATCGTTTTCTGATAAAATATAAGGTACAATACCCACAATGACACGTGAATAAATGCGGTCAGATTTTTGGAGTTGATTTTTGCATGAAAATTTTTACTCTATGAGCATATATAGTCCTTTATCATTCTAGGTAGTTTTACTAGCTCAGTCCAGAGACAAGTTGCTGAAGAATAGCAGTAACTATTAGCATCTTACTCTTCCTTCCCTTTCTGAAATCCAATGAGATTGCAGCTCACAGTCTCAATTTAAACGAAATACAGCAACACACACACACACAAAGGTTGTTGTTTATTCGTTCAGTCGCTTCCGACTCCTAGTGACATCATGGACCAGCCCACACCAGAGCTCCCTGTCGGCCGTGGACACCGCCAACTCCTTCAAAGTCAAGCCAGTCACTTCACACACACAAAAGAGGTAATGGTATTTAATTAAATATTGGATTTATTTAACTTTTAACAATCCTGTAAACTAAGGATGATGTATTCAGTATGTAAAATTTAAGACACCACTGAAGACCCATATCTTCTGGTAAGCCTACCTGGTCAATTTAAAGTCGTGAATTTTAATCTGCATTTTATCAGTGGACTTGAACTTGTATTTTAACTGTCTATCTAGTTGTATATCTTTTAATAGTACTTTATCTCTTGTTTTAAAGATGATGTATACCGCCCCAAGCCATATGGAAAAAGTGGGTAATAGATTGAAGACGACAACGACGATTATTATTTAATACAACCACTTTCAGGAAGTGATCTCATATGATCATCCAACAGTCTTAAGGGATTTCAGTCTTTCTCTAATATTCTTTAAGTGAAAGCATTTGGTGACCTCAGTCACACTTACACTTCAGGGTCACTTACCACATACATTTACTTGTAGCTCAAAGTGTTATGAACATAATATTTTAACCTAGGCAAAGAAACCTAGAAGAAAAGCGAAGAAACCCTGCAGGGGGTATACATTGTGCTTAGGCAAACACTGAGTCTATCCAAGGGTCCAACCATCCATCATGATCTGTACTCTCTCCAGGCTAGTGATACCCCCCCAAACCTCTGAGAATATATGCTAGTACCCATTTCCTTAAATGTGGGAGACGTAGCACTTCAAACTCCTAGCACTTTCAACGTTCACACTTGCCTCAAGCAGATAAGAGTTCTTTCTCCCACCCTGGACATTCCACAGCTATAAAAACCTCACTTGCCTAGTTTCCAACTGAACTCACAACCTCTGAGGATGCCTGCCATAGATTTGGGCAAAACGCCAGGAGAGAATGCTTCTGGAACATGGCCACACAGCCCGGAAAAACTCACAGCAACCCATCTCTAACCACTGTTTAAGCTAAGTCAAAGTTTTAACATTAGTAAATGACATAGATCAAATAAATTTTTTAAATTTTCTTAAGTATTGGCATGAATTTCAAATACAGAATCTTCAATATGAGCATCATTAAACTATGACTTAGCTAAAGAAGCAGATTTATTTATTATTTATTTATTTACTTCATTTGTATACCGCCATTCTCAGCCCTAAGGCGACTCATAGCGGTTTACAACAAGCAAAAACAAGGCGAACAATCAAGGCAAAAATTCAATGCGGCATCAACAAGGTACTTAAAAACAGTTAACACAGAAACAAACACAGATCTGTTTTGAAACTGCACTAAAATTTGTAACAAATGATGACATTATTTTTGTTTTAAATATATAATTTCGTTTTACATAATTAGGAAAGAGCTCTATCTTACAAGATGGAAAATGTATGCAAATGCTGACACCAAAACACAAGGAAGGATAAGAATGTGATATTAGCATCCTTTACAAAAGGGATGGGCAACTATGTAAGGCTGAAGACCCACATTAGCCCACAAGGAGTCCTTTGAGGGTTGTAGCCCCCCCCCATTAAAAATTATGACACAACAGGTCAAAATATGGTTTTGATAATTATCAGTATTCTTCAAGTGGGGCCTTCAAGTACCAATTTGCTCGACACATCTTGAATTTAACCTGAGAAGGGAAGAAATGGTATAGGACTGAAACAACGGAAGACATGCTGTATCTATACCACCACTTCCAAACTTTTTTCTAAGGTAACGAGGCTGTAAATTCTTCAGATCAGAAATCCCATATGAAGTATCTTCTCATCTGAATGCATGAGCTGTTTTTAGTCAGGGATAGGAACTGAGTAGTCCTCAGAAGGTAGCTTGTTTGCAATTCCCTTCAGTCCTTGTCTGTGCAGACAATGGTGAAAAATGCTGAAAGCTACAATCCATTATCATCTGGAGTGCTACACAATTCCAAATGTAAGAAAAAGTTAGTCCCCACTAATTAACATGCTTAACTTAAACTCTGTTAACTCAATTCAAACCAAATTCATTCTCTGTAGCACATGAGAACTGTTCTGTGCTGTAAAATGTAAACTAAATCAAGAAACCATCTAATAGAATAAAATAACTTTACTGTCATTGTACAACAAAATTAAATGCTTTCCTCAGCACACATCAAAACACATCACACCCATCCCTTCACACTCCAACCACCACCGCACAGCCCCCAATGTCACATTAATGTGAAACCATGGAGTCCAGTACTCACAGCTCTAAGATAAAAGCTATCTTTCAGTCTGTTTGTCCTTGTCTTTGTCTGACAGGCCCCTTCCACACAGCTGAATAAAATCTCACATTTTCTGCTTTGAACTGGAATATGGTGTGTGGACTCAGATAACCCAGTTCAAAGCAGATATTGTGGGATTTTCTGCCTTGATATTCTGGGTTATACGACTGTGTGGAAGTGCCACCAGGTGGTAATAATAATAATATTATTAATAATAATAAAGAATATGCTGAGTGAGATAAATACTAAATAAAAATATCTTCATTTATATCTTGCCCCCTCTCCCGAGAGGGAATTGGGGCAGCTTAAAAAACAGGAGCAATTGATCCTTAAGAATGTTCTGGGCTTTCTTAGGGCTATGGGACTTATAAAGTTCTTCTAAAGAGGGGAGAAGGCAACCAATGATTCTCTGTGCAGTAGTGGTGATCCTTTGGAGCACCTTCCTATCTGTCACTGTGCAGTTACAAACCATGCGCAGATTAAGCAGATTAGGAGACTCTCTAGTCTCTATAGCACAGCGGTAGAAAATCACCAGCAGTTTTTCATTTAATGGTTGATTTCTTAGAAGTACAATCTCTGTTGGGCTCTCTTAGCCAACACTGCTATATGAGTACACCAGGTCGGATCCTCCTAACAGTGACAGCTAGAAGCTTGTTATAATTTCCAGCTTTTTAAAGTTTTGGAAGGTAAACTTCAATATTTAAAACCAGAAACTACTGTTATAAATTCACTGTAGAGTCAGGCATGCCTAAATTCACTGGTTTCAAATTGCTTAAACATGTCTAACTCCATGTTGGACTTATGCCAGAGTTGTTTCAGAAACAGATTCTGATTAAATATTCCTCTCAAGGTTTTCTCTAAATGAAATTTATATTATGTAGCTATACTCGCCCCCCACAGTTAACTATCATACTGTGTAGTGATTATACATTATTTAGAGATCAATTATGTAATATTTTTAATCTCCATAGCCAGATTTACTGATAGCTTTTAAATACTGCAGTGTTACAACAGAAGCAGATACTAGATTCCTCCTATTCTACTATCAGAACCTCTTTAAAGTAGTCTGAAAGAGGATATACATAACACTTCCAATTACTATGAATAAACTGGACAGTTATATGTTTTTTTTCATCATTTCTTCTGTTTCTGGATAATACTAACATAGACAGGATGCTGACTTATACTAGTTCAGACTATTTGCCCAATTAGTCCAATAATTCCTAGTCTAACTGACAATAACTCTTCAAGCGACATTTTTCACATTGCACGTTACCTGATCTTTTCAATAAAAGATGTCAAAGATTAAATCTGTTGCCTTCTACACACAAAAGAGATGCTTTGGAAGAGCTAGAGTAATGTCGAACACGCCATTCTCAGGTCCATTTTTCTGGCCTATTACAATCATTATATCTTCTATTTTGAACTATTTGTTTTTCCCCCTATTTTTACAACCAGTTGCTGCATTCAGATGTCTTTTGAATGCAGTAACGTTTGGATGCAGTACATCAATTTATACACTTAGGATATACATATATAAGAATTATTTGAAATTAAGTTTTAAGCTTTATAAATGTTCCAAGACTACAAGTTTAACTGTTAACTCAGTTACAAGAAACACACTATATACTCTATATGCACTACAAACTATATGTCAATGAAGCTAAAGAAAAGGAGAGAGAACATTTTTAGTAGTGCTGCTGATCTGGAATAGGAAAAGGAACCGAAAATCGGTTGAGGCATGTGTAGGTTATTGGGGGGGGGGGGGGGCTGTCATCAGCCAAAAATCACTTAGCTCTGGATGTCCCATGAAGCACCTGAATAGGTGCGAACCCATTAGAGTGATGCACAAAGAAAGCAGAGAAGAATCACGAGTGGTAAATGACAAATATAATCAGATCTCAGACCATGCAACCACAGAACGTGGGTCTCACAGAGCCTGCAATTATAGCACATGCAACTACAACATGTCACAACTACACGTATAGGAAGGAGATAACAGTTACAGGAAGCACATCATTCTATAATGTTCTGCCACTGAACTGATTGCTGAGGTGATACCTGTCCCTTTTCTCTCTGTCAGCTCTGGCAAACCCTACTGATGATGGCTCTCACTGACATCCCAGGCAAGATGGGACAGGTCCAGAGACTCACCCCACATATGCTAATTGGAGAGAAACATCTTTGGGAACATTCATTCCATTGTGGATTTTCAATATAGGTAATAGCCACCATACTGAGGAGAAAAAGGACATCAATAACCATGGTTTTCATATTAACTATAACTTACTCAGATATTTTTTAGTAATACAATGGCACAAATAAAAATGTGCTCTGAATATATGTAGTCTTTGAAATTCCACTGTGCAAATGGTATGAGTTGACAGTTCATCTGAATTTCACTTCCAACTAATTTTAAGTTGTTATGGAATCTTAGAAAGAGCAAGTGTGATATACTAGTTTGAGTGCTGGTTTAGGTCTCTAGAAGGATCCCTGGTCAGCTACAGAAGCCCAGGGGATGGCCTCGGAAAAGCCATTCTCTCAGTTGCAGAGGAAAAAAAATGCAAAACCTACTCTGATAAGAAAAACATAGATGGATTCACCATAAATTAGACTTGAAGCCACATGGCTATAATGAGGGCATGTGTATATTGGTGACAAACATTTGTATGTATATCATAAATATATAAAGCATGGGAATACTATGGTTGTCTTCTCTTATCAGTACAGAGAGCCATCATGACATAATGGTTTGAGCATTGGAACAAGAACACTGGGAGACCAGGAATCGAATCACCACTTAGCCATGGAAATGGTGGATCTTGAGCAAGTGACATTCCGTAGAGGAAAGAAAGAACAAACCCTTTCTGAATAAATTCTACCGTTCCTCCCCCTTGATAGGCTTGCCTTAGGTTCCCCACAAGTCAGAAATGACTTGAAGGCACGAACAACAGCAATAACAATAGCAACAAAATGGAGAACCAAAGCAGTTTAGATTGAACAAGAACACTACAGGTTCCTGTTCAGTCTAAATGTTTCAAGCAATATGGGTGAAATATTGCTATTCAACACTTCACAATATTGAGTATGAGAGAAATAGAAAAGATCTGCAGAAAAAAAATGTTAAATTGGACAATCATTACACCTTTAACAAATATATAAAAGCCATCAAGCAGGAATAAACAACAATAACAACAATCACCAATGAATTTTATAACTTTAAATGGTACCCACAGCATGCTTATTTCCCCCCAAATTTGACTTTTCTCATGTGAACAGAGTCACATTACAAGGAAACTTTAGAGATATAGAAGGAAAGAAACAAAATTTCAACACTTCATACAGCTCATGGAACTAAATTTTGTTCCAGCACAAAGAATATTCATGAATGAATAATACATATTTTCCTAGTGACTCTAGCCAGATATACTTGCATAGCCATCATTTTAAGACATATTTGCTTGGATGAATTTGTATGCAGTAAGTAAATAATAATCATATTAAGTCATATTGTTTGCATTTAAGATTTGCAAAGCCCATACAGTTGCATTAGTACAAGAAGAAGAAAAATACAGCAACAAAGAATGGAATAATTACTTTAAACATTGTTTCTCACCATAATATAGAGCTTTGTGATTTTACAACTCAAGAAAGTGATTTTGTAAAGACATTATTATATTTATATTTCCCAAACTAACTTTTAAATGAACAAAAACTCTTTGGCAAAGAAAACAAAGATTAGAGCAAAATTATTTCACAAACATGTGGATTGGAAATTGAAGGTAAAAGCATCATAGCAGAGTTTGCATGGACAGCTTCGTTGCATATTCATACAAAACATGGAGTTACAGAAAATACAACTGCCAAATGCTCTTTATCTGAATGACAAAAATAATGTTTACAAAGTCAAATCCAACTAAATATTACTAGCTATGAATCTTCCCAAACTGACTTATAAACTGCCTAACTTTAAGTCTTAGTAGATCACTAACATATATGTACTTCAAATGAACTACTGAATGAAATGTGTAAAAATTACAGGCAGAAGTTACAGATTAGCTTTAACTTTATCCAATCCAGGAAATACCAAGATAAGGTACTTTCTGGGGATGCACACAAATCCATGCCTCTCATACAGAAGGACACGGAGGGGGGAAAGGCTGTTCAAATCAACCATGTTTCTATTTCATTAGCCTTATTAACAGTTTCTGATCTTGTCAAGATGCTCCTGCTGATAGAAGGAGGGCATTTCCTTTTCTCCTGCAGGCTGTGCTTGCTCATGCATGAACTCCCCCCCCCCCTCAAAAAAAAAGTAAAGACAAACAAACAAACAAAAATAAACTTCCACAGCACTGGTAGAAGAATTACCTAGCAAAAAATATTTTCTACTATTTATTTATTTATTTACGGCTTTTATATTCCGCCCTTCTCACCCCACAGGGGACTCAGGGCGGATTACAGTGTACACATATATGGCAAACATTCAATGTCAATTTTAACATACAACATATACAGACATACACAGAGGCTATTTGACTTTTTCTGGCCACCAGGGAAGCTGTCGCTTTAATCGTCCATCTGCGACGCTGATGAAACACTTCCGCATTCCCGCATGTTTCCCCGCTGGAATGCTTTGCTGGAGTCTTCTTTATGGCCTCATAAATCAGTTAATTTAGCCTCCCCACACTTTTAAGGTGGTACCTTATTTTCCTACTTGACAGATGCAACTGTCTTTCAGGTTGCAAAGGTCGACAACAGGCAACACACAATTGTTTGGAAACCCACTCCAACCCGGGCTGGCTTTGAACTCATGACCTTTTTGTCAGAGTGATCTTAATGCAACTGACACTTAGCCAGCTGTGCCATAATCCCAGCAGTCACCATTAAATCGGTTGTTTCCATAAACAGAAGAGTAATTTAGGACCTAATTCAACATTTAAATGTTTCTAGCAATAACTGTAGCAGGTTAAAATATGGGCGAAATATTGCTGTTCATCACTTCACAATATTGAGTATAAGAGAAATAGGAAAAAAATGCAGAGAAAATGTTCAATTGTACAAGAATAATATCTTTAACAGATATCTAAAAGCTATCAAGCAGGAAGAAACAATAATAACAACAATCACCAATGAATATTACAACTTTAAATGGTCCCCACAAAATGTTCATTTTAAAATGTCCAGTATCACTTGTCTATACCTCACATTCTTATAGAAACCCATTGGAAGGACTAGCCATGATCTCTCCAACTGATAAAGAAAAATAAGGAATATTTCAAAAATGCAATATGTTTCAAATGAACTGCCATAAAAATATTTTCCATTTCTGCATCATTCAAAAATATTCAGACATTTACATTTGCCATTTTTCCCCTAGAAAAAAGGCAATTTGTGTTTATCTTATCCATACATATTTAGCCATTTTGAACGTGGCACAGAAAGCAAATCTTCTCATGACTTCTGAAGTCGTCAAAAGTAGAAGTTTGAAGAAAATATTGGACAAGTACTATATACGTTTTTGGCAGTATTCAAGTAGGTTTTTGGTAGTATTCCTCTACAAAACAATCCACTAAATCTTTTTGAATCATCCTGTTGAGAACACCATAACATTTCACATTGTTTCAGTCAAGGTCAAATTTATGAGACCAAAGCAAACTCAATTAGGCTATCTGAATGTATTTACCAGAGTATCCATTTATGTGGCATGAAGGGTTTTAGAATTTTTTCTCATTTCAAATGTGCTTCAACAGTTTATAGAGATTTTTATTTTCCTCTTGTGTTATTACTTCAACTTGAAATCAAAATATACTGTAACAGCTTGTGCATATTCTCATATTAATAGCTCAGGTGTCTGGCAGAACAATTTGAATTTGCCTTCATGAACTAGTGGCAGCCACAGAACAAAGCCAAACTGGGAGTTTGATGTCCAGCCACACCTTGTTAAAAACTGTCCTCTTAAAAATAATTTTCAAGCATTTATGTGATAGCTAGTTATAACAGAATTTTTAACTAACTTACAAATATTTTCTATTACTCAATTCAGTGTGTTAAATAATGTGTAATTACAAAATCAGAAGCAAGGCAGAAGGTGGAGCCTGACTGAAAGCCATTTTTGCAATCTAACAAAAGGAGACAAACCCTACTTGGAAGCTTTAATTTGCATGGCACAGGGTAGAGAGCGGCTGTGTTTTTTGGTTGTTTTTTAAACAACAACAACAACAACAACAACTTCTGGCCTTTTTTAAGCTTTAACATAGCTCTGGCTGACAAGAGGAAAAATGTATCTCCTGTCTACCATTCTCCTTCCAAGCATAAACCCAACACATGTATAGTATTTGTATATTGGGGAGCAGGAAGAGGGGCTTCTCGGTTTAAGTCATTTTCCTTAAATACCATACATAATGATAAATGCAATACTACCAAGTACATTTTATTCCAGTGAATATCAGTCCAAGAATAAACCAAACTGACACTGTGATCCTAATAGCTTCTAACTGTTTGATCCCCCCCCCCCCCCCAAACCTTTCATCCAACACTGTAATAATAGACTTTTTACTGATGGGCTTGTGTCAGACATTATGGATAGAAACTTCAACTACTGATCAGTCAGAGAAAAATCTGAAGCTCATTATTAATTTCTTTACATTTTATCTCACTTTTTCTTCAAATACGAAAGACATGCAGCAGCTTCAGGGAAGGTCCCTAAAAGGATCTACAATATACACACTTATATAGGATATTGAATTAGCAGTATTTGAAAATTAGTGCTTTCTTAGAAAATTGGGTTGATGATCTTTCCTTCTGTAGCTATTTTGGTGAGCTTTTAGAATTTGTCACAGGACAGAAGTATCAAAATTTCCATTTATAGAAGCAGAGAAGATAAATTTCTATGCATTATAGTACACAATAACGACTCAAAATACTAACACTTTATATCAGCTTTCCTACTGAGACAGAACTATCTATATAAGGTTTGATTTTGAAAACAATCAGATTTTTTACAATTATAGTAGCATTATGATAAGACTGACCTTTCCTGACAGGAAAGTGGTTTGAGTTTATTAGAAAAGCTGAAAGTACACTCTGTTAAGTAAATCACCCAAGGCAGAATGCGCAAACCGGAGACACTTGATTAAGATGCATTCACCCTATTAAAGGAGTAATAGTAACAATAACAACAACAGCTTTATATCCCGCCACCACCCCCCTAAAGGGACTCTGAGTAACCTACAAAGGAACAAAATGTGACACAAACATATAAAATACAACAAAAATTACATGCCTGCTTCAGCAGGAAAGAACTTATAGCTTATAGGCAGGGGAAGCTCTAGAAGGGAAGCTAATGGGCAACTGCAATAGAGGAAGCTGATACTTAAATGAGATAACAGCAATGGCATTTTCAACAACATTTCTCAATTCTCTGCAGAAAATGGCCCAGGTTAACCACTTCTAAATACTGTATCTTGCTGCCCCATAAATCCTACAATATGACAATAAAGCATTCTCCAGTGCCAGAAAATGAAACTCCCAGGTCAGAAGGCACTCAACAAACTACAGTGGTATGGCAGAAGACAAATATGAGTATCACAGTGGTTAATGAAGGAACTGGACTCAGGATGAAGGACAATTAGCTGTCGACATGTTCAAAGTTGAAAGGAAAATCCAAAGGTGCACGAACACATATTATAGAAACATGTATACTGTAATGTAGAAACATTTCAATACTTGGGGTGAGCGAACTAAAGTAGACAGGAATGGGACATTCTGAATTAGTGTTTTGATGCAGGAAATGACTATAGAGGGGAAAAATAGGATGACATTTATATTGAGGAGAAATGTAGCAAAAGCACTGAGAGTATATTATGCAAACTATGGCCAAATTATGTCAAGCAGACCAGAGAACACTCATCAATATAAACGTAATCCAAATTTATGCTAAAACTGCAGACACAGAAGGCAGAATTGAAAGAGACGATGCTAAAGTTCAGGAGGAAATTGATCACACATGGAGACAGGACTTCTTGTTTATCACAGGTGACTGACATTTAAACATAGAAAACACATCAAAATGAAATCAAAGACAAAAAATTGAGCTTAGGATTAAAAACTGAAGATTTGCTGACTGAATTTTGAGGACAAGTTTTTTCATTGCAAACATATACAGGCGGTCCCCAAGTTACAAACACCCGACTTACAAAAAACTCAGAGTTAAGAATGGGGGTGAGGCAACCAGAAGTGAGAGAAAACTACCCCTAAGGAAGGAAAATTATGGGATCATGGGAAAAGGTGGCTCCACTTATGTTTTATCACCAATCCTTGTTTCCTCAACAAGCCAATTTTTTCAAAATCCAATTATCACAGGTACAGAAAGTGAGGTGAAATCTTCTGAACAGGGGCACAGTCAGCAAAACAAACACCACAATTGTGTTAATGCTTCTCTATGCTATCCAAAGTGTGTGCATGAGCGTGTGCTGTGTTCTGACTTTATTTCTGTTAACGTTTACTTTTGACTGGGAGGCAGTGGAACTCAGGACTGAAGCCAGTGGCCTTATCAAGGAGGGATGCAAAAAGAGATGCAAAACCCCCAAAGAAATCGCAATGGATGATAGAAGAAACAGTGGAAACTGATAAGGACAAAAGTAAAAGTTGACAGAAATAAACACAGAATGCAACTTGTTCAATGACTGTGCATGGACTAACAAAATTATCTATTATAATAATCAATGCAGAGAAATAGGATCTCAAAACCTGGGCAGGTTCATTTATAATAAGATACTTCTTTAGATAGTCTGGAGCCATCATAACCACAATTTCCTTGACTTTTCCTAGTCAACTTGCATTTCCATTACCTTCTAAAAAGTGGTAAACCTGCTAAAGGTGCTAGCATTCCCTCTGGCACTACCTCTTAATGCAAAATGCTGCCCTTACATCCAAGCAAAACCAGGGCAGGCCTGCAACTTTTAAGTCAAAACACTCTTAAGCAGGGACACTCTTGAGTAGAAGTTTCACTGAAGTCATCTACACAACAAAACCATTTCTCTCAATACTGGTTTGAAATTGTAATAAATGGTCAGCATAGAGGGTCCCTAATGCACTGAATTAGATTCTAATGAATTATCTGGACTTGCTGAACCACCAATCTGGCAACAATAGTTAGCTTTAAAAAATACATATACACATTAAAAACGGCTGCAAGCCAGCTTCAAAATAAGACATTTTCACATCTACCAAAAAAAAAACAAAAAAAAAAAAAAAAACAAAAAAAAAAAAAAAACAAAAAAAAAGGAAAACTGTCCAGAAAAGTTTTTAAAATATAAAGCAGCTGTGTTCAGGCATCCTCAATACCTGACAGCCTTTCTAGGCTGCTACTAGAAAGAATGGGATGAGAATCCAGTATTTTAGTAAGTCCTTACACAGCCTGGGGAGTTCTCTTAGTATGCTCACTTTACCTGCCTTTTTATTGTCACATAATACTGATCACCCCATAGTACTAGAACAAGATGAAAATTAGCTCAATACAGCACTTGCTGAAAAAGACAAAGTATACAGGAACAGTACATATTCTGAAAGCTTTCAAAAGCTAATGTGGCCAGATCGGAATTGGTGTCTGGGAACCTTATTTATATAGTCCCCAGTTTCATGAAATAAAACCAAGCAAGTTCTACAGTTAATAAACTGACATTTTAAAAACACAATCCAGTAGCTGCAAAAGGGAAAGCAATTAATTTGTCACTTTATCTAAAGAGAACTGTATTAGAAATATGCAAAATGTATGGCGCAAACATATCAAGGGAATTTACTGTACTTCTTTCCTGGGGTTAATATATGGCTTGAGTGAATAGAAATGATGCACTGATCTCTCAAGCCATGCCCTGTTTTGCACTTACTTTTTTAATGAATGGGCCATGAGGCCAGCAGCAGGTGGCATGAGACCTTAAGCAAGATGACGTCTACCACCAGAATAGGAAGCCCCCACTTTTATGCAGGCTAGGAGCACAGAACCCTCCCTCAAGAGTGGGAAAACTGACAATAAGAAAGCACTTTAAGCTGAGAAAACGCCTATATAACTGTCTAGGTCCTCTAGGGTGGCTTTATGGACCATTTCCACTGATAGGTGGCCGCTGAGTTACTAGAGATTCCTTCAAGGTCCTTTACCTGCCTCTCACCCTAAACTTTAGACTCCGGGTTGCCCTAAATTTGAAACAACTTGAAGGCACACAACAACAATCCTAAATAACCTGACTCATCGGCCAAAAGCAGGCCCAGACTTCCCACTGAAATACTGGCAGGTTTAGGTTGGTTAAAATTGTTCTTCATTTTAAAAATTGTATTTTTTTTGTGCTTTTTGTACTACAGATAAAATATGTGCAGGGCACAGGAATTTGTTTGTGTTTTTCTTTCAACCTGTACTCTGCCCCCCCCCCCACCCCAAAGTCTGAGACCATAAACCGGACCTCTGATAAAAAGTTTCAGGACCCTGATTTATGTACTGACTTTAAAAACTTGAAATCTATCTATAAATTTGAAGATTTTGAAAGTTTTCCTTAAAGATTTGTAACCAATCTCATTATTTCAGGGACACAGCTGTGTTCTAGTCCAGCGTTTCTCTAAGCAAGCTCTGCAAAGCCCTGAGGGCTCCTCAGTTCCCTCCTCTCTTCTCCCCCACTTTCAAGATTTCCCACCTTTCCCTTGCCCTCCTTGGTCCCAAAACCATTTCCCTCCCACGGCCCAGGGGTTGCTCTGATTGTGCTTTTCTTGCATGGCAAAAGGAGGCTGGACTGCATGGCCCCTAGAGTGCTCCTATTACTATTATTATTACTAAGGCTGGATGGCCATTTGTTGCAGTGTTTTGATTGAGCTTTTCCTGCAAGGCAGAAAAGGGGTTGGACTAGATGGCCCCTGTGGTCTTCCACTGATAGACTATTAAGTTTATGTTGGTTACAATTGTTCTTCATTTAAAATATTGTACTGTTCTTTCTTTCTTTTTGCAATATACATGATACATGTGCAGTTTGCATAGGAATTTGTTCATTTTTTTTTCAATTAATTCTCACAAACACTATCTATCTGCCACTGGCCTGGCCTCTCTGTCAAATTTTAAAACACAATGTTTCAAAAAGGTTTCTCATGCCTGAGACACATCATATATAGGATGAGGCAGCATAACTTCCTTTTTTCAAAACTTAATAAAGCCCATTGTATGAATCAGAAATTTTAATTTATTTTTTATAATGTAGGTGCATACCTAAAGTTTTGTTTTACGTAGTTTTGAAGATCAAATTAGGTAGGTGACATCCCCCATTCTCCATACACTGAGTAAACCGATTTCTGGCGTTTGTCGTGTCTCTTGCCAGCATAGCAGGAGTTATGTTGGCAATTTCTTCCTGGATGTTAGTCTTCAAATCTTGTAGGGTCCTTGGACGGTTCACATAAACATGGGATTTCAAAAAACCCCATAGAAAAAAAATCACAAGAGGCCAAATCTAGAGAGCGGCCAAATCTGCTCGAAAAGTAGGCCTCAATGGCAAAAGCACGCTCCTCACTGTTCCAACACATGATGGCGACTGAACTGTGTCAGGACAAAACTTTATACTCCTGCCTCTCAAACGAGACCAATAGCGCTCCGCTACGTCTTCAACCGATTGAATGGCGCGCATTTTTAAAAAGGAAGTTATGCTGCCTCACCTGTATAATATAGAAATATTTCTTGGTTCTCCATGCAATACTTTCGCTTCAAAAAGGGCTCCACAGCTGAAACAGTTTGAGAACCCTTGCTCTAGTCTACATTACCTCTTGATGTTAAAATACTAAGTGCCATCAGATGAGTATGCCTTGGGGTAAATTATATTCCTTTTCATAAACTATGCCTCTTGACAGGGGCACACTAACACTGGAATCCTATGTATGTTTAGCCAGCAGTTCTTATGTTCAGTTAAAATTACCTAGTGCCAACACCATGGCTGCTTACATTTTTTAAAAATCCTGTATTCTCTTCTCTGCTACACACACCTCAGTGTTCCTTAAAGAACTGCGCTTACTGATTATTAGTTTAATTGCTATTTTTTTCATTTTTTATTTTTTCTCAAAATGCCCCCTGGACAATTTTATCATGCCTCCCTCTCACAATTATTTAGTCCTTTTCAAAAGCTGATGCTATACAAGAAGTGTTCTCTGGCTACTTCCTGCTCTTTAAAAGGCGTTCCTGGGTCTTAAATACCCCAGAAAGAAAATAACAAAATTTGCACTTCACATTCTCTTTAAGTTAGCAATTTATTGTATGAAAAGGAATCATACAAGGTCTACATAAGATTTATTCAAAGGTGTTTTGACATTGCCTTCCCCTAAGTCTGAGAGTGTGGTTTCATGTCTGAGCCAGGGTTCAAACTGATCTCCAGGGTCATATTCCAATGCTCAAATGATGCTGTCCCTCCACTCATTATATAATTAAATTCTTTAAAAAAATATCAAGTGGATATCTGGATAATTATAACAAATGCTGTATTCATCCAAAATGGTTTAATGTAAACAAGGCAACTGTAGCATCTCACACTATTTGAAAATAACTCATAAAGCTTCAGCATCATTTTACCTGAACAAAGGGAATGGCCTCAGAAAACATTTCAAGCAGCTTCCTATGTAACTGTCAGAAGCCTGGCCTGTAACTACTATATTAAAATGAAGCAGCACAGGCCATTCTATATACAAATATGAATAAAATCACTAGTGTAACAAAATGTGTAGTGTGGAATACTTCTGTTCAGGCTTCCTGTTAGCACTGACTAGTTCCAAGACATTTACTCAATTTGATTTCAAACATACACTTCTTTTTCCTCACTTGCATCAAAACCCAGATCGTCTGTAGCCAATAAAACATTACGTTTTCACTGTACTATATAATGTGTGTGTGGGTGCGTGTGCATGAGGGGTGTCCCCCTCCCTGGGTATGCCTGCAAATCCTTGAGATTGTCTCAATTTAACTGATAATTTTACAGACACGGAACATACACTAAAGTGGAAAAGCTGTGAATAAAAAAACTTTTTAAATCTGAGATGACATTTCTCTAGGAATCATACACCACAGAATCATAATGGGGGATCTAGATATTCCAAGAGGTGTTCTCTCTAGGAATATCAAAACCATCCAACACGACTCTATGGTCAACTTTCAGCAGAAGTTGATCAGAGTCACATTAGATGACCTAGAAATTACCAGAAAGAAGTTTTTAAAAATTAAATCTGCAAAAGACAAACATGCAAATGTGGAGGGACAACGGTACAATATTTTCATTTTAATACTACTAAACAATGATTTAACAGCCGCAGACTTAAATGTATCATTTATTACAACATGCATAAAGGGAAGGAACAATTTGGAGTACAGTTATAGCATACTGCTCAATGGAAATAGTCAATGATATCTTATTTGTGCTTACACATTTCCTAGGTTCAGTTCATTATTTGCAAAATAGAATGTTGAATATCCTAAAAAACTCACTTAGGTTGTACACTGATCTTTCAGAATTAAGAATTACTAGTCACAATAAATGTTATGCTCCCATTTTACCATATACAGAACACTCTCTTGCAAAGGATTACCACTGAACACAAGCCAGACTCATAAATTATTTGTAGTCCATGTTTCATCACCTACAGAACCACAAAGGCTGTTTATAACATGTATGAGAAAAAATGTGCAATAAAAAACCAGCATAATAATGTACAGAATAGACTCATAACACATCATATCAACCAGAAATGGGCATAAGAATCTGTTATGATTACAATTCCACTGATATATCAACTACGTATCCAAAAACTATTTTACTGTTTAGTTCATAACCTGAATTTAATAAATTAACTTGGCTTTATAGCACTATAGGAGTAAGCTCAAAATCTTGCAGAAACATTGCTTTGGTCTGTGCTAACAATAATACAAACCACAGACTAAGTTTCCAAATGTAGAAACAATTGCCTTGCTTTATTTTTCATCTTTTCTGAACAATTAAATTTAATCCAATCTCTGTGTGCTGTATCTTCTGGATGTACAGACAAGTCAAATAATGTCTCTGCATACTGCAGCAAATGGCAGTTACTACACCATCTGAAACCCCATTTGAAACTTGGATTTGCTAACTGAAATCCTGGTTTGTCCATTCAGATATAAGCTTTCTACAACTGTAATTTAGTATGATGTTTGAATTGACTTATTAAGGACACAGTAAATATAGCTGGCAACATTCATTCAAAAATATTTGATGTTATTTAGAAGATCAATAGCAAATAATTTAACATTTAAACAAGAATTTTAAAAAAGTGTTTTACAAGCAACTTTTGGTGTTCTGTGATATTTACTTGGTATCCATTTGTAGTAGTCCTTTGACTTTTCAGCATGCCTGACTCACAAGGTTGAAAAATAAAGTTCTTTTCATAACCATTCCATAATCCGACAGCCCCTTACTGAGTTATGACACTTTGCCAGATCAAATAATGTTCATTTACTTATGAATATTAGTATGAACTATTTTTAGATACAGTGATTTAATAAGGTCGCTAAAGTATATTCTGCATTTCTGGAGGATATTCTTCCATTTAATTCCTTCTCTGTTTAGCTCTTTAAAAACACATTTAATTTTAAAATTATAAGCAAAAAAGTACAATGTACAGAAAATAAAACAAGATTTATAGATCTACAGCTGCACACTAATATAGACATATAATACAATCCAATATTTCAAACAGGATCTACGATACTTCATATTACATCTTTGTTATAATAAAAGCTTGGTTTTAAGGCAAAATCACTCAATTTAGATGTTGGACTATTAAGGCTAAGGACAGGCCTAAACACAATTTTATCAAAAGCAGAACATTCACCAAAGAATGTAGAACAGTACGTTGTGTAATAAATACAGTTCTATCTCCATGGCTGCTTTGTGCAATTAAACCTGGGAGTTGCTTCATATAAGTGTGTCATTACATTCTGTATCTCTCTGGCAAGGATTAGCCATGTTACAACACTACTTATTACAAGTGTAGCCCAAAACTACCAGCAGCAGATACATGTCATGACAAAAGAATCAGCATTTCTTGCTGGTTTAAATTGGTAAAGGTCTTTTCTGCTTTAGAGAAATGAACCAGTTTATCCACAAATTATATTTTAACTAAGTTTATTAGGTCACTTCACTCTTGTGAAATGTGAATATCAGATAGCACAATATTATGAGATATAAAAGTACCAAATGTTCCTCTATTAAGAATATAAGTCAGATAAAACAGTGTTTCCAAACTAAATTCAAACAATTTTACAACTTTCATGGTTTCCTATATGATTTGGCAATAATATCCAAATGTAAAAATCAAATTGATTTTTCAAATGTTCATATAAATGTGGATATACAACTTTCAATATAAGTTAAATTTTCTTTATGTAAGAAATGTTTCTATAAATGTACTTGAATATCATTAATTAAAACTGCTTGTTATTATTTCCAATTTGAGGATTTTTTTCTTAGCCTCCAAGAAGAAGTACGGCAGTACGCAAAAGTATCTTGTAATCATAAAGCTGAGCCAAGGAAAGCAGGAAAGCTGCTTAAAACAGGAGCATGTAATTCCTGAGCTCAGTGACGCATATGTCGTCAGCAACAGAAAGGGGCTTCCGTGTGTATCTCTCCTTGTTTCTTCCTTCAGTTCTCAAGGGCCCCCATTCTTCTGGACATAATAACCAATGTCAGAAAGAAAATACAGGAGAGATGCAACAAAAACATGTCCCATTTCTCAGAATGTTTAAGTATTGACATCCGCCATTTTCTGAGCAGAGGAGGAAGACATGTTGGAACAAAAACACAAAAGAGAGCAGCCATTTCCACTAGTTCATCCCAATCGGCACAGTAGCCAGCTACTTCTATTGCTTCAGATAATACAACTGCTTTAATAAGAATTAAATAATTTAATTGGTACTGGAGCTGAAGTGAGGGGGGAGATAATCTGCTGGCTGGGAAGGGCCCATCAATATGCTTTACTAGATACAGTTCATTACAACTCTGAGGAAAGCTTATATTGCTTCAGAACAAAACAAGATACATTGATCCTGATGGGTTAAGAGATAACAAGTATTCTATCTAATGAGAGCTATAATTCTTACCGTATGTGAGGGATGCCAACTCCCCCCTGCAGAATCTTGTACAGTTTGCTTTCATATAATAGCTGGGGATGCCTGGCCTTCTGTGACTCTAACTTCACAGCCACTTCCTGCAGTGGAGAAGGGACAGGGGTCAGACACTCCACAAAGAGAACCACATCTCTCTGACAGAAAAACTGAGGGCAAGGAAAGCCTTCTACAAAATAACATAACATGAAGTAACTGTCACTGTCATCAGAGTCTATAGGTAAATAAATCTCACCCTGAGGAAGAGCCACCATCAGCTTGAATTTTTCCTGTGCCTTTTAGGTGAAGTAACTACAACTGCACCAATAGAAAGCACGGTGCTCTAACAGGATGTCACTTACAAATAATAACAGTGACAATATTATAATACCCTTTCCCCCATCTACCACTACGAACTCAGCAGCGTTGTTTACAACAAACACGATCGCCCTTCAAGTATCATGTTCAAAGGGGGGGGGGGGGTCATTCCCAAAGCTTTCAAGCCTCCACTGCAGTCCCATTACCGCAAAGTCACGAAAGAACACTGCGTTAGCTTTATACTGCCAAAAGTATAAACATTCCCGCGATGTGTCAGAAATTCCGGGGTGTTGTTGAAGAAGAAGAAGAAAACAATTCCAGAATGAAATTACAGAGGCCAAACCTCACTAAATGCTTCCAAAAGGCAAGGGAAGCCGACAGTAGGCGGAAAATGGCAGAGGCCCGGCCTTCAAAAGTGGGGTGAGGCGGGGGAAGGGTTGGGAAAGAAAGGGCTGCGGTGCTTTCCGAGCTGTCCCTCCTTACCTCCCCGTTGGTGATGTTGATGGCCAAGTATATATCCCCGAAGGAGCCCGAGCCGATCTTCCGCACCAGTTTGTATTTGCCCCCGACGATGAACTCGGCCTTGGAGCCGCTGCTGCTCGCCATCGCGAAGGAGGGGTGGGTGGGTGGGCGAGGGAGGGAGGGGGAAGAGGAGGAGGAGGAGGGGGTCTACGGCTCACACGCCCAGCCCTCGCGGAGCCCCGGCTCCTCCACTCTCAGAAAGCCAGCGGGGGGAAGCGCAGGAAGAGGGGGAGAGGGGGAGCGGGGCACTCCGGTTCCTGCAGCTCTGGTCGCACTAGGCCCTTGTCAAAGCCTTCCCCGGCCGCCAGCACACTTTCCGCCCTTCGAAGAAAGCGGCCCCAGCAGCTGGGAAAAGGCGAAGCGGGTGCGGCCGCCGCCGTCAAACGGCGCTTCACTCGGCCGCCGCCGCCATCTTGTCTGCCTGGCTTCTCCTCACAGCCCTGGCGCGCGCGCCTCTCCCTCCTCTTCTGCTGATATCCAGGACACAAAATGCCTCCAGCCCACAGGCGACGCTTCTTCCCCGCGCAGAGGACTCTGGGAAAGAGGCGGAGGCGGCGAACACTGCCTTCCTACGCATGCGCAGGCCCGGATCGAGCGAGAGGAAAAGAGGACACAAGCAGGAAGTGTGCGTGATCTTAACGCCCCGGCAGGGCGAGGCCGGTTCAAAGGAGGCGCATGCGCAAAAACGTAGGTGGGCTGCTTTTTTTTCTTCTTCTCCCAGGCCCCGCTAGTTGTCGCTATAGTGAACTCCTCCTCGAACTACGCACTTGCCATTATTCCGCACGCGCAAGGGAAAGACAAATGGCCGCGAGCGTATCGGTCAAGGGAAGGGAAAGGCGGGTGCGCATGCGCGAGCGGACTCCTCGGCTCAGGTTGAAAAAAACAAAAATAAAGGCCGCACCCAGGCTGTCGTTCCATGCAGTTCGACTCATATGATACAGCAAACTGTTTTATATGGGTCTAGAGTGACGATATACTGCAGTTTGAAAGAAAGTGGAGATGGGGCCAATGGAGTCAGGCAGAAACCCCCAGCCAGGTACCGTGTTGAAGGGACCAGGACCATACATCGCAAGAAAGCCAATTTTCACATTATCGAAGACTTTCACTGGGTTGCTGTGAATTTTCCGGGCTGTAGGCCATGTTCCAGAAGCATTCTCTCCTGACGTTTCACCCACATCTATGGCAGGCACTCAGAGGCTGTGAGGTCAGGAAAGGAGATTCCACCTGCCATTAGGAAGAACTTCCTGACTGAGAGAGCTGTGTCACGGAGGCTCCTTCTTTGGAGGCTTTTAAACAGGCTGGATGGCCATCTTTCGGGGGTGCTTTGAATGCAATTTTCCTGCTTCTTGTCAGGGGGTTGGACTGGATGGTCCACGAGGTCTCTTACAACTCTATGATTCTATGCCGGTCATAGATGTGGGCGAAACTTCAGGAGAGAATGCTTCTGGAACATGGACATACAGCCCGGAAAACTCACAGCAACTCTCAATATTGTTGGTTCATTTTAAATTGGGAGCAAATCCCACTTGGCCCCAACATACAGAGCTTCAATCCGGAGACATGCCAATCAACCAAAATAGAAAGAAAAAAAATCAGCAATACCCAAGGTACAATCTTTTAGAATTTTGATAAGAAATTAGGAGGGCACGTTTCTTTTATGCCATCCCACTTTTACCCAGACCTTTCAGAGTTCTTTCCCACTGGAAGCCTTTCAGGAAAGGAGCCGAAAAATACTTTCTAAAAAAGACCATTGATTGACCTGGAGTATCCGTGGATTTGGCATTCCCTGCTTGAAAATGGCATCCCCCCAAGAAAGAAAAGATTGGTTTTGAAATTTTATATAAGGGATACCATGTTACTGTGCCTTTGTATCCAGAAATGTGGGTGTCCATGAGGGCCCTGAACCAAAACCCCACAGATACTAAGGACATCCACATTCCCTTTCAGCAGCACGTCCAGAGATCCATTTCTATTTCCATGCCTGGGAAGAAATCTGTCCAGAGCCCTGGTGAGTTGTGTACATAGGTGCCTTCGAATGGCCCGTCAACAGAATTTCGCTCAGAGGTGGTATTTGCTCGTTCTTTCCTCTAAAACAGGCATGGGCAAACTTCAGCCTTCCAGGTGTTTTGGACTTCAACTCCCACAGTTCCTAACAGCCGGTAGGAATTGTGGGAATTGAAGTCCAAAACAGCTGAAGGGCTGAAGTTTGCACATGCCTGATCTAAAACATAGCTTGCCTCGCATGATAATCACCGACAGTCTCTCATCCAAGGAATAAATAAATAAATAGGCCAACACTGCTTAGATTCCAAGATCTGATAGAATCGTGTCCTACTGTGGATAAAAGGCATAATGTGGAAAGGTTTCACCTTATTGTCACTGCACCATCACCTCTGTGTACAAGCCCCCAAATGAAGAGTTCTGCTTCTCCTCCCCCGCACCAAAGGGCGGTAGTAATTGGTGACTTCAACAGCCATAGCCATGTATGGGGCTATGCCCAAGAGGACAGAAATGGAGAGGCTGTCCTCTCCTGGTCTGAACTGCACAAACTATCACTCATCCATGATAGCAAGCTCCCACCATCCTACAACAGCGGAAGATGGCACCGAGGTTATAACCCAGACCTTTTATTTGTGAGCGACAGCATTGTACAGCAATGCACTAAAACAGTGGGACCACCAATTCTAAACACACAGCACCGACCAATAATATGCCAACTGTTCCCAACAATAAGGCCTCAGGAAGTTCGATTTAAACGCAGATAAAACTTCAGAAAGGCAGATTGGACTAAATTCTCAGACATGTTAGATGACATGATCACATCGGTCGCGCCAATCCCTGAGGAATACGAGCATCTGTGGTTAAAGAAGGTCAACTGTATGCCAAACCTGTACAGTTTCAGATAGTACTTTTGTGCACAATGTTTAAAAAATGAAGGAAAAACAGAAATCTAACACTGCATATTTAAAATGTAAAAGATCATTTCTATTTTTTAAACTAAGGCTAGTGAAAGGAAACTCTTTTGTTCTAAACTCATGTGAGATGCAGTATTCTATGAATGTAGATGTAGGTGACATTGAAATGAATGGAACAAACACTAGTTTATGAAGTGAGATGATCACATCCGTCTCCCACACATTTTACAGCAAAGCATCTGTCATTTAGGAATGCTTGGACATACAGTACGTATTTAATTTCTCAACCCATTAATTAGTTATGCTTAATCACATAGCTTCAGTCTTATATGCAATGCATTTTTCACATGGCGACACCCTCCTTTTCTGTCATTTAATGTGGCTCTTGAATAAGTAAAAACACATGGCTTTTGCAATGCTGTCTGCTTGCAGTTCCCTCTTTTCCTTCTTATAAAACAAGCTGAGAAACACAGGAAGCATCTGCCTAATGAAGCAACACATTTGTACAATATACAGTAAACAAAAACCCTAAACATTAACATTTTGGACAAATAGCAAAAAACCAGCAATCCCCATTCAGAGTACTAGACCTCCATCTTATAAACATGTTTAATTAGATATTTTATTTAACATGGGAGATTTTCTTTAATGAAAAACTGCCACAGGAGTCTACCAGTTTGATCAGGGGAATTACAAAGAGAAGAGTGTGTTTGGCCTTTTCTTGTCTGTCTAGTTTTTGTTGAAATCATCTTCCCATGTGTTTCTGCCTTTGGGTGAAAGCATAGTTGTACCAGCATCTTTTCACCTGAAGATGATACGGTAAAACACCATGGGTAGGTTTCCGAGCAGGAAAAACAGATGGAAAAGATTAAGCAGCCGCTGATCTCCACGATTTCTCAAGACTTAACTACTGTCTCACATGACTGTATTTTTTTAAAGTTGCACTACTTAGTTTATATCTCCTGTGAAACATAGGGCTTGAGTCTGACTAAGGGGGCAGACTTGCGCCTGGTTTGCTCACCCTTTAGAATGCAGTAGGAAATGTTCCATACTTAATAGAAAAGTTGATGTTAAGGATGAAGCTTCCTCCCTTGCCAAACTAGTTTTTTCTTTGTAGGAATATTTTTCCATTGGGGGAGATTCCACTGTCACCTGCATTTTGACATCATATGCAGCCCAGTCATAGTAGTAATTCATTGAGCACGAGGGCCCTTACAACTTAGCAGTAGTGTGGTGAGGGGGACTAAAATAGGCTAAAACTCTTTGGGCTGAAGATAAGTTTTTAGCACTTTGCTCAGGGTTTATGAGGGCATCTTTCTTTGACAGCAAACAGCAAAACAGAATGGTCTTTTTTTTCCCTGCCTCTCCTCAGCCTGGTTGCAGGTTGCAGTCCTTTTCTGAGGAAAATAAGAAGTACATCTGTTCTTGCCTCTACCACCCTTCATTTCTGTTTGCCTCTGTTGTCTCCTCCATCAGAGTGAAAAAAATACCAGCTAGAGGTGTGCAATTCTGCCAAAAAGCATGCTGTTTCCGTGTCTATTTCGGCTAATCCCTCATTCAGGAGTGTTGCCATTTCCATTTGGCAAAGATTCAGTTCATTGGCTATAATGGTAAACTTTAAAGGCTCAATCCTTAGTCATTTTAAGGCCTATCTGCATGAAACCTCCCTCAGTTTTAGACTCCTTTTACAACTGCAGGTTGTAGACTCCTTTTACAACTGCCTGCCAAGTTTCAGAACAATTCACCAATCTACTGATTCTTTAGCCTTATTTTAGGTTTTTACCATAACATTTTTTTAAACAAGACAAACTGTAAGAGAGTGTTCTGGGAATTGTAATTGTTGGTTGTGTCAGTTCTCAGCCAATCAGAGCATGGACACAACAAGGCCTTTTATTGGCCGAGAAACAGAGAAAGAGGGGAAAAAAATCTTCAACTCCCATCATGCTCCAAGAGGAATTCAGAGACTTTTCAATGCCCACCCCATGCAAGACTTGCTGGGAAGGCGAGTTCCCAGCAGGGCCCTCTCTGGAGGAGGAGTCTAGAGAACTCTTCCGCTGCCAGGGAGGGAGAAAAGATATTGCAGGATCTTCTCCAGGAGCTCCACAGCAGAACCCCCTGCCTCAGGTATATTGCAGACTTAACTCCATCCTCTCCAGTAACCAATAAATCTGGCTCTCTTGATCCGTTTTGTCCAGTTTTTCAGATCTCTCCTCCCCATTCTATTTTTGGGGGATTACACAAAACAGACCACCAAATATTACAAATCACTTTTGGTCAAACTGATCCAGGCCCAAGCCTAACACCAACTCTGCACTTGGACAGTAAAAGCATAGCTTCACCACAAAGACCCTGCAACAAATTCATGATGAAGTTAGGTTTCTCCATCATAAACAAGGGAAATGAATGAAAGTGGTTTTGCCACTAGATGGGGAGACAACAGAGGCAACCCTGAGGCAAAGAAAAAGGAAGAGGAGCAGCAGAAAGAACGGAAGCCCCCTTTCTTTAGCACCTCCTTCTCCCTCTAAAACAGCCAAACTAATGTTAGATCATTTTGACGGAACCTGGAGCCCTAGATTCTACACCCCTCCTTGAAAAAAATGCTCTGATATCCCTGAATTTTTTTGTATTTTAATATGTATTGTATAGAAATACATTTTAATATATATATTATAAAATACATTTTAATGTGTGTATTTGTGGTATTTTTACAATATTTGTGTGTTTTAATTTTTCTGTAACCCACCTTGAGCCCCTGAGGAGAGGGGTAAGAAATGATGATGATGATGATGATGATGATGATGATTATTATTATTATTATTAAACAATCATCCCAGTTACTCCAACCTGAGTCCAACAACCTCCCCAGGCCATGTTTCCAACTGAGACCAGCACTTCCAGCATCCTTACTGGATCTCTCAGTGGTGCCCCCTTTGCCACAGTTTGGTAACTTAGGTACCATGTGCAGAAGTAGTTCACTTGAAGGTTCTAGTTGCTGTGTGTAGTAGTGCTGTGCGTGTGATCTCCCTCTCTCCCTCCCCTTCTCCCTCTCCCTTAGACTCAGAGCCTCCGTGGGCCACACCAAACCCTTGTGAGGGCCGCATCCAGCCCCTGAGCTGCAAGTTGTTCAGGCTGCATCTACGGTGTAGAAGTAATGCACTTTGACATCACTTTAACTGCCATGGATTAATGGTAAGGAATCATTGGAACTGTAACTTTACAAACACTTCAGCCACCTTTACCACAGAGCCCTGGGGCCCCACTAAACTACAAATCCCAGTCTCCTACAGTATTGAGCTGTGGCAATTAGAGTGTCATCAGACTGCAGTGTACAGTGTAGATGTACCCTATGTGATAATGTCAGATCAGTCTGATTGAAGTTAATGATTAATATTTGCATTCAAAGTGTACTGTTATTAAAAGAAAATGGGCACAATGTATATTTCCAATTAGTTTATTTATGTGTTTATGAATCAAGTTTGAATTTATTTACCAAGGGCAACTCTGAGTTTTTAATCCTGTTTCTTAGAATATTATGACAAGAGAAGGACTATTTTGAGCCCTTTCGCACAAGGCAATTATAGCACTGTGATTCCACAATGTATGTTATGGGACTTGAGGATCTACTGATTTAGATACCCTCAGTGGGCCCGGGAACCAAACCTCTGCCAGGGACCCACTATATAATGTATAACAAAATGCATATTATCTCCAGCATTAAACGTACAATTTTCTGAAATGTATTATGTGCTTTTGGAGCATTCAGAAATTTCTGTATCTTCTAAACATTCCGAAAACAACTTATAAATATTTACTAGAAAACTAAGTCCTATTCAGGTCTGTAGTACATTTTCCTGAAGTGAGTATAACATTGGAAAACATAACAATCCAGTCTTTAGGCAAAGCTAGATGTACCAAAGTGAACTGATTTCAAAGTTTAGTATAGATTCAGTGCAGCTTTTATGTTCTTCTCGTTTGTACGTTCTCACATACAGCATTTGCCAATCTGGTCAGTAATAACGTCCATAGGCATTTAAAAAAAATCTATGTTAATGAGCACTTTGGGCCACTTCTTAAAACACTGAAAGAAAACTAGGAGATAATTGGTTATGTGCTCGATCACACAGCAGGAATTAGGTCGTGCTTGCGTGGAAGTTCTCCATTTTCACACTATAGCACTGAAATAGGAGTGTGAGGAAATTGAGTCAAGAGATGCAAGAATAGAGAATAATCCCATCTGTTCAGAATATGATTGCTTCCTGGAAGCTCATGAAGATAGGTGAAATATTCTCCTGGAGAGCCAAGTAACACATTGGTTCACAGAATGCCTGGAGTGCATCTACACTGCCATATTAATGCAGTTTGACTCTGCTTAAACTGCCATGGCTTAGTGCTATGAAATCATGAGAGTTGTAGTTTGATGAGGCAGCAGAACACGTCAGAGAAGGCTAAAAAGGTCTTGGAGAACTACAACACCCCTGATTCCATAGGATTGAGCTATGGCAGTAAAAGTGGTCTGAAAGTGCATTAATTCTTCAGTGTAAATGCATCCTAGTTGGTGGCTCTTCTTAAGTAACCTGACTGCAGTTGTCTCCACCTCCATAAAGCAGCAACTGCTGGAAAATGATAATTTAATTGGAATTATCGTGCACAAATGCGGTAAATAAGAAATTTATTTCTAGTTATGAAAGTATAAGATATGTTTTAATAGTTGGTAATGTATGGCATTAATCTAACCTGATGCATTCTCTTGAAATGTTGACTTCCAGAACTCTGTTTTGCCAGAATTTCTTTCCGTTACTGTTTTGAGACCACATATGTTGCAGTTCTATGCAGAACGCATGGAAGCAATTTGTTACAAGTAATGTTAATTGTAATTTTTCCCAGTTAATACATAGCTGAGTAATAATTAACTATGTAACAATAACTAACAAACAGATAATTGTTATAAGTAATCTTATAAATCGAATCTGGTTTTTATTTTTTTGTGACTGTTTTAATAGGATTTATGTTTATGCCTTATAATGTTTAATTTTGTTGTATGACCTGTTTGGCAATTGAATGTTTTGCCCTATGTTGGAAATCACCCTGAGTCCTCTTGAGTAGATAGGGTGATATATAAATAAAGTTTTGTTTCTTATTTATTTATCTTATTCATGCTCCTCCTTTCTCTACCTTGGGGGGGGGGGGGGGACTCAAGGTGGCTTACAAATGGCACCTAGACAGCGCCTTGAAGCATACAAAATTCATCTAAAATGGTTTGGGTTAAAATTACAACATAATAAACATGATTAAAATACATCAAGGTTAAAACACGTCATCCAGAGTTCAAGGTCTAAGGCCATTCCGTGATCTCTTGCACGTAGTTCCGCATTAAGATTACTGCACTGCTCTATTTTGTGAAAGCCTGCTTCTCAGAGCCAGGTTTTGACTTTCCTCCTGAAGGCTAGGAAGGAGGAGGCTGATCTGATGTTGCAAAGAAGGGAGTTCCCCAACCAAGGGGCCACCACTGAAAAGGCCCTGTCTCTCATCCCCACCAGTCGTGCTTGCAAGGAAGGCGGGACCGAAGTAGGGCCTCCCCAGATGATCTTCATCTCTGAGTTGGTTTGTAGGGAAAGATACAGTCTGACAGGTAGATTGGGCCGGAACCATTTAGGGCTTTATAGGCTAAAGCCAGCACTTTGAATTGTGCTTGGTAGCAAACTGGCAGCCAGTGGAGCTGATGTAGCAGGGGGGTTGTGTGCTCCCTGAACATCGCTCTGATGAGCAACCTGGCTGCCGCTCACTGGACCAGTTGAAGCTTCTGAACAGTCTTCAAAGGCAACCCCAAGTAGAGTGCGTTGCAGTAACTAGAGCATGGACCACCATGGACAAGCCAGACTTCCCAAGGTATGGGTATTTATTTTATCTATAAGGAGCATTGGTTCATTACTTTCATTGTGTTTTGTATCACAGTCCAGCAGTTAATACCTTTCTGGTGTTTTTTAAAAAACTAGTTAACAAGCAGTTAGATAAAAACAATGTTAACAATAATTTGTACTTGAATAATACTTTTTGAATTGCAACTTGGTAACTAGAAATGGAGGGGTCCTTAGAATTGTAGATACAATATTTATATTTTAACGGTAACTTTTAAAGTTGCCTGTTTTTCATGTACAGTAATGTTTGCAGAAGTAAATAACAGCCATTTATACAGAACATGCATTCATGTCTATATTTTGACACCTCTTTTTGCTTTCCTTTTTATTACTCTGCTTTCTTCCTCTTTATACTTCAAATTGAGAAAGTTTTGGCTACAATCCTCCATATAATTTTTGGGGAGTGTACCACTGAATCACTGGGGCTGTTTCCAAGGAGGCATAGATCAAACTGTTGTATCAGTTAATATTTGTTTATGTGACTTCAAGTTGACTCTAACCCCATGACAAAGTTTTCTGGGCAAGATTGATTCAATAGTGACTTTCTAGTGCTTTCCGCTTGGGATTAAGGAATGTGCCTCGGCCAAGATGACATAATTTGCTTCCATTGCTGAGCAGCGCTTTGAGTCCTGGTCTTCTGAAAATCTAGTCCAATGCTCAAATCATTATATCACACCTGCTTTCCTTAAGTGCATGTTGTTTTTGTTGTTTTATGTCTTCAAATCATTTCCAACCTATGAGGTTTCTTGGCAAGATTTCTTCAGAATGGTTTGCCTTCCTCTGAGGATAAGAAAGTGTGACTTGTCCAAGGTCACCCACTGAGTTTCCTGGCTATGTGAGGATTCAGCTCCAGACCCATAGTCTAACATTCAAAACACTACACCATGCTGACTCTCTAAGTGTCTCTTACTTTTTCTTCAAAAGAAAAAAACAACATTCTGAGTTATATTTGGAACCAAGGATTTAGCTGCTATTTTGAGACTGCTGAAGTCTTTCCATAGAAATGTAACAGGCTGAGCTGAGAGTGGAGTATTAGCAGTTTCCCCTTCCATTATGGTAGTATACTTTATAACATAATTGTATTTATTTGGCATGTCCAGACTAGTGTAATTTGATTTCTCCCTCTCATTCTTAATAATCTCTTGGATTCTCTAGATGGCCTTTGCACTCAGCATGAAGCAATAACATTTGGGGATGCTTTTGGTGCGTTCCAGCTTGGAGTTTTCTAAGTGACTGCACTAACATTAGTAATATATTCTGGATCTCATAAGGATCCCAATAACCACACTTTTTAGAGTCTTCTTCTTTGCTCTCATTTGCTATTCTGCACTGTTGTTTTGCAAGGCTCGTGATTTGGAAAATTGCTATTTGTCCAAAACTTGATGCTTTATATATTTTCAATTTCTTTACACTTTTATTTATTTATTTACCCTATTTGTACCCCGCCTTTCTCTACCCCAAGAGGGACTCAAGGTGGCTTACATATTGTGATTATTCAATGCCTAACACACATACAGTAGAGTCTTGCTGATCTACCTTTCACTCATCCAACGTTCTCAGTTATCCAATGCAGTCTGCCTACCACCAGTCTACAGCTGTTCCAATACATTGTGATGTTTTGGTGTTAAATTTATAAATTCAGTAATTACTACATAACGTTACTGTGTATTGAACTGCTTTTTCTGTTGATTTGTTGTAAAACATGATGTTTTGGTGCTTAATTTGTAAAATCATAACATAATTTGATGTTTAATAGTTTTTTCCTTAATCTTTCCTTGCCAAACATTTTCGCTTATCCAACATTCTGCTGGCCAGTTTATGTTGGATAAGCGAGATTCTACTGTACAACATTAAGCTTAAATCCATTGAATTAAAATTAATACATATCAAAAACTTGAAAACTACATTCAATATTAAAATCATGCCATCCAAAATCATAGTCTGAGGCTGTTCCATAGTTATTGCACATATTCCAATTATATTATATGTTTGCACTGCCTTTTCTGCATTACCTTAAATTCTCAAAACAATGCTGGTCCAAGAGTCAAACTTAAGATCCATTTTTTTAAAAAATGAATATTTTAGATGTGTTGGATAATATCCTTCATTTTTATTTCTTCCCAGATTTGTTCTTGTTCTTTGGAACATGATGTGCAAAACATGTAGAGCTGAGAAAGACACAAAGCATTTTTGCCTCACTTTTATAGCTCCTCTTTATGAGATTTCGTTTCTTTTGGAAACTGTTACAGCTTGAGTCATGCCTACTTGAAGAATCAGCAAAAGCAGGTCTCCACTTATGGATCTGTAACTAGACCTTATATGGATGTTTAAGAACAACGAATGGCCCACATGCTTGCTCTTATTGTACAATGTTGTATAACACTGCCACCCAATGGATACCTGCATCTTTGCTTAAATCCTTTTTTGTGGAGAATCCTTATAATATGCCAAGGTGGTCCCATGTGATCAACGTACAGTGTGAGGATGATAAGAAGTGCTATTTCTCTTTTACCACCAAGAATGCTACGGAAATTCTAAATTTCTGTTTGGATGCAGTGAAAGATTGTATTTGAGTGAATAAACTGAAGCTCAGTTCAGCCAATATGGAAATGCTATTGGTTAATGGGAGAGTTAGTTTAGCACAGGATAACAACCTGTTCTGGATGGAGTAGTGCCTTCTGAAAAATCAGGTTTGCAGCTTGGGAGTGTTATTGAGCCTTGGATTACACTTGGAGGACTGGGTGGCTGCTGTGCCTTTGTTTGGTTTGGTTGGGGCACCTAGGAAGATGAGATTGGCCATACCTTCTGTCTTAAACCTAGAAGTCATTGATTTTTATAGTGTTAAATCTTTTTATATGAATTTTATTATGTGATTTAACTTGTTTTAAACAATGTATTTATGTGTGTTCGGCATCTAATTGTTGCCAGTCTATACGCCGGCCTGAGTCGCCTTTGGGCTGAAAAGGGCGGTATAAAAATGTGACAAATAAATAAACACTTCCTGAAGAGACTACCACTATATGGAAGCTGTAGCTAATGCAAAATGTGGAAACCAGACTGCTGTCTGATGTGCATTTTAGAGACCATACAACACGGTCATACAGGAAGTGTCCTGAAGTTTGCTTTCAAGCCTAATTCAAGGTTCTTGTCTTGACTTATAAAGCCCTAAAGAGTTTTGGATATCTGAAAGATTGCTTCCTCCTAGTGGAACTCAAAGATTAGTGGAGGCCATGTCATGTATCCTATCACTCTGCGAGGTACACATGGCAGGGCTTTCTCTATAAAAGCAGCATAATTATGGAACCCCTTCCCAAGGGAAGCTGGTCTGGCTCCATCCCTCCTGAATTTCCAATAGATTGTGGAGACTGTTGATTCAAGTGTCCTAAACATGAATACTTACCATCCTGAGACATTTTCTGTTTGCATCCCTTCTCACCTTACCCAGCAAAGTACATGTACAAGGTGACCCCCACATTCATGGGACTTCACATGGATATAAAATCCATTAACAATAGCGAACCCTATTGAAATGAAATATTTTTGGCACAGGAATAGCTAGCATGATGATGGAGGATCTAGAAAATACCCAGAAAGAACACATCTGATATTTTGTCAGATGTGGATAAATGAAACTGCAGATACCAGTCCTGTGGATATGGCGGATGTATTGTATTTATCTTCTATATCTCTCTTACTAGAATTCAAGGCTCCTTTAAAATTTAATTCCATAGGAAGCAATGGTTTTCCCATTACAATCAGGTAGCACATTTGAAGTGACGCACCTTTGTTCCAGAGTACTCCTCGATTCCTGATGCCTGCTAGCACCAAAAAACAAAAAAACAAACAAACAAAAAAAAAAACCAAACAACCCTGACATTATTTTGTTATTATGACCAGGAAACTGGGCTTCATCCCTACCCAATTCTATAACCAATTACAATTGAGGGTAAGAGAATATATTTTCTCTCTGCCACTGCAGCACAATATTGATACCAGCCAAATGCAATGTTGGGCAGCCCACATTGTCTGCAGCAGTGTAGTTATTTATATATAAAATTATCTCCGGGTGACTGGTTTCACAGGCTTGGCAGGATATTGCTTTCAGGCCACCCGTTCTGTGCTAGGATTCGAAAACACCCTTTCTGTTTCCCCAGCCCATCCCTTTCTGTTATGACTGCATTGTGCCCTTCAAAGAAGGACGTAGCCCTTGCCAATATCAGCTCCATTCTGAAGCAGAGCTGTGGCTTTCCTGTAACCTTGGCTGGTGCATTATTACTACAGGAGATGAGAGCTTGTTTATTAAGTTTCCTTTTAGAGCCACCCATTGAATATGTGGTGATGGCGGCAGATGAAAGGGAGCTTTTGTGCTATCAGAAGTCAAATCATTATAGGCCAAAGTGCAGGAACAGTATCGGGAGAATCGAGGTGAATTGGAAACTGGGCCAGCTCTGCCATGAGGCACAGCAAGGCAGTAAACCTCAGGCAGCAATTTTTGAATATTGTGGAAGGAGGGGTTTTTTCCCCTCACAGGGATGTGTTGAGGGATTTGAGAAATATTCAAAATGGGTTGTCTTATCTTTGGTTACACATTTTGGGTAGGTAATTTATTACTTGATTTCTGGCAAAAAATGTCTTTAGTCTTTGGCTTTCAACTTTTCATAGATGAAAATCAGAATATTATATAGTAAAGCAATATTAGAATGTGGTCCAGATGACAGGTTATTAATGAGGCAGAGCACATAAGCCAGGAGAGGAGTTTATTTTTGCCTTGAGTTTGCTTTTGCTGGAGACTACAGGGAAGGACAAGTTTCCACTGAGTTAATTGAGAGCAAAAGGTCTACAGCGACTGAAGTAAGCTTGAGACAATTGGGACTGGAAAGAAACACTGATATTTTGAAAGCAGCTAAAGAAGTGTGATATTAGAGAATCAATTGGGACTAGCCAAGGTTGGAAAGAAAGCAGGAAGGCCTCACCTGATTCTGTCCTTCATTGTTTAGCAGTTCATACACATTGCTGTTCCTGCAATTCAGTAAGTCATCAAAACTAAAGGATAGGAAATCACTTTTGTTTCAGTTCACTTTTATAAACATTTCACAACATCCACAAAAGAATCTGAAGAGAGAAAATAATAGATTAATCCATTCAAGCCCAGGACATTCAGTCATATGTCTTTGGTCATATTAGCACTGATTTAGGATTGGCGTCTTTATCCAGCCGAGATGTTTCTCCTTTTTTCAGACTATTATTGCAGGCAGGTACAATACGATCCTCTCCATTCTGGAAATAACCACGCCTTTTGAATTTGGGCAGCGAAAATTGGAAATTATTCTACTTTAGTTCATGTTTGAACTTTTCATCAACATTTACAAATTTTGCAAGTAATTTGTATTTAAAGTGACATTGACAGAGTTCTCTATTCATAGTGCTATAGACAGGTCTTTTAAAAAAACTTGGCTTTTTCATACCCTGATCGCTTTGAATCAAGGCAACATATGAGAATACTTCATTGAGCTGGAGGGTACAATTACACATGACTTGAGGCTATTCATGGGTTCAGTTAATTTAGAATTTTATTGAAATCCCAGCAGGTGAACAGAGTATCAGATCTATGAGATAAAGGTACAATATATTAGAAATCAGAAAAGGTGATGAATTTCCAAGTACGATAGTTAACCAACTAGATTCAAAAGTCAGATGAAGTTTTCTCTTACATACAAGACTTAGAACACATAAAATTAGATAGTGTTATATCCCTTTATAACACACGGCTTTTGCCTCTAGCCATCCATCAGAGTCTAGTGAAAGCCTCCTTTGTCACCCTTTGATTTGCAGTTTGGCCCAAAGCTCTAGGGAATATAATTATCTATTCCACGAGGAAAACTCCTGAGGACCCTGAATGAAAATTGAGGAAAACTTATTCAGGCTTTTCATATGACACAGATAACTCCAGGGAGAAATGCGTGTGCGAGCATATGTTAAAATTAAGCAGTGAAGATAGACTATAGCAAATTACCCTCCCAAGTAAACTTCATTCCAAATTTTGATACCAAGGACATAGGTTTTTTTTTTCTGTGTTAAAACTGGAACCACATATGGCTTAAGAATCCCCCTCTCCCTGGAAATAATAATGTGTATTTTCTTAATCTCTTCCAGAATTCAACTGCAAGATGGTCATGTTCATATTATGTCCAGATGTCATCCCTTCATAATAAAAGATCATATATTATTAGCGTTGCCAGGTCAAGACTCTCAGTTGCTGAGATTTCAGGGCAAAGACCTGAGACCTAAAGACAAACCTATTGTGATTTCACAGAGAGGCAAAACCAGGTAATGTTCCCAGGGCAGCTCCTGGTGGTGTCATTAGGCATGATGCATTAATTGCAGTTGCGTGGAGTATGCAACTCAAAAACATTTAGTGTTGGTGAATCAAAGCAAAGGCTTATAGTATTCTTCAGCACTATAACCAGTTAGTTGTTTAGGGAAGCAAATGCAGATAGATTCCTAACCATTCTTTATCTGCATTATCAGGTGGCCTGGGGACATGGAATGACACTTACTATTCCCTCCTGTTATCCTTGCCACAGTGATCTCTGAGTGTGAGAGCAGGAAGGGGGGCTTTCTGCCTTACCTGGGTAAGGAGTCCCAGAGTCAAGGGGCAGCCATCAAAAAGGCCCTCTCACATGTTCCCATGAACTGTAGCCAGTGCCAATTAACAACCTGCCTACGACTCTTTGAACCAGTCAAACTTCCAAACGCTCTTCAAAGATAGTCCCAGGTGGAGTACGCTACAGTAATCCAAATGAAAGGTAGCTAAGCAATGTACTACCGTGGCCAGATCTGGCATCTAAAAGAATGAGTGCCGTTAGTGCAGAAGTTTTAAATGTGCAATGGCAGCCCTAGCCACAGTAGATACCTAGGTTTCCAGGTTCAACACCAAGTCTAGGATTACTCCCAAACTGCAAACCTGTGTTTTCAGGGAGAATGTAACCCCAGTTAGCATCTAGTATTTGGAAGAATAAGAGATATCTAAAGAAGCAAGACATGACATGACATTAGCCTCACAAAACACACTCTCTAATCCTGGCTGGCTAAAAATTATTTATAGTTCCAACTAAGTAGCTTTTAAATTCCTTTGCCAAAATCAACTGGCTTTTAAAATTGCAGCTGTAGGCAACCTTGTCCTCAAAAGAGAAATGTTTATGAAAAAAAGGGTACATATTTCCAGATTTCATGTTGACTGCAGAAATTAAACTATTATTTGAACATATTATTGAACATCTTATTGATTTAGTGATTAACATCAACACTGAATAATTAACATAAATCTGAAAATAATCAAATTTAGATCTAAGGACCCTTCTACACTTCCCTAAAACCCGGTAGGTTTCTGCCAACACCCCCAACACAAACCCATGGCTTCCATTCGGGGGAGGTGGCATCCAACCCTTCTCCATCCCTCATTTTCCCCTCAAATGATGCATCAATTATACACCTCCACCTCCTGATTAATCATTTTCATGCATCAGGAGAACTCTCTGGAGGGGCCTGTGCTGCCAGCAGGTCACTCAGGTAAGTTTATGAGGAGAAAATGGGGGCCTGGGAAGAGGGGGTGCCATCCCGCACTTTTGGGCTTCAGTAGCCCAAAGAACTGGGATGTCTATGAGGATTGAACCCTGGGATTGCAGTCCCAGGAGTTCATCCCCAGGAGTCAATCCCCACAGGCGCAGCACCTGCAAAGATCCAGACCTTAGTTTACAGTCAGGACCTTTGCAGGTGTCAAACTAATCCAGAGAAAACTGGGATATCCCAGGTCCCTTCCACATAGCTGAATAAAATCCCACATTTTCTGCTTTGAACTGAAACATATGGCAGTATGGACTCAGATAACCCAGTTCAAAGCAGATATTTTGGGATTTTCTCCAGATTAATCTGGGTTTACCTGATGCATTGTTTGGACACCTCATGTAAACCTGTGACTCATCACGAGTTTTAGCATAGTGTAATAAAGTGTCAAATGTCTTCATTTCCTCGTTTCTGAGGTAACTCTATTCTTTGATTCCTCTTTATCATTTTGAAAACATAAACTTCAAAAAATCAAGCAGTAGACTTTAGACCTGGTTATGCAACTGAATATTTCTAGAATCTAAAATTCCAATAAATGATTTGCAAGAGCTGGTGTGTGTGTATGTTGCCATGTTAAATAGCACTATCCAGAGACTGGGGGCATTTTAACTTTACTTTCATATTGGCATACTGGTTGGCAATGTGGTTTTCTTGTAAACCAAATTTTGGTCTACTGTTCACAATTTTATTAGTATCTGCAATTCTATATCCACTTACTTGGAATATGTACTGTTCAATAGACTTTCTAATTGTTTTAGAACCATGTGTGAGCTGTTAACTTACAGTGCAATCACTAGTAAAGTCAGTAATTTATCTGACACATGCAGTTACCAGACTAGCAACCCACCTATCCCTTTCTTGCCCTAAGACATTCAGTGAAACGTTATGCGTATTTACTTAGAAGCTGGTTCCACTGAGTTCAGTGGATATTGCTTCTAGGTGAATCTGTAGAGAAGTGCATTCTGCACACTTATCAAGTGTAAGATCTTCCACATAAAGATGCAGAGAAACAGCTTTAAAGTTTTGCTTCTAGGTCTTTTAATGACCTTCACTCGAAGTATGTGATGAAGCAAAATATCAAAAGGAAAACCCCATATTCAATTTGTATGTGTTCAGTATGCCACAGAAAGCAAATCAATAAGAGTGTTGCATTTCAAGACAAATTTGTTAACAATATTTTCTTGCATCTGTTTTTTTCATGAAGTAAAAGCCTCCACTAGAATTAGCCTTATCAAAGATATCTGATAGAATCAGACAGCACTTATAGTTATCAGTGATTGTTGAAGTGGTGTCTTCCTAATGCTCATATACAGTATATAGTATTGTGAAGATCAAAGATACTGTGGATCAGGAATTGAGAGTGTCTAGTCAGGATGTTAATTTTTGCTTATTTCATGCTTAAATGCAAGAACAAGGATTTTCAAAAGTTGCCTCTCTTCTGAGCAAGATTCTAAACACTTTTGACTGAGTTTTCATTTTGGAGACAATTTAGTGAGAAATCTCATTTGCTCAGAAAGGCTTTCATTTTTGTACAGAATATACTGTTTCTGCACAAAAACGTAATAAAAGTGCACTTAAAATAAATCTTATGGCAATTGACCCTGTTTAACCTTTTTAATTGAGAATAAGAACATTTGTGAACATTTTTTATATCTTTAATATTTTTGGACTATTAATTCCCATCAGGGGTCACCACTGGCTATATTAGCTGGGACTGATGCTGGCAACAGTCCAACAGCCACTGGTGGACCACTTATTCTCTACCCAACTCCTCTGCCAATAAAATCTTTATAGAATTTCATCAGAAACAATTCCAGCCACAATAGGATGCTCCTCTTCTTTTTCTTCCCCAGTTTTCATTGCCGTATTAAGCTTATGCCAAAACAGTGGGATTTCCTGCTCTTCCTGGGGCCATTTGAGGTAAGTTTTCTTCTTTATCAGTCTTCTCATCCTGTGATAGGGTGACAGATACTCACAGGGAATGTCCTCCAGGAAAATGAGGATCAAGACATCCTTGTGCTGATCGAAGATGCGAAAGCTTGCCACCTGGATCTCCTTGGAGCACCACTCACTTTCTAGGTAGTGGCGACTTATTACACAGATGGTCTTTCGGCTACTATAGATGTTGTCCACGATGTTTTCCAGAATGAATCGCCCTGGCTCAAAGTCTCGGTGATGGAGACAGAGCTTCCAACTATACTGGTTTTCTAGCACTGGCAGGAGGTAATTCATCACCCATTTTTCATCACAAGTGTTGTAGGAAACAAAAGCATCGTAATTGTACTCCATATCTTGACCCTTCCTTTTTTGCTTCTTGTCAATAAAATATGCAAGCAATAGATGGTAAGTGTAGACCATGTGCCATCTCCACTGACAACAGAAGCTAACAAGCATCAGTAAAATGATTGCAGCTGTGTTGGTAATATACAGGATAAAGTCATGGTTAGCAGTGCAAGAGGATGTCTTGAAGGTCCGCAGTTTCTTCTCTTTATAGGCAGGAGGGGAGGCACAGGTGTAATCAGAGAAATGGAGGACCTGAGTTTTAGGATTCATTGGTGACCATCTGAGGAAGTCTTGGTTACTGCAGCAACAGGTGAAAGGATTGTTCCTGAGATCTAGAAAAAGGAGTTGAGACAAAGCCTTTATTTGCTCTCTTGTGATAATGTCTATTTGGTTCCCAGCTAATCTTAAAAGCGTCAGCCTCGAAAAGTTTACTTGAGAAACAAAGCTGAGGGAATTTAGTCCATTTTTGTTGAGATGGAGTTCTTTCAGGTTTGATAAAGGCACAAACAGTGTGGCGTTAATGGAGTTAAGATTGTTGTTGCTCAAATCAAGTTCTTGAAGAGTAGGTGTATACTTAAAAGTCTCTGAATCCAAAGAAGAGATAGCTAGGTTGCCTGCATGAATTTGTATAATGGACTCTAACCCTTTCAGGAAATTAACTGGAAAATTCTGAAGTCCATCATGACGTTGGCTGTTTATTTGTAGTTTCTTTAATGACTTTAAAAGGTAAAAAGGTGGATAGGCAAGTTTTTGAGAAGATTCATAACTCATGTAATTGTTAAATAGTTCAAGGTCTTCCAAAAAGCTTGCACCTTGAAAGACGCCTTTGTGAAAAGTCTCCTTGGTGATCTTGTTGCTTCCAAGAATAAGAGACTGCAGGTTACTCAAACCTTCAAAGGCTCCTGGTTTTATTGTGACAATCTGATTATCTGCCAGATTAAGGAGCTGCAGAGATGCGAGATTCCTAAAAATTCCTTTGTTTATATGATCCATTTTATTTTGCCTCAGTATCAAAGTTTTCAGCATCTGCAGACTTGCTGAGAAAGGTCCCTTGATCATTTTCAAAGTATTCTCCCCAAGATCTAGTTCTTGCAATCTACACAAGTCAGCAAAGAGGTTTGAATCGACATGGGAGATAGTATTACCGGACATGTAGAGACTCTTAACGTTGTTTAGATGAGCAAAGTCATTGGGAAGAATCCTTTTGATCTTATTAAAACTAAGATCTAGGGTTTCTAATGATGTCACATTAGAAATAGCATTTGGTACCATTGTAAATTTGTTGTATGCCAAAGAGAGAATTTGCAGATAAGGAAGGGATTGAAATACTGATACCGGCAGCACTTTCAGCTTGTTAAATGCCATATTCAAGTGTCTTAGATGTGTGCAGTTTTCAAAAGCTCTTGCTTTAACACTTGTGAATTTGTTTCTTAATAAGTGGAGAGTCTCAACATTTTGATGCCAAAGGCACACCTGCTCTATAAGACCATCGGATTCAGTCAGATTTAAGTGATCTAGGTAGATAATTTCTAGCCCGGAGCAATTCAGTGTTTGAATCACTTCCAATATACCTGATGGATTCATAGCCATTCCTCCCAAATATAATACCTTCAGACCCTTTAAGAAACATGGATCTCGTATTAGCCACACAATGGGGGGTTTTGGGGTAGAGAAAGATAAATCAAGGGAAACAAGGCTTTGCAAAACTGGAGTTGAAACATCAAGGAAAGAAATTGGGTTATGGGATGCATCCAGTTCATGAAGCATCAGAGGTACACTCACAATCTCTTTTGTTGAGAAGTTTTGCAAGTCATTGTCCTTGATGTGCAACTTCTCCAAAGAGTCCATGTTAAACATAGCGTCCATGGCATTCAGGGCATGCAATCTGTTTGAAGATAGATCAATTACCTTTAATTTCTCCAAATGGACAAAGGCAGATGTCTCGATCTTGTCTATTTGATTGTTACCAAGCAGCAGGGTAGAGATGTTTGTGAGCCCAGCAAACATGAGACTGGAGATAAGGTGGAGCTGATTCTCGGTGAGGTTCAAAATCTCCAATTGACCTGTGTTGGTGAAAGTACCTTCTTCAATGTGATGAATTTGGTTCTGAGATATATTCAGAACATGCATGCGAATCAGATTGCTGAAGCTGTTCTTCCTCAGACTTGCAATTCTGTTCTCAGACAAATCCAGGAAAAAAAGTTTGCTTGGCAGATGAGCTGGGACTTCACTCAGGTTTCTGTGGTAGCACAAAACTTTCGTTTCATTTTCTGCATTGTCATGGATCTCACAGTTATCCAGTGAGTAAGGGGTCACATTTTGTTCTAGGCTGACTAGAAGAAGCAATATTGATATAAGTCCCAGGGAAAGCATTCTCTTCTTATCCATGTTTAACGGCTTCGTGAGAATTAGAAAACAAAATGGATTAATTTGACAGCAGTGAAATCTTACGAAACTGAATGACACGCACAATGGGAGGAAACATACCAAAAGAGGAACTTCTTCGTCATGGTTCTGCATTTGAAAGAAGTGAAACTGCAAGTATGCTGAAGCACTGATACTGTGCAATCTCTACCCAGTTTTGAGTAGGGATTTACAATAAAAAGGACTCAGTAGTTTTTCTGAAGAAGTCCCAAACACCTGTTTAAAGCTTTACCTTTCCCTCAATGCCTACCAGCCCAATTGGCAGCAGTTATCATTTTCTAGCTAAACTGGGCCACCAAAGCACTTGTTTGAGTCCACATTAACGGTGGTGTGCTACATAAGTAATAGTGAGGCAGAGAATGTCACCTGGCAGCATTTAAATAAAATGCTTCAACAACACCCACATTTTTGTGTAATCTGGAGCAACTTCCTGATTCCAGGCCTTTCCAGAAACTCAGATTGAAATGAAGCCATGCATACCCAACTGATACAACCTATTTTGTTTTGACATTTGTATGCTAATGACACAATCTCTCTTTGCATACAGAAGATAATACTATTTATCATATTGGGAAGAGCAAGTTTCTGTCCCCTTGTCTCCTTTCCTCCCATTGTGTTCACTGAGTGCAAACTACTTTGGCACCTTGAAGTAAGCTGAGGATGAGGATGGAAGTAGGAAGAGTTGAGAGAAACAGGGATAGTTTAAAAGCAGCTAAAAATGAGATAAGAGAGGATTGGTTGGGTTTGTCTCTGCCAACTTGGAACGGTTGAAAGGTTTGCTATGTGTTTACTGGAGATATGTTCTCTTGGCTCACATGTCTGACATTGCATCAGCACAGGTGGAACGCTCCCTGTAAAACTTGTGTCCTAACAGGCTCAGCAACTTTTCCCTGTTCCCCTTCTACAATGCATCCCTTGAACGTCTTCCCTTCCAGACAGCTCAGCCAATCAGGGAAAACAGATCAGATCTGGTGAACTGTCATGGACTTCAAGTGGTTGGTGTACTTAGCAAATTTGGTACAAAACACCAATGGTTGAAAAGTGAACATCTGACAAGTAGATCAGGGTGAACAGGATTTCCTAGAAAATAACAGAAAGGAGGAGTACAGCTAAGGTAAGCACCTATTTGTACTTGTGCTTTCAAAGGTTCATCTGTAAATAAAACATTTAAAATTTGTGACACTAGAAGTGACAAAGGACTGATAGAAACATTGGCAGTTCTGTCACTTGTTTCTGCTAACTAAAGCAATAATCCCAGTCCTGAGGGATATCCAAGCTCATTCCACTCACCAGTCACCATCAAAATTGAAAATAAATTTAAAATTTGTCTGCTCTTGTCACGCAGCCTTGCACTTTATCTTATGTCCTCTCCCAATTGTTGCAGCTCTGCTCTTCTCTCATTCCCTTTCCCTATTGTTTAGCCTGGCCACATTTACAGCAGCTTACCTCCACTGGTAGTTGAGCACAATTTGATTGAGTTTTACTAGTTGTTGTTTTTATATGTGTATGTGTTTTTACTTTTTCTACTGTATTTTATTTTATGCTCTGTTTTAGGCACCATGGTGCCATGTGTAAGCCACTCCAAGTGCCGTCAGGGAAATTGTGACAGGATACAAGAATAAAGTTATTCTTATATAATAACTATATTGCTTATAAAGTTATGAGAGAATGCTTCTAGAACATGGCCATATAGCCTGGAAAACTCACAGCAACCTAATAAAGTTGTTGTTGCTGTTATTATTATTTATTTATTTCAAACTGTGTTAATTATGCAGTGTAAATGGACAAATAGTCTACCTAAATGGGAGAGTATTTGAGAACCATTTGTGAGAACCGTGCAATAAGAGCAAGGTGTGTGTGTGTGTGAGTGTGTGCACGCACGTGCATGTACTTTCAAGATGCTTTTTCATTTGCAGCAACCTTTTATATTTCCTTGGGTTTTCTTAATTCTCAAGGAATACTCAAAGATGGTTTTGTCAGTTCCTTCTTCTGAAATATATTGTGTGCCTTGGTTTTTTAAAGCAAGGAAGCTCCTATAATAATAGAAAATAGGAGAATGGTGAAGATGAAAGAAATGTCTATATGCTTACCCTAGCAATACAGACACTGTGAGAATCGAATGAGGTACTAACGGTTGCATACCAAAAATAAAAACAGGAACAATGACCAGGGGCAGGATTTTCCATAAAGTGTAGTCTGAGGCTATGCAAGTAATTCACTACGTTTTACTTATGGATTGTGCAGTAGATTGCTCTTATAGATATAGAATCCGCAATATCTTTTTTGCTGATTTCAGAACTTCTCCTGATTTCTTAAATATGTATTTTCCATGTGAATGCAAGTTGCAGTGCATATTAGGGGTGTGTTTTCTAGCCTCCACCCCCACCTCCCCATGCTCCACATCATACTGGATTTTACAGCATGTGTGAGTCGGGCCTGAAAGAAAATTCATGCCTTGTAAAGCCTTGATTCCTCTACCACCAAGAAACACCTAGAACATGGAGAAGTAACCATGTGCTCTTTGTTTTATTTGGATTATAATTCCTATTGGCCCCTATCAGCATGCCCAGTGGTTGTTAATCATGGGACTTGCAGTTCAAATCACGTGGAGGGCAGTTTGCTGCTTACACTTCTTTGAGATAATTTGAGTATTTATTTTATTTTTATAAAATAAAAATGAATAAAAAGGCACCACTTAGATTCTTTGATACAGTCACTGTTCTGTAGATTCTGATGATTATATAGGATAACTGTAGCATGCAATTTGCCATGAAGCGTCATTCTTTCCAGCAGTGGCAAGATGTTTCTTCTGCATAGGTGTGGCTATGGCCCTGTAAGTGGATGGCATAATTCCATCAAACACAGGTTTACTTGCATTTGTCTGCACTTCAGGGGTTTCTCAGTAAGGCTTGCTTTTGTGCATCTGTTACAGAAAAATGTGTGAAGTGTTAAAAGGAAGGAAATATTTTTAGTGCTTTGATCGACACAGTAGCAGCATGAGAACACAAGAAGTAGAAAGGTATGAGGGGGCTATGTGAAGTCAAGTCTATTTAGCATAATAAACTGTAAGAAACGCACAGCAGTAGCCTTAAAAAAAACTAGGGGAAACAGGCAGAAGCATGAGAACAACAATTGGGGAGAAAGATGACCTCAGAAAACTTGACATAGATTTTCTCCTGGTATTGAAACACAAATAGATCATTATACACAACAAGACATGTAGCTGTTGAAGATCATTGTGTTATAGCTTGTGGCTTTTAAAATAATTATTTTTATTAATATTTCATCATGAGCCATGGTGGCACAATGGGTTAAGCCCTTATGCCAGCTGAACTGCTTACCTGAAGTTTGGTGGTTAAAATCTGTGAGACAGGGTGAGCACCCATTTGTCAGCTCCAGCTTCACATGCGGGGACATGAGAGAAGCTCCCACAGGATGGTACAACATCTGGGCATACCCTGGGCAATGTCTCTGCAGACCACCAATTATCTTGCAGTTTCTCAACTGGCTTCTGACACACACAAAAAAATCATGGGTAATGTAAGATAAAGTCTTACATCATTGTATTATAATAATATCTACATCCATAAACAAAAAAACCCATCTTACTTCCAAATCATTGTATTATAATAATATCCACATCCATACATAAAAACCCCCATCTTACTTCCAAATCATTGTATTATAATAATATCCACATCCATAAATAAAAAAACCCATCTTCCTTCCAAACATAGTAAAGTAAAGGTATTCCCTGACATTTAGTCTACTCGTGTCCGACTCAGGGGGTTGGTGCTCATCTCCATTTCTAAGCCAAAAAGCTGGCGTTGTCCATAGACAACTAGGTCATGTGACCAGCATGACTGTATGGAGCAGCATTACCAATAAGTGGTACCTATTTATCTACTCACATTTGCATGTTTTTGAACTGCTAGATTGGCAGAAGCTGGGGCTAGCAGCAGGACCTCACCCCGTTTCCTGGATTCAAACTGCCAACCTTTCAGTCAGCAAGTTCAGCAGCTCAGTGGTTTAACCCATTGCGCCACCAGGGCCCCCCAAACATAACATTCCCCATTATACTATAATACTTCAAAAATGAAATAAAGAAGTGATAGATCACCTCCTCCCCCGGTTATGAAGTGGGGGGCGGGGGGAGAAACATTCCACAGAAAGAAGAAAAACATATTTAAACCACAATTGCACTACTAAAATAAATGAAATATACTAAACTGTGCATATGAAAGTTAAAATTGACTTCCCACTCACCAACTCAAAGATATTTCTGTTGAAAACATTTAAAACATCATCTTGCTATTAGGTATAGTGTAAAATTGGCGTTATTTCTACCCTATTTTATATTAATATTCTTCCATCTTCATATCCCAGAAGTAACGTAAAGGTAAAGGGTTCACCTTGACATGAAGTCTAGTCGAATCTGATGCTAGAGGCTGGTGCTCATCTCCATTTCTAAGCCAAAGAGCCTACCTTGTCCGTAGACACCTCCTAAGTCATGTGGCTGGCATGACTGCAGAGTGCTGTTACCTTCCCTCTGAAGCAGTACCTATAGTTCTACTCACATTTGCATGCTTTCAAACTGCTAGGTTGGCAGCAGCTGGGATTAACAACAGGAGCTCATCCTCTTCCACAGATTCGAACTGCCAACCTTTTGGTCATCAAGTTCTTTAGCTTAGCAGTTTAACCCCATGTACCACCATGGCCCCTGAAGTACCTTTATGCCATAAAAGGTTTCCAAGCAACAGCGGTAGAGTGAATTACCTTTTACAAATATAGAAAAAAGACACCAAAGACCAACGAAGATTAGAGGGAAGTCAACATTTTTCTTCTTCTCTCTCTCTTATTTTTCCTATCTCTCTTTCGGGGCTTTCCCCCCCTTTCCAATATTAAATTTTATTTTCCTACTATTCTCTTATCTATAACGACAATGTTCTCCCACTATCGATGTAATTTCAATTTTATAAAACTTTAAAATAAAAATACTTTTAAAAAAAAGTTTACCAAGCATTTTAAAATGTTTCTAAAGTCTTCACCTTTATTATAATAACTGATTTGTCCATTTCATCCATTTCAAGCATCTTGACTATGCACGTTTCTCTCATTGGTAATTCTATTTTTCTACTTTTGAGCTTAAAGTATTTTTGCAGATAGAACCATATATTGTATTGTTAAAATTAAGGGATTTGCATATTTGATAGTCCTACTAGGAGCTGGATCAAGATTTTTAAAAACCTCTTGCGTTAAGCTTGTGGCTTGTTAATTGTTCTTGCAAGAGCATGTACTTTGGTCACAATATGATGCAACACTTAATGGTGTTTGATGGAAAAACTGAGTCAACCTGCTTTAGGGTCTAGCTCCAGCTACTGTTACGTGCCCAGATAACACCAGTGGAGTTCAAAGTGACCTTCAGTATTTCAGTTGTCAGTGCATATGTTTTAAAAATAGTTCATTCCTTTGGTAGTAAGGAATGGAAAGTCACAGGTTTGTCGGACTCTTTTCTCAAGGAGAAAATTCATGGTTTGTGTGTAAGAAAAAAAATACTTGGTGAAGCTGGAAGAAAGTGTGGCTTCTTCTCACTGGCATATAATTTCTTGTGCCAAAATATAAACTTTCTGGAAGACAAGAAAAAAATCTACCTGAATACTGCAGAACCAGCATACTCACAGTATTAATCCTAGTATAACAGTTATTTTAGAAGCAATTGGTAGGACACAATATATTTTTTGCCCCTAAATCCATTTCATTTATTGTGTTTATTCAATTTACCCCCCCCCCCCCCCCTCCATTCTGTCATGGGACCCACAAGACCTAATAATCTGATTGGCAGCAGAGCAACATCTCTAGGAAGAGCATTGCCGATGCAGTGTGCTCCTGCAGAAAAGATCCTCCCGTGGATTGTGACCCTGCATGGGATATACAGAATACATCTGCACATATAGCTTAACCGCAGCCATGGAATACTGATGCTGATGCTGCTGCCGCTGCTATTGAACAGTCATGGAGTGGGAGGGAGAAGACTGGGAGTGGGAACTTCTTCTCTCTCCCCCTCAGTTTGCTGCAGAGACAGGAAAAGAAAGAATAATGTTGTCTCTTTGCCTCTCTCATGAGCAGGGGAACAAAAACATTGTCTTTGCTACTCTGGACTCTTCTACACAGGGCCAAAACCCATGACGGATCATGGGTTTACCCGAGTTGTCCAAACAACACATCAAGTAAACCTGGATTAATTTGGAGAAACTAGGATATTCTATTTTTCTCCAGATTAATTTGACACCTGAAAAGTTACACACCTCAAACTAAGGTCCGGATCGTTGCAGGTGCTAAGTCTGTGGGGATAGATTCCCGTGAGTCCCACGGTCCCGGGGGTCAATCCCCACAGCAATGCTGGTTCTTTGGGCTCCTGGAGCTTGAAGGAATGGGGTGCTGCCCATCCCCTCCTCCCCCAGTCCCCGATTTTAATAATAATAATAATATAATAAAACTTTATACCCCACCACCATCTCCCCAAGGGACTTGGAGCGGCTTACATTAGGCCAAGCCCAATAACACATCAATAAAACAACAAGCAATAAACAAAATAAGCAATACAATTAGTATAACTCACATGTAGACAATAAACACAATAATTTAACAGCCTATGGCCGGGCCAGATGTAATAGTTAAAACTTTAAAAATAAATGCTGGACATTTTCCCCTCAAAAACTTACCCAAGGGACCTGCTGGCAGTGCAGACCCCTCCGAACAGTTCTCCTGGTGCATGAAAATGATGCATCCAGAGGTGGGTGGAGGAGGAGGGAAATTTTCTGAGGGTGAGTTTTTGAGGAGGAAATAGGGAACTGGATGCCACCCCCTAAAGGGAAAGCTTGTGGTTTGGGTTGTAGAGTGTGGGGACAGAAATAACCCAGTTCCTCTGGGGTTTTAAGGCAGTGTAGAAGGGCCCTCACTTGTCTCTTTCTCTCCCACTCCTCTGTAGCAACAGAGGATAGCCTCTTGCACCATTTTTTAAAAAAGGACACAGGTACATGTTACATGCCATCAGTGGTAAATCACCATACTTTTCTAAATGTCAAAAGTGTAAGTTGAGATTTGAGAATAACTTTCGCTCATTCATTTCTTTGAAACTGATATTTTTGCAAAAAATTCCCTTCCAAAGGCCATCAAATACAGAATGGGTGATGCCTGGCTTGACAATAATCCATGTGAAAAAAGTTGAACATGAGCCAACAATGTGATGCAGCAGCTTAAAAAGCCAATGGGATTTTGGGCTGCATCAAAAGGAGTATAGTGTCTAGATCAAGGGAAGTAATGGTATCTCTCTATTCTGCTTTGGTTAGACCTCACCTGGAATACTATGTCCAATTCTGGGCACCATATTTAAAAGAGATGTTAACAAGCTGGCACATGTCCAGAGAAAGGTAAATAAAATGATCAAAGGTCTGGAGGCCGTTTTAAAGAGCAGGGTATGTTTAGCCTGCAGAAGAGAAAGTTGAGAGGAGACATGATAGCCATGTATAAATATGTCATAAGGAAGAAGGGGCAGGCTTGTTTTCTGCTGCCCTTGAAACTAGGAGTCAGAGAAATGGGTTCAAATAATAGGAAAGGAGATTCCACCTGAACATTAGGAGGAACTTCCTAACTGTGACAGCTGTTCAGCAGTCAAACCTTCTGCCTCGGAGTGTGGTGGAGGCTCCTTCCTTGGAAGCTTTTAAACAAAGGCTGGATGGCTATATGTAGCGGTGCTTTGATGGTGTTTTTCCTGCATGGCAGGGGGTTGGACTAGATGGCCCATGTGGTCTCATCCAACTCTATTATTCTATGATTTTATGAAATATATATTAGGAAATGTGAAGAGCATTTGCACCATATTTGAAGACCCCCGGGTCCATAAGCAATCAAAAACCATTTCTAAAACAAATTCATAATAGGTTTTATTTTGCCCCCAAGTGTCCTTTAGCCTCCAAGTGTCTAAAGCACATTTCCACCACATTTTGATTCAAGAAATTGCAGGTCCCCTAGGAGTAGAGGGCATGTGGGGGTTTAAAAAAGCTTTTTTTTTTTTTTTTTTGAGGAAGCAAGTGGGGTGGAGGGATATGGTCTTCAATATTTCCTGGGCAGACTAATAGCTTCCTTCGCCACTAGTCCCCCTCGGAGTAATAGCTTATTGCTGCTTTAAATACTAAAATGCACCAAACTGTCCAAACGGATTGCCAGTTTCCATTGTAGTATTGCCAACTCTGTAGACATAATTTTGCATTATTTGTCACTTACAATGATGTCATAATGAGAAAGCACCAACTAAAACAAGAAATCAAAGAAAAACATTTAACAAAAGCAAACACCTGCATCCCTTTCACCAGGAAAAGGAAGCGAAATGGATAAATAATTCTTGCATTGTTGAGTAAGAAAATGTGATTAAACAGATGCTGAAAGCTTTGCAGAAGTTCCTGAGTATTAGCATTGTTCCTGTAAAATTGTATAGTGTCAGGGATGTAAAGTATTGAAATAAAAGGGGAAGAAAGGGGGAAATCCCTTTTCATGATTGTTAGGCATCAGACTTCAAACTCTGTGTATAATCTGCATAGTGTTGCTCTCCATGAAACTCAGATTGGTTTGAATTTCATGAAACGTGCTATTTTAGGTTGAATCTACAGAGACTGCATTTTACTACGATCCCACTTCCTTTTGTTTCAATATAAAATGTTCTTTCAACGCATCAGGGCTTTAAGTCAGGGGTGTCAAACTCATTTTCCCCAAACTCATTTTCACATCAGACTTATGGCTTCCTTCAAAGGGAAATTTGTAATTATAACACTGTATGAATGTAACTATGTTGCCCTGGCATTGAAAGCCTCACAGGCCACATAAAATGGCATGGCGGGCCAGATTAGCCCACAAGATTTCAAAGGATTTTTCAAAGGTTTCCGTATAGCCTTCTGTTTTGAAAAAGGACCATTTTTAAAAAACTTGTGGCTTGATCCCCGAATTGGGATCATGATAGCATTAGGAGTGGAGGGTGTGGGAGAGAGTGGGTCCAGGTTGCTGGTGGTCCACTAGATCAGGTGGCCAACTGGACCATCTGATTTTTCTCACTATAAAAGGGTAGCTCCTTTGTTTGGATTTGGTGCTGATAACCTTCACACGCATAGTGTTGCACAAATTCAGAGGTTGGCATTTCACCTCCCCAAACTCTATCGACTTCCCTTTACAGAAACAAAAGTGGGCAATCAGAACAAAGCGAAAACAAAGGTTATTGATTAAGCAAATATGCATGTGTGGCAGGAATCCAAAAAAGTCATGCAGCTCATATGTCCAAACATAAAAAGATACAGTAGAAACACCCCCTTGTGCTGATGTGGCTACATAATAGAGACCCACACTGATTTGGATTAAAACTAGTGTGTGAGATAATAGAGGGGTCAAGCCAAGGCAAACAGAGTACACAGTGGAGCTGAGATACTGCTCTCATATAGATTCAGCCTTACTGACAAATCTCATAATAGAACACTCTGATAGCTTTTCCAGGATAGGTATTATTATATGCACAACATTGTATACTGCATTTGTTCAAGCAATACCAAATACTAATGCCTGTGTTGCAAGGAAACCTTATTTTCCTAGCAGTAAAATAGTTTGGTTTCAAAACTGCAGTTTTCATCCTAACTGCATCAATTATGACAGAAGATACTGTGTCAAATATTACAGCGATGTCACAGACTGTGGTATCACTGATGCAGAACAGCACAAATGGCCTAAGCTTATGCCAATTTACTGCTTTGAAAAATAACAATGCCCCTTTTAGATGCTAATCATTAACCTTTTTTCTTGTTCTTTTCTTCCTCCTTTTGTGTGTGTCAGGTTTGTAGGCTGATATCTTCAACTGTAGTGTCAGTACAGCTCTAAGGCTACATGATTTCTTTTGCCACCTGAAAAGTCCCACTCTTCCACTGTTTAAATGGAGAAGGGAGTGCCTCAGAATCTGGAAGAAGATCTTAGCCAGCTGCATAACTCCATTGGAGGCTGCAGTCTAACAGGTAAGAAAAGTTCTCATTTCCCTCATACTTGTAATCTGAACTGGTACTTCAGAGTGGGCATGGTGAAGGGATATGCCCTCCCAATGTTTCCTGGGGTTCTGATGTGGCCAGCATCTTCTGCAGTTGCCCACTTTTTAGTCTAATCACTTGCTTAGTGCAAGAATCTGCTTCAATTCCTGTTTAAATGACTCCAGTGAAAGGAAATTCAATCACCACCCAGAGAGGCTGCCCTGTGGTCTAATGGCTTTTTCCATCAGTAAATTTCTCATAATGTCTAGTCAGAACCTAAGCTGGTAAGTACCTACCTACCTACTTATCTATCATACTTAATCAAGGTAACTCCAGCCATAGATAGATGGATAGATAGATAGATAGATTTTTTTTGTCATGTCAGGAGCAACTTGAGAAACTACAAGTCGCTTCTGGTGTGAGATAGATAGATAGACAGACAGATGACAGGCAGCTTTGGATATCTCCGGGAGGACTAACTGCCCTGCGGTGATTGTTTTGCTGTCTGCTCCCCTATTCAGAAGAATTCCAGAGTGATGATGTTATGCTAAGTGCAGGTCTGATCACTAAAAAGATCTTTATTCTAAATCATGGGATACCAGAACTACCAAGTGTGTTATCAGATCAGCTCCCAACTCATGAATATTCCTCTTGGAACTAATAGGCTGGCCTGTAATATGTCCGGTTTACCTTAAATCATCGGATAATATTCTAAAAAAAAAAAAACAAAAACAAACCATCACTGGACCCCACTCAATTTGTCAACTTTCGGCCAGTCTCCAATCTCCCCTACTTGGGCAAAGTCCTGGAACGCGTGGTGGCCTTACAACTCCAGGAATTCCTGGTGGACACGGACTATCTAGATCCGTCACAGTCTGGCTTTAGGCCGGGACATGGTACTGAGACAGCGTTGGTCGCCTTAGTTGATGATCTGCGCCGGGAACTGGACAGGGGGAGTGTGTCTCTGCTGGTTCTGCTGGACCTCTCTTCGGCCTTCGATACCGTCGACCATGGTATCCTTCTGGGATGCCTCGCGGGAATGGGTCTTGGGGGTACTGCCTTGCAGTGGCTCCGGTCCTTTCTCGAGGGTCGCTCCCAGAAGGTGTCACTAGGGGACTCCTGCTCGACTCCTCGGCCATTGCACTGTGGAGTCCCGCAGGGCTCAATACTGTCCCCTATGTTGTTTAACATATACATGAAGCCGTTGGGAGAGATCATCCGGAGTTTTGGGGTACAATGTCATCTGTACGCAGATGATGTCCAACTCTATCACTCTTTTCCACCTGCCACTAAGGAGGCTGTTCAGGTCATGAACCGGTGCTTGGCCGCTGTCTCGGACTGGATGAGGGACAACAGATTGAAACTAAATCCAGACAAGACAGAGGTACTCCTGGTCAGTCGTAAGACCGAACAGGGTACGGGGTTACAGCCTGTGCTGGATGGGGTCACACTCCCCCTGAAAGCTCAGGTACGCAGTCTGGGAGTTCTCCTGGATTCATCGCTGAGCCTGGAACCCCAGGTTTCAGCGGTGGTCAGGGGAGCATTCGCACAATTAAAACTTGTGCACCAGCTGCGTCCGTACCTTGGGAGGGCTGACTTGGCCACGGTAGTACACGCTTTGGTTACATCCCGCTTAGACTACTGCAACGCTCTCTACGTGGGGTTGCCTTTGAAGACTGCCCGGAAGCTGCAGCAAGTCCAACACGCGGCAGCCAGATTACTAACCGGGGCTGGGAACAGGGAGCACACCACTCCGCTGTTACGACAGCTCCATTGGCTGCCAATTAGCTTCCGAGCACAATTCAAAGTGCTGGTGTTGACGTATAAAGCCCTAAATGACTCCGGCCCTGTTTACCTCTCTGAACATATTCTCCCCTACGAACCATCAAGATTATTAAGATCGTCTGGAGAGGCCCTGCTCTCGGTCCCACTGGTCTCTCAAGCGCGCCTGGTGGGGACGAGGGACAGGGCCTTCTCGGTGGTGGCCCCGCGACTCTGGAACTCTCTCCCTCTGGAGGCCAGAACCACCCCATCCATCCTAACATTTAGGAAACGGGTGAAAACGTGGCTGTGGAGTCAGGCCTTCGATGAATGAGACAACACCATAGGACCCTGGATGGAAGTTGAGGTAGATCCATCTTAATAGGACGACTGACCACTGTAGTTTTATATATAGTGTTTTTAAAGTTGTTTTTGTAATTGTGATATATGATATTTTAATGAGTGTATATGTTTTTATGGCTGGAAACCGGGCTGAGTCCCTCAATGAGGTTGAGAAGCTCGGTATAGAAAACTGTGAAATAAATAAATAAATAAATAAATATGTTTCCCCTCCTTAGAGTTGTTGAGGTGGTTGTAACACAACACACAACCAATCCGTTTCTACTTTTCCAGCACATTTTATGTGGGTGAGAATGATATGTCAGCATGTTTGTGTAAACAACAGCAACTTGGGCAGGATCTGCTATAAACAAAGTAGCTCTTTTGAAAGTAGAGTTTCTGTCTTTACTTGGTCCAATCCATAGAAAATCAGGTTGCAGCTTGAGCCTTATGAAGTTTTATTCAGATTTAAGTGACTACTTAAGTGCGTACTCCCAAGAAAGTGTGCACAGGAAAACAATTTTAAACATTAGTAAATTTGTAGTTGGGAAAGAAAATCAATGGGCAGACTCTTTTTATTTGTTTAACTTACACAACTGCACAACTGATTATTTTTAAAATTATCTGGACTGACACTAAAACAGAAAGAAAAGTAATAAACATGTATTTTCCTCCTGATTATCACTGGCAGCTTTGCTTATTAAATTGCAAATTAATGTCTCACTTGGCTCAGTATCTTAAAGAGGCACCTGTATTTAAGTTTTAGCAATTATTCACATTTAATTTGGAATTTGTATCAGTTGTTTAATCAATGTCAGAGAGTATGCTTAATCAAAGGGGAATTCTTTACTATGTGACCAGCCCTGTTCTGAGTTTCGTGGTGAGCCCAATCTAGATCGGGGAATGTGTAGCAATTCAGATGTTACTGATTTGCAATCCCTGTTATTCTTTACCATTGGCAATGCTGTGTAAAATGAGTGAGGGCTGCAAGCCAACAACATCACACACTCTCTGTCACAGGTTCTTCCCTCTCCCCTATCCAATATTCTAAACAAATTAGGAATTCAAGGACATTTCAGATTTTTAGCTCTCTTGAATTATTGGTGAAGTGGCATATTTCCATAAACTTTACTATCAGAAATCTGATGGAAGGCAGTTGACCAAGTGCTAATGAAGGTGGTCAGTTGAAACATTCACACCTAGCTCCAGCAGAGAACCCTAGCTCCAGTGAACCCTAGTTCCAAGGGTTCTAGACTCAACTACTGACTATCAAGAGCCCCCTTGTTGGAAATTGCAACCTTCCAAGCCTTCACTATTTGTTTGTTAATGTAGATATTCGCTAACCTGTATTGTATGTATATATTGATTTGCCAGTTTGACTGACGTCTTTGGTGTGAGAGTGGCTACAGACATGTGATTGTACTGAGCATGTTCAGACTCAAGACCCCATTTTGTTATCAGTATAATTTTGGGATTCAATGTGAGCTTTAGACCTCAGTGGAGGTGGATGCAGTATGGTTATGGACTTCAATGGAAGCAGTTTGCATTTGGTCTTATGCAGAACAGTTATTATATGTTTGCTTTGAGAAGCAGTGAGTACAGTTATACAGTTTGGACTTTTATAAGATGTATACTTAAAGAGTTTGGACTATGAACTATTGATTAAGAATGATGCCCTGTGTTCTCAACACAGAGAAACTACATTCTATCTATAAACGTGCCTGTATACTGAATTACTACAGGATGTTTATGAGTAAACAAGATCTGTTACTTTTTAATGAAGATTTTGTTTTTTGTCTCTGAGTGCATATTTTTAAACTAAGAGGTTTCAAGGGAGAGTATATGTTTTGGGCAACTGCAATTTCAACACACTTGAACAGGTAAACCACTTTATTTTAAGATTGTTGTGCATGGTAACAAATAATGCAAAGAAATCCTTATTTGTGGTGAATAAATATATGTGTGAACATATGTGGATGCATGATAAAATATTGCTTTTTGGGTTACTTTAATCAAGAAACAATGCAAGATGACATGGAAAAATGTTTTTTTTTTTTTTTTTAAATGATTTTTATTAAGTTTTTCACAATCCACACAAGGAAAGAGGGGGAACAAAAAACAAGAAGATAGATCAGTGGGAAAGGGATAGGTGCACACAGAAAAGAACAAAAAAAAAACCCCACCATATCTAACTAACATCTAATACATACAAAACAACTACTCAAACTATTCTAAAATGACTTCCACTCCAACCTCAGGATCTTTTCAAAATATTTCTTCACCTTAATTATCTATTCTTATCCCATTGTTTTTTCAACTTTCTTCTCATAATCATGTATCAGGGACCAATCTGTCCTCCTCAAAACTCTTCCTTCATTTCTTCTCAACAAAAAAGTTAATTCGTCCATGTCTCTTATTTCTTTAATTTTCTTCCACCAGTCTTCAATACTCGGGACCTCACCATTCTTCCAATATTTGGCAAAAACCATCCTAGCCGCCGTTGTGCAGTATGTGAATAATTTATCTTCTTTCTCATCCAATTTACAGTCATCATCTGTAAATCCCAGAAGATAATATTCCGGTTTCTTCTTAAAGCTTTTCTTTAATATTTTTTGTAATTCCTCATGAATAATAGACCAGAACTTTGTTGTTTCTTTACATGTCCACCACATGTGGTAAAAAGTGCCTACTTGCTCACTACATTTCCAGCACTTATCTGATATATTTTGATACATATGGCTCAGTCTACTCGGAGTTAGATACCACCTATAAAACATTTTATACCAATTTTCTTTTAAATCCATAGCATATGTATATTTCAATTTTTTATTCCATATCCTTTCCCATTCCCCAAAGTGGATGGGCCTTCTTATATTTTCTGCCCATTTAATCATAGAGGTTTTCACTTGTTCTGTTTCTGTCATCCACTGGAGCAGTTTATTATATAATATTGTAACCGTTTTCCTTTGTGTTTTTAGTATTCTATCCCATGTATTCTCATTCCAATCGAAACCTGTTTTTTGGTCTTGTTTAAAATAATCTTTAATTTGTAGGTAATTCAACCAAGTTATATTGCTAAATAAAGTCTTTAATTGTTCAAATGGTTTCATCTCTGTTGTTCCCTTCACCAATATATCCTTGTATCTTGGCCATGTCCTCCATCCTAGTAGTCTTCTTTGATGCGCCTCCATTGCTGAAATCCATAATGGTGTTGTCTTATAAAAAAGAGCTTTATACCTCATCCATGTCCGTAATAGGGAGGCTCGCACGAAATGATTACCGAAATTTTTCTCCTTCACCTCTCTGTTATACCATATATACGCGTGCCATCCCACTCTTAAATGTTTTATGATTATCCTTTAATTTGTTTTGTAACATGAATTGAAATGAAAAATATGAGCACTATTTTAATATTTTTATCCAGTAAGTCTTTCTCATAACCTGCTCGGGGTGTTGTGGCTGAAGATCCTACACTGAGGAGCAGGTTGAGCCAAGAAAACCCCCTCCATGATTCTGTCACTTTTTCCTGCTTACCTTTATATGTCTTGCATCAAAAAATACTGAATTTTCAAAGTATGAACGTATGGAATTGAGTACAGCAAAGGAGGAAATCCTTGTATGATGACGACATTCTTTTTTGGAAGCAAAGGTTAGCTGCTGGTGGTGATGATGATGACAATGATGATACGTAAGGTATATTAGATAGAAAATGATCATGACCAAAGAGATCTTAAAGTCATGGTCTTCTCTTCATGATGTACTAACACTCTATATTGCTACATTTCTTGCATCTCTCTTTACATGTATTCATCTCAGTGTGGGTGAAGTCATTTTGAATGGCAGTTTTCAGCAGCTCAGACCAAACCAAGCATTTCAAGTCCTTGTTGGCCAAAATAGTTTGATATTTTAACATTTTGAAACATTTCAATCATGTGAACTGTACTGTTCAATTTAATGCAATTTACTGGAGTGTGAAAATGTCACTGTGACAAGCTGATGAAAAAATTGAACTCACGGTGGTCATTTTTAAATGCCACTTTTAAAGGAATGTATTTCCTCAAAGTCTCTTATGAGGTGCTCTGAATAGCTAAGGAGATAGTACATGGACGTTTTCATAAGGGTGGACCAGAAGTCGGAACTACATGGTCTTCCAGCGGTTGCTGAGCTAAAATTCTCAGCAGCTGTAGTTTGCACGGCCAATTCTGAGGTATTTCAGAATATGCTGTTCAACATGTAGAGGGCCACACTTACCACCTGTGCTCTACATTGTGCTGGACATCATCATCCCCATCAGCATGACCAAAAGTCATGAATTATTGGAATTGTAGCCTAACATCTAGAGGTTCCCTACCTATCTGATGTTTACACAGAATGATATTCAATGTTGTTTAAGCAAAGGCTAGCACAGTGGATCTTTCCTTTCTTTCACCCTGCAACCTCATCACACTCCTATTTCTTCAGAAGTCTTGGAGGACCTACTGATCATTAGAGACTATATGCTTTATCCTCCACTACAATGGCAGTGACTGCACAAACACCATGAAGTTGGGGTTGCTGCATTTCCTTAAGAATGTTCAGATTTGTTTTGAGATTACAGATAATTTTATTACCAAAATTTTATCACACACAGATTGCCTACTCACTACCTCCTCCAACATTATCCCTGTCTCTTTTAATTGCTTCTTTTCTGAGAGATGTTGGGGACGGAGGGAGAGAGCACAAGTGAACAGCCCCTGTTTCAGCATGATCCCAATCCAGATTCTATTGGGGTCCCTCAAAGGAGGAGTCTCTTTCACCTTACCTCTTTCCTGCCCATGTTTTGTCATCATGGTGTTGTGAAGAAAGGTCGGGCATTATCCCTACACAGAAGGGGATAAGTAGAAAGTCAAAGTGAAGAATTGTCATCTTTCTTGAGTCTTTATTCCATCCCAATCCTATTCATTCCAGTACTACAGTAGCACTGGGGGAGGGGTGAGAGAGAGGGAGAATGAGGCAATGCCAAGTCATTGTGTGTTACCATTGTCACAACAGACTCTGGAAATAATCTCCCCACACAATGCATATGTCCACTGATTACCCAGAATCAATGATATAACAATTGAACTTTCACATAGGAAATTACATTCTGGCAGAAGCAAGAAAGGAGATCAACACTCGATTTTTCATGTTAATTTAAAAAAAAAACTTTTAAAAGGGTCTCCCATGGGACAACAACAAAAGAGTGGCAAGGTCGTGCAGTAGGCTGCAACAGAAGATGCTATCCAGATAGAAATGTGATTTACTTGCCTCATGCAAAAAGGTTCTGTATCCTCCAGAACATCAGGAAACTTGCATGAGCAGTGCAAGATTCTGCTCTCTGGCTTCAGTGATTTAAATAAAATAGCTATAATTGGTACATTCTCCCGAGTCAAGTTACCCATTTTTGTCATGGGTATGGAAGGGAGAAATGCCAAGGTTTAATCATTTCTTCTTCTGCCATGTTCCCAATTATCATCCATCTCCCCATGTGATATTACTGCTGGAAGGAAAGCTTCCACTGACAACCAAGGATTGCTTTGCTTCTGGATTTAGCAGCAGATGTGGGTCAGAGGGTGATTTTTTTTTTTTGCCAGAACTGTGATGGGAAGAAAAATGTTTGCGTTCCTTTCCCGCATCACCATGGTACAACTGAAAACCACTTCCCCTGCACCTGTTATTAATTTTAAAACCTTGACACAACTCCCAGTGACAAGCTTAGTGTCACATCTAATTTGGACCTCCAATTATTTAGATATACAACAGGAGAAGTGTACCCTGAGCAAAATACGAGATATGACCAGTCAATGCTGACAAATCCCTGAAGCAGAGACTGCAGCAGTAATCAGAATACAAAGCCAGCATGATCTTGTAATGTTATGTAGGTTATGTTGTACAGACGGACCCCCTCCCCAGATTCATGGGTTTGACATCCACAGATTTATTATTCATGAGTTTGCCCCCCCCCCCAGGTGAGGAGGTGTGAACATCAGATCATCATGGTTGTCACCAACCTTCTCCTGAGACGTGATACTATTGTGTGGATGGACACACAGTAGACACACTTCAGGTGGGCAGAGCATCAGTAATCCACCATATCAGCCGTCTCCCAAAACCAGTTGTTGTATGAGGTTTGGTGCTGCTCTTTCCATTCAGATGTGTCAGCTGCTTTCTGGGCTTTGGGAGTTGGTGAAAGCCATCACTGCTGCTCTGCCCGTTCCAGTTAAGTGTGTCATGTTTTGGGCAGCAAGGCATCGGCAATCACCCTCACCAGCTGCTGCAGAGCTGCCAGTGTCAGTCAGCTACATTCTGAGATGGGGGGCTGCTATATGAATGTGAACACAAAAGGGAGGGAATGATTGGTGACTGCTATCCTGTATCATCTCTTTCCTCTGAGATGTGGGATTGAAGTATGAATCTGCATTCACATGGCATCCCAGGCTTTGGGAGTGTGGTAGTTGTGGCTGCAGTTGTGCCCCCCTTCTTCCTTCTGAAACATTTGTGGTTCCAGGTTTCAGAGAACAAGGTGATTGCTTTCCTTTCCCCATTCTTGCCAAGGCATGTGACTGTCATATAAAAGTGCATGACAACACTAGGGTGTGGATTTGGCTACTGGGGACACATTCTTCATGCTCCCCACTTTTGGGGAAGCCCTTACATACACTTGATAGCTCCACAAATCTGATTAGCCCTCCAGGAAGCCTTTCCCCACCTCCATGGTATTCGCATTTCCATGAGGTTCTCACACCTCTAACCCTGCAAATTGGCCACGGTGGTCCGTGCTCTCGTTACATCCAGGATAAACTATTGCAACGTGCTCTACATGGGGTTGCCTTTGAAGATGGTTTGGAAGCTTCAAATAGTCCAATAAGAGGCAGCCAGGTTAATAACCGGGGTGGCATACAGAGAGCATACAACTCCCATGTTACATCAGCTCCACTGGCTGCCTGTTTGCTACTGGGCACAATTCAAAGTGCTGATTTTGGCCTAAAGGGCCCCGGCCCAGTTTACCTGTCCGAACGCATCTCCCTTTACAAACCACTGCGGAAACTACAATTTTCTCGGGAGGCCCTGCTCCTGTTCTTGCCACCATCACTGGCAATGAGACAGGGCCTTCTCAGTGATTGCCCCCTGGTTATGGAACTCCCTTCCTGGCAATATTAGATCAGCCCCCTCCATCTTGTCCTTCAGAAGGATGGTGAAGACCTGGCTGTGGAATCAAGCCTTTGGGGCAGTGTAGTGAGACAAAATGGTGTCCTGAGATGGTTTTTAAGCAACTTTTAATGTTGATATAAGTGATTTTAATATATTGTGTGTGTCTGTGTGTGTGTGTATATATATATATATATATATACACACACACACACACACACAATCGCTGGGAGAGGTCATCCGGAGTTTTGGAGTTAGGTGCCATCTCTATGCAGATGACACTCAACTCTACTACTCTTTTCCACCTAATTCCAAGGAAGCCCCTCGGGTGCTGGACGAGTGCCTGGCCGCTGTGGCTGTCTGGATGAGGAGGAGCAAGCTGAAGATTAATCCCGACAAGACAGAGGTCCTCCTGGTCGATTGAAAACCGGATCGGGGTATAGGGTGGCAACCTGTGCTGGACGGGGTTACACTCCCCCTGAAATCACAGGTCCACAGTTTGGGTGTCCTCCTGGACTCCTCACTTACGCTTGAGGCTCAGGTGTCAGCAGTGGCCGGGAGGGCTTTTGCACAACTGAGACTTGTGTGCCAACTGCGACCGTACTTCATAAAGGCTAATCTGGACGGGATGGTCCATGCCTTGGTCACCTCTAGTTTGGATTACTGTAATGCGCTCTACATGGGGCTGCCCTTGAAAATGGCTCGGAAACTCCAACTGGTCCAACGGTCGGCGGCCAGGATGTTAAATGGCGCCCCTTACAAAGAGAGGTCAACCCTCCTGTTTAAGGAGCTCCATTGGCTGCCGTTCATCTTCCGGTCCCAATTCAAGGTGCAGGTGCTTACCTACAAAGCCCTAAACAGTTTGGGACCCGCCTACCTGCGTGACTGCATCTCCATATATGAACCTACGCATTCCCTTCGATCATCTGGAGAGGCCCTGCTCACGATACCACCTGCGTCACAGGCGCGTCTGGTGGGAATGAGGGACAGGGCCTTCTCTGTGGTGGCCCCCGACTCTGGAACTCTCTCCCCAAGGACATCAGATAAGTCCCAACGCTGGCTGTCTTTAGGAAGAATTTGAAGACCTGGCTGTTCCAGTGTGCCTTTCCAGAATAGGAAACTCCTGGCATCAAGTCCCAAATGCACTTTGTTAGAGATTCAGGGTTATTTGCACATTGCACCTACCTCCAAATACCTCTATATATCACTTGTCAAGTCCAGCACTTTTAAATTTTGTCTATTACACTTGGCCCGGCCCTTGGTTTTAAATGTGTCACTGTGTCATTGTTTTTATTGTTCTAATGCTTTGCTTGATGTTTTTATTTGCTTATGACTTTATTGTGTATGTGTATGTTATTGTTGTTGGTGGCCTTGGCCTTTGTAAGCCGCATCGAGTCCTCTGGGAGATTTTGCGGGGTATAAATAAAGTTAATAATAATAATAATAATAATAATAATAATAATAATAAGGTTTTATGTTCTGGCATTTAATGTTTGCCATGTATATGTTTTGCTTCGCCCTGAGTCCCCTGCAGGGTAAGAAGGGCAGAATATAAATGTTTTAAATAAATAAATAAGTAGATCCAACTGATATTTATGTTTTGATATTGTAGTATATCACATTATATGGTGACTGTGAGTAATGAAGATTGGTGGAAAGAAGGTGGTGCTGTGTAATAAAGATGTGGTGGGAGTGCTTCCAGGAAATGGAGCAAGGATGGGTGATATGCAAATCTGTACCTGCCCAGAAGAGGTTTAAAGAAGAGATGACATTTCAAGGTAGTGAAAAAGACCATTTTATTTTTTAGGCGAATAGTATTTTTCAACATCCTGGAATTTTGTCTCTTCTCTACACACACACTCCATGTGTATATACAGCCTGTGGCACCCTGGGGCTTCTAGCTAGAGAGATTCAGGGAGCCTATGTTCAAATTGCTTCACTGCCTTGCTGAAAAGTGAAACTGAGAGTGTGAATTGTGTTAAGACTAGTTATTTTGTAGTTACCAAGATGAAAAGTCTCGAAACCCATAAAATTGTGTTTTATAAACTCATATTATTTGTTTAATGTAACTATACACTCCTTTGCCATTATACCAATATTCTAGCAAGGTTAGAGACTAAAATCTCACACAATAACCATATACACAGAATTTGGAGGGAAAACATCTAACCAAGAATCATTGAGGCATTTATGAAAAAAAAAGTGAGGATTTTCAGGTGGAATCGCCTTAGAAATTTGAGCATCAAAATATCGGAAAACTTATGCCCTTGGTCCATACACTCCAGTTCTCCTGATTTGGCAGGGAAAGTCATAATTAATCCCCTGTTTGCATTCAGTTAACTCAGTGGAAATATTCTCTGTGCACCATTCCACTGTGTTTTTAAAACTTCATCAGTTTAATTTTTATGCACATGCTAATTAACATATCAAATGTACATTTTGCTTTTCTGTAGAAAACTGTACTTAAAGAAAATCCCACCAATACAAAACAAAGGCGAAACTATCATACAGATAAAGACCAATATCCTAAAACAAAGAAGTATAAAATATCAAAGTCAAAATGAAGCAGCTATGACCAAAGTTGATTAGACAAGTAACCACCATTCTGGAAAAAAAAAAGGAAGGGGAAAAGGGAGCCTTCTGCAATGCTGACAGGAAATTCAGCACAACGGGAATAAAAAACTCCCATGTGAGTGACAGCATATTGAGAGGTTGGCAGCACCATGGAGATGTGCCAGTCTTTCCACATCTTTTAGGGTCACCTTAGGGAAGGTTGGAGGAATAGCCCAAGGGATTACATGACATAAAGGGAGTTGTTGAGGTCGTTTTAAATGCTGGGGAGGGAAGGCTGAAAGGAAAAACAATCTAACTTGGCTCTGAAAATTGAGAGCTATGCCATTATGAAATTGGCTGGAAGGCTTGGCTGGCTGCTACTGTATGAAGTCTTCATTTCCTCCAGCCCTCAAACATGATTATAAAGTTGTGAAAATTTAATAAACATGAATTAAACATGAAACCTACCTCATCTGCTGGTACAATTTGTGCTCCTTCCCAATCAACTCTGTTTTGATTTGGGGCAATTATGGTGCAAAAATGTGCAATTACCAAATGCTCAGAAATCAGTCCCAGGGGATAGGTTATGTCCCCACCTGTCAGCCCTGGCAACATGAGTGCAGGCCATTTATACTTTTTGGGGAGTGTTTTGAAAAGCCAAACCTGCTGACTCATGGCAGTCATAAAGATCCACATTGTGCTTGCTAATAAAAATGAATGAAGCTACTTAAGGAGTGCTGTCACTGGAACATGTGTGGGACTGCCACTCAGTAAACAGGTGAAGAAGTGCATTGGGCTTGGATGTGGCAGCAGACCAACACTGAAATATACTTTGTGGGGCCCACCCTTTTTGCCCCTCACATTATTTGCCCACTTTGTATAGATGTTTGTTCCCTCCCCTGGGCAACTTGCCCTCCTCTCCTCTTGGGCCTGGCTATTGGTTTTCCCCTGAGCAGGACATTCACTACATTCATCCAGCACTCTCCACAGCTGACTGGCTGCCAGTGCCAATGTTTGTTGCTGTGGCTACGTTTTGCAGTAAAAGGGAGTACTGAGCAGGCGGGCTCATCTGACTCTCTGGGACTCTCGTACAGCCTGTAACTGCAGTAAACAGCATAGGGAGAGGATGGCAGCAGCAAATGAACAGAGCCGGGCCGGGCCTTCAGCAGGCACACAACTGAGAAGGCTGTTCCTTTTAGCCCACGTAAGGCTGTGTCACTACTGCAAGTGAAAAACAGTGGGTTGTTCATTAACTCTCTCAAAGGCACCAGCACAAGCAGCACCAGAATCAGCTTGAACAAGTCAGAATTCCCTGGCTAATTAGCAGGTAAGAATTAATAAGCAAGACACAGAAGCGCTTGGCAGCAAGGGCTTTGCTGACAGTGGAGTTATTCTCCATCCCAAACAAAGCCAAGACCTTGGAAATGTGTGGGGTTAGCAAAATCTTCAGGATAGCAGCCATTAATCAGGGAGTGCTGTCTCTTCCTGCTTGGAGGAGAGGAAAGGTTGCATAACCACATTCCAGGTCTTGCCTGTTCTACTCTTCCCCGGGAGGAAATAGGCAGGCGCTTTTCACAGGAGATGGTAAGGGATGTGTGTATGTGTGGAATGGGCATTTCTACCCCTTTAACAAAATCAGCAAATTAGCCAACCATGTACTTTTTGACAGGGCTGCTGTTAACAGCTGCACATGTAGACCTTCAGCCGGGGGAGTTAAGGAATAGCACCGCATAAATTCATGCTGATATGAACAGTACAAGGATCCTGCTGGAAAAAAGGCAACAGCTCAAACTGTTAGGGATTTCCCCAAGGAGAAATAGATGAGGCAAGCTCCTTGCTGCTTGATATCCCTCATCAGAACTTTCCATCTTTAGACAGCACATGCAACACAACCTGTCTGATACCATTTCATAGTGGAGGAGTATGGGGCTATATCTGTGTGCTACTTTTAAGAACACCCATCATATAGAAAATCAGCATGTGTGAAAGAGTATAATGGCTTCATAATTATAACCCTGTCACAATACCCTGGAATAATCCCAGGATATATAATTGGTTTTCTCAAGAAGAGACACAAAGTTTCTCACCTTTATCTGATTTTTTCTAACATTTTCCAGGGGGTGTTGCCTCATTCTACCCAGATGCACCTAGTTTCTGGGAAGGACAGACCCAAGCTCCAAATACACAAATGACAATTTATTAAATTTCCCGCCTCACTTCTGATTGGCTCAGAGGCATAGGTAGACTTGTGCCTCCTCCAATGGGGCTGTGGATCCTAGCCGGCACCCTCCAGGACCAATTAGAAATTGGCACAGCAATTTTCCACTGTTCTGTACTGCTCTGCTTTTCTGTCAAGTGGTACTATAAGTAAAATCAGGTGATTGCAGTTGAGAGTACGTCCGTTTTTTTGAGTGCTTTCTCTGCTGACATTCTCTTTGGCCATTGAAAATTATTTTGCCTTCAACCCATCTGTGTCTAATTCAGCCTTCTGGGAATCTAGACACTCCAGGCCTCCAAACCCATTCCCGCTTCTCTACAACTCCAGTGGTACAATTGTCAAAGTTAAGCCCTTTCAAATCACCTAAAAGTCTTTGGCCAAACCATTGGTCAGTTTGTTCAAATCAAATGTAATCTAGTCCCTTGCATCTTTTTGTCCCTAACCTTTTGAGCAGTTGCTGTGTAACAGTGATGCAGGTATGGTAAAAACTATGAATGGAAGAATTCTGTTTCTATCCAACAGAACTACAGACGCTTTATCAGTCCCGATTCTAAATATAATATGTTCTCTTGTTTCCCTGCCCTTTAGTCCACAACAGCCTCCTTATAGCCCCACTTCCTTTCAGTATCTTTTGTTCTCCTATCAAATTTTAAGTTTTTATTTGGTCCTATATTCTCTTTAGCTCCTTTATCTTTATGCCCTGCCACTTCCATGTAGGATACACTTTTTAAATTTGTTTCTTTACTAAGCTGTGTAATCTGAGCCACTCACCCACTCAATAAATATGGAAAACAAAGCAATTGCCAAGTAAAACAGAAAACCAAAACAACATAAATACAACAACAATAAAAACTAATCCCAGAATTAAAACACATATTGAATAACTGAGGACCTCATCTCATAGAAGTGTCTTCTCTCTGCTTCTCTGTGTTGCTAGCACAGAGTCCCCTGGAGCCTCATCACATTGAAGCTGAGAGGTGTTTTCTCTCCGCTTCTCTGTGTTGCTAGCACAGAGTCCCCAGGGCTAATTCTGGTGGGGCTCCCTGTGGCAGCGCAGATAAATAAAGCCCAAAGGAGTCTGGTGTATACCTGACTCCTCATACAAGAACGTCAGAGGAGGAGAAGAGGAAGTGGGGGACAGCAGTGAAACGTGAGATGGGATACCACGACCCTTGATGACCCCTGATGGGTAGGGAATGCAGAGTGACACTGATTTCCCCCACTGTCCCCTGGCTTTATAAGGGACATCTGATGAAATTCTGAAAAAGCCCGAGTAAGTACTTTGTTTGAACTACTTAGCTGAAAAAAAGGTCTTTGTCTGATTTTTCAAAGACCAGAATATCTGGAAGGGCTGTTCCATCACTAGGATGCCACTACTAAAAAAACTGTCTTTAATGGCAATCCTTTTCATTTGACCACCCTCTAATGGTCATCCTGGAGGGGATATTAGTTCTTGATAATATTATTTGACAACATGACTGTAGTTGGAACATTTTGTCAGCATCTCTTTCTCTTTCATTTTGAAAAAAAAATATTACACAGAATTCAGGAAAGAAACCATCAGACTTCAGTTCTTCCAATTTACTACCAGCAGGAAGGAAATAGGACAAAGGGAGGAGGTATGTTTCTTGCAAGAAATGTTTCCCACCCTCTCTTTTTTCCTGTTAGAAAATAGCAGATATTCTAAAATCAACTTCTCTGTGCTCCAGAAATGTCTTTCATGAGGAGGCCTACTGCAAACTTTGGAGAGTTGATAGGATTCTTTGGAACATAGAGGTTAACACCTTTAAAGCACACATATTTTCACATTTTGGTCATAGAATCACTGTGGTATAGTGGTTAGACTAGGATTTTGGAGATCTAAGTCCTCTGCCTTTCCCAGATCTTGGGGCCTGGACTCTCTTGCTGATGATCAGGTCAAAGGGAGGGCTCTTGGGCCACTTAAAAATAATTGTGGTGCTAGCCCTCTTTGCTCTAGGCTGCTTCTGAGTTATTGCTTTGGACTCACCAGATAATCTGCTTAGCATCTCCATTCCTTCCCAAAGTTTTTCAGTCCTTGCCAGGCACAAGGGCTCAGTGGGAAGAAACAATTAGCACGAGAAGATACTGGAATGCTGAATATGTTACTGGGGGACTATGGCTCTGTTGTTGTTGTTCATTCGTTCAGTCGTCTCCGACTCTTCGTGACCTCATGGACCAGCCCACGCCAGAGCTCCCTGTCGGCCGTTACCACCCCCAGCTCCCTCAAGGTCAGTCCAGTCACTTCAAGGATGCCATCCATCCATCTTGCCCTTGGTCGGCCCCTCTTCCTTTTGCCTTCCACTTTCCCCAGCATAATTGTCTTCTCTAGGCTTTCCTGTCTCCTCATGATGTGGCCAAAGTACTTCAACTTTGTCTCTAGTATCTTTCCCTCCAGTGAGCAGTCGGGCTTTATTTCCTGGAGGATGGACTGGTTGGATCTTCTCACAGTCCAAGGCACTCTCAGAACTTTCCTCCAACACCACAGCTCAAAAGCATCTATCTTCCTTCGCTCAGCCTTCCCTAAGGTCCAGCTCTCACATCCGTAGGTTACTACAGGGAATACCATGGCTTTGACTAGGCGGATCTTTGTTGCCAGTCTGATGTCTCTACTCTTTACTATTTTATCGAGACTGGACATTGCTCTCCTCCCAAGAAGTAAGCGTCTTCTGATTTCCTGGCTACAGTCTGCATCTGCAGTAATCTTTGCGCCTAGAAATACAAAGTCTGTCACGGCCTCCACATTTTCTCCCTCTATTTTCCAGTTGTCAATCATTCTTGTTGCCATAATCTTGGTTTTTTTGACGTTTAGCTGCAACCCGGCTTTTGCGCTTTCTTCTTTCGCCTTGATTAGAAGGCTCCTCAGTTCCTCCTCGCTTTCGGCCATCAGAGTGGTGTCATCTGCATATCTGCGGTTGTTAATGTTTCTTCCAGCAATTTTCACCCCAGCTTTGCATTCATCCAGCCCCGCACATCGCATGATGTGTTCTGCATACAAGTTAAAAAGGTTGGGTGAGAGGATGCAGCCTTGCCGTACGCCTTTCCCAATCTTGAACCAGTCTGTTGTTCCGTGGTCAGTTCTGACTGTTGCTACTTGGTCCTTGTACAGATTCCTCAGGAGAGAGACAAGGTGGCTTGGGATGCCCATCCAACTAAGAACTTGCCACAATTTATTATGATCCACACAGTCAAAGGCTTTAGAATAGTCAATGAAGCAGAAGTAGATTTTTTTCTTAAACTCTCTGCCTTTCTCCATTATCCAGCGGATATTGGCAATTTGATCTCTACCTTTTCTAAACCCAGCTTGAACATCTGGCAACTTTTGCTCCATGTATTGCTGGAGTCTTCCTTGCAGGATCTTGAGCATTACCTTACTGGCATGAGAAATAAGGGCCACTGTACGGAAGTTTGAGCAGTCTTTCGCATTTCCCTTTTTTGGTATGGGGATATAAGTTGATTTTTTCCAGTCTGATGGCCATTCTTGTGTTTTCCATATTTGCTGGCAAATGGCATGCATCATCTTGACAGCATCATCTTTTAAGATTTTAAACAGTTCAGCTGGGATCCCGTCATCTCCTGCTGCCTTGTTGTTAGCAATGCTTCTTAAGGCCCATTCAACCTCACTCCTCAGGATGTCTGGTTCTAATTCATTCACCACACCGTCAAAACTATCCTCAATATTATTATCCTTCCTATACAGATCTTCTGTATAGTCTCGCCACCTTCTCTTGATCTCTTCAGCTTCTGTTAGGTCCCTGCCATCTTTGTTTCTTATCATACCAATTTTTGCCTGAAATTTACCTCCAATGTTTCTAATTTTCTGGAAGAGGTCTCTTGTCCTTCCTATTCTGTTGTCTTCTTCCACTTCCATGCATTGCTTATTTAAAAATAGTTCCTTATCTATGGCTCTGTAGCTTTCCCTATTTTATTCTTAACTGTTCCATTTCTGCTCCCATTTTAGCATTCAGTCTGAATGGTTGAAACGACAATACAGTTGTCTTTCCTATTTTGACACACAAGTGCATCATGGTTAGCAAAAGTATGGTATAAATGTTGCTTTCCTTTTCCTCCCCCACACAGCTCTTGGTTAAGTGCTTTCTCCTTGTGTACTCCCTCACCCACAATTCCTGGCCTAAGCTCTTTTTCTCAGATTACCAAGTTGGTTTCAGATATGTGAATGTGTTTATTCTTATCAGTCTATAAACTGGGGGAGACATTCAAATCGTGTTTTCCAGAAACTCAACCCTGTTCTCTGTAGCTATAATGAAACCTCTGGATCAGTTTGAAGGCAGAGTAGTTGAAATCATCATTGTACAAATATTCATGTGACTTGGGTGTGTGTGTGACAGAATCAGAGTGCTAGAATATCCCTGGGACCCATTCACAGTACACTATTACAACATTGAGATTCCACTTGAACTTCCAAAGCAGCATCCTATTAAAAAAATTGCAATTAACAGTTGAAGGAGAGGTTTCTCAAACCCTTAGCCATCCTCTGGTACCTCTGAGCAAACTACACAATCTAGGATGCCATGAGATGCAACCACAGCAGTTAAAACAGAATCATACCACATCATCAGATGGGCTGATTTGCCCATCATAATCCACTTGGTCTCCAGTTTTTGTTGCTACTAAGAGGTTGCAACGTATTTTATCTAAGTTGTTGTAAGGATCAATGTTGTTTGTGCTATAACTTTAAGTTGCTGTAAGGTTCAAGGCTGTTTGTGCTACAGCTGTTTCAGTTAATTGAAGAGTTAATTGGGAGTGTTATTTTCATGTGTATAAAGATAGCTACTGTGTGTTTAGTTCTTGGCCATTGTGCGTTTATGCTATTGTGCATCTATGCCTCTGTGCCGTTCTGCTTTGTGTAAGCCGGGAACTATGCTGCAGATGTCCTGCGAAGACACAGCCATGAGAAGAGGACAAGGATTCCTGCTTATCTCAGCTGAGTAGTGATATCTCTCAGAAGATATTGTTTCATGTTACTTTTGTGGAAACAGTAATCCTGCTACTTTGTTTTTGTATGCTGCCAATACTACAATATTTTCTTTTCTACTTTAAGCAGAAGTCTCGTGTGTTTTTCTTTTATGAGCCAATTTCATCACACACACAGTTAACTGGGCTAGAGTCAATCTGCATGCTACTCATGCTAATGCATGACAGTTTTGACACAGAACCCATTACATGATACACAGGGACTTCTGGCTGGGCTCCGTGCTGAAAGGGGAGAGCAAGCAGCATACACCTGCAGTTACTCAGGAGCAATTGGGGGCAGCAGGGCAGCAATGCTTCCCCCTATGGGATAGGGGTCCAGGTAAATTGGGCGAAGTGGGGCATGGAGCAATGATATGTGGCAAATCCATACACTTCGGTGATGAGGCCCATCATCCTATAATTCTTAAATATGAAAGGCTCCATAAATAATATTTGCTTTCCCTTTGGATTGACAGTTCAGCAGTGTCAATTTTTCTAAGATTTCACAGCTGAAATCCGACCAAGGGGCTCTCCTTATGATGCCAATAGAGCCGGGGTAGGCAAGGTTTGAATGGAGGTACTGAACTGCTCTGTGAATCAGCTGCTTGCAGAAAGAGGCACATGCAGAATCCAAGTCAGTGGGACTCGAATCTGGGCAAAAGCTTGCTAAATATTATGGCAAACTAGAACCAGGGGGTGGGGCTCATTTTGGCAGCATGGCAGGCAGCAAACAACTGCCAAGAAACTGCACTGGTTGCTACTACCTGTTGAACACATGGCATATATGAACCATCTAGGACCTTAAGATCGTTTGGGAGGGCCCTGCTCTCATTACCGTCTTCATCGCAAGTACGTTTGGTGGAGACAATGGTGGCCCCTTGGCTATGGAATGCCCTCCCTATAGATATTAGATCAGCCCCCTCCCTTTTAACATTCTGGAAAAAAAGTCAAGACATGACTTTTTGAGCAAGCGTTTGCAAATGCAGAGTAATTAACATAGGACAACGGAACGACTAGACCACGAGACCAGACAACATTTTTAACTAGGAGACACTATGGATTTATATTTTATTGATTCTGTTTAGTTTTTATTATATGTAATGTTTTAATTGTATTTATGATATTGTAAGCATTGAATTTTATCCAGTATTTATTTATTTATCATGTCATCAGCAACCAGACATTTGTATTACATTTTTAACAAAAACAAACAAACCCACAGACAAAATACAGAATTTGTAAGCTTGGTAGTTGATTTGTAAGCTTGGTAGTTGTCCTTTGACCAGTAGCTGGCCATTTGGAGTGCCTCTGGTGGCCAGTAAACCTAGTATTTTACCCAGTAAACCGCCTTGAGTCGCCTGCGGGCTGAGAAAGGCAGTATACAAATACAGTAAGTAAGTAAGTAAATATTTTTCCAAACCCTGTATTTCTGAGGATTGTTGGAGGTTCACAAATTTATGGGATTGATCTGCTCTCTCCCAGGTTGTAGATGCTTTGCTTGTGGGTGGGCAGCAAGAAACCATATAGGTCTTGATGCTGTCTGCCCACTTCTTGCCTTACTCCAAAAGGTCCAGTAAGTCTTAGTGCATGAATCCACTAACTTATTGGTATGCCGGTGCTGTATAAGAACAACAAACATACAGAAAATTTCTATTGAGTATGGGAACCAAAAGGGATTACAATAGGTGAAGATGGTTAGGAGGGCAGTATAGGATCAGAATGATCATGATTATAAATAAAAACCTGCTGGATTTTTCTTCTGCAAAGGCCTTAAAATCTGAGAGAAACTGGAATAAAAGGGAGGTGAACTAAATGATGCTCATGGAAAATGCATGCTGGATTGTGGGATCGGCTGAAAAACAGGTGTTTAAAAAGTCCTCTTTAAATTCGCAATCGGCCAAAAATGCACTTCTACAGAGTACTGTAGATCCTTTCAGTAAAAACCCAAAAAACATGAGACTTGGTTGTGATAGGCTGGTGTGAACTGCTCTAATCCTCATTTTATAATCCTGAAATAGATGATGCGAAAGATAAACAAAAGGGGCCACGGACACACAGGTGGCTAAATGGAAGCACAAGAAAACAGTAATTCCCACGAGAACTCTCTTCAACCATTCTTTTGTTCTCATATTTACAAAATTAAATAGTGGGTACCAGCAAGGCAGGCAAGTGATTCCCAAAGGAAAACTGAGCAAAAGAGAGCAAATGTAAAGGCAGCAGGAGAGTGAGGAGAGATAATGACAAAAAAATCTGCTTGTGTGCACATTCTTATGTCCACATCACCATTTATCAGATGCATCACATCTCGGAGAGTCAATTGAAAAAAAAAAAAAAAGAGCAAACTTCTGGCGGATGTCCCATGTCAGTTTTGCAAAATCCGCTAAAACTAAGCCATTTTGGATTCTGGGGGACTATTTACCGAGACTGAGAACTCTGTGTCTGGACATTCCTTAAGGTACCGTGATTTTTTTGCCCCACTTCTTTGGATTAAGAGGCTGTTTGGAAGGGTTCTAAAATAACCCTTTTAACATGTATTTTTCCTCCGACCCTGCGATCCAGTGCACATTTTCAATGTGCATCATCTAGCCACCCCCCTTTTATCCCAGTTTCTTTTGGATTTTAAGGCCTCATACTGTGAATATAAGGCTGGATATACATTGCCCTATATCCCAGGATCTGATCCCAGATTATCTCCTTATCCCAGATTATCTGGCAGCGTAGACTAACATAATCCAGCTCAAATCAGTTAATTTGGGATCAGATCCTGGGATATAGGGCAGTGTAGATCCAGCCTGCTTTTTGCTTTTCAGCAGTTGCTTTTTAATTCCATTTTAAAGCCTCTAAAACATCCATAAACCAAACTCAATACAAATAGAATAAACAACACCACACCTGGTGCTGAAATATTCTCATACAAAGGTGACCCAGTAGGTGTCAAAATCTCTGGGGAAATGAGCATGGTAAGGGTGCCAACCTCCTACTTCTGCCTCTCTGTTTCATTAATAAACAGTTTTAAATTATTCAAGTAAATGATGCTTCTGTAAAAGAGCCCTCTACAGTTTCCCCATTTAGATTCCAAAGATTTTTAAATGTTTTTTTGCAGCTACTGGCCTGCAGTGAATACAATTGATCATCATCAGCAATCAGTTAAAAATAACCTCACACTATGGATATACAACAGAGTCTGGAACATAGTTTTTGGATGTAATGCTTTGATGTAAGGACATGGTTGTGTGCTGCATGGCGAAAGGCAGACCATTTGCTTTCGCATGTCTTTTTTATATAGATTATTTTCATCCAAATCTTTTAGTTCAGTTGGGTGAAACAGAGGTTGGTGCTGAATAAGAAGTATGCATGTTGCTCATTTTTATATGACATCCAGAAATCTTTTCTCAAGGCAGAATTTCAGCTGAAGGGATGCTGATTTCCATGCTGCATACAAAGCGAACGTGTAGTCAATGGAAAACATTGTTTTCTTCCACCCACATTTCCAAGCAGTAAGGAGCTCCATAGTTGCAATGCATATCATATTTCACTTTCTTCTGGAAAGAGGCTTATTAGCATTTTGTAGCAGTTGTACTTGTTTATTTACCATAACTGTCTAAATGTGTTTTGCTGCCTCAATTGGAGCAAGCAATGGTAGCCCCTACCCACTCAGACCAAAAAGTATAGTTCAGTACAGGTATGTTAATAAATGATGCAAGAAGTCCACAGGCATATATCTCAACCTCTGACAGTAAAATGCAATAGTACCAATTGAAATAATTAAGAGTTTGCTGTGCATTCATTCTGCTACACAGCTGCTGCTTAGAATCATTTCTGCACTGTAACTAATAGAAAAGTGTGCCTTGTTATCTAAAAGTACAACAGGTTGAGCGCAGCTGCAGATTATATCACCAAATTAACTTTTTTCTTAACTGTCTGCAATCAAGTCAACTTTGCTTTTTGGCAATCCCAAGAATGAGAGATTGTTTGGTCCATTCTTTAAAAACTTTAATATCCTGCCTGAAGGAAAAAGGCTTTTAGCCTGCTGCTGGAAGGACAACAGGGAGGGCACCACCAAGAATTCACAGAGGCCAGGGGCAACCACTAAGAAGACCCTCTGTTCCACCACTACTTCCAATGGTGCTGGAATTGAAGGACCTTTCAGAGTCCATGTTGGCTAATATAGGGAGATATGACATGCCAAATAACCAGGCTGTGAGCTAAATAGGGCTTTATAGCCTTTGCTTTGAAATGAGCCCAGAAACACATTGGCAGCAAGTGGTGTTGTTGTAATAGGGGGGTTGTGTGCTCTCTTTAGCCAGCCCCAGGTAACGGTAGGACTGCAGCTCTTTGGACCAGCTGAATTTTCCAACATTCTTCAAAAGCAGCCCTAAATAGATCGAATCACAGTAATCCAAACAAGATGTTATTAATGTAACTACTAACTAAGGTATGTACCACCATAGAGATGGCTCCTAAGTGTGTGTGTGTGTGTGTGTGTGTGTGTGTGTGTAGAGAGAGTGAGAGATCACTACCCTAAAAATATAGTGAAAAAGTATTAGAATCTAGAAAAAAATGAGAAAGGACGTGGAAAGGTTAAGTTTGAAAATATTGCAACTTCTAACAACACAGAGCTGTTCTGACTCTTGTTTGTCCTTCCCCCTGCTATCTTAAACCATGATGTATTGGATATAACCATATAATCAATTTAAAAATTTGCTCATTATAATTGAGGACTCAGAATATGCTTATTCTATGAAGAAATTTTTAAAAGGACAAAATGTATTTTATTAAGGTCCCTTATGCACTGTCATATAATCCAGAACATCAAATCAGATAATCCACATTATCTGCTTTGAACTGGATTATCTGAGTCTACACTGTGAGATAATCTAGTTCAAAGCAGATAATCTGGGTTTTATGCAACTCTGTAGAAGGGGCCTAAGATGTAAGGAGATAATTAATGTGTATACTTGTGGTCAGCAGTAGTCTCTAGACTGGCAGGAATGCTAATCTGATGAACTGTGAATATCGACAGCATATGAAATCATCTTTTATGAGATAAGACTTTCAAAACTCCTGGTAACCACAGATGGTCAAATTAACAAACTTGTCATAAAACCTACTAAATTGTATTTGTCACCCTTTATTTCTGCTTTGTTCCTTGAGTAGGTGTACCTTGATTCTGACATGAATGCCATCAGTTTTGTACAACTGGCCCACCACATTTGTGGATTTGACTTTTGTGGATTTGATAATTCATAGAATTGATTAAATGTTCTCTCTAGGAATCTTGAAGTCCTTAAGTGTGGCTTTATGTCCAATTTCCTCTGCAGGTTGACAGTAAAGTTATACTGGAGGACCTAGAGATTCCGACAGACGAATATTTCTAAAAAAAAAATCTAACTCCTCCAGTGTGATTCTATTGTCAGCTTCCAGAAGAAGTTGACCATAAAGTCATGCTAGATGACCTATAAATTCCCAGAGAGGTATTCTCCCAGGTTAATTTTTAAAACTGTGGTTTTTCACATTCACAGGAGTCCTGTGTTCCTAATTCTAGCAAATGTGGAGGGCAGGTTGTAGTTGTTCATACTTCCAGGAATTATATCCTAAAAATAAAACCATATAGAACGTAGAGTGAATGCTGGGTGTCTCATGAAGCAATAATCCATAAGTAAAAATGTTTTGAAGGATTTTCTCAGCATCCCAAGGACGCAACAAAACCCACACTCTTTATTGAATCTTTATATATGTGCCTGATGCAAAGCTGTCATTTTAAGTAATATAGATAGCTGAAGTTGATTCAGAGCTGTTTTCAGGAAATGGTTTTTGGTCTATTGGCAAACATAGCTTGGTCGTATATTCATGACAATTTTATTCATGTGTTGATATACCTGAGTGTATAAGGCCAAAAAATCAAGGTGACCACTTTTTATGATGCATTATAGACCAGTGGTTCATAAATTGATGACCTTGAGTGGGCAGAATGCAATTCTAAGAACTCTCAATTCTTGCTCATGTTGATTCAGATTTCTGGGAGGTGAAATCCAGCAACATCTTGGGGTTGATGTTTGTGAATCACTGTTCTTAGAAAATATACAAATGCTAACAGAAGGAGCAGTAACAACACTATGTAGAATGCTCAAAGGGCCAAATCACATGTTTTGCACAACACCTTATATAACTTTCCTCTGTCTCAATAACTCTCTTTCCTTCCCCTTCTTACCAGGCAAAGAAGTTTCGTTCATTGAAGGGGCTACCAGTTTGTATAGCTGGCTTAGCCCAATATCAGACAGTTTTTCCACTAAGACCTACGTGCCATGAAGTTCTATCTATAAAACGCTATGCCACATAGATTCCCAGTTGCACATACTCATTTTTTTTTTGCAAAGAATCTGTGCACAGTGAGTGGGTGGATGAGAGCAGGAAGGAAGTGTGTTATATCACACAAGCCCCTCAGCCCTATTTCTTCTGCAATCCATTTTGCATGAACCATATGTGAAAGGGAAGGCACACATTTGGAAGAAAATGAACTGTGGGAGGTTGGAATAATGAGCAGAGAATTGGAAGGTGATGGTTAACCATCTTACATCAGACTTTTTTTTTTTTGTTCAAGACCACCCCCATCCTCTCCTCTTCCTCCTCTTTAGAATTCCTTTTTCCACCACAAAGTTGGAGCAATTGGAGGAAGAACATAGCCCTGTGTAAAGGTTTAATTAGCACCATCATTATGCTGAATCAAGATTCCAGATTTATGTGTCTGCTTGCATTCAAAGCAATGTGTATTAAAAAAATTACTCACAATTGTGTTTGGTTTCCATCAGTTCACATCACAACCCTATTAAGTAGCAATCATCATCCTTTCACAGTAACTCCCTCTGAGTTTGTCTTGATATGAACGGTAGAAATGGGAACAAGCAAAGTGAAAACACAACAAAACCATTGATTCAAATAAGTGAAAATGAGGGTATCATTTATATAAAATTGTTAACATAGAAGACCTCTGCCAATTTATCATGACTTCCAGGATCCTCAGTCATCAACTCTCAAGTTTTGCAAACTCAGGGCCCAGAGCTTGATTGATTGAATCAATCCACCTATACTGTGTTTTCCCTCTTTTCCTCTGCCTTCTACTTTACAAAGTGTTATTGTCTTCTCTAATAAGTCATTTCATCTCATGATACATTCACAGTACGACAACCTCAGCTTAGTCATTTTGGCTTTGAAGAAGAATTCAGTCTTGATTTGCTCTAAGATCCGTTCCTCATGTACCTTTGGCAGTCCATAGTAGCTATTGAATTTCTGCCTATTATCTTCCCTGTCCAGCTTTCACAACCATACAAATAAATTGGAAATACAGTGAAGATTCAGTCTTTGATTTTTAATAATAACATGGAGAAAGTTAGTTAAAATTTCTATTCTCTTCATCACAAGTTCCTTGTGAGTTCTTACATGTTATATCTATATTACAAACAAGGGACTAAGCCAATAAGTTGTCTACAGATATAAGCCTTTATAAGTTTTTATAATCTAAACCACTTATGGGGGTTCAGCAAAAATGAAGGCAGTAAGAAAAGAGGAATATTGCACTACAGGTGGAACTGATTCAATAAAGGCTCTAAGTTTACACTTGATGACTTGTGTCCTTGGATGTCTATCATTCATAGGATCACCATTAGCCAGCTAACTTGAGGACACATGAAAACAGCAGATTGGGTTTCAGAGCCAAACCAAGAATATCCAAGGAATTTCCTGGGTATTTACTCAGTCTCTATAATACATGAGTTTTATGTTAAACTACTCAAAGTCACTTAAATTACAATCTTGGCTCAGGTTTTAATAAGATCATATTGACCAAAGCTCACTTTTATGCTTTCTTTACAGCTCCTAGCATGGCAAATGACAACCCTGAAGAACTCCCGGCCACAGAAGCTCCTGAGACTGACCAACATATATATGACCCAGTGTCCTGCCCTGACAGAGTGGAGCAGAACCAGCGACTGGCAGTTGAAGAGCTCATCAACACAGAGATCAGCTATGTACATAATCTTCAACTGTGCATTTCAGATATACATAGACACCTCCAAAATAAGCAGGTGAGAAAAAGAGAACTAAGCCTCAACATATTTATTTGGAAATAAATGTTTAAAATGCAGCAGTACATTTAAAAGCCTCTGCGGATTATCTTAAATTGTATAAACAGAAATGCATTTCAGAGATGAAAAAAGTGAAGCGTTCAATACTTTTAGTGACATTCAAAGTTATGTGTTGGTAGTACAGAGGGAAAACTGACAGATAATTTGACTGAATATAATCCATATGAGAGGATACTGCACATTGTGGGCTGCGATAGTACATAATTTACAAGCAGTTTTTATAATGTTCTGTAATTCTTTCAGCAGGAACAGAGAATGCATAGATATTCAGAGGTTTTCTTGAAGATTACTTTTGGATCTTGTTTCCATAATGTTTCTTCCATAGTTTATAATTTCCAGAATCCTTAGACAATGTGATCAGTGAATTCTGGAAATAGTTCAGAAAAGTAACTTTCCAAATTCTGAATTCCTTTAGTAGGCGCTCAGGGGCTACTGACTCTAATAGCTCTCCAGTTCTTTGCATTAATTTTGTAATAACTTGATCTACTTCTCTGCATTCATAAAATAAGCAGGTATTTGAGATAGTATTGGGAGAAGAGATGGAAGAGACTAATCATTATGCAAGTCACTTTCTTGTATAAAATAAAGGCACATGCTTAGCACGGAATAGGACATTGTGCACAGTCCTGTTGTGTTTTTCAGCTGCCTGAACTCAACCTGGAAGATCTGTTCTCAAATATTGATGATGTTCTACAAGTTTCCAAACATTTCCTACAAGGACTTGAAGCTACAGTGAACCAGGAACATGATCAGCTTTTTCGTATCAGTGAGTGGGAAAATGCCTATGGCTAAGATCATAGATCAGTTAGGCAGAATATCAAACCACAAGAGAGACTTCTGCTGTTTGTGGTGGAGAGGGAAGGGGGGGGGGCAACTTTGTGATGAAGGAGCAGGTGGTCATGGCTCAGAGGGATTAAAACAAAACCAAAGGTGTACTTACACATGGTATCTTTTTCCCCCCTTTCCCTTGGAGCCCGGACCAGCTCCATATACACTGTCTAAATTGTCTCCTTCATATCTTCTCTTATTACTGGCCAACAGCAACAGCTTGATATCTTATGGTATACAAATACAGTGAATAAAATAAATTTTGAATGCGAGTCAGTCTGTATTAGGTAAGGTTACACTCCCGCTGAAAACCCAGGTTTGCAGTTTGTGGGTGCTCCTGGATTCGGCTCTGAACCTGGAGGCCCAGGTATCAGTAGTGACCAGGAGTGCATTTGCACAGTTAAAGCTAGTGCACTAACTGTGTCCGTTCCTAGAGAAATCAGATCTGGCCATTGTGGTACATGCTTTGGTTACATTCCAGGTGGCCTACTGTAATGCGCTCTACATGAGGCTGCCTTTGAAAAGTGCTCGGAAACTTCCATTGGTCCAATGAGCAGCAGCCAGACTGCTAACTGGGGCTGGCTACAGGGAGTGTATAACTCCTCGTTTACGACAGCTCCACTGTCTGCTAACATGTTTCCGAGTGTGTGAGAGATAGGAAAGTTAAAAAAATAGGTAGCTGGGAAGAAGGAAAGTTGGAGCAAATACAGTACTAAATCGACCATAGATGGGGGGAAAAGATAACACAGGAAGAAGACCAGGTGGAAAAGTAGGCTAGGGGTGGGGAATAGAAGAACAGGGAACTGGGTAAGAAAGGACCAGCAAGGAAGGATCTTCTGAAGAAATCTCAATGCACTCAAGATGAAGGGGAGCAACTGTGCCATATAAAAGGGAGAAAATATTGATGGACAGATAGTTGAAGTCATAAAGAGGCTAAGGAAATTAGGACAAGGTAGGCAGTGACATGAAAAAGAGAAAGGATATAAAAGAAGCAATGAGTTATGAGGGTAAAAGTTTTTTGACAAGTGGCAGTAAGCGCGCGCCGGGGGTGGCGGTGGGGGTGGGGGGGGGGGTGACTAAAGCCTAGAAGAGCTATTGTTGCACCGCAGGTCTTCACCTTGCTCAAAGCACTCACTAGGAAACCAGACATGGTAATAAACAGTTTATTGATAAAACACATATAAGAAAGGGCCAAAGGCACCTTAAGCAAATAATAGAGTAAAAATCCAAGTATGCCTATAGAAAGCAAGTCCTATAGGCAAAATGTAAATCCAAAAACACTAGCTAAAACTTGAACACTAATCCAGCAAACAAGGAACAAAACAAGAGCATGAATCCATAGGTAAATCCTTAAAGCAGGAAGCAAAACTTGACTAGGAATCTTGGGCTGTGAGCTTAGAGTATGAACCAGGAACAGCATAGGAGTTTCCCACTCCAGTAGCAACGTTGCTTGATCTGAAATCCTCACAGCTCTCTCATTTAAAGACTGCAAAACATGAATGCATTCTTTTGACCTCGAGAGACCCACTTCTGCCTCTCCTTCCCATTGCTTTGCTTGCACCCGAATTTCTTCCCCTGCATGAGCAGCCTGGTATCTCTGTCTAAGCCAGCTGTTTCTTTGGATGAGCTCATGTTATCCTCCCTTCCCTGCCTGTCAGCTTCCAAAGCAGTTTCATTTCCACACTCAGAAACAACATCTTGCTCCAAGACCTCTTCTGTCTGGGCACCCACAGAACCATCAGGCCTTGAGCCCCCAAACCCCTCATCATCAGCAACTGGCTGAACTACAACAGCTATACTCTATGCAACTTCAAACAGGGCATGGCCGTTTTCCTTTTCTGCGCCTGCCAGTAGGCCATATAGCATGTTTCAGCACACCTGAAGTTACATGGTGTCTTTTCTGGCTGCCATTTTGGCCAGTTTTTAACCACTCCCCCACTTTTTTGGAATGACAGGGGAGAAAACTGTTGCCTTTTGAGAGATTGGGGTTATTTGGATGCAAGATGTTCGAGGGACTTCTGCGAGAACCTGGAAGCCATATTTAGGGGCCTCAAGGGCTAAATGTTGTCTGCTGGATTTCATTTTGTGCACATGCTCTATTGTCTATTGTTCTCTGTCAGGAAAGAGAATGGTCAGGGAAAGTAACAAATCATGCAATGGCAAAATTACTAGGGTAAAGTTTTAGAATAGGGAAAAACAACTTCCACAAATGAGAAAACCGTATTGATTGTACTGATGGCTGTAGCTCCTGCTGCCACATTTTGTGCCTTCTGTCTGTTTTTCTGTGTACACATAGACACACTCCATGACTGCTATCCATTGTATCTACCATGTCACTAGCACATTAAAGCCAAAGTCCTCAATTTGCCTTTGACAGAAGGCACGCGGGGAGGGTGTCTTTTAAAATCAACTGATGGACATTATTGGAAAGTTTTCAGTGGTGTGAATCACTCTCCAAACACACTGTATGTTTCCTAGTTTAAGGAAGGTGACAGGTTTATTTCTTGCCATGACTGTAAAAGTGGAGAGCTTGCAAAAAGGTAGCTCATAGCCATATATTGCCCACCTGGATTTAGCCTGCAACAGGGAAATTGTGGCTTTTACTGTCACTTGTAAAATTGCAAGCCAGCAACTTCGAGAAACTAGCAATGCTCAATAAACAGTGGCTGATAGTTAATCAACTCTGCCAAATTCTAGCCACTAGTTAGTTTTTGCTTTAATTAGCCAAATATTACTGCAGGTCTCAAATCTTTTCAGTAACATGTGAACTTTCCCTCATATATTCCGGATAAATATGGAAGAATTAATTGCAAAGGTTTGAGGACAATTTTGTAATTATTGCTTTGATGGCCTTTGATATTTTTCATGGGCATCTGTCATGGAAATCTGACTGAATCATTGATGTTACTGTCTTATAACTTGGCCACTGTAGGCACCTTATTCCAAGACTTCAAAGAAGAGATGGAGAATGTCTATAAAGTGTATTGTGCCAACTATGACCAAGCTCTACTATTGCTGGAGATTTACAGGAAGGATCCAAGATTGCAAAAGGAGATTATAGATACACTTATTTCCACAGTGTAAGTAGTTTTCTTGGGGATATTAACAATTGAGTGACCCACGTACTGAATGTGCTAATGCCTCTTATAACTGAAAACTGTGTTGGATGCCCTATTCTTATTGACATGATTGACTCAATTCAACATTGTTTGTGAATCAAATAAGAGAGTTAAGAAAATTAGAATGCAAAGTAAATAATAATAATCAGAAAATGGATTTTTTTTATTGAACACTCAAATGCATAATTCACTGTATTGTTTAAGAACATGCCATACTTGGACCTACTGATCTAACAAGTACAGTTATGTTATTGAATGAGCTTTCTGCAATATGTAGAAATCCATTTATCCATCCATCTATCCAGTCTGTATGTATTCTTCTGATAATAATATTATTCATTCTAAGTATTCTGTTTAAAGCTGGTAGGGCTGGCTGGTGACAGTTTTCTTTTCCAAATAACTAAGGAAAACAAACTGAGTAAATCTGCCAGTGTCTGCATACATCATGCCAGTTAATGTCAGCTGATGTCAGCTGATGTTTCCTTTTCAATATGGAGGAGTTTTACCATATTAAGGTTAGAGTGTGTGTTAAATGTGCAAAAACAGGATGTCTGCTTTTTCAGCCTATTCAAATGTATTTTTGGAAGTATATTTTTAAAAAGAAGGAAAGCAGAAGATTGTGAGCCTTGCCTTTGTGCTAATGCTGTTGCAAGCACCTATTATTGAGCACCTGTGTTAGAGAAGGATCAGTCCCAGAATGAGTTTGTTAGCTAAACAAACATGACACTGTGCGATGAGGCAAGGCCTTCAATCAGTGGCTGACAACATCTGGGTCACTCCATCACTTCAGCTGACTGAGACACTTATCTGAGTGACTGACCATAGAGGTGACAGTTTTCTTTTCCAAATAACTAAGGAAAACAGACTGAGTAAATCTGCCAGTGTCTGCATACATCATACCAGTTCATGTCAGCTGATGTTTACTTTTCAATTTGGAGGAGTTTTGCCATATTAAGGTTAGAGTGTGTATTGAATGTGCAAAAACAGGGATTGCTTGACCTTCCTGCTGTAACAGATTATTGGTAGTTCCCAGCATCCACAAAGCACTCTGCACCTGCATACCCATATTTGAAAACATCTAATGCTAAGTGGTCTTTTGGCTCTAGCCCTGTCCTTTCTAGACAACTGCAGATCAAATCCTGTTAGCTTTTGTCCATCATAGTGGTACTGTGTACTGAGGATGATCCTGACAACAGAAGGAAGGAGAGGGATTTTCTAAGTCTGTAAAGGACCACTTGGAGAATCACAGTTACAGATAAGCAACTTTATCTTGTTCGTGGTCTCCATAATTCATGATATAGAAGGAGACCAGGCAGCACCATGACTTATGAAAGGGATCTTCAAATAAGTGAGAGAATTCAGGGTTCCAGGGCTTTCCAGCTCAGGTCTTAATCACCAAGAAGTTAGCCTTCTTGGCCATCATTCTATATTCCTTCACCCAAGTAATCATAATCTAACAAAATTCACTGTTGGAAAATATGATGACAGTTGGCTTAGCCTAGTTAACCAGAAAATTGGATTAGACACATTTATGGAGGATAAAGTCTGTGCCTATTACCCAGGAGACCAAGAAATTCTAGAATCGAAAAAGTCATTTTAAAGCCATTGTATGTTACTGAATCCTGGTTGCTGAGTAGCAACTATAAGAAAAGGTGTCTCTTCCCATGCCTTGTTGATGGGCTTACCAAAGGCATTGTTTGGCTAGGCTAGTGGTGAATAATGATGGATGCACTCTTTCTCCAGTCTTCCAGGGCCATTCTTTTATTCTCCTATGCTGCACTGCAGGAAGTAGATACCTTGGATGTGATGGCATGGATGGCCACATTTTTATTGTTGATGATACAGCAGCAGCAAAACCCTGCAAATGGCTACGTGGCATCTATAACCTAACTTGGCAGTGATGTAATTGCACGGCATTAGGCTTGCAATGCACCAAGGCCTACACAAGTCACCTGTCCTGATTCAGGCTCATTCTATATGAGATCTTTATTACCTAAGGTTCTGTATAGTGTGTAATGAGGATCTGTGAGTAATGAAATTCTCTATTCTGCATTTATAATCCCAGTTTGATGCCACTTTCAGTAAATTGAGATACCTGAAAGCATTCTGCAAAATGAAGCTACTTTGCTTATGAGCCATCTCTGTCCTGGTAGCAAAATATTTTTTCAACTTCCAGCAAACCAGGTACAAATAAAAAGGCACATTTTCTACTCTTCTAAGAGCAGAAACCTGGGGAGTTAGGTGTTTCTAAATGCCAGAAAGTTCTGAAGGTCCTTTTAATTTATATAGATATTTTTCTTGGACAGGCCTCACACTAGTGCTTCAGACCTGAGCTTTTTCCTGGTGATGCCAGTGCAACGGATCACAAAATATCCACTCCTGCTGCAGAAGATTTTGGAAAACACTCCAGAGAATGATAGTGCCTATGGAGCCCTTCAAGCTGCTGCTTCTGCTATGTTAGATGTCAATGTCAATATCAACGAGTACAAAAGACGGAAGGAAGTAGGTGAGACTTGCCAGTGCTTTCTTGTGCCTTCCCTTGCATAGCTGCAAGAGGCCTGTATTGCAAGGCTGGTTTCAGCCACATGGAGGTATTTCTTCCACTGGAACTGTTTGGCCCTCTAGATGTTGGGGTGGCAAGTCTCATAATCTCTAATGATTGCCCATGCTAGCTAAGATTTCTGGGCATTTACGTGTGAAATATGTTGAAGACCAAAGGCTCACAATTCCTACTCTGTGTGGTATGCTTGCTATCTCACTGCAGAACACTGTGGCCTAGATTCTATGAGTTAATCTGCACATAGCTCAGAATCAATAATGGCAAGGAGAAATTGCTGACAATGTAGAAAAAGAAACAAAAAGTTGAAAAAAATGTTCCATTCGTTGTTTTTCTTATTCTTTTTGCTGAGTAGTTTTCTCAGCTGGTGCTTGTGGATTCAGATCTTAACCATGGTCTACTGCAGCATTATCTGCAGATAGTTAATTTCTCATGGACATGAATGGCCCCGGCCCAGTTTACTTGTCCAAATGCGTCTCCCTTTACAAACCACCATGAAGACTAAGATCTTCTGGGGAGACCCTGCTCTTGGTCTCACCACCGTCATAGGTGCATTTGGCAGGGCCTCCTCAGTGACTGCCCCCCAACTATGGAACTTCCTTCCTGGCAATATTAGATCAGCCCCCTCCCTCTGTTTTTTAGAAGGATGGTGAAGGCCTGGCTGTGCGACCAAGCCTTTGGGGCAGGGCAATGAGGCAATAATAGAATGGTGTCCTGAGGTGGTTTTATACAACTGATTTTAAAGTGGATATAAGGGATTTTAATGTTTGTATATATGTGTGTGTATATATGGTTTTATGTCCTGACATTGAATGTCTGCCGTATATACGTTGTGCTCCACCCTAAGTCCCCTGCAGGTTGAGAAGGGCAGAATATAAATTTTTCAAATAAATAAATAAATAAATAAATAAAGCCTTTCTTGTAAGAAGATGCCTTTCAGTGAATATGTTTGTTTTTTGGAATTCAACTGCTAGCAAATCAATAGCCTGAGAATGGGATAAAAGATCACTTGCCAGAGGAGGAAAGGAAAGTGAATTTTTTAAGAGAAATAAGTAGAAAACCTTGCTGTCAGGACAGAGATTAAGTTTAATCCTGGTATTGGTCTTTTCAAGTGAACATTTTTGTTGCATTGATTATTATGATGATGATAATTATGCTTGTAAAGATGTGTTTATTATAAAGTGTTATTTATAATGTGTTTAGACTGTATTTATAATGTTTATTATAAAGTGTTATTTATAATGTGTTTAAAACTGTATTTGTGGTTTACATTTGTTGCCATGGCCTAGCTGTGAGGGATAGGTTGCCATGGTGACAAGACAAGGCAGAAGAGGAGGTGGGCGGAGCTAAAGGAGTAAAAGGTTTGAAAGTGGCAGTTAAGCTCCAGTCCGGTGGAAGAGACCCGGGGAAGAGGATAGCCAGTTAGGGCTCTGTTGTGAAGCTGTGAGAATTCAGTAGTTCCTAGAATTCGTGAATATTTCTTCAGCAAGAGAGCTGAAGGTGTTACCTTGTTAGATTGCTTAGGTTAAAAGAATCTAACAGAGGGGGTTTTCAGGATTGCCAGTAAGGAAAGACTGGTGATCAGTGGTTTGTTCCGAGTATAGGGCAAACAGTGTGGACATTCACAATAGGGAACTCTGAAGTAGTATAAGCACTTCACTAAAGAAGAAGTTTGTAGAATTGTATCATCAGAAGCATGTATCTCAAACCAGCCATTTTGTAACATCAAGCCTTGTGCCAAGTTCAAATTCTCAAAACTGCAACAATTACGTTCTGTTAACAATAAATCTTGTTCTCTTTATATTTCAAACCTGCCTCCTCGATTGCTGTCATGCTTGGTGCATTCCACACTACCAAAGTCACCTCACAACACAACTAAAGATAAACAGAGACCTAAACCAGCGTCTCTAAACATATTGGTGGCAGCTTAATTGATATCTAAAAGAAGGTTCCTCACAGAATATTAGTGGCATTCTAGTGAGATTAGCGCTGCTTCTTTACATTTCTGTTGACAAGCGGTGGGATTAGTGCTTCTTTACATAATTTGGTGGCAGACGACGGGATTCGTGTAACAACTAATCGAGTGCCTTAAGTTTAATTTTAAAATAAGTTGTGAGGTAAAAGTTGTTGAAAACATGGCTACCAGGCGGCAGAGAAAGCTGGCTGAAGAAAGAGAGGGAGACCAAGGAGAAAGTTCGGGCTCTGAGATAGAGACAGAGCCAGTGCCTATGTCAGAAATGGCTTATAAATACAAACTGGAGATGGAGGAAAAACGATTAGAGATGAAACGATTGGAGGTGGAGAGAGAGGCGAAACAAAGAGAATTTGAAGAAAAACAAAGGGAAAGAGAGTTTGAAGAAAGACAAAGAGAGAGAGAATTAGAACGGGAGTTAGAATTGAAGAGAATGGAGTTTGAGCTAGAAAAACAAAGGTTGGCTTTGGCACAAACATCCAGTGTTGTCCAGGAAGGGAGATCTGGAGTGGATACCCCAGATTTGACAAAGAAATTCCCAAAATTTACCAAAGGAGATGACCCAGAGAAATTCCTTATATCTTTTGAGAGATGTTGTCAAGATTTTGGGTTAGCTAAAGACAAATGGATGATATACCTAAGGCCTCAGATAAATGAGAAGCTTTTACAGATTTATGGACAGATGCCGGAGGAGTCTTGTAGAGACTATGATCTGTTTAAGAAACAGGTTCAACAGGAATATAGATTGACTCCTGAATATTATAGATTTAAGTTCAGGACGTTGAAGAAAGATAAAACACAAAGTTTTGCTCAGGTGGCCTCTAGATTGTCTCAACTGTTCGATAGTTGGATAAAGACGTCTGAGGTAGAAGATTATCAACAGCTGAGGGAACTGTTGAAATTGGAACAATTTTTCCAATTAGTTCCTTATGAAATTCGTTGGGTGATTCAAGATCGCAAGCCATCCACGATTGTAGAGGCAGCGGGTATGGCAGATCAAATAACAACCTTGAAAGAAGGATTTAAAAGGGAAGATCTGCCAGGGGACAAAAGAACAAACAGGCAGCCATTTTATTCACAACAAAAGCGCCCACAGCAAGAAAAGGGTGCTGACTTAGAAGACACCACCTATAGGAGGCAGAGTGTAATAAGACCAACTGCTCCTGAGGTAAAACGTCGGTGCTATCAATGTGGAAAATTGGATCATATAAAATATCAATGTCCTCTGTTAAGGAATGAGAAAACAACCCTCTTTGTGAATAAAATGAAAGAAACACCAAAGGCAGAACCGGTTACTGTTGCAAAGGAGAGTTCAAGCTCAGAGCCTGGAGAGAAACAATGTTTGTTCATCCTGTCAGGCAGCCCATCTAAGGACTATTTAGAAACCATTTCTATTGATAACAAAGACAGGAAAGGACTCCGAGATACAGGTTCCGAGGTGTGCATAGTGCATCCCGAAATAATACCTCAGAGATTTCAGCAGCCAACCTCTGAAGTAAGATTAAAAGGCTTAGGTCCTGCGATTCCGACAGCGGTCGTGACTTTGCCAATACAATATGAAGGATGGAAGGGTGTGTGGGATTTTGCAGTCAGTCCTGACATACCATACCAATGTTTAATTGGAAATGATTTGGCTGAGGAGATTAAATACTGTAAGATGGCGTGTGGGGAGAAAAAATGTATCAACAAAAGCCCTGAACAGAAAGCCCTGTGTTTTGCCATCCGACAAGATGGGGATGAGAGCCCAGAAGCCAGTGCTACAGTTGCTAAGGTTGTTAAGAAGACAGGAGGAGTTGAGGAAATTCAACAGGAACAAAGAGCAGAAGAACATCCCTATAGATTTATTGCTGGAGATGGTGTTCCAAATATAAAGTCAGAAGTGTACAGCCAGGAGAGACCATGCAAACGAGGAACAAGCCCTGCAGCAGAGCCGATTCCAGTGGCTGATTATTTGAGAACCAGTGAAGAGAGTATAGAAACAATAGGCCTGGAAAGACAAGTGATAAACTCTGAGGAGAAAGAGGAATCCTTGACCTTAAAAGATGTATTTCCTTCAGCGCCACGTAAAGAAATTACCTCAGCTGAACTTTTTGACAAAGACAATAAAATAAAATCTAAAGGGAAAGCTGAAGAAAAACAAACTCTAGATGTGACAGTAGAAGCTGATGCGAGTTCAGAATATCCAGGGGTCTTCTGTGAAACAAAGATCCATACATCTGAAGAGAAAGTGAACAGAAAGAGAAGATTTGGCCATGTGTCGGAAGAGAGATCTCCTTTATCCTTGAACGGAGAGGAAGGAGAGAGTGGAGGCCGAGCTGATGGACTGTCAGGAGAGCTGATGTACGCAGACTATATTGGTGGTGATAAAAAGAAAAAGCTGCAATTTCTAGCTTTAGAAGTTTGTCCAGATAGCAGTGATGAGCTTGCCATGAAGAAGGACAATATTCGTGTTCGTTCTTCTAATGACAGTGAATTCTCTTCAGTGCCAAGAAAAGATGCTAGAGGAATTCCAGATTATTCACTACAACCTGATGCTTCATGGAAGCAAGCCATTGTTCAAGCCCTGAAAATCGATGGAAACAGAACTGTTCCTGATAATTGGAAGGTCAGATTAAAAGAAGATACCCCAGCAACAAAAAAGAGAGGAGAAAAGACTTGCAGACATCGTGTGAGGAAGAAAACCATATCTCCAGGTAATCGAAAAGACATCAAGAGACAAAAGAAGAAACCTAAAAAGAAGAAACGAAGAAGTGGAAAAAAGAAGCTAAAAGATCATCATAAAGAGACATTGCTGTAGACAGTTGGTCCAGTACAACTGAGGTTGTGTTTGAACCATGGGACATTGGACACTAAGACATCTATGTCAATGATCAAATGTGGGAGTTTAACTATTGTGTGGGCTATTAACAAATTGGAACCATATATATAGAGAAAAGTTATGGTATGGTATATAGATAAATGTCTTATAAATTGACCAGACTAGGTAGAAGGTCAATTATATATGTTAATGAGATAGAAACACATTTGGACAAGGATATTTGATGTTGATATGGAGAATTGGATAGAGAATGATCACAGATAGATCCAAATTATATAAAGGTAATGTATGTGTAATATAGTATAAAATAGTATAGTGTAATATTTAAACCAAATGGGTATACTGTTTTATTATAGACTTATAAAATATAGGATGTTATTACAGTGGTGAACTGTATATGTTTCATACCATAGATATAAGATATAATCCCATTATAATAAAGTGTGGTAGGTATATATGTTTTACAATAGGCAATAGATATTTACGAATATATGTATAAATATAAAAATGTGAGACTTGGATACCACATCCATAGATGATACTAGAATTTCGTAGGTTAAAGGTTTGTATATAGGTATAATTGAAATGTACTTAACTATGATGTGTTTCCCTTTCAGAATTGATGTATATATATTTATTGTTAAATAATATGTGGAATTATTTTTGCCATTCTAGGATTAAGAAATGTGCAAAAATATATTTCTGGGGAGGAAGGTGTAAAGATGTGTTTATTATAAAGTGTTATTTATAATGTGTTTAGACTGTATTTATAATGTTTATTATAAAGTGTTATTTATAATGTGTTTAAAACTGTATTTGTGGTTTACATTTGTTGCCATGGCCTAGCTGTGAGGGATAGGTTGCCATGGTGACAAGACAAGGCAGAAGAGGAGGTGGGCGGAGCTAAAGGAGTAAAAGGTTTGAAAGTGGCAGTTAAGCTCCAGTCCGGTGGAAGAGACCCGGGGAAGAGGATAGCCAGTTAGGGCTCTGTTGTGAAGCTGTGAGAATTCAGTAGTTCCTAGAATTCGTGAATATTTCTTCAGCAAGAGAGCTGAAGGTGTTACCTTGTTAGATTGCTTAGGTTAAAAGAATCTAACAGAGGGGGTTTTCAGGATTGCCAGTAAGGAAAGACTGGTGATCAGTGGTTTGTTCCGAGTATAGGGCAAACAGTGTGGACATTCACAATAGGGAACTCTGAAGTAGTATAAGCACTTCACTAAAGAAGAAGTTTGTAGAATTGTATCATCAGAAGCATGTATCTCAAACCAGCCATTTTGTAACATCAAGCCTTGTGCCAAGTTCAAATTCTCAAAACTGCAACAATTACGTTCTGTTAACAATAAATCTTGTTCTCTTTATATTTCAAACCTGCCTCCTCGATTGCTGTCATGCTTGGTGCATTCCACACTACCAAAGTCACCTCACAACACAACTAAAGATAAACAGAGACCTAAACCAGCGTCTCTAAACATATTGGTGGCAGCTTAATTGATATCTAAAAGAAGGTTCCTCACAGAATATTAGTGGCATTCTAGTGAGATTAGCGCTGCTTCTTTACATTTCTGTTGACAAGCGGTGGGATTAGTGCTTCTTTACATGCTTATACCCTCTTTTTTCTCTCTGAAAGGAGACTCAAATCAGCTTTATAAAGTTTATATCCTATGTTTTCTCTAATTAATCCAAAACATTGTACATGGCTCTTCTCCTCTTTGCTCCATCCTCACAATAACCCTGTCAGAAACCTGGACCACCTAACTTTTCAGCCAGTACACTAGATGAACTCTTAGTGTAATATCTATGAATCTTTAGCTAAAGATTCAGAAGTTGTGCAACAGCCTGCTAAGTATATATTTTCTGCCTCTTAGATTTTTTTTTGGGTCAAGAGCTACTTGAGAAACTTCAAGTCGCTTCTGGTGTGAGAGAATTGGCCACCTGCAAGGATGTTGCCCAAGGGATGCTCAGATGTTTTGATGTTTTACCATCCTTGTGGGAGGCTTATCTCATGTCCCCACATGGGGGAGCTGGAGCTGAGAGAGGGAGCTCATCTGCGCTCTCCCCGGATTTGAACTTCCAACCTGTTGGTCTTCAGTCCTGTCAGCACAGGGGTTTAACCCATTGCACCAGGTGGTGCCAAACAAGCTTTCCCTCCAGACTATTTGGGGACTGGTTTTTGCTATTTATTTGTAAAGTCCATAGTAGAAGCTAAAAATGGAAATGGAGATATTTTGGGATGATACAAATCAGACATTGGAACATGGAACATGTTTTAATATTTATATTGGAAAGTGCTTATGGTACTTTTAGAGGTTGTATATTTTATGTCATGGCCTTTTGGCTAGTACAATAAACCATTCATTCTATTTATTTGTTTATTTTTATTCATTTGTATCCTGCCTTTCTCTCAACATGGGATTCAATGTAGTTTATTACTAAATTAAAACAAGAGAGAGCTGAAAACATATTTTAGAGGCAGCTGGTGTTCCAGAATAATTCAAAAGATAAAGTTTCTCCAGGAAGGCCTCAGAAATAAGGTCCTCTTTCATTTTTTTAATCTGGGACAAAGCTTTGTATGGTGCAATGCTTGTGTTGTCAGATGCATAGGACTTTCTTTCCAGCCTTGTATAATGTGTGCTTTTCCTGTTTCACTCCATCTTATCCATGTGACTGGAATCAGCAAATAAATATAACAAGCCTGGTTACCTGACTCTGCGGGACCGTCTGGCCCGCTTGAACCCACATTCCATTGCCAAGAAGACCACACGACTGAGCCGCCTCTTCATGCATGAGGCAGGAATTGTGTCTAAGGTGGGTACTGCACATTGCATTCTCATCTTGTCTCCTGTTTTAGGTTATGTTCCCCTTTCATGTGGGAGGCCTGGCAGTGTTCTAGAAGTGTGTGTTGTGTGTATGTGTGTGAAGGGGAAGTAGAAACAAATGGGAACTGTCTTCTCTTGGGAAAGAGTTCTTCAGGTGCCCACCTTCCATCACCCATAGCTTTTATGCCATCAAACTGAACTCACTGCTGGCTCTTGGCCGCTTCGTATATAGTAATAAGGAATTGGATTTTAGCCTCTCTGAGCTCATGGGTTCAATTTCAGGATTGTGACACCAGTCAGAAGCGATCACATAACAGCACTTGCTTGTGACCTGGCTGTGGGTGTTCCTTGTGTAATGAGTATGACAACATGACTCATTTATCTCAGCAAAGCTTTTGCCTGTCTTCATCATACCCCTGTTGCAAAACACCAGGCAAACACTGTGGCAGTTTTGGGGAGGTTGGAATGTTATGACTATGCTTCAGACTACCTTTATCAAGAATGGATCACAAGCTGAAGAAGCTTGAGGCTACTGAACTGAATTAATCATATTTTATTTCTATTATTCCAAAAATATAACATTAAAAGTTGCCATATTTGAAGTTGCAGCCCAAAAAATCCGAGCTAAATTAGTATAGTCCATAGCAGAGGCTAGAAATGGAAATAAAGATCATTTGGGATGATACAAATCAGATATGTCATTGTTATCATGTCACTGCTACTATAATTTTAAAGAAACAGTGTATGGAATAAGTTTTAATATTTATATTGGGAAGTATTCATTGTACTTTTAAAGATTGTATATTATTTAATGTCATGGTACTATAAACCATTCATTCAGTCATACTTCCATTAGCAGGGCAATACAGACAGGCCTAAATGACTTCTGAAATGCAGGAATGGATTGTAAGATTGGGGATGGGAAACTGAAACAAATCCAGTGGGAATAGCCTTGCTGCCAAACTTGTTGAATTTGTTTCATTATCAATTCCATATCTTAGCTGTTCAGTTGGAAAAGCTAGTTTTAAGAGGTGTTAATATAATGCTGTGTCGAAGTCATCATACTATCAACACTCAATTACTGATGGAGTCAAGATATATCCATTCTTTTTAAAAGTAACTTTCCAAGCTCTGTCTAAAGAGCACAGCTGTGAAATTTATACCAGCTAGGCATCATAACTGCTCAGAAGTATACTATAGAGGAAGCAACTGCCTATAATTTCTGTCTATAATTTATAGTTATTGAAGATTGCCAGTTTCAATGTGATGCTCTTCAGATATTTTGATTATCTATTATTATCTATTACCGTTAGCCACGCTAGCTAAGAGTTTTAGTCCACAATGTCAGTAGAATATCCCAATCCAGGGTGTGCATATGGCATCAAAAATTGAATTTCCTGGAAGTCTTCTAAGATGACAGGCATCTGTCTTGTGTTCATCATAATCATTACTGATAATCTGCAACATACAGTACTTTTAAAGCCATGGTTCATGTGTACCTACTGGAGATAGGTAAATCTATCAAGATTTGTTTTACTAAGATTCTTATTTTCCTATTAGTAAACTTATTCCATCTTGGTTTTGCATCAAGGAGATTTTTACACACACACACACACATATACATACAGTTGCCACACTATGCAAATATTTTGTATTTATCTGTATGAATAAATTTTAAAATGTAGGTATTTCTTGAATAAAACACGTTTGGCATCATTTTTTGCATGTAATATATTTTGTGTGGTGCCTCACAAATGTGAAGAAAGTAGGGCATTTTAGCACCTAATAACTTTCCAGTTGACGTTCAGGAAGGGGAAGGATATGATCAACTTGTGATAAAAGGCAAACCAAATGAATGTGCACCATCCCTCATATGGAAGTCACTATCTCTTGCTACCATGCAAGCCCTTTCAGTGTGTCATCTTTTCCCTGTCATCTAAGAGTTCAAGAATAATCCTTTACTACCCTAGGACAAAATGATAGTGAAAACTATAATTCAACTTTCTTTCCGTTCTTCAGACAGAGGACAAGGAGTTTGATGAACTGGAAGAAAAATTCCAGCAGTTGGCATCAGCTGTTGCTGATCTGAAGGAGAATGTAGAAACCTTCTTAAGCAATACAGAGGTAATCTTCCTTTCTCTCACATGGAAAATATGTCATAAAAAGGCAGGGTGAAAATCTTTATTTAAAGGGGTGTGTGTGTGGGGGGGGGGGGAGGGGGAGCGGTTGCAATGTTTTTTATGACAATCTGTCGTCTCTAACAATGTTTCAAGAATGGAACTTGGATAATCATCACTGAAGCCATATGTGTGAGGAAGAGACACCATGATGTGGTGGGTTGACTGGAAAGATATGTGTCAGCAGATAATTGGCTGAGCACGCCGGGAGCCAGAGTTCTGATTGGCTACTCTCTCTAGCTTGCTGCTGAGACAAACGGCTTTAACTGCCACTTTCACTTTGGAGAGGGAAGAGAGTGCTGACTGAAAACAGTCAGGAAGGAAATGGCTGCCAACTCTCTGAAGCCTGATTATTTTTAAGGCATGAAGCATATTTTTAAGACTATTTAAAAAAGACTGTTTAATCCCTCTGTTCTTTGCGTGAATTCACAGAGATTGCTGTTTGATCTTTTGAACTGAAGTAAAGATACTGTTACTTGTTACACAAGCTCAAGTGACATTTTATTCTACTGCAGGGTATATCTTGATTCAGAAAATGTGGTAAAGCTTCTGTTTATTTATATTTATGACCCCCCAAAAGATTATGGGACCAGTGTTACCACCAGTCTTTTTCAGTTTTCACTCTCCAAGATGAAACCATTTGTCTCAGCAACAAAGTTTTGAATGTAGAAATGGAAAGTAGATGCACTGGCTCATTAGGTGTGATTCCCCTTAGACAGCTTGGCCAAAAGTCAGGAATTCTGGAAGCTGAAGTCCAAAACTTCTGGAAGATGAAAGTTTGCAAAACACTGCTTTTCATTTTACTAAACCACAAAACAATCGAAGGCACCTCTTGAAAAAAATGTATGGCACATTTTTGTGTAATGTTGTTCCTTTTTTCCTATCTTAGCTGTAGTTTCATTCATTTCACACAGACCTTATGGATGAAGTGGCCCATTTGTGACTCTCCCGATCACAAATGGGCTGGCATTTATCCCACCTTACTTATCAAGGCAACTCTGATTAGGGTTGATGGGATCCACCATCAAACAACATCTAGAATTCCCAGAATGGCAGTTAAGCTTGTAACCTACATCTTGAAAGACCCTTTTAATTATTACTAATGGATACTCATGATTCAGAGCAATAGCTTAGAGACACACATGTGAGAAGCACAAATAACTAGAGTGCTCCTCTACTGTTACCTCTTCTTTTTCTCCAAGGCTCTAGTGAACACAGATATCCTCCATCTATAAAGTTTTTTAAAAACTAGAAAGGGCCAAACTGCATCGCACCACTTCCACTACACCTTCACATTGTTTGTTGTTATTGGAAAACTTGAAGAGTTGTTATAGTCTTCTTTATGGACAAAGTCACTGAAATGTAGCCAAAAGGCAAAGGAGCTGAAAGGAGTGGGAAAGAGTGTCCTCTAAGATGTTAACAATGCTCTGAATGTGCTAGAATCTCCTACACTTGAAATTTGGCAAGCTGAACAAGTTTTAGCAGACTGCTACCTTAGGGAAATCATGTCGAGATGTGTATAAACTCCTGGGATAATATGACACATGAGCAGAAGTAATGTTGCCTAGAAATGCATTGTTAGATGCATTGGGAACAGCATTCTAATCTCTAGTGTCTGTTCATTTTTGTCCTCTTTTATATGTCCACAATCATCAAGATGAACTCCCATGGGCCACCAACAGAGGCAGCAGGAATATTCTCCCAGCAGTAACAGAAGCAACCCCTGAGAGAGCTTACCATGATAAAGAAGGAAGGAAGATAGATCCAATAGTCCTTTTTTCTTGTTAGTCTAGAATAAAAAACTAAAGCTGTACTGAATTGGGAAATGCCATTTTTTAGCCAATTTGCCATTTTTCTAGCTATATTTTGAGGATGAAGCATATATATAACCAGGGTAAAAGACAATGTGAGAAGCCACCATTGTGGTTTTCTTAGAAAATCATTTTCTTACTTGCCTTTTTAAAAATGTGGAGATATTCAAAATGGCTGCCATTATAAAAATATGATAGCTTCCCCCTTTGCTGTTCTACACTATGTCACTAGGCCCAGTCTGTTCTGTTCTTTTACTTTATTTACACTCTTGGATTCAAGAGGATTTACAAAATAAATTGATTGTAAGATGCCATCGATTCTAATTTGCAGCCTGATTTTGGAGCCCTGATTTTTTGGAGGGAAAATGCAGCCCGATTTTGGAACTCTGATTTTTGGGGGAAAGGACTTTCTTGCTGAATTTCTAAGGATGAATTTTAAGAATCAAATAACACACTGAAATATATTTAACTAATATTTTAATAACAATAGAATTATATATAGTAAATACAACAAAAAGAAACACAGTAAATGTAGAAAATGAACCACATGTGGTCTTTAATTCAGTTCTTTCAAAGGAACAGGTAGGATTTTTAAGTCACTTCTGTCAATAGAAGAGTCCGGATCTGTCAATCACTTATTTCAATGCAACAGACAGGATCTTTAAATCATTTCTTTCAATGGGGAGAGTGGGTTTTCTGCCTTAACTGAAACTATCATAACAGGAAAAGTGCACAATTCTAGAATGCCACCAATTGTAATACTGGAGTATTCCCTAACTTCTGGTTAAGCGGCATAAAACCAGGTTAACTGGTTTCACCCACTATTGTATAGTCATTGTAGGTTGCAATTTGTGCAGCAAGAAGGGATTTGTGCAGTAAGAAGAGGGGCTAGGCAGGCATACTCTGATCTTACCCAAGATGGGTTTATCATGGGAAAACTCATTTTAGGAGACACGTGTGGTGATGCTCTAAAACTTATTTCCATGCAAGTGTGCTGATTACCTATTCAAATAATTCAGTAGAAGAAAGTCTTGTGAGAACAGGTAGGCACAAACAGAAGATAGAATTTCACAGGACAATATCTCCTGCATCATTATTTCTCTCAAATCCTCATATACACTCTCTACACATACAAAGGGGGACACACATGCACACACGCACACAATCTGCAGCCCTATCCCAGAAAGGACATCAAACCAGTATCTAAAAAAGCATTGACAATACAACATCAATGTAATAATAATCTGTTTCACTGATTCTCTAAGCAGATTTTTGTGTGTGAAGAAAAACAATTGCAAAATCAGAAATGAAAAGATACTTTGGCTCTTTTTAGCCTGGCAGTAGGAGAAAGTGTTGATGTACAATCATAGCCCACTGATTCCCAAATTCTCTAGATTTGTGCCTAGCAATAGGGTGCAGAAGGTTTTCTATTGTTACATAATCAGAGCTGACAGCAATAAGTGAATAAGACCATTTAGTAGAAGGGCAAAAAGAGTAACTTCTGAACTGAAGATTAAGCTACCTATGTGCACTCTATACTGATGGAAATATTATGCATTATCCATGTAGAAATCCCTGCCATAATTCCTGGCTTCCTTTTCAATATACTGTTAGTTGTTAGTTGTTCAATTCTCTGAGCTGCCCTATGTTTTAGAGAAGCAGACCAGCAAGTGGTGAATTAATTAAAATGTTATTTCTCAGTTTCTTTTCCTTCCTTCCTTCCTTCCTTTTCCTCCCACTGTTTTCCTCTTCCTTTGCTGATTTAATTGGTATGATTTAACTAGGGACCTACTTAATGGCTTTAATATGCAACTTGGCTTATATCAATAATGAATAATGGTGGCATATTTGTGAGCCTGGTGCAGCATTTATAAGTAACATGGTGCACATTCTAATTGGACCTTATCAAATCATTGCCCAGCTTTACGTTTTGTATTTTGTTTCTACTTGGATCTCCTGAGTACCTATGAGACTTTGATCTCAATCTTGCCACTGGCTATGTCCCAAACAGAGTCAGTTTATGTCTTCTGATCCATTTCTTTATCCCTTAGGCATTCCTTAGTTCTAAACCACATGAAAATCAACTGGAAATAGGAGCAGAAACTACCCAGCTATATCGCCAAATTGCAGGGAAACTCCATAGCACTGTCTTTCCTGACCTTGTAAGTATTGTTTTTTTCTTGATTTTCTCCCCTAGTAGGGGAGAAATTGTGCTGTAGTAGTTTGAGGTTGGACTAGGACTCTGTAGGCCAGGGTTTGATTCCTCACTCAACCATGGAAACCCAATGAGTGACCTTCAGTAGGTCACATATTCTCAGCCCCAGAAAATCCGATAATAGTGTTATTCCTACTGCTTAATCCATGGCGGCTGATAACTTGTTATGGGGAATCATAATAAGTTTCTGGTCCTTTTTGAACAGAAGCTCCCAAACTGTAGCATCTCCATAATTTTTTCACTATGCAGGCAGAGAGGAGACTTCAGCTTCCAAGAATTCTAACTCGAAAAGGTACAGAAAACCAGATTTTTAGAAACCCCTTCCCCTTTCTTTTCTGATAGTGGAAGCGTCTGGAACGCCTCGTGTATCGCCCACTGTGCAACTTGACAGAGGTCCTGAAAGGGCCTCAGAAGCTGATCAAGAAGCGCTTGGACAAGTTGCTGGACTACGACGAGTTGGAGGAAAAGCGGAATGAGACAGGCAGTGTGACATACGAAGAGGAAGCTGCTATGAATACCTATCTGGCCATTAACTCCTTGCTTGTGTCTGAGCTCCCTGTGCTCAATCATGTGGCCCTGCAGTGGCTGAGGCATATTTTGGTTTCTTTTGTGGCCATCCAGCGAGACCTGGCCAAGCAAGTTCTCCAGGAGACAGAAGGAGCTGTTGCCCAGGTAAAGAACCAGAATGGAAGAGGAGGAGGATTGTGTAGGTTTCTGCCATTGTTCTTGGAGCCCCACAGTTACCCATATTACTATTCAGGGTTTGCAAGGCAAAAGTAGGGTGAAAAGCTATCATAAATATTGATAGCAATTTTAGGTTATACCTCTTGGTCATATCTCAGCACATTCAAGAACTACACTCCGGTTTTGAAATTATTTTGTTATTTGCAAAAAGGTTGGGAAAACAGCAAGTACTGCCCTCACTAATTTCCTCATCCCCAGAAGAAAAAAATCACTAGAGTGAGGATGTTTCTTGAGTAGTGTAGAACCTAGTGTAGTGTAGTGTAGAGTAGAACCTACACGTTCCTCCTTTTAGCTGGTTAATTCTGGAACATCATGAAGACTTGGTATGTTTCTCAGCAAAGAATGCATTGAAATACTGTCTCCCCATCTCCCTCTGCAACCCAGATCCCAATAATTATGGAATTCCTTGCCTCCCTATTTGAGAGCCATGCGTGACTTAGGGCATTTTATCCTAGCACTTAAGACCTGGCTTTTTACTAGAGCATTTGACCCATGTTAATTTAAATATTTGTATGTATGTGTTTTATCCTGTATAATTTCTGCAATGTAAATCGCCTGGAGTATCTTGGATGGAGGGCGATTAATAAGTAATTAATGATGATAATGATGATGATGATGATGAATATTAGCTAGATTCTCTGTCTCCTCTTCCTGGTGAGGGGTGCCTTGCAATGGTATAGTAAAGAACTAAAACTGTTCTTCTAGTTTATTTATTTACTGCATTTATCTCCCGCCTTTCTCATCCCGAAGGAGATTCAGGGTCGCTCACAACAAAGGCACTGTGAGGTCTGTGATACTGTCTGTGAGGTCCTATAGGCCTTTTCTTTGTATAGTCATGTCTATTCTGGGGGCCCTGGTAGCACCGCAGGGTAAACCACTGAGCTGCTGAACTTGCTGACCAAAAGGTTGGTGGTTCGAATCTGGGGAGTGGTGTAAGCTCCTACTATTAGGCCCAGCTTCTGCCAACCTAGCACTTCGAAAACATTCAAAAGTGAGTAGATCAATAGGTACTGCTTCTGCTGGAAGGTAATGGTGCTTCATGTAGTCATGCTGGCCACATGACCTTGGAGGTTTCTATGGGAAATGCCGGCTCTTCGGCTTAGAAATGGAGATGAGCACCACCTCCCAGAGTCAGACACGACTAGATTTAATGTCAAGGGAAACTTTTACCTTTACTATCTGTTCTATCCATCCAAACAGAGTCATATTTCAATACATTTACATTTTTGCCCAAAACCAACTGGGATACCACTGTTCAAAGCTTCACCCAAAACTATCCCAAGATCCCTTCCTTACCCTCAATTGTTTTCAGATCTTTGCAACACAATTTTAAATTGTTAATTCCTTAACAGGCCAGAATCTGTAATTTCTCCCTGTTTCCACTTAGTGATGGCAAGCATTCTACGTCCTCTCCTCACAAAGCTACAGGTGCATGCATATTGTTTGTTTCTTTGTTTATTCGTGAAACGTCTTGTTTGTCTTTCCATTGTGTACTTAAGATGATCAAAGAGCAATAAAATTAACTCCAACCGATGTTCTGGCCATAACTGTGAAATTCATAAAGCCGCTAAAGCTGCTTGAACAGTGTGTATTATTTAAAACTCCAGAGATGTGAAATTCTCTCCCCCTTCCAAAAAACAAAACAAAACCAAAAACACAACCACCCATGGAAAATACAGGCATCATCAGATTTCTCAGAAGTTATTTTTTTAGCATAGGGCCCATTAGTCAGAAAACTCTGCTCTGTGCATTAAAAACCTCTTATCGCTTTAATAAATAAACACATCAGAACTGAGGAAAGTCACTTATTTTGGACTTACTCCTAGAATCCCTCAGCCAGCATAACCCTGGGCTAGGAATGGGAAAAGTGATGCCAGTAAGCTTTATGTGGTCCCAAATGCAAACTTCATATTTAGCACCCACATCCCCTAAGGAGTATGTTTTAGATCAGGGAGGATGTTTTTATTTCAAAACTGGAAGTGACCTAATGTGTGTGGGGTGCATTTTGATTTAAATAACAATGTTAATTTTTAGTGGAGTGTTGTTGAGAAGTTGGTATCCAAGATCCACTGAAAAGCAGGTACAGCACCCAAACCTTGAGAGGTTGCCCACCCTTCCCCATGACCATTGGCATGAGAATTTAGGAGGATTTGTGGCAGAAATAGCAAGTCCAAGCTCCAACTAGTTCTTATAGTGGCCAGCCTGATGGTTTCTGAAATCCTACCAGCTTGTCAAGAAGGCCATAGTCACTCTTCCTTTATCCCTATTATTTATTTACAGTATTTATGTACCGCTATTCTCACCTCGGGGGGGGGGGGGGGGGACTCAAAGCGGTTTACAAAAAATAATAGCAAAAGTCAATGCCTTACATAAACCAAATCATAAATCTAACAGCATATGACTAAGCATAAAATACAGTGTCTAGAGATACATTGCCACCTTTGATCATGGTGGACTTATAGTTTTCTCCACAATTAGCTTTTGATAAATCTAAGCACAAGAAATTCCACCAATCCTTTTTTTAAAGTCAGATTAGACCAGGCTTGGGTTTTGCTCAGTTTTTAACTTTTCAATCCTCCATTAAACTTTGTGCCATTTTGACAGCATTTTGCAAATTTTAAAAATATGCTCCTCTGAATATGCTTCTTTTTCTATGTAATTCTGCATAAAATTGCTGCCAGCACATTTCCCGAATGTGGTATATTTTTTGTCATGCGCACCTATTAATTCAATTAATTATCTAAAACATGTTACAATAGTGATATGCTGTTTTATTATTAGAAGCATGCTCATTTCAAAGTAGAACTGCTGTTTGGTTCACATTTTGCTTCATAATTAGATAGATTCGTATTAAAATGCAAGGTTAATGCTTTTTCTGTATCATCTACTGTACAGTATTTTTAATTCAGTAGACTTGGCCATGATTTTTATAAATGATGAAATACTTCCTTTGTAGAGTGAAGGGTTATATTTTAGCATTCATCTGGGAGTGCAGAGAAAAATCTCTGCTCACCTGCACCATAGATCATTTTAATAAACCTTCTTGGGCTGGCATAGAATGCAGGACTTCCCCAGCCAGCCCAAGGGCAACTTGAGTTTACTTTCTTCCCATATTTCTTTTCTTTTTCACAAAAGCAGTATAATTAATCTCTGTCCTTATTCTCGCAACCGTAATGAAAACAAGAGCAGGGAAAATACAAGGTAAGCAACAGTGCAGACCTAGGCAGCCTACAAACAGACTCTTGACTGGAAACCTGCAATGAGCAATTCATTTGCTAGCAAAAAAAACTCCAACAAAATATGGGTCAAAAACCACTTGCAAAAACTCGCTCACTATGGACATCTAAGATTTATCTTCTCTTTTTCAAAAATAGTTTCTCTACAGTTTCCAGACATGCTCTCTTTAATTGTAGATGGTTCCTCTTTACAGTTGCCACATAGGCACCTTCCTGCAGCTGATTTTTGGAAGATGGTGAAAGAGTCCTTAAGCCAAGCTGAAGGTCAACTCAACTCCCTCCGCAAAAAAATGGAGACTGTTGTACCAAGTCCTGTTGTGCAGGTATGATACTGTGGGAAAATACCAGAGCAGCCTTTCCTAGCATGACAGGTGTATTCAAGCTGCAACTCTTATCATTCAGGCAGCATAGACATTGTCTAGGGACAGGTATGTAGCCGGGGGGGGGGGGGAGGGGTTGAGGGGCTTCAGCCCCCCCCCCCCCCGAAATTCTCTTGGTGGTCCGTGAGAAGGCCTTACTGGTACATTATTTAAACTGTTTATTCATATCATGATCTGATCACCTTGCTCAACATATCCCATATGCATGGGGGTAACAATACAAAAGGTCTGCTAGAGTAGACCCTCTCTCACTCAACTCAGCCCCCCCCCCCCCCGAATCAAACTCAGCTCCCCCCAAATCAAAATCCTGGCTATGGGCCTGTCTAGGGATGATTGTTCTACAATGCATATGAAGAGCACTAAGCTGGAAATTGTTACGCTCCTAATGTTATCACCACCAGGTTACCAGTTGGTTCAGACATTGATATCTGTTATGTGCTATGGAGGGTGAAGGTCACTTGTCCCCAGAGAAACTATGGGTATATTCTAATGGAGGCTCACATGATAACACTCCATCCCATAATACTCTTAACAGATGTGCTAGGTTGGGGCTATTGATGGATTTGTCTGTTGATGAATCATTGGCGCATGAATGCTAGAACACATAATCCTCTCCTTTCCAAAGGAGAAAACTGAGCCAGTTCTACCACTGGGCAGGCCAAAGCAGACCTTCTCTTATAATCGGTCTTGAGAAGACTTTAAATGGCATCGGATTGCCCATAATTTAATTCTATTTTATAGTTTTACCATGCTAAACACAAAATATGTTTTGTGGGCTGTCTCTGATTAAAAGTATTCCCATTTTCAGTGACGTGTGAACATCATATATACATTTGATTGTATGTAAAACTGTATTTATTTTATTTCATTTTAAGCATTTTACTCATCAGTTGACAAAGCTCCCAGAGCAGTTTATAAGGAGATTAGCAAAATTCTATGGAAAAATCCAAACACCAGGGTTCAGCAAGAAATGTTTTCTTTATGATTTCCCATCCCTTTTTGTAATGCAGAGCAAAGAATATTCCCAGAACAAATCATACAAAGGCCCAAGGGCCTTCTACACAGCCCTATATCCCAGAATATCAAGGCAGAAAATCCCACAATATCTGCTTTGAACTGGAATATATGGTAATGTGGGCTCAGATAACCCAGTTCAAAACAGATATTGTGGGAATTTCTGCCTTGATATTCTGGGATACAGGGCTGTGTGGAAGGGCCCCAGCGTATTTGGCCCATGTAGAGAAGCCCATCATCTCTTGCTTCTCTCCCAAAGATACCTCCTTCCTCTGTACTTTTTCGCAGTTTAAAGTTCAAAATCTCTACAACTTGGAGAGTTTTTCCCTCAGGATATTTTTTGCTGAGAGATAGTTGCTGTGCCTTGCTTCTTATTACTCATCCTCCAGTCCACCCACATGGTAGCGCAATTGATTGCAGGAGGATTTTTCTGACCCACTTCTCCTTCTGCCTTTTCAACAGCCTCTTAGTGTCGCAGAGGAGAGGAAGGTCCTTTCGCTTGTGAACAAACATGGCCCAGACAAACTATACCAGGTAACGGCCAACATCAGCGGCAGCAAAGACATGGACTTGACACTGCAGAGGGGACAGGTTGTGGCACTCTTACATGACAAGGACACCAAGGGCAACCCTAACCGATGGCTGGTGGACACTGGAGGTACTGTGACAGTTACAGATGTCAACCTTTTATCTGATTGACACCAAGTATAACCTTATGGTCAAATCCATTGGAGTTATCACAAATTTTGACATGACATCTATTAAGGCACACACAAAATGTGTTCATCGAATTATGTGTGAATATATAATGTGGCACTAAAATTGTTTACTATATATCTTCCTTTCCCCAAACATATCTTCTTTTTCAAAGCTAACACCTGCATAGTAAGGATGTTTAATGTAAGAAGAGCTATAGTGATGGATTGAAATAGTCAATAAATGGTGTCCATTTTATAAAATATAGTAACCCTAACTAAGAGAATGTCATCGCTCCTCCTCCAGTGGTGTTTTGTATTGGAGTAGCTGAATTGTGTGGTCATTGCGGTGTTATGTGTCATGCAGGACCAAGAGGCTATGTCTCCCCTGGAAAGCTCCAACGGTATCATGTAGTTCCAAACCAAAGGCCTCGGTCAGAAGTGAGGACTGAAAGTGATGGCGCCAAGAAGTTACACGATTCATACAACTTGCCCCCACTGCCGAGTCCACCAGTAAATTTCAATACTCCAGTTTTACATGTGAGTGGAGAAGTTTTTTTTTCAGTGATGGTTGTTGTTTTCTCTCTTTTCTGTTTCATCGTTTGGATCCATGTGATCAATATATACACATTGAATCAGTTATTCAGGATTTGACACTGAAATCTCAGTTTTCTTGTCCAATCCCACTCACACTTTGATTCCTAAAATATAACACAAGCCAACAAAATCAAACTTTTTTTAATAATCGGAAATGAGAGTAGCACAGCTTCAATCATTTTTATGCTTATTTTAAGTATGTTTTTTTTATTTTTTTCCATCACATCAACTTTTTAAAAATATGATGAACAGTACATTACAGTGGACTACAATAAAGTCTGCACATTTCACATCATATTTATGCAACACAAGCCAACAAGTATTTTTCATCAGATATAATTTTAGGTCATTCTTACAGAGTTTTTTGCATTCAGTTTTTTGAATTCAGATCTGTGTTTATTTTTTCTCTATCATGTGTATTTTTTTGTGGTGTGGCTAATTGAATAATTAATCCATTTATGCACTGATACCAATTATATTCTATTGACATCAGTGCGTAAATGCATTAATTATTTGATTTGTCTCATCACAAAATCTACACGTGATAGAGAAAAAATAAGCAGAGATCTGAATTCAATGCAAAAAACTCTATAAAGATGACCTAAAATTATATCTGATGAAAAATACTTGTTGGCTTGTATAATCAGCCAAGATCTACTATAGCAAGGTTTGATCTACTGTAGGTTTTCAAGACTTTGTCTACTTGCCTTAAAAAAATAAAAACTTACCTTAAGAAAAAATAAAAGTGGAAAAGAGGTTCTTATGATGCTTTCTTCTGTGTATGGTACCAAGTTTTGCTATAGCAAGGTGCCGTAGTGAAATAGCATGACTCTATACCAGGGGTCCTCAAACATTTTAAACACAGGGCCAGGTCACAGTCCCTCAAACTCTTGGAGGGCTGGATTATAATTTGTAAAAAAAAAAAACATGAATTAATTCCTATGAACACTGCACATATTTTATTTGTAGTGCAAAAATACTTTAAAACAATACAATGATTTAAATGAAGAACAATTTTAGCAAATATAAGCTTACTAGCTTGGGGACCCGGCGTTGCCCGGGTTATTAGAGAAAGTGGGTAATGGCGGTTCTGTATGCCAAGTTTGGACTTTATTGGTCTTTGGATAATGACTGCATTATTTTAAGGAAGTGAGTGAAGGTACCTGAAGTCCCATCATCCATGGGCCATCCTCCTACAAACAGCAGCAGGATATAGAGTGGGTCATGGGGGCTCTGTGTGCCAAGTTTGGTCTTTATCAGTCATTAGATGAGGGTGGCAGTGGTGTCAGTAAGTGAGTGAAGGTACTGCAAGTCCCATCATCCATTGTCAAATTCTTCCAAACCGCACCAGGATGTAGAGTGGGTCATGCTGGGTCTCTGTGTAAATTGTGGTCCTGATCCATCATTGTTGGCAGTTGTAATGGTCTTAGGAAGGGAGTGCAGGTATTGCAAGTCCCATCATCCATGGTGCACCCTCCTTCAAACTGCACCTGGATGTAGAGTGCGTCATGGAGACTCAGTGTGCCAAGTTTGGTCTTTATCGGTAATTGGATGAGCGTTGCAGTGGTCTCAGGAATTGCGCAACAGTACTGCAAGTCCCATAATCCATGGTCTATCCCCAGCCAAACATACACCAGGAGGTAAAGTGGGTCATGAGAGGTCTATGTGGCAAGTTTGGTCCTGATCAGACATTGGATGAGGTTAACAGCGGTCTCAGAATGTGAGTGATGGTACTGTAAGTCCCATCATCCAAAGTCGATCCTCCTTCAAACTGCAGCAGGATGCAGAGTGGGTCATGGGGGCTCTGTGTGCCAAGTTTGATCTTGATCAGACATTAGATAAGGGTTGCAGCTGTCTTGGGAAGGGAGTGGTGGTACTTCAAGTCCCATCATCCATGGTCTGTCCTCCTCAAAAGTGCACCAGGATGTAGAGTGGGTCATGGGGACTCTGTGTGCCAAGTTTGGTCTTGATCAGTCATTGGCGAGGGTCTCAGTGTTCTCAGGAAGTGAGTGAAGTGACTGCAAGTCCCATCATCCATTTTCAAATTCTTCCAAACCACACCAGGATGTAGAGTGGATTATGCGGGCTCTCTGTGTAAATTGTGGTCCTGATCCATCATTGTTGGCAGTTATAATGGTTTTAGGAAGGGAGTGCTGGTATTGCAAGTCCCATCATCCATGGTGCACCCTCCTTCAAACTGCACCTGGATGTAGAGTGCGTCATGGAGACTCTGTGTGCCAAGTTTGGTCTTTATCGGTAATTGGATGAGCGTTGCAGTGGTCTCAGGAATTGCGCAACAGTACTGCAAGTCCCATAATCCATGGTCTATCCCCAGCCAAACACACACCAGGAGGTAAAGTGGGTCATGAGAGGTCTATGTGGCAAGTTTGGTCCTGATCAGACATTGGATGAGGTTAACAGCGGTCTCAGAATGTGAGTGATGGTACTGTAAGTCCCATCATCCAAAGTCGATCCTCCTTCAAACTGCAGCAGGATGCAGAGTGGGTCATGGGGGCTCTGTGTGCCAAGTTTGATCTTGATCAGACATTAGATAAGGGTTGCAGCTGTCTTGGGAAGGGAGTGGTGGTACTTCAAGTCCCATCATCCATGGTCTGTCCTCCTCAAAAGTGCACCAGGATGTAGAGTGGGTCATGGGGACTCTGTGTGCCAAGTTTGGTCTTGATCAGTCATTGGCGAGGGTCTCAGTGTTCTCAGGAAGTGAGTGAAGTGACTGCAAGTCCCATCATCCATTTTCAAATTCTTCCAAACCGCACCAGGATGTAGAGTGGATTATGCGGGCTCTCTGTGTAAATTGTGGTCCTGATCCATCATTGTTGGCAGTTATAATGGTTTTAGGAAGGGAGTGCTGGTATTGCAAGTCCCATCGTCCATGGTGCATCCTCCTTCAAACTGCACCTGAATGTAGAGTGCGTCATGGAGACTCAGTGTGCCAAGTTTGGTATTTTTTGGTAATTGGATGAGGGTTGCAGTGGTCTGAAGAATGAGCATTGGTACTGCAAGTCCCATAATCCACGGTCCATCCCCAACCAAACCACACCAGGACGTAAAGTGGGCCATGAGAGGTCTCTGTGCGAAGTTTGGTCCTGATCAGTCATTGGATAAGGTTAACAGCGGTCTCAGAATGTGAGTGGTGGTACTGCAAGTCCCATCATCCATGGTTCATCCTCCTCCAAACTGCAGTAGGATGTAGAGTGGGTCATGGGGGCTCTGTGTGCCTATTTCGGTCTGTATTGGGAGTGTTCTGACCCAGCCCCCTTTGGCCTTTCCTTTCCTCTCTTTCTCATCTCGGAATGTTGGATTTGAGGCTGGCCAATCAGAGACCATATGCAAATTTCCTTCTGTCATGCCCCGTTTCTGCCATGAACCCTCTTCTCCACCAGGGGCTCCTATTGAAGCTGGCCAATCAGAGACCATATGCAAATAGCTCCACAGCGGCAGCCAATCAGAATCTTGGAACTTTCAGGCTAGCCAATCCGAAAGCTGCCACAAACACGTCCGCCCTCCACACTTCCGCCCTTCGCATACAAACACTCTTCTTTATTATATATATAGATTAGTATTTCAGTGGGAAGTATGGGTCTGCTTTTGGCTGACGAGATAGGATTGTTGTTATTGTTGTGTGCTTTCAAGTCATTTCAGACTTAAATTGACCCTGTATGAGGGCCGGGTAAATGACTTTGGGGGCCCGTATTCAGCCCTTGGGCCATAGTTTGAGGACCCCTGCTCTATACAAATACCTACTTATAGCCAAAGCAGGAGTTTCATATTGTACCTGCACCTGATCCCAGGATTGATGCAAATAGTTTTACTGTCCTGGAAGGCAAGTGTAGTGGACTCATGTTGATCAGTAAGCAGAAGCTGGTTGGTCATCTCTCATGAATGCTTTAGGAATACTACATGACAGGGAGCTAGTTTACTTGGTTTGCTTCTATCATTAGTCCAGAACTGTCCCAATCATTAGGCACAGGCAGCAAAACATCTTGAGCCACCCCATTTCATCACTTATGCAGTACTGTAAATGCTTTTTTTCTTCCTCTCTCTCCTTTCCTTAGATAATAGCTGCATATGCATTTACAGCCCGGAGCAGTCATGAAGTCACCCTCCAGGCAGGCCAGCCAGTCACTGTCCTGGAACCCCATGACAAGAAGGGGAGCAAAGAGTGGAGCTTGGTGGAGGTGAATGGACAGAGGGGCTACGTGCCTTCCAGCTTCTTGGTGGCAGTGCCTGCTGCCTCAAAACCTGTGTGGCCCTTTCCAACTCAGCGGACATAACTGTGCAGTAAGCCTAGTTTCAAGACATCAGTTGCACTATTCATGTTCTTATTCCTTCAATTTCTCCTGTGTGGTTTTCCTTGTGAAGTGAAGAAAGAAATAAGGGTGGTGGCAGGAAGAACTGTTGATTGCCATGAGTCTGTGCCATTCCAGAGTGTATATTTCTTAGGAAAAATATGAAGGCCCGTGTGTGTGGAACCACTCAGAGTGCGTGGGGTTTCTGATTTTAACTTTGTTTTTTTTTCCTGACCTATTGCCAGTGATAAGATTCACCCCAAAGTTGTAATTGGAAAATGATCCAATAGAGGACTCAAGAATCTCTACATCATTGGGTTTATTTAATTAATGGAGATTCAGAAACCAAAGGTCCTTGTGAAATGTCTCCAGTGAAGGAGATGTTTAGCAGCTTGGTATATTCATTCCAGAAGGATCCCGCAAACAGCAAGAGTCGGCTACTGACACAAAGAAATCCAAATCACAGTCTAGTAAAAAGCCCATTCTCTTTTCTTTCAGCTCCTTGATAGCCAGAGAAAGCAATTTTGTGTTAAGCTCTGATGTTTGTGGACCATTTTCCAAGTTGCTAAATTCAACTATCACCTGCTCATGAACCAGATTTAATAAGCTAGACGCAAGTGCTGCATTCCTTGCTACCTCCAGTGAAGATTGATTATGTATTTAATATGTATCTATGCTGTGATATACAAAGTGAACTGCCTGAAGCCTAAACCAAATAACAAAGCTGGGGATATTCCTGATAGCTTTATTTTTCTATAAGTAGTTAGTTGGCTACCTCTGGGTGAGAAGGTCAGGCCACAAAGTATTATTGGGGCTGTGGAAGAAGTACTGATGGGTGGTTAATGCAGCATATCGTAACATGAATAGAAACCTGTCATTTGTTTTTAATATGCTTTCTTCAAGCAAAGAATAAAAAATGATAAAAAAAGAGACAATATGTGAGGTACTTCCCAAGATCAAGGAAAAATATAGTAGTATGGTTTAGGGTGCTGAATTTCAGTTTCAGCCATGAAGGTTATTAGTTAATATTCTCTCAGCCCAGCCTAATGTGCAGGGTAATTGTGGGGATAAAGAAGAGAAGTATTATGTGAGACAAATGTGGTCAGATCCGGAAGAGGATGCTGCTAACCACATTATGGAGGATGAAATTTCCATTTTTAATATGACCATTAAAAGTTCTGTATCTCTGGCTTCTTTTGCTGGATAACTGCCTTGACCTCATTGGAGAAAAGTCAGCATGTAAAAAGAAACTGGAAAAAGGGAATAAAAACACCTAAGAACAAATAGAGAAAACACTTTTGTAAAAGTTCTAGAAAAAGCAGCAGGGTCTAGACAAGTAGGGCAACACCAGGCTCTTAGGTCTGTTGGGGCATCACACTAGCACAGCTCACCCAAGCCTTCTTATGCAAGTTATTCCCTGGTGGTGCAGCAGCTTGTGGAACTCCTGGTCTGATGTTTAAAAATTGCTCTATCCCAGTTCACCTGTTACCAGGAGGCTGTCTCCATGGTGGAGTCTTTTCTCCCTGGTGGCACCCAGTCTTAGAATGAAGGAAGCAGTAGCTTTGAGATGACCATGCTCTACATTTATGTTTGAAAGTAGACTGTTGCATGTCTTCGCCCTTTCTGACTTATGATCACTCTGGAGCTAACCTATCATGAGGTTTTCTAGGGCTGAAAACATCTCACCTGCACAAGATCACTTGGAGTTTCCATGGCCAAGTGAACAATTGAACCTTGGTTATCTGTATTCATAATTCCATGCTCAAAACACTATACCAGTCAAAATAATATGCTTATTTTTCTTTTTGCATTTACACCCAGGTACTCACAATAATCTCAGGACAGTCATAGCATCCAGTTTACAAAGCAGAGGTAGAAATAACATGGAAAGGATAAATATTCCTCTGCTGAAAAGGAGAGAAGTACAACATGTTTCAGAAAACTTTGATTTCAAAACTAAACAATTTGCACAGTGAAATGAAACAACCAGGTCTGCAGAGGTGGAGAAAGAGAACATTTTGAGCTTACAGCAGGCACACACGGCAATAGTGAGCAGGCACACATGGCTATAGTGAGATCAGTGACAGTAGAATGCCACCCTTTCCTAGCTCAAGTGTTGTTGCTTGCAATGGTAATTGCAGATGCTGCTGAAACTTAACACTAACAGCCCATATTTCTGCAACCCTCCTTCATCCTCCTCCCAGTGCTGATGCCACTTAAAAAATGATACAGGGAAGAAAATGGAGGCCAGGTGAGTCTTTGTCAGGACCTTTGTTAACTGAATAGAAAATCAGTGGTTCCATTTAGTTTGAAAGATCAAGACCATGCAAAACATGTAACTGTATTAGTGCTCCTCTATGTGCCTGTCAATAGAGCTCTATTGTTTAAAAATTTAGCAGCAGCTCTTCAGGTGTAGCTCTTGAAAAATGCATGGATTAGCTCTTTGATGTGTGGTGTTTTATGCAAGCCAGAGGCCAAAAGAACTGGATAACATTATGGTGTAACTGACCCTTAAGAGAAGAGCTTTCCATCTCCTTATCTCATTACAAGAAGCTTGCCTCTCTGCTTTGAAAAGGATCGGTAGGATGAGGGGACAAGAGCAGATTTTTGCTCTTGTTTTGTTTTTAAAGTTATGATTATATTGCAATTGCTTCTTTGGGTTGGTGTGAAGCTTGCAGGTAATAAGATCCTCAAAATGCGTTCAACAATTCTGAAGTCATCAGCCTGGGCAATCTTGACTGTGTGAATTGAATCTGAAATGCTTGACCCTCCCCCATGTTCCCAAGAAAGGGCATTTCCAACATGCCACAGCATGCGGATGCTGATGTGGAAGCAAGGAACAGCCAGCCAGGCTTCTTGCAATGCCTACTATGCCTACATCTCCTAACAGAGTATTTCCCTCTTCTGTTTCAGGCTCATTTATTCTTATTTATAATTGTCGTTTTGCAATGTATTAGTATTTTTGCGAAATAAACAGTATTGATCCGCTGTTTAGTGGTGGTTTTTTATCATTGTTCAAATGCTGGTTATCAACAGTCTTCTCCCTGTCTATGTCATTTCTTATTATATGTCAGTGCATTCACAGTTTTACCACCAGATGGCTCAGCAACCTCATCTGTCTCTTGCAAATGCCTGAGAGCATTAGAATTTGGACTCCTCTTCAGCTTTGAGTGAAGATTTACAGAGCAGAGCAAGAAAGGGCCCAAACTGTGGCTTGTTTTTAATGTTTCACAAAAGCAGGCTTTCATTACAACTTGGCAACTCCTACTTATTTCCACTTGTTACAACCTGGAAATAAAAAAGGTAACTGTTTCCTCTTGACATTAAGTCTAGCTGTGTCCGATTCTGGGGAGTGGTGCTCATCTCCATTTCTAAGCTGAAGAGATGGCATTGTCCGTAGATGCCGCCTTGGCCATGTGGCTGGCATGAATGCCATTACCTTCTTGACGAAGTGGTACCTATGGATCTACTCACATTTGCATATTTTCCAACCTCTAGGTTGGTAGAAGCTGGAGCTAAAAACGGGAGCTCACCCTGTCCACAGATTTGAACAGCTGACCTTCTGATCAGCAAGTTCAGCAGCTTAGCAGTTTAACCCACTGCGCCACCATGGCCCGTACCTGGAAGTTATTTGGAAGTAATTGGTACAAATAAAAAGTTACACGTGGCTAAATTTATTGTTCCATTACCAAAAGTATAACCATATAGCCACTTTGAGTATCCTTGTGGAGAGAAACAGCAGGGTATAAACAAACATAATAATAATAATAATAATAATAATAATAATCTCAGCCAGCGTTTGGAAACAATAAACATTGACAAAATCATGATCCGTCAACTGCAAAAGGCCACCTTACTTGGATCTGCGTGCATCATTTGAAATAATACATCACACAGTCCTAAACGCTTGGGAAGTGCTTGACTTGTGATTTTGTGATATGAAATCCAGCATATAGATCTCATTTTCTGTAACATACTGTGTTTTTGTGTCAGTAAAATAATAATAACAAGCACTATATTGCAACTAATTTAACAAATGATAACTTTTTAGATTGTAAGCCTTTGATAGAGCTGGCTGTATTTTTTTTTTTACTGTTGTTTTACTTGCAAAGCACCATGTATGTTGATAGTGCTATATTTCACAACAAGAACAGCAATAGTAACAACAACCACTCTTTTTATTGTGTAAAATGCTTGATAGTTTAATTGTTGCAGGAGTGCATCCTCAGTAAATTGGTAAAGGAAGAATAATGGTTCAGCTGTTGGTTTACAATATACTTCAGGCTGCTTTTGCGGGTTTTAATTTAACTAAAAGTAGCTGTTTTAGTCACTGCTGAAAATAGGGAATTAAAGGATTGCTTTAAAAAACTGCAATGTCAACTACTGTGAGTTTAGAACAGCAACTGAAACTCTAACAAGTTACTTAAAATTAAAATTAACTTTCTGAGCTCTCTTATCCATTTCTATAGTGTGAGAGAGGTAGGTTTGCAGTTGATGGCAAATAAACAGGAACATCCCTTTGAGGTCCTACAAAATGCAAGCTGTACGAAGCAACAGACCCTGTTACTCAGCCTGGTATGGAAAGTTACTTTTTTGATATTGTAACTAATAAGATATCATTGAAGAGAGACAGAGTGACTCCAGTTTCCACAATTTAGTGCTCCTCAAGTGGATATTGTGCTGCAAATTCCATTATGCAATGGCAATTATGTTTGGGGATGATGAGAGTTGGTGGAACACCTCTGAAGGTCACCAGGCTGGGGAAAGTCCACGGATGTGGGCATAAGGCGGATGCAAGAGGAGGTACAAGGGGTAGGACAGAATTGGTGCTTATATATGGAGTCATAAACATTTTGCACAAGAGATACATATTGGCTGCTGCCCGTTTTGGGCAACCTCTCCTCGCTGCACCTGCTGTTGCTCTGGATTTGGTAATGTTGGGTGGTGATACATTTGTAATTTTCTTTGAAAGTAGGGTGGAAATTGTATGGCCCTCCAGATCTTGTTGGGCTGAAATTCCTAGCACTTCTAGCCAACAGAGCCAATGGGATCAAATGCTGGTAGCTGCATATCATCAGAAGCATCAAGATGGCCACATATTCCCACCCTTGTCATAAGAGGCGAAGGGGGTATAAGCATCAAAATTCTTTTTCCACATCCCCAACAGCAAGGTAGGATATGATACAAGATATAGTGTGATTTGCCAAATGGATAGGGCAGGAAATCAAGGATTTATTTTTTTTTAAGGAGAGGGGTTGTGCTCAGAACGCTCCATAAATACGATTGCTATTATTTCTTTCTGATATTTATTTATTTATTTCACATATTTGTATTCACCCTTTCTCACCCTAAAAAGGGGGACTCAGGGTGACATTAGAACAGACAACGATTCGATGCCAATACACGTAAATATAAAAATAAGCAAATACAATTAAAACCATACAATTAAACATTAATTATTAAAACATCAGTTAAAATCATATAATCCAGATCATAGTCCAAGGCCAGTCCAATTGTCAATTCCATTAGTCAATTTTCCTTATTGCACTATTTACTAGTTGAATGCTTGGTCCTACAGCCATGACTTAAGCTTCTTCCTGAAAGACAGGAGGGAGGAAGCTGACTTGATTTCATTGGGGAGGGAGTTCCCATAGACAAGGTGCCATCACTGAGAAGGTCCTGTCTCTCTTCCCCACTAATCACACTTGCAAAGATGGTGGGATCAAGAGCAGATGGGATCAAGAGCATGTGAGATGTCCAGCTAGAATTCCTTATGTTGCAGCAAGATTCAGGCCAGGGTTTTTTGTTTTCTTTTCCAGTCACCCCTGCCACAAATGTGCAACTGTGCTTAAATACCTGTGGCTTTAATATTCCTCCATTAGCGCACCCACTGATTTAACTCATGCTATCACAAATCAATCTCAAAGGTGCTGCTGAATTCTTTCCTCTTAACTTTTAATCCTGAAACCTACTACCAAGTCTGATTGACTTTAAAGAGTCTTGCTATTCTTGATTATGGCTGATCCTATGGGCAAGTTTTAAGGATGAATCAACAGTTCACAAACTCAAACATATTCTTGGATCCTGGCATGGGCATCTTTCAGGCTTGTGACTAGCAAGACAAGGGTTGCCAAAATGGTATGTGAAACCAAAACCTCAAACCTGAGCTATACAAGTATAGGATTAAGGTCATTGTGTCCATTTATCATTAAGGGGTATTAGAACACTGTCTGCCCATCCTGTCCCCAGCATCAAACACACAGCTGTTTCTCCCACTCTTTCATCCACACATATGTATCATACCCAATAAGGTTTCATATGAAGCTGGCCCCCCTTTTGCTTTATGATAAATTGTGTCCTACCTGCCAGGGTCATTATCAGGACATAAGGAATAAAAGGTGCAATTTCATTCCTCTTAAAGGCAGGCAGGGCTATGCTTTCATAGTAAGAGGAGGATAACGGCCAAAGACTGTAGAGGGGCCGTATCAATTATTTATATATATGAAATATGAAATGTGCTCATATTTACTTTGGCATATAAAGCAGGCAATCATTCAAGGCAGTTTGCTGCAGAGATTTTTTTTAGCAGACTAGTCAAATAGCTTTTTATACCAGTTGATAGTTAGCTTGAGAGACAAGCTTGAGGGCTAAAAGTCAGTGAATATATGGTCAAAGCTCTCTTTCAGCAAGTGGGGGAGAGACTGCCAGTTCACCCATTCAGAGGTGCTTCCTTAGCTTCTCACCTGAGGATTGCTGTGAAGCATTGGCTGTCATTAAGCAGAGGAAACTCAGGTGCTCATCTTGGATGTAGACTGGGATGTTACAATCTCTCAGTTTCTCTGGATTCCATCTGCCTTCACTTTCTAATTCCTTTTTATATGAAGACCATGTCCCTCTCCCTCCTCTTCCTGAAACACATCATATTTTTGTACATAGATTGTTTAATGCATGCGTTTCCCAATGTATTTTCCATTTTCACTCCTTGATTAAAGGGAGCCTGGATGCATTTTTCAGTTTTGAGTTGTGCAAATTGATTAGCAAACAGTTCAAAAGGGCACAGGGGATGGATTAGCAAGAATCTGCCACTCACCGATTAGATAAATGTATTTTAAAATCTGGTTCATGCTAATTTCTTTATGATCGTCAATGTAGATAATTTGTAGATCAGTCATGGGTGCTTTTTCCCAAATAACAACCCCCTTCCCACTGAGCAACTTTTCTTTCTCTGTTGAACAAAGAAGCTGGCTACATTTTATTTCCCTTCTCTAGTATTTGTTGACCACAGGTGACAAAGATGAGATGGATAAAGGTTCGGTTGCTTCATTATCTGTTTCTACCAGTGGTTTAAAGGGCAAAGCAATGTTCCAATTGCCAACCAGGAAGCGTTTTTTAAAAAATCACCATGGGAGACAGGAACATTCTGCGCTGTTAAGCACCATCAACAGTGCAACCATCTGTGAAGTCCGGAGTACCATAGATGGCTTGCCTAGAGACCACCAACGCCGCCAGCTGTGGCAGCACATGCCCCTTCTGTGCCTGCATTTATGGACTGAACATGATTATCATCACACAGGGCATGCCATGTTTGTTGCTCTCCCCCTACTTCTTTCAACTGTGATAGAAAAACAGAAGGACAAATATGGAAGAGTCCCTCCATTCCCCTGTCCCTACCAGGTGGGCAGTGCTTCTTGCCTTGATCTTCTCTAAGTTGGAGACTAAGGTCAGGCCTTTCCCAGCCCCAACATGCGGAAGAATAAAGGGCAGCACACATGCCTTTAAATAGCCTTGCAAGGACATACTCTTCCACGAGGAATGCTTTGACAGACAGATTGGAACATGTTGTGTTTGTATTTTAGAGGACAGCGGATGGTGGAAATATAGCACTGGAGAAGGTTAGGATAATGCCTTAACCCAGCTGGTCAATTCAACTTGTAGCAGTCCAGACAAGGTGAAGAATCTCTTCCTTCATACTTAGCAGCAACAGCAGCAGCAAAGACATCTGTTGCGGCGCTCATGACTGGCAACCCACCCTGGTCACGCTTGCCTCCAAGGTCATAGCAAGGGTGGCTCCTTTTTTTCTGCCTGTCTCCAGCACTTTCAGAGTCCAAAGGCTCTCCAAAGATATCAGTGAGCCACAAGGAGACTTCCTGTCTATTTGTCACCTTGGTTTCTCAGCTTCACTCAAGAGTACAGCCAAGGAGCTCACCGTAGCTGAGAGAGAGAGAGAGAGAGAGAGAGACTAGGAGCATGGTAGGAAAAAGAAGACAGGAAATGTTTGCAGCAAAAAAGGACACAATCAGCTGCAAGTATGAAAAAGAAAGAGTAGTAAGAAGAGGGAGAATATTATGCTGTAGTGTCTCCTAGCAAAGTCCATAGGAATGCAATTATCATTCACAGGACTTTTCTAAATTTTGCAATGCTGTTCCCATTTTTTAAAAACACGCAAACATGTGTAATGAGAAAAACAAATGCAAAACATGTATGTTAAGTAAAATTGTACAAAAATGAGTATTTTATAGAAAACTAGCTGTGCCCTGCCACGCGTTGCTGTGGCCTATAGTAAAACTTATCAAAGTTGAGGTAGATATCTGGACTATTATGAAAGAGAGGTACCTACCTATTCCTTCCCCCTTTTCCTCCCCCTTTCTCTCCTTTCTTCCTTCTCTACCTCTTTCTTTCTTTCACTACTTGGTTTCATCCTTCTCTCTTTCCTTCATTCCCTCCCTCTTTCTTCCTTTGCCTTTCTTCCCTTCCTTGTTTGCTTCCTTCTTTCACTTTTTATTTCCTTTTATTTTACCACCATCATAACAATAACAATAATGCAATGCATTGCCTCTGGGACCTGACACCTCTCCCATTCCCCCTAAAAGGGTCTCATAGGAAGAATAGCATAATAATAATAATAGAAATAACAACCTTGCTGTGGCCAATCTTCCCTCTTTCTCTCCTTCTTTCCCTCCTTCCTTCCCTCCCATCTTTCCTTCTCCTCTTCTTTCTCTATCTCTTTCCTTCCTTCCCCCTTTTTCTTTCTTTTCTGCTGTCTCTCTTTTCTTTCCTTCCATCTTTCCTTTCCTTTTCTTCTTCCTTCTTTCTCTAACTTTCCTTCCTTCCCCCTTTTTCTTTACCTCCCTTTCTCTTTCTTCCTTCTTTCCTTCCTTCCTGTCTTTCCTAGATTTTGACAGGGCAGGAAGGGGTGGGGTGGGGTTTGGAGGTGGCGTGAAGTAAAAGGAGGTAAGATTGGGGCGGGGGAGTGATGGAGCATGGGGTTGCGTGTGTGTGTGCGGCGGCGGGGGGAGTGATGGAGCGTGGGGTTGTGTGTGTGTGTGCGGCGGCGGGGGGAGTGATGGAGCGTGGGGTTGCGTGTGTGTGTGCGGCGGCGGGGGGAGTGGGGTTGCGTGTGTGCGTGCGGCGGCGGGGGGAGTGGGGTTGCGCGTGTGTGTGCGGCGGCGGGGGGAGTGATAGAGTGTGGGGTTGTGTGTGTGCGTGCGGCAGGGTGTGTGTGTGTGCAGGAAGCGGCGCGGCGGGGCTTGGAGTGGGCATGGTTTCCGCAGAGGGAACGTTGGCCGGAAGGCCATGTGCGCACGCCAGGGAACGCCAATGCGCATGCTCAGTTGTTTTGCCGTTTTGTGAGTGTGTTGTTGTGTTGTTTTTCATTTTGAGTAGATATGTTTGTACCTTGTGGGTTGTGTTATGGGCATGGGAATTTTGGTTAAGTTTCGTTGGGGTTTTTTTGAGTTTTATTCTTTTGCCGTTTTGTGAGTGTGTTGTTGTGTTGTTTTTCATTTTGAGTAGATATGTTTGTACCTTGTGGGTTGTGTTATGGGCATGGGAATTTTGGTTAAGTTTCGTTTGGGGGATTTTTGAGTTTTGTTGTTTTGCCGTTTTGTGAGTGTGTTGTTGTGTTGTTTTTCATTTTGAGTAGATATGTTTGTACCTTGTGGGTTGTGTTATGGGCACGGGAATTTTGGTTAAGTTTTGTTGGGTTTTTTTTGAGTTTTGTTCTTTTGCCGTTTTGTGAGTGTGTTGTTGTGTTGTTTTTCATTTTGAGTAGATATGTTTGTACCTTGTGGGTTGTGTTATGGGCATGGGAATTTTGGTTAAGTTTCGTTGGGGGATTTTTGAGTTTTGTTGTTTTGCCGTTTTGTGAGTGTGTTGTTGTGTTGTTTTCCATTTTGAGTAGATATGTTTGTACCTTGTGGGTTGTGTTATGGGCATGGGAATTTTGGTTAAGTTTCGTTGGGGGGTTTTTGAGTTTTGTTTCTCCGTTGGATGCCCCTAACAAATTTATATATATAGATTGCATAGAAATGCATATTTTAGAAAAAATGTCAAGGCTGATTCTCCTATTAAGGGGATAGTAATTATGCAGTGATGTCGACCACAGCCCACATGTGTTGCCACATTTTGTGTAGACAGAACCTAGAAAGGCAACTATGAACTGTAAAAATAAGGTATATTCCTTTGTACAATTTGAATGTAGAATTTAAATTTGAATGTAAAATTTATAATTTGGATGTAGAATTTGAACTTGAATTTGAATGTAGAATTTGTAGAAATTGACTAAATTTGTTCCTGCTTCTCAAATATAGCAGTGGCACTTCAGTCTTAGTGCTCCACTTCACATCGTTTTTCTTCCTCCACTGTGGGCTATCTCAACAACTACATGCCGTCCTCTATTCTGCTTCATAGGAACGGGTGGATCCTCTGTTTCCAGATACTTTCCTCCTTACTTTCTGCAATTCTGCATTTTGTAAATACAACGGTTTACATCTTAAAGACATGTCTACATTGGGCAGGTTAGTCCAGTATAAATCCGCTCTGAGGTATTATCCAGATGGGCCAAGACTACATCAATTTCACTTTCCTGTCACTACCACTGTGCTCCAAACCAGTCCATCCAAGTGCCTGCCTATTGCAGTCATGTCTGTTGATGTCAGAAAGGGCCACTGCACAACTAGAAAGGAAGAGGTAGTTGCTCTTGTTTCCTCCTCCTTGCTGGTTATGCAGGTGTCCCATTGTGACATCATAGCCTTGGGATACCTTCCAGCAAACTGGGGTATCTTTGCCAAAAATGGAGCAAAATTAGTTTAAAGTAAGAAAAACAAAAAACAAAAAAATGGGTTACCCACTGGAAGCTGCTATGCATCAAGAAGATGCCCAGCAGTCCATTCATGGTGGATTCAAGTTTTTGACCCAGTGTAGACAAGCTTCCCACATTGCTTGAGGTGGGAGGAGAAACCCTGTCTCCCAGATGTCTGCAGCGACCCACCTGCCTCCTATCTCACTGTAAGATGACAGGAAGGAAGGAGGCAGGAAGGCCAGAGCCAGCTGAGCCCGAATGCCATTATCCACCACTAGCTCTAGAGAACTAGAACCAGCTGCTGTCCCATAGTACAACAGTGATGGGAGATCTTTCCTCAGACCACCAATGTCCTGTTCTAGAGAGTCTACCCTGGCCACAGTCAAATTGCTCTGGTTGAGGTTCTCCAGTGCAGCGCAGGTGAGGGATTCAGGTTGCTCTGTCCAATCCACTTTGTCAAGGGATTTACCACAGAGCAAGATCTCCTGTTGCTCCTCTATGTTGTTTATTCAACCATTCTTGCTCATATTCAGAGGCGGCCCTAGGTAATTTTCAATGGTAAGCAAACAGTATCCCCCCCCCCCCCCAACCAATCACTGATATATATTTTCTGTTCATTGTGGGAGTTCTGTGTGCCATATTTGGTTCAATTCCATCATTGGTGGAGTTCAGAATGCTCTTTGATTATAGGTGAATTATACATCCCAGTAACTACAACTTGCATATGTCAAGGTCTATTTTCCACTAAGAGCACCTCAAGAGCGCCCCTGGGCAAAATCAACTATACTGCAAATGCTTACTTTGTGTAATGGGTTGAGCCGTCCCTGCTCGTATTTTATTTTATTTTTTATCCTGACTTTCTTCCAACTTTGGGATTTTACAATAAGATTAAAATGAAGTTGAATAAGAAAACCTGATGATACAAAAGTGAAAAACTAAGAAATGAGGTGTTATCTTAAAACAGGTATTATTTTAAACAGGGTAGAAATGGTTTTTAAAACATGACTACAAAGACAAAAACGTAGCACACAGAAACTCTTCTGCACAACCAAATAATTGCCAAATGGTTTTTTAAACAGAAAATCTACTTGTAGCAGGAAAGCAGAGGACAGAACAGCCTAATTTCCCATGGAAAAGAATTCCCCAGGCCAGGAGCAGTCACCAAGAAGACTCCTTCACAGGTTCCCATCAAGTGAGCCTGTGGTAATGATGGGACCATAAGGAAAGATTCCCATATAGGTCTGAAGACTTCTCTGGGCTCATACAGGGAAACACACTCTTACAGATAGACCCAGAACCTAAGGGATAGGTAGGCCATAACCAGCACTTTGAATTGCACCCGGAAACAACTTGGCAGCCAGTAACACAGTTTCAAAAGGAGAATTGCAGTGCAAACTCACAAATCCACAGGGGATATGTTCCAAGACCCTCATGGATACCTATAGCCATGGATAATATAGAACTCTATATTTTGATTATACTTGAGTCAGAAGCATACAAACACTTCCAGGGGTGGGCGGAAGGATATCTTTTTGAAGATAAGTGAAACTACAGATATTGAATCCATGGATAAGAGGGTTGTGTTGTATATGTTCTGTGTAACCTCAATGTAAGCAAGTATGCAGATGGCAAGGAAGGAGGAGCAGTGACTATTGTTTGCTTGCTCATATGCCCTGTTCCTCTAATATTGGTGCCATGCTTGAATTAAAATTCAGATTAGACTCTATTTTAAAAAAACAGCAAACAAAACTATGAAACCACAGAGCTGTAAAGGAATCTCAGATGCCATCTACTTTAGCCTGGTGTTTATGCAGGAAAACACACAAGAAAAATCCTATATGTTGGATACCTCTCCACATCAGACTTCTCTTCGTTCTTTTTCGTCTTCTGTGTAATGCCTCCTACCTAATAAGAAACTTATCAGAGTCCCTTTCTTCACTGGAAGAAAAGAATGGCTACCTTCACAAAGACATTATTTGACCTCATTAGGTGTCCTGTGTATGTGTGTGTGAGAGAGAGAGGGGGGGGGGGGAAATCTGTGTTCAATTCATAAGCAAAAAGTTGCATTTTGTGAGAGTTAACTGGATGGCCTTCTAAAGTGAATTCCTGCTGCCCTTTTCTTTCAGCACAGAAGTGTGCTAGTAAAATCTTTCATTTCTTGACATTCAGTTACATGAGAGAATAAATGCTTTTGGGAAGGGCTTACTCTATATACAAATTCACTCCTAATGTATTCCCCTCAGCAAAGAACGCTCTGCCCAAATCTGTAGTTCAGTAAACAGGCACAAGAGGGAGTGAAGCCAAGGGAAAACAAAGCATTAATTACGAGGAGTTAATGTTAAGACTGTAGCATCAAGAAGACAAAGCGTATTTTCACACCTTAGGGACTAATTAGTTTATTGCATCAATGAACTACAGGTGGCAATTTGCGCATTCCAGGAATGAAATTAACAGTGTGCTGTACTGGTTCAGCTGCAAGCCCTGTATCTACTTCTCAAGTTTTTACCACTTCTTCCTTATGTTTTCCATTGTATTTATGGCATTACATGTGCCAGCATAAACACCTTGATGTAATTACGGCATCAGGCGTGCACTTTGCATCTGCCAACTACTTCCTACACATCTTACCCAGAGGGCCAGGTGTGATCCCAGCAAGGTGAACTGGGCCAGAACAACAGAAAGGATTCTGGTGAGCTGAGGCAAGCAGCAAATACTGACAGGCAGTGAGATGAACAGTAGGGCTGGTCAATTCGTTTCGTTAATTCGTAATTCGTTAAAAAATTCGTTAATTTTTGAATTACGAAACGATTACAAAACATTTTTTTTAACCTGGAAGTGTTTTTAAATATCGAAACGGCAGGCGCCAAAAAATTTTGTATTTCCGTCCATTTCGGAAATACCTAAGATGGCCGCCTGCCGATGCTTGCTGAGAGGGGCGAGCGAGAGGGGCGAGCAAGCGGCGAGCGAGAGGGGCGGAAGCACTCTCTCCTGACATTTCACCCACATCTATGGCAGGCATCCTCAGAGGTTGAGGTCTGTTTGAAACTAGGCAAGTGGGGTTGATATATCTGTGGAATAATGTTCAGGGTGGGAGGAAGAACTCTTGTCTGCTGGAGCGAGAGGGGCGAGCGAGCGGCGAGCGAGAGGGGCGGAAGCACTCTCTCCTGATATTTCACCCACATCTATGGCAGGCATCCTCAGAGGTTGTGAGGTCTGTTGGAAACTAGGCAAGTGGGGTTGATATCTGTGGAATAATGTTCAGGGTGGGAGGAAGAACTCTTGTCTGCTGGAGCGAGAGGGGCGAGCGAGCGGCGAGCGAGAGGGCCCGCCAGAGTGAGTGCCTGCCTTCCCTCCTTAATAATAATTAATAATAATTAATCCCTATTCTACTAAATTAATAATTAAATTTAAAAAATATTTAAAAAATATTTTTTTTAAAAAAGGGCGCCATCTTTACAAAATGTTTTGTAAATATTTACGAAATTTCGTAAATACCGAAACTTTTTTTTGGGAAAGTTTTGTAATTATTTTAAATATCGAAACAAAAAAAAACCCCAATTACAAATCGATTTTAGAAACAAATTTTTGCGTTGTTACCCAGGCCTAATGAACAGGCATGTCCAGACCAAGGTGGCCTCTTGGTCCAGAGAAAGTGCAACAATAGGCTGTGGGCATGATCTACAGTAATGAATAGAAAGTGGATGTGTTTGTGTATATTTCTACTTTCAACGCAGTTCCAAAACTCTGCAATTTGCACATCTGAAAGCTGAAAAGAATGCTAAGAGGAACATGGGATGTGCTTGGAGTTATCTTTTTAACGAATTAGTCAATTAATACCCACTTATAGTTTGCAATACCATTTTTAGATGCAAGGTGTCCCTAGTGATTCTTTTCTAGAAAGAAGGTTGGCCTCTCAGCTCCGAAGTTTCTTGGATGAAATCGATTATTTGGATCTATTTCAATCTGGTTTCAGGCCTGGCAATGGAACAAAGATAGCATTGATTGCCTTGGTAGATGATTTACAAAAAGAGCTAGACAGGGAGAGTGATTATAAGAATGACTTTTATATGATGTTTTATATGATGTGTTATGTACTGGTTGTTGACTGTTTTAATTGTGATAACTGTTTTAATTATGTTTTTGTATATTATGTGTAATTTGTATAGGCATCAAATTCTGCCTTTTCTGTAAGCTGCCCTGAGTCCCCCTTCGGGGGTTGAGAAGGGCGGGGTAAAAGTACCAGAAATAAATAAATAAATAAATAAGAGTGTGTCCCTGTTGGTTCACCTGGACCTCTCAGCTGCATTCAATACCATCAACCATGGTATCCATCTGGGTTGTCTCTCTGGGATAGGGCTAGGAGGCACTGTTCTACAGTGGCTTTGTTCCTTCCTGGAGGATTGGACCCAGAAAGTGGTGCCGGGAGACTCCTGTTTAACCCCCTGTCTGTGGCCTGTGGAGTTCCCCGGGGCTCTGTTCTGCCCCCATGTTGTTTAATATCTACATCGGTAATTGTCAGTGTTGACACAAGGCCCTTCCACACAGCCCTATATCCCAGAATATCAAGGCAGAAAATCCCGCATTATCTGAGTGTGGACTCAGATAACACAGTTCAAAGCAGATATTGTGGGATTTTCTGCCTTGATATTCTGGGATATAGGGCTGTGTGGAAGGGCTCTCAGGCAACTTCTACACCCTTATATTCCAGAAAATCAAGACTGGTGAACAACAATATTTGCTTTGAGCTGGGTTATCTGAGTCCACAGTGCCATATAATCCAGTTCAATGTGTATTTTATACAGCTGTGTGGAAGGGACCCTAGCAAAGCAGAAAAAACTTTGCACACAAAAACTTGTGGATTATTTTTCAGAGGCACTAAAAGAAGGGTGATGAAACCATCACTCATTTCATAGAATATGTGGTGGCACAGGACTCAGGTCGGAGTAGTGGTTTGAGGGGCAGACTATAACTTTATGGACCAGGATTCAAATCCCCCTTTGCCCAAGAAAACCCATGTCAGCAATTCACTTTCTCTTAGCCTCAGAGGAAGGCAAAGGCAACCTGCCACTGAACAAATCTTCCCAAGAAAATTCCATTATAGGTTTGCCTTAGGGTCACCATAATGTGGAAACAACTTGAAGGCTCAAAACACCAACGTGGTGGCATAGGAAGAAGAGCAATCTCTATGTTGTCAAGGCTACCAATGATCCCTCTTCTCTTTGTGCTGCCTTTGTAGCATTGCCGCAGTAGTGCAAGGTGCGCAGCATGTATTTCCATTCTACCCATGTGTATTTCAAGAATGGAAAATGAAACTACTATAGAGCAATGCAATTAGGGACATTTGTTGATATTATTCATGTTCAAAGCCTCAAAAGAGCATATTTTCTAATGCAATAAACAAAGTGGGGCAGAAATAGAAATCTGACCTCACATTCTTGGAACTGACCCAGTAATTTAAAATGGCCCAGTACATTGAAATGCAGAGAGTCAGTGTGGTATAGTAGTTTGAGGGTTGGACTATCATGCTGTAGACCAGTTTTCAAATCCCTACTCAGCCATAAAAGGTCACTGGGTGATGTTGGGCAAGTCACACTCACTCAGCCTCAGAGGAAGTCAAAAGGCAAAAACCTCTCTGAACAAATCGTTCCAACCAAACTTTATGATGACCCCATGGTTTGGGTCATCATAGATCAGAAACAACTGGAAAGCAACAACAGCAATTTGAAATGTCTTTTTGAAATGTCAAAGCTGATCATCTCCTGAGATGCCAGGACAGCCACCTGACCCCATCCTTTACTGGTGACTTCGGAAGCATGAATTCCCAGAGCCCAGTGCCAAGGCTTTACATGGCCAGCCCTGCACCCACCACTCCCCCATCTACCCACCCATTTGCCTTATTGAGGAGGGAGGACAGAAGACAAAAGTGGCTCTGTGGACCACCCAAAATGGTTTGGGATTGTATGCGACTCACAGGTCACATGTTGTGCCCCCCTGCATAACGCCACAGCTTAGAGTTTCATTTTTCAAAAGACAAAAATTGCCACTGCAGCCTCTCATATTGCAGAAGAGATGTTCCAAAAGTCATTTTAAATATAACAGTTTTTCTAACAAAGCTTAATATGTGTTTTGGAACAAAAAGATTTGTAGATTTTTATCAGATGTCCCAAAATTTATTTGGGAGAGGGGGGAAGGAAGATATTTGGGAGTGGTGTGGAGAGGATATGAACAGTCAGTAAACATACCTACTATATCTAACAATTAAGATAATTCTGTTCATTATGTACCAAACAGGCACTTACACCAGGGAGTCACTGTTAGATACATACATTCTTAATAAAGAAGATTGTATGGGACTTAGAATTGTATCACACAGGTGGTCTCTCTCTCTCATTCTCTCATTCTCTCACTCTTATTACTTATGCTTCCATTGCCTCCCTCCCCCCCCCCCCCCCCCCCCCCGATATCTCACCAATACTATCTGTTCTCTTTCCCCCTCTTTGGCTACTTGAGTCTGCCCCACAACAGACAGTGCTTGCAAAGTGGCAGAATGCAGGTCAGAAGGACCTTCTCATAGTACCTCAGGTCATGTTTAAAAGCCACATACTATCATCCCCACACCAAGACCTGATAATCCCATTATCCTAGTGATGTCGCTCCTGTTCCTCACCCGCCTGTTCCTTGCCACCAGCATGACAAGCCAGACTGTGCAGCAAAAGAAGCGTGCCTATGGACCAGCAGCACAGCTGCAGTAAAGATGACATTTAGGATGCAAGGGAAGCAGTGCATTCTGAGCACAGACTACAAATGCAGAGGTACTGGCCCTTGGCCAGGCAACACATTAACTCAGAATTGCTGGCTGATTTGTACAGCAGAAGTCTCCCTTTCTGCCTCCTTTTCCTCCTCCTCCCCTCTTCACTCTGTCACAGGATACATATCTGTCATGGGAACCTAATTCCTCTCAAGGTTCCCAAGAAATAGAATCAACATGAGAGACTGTTGAAGACAGGGTGATCAATTTGTGGCTCTCAGGCTGCGTGAGATTTCCCAAAGTTGTTTTGGAAGTCTGATCCCTGCCTCTCCAATTTTGTGTCCATATAAAAGGGTGAATTGCCCAGAAGACTTCAGGAACACTGACTATAGATTTCAGCATACTTTTGCAAAATAATTTTCAAAATCCAAAGATTTCCAAAACTCCAAAATCCGGAGTGGATTTATAACCCCTCTGTTATGAACTGACCAGATGCCACCATCCAGATCTTTTGTACAGCCATGAGGCTACTCAGATTTATGTTCTGGGCTAGTCAATACTTTCTAATAATGAGTGTTGCTGGACTCCAGTTCCTGGCATCCGATCATAATATGTTGACAGTAGCTGATGAGAGAAGGAGAAGGAGACTAACAACATGCAGAACGAAGCAGGTTGCTTCTTCTTGTCTTTGTGAAACCTGCTGTACAAGGTTTTTGCTGGAGAACCAGTGTGGTTTACCAGTGAGAGTTGGGAATTGGTTTTAGAAGATCAAGGTTCAAGTGTCCTTTGATTTATTAAACTCACCAGGCGACTTCGAGTCAGCCAGTCTCATAGCTTGATCTGGTTGACTTGTGAGGACAAAGGCACATTGAGTTTATTGGAGTAAAGGTGTAACTACTAACTGATAAGCATAAAGATAAGAATACTCTGTGCATGCTACTATAAGTTTCCCAGGTAAAGAGTACAATTAAGATACAGATTTATGTGTCTCTGTATGAATTGTGTGTGTGTATGTGTGTGTGTGGTAGGGGCAAAGTTAAGACTTGGAAATTCAAATATGAAGGAATGACTTAGCTGGACTGTGAAGAAAGCTGATGGGGAATAGCTTCAACTCTTTAAAATATGGTACTCAAGGAGAGTTCTATGGATACCAAAACAAATAAAATAGCAAATAAAATAAACAGAGCCCTAGAAGGAAAGATAACTGCACTAAAGGTATCATATTTGGACATACCATGAAATTATATGACTCATTGGAAAAGATCATGCTAGGGAAAGTGGAAGTCTGTAGGGAAAGAGGAAAACTGCATTTAAGGTTGACCAGGAAGCCAGAGCTCTCAGTTTGCAAGACCTGAGCAGGGTTGTTAATGTCCAGGGCTCTTGAAAATCTCTCATTCATGCATTCACTTTAAGTTAAAGTCAATTTGACAGCAAACAAAAACAACAGATGGGGAGGGACAGAAAAGGAAGTACTCAGAGAAGATGAAAGATGGCCAGAAACAGAAAAATGATGTGACACTGGGGATGATGCAGTTAATTACTATGGATAGGAGACCTTGTGCTGGAATATTTTTATACATGCAGAGCATGTGTACAGAGACAGTAGTTTCCAATGGCACAATGAGATACAAAAATTTCATATGGTACAAGAATGCCCACTACAACCATAGTGTTTCCAAAATGAAAAACTATGGTTATAATTTAATACAACTTACGTGTGATTAAAGCATAATGATATTAAGAATCGACATTTTGTGCTGAACACTGAGGCTCTGGAGGTGGAATGCAACCTATTATATTAGGATGAGTGGTCCAAGGACCTCATAACATTAACAATTTTAAGCATCCTGGGATGCTTGGAGGATGCTGAAAGCACAGAGCCTGCCGAAGCCCATCAGACAACTTTTGCTGGGGCTCCTTGAGTCCAGCATCCTGCAAGCATCCTAGGACACTGAAAAGAGAACACAGGAGGCTTCTTCTCATTGAGAAGAATGGGGAGAGTGTGGGGAGAAGCCAGGTGGTGATGTTTTCCCCAGTGGGATGTGTAAGTGGGTGAAGCGGAGGATGCGAGGCATGGGTGAATCACCTCACTATTGCCTACCATTTGGAGCTCAATGTGATGAGGTCCATAGTTCCATGGCATATGGTTTAAAAGAAAGATAGGAAGATGATACCTTTACCTGAAGAAATCTTTTTGCCTCTCAAAAAGAACTACCATATTCACACCAACTTCCAGATACTTTATATGCAGTTACCTGTTTATCACTGGATCATGTTGAGGTTCCAACAGATGAATTCTGTGAAATATTTTGCAGCAGAATTTTAACGATTGTAATGCTTATTTCATGCTAAGGATATGCAAAGACACTCTCCCTTGTCCCACCAGAAGATGATAGCCCACAGAAGGGCTGAACTGAAACCACTACTATTCCATGGCTATGATGGTTGAAGCAGATTGAAATTGTAATCCAAGATGTGAAGGGTGCTAGGTGATGTCTGCAGGCTCTATGTCCCAGTGGATTCTCAACCTCTCCCCCTCATTCTTGGCTGTTCACATGTTTTGGTTTCTTGCTGAAGCAATTCCTTCTCCCCCCCCCCCCCCCTGCATTACTTGACACTAGAAAGCTATCACAAATACACACAGGTGGATTTTTCCTCTAGGGTCATGCAATTATAGACAAAGAGATGTTTTAGCTTTGAATTTCTATCTGTGTGGATACAACTAATTGGTCCCTGCTGAGGGGCCATCTACACTGGCTTGTGAATAGAAAAGCACAGTGGGGGACATTAAAGTAGTGCTGGATATATAATCATGGATAGAACTAGGAGTGTTTTTCAAATTACACCCAGAGTTAGAAGTGCAGAAACAGCTTTCAATAAAAGCAAAGACAAATGGAAAGCCATGGATGGCACTGAGATAAGCTAACCAAAACTGAGGTCGGACAAAAGAATAGAGAACATGTGGGTCTATTTTGTGATTAAGGGATTCTAATTAATGAGAAGCCAAAGATAGCTTCATTGGCTAGCAGAATTCTCAAGCACTGAGTGGAAAAGATGGTAGTGAGTATCCAAACTCACACTGAAAAAAGTAAGGAGGAGCTGGGAGCAGAGATAAAATATCACACACACCCCCAGAGGCATTTAGACTCTCCTTTCTGTTCTTCCAAACTTCCACTTCACATTGTCTCTTTTTCTGAATGTTATCTGCACAATTGTTGTCCTCTTTCAGGAACCACAGGGAACACAGATTCTTCTGTTAGCATAAGTAAATAGAAGTGACTTCAAAAATTAAATATCATCATGCTGAGCAAACTGGCTTCTCTTTCATTGATCTGTTTGCTTCTATTTGCACAGTGGATAAGTTTGAAGAAGGTTCAGTGTGTGGAATCATCTGAGGGAGGCAAAGAGTTGAGACAGTGGTCATCTGTCTTGCTCATGCTTCTTGCCAAGTTTGTTCCAGTTCCAATGAAAAGTCACAGATAAATCCACGGAAACAGAAGCAAATGGTCAAAACTCACCAGAGCACACCTTTTACAAGGTGGAACACACCTGATCTAGTTTCTTATCTTTGATAATTTCCACAACAACTCTACTATTGTAATCCTATGCACATCTAAGGGCAGAATAATCCCTATATTTAGTTCACCTCCAAGCAAACATATGCAAGCATTCTTTTTCCTGATACATGGCAGTAGAAGAGCTGGAGTTGAGGAAAGCAAAGAAATCTCACGACTGTTTTTAAAGTCCTACTTGTAATTGTGAATCACATGGTACCCAAACACATAGATATCTTCAAACAAATTGATATCTGTACAGATAGATCAATGCAGCAGCAAAAGGCTATGCTCTACATTTGTAGCAATGTTATGTCCAATGAAGAACAGTGCAACTGATATGTGCACCATCTCTCTCTCACACACTGTTTACAATTCTTATAAACATAATATATGTTCTCATCATAAACACTATTGTTTCTCATTTGCCTGGCCAGCCTGTTGGCAGGAAGGCTATGGCTACCAAAGGCCCAGTGTGCTGTGTTTTTTTCTTGTGTGATTCAAAGAAAAGAAGGGTCTCAGCAAGCCTGATTCTACCACTAGTGAAACAACCATATGAGATGGCAGATACTGGGTGAGAAATGCAGGATGGCAGCAAGATTTTAGAATACAATATTGTGGGTGCCATGCAGTCTGGGTTGTGTTTCTCTATTTACCTTCCCGACCTTTCATCAATCTTGAAATAATATTTGACAGCTGTCCTGCCCAGCTTCTGAACATGGAATGTGAGAGCCAAGTGTCTTGGGCTAAAGCTGGTTCTTCTCTGACCTCTATTACCAAATTGTTTTTGAGGACAATGAGGCAATCACATTATAATGTATTGGGGTGGGGCAGGTTGTCATATATAGTAGACCCTTGGTATCTGTTGGGTTTTAATTTCAAGAGTCCTTGTGGATATCAAAATCCATGAATGCTTAAGTTCCATTATATATAATAGTGCAGTAAAATGGGATCCCTTATATGAAATGGCTAAATCAAAAAATTGGTTTTGCAATTTTTTTGGGTCAGGGGCGGGAGGAGAATATTTTCAAGCTGTGGACAGTGTAATTCATGGATGAAGAATCTGTGAATATGAAGGGCCAACTATAATGGATTATCACAAATGAACTACAATGTTCATTTTGGAGCTACAATGTCTTCATTCATACTGGTGGTACTTGTAGGAGACACTGTTGGTGTGTTCTGTTAATTCCTCTACAGTATGTTTACCAGTCTTCTGAGGACTGTACAAAACTTTGGGCACCTGGCTTTCAAGGAGAATCATTCTCAGGCCTGGAAGGTGGCTCACTTCCTAGTATCCACAGCACTTTCTTTGCCCCAAATCTTTAAAAACTACACTGGGGCAATGGACATTTTCCTCCTCTAATGTACTGCAAAAGACCCACAACAAATACTTCCTTCTACCTTGGTTTGTGGGGAGATGTCAAATTCATGACATTTTAGATAAATGATCAGTGTGGTTCAGCTCCACCTTTCATGATTTGTGTAATGAATACATACAATTTTCTCAGAAATACTGAATGGTCTTTCTTTAAAAGACTGTCCAGATTGTGGAAACAGGATATTATTGTTTCAGGATTTGAGCAATTGGCACCTGAATTGGCTAATAAAGTGTGAAATTGGTTTCATGCTCCACTACTTTCTCAGAGATGCATTGCCGTTAGAGTTGCTCCCAATCACTTCCCCTGTGGTGATCCAGTTGCTGCCAACATCTTTTTCAACTGTTGGTGGCTGGTAGATGAACGGGTCAGCTGTTTGTGTCTCTTGGGCCACATTAGAAACACTGCCAGGAGGACCATCACACTATTGTCTCAAAAGACCATTTATGGCTCAACAGGTACACATACATTTGTCAAATTCTGCTATTATAAGGCAGACATGTCACTACGGGACAGTCGTTTTCAATGGCTCCATATGTTGCTGTTTCTTTGGCTCTGGAAAAGGGCAGAGGGAGGATATTCAGCAACTGAACAAGAAGTGACACATTGGTGAGATAAGCTCTTGCTAAGCACACCCCCCCCCCCACGTCCATACTAATAAAACCTTTTTGTCTGTCCAATCCACAAATAGCTTCATAGTGTTGAAAGAGATTACAAAGACTGAATGGCCCAACTCCCTGGTGTGTAGGAATACACAGATCAATCCTGAAGGAATCAGAGGTGTGCAGTAGGGCTGGGCGGTTTCGTTTCGTTAATTCGTAATTTGTTAAAAATTCGTTATTTTTTTTTATAACGAAGCGATAACGAACCATTCTGGAGCAACTTAAAAACAAAACGAATTTTTAAATTCGTTTCGTAAATGCTTCGGATTCGTTATGTATTCGTTTCGTTATCGGTTTGAGGTCGTTTCGTTATTATTTCCGCATGTTTGGGGCAAGTTTTATAGTTGTTTTTTGTTTAATTAGTGAAAAAAAATTATAATATCACACCAACAGTCAACAACAGAGGGAGAGGGAAGCTTCAGAAGTTCCCCCTCTCCCATTTGGAGGTTTTTTAGCGTATTGCGCGGTCGCGTCCGCCATTAACGAATTGATTCGTTATTGTTTCGTAATTGTTCCGTTAATGTTTCGTAATTTTTTTTAAATTTACGAAATTTCGTAAATATCGAACTTTTTAAAAGAAAAATTTTGGAATTCTTTTAAATATCAAAATGCAAAACCCCCCAAAAAACGAATCGATTTTAGAAACAATTTTTTCTGTTGTTACCCAGGCCTAGTGTGCAGTCTACATCATACAAGAGAGTGTCCCTCATAAGAAAACACAGAACTGCACCATCTGCAGCCTAGCGATTGCTTTGGGGGAACTGCCAAGGGTATGAGGTTCCACCAATTCTTACTGTGCGGGTGTATGCTCTCCAATCTACATTCATTTCTAAGGGTTGCTGTTGGAACAAGGATATCATATCTGACTGTGTCTTGTGTCCAAAATGTTGGACAGGATATAACTCCTAAATAGAAGACTATATCAGAGGCTGTTAGTATCAACAGGTATGAATGCTGACACCACAAAAGAAATTTACAATTAACTTGAGAAGTAGTAGAAGTTTCCCATTTCACCCCAATCCAAATTATTGAGATAAAAGTAGACAGAAATGCCCTTATTAAATATTTACATTTTCAAAGTGAATTTGTTTTTTTAAAAAACCCCTAAGGTGATGGTGGTGAGAAGCAGATATATTAAATTGTCAAGTGATGTTACTATTCAGTCGTTTCTAATAACAACTGTGAATCCTTTACCTCTAACCCCAGCGAATGTGGAGAGCTAACTATACATTACTTTAAGAATTCACCTCCTGTCCCACACACACTCAGTCAATGAACACTTCTAGTAGCAGCACTAACTGGCACAATATGCAAAACTATAAAGGATCCCACACAATACTCTCACCCCCATGTTCACATAACACTTGAACATTATCTCATAAATAGATTTACTGTCTTGGACACCTCCTTCAAAATGATCCAGAACCTGGAGTAGATTCACCATTCCATTAACACTGAAGCTACCATTCACCACTGCCTCTGAGGACCACTACTCCAAGGTGAAACAAATATCTACCCTGTAGTCTCACTTTATAGTGGGGTGGGTAGAACCAGGCAAATAACTGACTACTCCTTTCTGTTCTTGGCCTCTCTTTTTCTTCTTGGCTATGACAGTTTGCTTCTCCATTGTTTTGAGCTAGAGAATGGCTACTAAAGGTTTTGGGACTATCATACCATATCAGGAAAACAAACTAGGAAGGCCATGGCTTAAGTCATAGAGTGCATCTACACTGTAGAATTAATGCAGTTTGATATGACTCAACTGTCACGGATCAGTACTATGGAATCCTGGGATCTGTAGCATGGTGAAGCACAAGCACGTGTTGGCAGGGAAAGGTAAAGACTTTGAAAGTTACAACTCAATGATTACATAGAATTGCACCATGACACTTAAGTATCAAATTAATTCTGCAGTCTAGATGTACCTATAATCTGTGTCCATGATGTGATGTGGCAATGCTTTTGTTTTAAAGAGATAAATGAGATGATGAGAGGTGAGCATATATCTGAATATATGTGTACATCACATCATTCACATGTATCTGTGTACACACAATAATATTGTACATAGTTGCTGTCTGAGATAACCTACTGAGAAAGCAATCCACACACACACACACCCCACATTCCATATAAACAACAGTTTTATGGCTTCTACAAACCTCTGTTCCTCTCTCATACATCTTCCAAAGAAGGACATTTAGTTAAAAAAAGCAGTTATGTTGAACAATTGTTTTAGCATTTCTATCCTTGGCCCAGGTCACTGGCTGTTGCTTGTAGGGGTGGAGGAATTGTGAACTCAGTGATGTCACAACATATATTTTTTCATTAGATGTTACCAGTGAGACACAGGAGAAGATGTAGGTCAAAGCAGTCATGTACTCCCTATGATGTCTTTGGTGGTCCCCTATTCATGAATTTAAGCAATATGTCAAGCAACAATCGTGTGACAGAATCTCTCCTTAGGTAGTGTCCAGGAAGAATATTGATTTTACTGTCAAAGAATAGTTATGTTAAAAAAAGGATATTGCTTCTATACAAAACCCCACAAAACTTAACTCCATTAATTCTCCAGAATTGATTCCATTAGTATTCAGGTAGAGTATAGATGGCCTACATAAAAGTTTTGTCTTAAGGATTTCACTTCTAATTAGAATTAATTGCTAGTTGTTTGCTTATTCTCCTGATTTGAGAATCCTACTCAACACTTCCAGGAATGCCAGGAATGATGAGGCCAGAAAAGAGTCTGAATTAAATGTCTGAATTAAATCAATACGAAAAGCTTCTCATTGTTAAGTACTAGAAGCCCTGGTAAATACATGCAGAATTCATGTATTAATATTAATATTAATTATTATTATTATTATTATTATTATTATTATTTCAAACATTTATATTCCGTCCTTTTCAATCCCCGAGGGGGGACTCAGGGCAGATTATAAATGGCAACCATTTGATGCCAATAAAAACATCAATCACATTACAAGACAAATTGACATTAGATGAGCAACAAGATTACAAATATACATTAAAATATTTAATTTCTGGTGAGGAAAGAGACAGGAAAATTAAAAACAGAGCCAAGCCCAAATCAGAAATCCAAATCAGAGTCATGAGTTCCAGTCCAAGGTCTATCCATGGTTAGTTATCATGTCAATTGCAGTTACTGCTCGGTCAGCTACCCAAATGCTTGGTCCCAAAGCCATGATTTTACCTTTTTTCTAAAGGAGAAGAGTGGGGGAGTTTCTCTGATTTCACTGGTGAGTGTGTTCCATAGGCGGGGGGCCACCACCAAGAAGGTCTTATCCCTTGTTCCCGCCAGTCGCGCTTGCAAGAGTTTTTAAGGAGGACCCAGAACAATTATGCCCTGGCAATGATTGCATTTATTCATACATTCACAGTGCACATATAATTCATGCACTGTAAAATTGAAGCCTGCTTGGGAATACTGTTGTGCTTCAGATTCATTTTGTAGTAGTTGTTACTGTGACCTTTTAAAGATTTTCAGTTGTCCTCCATGTCTACAGATTCTGCATCCATGCATTTCCCAATCAACAGCTTGAAAATACTTCTCCCACCAATTAAATAAACCCCCAAAGCCCTGTTTTTGCCATTTTGTATAAAGAACACCATATTACAGACCTCAAAACCTCTGAGGATGCCTGCCATAGATGCAGGCAAAATGTCAGGAGAGAATGCTTCTAGAACATGACCATATACTGTAGTCTGAAAAACCTACAACAACCCAGTGATTCCAGCCATGAAAGCCTTCGACAATACATATTACAAATTGAAAGCCATGGGAATTGAGTATCCATGAATTTTGGGATCCATTGTGTATGTACGAGTATGTGTGACCTGAACTCATCTGCAGGCGATTTTTCTGGTGAGGGTGCAATTCCTTCCTTCCTTCCTTCCTCCTTACTTTGTGCTTTAAAAAGAGATTTACACACAATCTATCTTCTAGTTCAATTTGGCAAAGTTACGTACATATCACATTTCCCCCTTTTTTCATAAAAAGTTGTGTACAAATCAGATCACAACAGCCAGAATTCTATTGCTAGTGTTTATTATGCTATACCCATAGAAAATAATGGGCTCCACCTAAGATGATTCCCCATTCAACAAGGAATTCAGTGTATTTACTCTGTTTAGGACTAACAAATAGGATTAAATCCACTATCAGCTTTACGTAATTAAAAGCAACAATTCAAGATGATTTGCAAGATAACAACATTTAAATCATCATGCAAATATTAATAAATGTACAATGTCATAAATTCAATTTTTGTCCCAACAAAAGTAAACCCACTGAGTTAATGAAAACTTGATATGTCAACACGTGTAAGTTCTGCTAATTCAGTGGGTGTGTTCCAAGCATAATAAGTGGTTTTAGAACCTGGGAGGGAGAAAGAAGACCCAAAACAGAGAAAATGCTTTTTTCAATTCTCTGTTGGCTCACACTAGTAGGAGAGAATGGGGTTGGGATAGAGGTTTTTCTTCTTTCTCGTCTTGTATTTTTTCACACTTGTTACTTTCTTCCTTTTTTTTCTTGCAGCTATCTTTAGGGTGGATAGAAAAACAAACAACATTCCAAATTTTAGGAACATGTTTGGAACTTGGAAAGATTTTGAATCAAGACTAAATGTTGTTTCCTCCAGTCAGCAACCTCTAAAAGTGGCACCTTCAGCAGGAGAAGCTGGTTTTGTGGCAGGAATCCATCAAGGTCAGGTGCAAATGAGCCCTAGAGCCAGCAGGAGCCAACACGGAGAACACAGTGTCAGTATGTCAATATGGATGATCTAAACATGCATTGCTTCATGCCTAAATATTGATGTTATTGAACTAGTATAGGGATCCTTTGGTTCTTCAGATTTTTCAGACATCCATTCTTACAATCCCTGACCAAAGGAGTCCTATGTTGGCTAGGACTCCTGAGAGCAGATATCCAAAATATCTGGAGGATCCCCACCCACGCTGTGAGAAAAATCAAAATCAGCAAGGAGTTATGTAGCATAAGTGTTAACTAAGGCTCCTTTCACACAGTGTATAAAATCCACATTGAACTGGATTATATGATAGTATGGACTCAAAGAATCCAGTTCAAAGCAGATATTATGAATTATCTGCCTTGATATTCTGGGTTATATGGCTGTGTGGAAGGCAATTTCACACAACAAAATAAGAAGGTAAAGCAAGACAGTAGAAATTAAAACTAAGGATTGCAGGAGAAAATTGCAGAATTATCTCACATCTGTTTTCAGATGGTTGCATTCTATTAAAAAAGGATGAGATTTGATTCACTGACAGCCTACAGGATTGGTTTTGCTTTCCTTTTGTTCACTTGTTGGAGGGATGGTTGAATACAAAAAAAAACTATCTCAAAGGAGTACAACTCAAATATCATTCCAGGGTCAAATTACTTTCTGAATGCAGAACTACCCTACTCTGTTTGTCAATAGTTTTTACAGAGATCATGTGAGGTCTATAGAAGGATGACCACCACAAATAGATCATCCCTAAGGGCCCTTCCACACAGCCCTATAGCCCAGAATATCAAGGCAGAAAATCTCACATTATCTCCTTTGAACTGGGTTATCTGAGTCCACACTCAGATAATGTGGCATTTCCTGCCTTTATATTCTAGGGTATTTGTATAGGACTGTGTGGAAGGGCCCTTAGTTTCTTATTTCCTTATCAGATGGGAGAGCCCCCCACCCCAGTGCTGTTTTGCCAACAGAAGAAGCATTGCCCAAATAGGGCAGAAGTGTGCTGGCTTCATTGGAGCCAGCACAACACGAGAAGCCTCCTGTGTTGTGGGGTGAGTGTCTGGCAACGTTGGGGGCAGAGACACAGCTGAAAGTCATATGATATCATGTGATGGCTACTGTGAGACTCTGACCCTGAAGAAGGCTCTACCCATCCTAGGACGCTTATTGTCATCAATGTGATGAGATTCCTAATGGATAGCATTATCTAGATATGCATGTGTAGGAAAAGAGGGAGGGATATTATGAATGTGGATGGAAGTAGTCAATGAAGCAAAGAATGAAAGGCAGAGGTTTCTGTGTAAAGAAAAACAATAGATGAAAATAGCAAGCCACTCGGAACTGAGCCAGAATTGAATTCCACCTGTAACACTACCTGTCAAATTCCTTTGTTTGGCTTGGAGCTACATCTAAAGGTTACAGAGTGTACATGCTGAGAGTGCCTTTTATTTCTATTTGTTCCTTTTGTGAATGTGATGGAGGGATACATTCTACAGGCTGGTCTAAATAATGGGCCTGTCTACACATACTCAAAAAATAATAAATAAAGCATAGCTGCCTTTATCTTGACACACCTTATATAACAAAATTCATTTCTTTGTTTGAGGTTTTTGAAGGAATCTGGTCTGCTGCTGTGTTCTGCTTCACTCTAGATTGGGATGGTTTGAGGGAGGGCTTGTGACATATTGTGGGGTGGCAATCACTGCATTATTTCTCCCTCATATGTTATTTGTTGGGCTGTGTTCTCTCTGACATTAAAAATGTCTTTATTTTTTGTGCAGGGAAATGGGGGTGGGAGGACCCTTTCTGCTTGAATGTGCTACCGCTACAACCAAACAACTTCTTAGCAAAGCTTCAATGGGGAAGTCATGTTGCTAAATATGAAGATGAAGGAGGGCCAGCAGGGGAAGAAGGGTGTGTGTGTGTGTGTGTGAATTATGCTCCCACAGACCACTGGTTGGGAACTGCTGTTCTCCCCAAACTCAGGCCCGCAGGCTGGATGCAGCCCTCCAAGGTCATTAACTCAGGCCCAACTCTTAGACTTAGTGCTACCCTAAATCTGAAATGACTTGAAGGTACACAACAACAATCCTAATGAACTTGATTATCTCATCAGCCAAAAGCAGCCCCACACTTCCTATTGAAATACTGGTAAATTTATGCTGGTTAAAATTGTTCCTTATTTTAAAATTGTATTGTTCTTCCATGTTTTTTGCACTACAAATGAGATATGTGTAGTGTGCATAGGAATTCATTCATTTTTTTTAAAACAAAACAAAACAACTACGGTAGTCTGTTCCCGCAAACAGAGGACTATGAACTGGCCCTCTGTTTAAAAAATTTGAGCACTGTGTCTGGTCCTCCCTATCCACAACTCAGATGGGAAAGAAGAAAATCAAGGGGCCTGCAAGGATGGCCTCAATAAAAAGACACACTCCAAAGTCCTCTGTCTATTCTCTCCTTTGCATCACTACTTAAGGCATAAAGGAGCGGAGAGGAAGAGAGAATAGGGTGGGAGACATGACTCATTCTGAGCCACAGAGAGAGCAGGAAGCTTCTTCACTTGGTTTCCTGCCCACTTTATCTGTCGCATTGGCTGAGATCCTGAGGTGGGCAATTTTATGCAAGCATAAATTTTGGGATTAGAAACTCACATGGCAGAATGGTATTAAAAGACAACAGAATCACTCTTCAATATGATGAAACCAAATGCCAAAGTTGCAATTTTGTTTTTCATTCACTTTCCACTATGGACTTGAACTTTGGATTGGAGGCCAGTGTTTCCAGGTTCAGTTGGGTTGTTTTTGGAGATGTGACGTTCGAAAAGAGGATAATGCAACATAGGCCAGATTACACAATATTTCTTTGAAGCCAAAGCACACGCCAGCCCAGCACTTAATGGACTGAGGCCATCTTGGGGTCTCACTGGTTGGCTCCCTTTACTCTACTGACCTTGTTATCCTATCTAGAGCAAAGATCGGAAGCAGGGATTAGCAAAGGGCATCAACAACAACCCATGGCATTGAGGGTGGTGTGCTGCTGCTCACTCTTTGACCCCTTGAGACCATTTGAAGATTGAAACATGCAGAGGCAGTGGGACAGAGGGGTTTCCGAGCTCTTCTGTTCTCATATTGCCGATTCTTTTGCCAGACTGACATCATATTGAAGTCACTAGAACCAGTTAATCTGGCTCACTTATATAAAACAACCTTCCTCAATCTGGTACCCCCCCCCCCCCCCCATGTATTTGATGGAAATTCTGATCCTTCCCCATCTAACATAGACATGCTAGCTGGGGATGATTTGGAAGTTGGAGAAAGTATTTGATGAAGCAACTGCCAGTTGCTCCTTCTTGCTGCTGATCTGCATCAGTGAGAATTGTTCTCGGGATATGGATGTGGCACTCTAATGGATGCCTTTGGGATAGGCAGCCCTACCAGTATGTGGATCTGTGCTCCATGCATTGTGAAATCTCTGCTTAATCCATAGCCAGCAAAGTTTTCTTCATTCAACATAAGTGCCAATTTCTTTCTCTTTCAGCCTCAAACTTATTTCCATTCTCCAGGAGCTGTTACACATACAAGTATATGTTCAGACTCTCACTAGAAATTATCACCATGGAACTGTCATGTTCTCCAGCTTTTAATACCCTGGCCAGCTTTTAATATATATATTTTATGTACACAATGAAGAAACAGTGGCTGCTCTCAAATTGTGGTATTCCTTCTCACAGGAGGCATACTTGGCCCTACTCTGCTCTCTTTCTGCTGACAGGAAAATACCTTTTCATTTAGGCAGGTCTTGACTTTTACCAAGTGGCAGCAGTCTCTTTTTTGTGTTTGAGTGTTATACATTTTTTCTTTGTTTGTTTTAGTGTGCTTTAAAAAGATTAATTTAGTGTTTTCTATCAATTTGGTTATTTTCAAACTTTTGCATTAAAAAGTTTCTGAATTTAAATTTGTCTTAAGTCATCTTGCTAGGGAAATTGTAAGATATAAAATAAATCAATTGAAATCATTTCTGCAAGTTTGTGATTTGAAGGCAGACAATGTCAACATTTCAACCCATGCTGATCCCTTCCTTCCACCTATAACTCAGATGGCATTGATCTTGGTACCAGAATAGGAGCCCAAATATTGGCATCCTGGAGGGGGGAAAAGATGTTGATGTGGGGATAACTTCTTCCACATTCACCCCATTGTTCTACTTCTCCCTTTGGTAATATACCACTAAGTGCTGAGCAGGAAGGACTACAAAGGGCAGATAGGATAAAGGGAGAAACAAGAGCTTTGCAGATAAGATATAATTTCAAAATGAGCTGCATAGGCAGAAATGTAAGAACTGCAGGAAAATGTTCAATTTCTGATGAGGAAAGAAACAGGAACCTTGGAAAATATATGCCACCCAACTATCCCAATTTCATGAGGTCAGCTCCAATGTCATCCCACTTTTTCATTTTTTAAATGTCCCAGTTTCTCTCTCCCACTTTTACTTTTCTACTTTGTTCTCAGCTTCATTTGGTGAAAACTGATTTCAATGTGCAAAAGTAGTTTGCACTCAATTCACAGCAGAGAGAGGAGAGCAGATCTTACCCTTCCCAGTAGGCTTGAGCAAAATCAAACTGCTGTAGCCACTCTTAGCTTGTGTACCTTGTATCATATTAACTGCACTGTGCTGTTGCTTAGAGTCACATGAGTCCTGGCTTTCATTTGTGAAATGTTGGATTGCAAGGAGAAAAGATGAGGGTAGAATACTCCTGTTCAGAAAGTTTAATTCTTTTTGCCTTCTCCCCTGTTTTTCCAACAATATACCCTACCCAAAATCAGAGTTCAATAACCATCAAACACAGCCTGAATCAAGCCATTTTGCTGTGTTGTTCTGTTGCTTTCATATTCACCATAAAGAGCTTTTTCGACTCTTGCAAACCTTGCAGCTTACCAAACTTGTATAGATATCTTGTTTGCAGATAGTATCATTCTGCCTACATAAGGACTGGCACTGGAGAAATATAGATAGTTACTAGTATATACAATGATACCCTTTGCCCTCAGGGAGTGGTTTTGTGCTTTTCCAGTTCTTCATAACATTAAAGTTTAAACATTTGTTCTGGCTGAAAGTTAAAAGTACACCACTGAATATTGTCTGGTTTGTACAAAGGATGGGAAGGAAGATTATCCCCTCCCCTTTCTCTGTGTTATGCATTGAGATACTACAGCAAGGAGAAGGAAAAGGAGAGTGGGGAGGAGGAGGAAAGACGGAGTTCACAAGGCTTCTTTTGGCGGGGCTAGAATGACAAAGCTATTAGTGCTGCATAATTGAACACATTTGCGTAGGCAGAGGCTGTTGGCTAGTACTACCTCATGATCAAGCTGTCTCCAGGAAGATAGAGAAGACGGGAAGTATCCATGGGCATTTGATCAGACGGGCCAAGCATAAACTCTCAAGGACAGAGCCAACTCTTCTTTCAGAATCAGGCAGGTAGTAGTAGTAGAAGGAGGAGGAGGAGGAGGAGGAGGGGGGGGATCTGTGAGAGAGGGTCAGAGTGACAGCAAGCAAACAGGCAAACCAACACTCAAGAGATGAAGAACAAAGGTAGCAATCTTTTTGACTGGCTCAAGCATTCCAAAATCTGTATGAACATAAGACTTTTCTTTGATCAACCCAGGCAGATTTTCCAATGTCTTCATCAGGCAAGATGTTAGAAAAATTATTTGATTGGATGGAGGAAGACCGGAGCCGACTTGGTGTTAAAATCTTTGTGCCAGAACATATAATCATGGCTTTCAGGGGGGTGGGCGAGTCTGAAGAGATGTGTAGATCCTGTGCAAGGACTGGTATCCATTCTCATTATGTCTAGGGCTGCTTTGGAAGCACATAGAAGCAACTTAGTAGTGACTTGGATGGGGAAACTCCATTTTATTTGAATGAACAAATACTTTAAAAAAATTCCATCAGGTTTCTAGGGCATAGACCAGAACAGGAGGGAAAGAAATGTTGAGATTGCATGTTCTAATGAGCAATGACTTGCACAATGCCTCACCACTGACCAGGATTGCTAGTGCTGATGAGGAATTAAATTAACAAATGGAGGGCCAGCATCTGGTCGAAAGCTAAGGACAGAGTTATTCCATGTTTGATGTTTCACCTGCAAACATCCTTCTTTAAAACCAAAGAAAACAGCTGCATTCAGGCTGACTAGAAAACTGGAACAGGGTTCAATAAAGAACTGTTCTAGTCCCACTTTTCTCAGCTGTCTGTTTGATCAAAACCATGCCCTGTTGCTTTTCTCCCAGAGAGATAAAAGGACATATAATAGAGTTTGTATCTTTTACGTTAAAGGGAAAAAATCATTTGTAGAGGACTGATTTTGAGTACATGGGTAGGAATAAAATGGTTAAGCAATCCTTCAGCAACTGCAAAACGCCACCTGATTTCACTGGTCTTCTCTGCTCAATCTGAAGCCACCTACAACTGTGTTCTTAGATAAAACAAAGCCTGCAGGCGAAATGAATCACTTGCTTCATGCAAGCAGCAGATGAGCTTATCTAAACCTGTTTCTGGACTGTTCCATTGCAGATTGCCCAGGAGGAATCATGTTGAAAGGGGAAAAATTCCTTTAAATACAGTCAGAAGAGGAGTGTGAGTCTACACACACATTAGGACAGCAAGAAGAAAAGTAGTCTGGAAAGCTGTTCCTTACAGGACAGAGATTTGTTGTCCTTGCTGTTTCATGAAAGAGCTTTTTGCCACCCTTTGTCACTTGTCATTTAGCTCCAGTCATGGGACTAATCCAATTGTTTGCCCCCAGACAGAACAGATCCACTATATCAATCACCAAATAATAACTCAGGCCCCTTCCACACAGCTGTATAAAATCAGCATTGAACTGGATTATATGGCAGTGTGGACTCAGTTCAAAGCAGATATTGTTGATTATCTGCCTTGATATTCTGGGTTATATGGCTGTGTGGAAGGCCCTCAGCATTCATAAAAAAGCTCTTTGATTCAATGGTCTACTCTGGTTGGGACTAGTGACCAAATTTACGCCATTGTAGGGTTTTCTTTCAAGGAATGTTTTTGTATCTGCAGAACAATAGCTGTCATAAGTATAAACATCTGGCTGAAAAACATCATGCAGCCTTTACAGAAAAAGAATATCTGACTTAGACATTATCAGTATCTGTTTATTACTCAGTCCTGTAGAACCCACTTTAGCCAACTTTTCTACTTGGATATCTTCATCATACCTAAGTTGAAAGCTTAGTTTGATGATTCTTTCAAGCATATTTTTTGTGCATCAAGAAATGTCATTGAGATATAAGGTGTCTAAAATCCTTCCTACAGATTAAAATGTGTGGCTGAAATCCCTTCGCAGTTATCTGGGCACTTCTGCACCATGAAATGGGTCAAAAAACCTACCTGTGCATTTGATTTCTTGAGTAGCAGCTGTAGTATGGAGGAAAGATGCTAAAATAGATGGCACGTGAGATAAGATGAGCATTCATGCAACACCCCTTCAATACACATGCTTGTTGTTCCCTTTCTGTGCTACACTGAGGAAAAAAGAGATGGAGTTTACTGTGAAGGGACATCCTGTCTTTTCCCTCATTCCTACTGTTTCCTTTAACTGAGTTTGCCTACAATTGTGTCAATTCTAGATGCAGAGTCAATAGAATCTGAATGTTTGCCATAACCTGGAGATGTTACTTTCTCAAACTATAATATCCTCCTACCTTTATAAAATCTCCCAGCCAGCAAACCTACTGGCCATATTGCCTGCTTTTTTGCCCCCAGAAAAATCCACATTTTAAAACAGGGATTCTCCCGTGTTAAAGGCCTGCCTGGATCTGGCCTGGGTTATCTGAGTCCACACTGCCATATATTCCAGTTCGAAGCAGTCCAAAAATAATATTTCTTTGCTCCTTGCTTCACTGTGTTTTTTAAAAGATTACAGTGTTTAGAAAATTTGCATATTAGCTTAAGACAAACCTATAAAATGTTTCCTGTGCTTTGTATCAAAATTAAAAACCAGATTCTTGGCACCCACACATTTGGCATTGTGACCTCAGCATGACGTATTTCAAGAGTCAGAAATGCATACTGCTTTCATGGATATTAATGACCTAGTTTTGACAGAACAGCTTGTGTGTAGAACCCACATTTTTAATGGATCCAACTTCCCATTTAGACTTCACTGAAAAGGCGAGAGTAACACTATTCTTCTTAAGCTGCTTGGCTTCTAGACACACAAAATTATTGCTGCTATTGTTTGATGCAAAGGAACGTTCAGTCACGTGATCCCTCACCTGTATTAGGAACTAGGACAGGCCGAAACAGAATGCTGTACTGCCTGCTTCTTTTTACAAGCTTGCAGCTTGGACTCTGAATTGCTGGCTGTGTCTCTAGGAAGCCTCTGGTCTGCATTGATGTGAAATCCAATCCCAGGACATCCAACCCTTCTGACAGATCACGTAATCATAATCCTTCCCATGCTGTTCTGCTCCCACTTCTCACCTTTCTCCTAGGCAGTTTTTCCTAGTGAGACTAGATGTGTTAAGAATGTATCTGCTTCAACACGTACATTCAGGATTTTCTCCTCGTGTACACCCTCCCTGATGGAATATCATGCTTGCATTGAGTCAAGTGTAGGCTTTCAAATTTGGGAAGGCAGGATTAAGGGGAAATCACAAATGTAATTTACACAACACCGCCTTGATTAAGGTAGGAGAATCTCAAAACCTCACCTTCAGAATTTTGTAAGAGGAATGTATATCCCAGATTATAGGTGGGGGTGGCCATAAATAAGCTTCATTTAAAACAGTTGGATTCCCATATCTGTATATCTGGAACTTTAAGGGTGACTCAGGCAGTTACATAACCCCGTAGGGAAATATATATAAATGTGAGCTAAAATAGAAAGGGTGTATGTGTGTATGTTTTCCATTTTATCTCATTCTCAAACTGTCTAAGGGCCTTTCCACAGAGCCATATAACCCAGAATATCACGGCAGACAATCCCACAATTTCTGCATTGAACTGGGGGCCCATCCAGACAGGACCTTTATTGTGGTATCTACTGCAATAAAGGAGGGGCTGTCCAGACAATGCCCCCCACCCACCCCCGCTCTCTTGGCGTGTCATTTCTTTGTGCCGGGAGAGCCAGCTGACGCTTGTAATGGAGGCCACATAAGTTTTTATTACTTTCCTAAGGGGTCTGGGGGCTTGGGGGGAAGGGGTTAGGGCCTCCAGATGTTCTCTCAGGCTAGTCCTGGAAGAACATCTGGAAACCCACCCCAGAAAGCGCATGCTTTCTGAGGTGGGTGTGGACAGGCTCCCAGGAAAATCCACATTTTTAAACAGGGATTCTCCTGGGTTAAAGGCCTGTCTGTATCTGGCCTGAGTTATCTGAATCCACACTGCCATATATTCCAGTTCAAAGCAGAAAATGTGGGATTTTATTCAGCTGTGTGGAAGGGGCTTAAGTGTCGTGCTTCAATTAACAAAATCTGAGTTTAAATCAGAAAGCATTAGAGCTAGTTTTAGGCAAGCAATGCACACAACATATGACTGAAATAAATGGGACAATTTTGTCATAGCTACCTGATGTTCATTAAGTTCAGTGAGTAAATCAACATTTCAAAAGATGACTAAAGCTAGTTACAAAACAGAAATGCAAATGTTTGAGGCTTATGTATCACCAGTTATTGTTGTGTTACTTTTTTAGATATGTATGGATAAAACTTGCATGCAATAAATGCAAAAACAGAACAGGAACAACTCCAGCCTAGGGCATCAGATTCATATCAGATGCATGCTATGTTTGAGAAAGAGCCCTTACATATCACTAGATTTTCTGGCACATATACTCAGAAGAAAGTGTCACTATGCTCAACAGAACATACAAATACATGTGTAGACCTAGAAATGTTAGAGTGATACCACTGGCAAAAACAGCTGCATGGAAATATTTTCTATGCTAATAAAGAAGACTAAGAGCATTTCCCCACTTTAATCCACTTTAAATGATGTGAATGTCTCCTGCAGAATTCTGGAGTTTGTAGTTTAGGGAGGGGCCTTTAAACTGCTCCTCCAGAGAAGCTCTGGGCCTCCCTAAGCTACAAGCCTCAGAATTCTCCAGGAGGCAGTCACGGCATTTCAAGTGGATTAAAGTGGGAAAATGCTCAAGTGTGATGAGGCCCTAGGAAAGACACAAAGTGTACCTCTGTTCCCCTTTTCTATGATGATCTAAATTCTGCTTTAAAATGGTATGAAGAAAGCTGAAGCTCGGACCCAATTGTATCTAAAGGTGACTTCAATATCGGTGTGGTACAGAACCCGTTCCAGGTTTTAGACTGAATTTGAAAGGAGCCATTATTATGCTGAGACATATCACGAATTAGTTTAACACTTTGGGTAGATCCTCATAAGTTCAAATTAAAACCAAAACAGATTCACTGTTTCACTGCCATGGAAATCACCAGCCAACAGAGTATGTTAGCATTTCCTTGAAGCTGAAAGTGGGAAGATGTTGCCACAGCTTCTGCTATGGACCTCATCACATTGGAGTCCAATTTATGGGTGATAGCAGGGGGATTTGTCATGCATTGTAGCGAATCCAGTGGGCAATGGGAGAACTCATCAGCCCACATTGTCCACACCATCCATTTACCCATCCTACGGGGGGGCGGGAGAGGGGAGCATCACTGATCCCCCCCCCCCCGTCCTAGCCTTGTTTTTCTCCATGCAAACATGGAAAGCTCTTTGTGTCATCTTTTCAGTGTCCTAGAATGCTTGTAGCAATCTGGAAGAACAGGGTCGCACCTTAAGTAGCTGTGCATTGTCTGATGGCATCCGGCAGAATCCATCCTCCCGGTGTCCTCCAAGCATCCTAGGATGCTTGATCATCTCTAATGTGATGAGATCCGTAATTTTGCTGGGAAACAAAAGTGGACAAGATACATTTGAGATACATTTGAATGCAAGGAGGGGAAATCTGCCTATCTAGAGCATTGCCAGGCCTTATGAAGTGGGTCTTCATGAGTTTGGTGACCTAATCTGTAGATTGTACAGGACAGATGTCCATACATCTGATATGTACTTTTAAGAAACTCCAGCCTTTTATTCAAAGACATTTAGTGCATGAAAAAAATCAATAGCAATGTGATTACTTTTACTGATGATACCGTAATAACCCTGTAGCCATCGTTATTCTATTAATGGTCATTTTTGCAAGCCATTTCCTCATAAAACAGCAGATTTTTTCTAAGGTTACGCTTTATGATGACAAGTGATATGCTTACAAATATTTTCAGTGAAACAAGCTATATCCTTATTGCATGAAATCATATGAGACTCTTGTTTTCTGCTTAGCTCAAGCCATTTAAGGGCTACATGGGAGGTTTTAAATGTATTTCAGCAGTTTTTCTGCTTTCTGAATGGTAACATATGAAAAGCATTGCTGGATCAAAGTGAGGATCCATCTGATTGGGTTTTTAAAAAACTCTTAGATGGTAATATGTTTCTAGCCAAAATTTCTAGGATTGGCATTACGTCAGTGTCCAATGTAAGGCATTGGATTTTTGCCAGCTATGTGTAAACCGCTTTGAGTCCCCCTGGGGTGAGAAAACGGTATATAAATACTGTAAATAAATAAATAAATAAATAAATTTGGGCTTTGCCTTTGTAAATACTAATCTGGTAACCAGAGACAACCTTCCTTTCTACATGGAAGGTCCATTTAGTTGCTGCTGCTCCTAATAACTGGTGAGGGTCCTATCAGGCAAGAATGTAATTAACCCAAGCTTTTATTGGTACTTGGGCTCAGCTCTGGCATCTGAAAAAGAACAGGAAAAATGACTTTTATAGCACAATTAACACTATGTATGAATTCAGAAAGCTCTAGGCATTCAGTTTAACCGTCTTGATCATTCTTTCTCCATCTGTCTTCTATAGACATCACCTCAGGATGAATGGACAGCTTACAAGTGTCACATTTGCTACAGAAATGCTGCTTATCATACAAATACCTACCTTATGAGTATCACCTTTGCTGTAAACACTATGTGTCTCAAGATCGATGTGTCGTACAGCTTCCAAAACTGTAGCAGAAAAGATTCTCCTGGGATTCTCACACATAATCATTCATTGTTTTTTCCTTCCACATATGTCATTTTCTCCCTGCAGGAAATGTAACATGTGACGCAGTTCCATCTTGCTTATGTGGCTAGGCCAATACCGCTTGTTGAACATGAGCCCAGCAAAGCAGCTTTCTGATGCCAGCTACTTAGAACAATAGTAGCGGTATATGCCTGTACCTTTCCTTTGGCACATTGCCGCAACACTCAAACTTTTCTTTTCTTTTTCCTGATTTGCATTCTTTACGTCTGGACCCGCAGAACCTGTTGTGAATGCCACAGATGCTAACTAAATTGCTTTTTGCACCTTCAGGCAATGAAACATCTGCAAGATGCTTCTCACTTTTCCTGGGAATTTTCATTCCTAGCAGATACATTACTCATTGCTTTCCTTTTTTTTATAGAGCAGCCAGCTGTACAGAGAAAAAGCTGCCAGGCTTTGGGCAGCCAACAAGAGTAGTAAGTCACTTGAGTCTGAGCTGGGGCCAGGCAGTGGGGGCAAGCCAGCCTTTGAGAAACTGTAAGTCGCTACTGGTGTGAGAGAATTGTGCATCTGCAAGGACGTCACCCGGTGACACCTGGATGTTTTTGATTTTTTTTACCATCCTGTGGGAGGCTTCTCTCATATCCCCGCATGGGAAGCTAGAGCTGAGACGGGAGCTCACCCCACTAGCTGGATTTGAACCATCAACCTCTCATTTGACAGTCCTGCCAGCACAAGGGTTTAACCATTGCACCACCGGAGGCTCCATTCAGACAAGTAAACCCACTGAGTGATCCAGGGCACATGATATTCTTTCAATCTTAGAGGAATTAAATGGAGAACCCCTTCTAAAGCAATCTTGCCAGGAAAACTCTGGTATAAGATCAACATAAGAGTGATCTTGAAGGCACCTTACAATAATAATAATAACAAGTTTCTTGTGTGTCAGGCAGGCATGTAGCCGGGGGGGAGGGGGGGGTTGGGGGGCTTCAGCCCCCCCCCCCCGAAATTCTCATGGTGGTCCGCGAGAAGGCCTTACTGGTACATTATTTAAACTGTTATGTTTATTCATACCATGATCTGATCACCATGCTCAATATATCCCATATGCATGGGGGTATTGGGGTAACGATAAAAAAGGTTTGCTAAGGTAGACCCTCTTTCACTCAGACTCAGCCCCCCCCTCTCCCGGAATCAAACTCAGCTCCCCCCGAAACAAAATCCTGACTATGGGCCTGGTGTCAGGAGTGACTTGAGAAACTGCAAGTTGTTACTAAAACTGGGGCTAACTAAAAGAATTTGGGTCAGATTCTGCACTGATGGTTTGGGAAGACTACAGGACATACTGCTATTGTCACCTCTGGAATACAGTTGTTAGACAGAAGGGAATATTCATACTATTCTCATAGACATGGATCATCATCCAGAATAGATTACATTTTTGCTACTAAAGAATTGGTAATTAAAACTGAGAAGGTGGAATTCCTTCCCAGAGTGTTTGCAGACCATAACCCGATGCTGTTACAATTAAAAGGGGGAATTTGGGAAAGGAAGCCCTGGAGACTAAATGATTATATACTGAAAGATGAAAAAATTAAGGATAAGATCAGGTTAGGAATACAAAATTACATTAAAGAGAATAGTAACAAGGACATAGCGGAAAAGACAATTTGGGATGCAGGAAAAGCGGTGGTAAGAGGTTTACTAATTCAACAACATGCTATTTGGTGTAAAAAAAGGAAATAATATGCAACTAGAGATGCTTACCAAAATTAGAGAGAAAGAAAAAGAATTAGAGAAGACTAAGAGGGATAAGAAAAAAGCAAAACAAGAGCTAGCCAAAGTTCAGCAGCAATATGAATTATTCTTATCAAATGAACTAGAAAAGAAAATTATGTATAATAGGCATAAGGTTTTTGAAAATGCTAATAAACTAGGCAGGCTCTTGGCATGGCAAGTGAGATTATAGGAAGAGACCAAGATAAGGCACAAAGGAGAGACAATTACGAACATAAGAAGAATTAAAAAAAAATGAAGACTATTATAGAAACCTCTATAAAAATAATCCAATAGATACTAAAAAAAATAGACCAATACCTAGCTGATATGAAGGTCACCAAGCTTACAGAAGATATGAAATCAGATTTGGATAGACAAATCGCATGGGAAGAATTGAACACAGCTATAGATAAAGCTAAATTAAATAAAGCCCCAGGTCCAGATGGTTTCTCTGCTCTGTTTTATAAGGTGTATAAAGAAGAATTAGGCCCGTTATTGCTTTCTACGATGAATCAAGTGCTCCAAAAAGGAGAGATGCCTGAGTCCTGGTAGGAAGCTACAATAGTTCTTTTACTTAAACTAGACAGAGATATTGAGCAAGTGAAGAATTATAGACCAATTTCATTGGTTAATAACGATTATAAGTTGTTCGCAGAAATTCTAGTGAAAAGGTTGAAAAAAACCTTAACCAAAATAGTACAAGGGGATCAAGCAGGCTTCCTCCCAGGTAGGCATATGAGCCAAAATGTGAGAACAGTGATAGATATACTAGAATACGCTATGGGTATGAATTTAAAGGGAAGGCGTATGCAGATGATTTGGCCTGTTTTTTTAAGGGAACCTTTAAGAAGCATACATGCCTTATTAGAAATTATTAATGAATTTAGTGTTGTGTCAGGCTTTAAAATTAACAAGGAGAAATCGGTATTTCTAACTAAGAACATATCTAAAAGCGATATTGTTCAATTGGAGAATATAACTAATTGTAAGGTAGTCCCCAAAGTAAAATATCTTGGACTATGGTTAAGTAACAAAAATAGTAAACTTTACTAATATAATTATGACAAAACCTGGAAGGAGATAAAAAGAGATCTTGAAAATTGGCAAAGACTTCAACTCACCTGGTTAGGGAGGTTAGCAGTGGTAAAAATGATAGTACTGCCCAAAATGTTGTTTTTGTTTCAAAACCTACCAATTATTAAGGAAGTAAAGGTGTTCGGAATATGGAAACGAGATCTGGTCAAATTCATTTGGAAAGGTAAAAAAGTGAGAATGGCCTACAGGAATCTTACTGATGGGAAAAACAGAGGGGGCCTGGCACTGCCAGATCTCAGGTACAAAGAATTCAACAGACATGTAATAAGAGCCAGCCTTTTAGCAACATGGAAAAGAAACAAGAAGGCTATGGAGCAAAAAAAAAAAAAAAACACCCCTATGGCTGTGCCCACTGGAAGCAGTCCAGAGACCAGCCACACATGCTGACTCCGGCACATACAAGGATTATCTGGTCAAAGAGAAAGTGCAATTGATACTTAAAAGCAGAGAAGAATCTGGGTTAAAAGATTGGTTCAGTTTTTTTCCAACTACATGACAGATTTTGGAAGGATGCAAAAGTAGGATTTGCCTCTAATAAATCAGAGTTAGAAAGTATCTTCGAGAAGGGCAACAAAGGCCTAATATCCAGGCTTTACAAATATGTTCTAGAATACAATTTAGTAGACAACCAAATAAAAACTGTTATGATCATGTAGGCAGAAATATCGATCTGAAAGAGTGGGAACATCTTTGGAATAAGGGCTTTAGATTCTCAGTTGCCAGCTCAATTAGAGAAAATATGTTTAAAATGTTTTACAGAACCTACATAACTCCAGAGTTACTAGCTAAAATAGATAAAAACAGGACAAGGGGCTTGCTGGAGATGCAAGAAGGTGAAGGGATCTTTTTTCCACGTATGGTGGACTTGCAACATAGTTAAAGAATTCTGGAAAAAAGTGGTGCAACAAACAAACAAAATGATTAGCAAAAAAAAAAAAAAAATCAAGAAAAACCCAGAAATGTGCTTATTAGGAATATTTAGTATTCGTGCCAAGTTTGGTCCAGATCCGTCATTGTTTCAGTCCACAGTACTCTCTAGATGTAGGTGAACTACAACTCCAAAACTCAAGATCAGTGCCCACCAAACCCTTCTAATGTTTTCTGTTGGTCAGGGGACTCCTGTGTGCCAAGTTTGGTTCAATTCCATCGTTGGTGGAGTTCAGAATGCTCTTTGATTGTAAGTGAACTATAAATCCCAGCAACTTCAACTCCCAAATGACAAAATCATAATTTTTTGAGTGATGATCACTCCTTGTGTTGTGAGATGTTTTGTTGCCAAATTTGGTGTGATTTTGTTCATTGGTTCTTTTGTTTTTAAGGTACTCATTATGCACTGAGCATTTATATATATATACTAGCTGTCCCCTGCCATGCGTTGCTGTGGCCCAGTTTGTTGATCTGGAAAATAAAGTAATGAAAAAGTGTTGGTTTCTAATATATGTAATTTCTTTATGCTTGCGGGTAAACAGTACTTCTTGTTTCTTTGACAGTGTTGATGAGGAGAGTGTCTGGTTTACCCACCCCTGGAACATGTAACATATCATTGTCCTTTTTTAAGGGTCCCTTTCAAATCTATGATACTATATCTGTGTGTGTGTGAATCATATCTATCTATCTAAATATATATCTATGACTGGATGGCTCTTTGTCAGGAGGGCTTTGATTACGTTTTCTTGCCCTGATGAAGGGAGTTGGATTGGATGGCCTTAAGTATTTTCTGTTGCTCATGGGGGTTCTGTGTGGGAAGTTTGTCCTGATTCTGTCATTTGTGGGGTTCAGAATGCTCTTTGATTGTAGGTGAACTGTGAATCCCAGTGACTACAACTCTCAAATGTCAAGGTCTGTTTTCCCCAAACTCCATCTGTGTTCATATTTGGGTGTATTAAGCGCTTGTGCCAAGTTTGGTCCACATCCATCATTGTTTGAGTCCACAGTGCTCTCTGGGTGTAGGTGAACTACAACTCCCAAACTCAAGGTCAATGCCCACCAAACCCTTCCAGTATTTTCTGTTGGTCAGGGGTGTTATGTGTGCCAAATTTGGTTCAATTCCATTGTTGATGGAGTTCAGAATGCTCTTCGGTTGTAGGTGAACTATAAATCCCAGCAACTACAACTCCCAAATGACAAAATCATAATTTTTTGAGTGATGGTCACTCCTTGTGTTGTGAGATGTTTTGTTGCCAAATTTGGTGTGATTTCGTTCATTGGTTCTTTTGTTTTTAAGGCACTCATTATGCACAGAGCATTTTTAAATATATAGATAGATAGATTACTCATCCTATTAGTAATAATTACCGTTAGGATTTTAGTATCTTGTTTGGTTAATAATATTGGTCTACAAGACCCAGGGTCTATCAAATTTTTTTTGGTTTGGGTATTAATATAGTTAATTATTGCCTCCATGATACTGGTATTATTTCTCCATTAGTCATTACATTATACAATTCTAATAGTTTCAACATTGCTTCAAATGTTTCATAATATTCTGGGCCCAGCCCATCCGGTCCAGGTGATTTCCCATCTTTTAATTTTCTAATTACCTGCTCTATTCCCTCTTTCCTGATGGGTGCCTCTAGTACAGTGGTTCTCAAACTGGGGTCCCCAGATGTTTTTGGCCTACATCTCCCAGAAATCCCAGCCAGTTTGCCAGCTGTTAGGATTTCTGGGAGTTGAAGGCCAAAAACATCTGGGACCCCAGGTTGAGAACCACTGTCTAGTATCTCTCTGTCCAATTTGCTTCCATATATTTATTTATTTTGTCCTTTGAACATTTTCCAGCCTGATTAAGTTCTTTATAAAATGTATCTTAATGTGTTCAGATTCATAGGACATCTTCATGGGGGCCATGCCATTGCACCAGCAGTCACCTGTAAAGGGAAAGTGCATGGGGTGCCTTGTGGAACCCCATGTGCCCTTTGTTCTTCCACCATCATATGGTGCGGGCAGAACAGGATGCATTGGCACCTTGTCACCATTATATGGGAAAAAAGGCAGCAACGTGCAACAATGCATGTTGCCCTGCCACTCTTTTCCCCATCATATAGGGAAAGGGGAAGAAAGTGTGGGTAGCTGTGACAGAGCTAATTGAAAAACACTTCCTTCCCCGTAGAGGAGGAGGGACCGCCTTCTGATTCTTCTCTTTTACTTCAGGAGAAATGTGGGCAGGGTCTGCTGATCATTGTCTGAAACAGTTCTGCCCCAGCTTACTTGTCTGAACGCATCTTCACTTATGAACCTGCTAGGACTTTAAGATCGTCCGGGGAGGCCCTGCTCTCGATCCTGCCTGCCTCACAAACATGTTTGGTGGTGGCCCCTCGGCTATGGAACACCCTTCCTGGGGACAGTAGATCGGCCCCCTCCCTCTTAACATTTTGGAAGAGAGTCAAGACTTGGCTGTTTGAGCAAGGGTTTGAAAATGCAAGGTAAAAGTCATAGGAATTGGAACGACTGGACAATGAGATGGGACAATGTTTTTATTAGGAGACACAAATGATGTATGCTTTTAGTATTCTTGTTATGGTTTTATATTATGTGTTAATGTTTTTAAATGTTTTAATGGTGTTTTGGGGCATTGAATTGTTGCCATTGTAAACCACCCTGAGTCACCTAAGGGCTGAGAAGGGCGGTATACAAATATAGTAAGTAAGTAAGTAAGTAAGTAAGTAAGTAAGTAAATAAATGAATAAAATATGTTTGGCAGTTCACGTCCAGGCCCTGGCCAAAAGCAGCAAAATGGGACTATTTAACTCCATGTGAAGAGGTCCGTAATCAGGACTGGGAAATACAAATGACATATATTCATATTGTAATGTGATCATACTGAATTTCTCATCTGTCCCTAATAATTTCTGCTGCTTCCATTTTATCCTTACCACAACCTGAGAGCTAAGCAAGGCTGAATGTAAAGTTGAACCTAAGTCTCTGTAGTCATTGCTGGGCACACACAGACCAGAGAGCTGATGACTTGATGCTGGGTCATGGTTTAGCACCATTTAATGCTGCCAGATTGCCCCTTATATTTTCATGTATGTGTATGTACCCACAGAGAATGTCCACAGCCAGGAACAATTCCTCACTGACATTACATTCACATCTTCCTCAGATTCATAGTGAGAGTTTGGCTTCTATTCTACATACGAATTAAATAGTAAACCAAACCCTTTGAATAAGACTTGTGAAGAGAATTGCTATTTACATTGCAAGCAAACTAAGCCCTTGTTTGAACTGTGTAAAAGGAGAATTTTAACAATGTACATAAGGTCTGTGCTTTCTACTTCCTCTTATCATTTTTTTTAATCTGGTAGCTCTAGCAAAGTATTGAAAATCTATTGCCAGTGATGCTTGCTGTATCATTTCTCTAGGTGCTTGGCTTTTGAAGAAAATAAAGACTATGCCATTTTATATTTATTTTTAATGACTGAGATGGAGATAGGAGTCGCCCTTTTTACAGCAAATGGCTTTACTGAGGTCCCCATGGAATTTCACAGACACAAACCCAGGCAGACAGGAAAAACCATTGGGCTCCACCTTTTGCATCCTGTTTGAAATTAGAAAATATTATGCTGTGGAGACCATAAGTCTCAGATTTGCCCGTTGGTACACAATCCAAAACTATTTCATGATCTGCTCTTCTTGAATCGTTCTTGCTTTGCTGGCCCAGATGTATCATTCGACCATGTCTACACTCATCCAGTTAATCTGGAGTAAACCACTCCTGAGCTGCCCTGATGCAGCCCAGGAGAATAGCCAGAGCCCTTTGGATGTCCAGATAGCTGACTAGCCTGAAAGCACATTGGGACTACCGCCATTGCATTGCCAGCCACAAGCAGCTCCGTGCCAGAAGCTTGCTGGCAGGGTCAGGAGACTGAGCGCAATTGTGCAAAACTCACCAGTACCAAATTTGGCAGCAAAGGAGCTGCTTGTGGTCCACAGTGCATCAGTGAGTCCACTGGGTGTGTGGAGAGTAGGTTGAGCTGTCTATACCTCCAAAATTCTGGGATCACCACAGAACTTCCTGGAAGCTCCGGAGCAAATCCTGTTTCCCCTTGAGCTATATTAACAGTGTTTCTTCTACCAATCGAACCGTGCATTGTGTGGACTTCCTGAAAGAGCTAAGAGGTGAGTCTATATTATTTGGCCTGTGCAATCTAAATATAACTGTTATATAATAGTTATATAATATAACTATGAAATTCAGTTCATAGAATTGTCAAAGAAATAATCTATAGAAGACAATATTCGTTAATTGCATAACACTTGCCATTCTGGAGCTTTGCTACCTGATTAGACATTTAGACATCTGTAAGCTGCTGAGCTGTTGTGGAAATCCAGCAGCTGCACCTCTACCTAAACTAACTAATGAAAGATCAAGAGAAAGACAGGGATGTAGAATCATTGGAAGATAAATTTACAAGCAGCAAACACTGAGAAATGGAAGTAATTGGAAGATGTAGAACAAGTTAGTATATTTTTCCCAGTCTGAACTTGCTAATCTCTTAGCTTGAGGGGCTATAAATTTAGCAGTCTCTCAGACACGCTTACCGAGACATTGTAAGTCCAGGTACATGTCAGGAAACTAGACCTTGGAGAGTGGAAAAAACCCAAATTACTTCATTTCTGTGAATGCCAGTGGCATAAGAGGAATTCTCTTCTCCTCCACTTTTGCCTTGTCATTTGGAAAGCAAATTTTGCAAACATGAAATTTTCAAAAAGTTTAAAATGTTGCAGGTAGTACATATGGATGGGCTCTGAACCCAAAAATATTGGGGACAAATATATTGTTAGATTGAGTTAGGAGCCTGGCAGATTTTATTCCTGGTTTTTTGATGTATTACAGAGTTAAAACAGTGGAAAGACATGATACTACTGATCTTAAGTGCTAACAGAGATAATTTGGATTTCTTCAAAAAATGTAGTGACCATTTATTCACATGTTTAGTCAATAATTCAAGTATCGGTTCCAGATACACTGAATAGAGTATTGGTTCCACTTCATGGGTCTTTGACCAATAAACCAAGAGAATAACTCTTTGTACAGTGGGACCTTGGAATTCATTGGGTTTGGTTCCAGGAGCACAGCGGCTATCAAATTTGTGGATGCTCAGGTCCCATTATGTACAAAATGCTGTCCCTTATGTAAAATAGCAAAATCAAGATTTACTTTCTGAAAATGTTTTGAATAATATTAGGGTGTGCATGATTCAATCCATGGATGCAGAATCCATGAATAAAAAGGAATGGTTGTAGTGCCAATTTGGCATCTTTGCAATAAGTTTTCTTATATTACAAAGTTCAGAGTTCAAACTTGAAAAAATGTTCAAGAGAGAGCTTTCTTTCTTATGTTAATGTTTTTTGCTGTTTGTTTGAAAGATGATCCATTTTTAGCAAAGCTGTGAGAGATCCTGTGCCTCTGAGTCAGGGTTTACCACAAGAAGTTTCAGATTGGATGGATGAAATGAGTGATGGAGAAATCAGGAAGCTCTTTATTAATATCTTGCTTCTCTAGATGTCCCAGTTAAGAGTTACCTTCTTGGATATCATATGGCCAAAAGGATTAGCCCAACCTACCAACTCCAATTGTGAAAAATGCTCTCCAGCTAAGTTTTGTGTTGTACAGACTAGTCTTGTGCATTTGTATAGAATCACAATCTGTTTGTTTGTTTCATTTGTAATGCCCCGTTTTAGTTTTCGAGCACCTCTCCCGAAAACAGACGCCTTTCCAAATGAGGTTTTTTTTGTCCAAGGTCTGAAAAAAATGAATACTTTTGGCCCATTGACAGCAATGGGTGGGCTTCCCATGCTCCCCTTCCCCTCAGTTTTAGGGCTAGCACTAGGTGTTTGGCTGCAGGCCCTGGCAGGTGCTGGTGCTTTGGACCTGCTCACCACACATGCATTCTTCTTGAAAAGAGAGTGCATGTGTGGCAAGCAGGCCCAAACTGCCCGTACCTGCCAGAGCCTACAGTAAAGCACCGAAAATCAGCTGAGTGAATGGTTACCGTTCCCACTTCCGTTCCACTGATATTTCTGTACTGTGTGTGTGTGTGTTCCGTTTCATGCCTTTCGAATGAACAAAATTTTCTGAAAATCTGAATTAAATGGCTGAAACAGTAACTGGGCTCATGACTAGTACAGACCATTGTGCTGTGCAATCTATAGGTAGGTAAAATTCCTAGAAAGGGAAATCAAGGTTGCCTTGGTTTGATGGGGTCCTTTTGACTTTTTAAAGCCTTTTGCATAATTCACATTGGTACTGCCTGTTTTGCTCCTTGTGACATCTAACAATCAAGGACTGAATAGCTCCATGATTGATTAACTCAGAGTTTCATTATATCCTCTGATGAATCACTGCCTGTTTGTCTGCTTAACTGATCAGCATTGCTCTGAATCTTACTATTACATGAGGCTCTGTCAAAGAAGCAGATGGGTGAGGGAGAAGGAATGTTTCCTGAAAGAGGTTGTGTAATGCTGCTTGTAGATCTTCTCTTTCTAAGGGCTTATCTACACCACCAAAGTAATCCAACTGCAATTCAGATTAATCAGACCTAGAGCTGCCCCAGATTCACCCCATTAGTGCCACGCATACCTGTAATGTACTGCACTGAAATTGTATTGCTGTCTACACCTTGCATTCGAATCAGCACCATTTTTATTTCTCCTCCTTCAAAGGGAATTGGCCACTGCTGCCTCCCTGACCAAACAGCTTCACAGTAGAGCCCCGCTCTGGAAGTTGCTTGGATAACAGGTGCCCAGCTGTATGATAAACAGTAAGGAACGACCTGATCAACCACCTCATTGTTGATCCCACAGCTGGGCACCACATTCAGAGAAGGGAACTTCCACAGTGTGGCTCTGCCAGGAAGCTCTTTGGCTGGGAAGGCTGCAGTGGATCCAAACAGAAAGGAAGAGACAGGGGCCTTCCCAACCACCACCACTTCCAGAACTAAAATAAAAGAGAAGGAAAGGCAATAGCAGCTCACTTTAGAGGAATGGTTCTCAACCTTCTTAATGTTGTGACCCCTCAATACAGTTCCTCATGCTGTGGTGACCCCCAATCGTAATATTATTTTCGTTGCTACTTCATAACTGTAATTTTGATACTGTTATGAATTGCAATGTAAATATTTGATATGCAGGATGTATTTTCATTCACTTGGACCAAATTTGGCAAAAATACCCGATATGCCCACATTTGAATACTGGTGGCATTTTGGGGGGGGGGGGGTGATTTTGTCATTTGGGAGTTGTAGTTGCTGGGATTTATAGTTCACCTACAATCAAAGAGAATTCTGAACTCCACCAACAATGCAATTGAACCAACCTTGGCATACAAAATTCCCATGACCAACAGAAAATACTGGAAGAATTGGTGGGCGTTGCCCTTGAGTTTTGGTGTTGTAGTTCACCTACATCCAGAGAGCAATGTGGACTCACACAATGATGTATCTGGACCAAACTTGGCACTAATATTCAATATGCCCAAATGTGAACACTGATGGAGTTTGGAGAACATAGACCTTGACATTTAAGAGTTGTAGTTGCTGGGATTTATAGTTCACGTACACCAATGATAGAATTGGGCCAAATTTCCCACACAGAACCCCCATGACCAACAGAAAATACTGTGTTTTCTTCTGGTCTTTTGTGACCCCTCCGACACTCCCTCGCAACCCCCAGGTTGAGAAACACTGCTTTAGAGGAAGTAATTTGCCATTGTCTCCCTCCCCTCTATGCCACTTTCCAGCACAAAAATAAAGGCATATTTAATATCATGAAGCACATACTTCAACAAGTAGCAGGTAGAGGTGTTTTTAAAATGGTGATGCTTGCTACCCAGCAATCTGTCCTGCTTTACTCTCCAAAAGCCACATCACTCTAGATTGTACACAACAAGCAAAAGATAACAACAGATCAGATTTTCCTGAAATATATTGCATTAAAGCCTAAAAGAAGTGCTTTCACTGCTAAGAGGTGTGTGCTGTGTATATCGTGACAGCCAAAAGGTCAGTACAATTTATTTTTCCATGTAGGCAGGCCTGCACACAATAAACAGTTAATGTACTATGAGAATATCTCTTTTCCTCCTGTTTGAGTAATGGAAATATTCACCTGTGAACACCAAAAAAGAAGTTGTGAGACTTGGATTGTTACAGATTGGTAATGTAAATATTTTTAATGCATGAATAAACACATCTGAACTTTCTTCTGTGTAAAGAATGAAACACAAATGCTCAATAAGGTTCAAGTGACTGGTTTTGGAGGCATGTCTCAAAGTGAGAATTTCAGAACCCAAGCAATGAAACCTAGACTGCCAGGTAGATCCTAAGAAAGTAAATGTTCAAACTGAGGGGTGCTGAGAAAGAGTGAATAATGTTGGAGTAAGATAATATGGAAGAACACAAAGATATCAATAAATCCATCTAGGTCTGAAAGACATCTTTATTGGATCAACAGTCATACCATGAGAATAGTCACAAGAAGGTCTGAACAACAAAGCCAGAACATTGTCACACAGTACTGTATAACACACATAGTGTTCTTTAAAGACGGAAGGAGATACATTTTCCCACCTCTTGACATTTTGCCATATCGCCGTTGGCATTTATTGCATTTTTCTCAGAAGAATCTGAATACCCTCACATAAAAAGTGCTGTCTTAGAAGTACAGCCAACAAGCTTGTCATGCTGTTTGCAGACGTTATGACTGTGTAAGGGAGCAAAGATTGGTTTTTGCCTTCAGGCTGCTGCCGTACAGGGTGTATGGGGATGGAGCTTGAGGGCATCTAACAGGAATTCTCTCCTTACCACACAATGCCCAGCACCCAGTCCCTACTGGCATGCCAGCTGTCCCCTTTCTGTGACTGTTGCTCCTGTTTCCGTTGCCTACATTCACAATCATTATGTTTTCCTAGGCACAGATGTAAACCATAAATGCTGGAACTAAGCAAAGATTCTGGCACCCACAGCTATGCCACCAAATACATGGGAAACAACGGGCAGAAACAAATGGGTTTGCAGTGAGGTTGGGGATTATTCTGAAGCTCTGAGCCACTGTGGGAAGACAGTTGAGACTTCAATTGGCCCGATCAGCTTCCAAGTGCAGGATTTGCTTTCTCATTTCATTAGGCACCTGTGTGTGTTCCAGTGACAAAAGAAACCTAATAACACTCCACGCCTTCTCAACAAATGACAGAACTGAATAGCTGCTGACATTAATCTTTTCAATAGGAGGTGAAAGCCATCCTTCTCCATCCCTGTAACTTTCAGTGCCACACTCATTTATTTATTTCTTAAAATATTTCTCTCACCTACATCTGATAATTTCAGGGTGATATGGAAGACAGCCAACCAATAGCATATGTTGAAGGCTGTATTTGAGAGGAGGAAACTGGCAAAACCATGTCTGAATATTCCTTGCCTATGAAAACCTTAGGAAATTAATGGGACCACCTAAGTTGACAGAGGACCTGAAGGCACATACATGCACACATGCAATGAAACCAGTATTGAACACTGCCAGGGGACTCTCATTTTTTGGAGGTATTTAAGCATTAGTTGGATGGACATTTCTCAGGAGTGGTGAATTTTTGTTTTCCTGTATGGCAGACTGCATGACAGACTGCAGCCAGGCAATCAGAAAACATTTACTTCTTGGGAGGAGAGCAATGACCAGTCTTGATAAAATAGTGAGGAGCAGAGACACCACACTGGCAATGAAGATCTGCATAGCTAAACCAATTGTATTTCCATACTAATCTATGGATGCAAGAGCTGGACCATAAGGAAGGCTGGATGAAGGAAGATGGATGCTTTTGAACTGTGATATTGGAGGAAAATTCTGAGATGGCCTTGGACTGCAAGAGGATCAAACCAGTCCATACTCCAGGAAATAAAGCCCGGCTGCTCACTGGAGGGAAGGATATTATAGGCAAAGATGAAGTACTTTGGCCACATAATGAGAAGACAAGAAAGCTTGGAAAGATAATGATGCTGGGGAAAATGGAAGGAAAAAGAAAGAGGGGCCAACCAATAGCAAGAGGGATGGATGATACCCTTGAAGTGACTGGCTTGATCTTGAAGGAGCTGGGGGTGGTGACAGCTGATGGAGCTCTGGCATGAACTGGTCCATGAGATCATGAAGAGTAGAAAGCTATTGAAGAATAAACAACAACAAAGGGGGGTTGGACTAGATGGTTCTTATGTACCATTCAGCTTTATTATTCTATGAATCTGTGAAAAATATAGAAATGATTTTAAAAATTGGGAACTAGCACACATCAGTTATTGAGAGGTCCAATGGATGAACAAGAAGTCTAGAAATCAAATCCAACAAGTATGTCAGAACTATAGAACAAACCCAGAGGCACGATGAAAGCTCAGCCAAAGCTTTAAGAACATACTGGAGCTCAAGAAGGTTTTATTGTTCAAAAAGGGTATTAGTGGAACAGAAAGTCTAATCTTTATAGAGTTTGGGCTACCTTAGATTGGCCAATCCACTGAAAACTGGTTTGGACTCCAGCAAAATTTTGTTCACTATCACCACCTCCCTGCTAAGTTACCAGGTTTTTCAGAGAACAAAATGGAACAGCCTTATCTATTGTCACGCCAGTTGGAGGATGGGCTGGTACACTTGAGGCAGGCTTATATAATTTCTCCCCTCCAGTCTTCAGATTAATGCCTGGCTTATCTGTTATGGTCTTAAACACCCTAAAGCAGAGCTTTCCAAACATTTCATGTTGGCGACACAGTTTACAGACTTGCTTAATTTCATGAAACAGTAATTTAGTTTTAATAGCAAACCAGAGGTTAACCCAACCTCTTCTAGGAGATACAGGCGCATACATACATTGTAATAGTGAAATATATGCATATATAACATATCTCATGAAAACCTTACATTTATATTATTCACAATATATAATTTGCAAGATAATAACATACATTTTCAAGATTTTTGTCATATCTTGTTATCTACATACTCTGCAGCCGACAAACTAACATGTTGCGACACATAGTTTGGAAAGATCTTCCCTACCGGGATTAGATCCCTCTAAGCAGGCATGTAGCTGAGGGGGGGGGGGGCTTGAGGGGCTTCAGCCCCCCCCCCCCCCCCAATTCTCATGGTGGTTCGCGAAAAGGCCTTACTGGTGCATTATTTAAACTGTTATGTTTATTCATATCATGATCTGATCACTATACTCAATATATCCCATATGCATGGGGCTATTGGGATAGCGATACAAAAGGTTTGCTAGGGTAGACCCTCTTTCACTCAGACTCACCCCCCCCCCCCGAAACTCAGCCCCCCGAACCCCCCCTGAAAAAAACTCAGCCCCCCCCCCCCCCGAATCGAAATCCTGGCTACGGGCCTGCCTCTAAGCCCTGGTTAGTAGTAGAAATAGAAATTTATCAGCTCTCTCTCTCCCCCCCCCCCCCCCACATTCTTCACCTCAGTTGTCTGGGTCTGTAGAAATTGAAGCAGAACCATACAACCTTGGTATGCAATTTGAGACCACTTTGCCACATGCCAAATGCTTCTCATCCGTCTGCAGTTGAGTGTGGCTGGTGCTTGTATCACTGCTCTCACTGATTAAAAAATACAGAATTTGGAGCTGCTCTAAACAAGCGTTCCTTCTGGGCTGCAAGGATCCAAAAGGATCCGGCAGACCTACCCAGTCAATTTTAACCTGTGAATTTTAGCCTTCATTTTATCAATAAAATTTCAGTTGCATTTTACCAGTGTGTATTTGTTATATGTATTTTAATAGAGCTTTGTTCTACATAGATATGTGTATCCCACCTTGAGCTGCAAGGGGAGGTGGGTAATAAATTGTTGTTGTTGTTTGCCTGGTTCCCCTGCCTGCCGCCTGCCTTAGTGCAGACTGATGCTGTAGCATGGAGTTCATTGACTTGCCACTTGGGACACTGACACACAGATCTGAGGACTCCAAGTTCATTCTCTCTGAGAAGAGGCAAGAACCAGGAAGTTTCTTTTCAACTGAATTTCAGCTGCAGGCTGTACAAGTCCTGCACCTCTGCAAAGATTGCTCACCAAGATTGCACTTGATAATACTAGCAGTTGTTAAATATGGACAAAGGTTGTTACAACACAGGCTTGAAGGGTTTGTTTTTTTAATGAACACTTTGGAATGATGCAAATGATAGGCCCACATTATGGGAAGAGGATCATATTCCTCACAGGGCCTATGTTGTGTTCCATGTTTTGGTAAATTGCAGCAACCATGGTCATGTTGAAACAAGGGGGAAAGGGTTTACTTAACAAACCACCTGAGTCAGCCAATTATGAACAAGTCACTGTCTTTTAGCCTGGGAAGATATACCTGTTTCCATTGCCTTCAAATCTGCTTTGACTTATGGTACCTCTTCCATAGTGTTTTCTTTGCAAGCATTTCAGAAGAGGTTTTTCATTGTTTTCCTCTGAGCTGAGAGAGTGTGACTTACCTGGAATCACCAGTGGGTTTTCATGGCTAAGACAGATCTTTTAGAGTCCTAGTCCAACACTCAAACTGCAGATATATAATTATATTGATAAAATTGAAAATGAAAATCCTGAAGGTACCTCATGGTGTCACCATCAAAATGAGTTAGATGGGGCATTAAGTCCCTGCAGTATGATATTTTCTGTGAGATTAGGCATCTCAGGTGTAGTGACAGAGGGCTAGGTGCCGTCTCTCCTCCATGCTGCCCAACAGTTCCAGAAAACAGCTGAGCAAAATTGTCCAGGGATCAACATGCAATGTGGTTCTTCAGAGTTGGCTCTCTGATGTATCTGCATAATTTCCTTCCAGTACTAGGCAAATAGTTGATCTATCAATCTCTTTAAAATCATACAAGTACTGTTAAATACCTGCTGCAGATTTATATTAACATTTTAGTCTTGACTTTTTATAGCAAATGGAATGTCTCTACCATTACAAACTTGTTCAATTCTCTGTAGCTACATCATCACACTGTTTTTTTGTTTTGTTTTTTGTTGTTTTGCATCTCTGTTCCTCTTTAAGACAGGCCCTGCCAAGTGCATCACATGACACTGGCCATAGCTCCACCCCACTGATCACTGACGTGGCAAGGAAGCGTTTCAAGTTGCTTCCATGCCACCAATGGGTGGCGACATCTTTTGGGTAGCTCTAATGGAGCTATCTGCACTTTTGGCCCTCCCCCCATTTCTAAATACTTTTAAAACAGTAAATAATTGATGTATGACAGAGTGATATGACAGGTGATTTGATTCAAATGCCTCAATTATTTTAAGTTGGTTAATGAAAGATATGTGTGCTAAGTTTGGTCCAGGTCAATCAAGCCATGTATGAACCTTGGTAAGTGCCGGTATATAGATATGGGTGGGTATGGGACTGGTTGCTGTTCAGCTTCTGGCTTGCTAATTCATTAGTCTTCTGGAAAGATTAATCATATCTCTAACATTTCAAAACTCAACTGGGTTAGAAAAAGAAGGTAATATATATACACGCAGTTTGAGATAGAGAAGACAACCCCAAATGGACATGACAAGACTTAACTGCAGCAATTCACAAAGCAACTGCAGGAGTCACAGCCTGGAGGCAATGATACAATACACAAGCAGAACAATAACCAGCAGGGAGTCAACATTCCTGCTCTTGCATTGGTCTGAAAATGTTTGGATGAGTTGTTGATGGTAAATATAACTTGATTTCCCCCAGGCAAGCCCTTTTTGCTTTTTTCTGTATATCTTGTTCATACCTGAGTCAAAAAAGGCAAGAACATCAAACCAGAAATAAAGCCATTAACTCATTGAATGACCATGGGGAAAATCCTGACTTTCTGTATCAAAACAAGACTATACCATCCCAAACATTTCTTTCTTTCAATTAGGCATAAACTGTGGCCACTTGAAGATGTAGGGCACATCTACATGGGGCAGGTTAATCTGGGGCATTTGTGCCTCACAGCTGCCCTGGATCCAGCATGTATCTGCTAAATCTGGGGCCAAGTGTCCAGATGAGCCAGCCAGCCCTCTTTGTTCTCCAGTACCACCACTCCACATTGGTCACAAAGCTCCCAATGAGCATCTGGCCATTGCCTCTTGTGTCTGCTGTGATCATATCATGGCACCTGTGCAATCAGAGAGGAGGGAATAGAGTGACCCCCTCCTTCTTTCTTATCATGCAGGGACCCCATTGTGATTCCAGCAGACATGATCCCATTAGACATGTGGACAATGGATCAGACCAAACTGGGCCTGATCCAGCTATCCAGATGACTACAAAGCCAACAGATACTCTATTGTTTTCTGTAAACTCTTAAATATTTCCTGAATTTTCTTAGTGTGAAGCAATGCTGAATTAAGGGCAAAAATACTTCAGATACTTACAGGCTGTCCCCATGCATTGTGAAGGCTGCCACTGGATTTGGTGTGAATACAGATTTTTTTTAACTAATGTAGACAAGTCCTTAGTCTTTGAGTGAATGCTCCCTCTTTTCTTCTTAGGAAATATCCATGGACTAATTTATTGTTAGTTCTGTTTGTATCCTGCTCCTCCCACCCCCTACAGTTGGGACTCAAGCTGACTATGAGATACAGATCTCATTCCACAAGACTTTATCACCATCCTCTACCTTTTTTCAAAAGGATACATGGACAGACAAAGATGTTTTAAAGGGTAACTTAAGGGGAAACTGGCTTCTTTGCTCAGCATCTGAGGAAAAATAGTTCCTTCCCTCTTGAACTGGAAATCCATCTTCTGCTTTCTCCACCATCCCAAACCTTCTCAACAAATTGTATGGATTTGTGACTTCTTTCCTCTTTTAAATCAATAAATGTAGGCCTTTTCCCATAACCCCTCATCACCTGCTCTTGCAGTCCTGGCCCTCTGTAACCAAGTGGCCACAAGCTGTGCAGTGATTCCACTTTTTGTATCTGTCCCCTGCCAATTTGGTAACAAATGGCATTAATTTGAGGATAGGCAGCTCATTTTTTTTTATCTCTGTTGCCACTGTAATAAGATTTCAGAGGGTATCTCACCCGTCAGCTACTCATAGCAGCTGTCTCTTTCCACTTGGAAAAATGCTGTCCACTCTTACTCCTTCTGCTGTGTCTCTCCTGTGTGGTTCAGCCTGCCTACTTGAAATGATCTTTGTATTTTCCAAAGTGCTTATGGAAAAGCACAGGCAGCTCACTTCTCGAGTGTACTCTTTTTCTTGTTTATCAGAATCCATCAGGCAGTGAGGGCTTCGATGTGCACTCTCACCCTGGCCCCAGCCAGCAGGGAAGTTAGTTGGCAACCAATTTGTGTCAGCAAAATAAAGCATCAGGATCTGGAAGAGTCATTTTTGTACCAGCTTCCCAGAGGAGGCATGTACCATTGCCTCCAGCAACTGGTGTGCAATTTCTCTGCTGACCCAGTTCAGTGCTGGGTCAGCTGCACAGGCAGAGAGGGTGATGTACCCTTCAGGCTCTTGGGCCATTCCTAGAAAAATGCTTTATAAAGGAGATGCATCAGTGGCAGCAAAGAATTTCAAGCAAGTACTAAATGGTGCCCAGGTGTATTTAGAGCCAGAGGAGGCCAGATCTCCTGAGATAAAACATACTTGGTGATTAAAGAATTAAGATATTCACATGGCTCAGTCATGTAGTATTAATATCAGCCTTGCTTCATGGTTTGTGAGAGCCAGTGATTGTAGTATACCTTGTGGGACTACATTTGCTTTAGCGCTGATTAATCATGGGGCAGCCAATACAGCTACTTTTCCAGGTACTTATAGTCCAGCAAATGCACACTAGTTGCTCATTTGTTGCTCACCCCCCACCTTCATGGATACCAAAATCCACAAGTGCTCAAATCCCATTATAAACAATAGTGTTTATAATGGGATTCCTATAAAAATAGCAAACCAGGGTTTGCTTTTGGAACTGTTTTAAAAAATATTTTCAAGTTGTGAATACAGGAGGCCAACTGTACTGTGTTACTGGGAAAATGGAATTATTTTCCCAAATAGATAAAATTGCTGTCATTTGGAGTGGCAGCTGACCCAGCTGATTGTTCTTATGACTTCACTAAAAATAAGCAAGCAATGGAAAAGTGGTGCTAGGTGTCATGACATGTTGACTAAGAGCATCCTCTATCTTTCTCCTCAAGATTTTGTGTCAAGATAATGCCAGAGAAGAAGATGGATTTCCACAGTGACAGTGTATGGATGCAAGCTATCCCTGTTGTACATCAAAGCATTATGGAGTCAATTGCTCCAACAATAAATAAAATACCCTTCCTAGCATCATAGAGTTTAAGTTGGGAAGGACCACAGGGAGTATTCATCCTAACTCCACCATGCAGGAATACATAATCAAAACATTCCTGAAAGATGGCAATTCAACCTCTGTTTAAAAATCATTAAAGATTGAGAAATTACTGCTGAGGCAATCTATTCCACAAACAAATAGCTTTAAGAGTAAAAACAAAAAAATGTTTTCTAGCGTTTCAGTGAAATCTTTTTTCTTGTAATTTGAGTCCAGTTGCTTATGTTCTAGTCTCTAGAGCAGTAGAAAACAAGCTTTCTCTATCTTATAAAAGGCATCCCTTCTGAAATTTAAAGATAACTATCTTGTCATTCCTTGGTCCTCTCTTCTCCGATCTGCTTCTAAAGGGAAGAAAGCTGCTAGAACAATTGATTGTATCTATCTGCCATTTTGGTCTCTCCAGAATAATGAGTATTATGAAGATATGAGTCTGAAATTACTGCAAGCCACGTGTATCTTCAAATTCCAAACTCTGATCATAACACCATCTTGAAAACAGTAAGTGGTGTTACAATTGGTGTCACTCAGTGTGGTAACTCACGGTGTCACTCCCACAGAAGGGTATTGTTGCACTCCAGACCAGGAAAGCTCTTTGACTTTAAACACCACACAGCTGAGTAAAAATGCAAGCAGTTTATTGAAGATAATTAAAAAGCAGTAGCAGTAAAAAATACTCCATAAAAATAGGTAAATCCAAGTAGGTAGGAAGATAAGCAGAAACAAATAGTCCAGGGAATTAGTCCATCAGAGTTCATGGAAAACAAATACAGAAACTTCCAAGGTAAAACTTCAAAGCTTAAATCATGAAATCAAACAAGGAATTAACACATGAATCTATCCAAGGCAAGACTTCCAAGGACCAGGAAAGACGTCTTGATTCAATTCCAACGTTGCTTCATCTGACCATAGATTCTGTACTTGGCACTTTTATCCCCAAATCTACTCCAAAACAGCCAGAAATGGATTTCGTTTCAGCTTTGACTCTGTTATCAATCTCTCTATCAGTTGGTAGAATGCCCGAGAGATTGGTTATTTTGCCTGTGTTGGCTGAAAATCTGCCTTCGATCTACTAGCTCATTAATTTCTGCAGCTGGCCCAAGTGCCGAGGTCTTCTCAGGCTCAAAGTCCTGGGAATTTTCTGGTACTTCATGAAGTGGCAACATCATCCTTTGGATAAAGAAAGTGGTAGACCACTCACAAGCCAGGGTGATAGAAGAGAAGTTGGGGATACCACAGAGTCTACATCCTCCATGCTCCGCCAACTGAGCTAGTTGTATGGGGTAAAGCAAGAAAGATTTCCACCAAAAGAGAAGTGAGGTGATTATTAAGAATTTAAGGCACAGAAGAGTCAGCAGCATGGAAGAGAGAGTGTCCATGTCATTGATAGTCAACAAAAACTTGTATGGGGGGAGAAACAAGAAGGATGCACTGGACAGATCACCAGGATATTTCATAAGAAATGATACTTTTATGCTCTAACACTGCACCACAATTTTATAGAGAGTCATTTTGGTGTATATAAAATAAATCACATGTCAAGGCAATTTTTTTAATGTGCCACATATACTGTTTAAGATAGTATATAGAATGGTAGAAACTTAACTCACTCGAAGGCAGGATTTCCTCTTCTAAGTTGAGCCCCTGTCTTGATATTAGTAAGACTCAGCTCCTGAGGGAGTCCCCTCTTCAGATCTGGTCCTATTATTTGGCAAAATGAATCAACCAACTCACGCAGCAGACTCTGGACCAGGTAAAAATGAGGAGTTGAAGAGCAAAGCTTTTCTGCATGTACTCAGATGTAGTAGAGGCATCCAATCTGAAATACAATTCAACTACCAGTCTGAATGGTAAAGGTTTCTTGTCCCCCACCTCCAACAAGAAAACATCAATTTCCTGATAAACATGCAGCTCTTTTTTTAAAAAAAGTGTAAGTGTGAGAGAGTAGGGAAGGAATCGTGGCTATGGCTATATAAGCTCTGCTAAAAGCTTACTTTATATGCAATATGTTAAACTGGATGCTGCATTTCTGGCACTGAATTGCAGCTCGGCAGACAGAACTCTCTTGCAAAGCCCACGGAGCAGTTATAAGGCCTATGTTATTGGGATAAGTGATCAAAATTACTTAACTGCTGTGTGCAGTCTTATTCCACAGAACTCCTTTGGATTAAATGGCACTTGCAAGCTGAATTTGACTATTAATGGGCAATTATTTCTCAACCCTAGCAAGATGTGAATAATTTTTGTGGCAATTTTGTGTGAGAGAGCTAAAACCACTGATCAGTATTGGTTCATTAGTTCTCTGCTTTTCTGATGTTCCACAGCTATAGACTCACAGTGGAGCAATGCTATACAAATAAAGGGAATTTCTCTGAAGCCTGCTGTTTGTGATGCACTGTTATAAGAATACCCTTTAAAAATAAAATAAAAGAGGACACCTTTGGAGGATTGGATTTTCTAACCTGATTTTTTCCCTATGGTGCGACAAAGGCTGTGTTGCTAGCAATGAAAAAGAAAACGTCCCCAGTTTGTTCCTGTTGAGCCTTCAAGACTCTTTCTAGCGTTCATGCACTTAGAATACAAGGGCTATATTCACAAAAGAAAGGCAAACTGTTAAGAATGTGTCTGAAATGGCATAGAATTCAAATGCAAAGGCCAGCATCAGAAGATCCTTCAGAGAACTTGCATAAAAGTAGATACTTTTTTTTCAAAGCTCAGCACTTAGCATACATCCCACACTGTTCCTTGTTTTTCGACAAACAGCAGTTACTGTCATTCTGTATATGCATTTCAAAAAAATCTGCATATGTATTTTTAATGTACATTATTTATCTATTTCTCAGTTGCATTACATCTCTCATTTTGGCCAATGTTCCTAGAATCATAGAATAATAATGTTGGAAGGCAGCACATGGGCCATCTAGTCCAACCCCCTGCCATGCAAGAAAATCACTATCAGAGTACAGTACCCCTGACAGATGGCCATCCAGCTTCTGTTTAAAAGGCTTCAAAGAAGGAGCCTCCACCACACTCCAAGGCAGAGAGTTCCACTGTTGAACAGCTCTTACGGTCAGGAAGTCTTCCTAATGTTCAGGTGGTATTTGAACCCATTGCTCTGAGTCCTAGTTACCAAAGCAGCAGAAAACAAACCTGCCACCTCTTCCTTATGACATCCTTTCAAATATTGAAGCATAGTGATCATATTTCCTCTTAGCCTTCTCTTCTTCAGGCTAAACATACCCAGCTCTTTAAGCCACTCCTCATAGGGCATGGTCTCTGGATCTTTGATCATTTCAGTTGCCCTGCTCTGGACACCTTCCAGCTTATCAATATCTCTCTCGAATTGTGGTGCCCAGGACTGGACACAGCATTTGAGGTGAGGTCTAACCAAATCTGAATAGAGAGGCAGCATGGCTTTCCTTGATTTAGACACTATACTCCTTTTGATGTAGGCCAAAATTCCATTGGCTTTCTAAGCTGCTGCACTGCATTGTTGGCTCATGTTCAACTTGTTGTTCACTAAGGCTCCAAGATCTTTTTCACATGGTCTGTTGTTGAGCCAAGTGTCACCCATCCTGTATCTCCCCCATCCTGTGTCATTATTTTTTCCTGTTTTGTCTTCTTTAAACTGTAAACTTGGGGACAGTAAACTGGCAAATTACCCAAGAAGGAATTCTGGAGACCTTGGTACACTCCTTCTATACCTGGAATGTTGTCCTGTTCCACCAAGCATGTAGCTTCATGAGGGACACACATGGAGTGGTGAGGGAGGAAGGGGATACCCACCAATCAGCCAGATCAGCCAAATCAACCCTGGCAATCAATGGGGTGATAGATGTCACAGATCTTCAATCCCGGTTATACAATAGCTGCTCTCCCCTGCTAGAACCTCCACACTGGCAAAATAATTATTTGTAAGCCATCCTGGATATCTTTTTGCCTGAAGGGTGAGATATGAATAATCTAAAAATGAAGATATATCTACTAGAAATGTGGCTAGATGAAGGGCAATCTACACTTGCTGTACCATCCTGTCCCTCAACCCACTGCCAAGATGTAAGAGGAAAGATTCAGACTCTTTCCTACTATTATGGAACAGTTATGAACAACGATAATAGCCAATGCTTCGCCAGTTTTTAATAGCGCTAACTATGTTATATGTCTTATTGATGACTATGCTTTTAAATTGTATTTGTTTATTGCTTAGCTGTTCTATGTCTTAATTTTGATATTTAACTTTATTTGATTAGAATGCTTTTATTATTGTGTATTATGTTCTATTGCTGTAATGTTTTGCTATATGCCGTGCACTGAATGTTTGCTTCTGTATGTGTAAAATGCCCTGAGTGCCCCTGGGGAGATAGGGCAGTCTAAAAATAAAGATGATGATAATGATGATGATGATGATGACTAGTTCTCACCTCCTCCAAGAAAGATACTATTCCCCATTGCTCTTTTTCAGTGTAGATGAATTGAACTGCATTATATTGGTCTTCACTGATCCTGTGATGAAGTTTCAAACTGCATTGCATAACAACATAGATGGCACCTTGGATACCCTCTTGTCCTTGTGATTGGCTGAAGAAGTAATAGGTGTCAATCCAAATCACCCCCAAAGGGTCCAGAATCAAAGCCTGCCAAAGGTCACCTTCCTTGTCTTTGACCATTTATCTTGAACAAAGCAAAAGGTAATGTGAGCCTGAAACCCTGATGTAAAAGTTCCATCCTACATAACTGCAGAGAAAAGCAGCCTGGTGCTGGTTGAGGGGACTCCAGCTGATCACTGAGAACAGCAGGAGGGATTGTGGCTGATCTTCTGCGTGAGAGAATGGAAGAGGTGCCAGGAGTACCAAAACAGTAAGGGCACGAGGTGTGTGCTCAGACAGATATGTCTGGAGAGCTAGGATTTGAGCATGGGAAATATAAGAATGCACACAGTATTCAAAACAAACACTCTTCTCGTCTTTGTATCATATTAATAAAATTTACAGGTGACACTGGGAAGAATAAAATACAGGTAAGCATACCCTTTTATGTTGGCGCCGTAATACACACAAATAAATAGCCACAAGAGATGCTTTTTAAAACCATGCCTGGCTGCTTCATTAACTAGTAATTTACACAGTTTTGATTGTTTGCACAGTAAGTTGGTTATTTTACAAATGCAAAGTTAATGCTTTCACACCAGCTGTCTGAATAGCTGGACTCTCTGGTGAACTGCTGTTTTTGGTGAGGAATTTCTTGAGTGGAGAGGGGTTTAACATCTGTTACCAGTGGAAAGCTAAAGTATTAAAACCTTAGATCATTGTTTGATTAAACAATCTTATTTTATTTACACTAAAGATCTTTGGGAAGCTAATTCCGCTTCATCATTTATTTATTGCTCATTTGATATGGATTTATTCAGCCTATCAACAACATGAAAATGCCTGGATTTTTAAAAAGTTAACACAGCTGTACACAAAACAAATCCCCTGTGATCAGGAAATAAAACAAAGCTTTGTTGTTGTGACTATCCAGGAATTGATATCCCCAGCAGTTACTTGGATGTTCCTCAAATATTATGAAGTGTTCAAAAGGAAAAGGATCTTCCAATACAAAAGGATGATTAATGGGTGATATCATGACCATATCTGAAAATCTTCTATGTATAAGATGGACAAAGCTGTTTTCTGCTGAAACCAGACCATGAACCAATGGACTCAAATTACAAGGGGTTCCACCTAAACTGTAGGAAAAACAATATAACAGTGGAATAGCCTGCAACCAGGCATGTAGCCGGGGGGGGGGGGGGGCGCTCAGGGGGCTTCAGCCCCCCCCCCCCCCCCAAATTATCATGGTGGTCCGCGAGAAGGCCTTACTGGTACATTATTTAAACTGTTATGTTTATTCATATCATGATCTGATCACCATGTTCAATATATCCCATATGCATGGGGGTATTGGGGTAATGATACAAAAGATTTGTTAGGGCAGACCCTCTTTCACTCAGACTCAGCCCCCCCCCCCCCCCGAAACAAAATCCTGACTACGGGCCTGGCTGCAACAGACTTTAGGAGTGGGGAGATGGACTCTCCTTCTTTGAAGGACTCTGAACAGAATTGGATGGCCTTTTCTTAGGCGTACTATGGCTGTGTATACTTGCATGGCAGGAGGTTAAGCTAGATGAGCCTTGTTGAATCTTCCAGATATGTGATTCCTTTAATTCTATGATTCAGAACATCCCAGTGTTTCAGACAATTTCATTCTGAAAGTGAAAATGGATGAATTACTTTCACATTTTTTCACTTTGCCTTCATAGACTGGGAATCCAACACCAATTTGCTGCTGTTATATTTAGGTTCCCACTTTGGGAGAACACTTTATATCATTAAAAGATGCTTTGTGTAGTTCTTGTTCTGTTGAAGATAATAAAAACAAAGACTTTGAGACAAAACTGCTGCTTCTAAATAGGAAAATACCTCTATCCCCTTCCCCCAAATTACCACCTGTGAACTGAGGGTATTATAGCCTTCTCCAGATTTATACACTCCAGACTGTATTTGCTTGGCTGTTAAATTCATATCTTTTTCCACCAATAAGCTTAGAGCAATACACTCCCCACTTTTATCCTCACACCAGCTCCAAAAGGCAGACCAGGCTGAGAGAGAATGTCAAGAGTATGGGAAATTACTGTTCAAAAATAATTTGTTTAATTATTCATTGCAGTGTTTAAAAGGTAACCCATTCCTATTAATCAATAAAATGTTTCAAGAGTAAATTTGATCCTATTATTTTTGGGACATTACTTTTGTAGTACTTTTTGTTACTTTTCTCAGGATTTTTTTGGGGGGAGGGGATTGCTCAACATAAAACATTCAGCCACCATTCTAATATGTAACTAAGTTGTGTCTCCTGTCCTGTACACCTCCATCCTGACTTACTGGGCATCAGCTACTGTGCAGGATAGTGGAATATTCTTTTGTTGGTCGGGATGGAGCAGACTGATGTTTCCATCCCCATCCTGCCAATGATCTCTGGTCCAAGAGGAAATTATAAGACGGATTCTACTTCCATCTCGCTGGGGACCATTCATGAGAAGACTGGAGACAGGGTCTACTGTGTCCTGGTCAACCAGAGAACAGATCCTCATTGGTCACAGCATTAATGCCCAGTAAACCAGGACTGGGGTCACTTTTATAATCTCTAGGTATTGCCTGTGCTATTGAATATGTGGAGAACATGAATACAAAACAGTTATGGATATGCAATTCTAGGGCGCACATTTGTAGCTGTGATTGTGAATTCTAGCTTTACTGTCAATATGTATTTTAAAATGCCTATAAAAGAAACTTCTGAAAACAACTTGAAACAATTACTTGTTAAGTAACATTGAGCTTATTTGTTGCATTGCTTTGGGAAAATGTAATGGTTACAGCCTTTTTCCTTCCTCCAAAAGTAAGTGGTTACTCCCATACTCTGAGAATAACTGACCTAAGGTCACCAAATGAGTGTCATGGATCAGTTGGCCTTTGAAACCGGATAACCCGATTCCCAGACCAACCTTCTAACTAATACACCATAGTTATGCCTCCACATGGCAGGCATGTTGGAGGACAGCTTCAATTTTCCAGATCAATGGAAATTTTATCTCAGTAAATACAGAAGGATGTGGTAGGCTGGAAAGTCAGGGGATGTGGCTTTGCATTCCCTGGGGGAAGGATGATCAGTTTCATCTTCTCTTTCTTTCTCAGGGCTACTCCTACGGATCTATCTGTAGATCTCTGCACCCAAGTCAGTTCTATTTGCTAAGAGAGACATCTGTCTTTTAAATAGTAAGCATACATTTATTGCCAAGTAAATATAAATGAATAAATGGAACTCATGATCTGTTCAAGATATAGATTTACAATCCAATTAAATATGGATGGATGCATGGCTTTACCTTTCAATTTAATTTAGAGATGATTATGGTGGGGGGGAGTACAAAGTCTAGTTACTGGAACACAGATAATAGTTCCTGAGTTACCCCTGTGTCTTGTCATAGGCTGCCTGAAGCTGCATCCATGTTGAGCCCCTAATCTGTTTTTAACTGTGTTTAGAGTTTAAAGTGCTCCCAGTCCTTGATAATTTGCACAGGTCCAGCCACAAATGAACACTGAATGCATTCTAAATTACTGCTAAACTTGATTTCCACTGCTATTCTATTCTTCTGGGCAGCAAAAGCAATGAGGAAAGTCCCAGTATGGGAATTATTTGATGCAATCAGCTAGGACACCCCTGTTTTCCTCCACTCTTGTCATTGTGGCCCCTTTCACACAACTGATTAAAATCCCACATCTGCTTTGAACTGGGATATATAGCAGTGTGGATTCAGATATTGCAGTTCAAAGCAGATATTGTGGGATTTTCCATCTTGATATTCTGGGTTAAAGTACTGTATATGGCTGTGTGGAAGGGCACTATATCAGATATTATCATCCTAGGAGTATGCTTTCCATATCCTTGATTTTACTGGTTTTTACCTGGATTCTAGCCATGCCACCAGTTTATTATTTGGACTATTACCTAGCATGACTTCCAAGTTTCATCTATAAAGAAGTAAGTATCCAGCCCTTATTGGAACCAAGACAGGAGGCACCATACAAAGGCACTGTTCAGTGAATTGTTTTGCATGAACAATTGACCCTCAGAGGCAGAAGGGAAGGGGCAGAAAACCCTATAAGTGATGGGGATGTGTGAGTTGAGCTGAAAGAAGGAGCTGGAGAAAAAGGAGAGTAGGTGATGTGAGTGGTGAAGTGCAAGAGGTAAGAGATAAAGGTTTCTGAGGACCTTAGGGATCCATGGGAAATTATAGGAGGGGACTTAGAATGTGTGCAATAAACATGGATGACATTTTTAACCTGGCGAACTGTTTTAATGTATATTTATAATTATTTTTGTGGGGTTTTTTGCTATTTTTATCTGTGTTTTATAATGTGTCAGGATCTAATTGTTGCCTGTTGGAAGCCATCCTGAGTCCCTCCTCGGAGGTTGAGAAGGTCGGGGTATAAATGTTCTAAATAAATAAATAAGAGTGTAAGGTAGGTTTGCCGGGAGGGATCAATGGCCCAATCGTTGGGTAAATTCCAAAGAGAGATTTAGGTCTCCCTGTTCCAAGCCCAGATTTGAAACATTAGTCTGTCTTAGTTCTCTCAGATCCATTGTGCAAGTAACAGCATGGTATGAACGTTAAAACACAGGGGAACAAGAAAAAAACCTACAATTTATCTCCTCAATTTGCACAATTAAAATGCAAATTTGCATAATTTGCATAATTAGAATAATGTGCATAATATGAAAATTAAATGCTCAGGCATGAGGAAGTGGAATATGGCAACCATATTCTAAATTTGTTTTCAGCACACACAATCCACAACCCCAATTCATATGGGCCAGCTTGCAATCTGCCTTGATTTGTACCATTCCACTTGAGGTCCATCTCAGCGCTTAAGAAGGCATGAGAAGTGGTTTGCTTTTGCCTTGGTTTTTTTTTTTTTTTTGCCTTGTGATTGAGAAAAGTATGATTCACTCTCACAAGTATAGGTGTCCTATGCTGACCCATGAAATAGAGGCTTTCACCAAATTTTGCACATGCATCCCTCCCAAAGTAGAACAAGATTGCCTGATTGGTAACCCAGAGAGTTGTACAAAGGCCAGGATGGGAGAGATGCACAGAATTGCTAAAAGAATCCTACATTGCTCTATGAAATCCTTGTCATCCTCAAACAGCATTACCAGAGATAATGAAAATTATAATTCATCATACATGAAAGACAGCAGAAGGTTAAGGCACTGGGGGGGGGGGGGGGGGAGAGAGAGCGGCTAATCTTGGAAAAGTTTAATTTCTGCAGTATTTCCAAAATTGGATGGGGTCCATATCATAACTATAATGAGGTAACTACTTTTTTTGTTACTTTTTCATTAAGTTATTGTGCCAATAGGGAAACTTCAGAAGCTCTTTCCCCCCTCATTGTTAGTGCTATCGGCATGAAACCAGCTACAATTATAGAATACATTTACCACTAGTAGCCCACCAGAACATTTCACTCATCCACTGATTTTGGGGGGATTTTTGAAGTTTTTGCAAACAACTTTTTTTAAAAAAAAACTACAAGAGTGATCTCCTTGAATTTTCTATACAGTGACACAAGATAACAGGAATCATCCTCTCTCCCCAAGTTTCAGAAAGATTAGCACATCTACTGATTTTTGGGAAATTTTTAAAGTGTTGACAAAAACATTTTTAAAATCCACCACAGCTATCTCCTTGACACACCACACAACATATATGACACAAATGACACAATACACAACATAACCCATAGAAATTCAATTTAGGGATTTCCTCTCAGTCCAGCACAGATTTACTTACTAGTATCAGTGAGTCCTCTTTGCAGATTCAATAATTTATTGCAACTCTGGCAGCTGCTACAAACGGACATTGGGGATGCACGCAGAATTGTGTGGAATGTAGTTTAAGACAGGGCCTTTTGAATTTTCTACCATAGGAGTCTTCACCTATGCCTCACTTGCTTGCACTGAAAATAAAATTGACTTTGGGAGGAATCCGAAGTTTACAGAATTTAAACAAAAAGTATTATAGAGGTTTAGCATTCCAAAATTGAAAATACCTCAAAATCTGAAATTGCCATCTTTGCTTTTTCAGTAGATACAAGCTACAGCACAGATTCCAGTGAAGGGATGTTATCAATTATCAAAGAAGTAACCACCAACAACCAACCACATTCCAAAGCTCTGACTGAGATTGTGACTCCTTTCCATTTGGCTGTGCTAAAGCAGTGGGTAGTTGGGAAGAACCAATTCTTCTTTTGGAAGGAGGAAGGAGAAGAAATGTCCCGCCTCTGCTCCTTCTGTGATTGATGGTAGTGAGTGAGCGTAATCTCCCTCTTCCCACAAAATGTTTTCATGACATTTAATAAATATGATATTGGTATTTAATTATTCATCAAATCTGTTTCATTTCAAATAGGTTGATGTGATTATTTTGTGATAAGGGATTTATTCCCACCAGCTAGTAGTATGCTATACTAGGAACCTGCCTATTTTAATTGGAACTGAAACTTTTGCATTTGAAAATAGAATGTCCTTTTGCCTTCTGGGCAAAAGTATTATTTTGTGGTTTAAAGCACCGCTTCTTAAAGTATACATCCTGAACCCAAATGGTGTCCCCTTAGCTCAATGCTGAAGTCATGAAAAAGTTGTCAACAGTAAGGGTTTCTGAATACCCTGAATTAATAGAAAAGAATTAATTGTTAGCAAAAATGAGTAGTGTTTATAGTGGACTCTGCAGAAAATGCTTCAATTGTACTTCGCAAAAAGGAAAAACAGACTGTTTAGTAAACCTTGCAAATCCTGATTGATTGTAAGTAAAGGTTTGATTTTTATATCTATTTTATATCCCTATATACCTGGGGTCACACAAAAAAATATTGGGCAAAAAAGTGCCATGGAGGGCAAAGTTTAAGAAGCCCTGATCTAAAGGGCAACATATGCACCAACTTCATACTTTCCAACATTTCTTGGTGAAAATCAAAACACATGTGGACAAAGCAAAGTCAGAGTATGCTAATGATATCATTCAGGAGAAAGAAAATGCGAGCTTGAAGAGGTTGCAGTAGTCTGCTTTTATCTCAACTTACTGGGAAGGAAAAGGTTCTGCCTTCTTTCATTTCTTCTCTGCTAATTGAGGACAACCTATTTTGCACTTTGAATTCAGTTTGCAGGAGTTGAGGTAAGCTGAAAACAAAGTAGGAAGAGGAAACAGAAACATTTTAAAAGTAGCTTAAAAAGTGGGACAAAAGAGGATTAATAAGCAGCACTGACCCTGCAAAGGCAGGACAGTTGGAGAGTATGCCATTGTGTGAAAAAACAAACCCATTGATGCAATGACTGCCAAATGTTTTAAAAGTTCTTGGAATTACAGAACACACAAAGCCATGATAGCAGCCTTGTGAATAATGAGGTAAGAGCTGTGGGGTGATGCTTGCTTGGTCTGATTACTGTAGCAAAGAGCAAGTCTTAAAATAGAAATGAAATTAAAGCACAAGAGAAAGGGCTGAAGGACTTGCTTATTTTGTCCCAGAGCCATCCCCTTTGAACAGCCTGCTGTGAAGAATGGCCCCTGCTAAGAAGATATTTGTAGGAGGAAAAAGACGGCTTTATAACATGAGAAGATACAATCATACTTAATGGCTTTAACAAAAACCTTCTCCAAGAGTGATATAAGGGAAGTTCCTCTTGTAAAAATGCCCAGAGTGACTTTTTCATTCTCCCAAAGGAAGGGACAGAAGCTTCATCAATGGTGTCATCTGAAAGGGAACCAGACAAAGCTCTGGAATCATATCCTGTAGTAAACAACCCTGCTTTGCTTCCTGGGAGATTGACAGCATGAGAGCTTTAGTCTCTCTTTTAATTCCAGATGCTAAAAATAACCCCCAAAAGCCCTGTAAAACTTCAGGCCAAGCACCAACTTGAAGAACTGTAGAAGAGCTGAGAAAAGCCAGAAAAATAGAAAAGCCATGAAAACATACAGTGATATCTCAGCATTTTGCTATATGGCCAGGGTTGTAATGGATCATGACAATATATAAACAGAAGTGAGGGCCTATGCACTGGTCATTCAGTCAGCAATAAAAATTCCTAGAATACTGAGTAAAAAGATAAATATTCAGATTTCACAGGAAGTCATTCTATATGCTACAAATGAAAGTTGGGAGGTTGTATGATTTATTTATTTATTTAGCAGTATTTATATTCTGCCCTTCGCACACTAAAGGGAACTCAGCGGATCACAGAACACATATATGGCAAGTGTTCGGAGGCTGTGCTCGGTTCTGGCCATAGGGGGATTCTCTTGCTCCACTTTTGCCTGCTAAAGAGCTTTGTTCGTAAACTTACTCCTTGATCAAATTACTAGCATTTTTCTGGCATTTCTTTATTAATTCAAGGCAAAGTAGGAAATCCCTGTTTCATCCCAACTTAATTAGATAACTCATTAGACCTGGGCCTTTGTGAAAAGTACAGGTCTAATGGAGTATGGACCCTGTGGGGACAGGCTCATGGGTAGTCCTGGGACTAGCTGGGGGCTTGTCCACATACCCATCTCACACCTTTTGGGCTCCCAGAGCTCAAAGATGCAAGATGTGCCCACCCCCTTCCCTAAAACCCTAAAAGAAAAAGAACACATACAGGGCTCCATTAGGCTTCTCTTCAGGCCTGCTGGAACGTACCAATGATGCACAAGGAGATGGGAGCCAGGAGCTATTCCCCCCGGTCTCCTCATACATCATTAGTATGTTCTATCAAGCCTGAAGAAAGACCTAATGGCACTCGGTAAGTTTTCTCTTTCTTTTTCCTTCCCCAATGAAGTTAGATCTGCCCCCTCCCTCCTGCCCTTCCGGAAGAAACTTAAATCTGGTTTTGGGATCAAGCGTTCATAGAATAGTTGTTTTACTCGGAAATACAAGATTTTATTGGACCGTACTTGGACTACTTTGGATGACGATTTTAATTCTGGAGATTTTATTCCGGCAAGTGGATTTTAATGTATATTTATAACTATTTTAATTGTATGGATGTACTTATGTTTTTTATATTATGTTTGGCATTGAATTGTTGCCTGTTTGGAAGCCGTTCTGAGTCCCTACTCGGAGGTCAAAAAGGACGGGGTATAAATGGTCTAAATAAATAAATAAAATTTGAAGGGGGTGGGTGGGAGGGGGGTTGGATGGTCAGATGCCATCCCAAAAATTTGGTTCCAGAACATCTAATAACTGTCAAAATCTGTAGCTGCTTAAATTCCATTATATACAATGGTGTAGTAAAATGGTGTCATTTATATAACATGGCAAAACTAAGATTTGCTTTCAGGAATCCTTTCTTCTGTCTTTTTGGAATATTTTCAAGCCATGGGTGGTTCAATTTGTAGATGCAGAATCCACTGATATGAAGGGCTAACTGTATTTAACTGTAACTGTGGTATGTGAAAGACTGTTGCAATATATGATCACAGCAACCAAATTGCTTTTTGCATTGAAATGGAAGAATTCAGCAACACCAGCAACAGATGTTTGGATGATAAAAATGATGGACTTGTCCGACATGGAGAAATTAAACTGTTCAAGAAAGAAGGGAAATTGGAATTTTTTTTTTGAAAGACTAGAAACCTTGTATTCACTTTTTCCATGAGGAGTTTTGAGTTTTGAAGAATAATTTGAAGGGGTTTTTTTGTTTGAGAAAGGACTTAACATTGGGAGGCCTAGAGGGTGAAGCTTATGTTGTTTTCTTTTGGCTAGGTAAGGATAGATCAGAAGTAATCTACTTTTTCTTTTCTTCTTTCTTTTTGGCATTTTTTATGTTTCTACTCTATATTTCTTTTCTTGATTCACTTTTTTGACTTTTAATATAATTTTAAATGTTTAAAATAAAGTTAAAACATAAAGACATTTGGAAAAGAAAGGGGGGGGGGAAGAAAAATTGGACCCCAAAATATGAATTATGAGGTGTGGCTCCATGCCTTCTCATATTTTGCCCTGTGATAACTCCACATGGATTTCTTTGGACTGTTGCTTCCTAGATTTCAGGAAATGTTTCACCAAATTAGCATAATCCTTTTACAATTAACCAGATGACTTGGGGGGGAATGTGCAATGGGTTTGGATGGGCTCTTGGGTCTTTTTCCTGTTTCACCTGATACAATCTGGGTTACTGGTGGGAATTATTCTGCTTCCATGCACCCAGGCAGACCTACCTTGTGATACCCATTGGGATCGCCATTACCTAAAGCACCCATTGTATATCTGTTCTAAACCCATTGTATCCATTGGAACCAGGTCATTAAGCCTATTACCAATCACCACACTACATTCCTTTCCAATCACAGCCTTTTCAGGGGCGGATCAGCAAATGAGCAGATAAGAGTTTATTTGAGTTTCCTGCCACAGAGGGGACCAAGTAATAATGATGTTGAAGGGAATCCTGGACCAACCTCAGAGCAGATTCTAGCAAAACACTTCATGTACTGATCAGGACTTAGCCTGGGAGACTTGAATGTAATTAATATGCTCTGTATTCACAATTGTGGTATGTTGGTTCTTTGGGGTGCCTTCTCCACTGATTTCTTCTCTGGTCAGTGAGACTAAGCCTCTGATTTTGCCTTCCACCCATCTGTGTCTCATGTGGTCTTCTGGAAAGCTAGACATGCTGGACTCCTGTGGTTTTTGTGGTAGCTGAAATCACACACCAATACCACAGGAGAGGGACATCACAGTTCTGTTTTTATACTTTTCAGTATGGTGATCATTCATATATATATATATATATATATATATATATATATATATATAGACAAGATATAGACCTACAGCTATATAATGGTCCCTCTTCAACATGATACATAAAAACCTAAGCATAAAAGCATAATGTCAGAAGCTATTTGTTCATCATCCCCATCCTGCTCTAAATAGAACCCATTAGTCATGGTTCAGACATGAAGCTTGGCTCTCAAATCTCAGGTTTCCTCTTGCTTGATGTAACACCTAGAAGAAAATGATATGAAGCTCACGTGATTCGGTGAAGAGTCAGCCAACGAAACTGAAACTTCACAATGTAAGTGGTTCTATGTACTCAAGAGAGTTAGACCTTTTCAAATAGCAGTGTCCTTCATGGGGGAACGGGGAGCTATGAACATGCCCAGTAACCTAAGCCCGTTTAGTAGCCCTTTGGCTCCAAGCCGCTGTTGTGGAACTGAGCTCACAGGAATGATTGGAAGCTGGGTTAGGGTTGTCAGTGTGAAAACTTGAGGGGGTCCTTTCCCTTTAGTGCAGTGGTTCCCAACCTTTTTTTGACCAGGGACTACTTTAACCAGGGGCTACTTTCCAACATTAGTATCAAAAGAATTTTTGGTCAACTTTAGATTCAGTTTGGGGTGCTTTTAGGCTATAACTGGATTCTTAGATGATAGTCTTTGCTTAAAGATCCCTGTCTATTTCCAGCTCTGCAAAGATACAGGGATGGTAGCTTTTCATCTGGGATACAAAGTTTGCCATAGATGTTTCACTTCTTTATAACTATAATATTGGGATATGAGCTATTTGGAGCTGCCTTTGCAAAACCCTAGCTGGTACAAAATATAGCAACTCAGATCTTAAAAGGTACTGAATCTGAGGGAACATTTCAGCAGCACCCATTTCAGTTGCTTCTCGGCTGTTTTAAAATGATCCTTTATTGACAGAGCCTTTGGCAAGTAATGAATTCAACAACACCATCTCATAATGCATCTTCTTCATAGTTGCTAGGATGGGATGGAACACTCCACGATGAGATGAAAATTGCAGATTGTATTATACGAAAGGCTTGTATCTCTAAAACTTTATGCCACCAGTAGAATATTTTTTGAACCTAATTTAGTCATCTTCAAAAAAATGTTCCTCGGTTCACCAGGGGGACCAATATGAGACTTATGGTGGTGAGGCTGAGTGGTATAAGTGGCTGTCATGTTTTCCAGATCATTCCTACCCCCATCAGGGCTATGTCTGTTTGACTGGCCCTTCCTTTGATTGTGCTTTTCTTGCATGGCAGGGGGTTGGACTAGATGGCCCATGTGGTATCTTTCAACTCTATGATTCTATGTTTCCTCTTGGGAAAGAAGAAAAGCCCAGCCAAACAAACATAGCCCTGAAAGATGAATGGGGTTGGAGCTTGGGAATGGGCTGAGGCTTCACTCTGGTCCATCCCCAACCCATTTCAGTACTGCCAGATTTACTCTTGTGCTTAGATGTACTTAAGCACAGGGCCCCATTGGCCAGAGGGGGTCCATCTTCCTGTCAAAAAATATTTAACGATGGGTTTTGCTTATGTGGTACAATTTTAAATTTGAAGGTGTCCTGTTTTGTAGCAATTCCAGACATTGTATTGTTGAAGGCTTTCATAGCCAGAATCATTGGATTGTTGTAGGTTTTTCAGGCTCTATGGCCATGTTCTAGAAGCATTCTCTCCTGATGTTTCACCTGCATCTATGGCAGGCATCCTCGGACATTGTGAGGTCCTGGTTCAGACAGAGGTTGTGATGTCATGGTTGTGAAGTCATGGTTCAGACCTCACAACCTCTGAGGATGCCTGCAATAGATGCAAATGAAATGTCAGGAGGGAATGCTTGTAGAACATGGCCATATAGCCCGAAAAACTACAACAACCTAGATTCCAGGCATAATGATAGTCTATGGGAGTGTGTCAAAGGCAGGCAGTGTAGCCACTTCATCACATTAGGTTTTTTTTTTTTTTTTGCCTCTTATCCAGGGGCTCTTCTTCATCCACAGATCCTGACAAATGCCATCAGATGATGCAGGCCATGGCCCCACCCCATCGATGGATGAAGTGGTGAGGAAGCATTGCAAGAAGTTTCCTCTCCACCATGGTGAGTTTTCCATGTTTTGGATAGCTCTGATGGAGCGACCCGCAAATTTAGGGGGGTCTGATGCAGGAAACAACAATGCACCAACATGCTTTGTCACACTTTCCTTTGTTTGATGGGGAAGGGACAGGATGCTAATGCATCTTGTCCTGATCTGCCACCCTTTCCACATGTAATAAGGGTAGGGGTGAGGGTGTGTGCATTAGCATCCTGTCCCTTCTCCATTAAACAAGAGAAAGTGTGATAAAGCATGTTGGTGCATTGTTGTTTCCTGCATCAGACCCCCCTAAATTTGTGGGTCTGCTGGATTAGTAGGACAAGTTTATTCAACTGTCACCATTAAAGGTGGGGCACAACATGCTGCAGAACAGAAACAATGGTATTATACTCAAAACTGACATAGCCAAAAGTTGATGAAGGTATTTGTATTCTGGTATTTGTGCATGAGCTTTTTTATATCTATGTATATAATTTTGTGTTCTGTCAGTGCTGTTGTGTTCATTTAATGTTTTTGTGGCCTTGGGGCTCATAATTTATATTATTTATTTCACATGTTTTGCAATTTTGTGCTTTTATAGCATTTTGATTGCTTCATTTTTGACTGCTGCCTCCTTTTGTGATTTGTACCAATAAAACTGCAGTCATTCTCATTCTAACAAAACATTTTTTTGTGTTGAGTTTTAACAAAGTTTTAAATACTACGCATTGATTCTGCAAGTGGGTCAAACCGTTTCAACAGGGAAGATACTGCAATCCTTCATCTGTAACTTATTTGCATTTCCTTTCTTTAAAAAAGGTGTACAATGCCTTTTGATCAGTCAGGGTTAGGAACCTACTATCTGAAAATATAATTTTTGTGTTAGGTTTGCTTGCTTTGCTCAGCCTCGTCATTCACAGTGTTGTACGGGATTCTAGATATGTCTGCTTATGAGAAAAACAGTGGCCTATATACTGTACACTTGTTAGTTTCAAACAAAGTTGATCCACTGAATCAATTGAAGAATGGTATGTTAATGCAAATATAAATCCAATTGATTCATTGGGTCTTGTCTAGCTAAGGCAAACAAATAGATTTAGGCCATTATCATAGAGGGATTTGAGTATCTTTCTTGCAAACAAAACCAATTGTATGACTATCTTTTTGAAACAATTGCCTTACTTAGAAACATAGTATAAGATGTGTCTTCTGTATGATCATTGGAGTTCACATAGTAGACTTTTTAAACTTCACAACTGGAATATCTATTTCTCTGAGAGTATGATCCATCCAAAACTCTAAGCTGTTTAAGTAATAGTATTTTCAATGAAATAAATTTAAGCAAGAACTTTAATTCTTGTTGTTGTTGCTGCTATTGTTGTTTATCTTCAAGTAGTTTCTGACCTATGGAAACCTTACAATAAATTTAGCAGTGTTTTCCTGGCATTATTTGTTCAGGAAAACTTTGTCATTGCCTTCTTTTGAGGCTGGGAGAGTGTGACCTAATGGTTTTCATGGCTGTGTAAGAATCTGAATCCAGATTCGTAGTCCCAAACTCAAACCACTACACCATGTTGGCTACCTCTTCCATTAAAAACAGTGGACCATGACCTTTATATTTGATAATCATTTCCTCAGAAGCTTTTTTGCAGAGTGGGGTTTCTGATTTTCTAACCTTTGAGGGGGAACAATAACTGCAAAGCAGAGTGTTGAGAATATGCGGCTTATAAACTAGTTAGACAGCTTAGTTCATGTTACATTTGCAAATGACTTAAAGATTAGTGAATTTCACCTTACTGATTTTTTTTGTATTCGATTGTGTGCCAGCTAGTTCATCATTTAACCTCTCCCACTTATAATTGCCATCTCTCAGAGAGAGGAAGATGCTTTTCTTGAACAGAAGGGCACAGAACAGTCATTTTTAATTTTTGGTTCTGTTAGATTTTTTTATTTGCTTCTTGTATGTATATACATCACACATTTCCTTGTTATAAAGTAAATGCTGCAAATCAAATGCTCTGAACTGGGTAGGGGGAGTCACACCATCTTTAAAACATCAACAACTTGGGATTTCTGCATATTCCTGTGCCAGCCATAAGCCAGATTGCACTGGCTCTCTGCTTATGGAAATACTTTTGCCTGTGTATATTCATCATCATTATCCATGTAAATTAGGTGTGGAATTGTCTCACATTTTGATAACCTGGTGCTGCATCAACAAGGAAAAACATGGATTATTATACAGACATGGCCACATACTGCAGCAATGCTCTTTCTGGAACAAAACGCTGCATTTGGATGAGTCATCCACAACAATTCCACCCGAACCCACCGTGCCAATGTTCACCCACTCACGCTGTTTTGTGTTGAATGGCAGAATGAGATTGCCTTAGAAGCTAACTTCTGACACGGCTTGTGTCATGCAGTAAAATATTTATAAATGTCTAAAAAGTGAGGAGTTTGATGGAAGAAATCAGATCAACAGGAAATAGAGAGGAGGACTTCGGGAGGGATACTGATGAAGAAGAGGGAATGTGGTGAAAGGAACAGAGTGGTACCTGAGAGATTAGCATAGTATGTACTATGCTAGTACATACATAACTCTGAAATCTTTATAGCTTTGGAGGTAGAACTATAGCTCTTTCCTCAAACCATTTCCTCTGCAGAACACAGTGCTGGGTTTTGTTCCAGCACCTGCAAACTATTCCAGAGTTGATAGCTAAATATTCCCTACTTCCCTTTGAAGTGAGAAGTCTGGGACAATGCTAAAGGGTTTCATTTCCTTTGGGTGAGAAAAAAAATGTTATAATATGTATCTACTTTTTGTTTACTATTTGTTTAATATCTGGCAACACAAACACTATGGTGCTCTAGATTCCTGGAGGAACTGCTCTTCAACTGCTCTCATTTTTCTTTATTCAGCTGCAACTAAAACTCTGCTCTCTGCCTTAAAATCCAATCCTGCCACAAATTATTTCTTTTGCATTGCTAAAATAATGTCACTTTTCATAAGCATGGGGAAGAGATTTCCAGTCCTGACGAAACATTAATGTCCTTTCTCTGAATTCCCTGATCACTCATTAGTTGCCTAATGATAGTCCAATCACAAAGGAGCTGACTTCTGACCTTCGTAAACCTGTAGAGAATATATAATTTAAGTGCCTCTAAATCTTGGGAATGTGAAAAGAAATCAAGATCTATCAGCATACTTAGTGGAACTGCTCAGCTGTTAGAAGTTTTTGGATGAAATTACAAGTATTTAAGCATATTTATGACTATTCAAAGTTTCCTAGTCATGTTGGCTACTATGATACCATTAGGATCAGAGGTAGTGTAAAAATCACTTTTGGTTAATTTTTGTTTGGCTTTATTCTATATAAATCATTGAAACACTGGAAAATTTCATTAAAATGTTAATTATTTTAATATTTGCCACTTGGTATCTTTAATTAAATATTTAGCTGTGATTATATGACACATGATCCACAACATAATTGATCATATTTTGCATTTTATTTAATCTATGTTAATGTTAATAAATGTGTCAGTAGAACTGAATTAAAAAATGAATGGAAATCTGTTTTCTGCACTTGCTGTCTTGCACATATTAGAATAATATGTATACAGATGCATGACTTTTATAATAGCAAATGATTGCTGTCAGTTGAGAGACGGGCAGTTAGACAGATCATAGATCAATAGATAGACCAAAAGAGATCAAAAGAGAATGAGAGCAACCATTTCCTATTACAAGATACATGTGCCTGGGCATCTAGTTGTGGACCTGTATTTTCAAATATACAATGTGAAAATCAGCCCTAAGATGATATAGGGATATCTGGTGGCTTCCATGTAGCTGTGGGGAGGTCTTAGGACCTTATCATATTAAGTGATGGATTCACTACACATTGTGGTGAATCCGTGGGGTCCTGGCAAGGTGTGTGGAGAACCCATTGCCCCATGCCTTGCATAGCCCAACAGCTGTTTTCATCCCATGGGGGAAGAGTCTGGCACCTGGCTTCCCCCCATTGTTTCAAAGAAAACATGGGAAACCTCGCATGTTGCTGTAGTAGTGGTATATGGCACTTGCTCTTCCCTTTCACTACGGAGTCCAGCCGGAAGTAGATGTGCAAGTGGCGCACAACAGGCAAATTGCCCTGCCTGATGAGGTAGTAAGTCTGAACTTTAATGAGATGTCCAGGTTACTGAACTGTCTTGAATGTGTATTTTGTATACCTTCAAATTGTATTTCAACTTATGACAACCCCACACATTTCATTGCCCTGAACGGTTTAGGTTCATTTACCTTCGTGATTGCATTTCCATCTACGAACATGCATGAACTCTTTGATCTTCCAAGGAGGCCATCCTCTCACTCCCACCTCCTTCACAAGTGTGGCTTGTGGGGACGAGGGAGAGGGCCTTCTCTGTGGTGGCCCCTCGGCTCTGGAACTCACTACCCAGGGAGATTAGGCAAGCACCCACCCTGGCAGCCTTCAGGAGAAGCCTAAAAACTTGACTTTTCCGGTGTGCCTTTGACGAATGAACAACAAATCCACATACCATGTCCATCTCACTGCAAAACTGTCCTTCTGATGTAGCTTGTCTCATCCCTCAGTGAAGATTAACCCCATTGTTCATCCCATCTGGGTCTCCCACTAGTTACACAACTCTATTTATCTATCTCATCCAGGGGTTTTATAATTTTATCCTTTGTATTTGGCCCAGCCCACTGTGGAATCCGCTGGCCACCATGTGGAGGTACTTTGGACTAAGCATTCAAGCAATCAGGCTTCTGTGCCATGTTCCTAGCACCACCAGTACTTCTGCTTTCCCAGCAACCCTAGCAGACTGAATTCTTTGGTTCAAATGCACTATCTTAAGTAGAATGCTAGCCTGTCAAAATATATGGTCTATTATTAGGCCCATTGCTTTTTGAAAGGATATCCTGTTGATTATGGAGCAAACTTGTTTTTACTGCTTCTGTGACTAGGACATGGAACAATGGATTCAAACTACAGGAAAAGAGATTTCACCAAAACATTAGGAAGAATGTTGGTTTGACAGTGCAACATGCTGCCTCAGAGTGTGGTAGGGTCTTCTCTGGTTGACTCTCTGTTGGGAGTTCTTTGATTATGTTTTCCTACATGGCAGAAGGAGTTAGAATGGATGGCCCTTGTGATCTCTTCCAATTCTATGATTCTCTGGTGGACTTGAGTCATTTCATTGGTTAAAGGAGGACATTTCATTGATTAAAGGATGACACTGTCAAAGTTTCCTGCTTTCTTAATCTTACAGCCATTTTGCATTTTGGTCCCTTGAGTTTGAGAAAATACCTCCTTCAAATTTCTCTGGTCCCTGATGATTACTTTAGAATATGACCTCTAGGAAGTTATTGCTGTGTAACACATCTGCTTCTGACCCATTTGGCTGTCAGCCACCTTGCCAGGCTCCTGGAATCTACTGCTTACACAGCCTGGCTCTCCTTAAGTTCTCAGACAGGGAGAAAAAATGGGAAGGAAGAGAAGATGAGTTGTTTTCTGCATACAGAATGGAGTAGCTTGTAATTACTGGATTACAAAACATTATTGGTAACTAGTAAAAGTAAAAAAATCACAGTCACTACAGAGAATACCTAGTCAAGAGGTTATTCCATTTCTTCCACCCTGCCTCACACTGCCAACAAATGTATTTGAATTAGGTCTACAATGTGGGCTTTTAAAATATACATATTGAGACCATAACATAAGTTTTTAGAATGTTACTAGGTTTTGCAATCACATTCTTTTCTGGTAGATTTAGGAAAGACTTTCTCCAGGCTTGAGTTGTCCATATATAGTACACCTATTCTCCCTCAAAATTGTGTTTATGTTTTGGTTAAATAGGGCTGCTTAAAAATATGTCATACTATAGCATCATACTTCCACTCCAGAACTACCTGACAGCTGTCAAAGTTACAATAACTTGGGGAATAGATGTTGACAGGGTACATCTTAGAATGTGTGGAACGGCTAGTAAATAATGGGATATAGTGATGTGTCTCTCCTCCAAAACAAAACAAAACAAAACAAAAAAGATCCCAGCTGCTTAAACTTTTGTGCTGATGGAAGCATCAGGAGGGAGAAACCAGATATGGGTTTTCCTGTTGAATAGAGATTGCCTACAGGCTTGTTTTGCTGCTTTTGAAGACATTGTCACCTGTTCAATATGGTATACCTGGAATTGCGGTGGTTAGAGCAGCTTTATCTACTGATTTCTCAACATTTGGCATGCTTACTTGGGGCTGCTATCAGGGCAAGGTCAACATCATCAGGCCTGCATTCAGCAGAGAGATTCACTGCAAACTCTGTCATAGACAGGCTGGATAGCAAGGGTAAGGAGATTTTGATTGGAGGGTCTGCATTGGAGCCCATCAGCTCCCATCAGCTCTTCTCAGCCAAGCTGAGAAGAAGAGCCTATGGAGGTAGCTAGCTACTACTTCTCAACCTGCAGAGCAAGTACAAGCAAGCTCCTCTGAGTAGGCAGATGAAAGGTTAAGTGTTCCAGCTTTTGTGTACCTGCAAAGAGAGATAGTTCAACCTCTCAGGTAACACCTGAGAACCTAGCTCAAGTGTGGCACCTTGTTGCTGGCAGCAATATCAGTGTTGGAGCTGTGACCTCAAACCTCTTTGGATTTACTCTTGAACTCTGGAACTTTGGATTTTGTATTGCCTTGGACTCTAGACCCTATTGGATCCAACTTTGGACCTTTGAAACAGGCTATCAGCTTCCCTGGTGTGTTTCCCCGTAGTTGTTGTTTCTTGGCCAGACTCTTTGGCTTGAACCCAGACTGTTCATTAACCCTTTGCGGAGTGTGTCCATGTCTGCAGAGAGTTTAAACTCTGTTTTAGTAATTCTGCAGCCAACTGTACTATTGTTAAACCTTTGTTCGTGTCATTTTTAAATTTCATTTTTAATGTCCATCAAATTACTGCAGTAAATGGGATAATAATGAGCCATTATGAGATAGCTATTAAACATGATGTTCAGTTGGTATCTCATAATGAGATGGTTTCCATCAGGACTGTTTAGGAATTATTATGTGGGTAATAATAATAGTTCATAGTAGGTGTGCCCACATTGTATATATGTGCATAAGAAAAAGAGACTGACATATTAATATGAATGCATGTGGTTGGAAAAAAAAGAAATGTTTCTAGAAATTCAGAATGTGTAAAAAGTAGAGGAGTAGACACACTATGGTTTGCTGAGATGCAACATCCTCTATATTGTTCTAATACATCAATTACTTATTAGAGGACCAGAAGTTTTTTGCCTCCACATCCGTAATTGGGCAGCACTGAGTGAAGAATGTGCAGTGAGTAGAGAAGTGTGTACAGCTGAGGAGGACTTTTAATGACTCTGGACTGAATTGTCTGCTGAGTTCACATATCAAAGGGCAAGAAAATCACTAAAATCAATTGGAAAAGCCATTTACCCAGAGAGGGAAGTGTGACTTTATTTAGGGAGGCAGCTTGAGCCATCTCTTGTATCCAGACAGAGCAATTTCACTCTGCGTGAGGTAGTTGTAGAACATTAGGGGGTCTGCTCATACAAGGCAGTCAAGCATTGCAACAGACATTTGTGTTGAAACATGACATATTTTCCAAAGCTGTACAGCAGTCTTAACCCGGCTTGCACTGGAAGGTTGCCATGAAATAAAGGCTTAGTGTGTTCTGCTCAGAACTGACTAAATGCATTTGGGTGGGAACATGCTTGCCTTATCTAACACCCTCTTCCAATATATTTTTATGGCCCTCAACCTGAGCCTTTAGAGAATCCCAGTTTCTCTCTCTCTCTCTCTCTCTCTCTCTCTCTCTCTGTGTGTGTGTGTGTGTGTGTGTGTGTGTGGAGATGCACAGGGTGCTAAGGATAAAAATTAAAAGGGCTCATGAGCCATCAAGAATGGTATACATTTGGGCTGGGCGGTTTCGTTCGTTAATTTTGTATATCTTTTTTTCCGTTAATTTTCCATATACGAAACGATATCAAACATTTTCCCAAATCCGGAAGTGTATTTTCAAAATCGAAACAGCATGCGCCAAATATTTTTGTATTTCCGTCCATTTCGGAAATACGTAAGATGGCTAGATGCTTGCTGGGAGCTCCGGGAGCCAATCAGAAGAACCCACGGAGCTGATTGCCCTGTGGGTTCTCCTGATTGGGCGGGCTCAGGGGCGGCTCAACCATTACGTGAAGCAACTAGCAAGTAAGCTGTTGCGGAACACTTTATTTTGTCAGGGGCGCTGAGAGCGAGGGACGCGGGAAGCTATCAGAGGCCAGAGGGACCTTGCTGCTGGTGGTAAGCCTGCTGCTCCTCCTCCTCCCATCCTCCTCCTTCTCCGCCTCCAGCAGCAGCAGCAGCAGCAGCAGGGTCCCTCTTCCTCCCCACCCCCACCGAGCGGCGCAGCCTGCTGCTCTTGCCCTGGCTGCTCTTGCCCCGCCCCTGTGGATGGCCCCTTCCACTGCCGACGCCCCCCGTCACTCCAGGCTTGACAGGGAGCCAGGGGCGGGGACAGCTCAGCTGGCCACCACCCCGCCAGTCTCCCTGGTCATGGGGCCTTCCGTTCCCCCCCCCCCCAATCCTCATACAATTATATGAAATGAGGAAACAATCTGCTTTTCAAGGCTGTCAAAAATTTTGGAAGGTATTTGCATTGTACCCAATTCACTGGTTTTAAAAGTCACAGTTAATGTCCTCCTGGGAACACACGGGGAGTGGGTGGCTGGGAGTGGAGTGAGGAGGTCGGCAGGAGAGGTCGCCCCCGGCTGCTCTTGCCCCGCCCCCATGGATGCCCCTTCCTGCTGCCGCTGCCCAGTCACTCCAAGCTTGAGATGGAGCCGGGTCATGGGGCCTTCCGTTCCTCCCCCCCCCCCAATCCTCCGACCCTTTCTCTTCTTCCTCCTCCTCAGGCCGCGCCGCTCAGAGATGCCGAGGGCGAGGGGGGAGGAAGAGGAGGAGGAGCGGCAGGCCCGGTTATCAGGGAGACTGGTGGGGTGGTGGCCAGCTGAGCTGTCCCTGCCCCCGGCTCCCTCTCAAGCTTGGAGTGACTGGGCAGCGGCAGCAGGAAGGGGCATCCATGGGGGCGGGGCAAGAGCAGCCGGGGGCGACCTCTCCCGCCGACCTCCTCACTCCACTCCCAGCCACCCACTCCCCGTGAGTATATGGCAGTGGAGAGGGAGGTTTAGGGCAATCTGCACAACTACATGATCCAGAATACCAATGGCAGGGGGATGTACAAAAACAAAAACAAACCCCAGAGTTGATTGGATTATCACAGGGCCCTTCCAGGCAGAACTTATATCCCAGGATCTGATCCCAGGTGTTCAGTTTATCCCAGATTAAAAATTAATAATTAAATTAAAAAAATATTGAAAAATATTGGGAAAAAAAGGGCGCCATCTTTATAAAACGTTTTGTAAATATTAACGAAATTTCATAAATACCAAACTTTTTTTTAGGGAAAATTTCGGATATATTTTTAAATACAAAACGCTGAGGCACCCTAAAAATGAAACGATATTAGAAACAATTTTTTCCGTTGTTACCCAGGCCTAGTATACATCTTAACCAGGCTGCTTCCAGGTTCCAAGGAGGTGGCATTGGTAGTCAGTTCAAACTGAGATCAGAGAAGTCTCCAGTTCAAGTTTAACCATTCTCTCACACGGACACTGTAATCCTGTGCCCTTGACTGCAAACTTTCAAATTGAATTCAGTGGTGTTTACTTCTGAACTGACATATATAATACTCTGTATGCAGAGTTCCCTCTCTGCATACAAGGATAATAATACTAATACTGCCCGAATATCCCAAAGGCACCAGATTCCATCTGATCTTGGAACCTAAGCAGGTTCAGCTCTGGTTAGAGCTTGGTTGGAAGGCTGCCAACAAATACAGGTGCTGTAGGCTATATTTTAAAGGAATAAACTGGCAAAACCAACTCTCAGTATTCTTGTCCATGAAAACTATGAAATTAATGAGCTCACCATAAGTTAAGTGTGACCAAACTTGCTTCATATAAGAGCCACATATGATAAACTTCTTTATTTGAACAAAAAGAAATAAGAAAATATTGCACACAAGCTATTGTGTTACTGTTATAAGAATATATTGTTACAAAAGTTGATAATAATATTAAGAAAAACAAGTTTATTCATACATGTAGTTTTTAAATTGTTACATTGTATTCGTTTCAATAGTCAAATATGCATCTATGGCTACCAATTAGTTTCCGGGCAAAGAACAAAGTGTTGGTTTTGATCTTTAACGCCCTAAATGGTTTGGGTCCAGGATACCGACAGGATCACCTTCTCCCATACAATCTGCCCTAAACACTTAGGTCCTCTGTGGGGGCAGCTACTCCAACCAGTTAGAACCCAACTGGCCATTGTTATCCAGACGACCTTTTCATCGGCTGCCCCAAGACTGTAGAACAACCTGCCAGAAGAGCTTTGACAGCTAAATGAATTGTCAGAATTTAAAACACATTTGAAAATCTATCTCTTCTGGTAGGCCTACTCAGTCAGTTTTAATCATGAATTTGGAGGTGTATTTTAATATATGCATTATTATTTGTGTGTATGTATATGTGTGTGTGTGTGTCAGGACCCAGAAGACTTAAACAATGGCAGACACAAAATAAAGGTTCAAACACAGCTTTATTGCATACAAATGGACCTACAAAGCACTTAACTTCAGTGCTAAGGGTCTCAGAAGTGATTTGGCATCAAAAAGAAGTCGTTACAAGAAACAAAAATATAATCCGGATTATAGCACTGCCTTATAATCTGGGTTAAACAAAAATTAAAGCAAACTGGTTGAAAATCGAAATGGCACCAAAACACGGTCACAAAAGCAGGAAAAACGTGGTTTCAAAACTAAGAAATGTTTCAGTCACAAAGATATTAAAGTTCAAAGTCTAGAAAAGCCAAAAGCGTAGTCAAACCGGTCCATGGTCAATCCGTTTGTAAACAAGGCTGGAATGCTGGAATCACCGAGGAAACAGGAGTACAGGAACACATGAATGTATAGCCCAGGACCCAAGGTAGAAAGTTGGCAGCACAAAGAATTATGTCCAATAAAGACACTTTGCCTTCTGCGAAGTATAGTCCAAACTGAACCCACTTTTATCTCAAAGTTCTTCCTCTGAGCTTGATGAGCTCCTCACCCTCTCGTCATCACTCTCAGCTGCCCCCAAACCTGCAGCTGAGTGCCCATCCCTCCACCTCTGCCAACGATTGTCAGGGTTCAGATCCTGCCAAGAGTCCCCTGGCTGCCAATCCCCAGTGAACCCCTCAAACTCCTCACTAGAGGTGGGTTGGTTACAGATGCCCCACACAGGTCCAATCTAATTCCTCCTCCTCTTCCATATCACTCCCAGACCCAGAACTCCTTTCAAACCCAAGGAAATCTTCATCCTCTGTTGGTGCACAAAGTATTTCCCGAATACGTTTCCTTTGTAATTCCCCCTCAGACTCTGGCTCGCGAGCAGCCCTTTTTACACCTCTGCTTACTTCCCCATCCCCCATCTCACAAACAGAGAGGCCTGGAAACGTGTCAGTATCACTTGGAGCCATAATGATTTCCCTAATGCGCTGACGCTGCTGTTCTCCCTCTGACTCCAGAGTAGACCCGTTCTCCCTGCTACCAGGAGTAGCAACTCGACCAACACGCTGAACTACAACAATGGGTGTGTGTGTGTGTGTATATATATATATTCAAAGTCCTAGTTGATAAAGCTTGAAAATTTCTAAAGTTAACTTTTAGATGAATTGTAATGCAAAAAGGAGCTCAGCTAACATATTTTTGCAAAATGCACATTACATGTCAAAGAGCCACATGTGAGCTACAGTTTGGCCAGCTCTGCCATAAATTAACAGATTACTTGAGGCTATATATACATTCTCACAATGCTACTTATTTACTTGAGTAGGGCTGTTGTAAGCGTTAAAGGGGTAAAGTATGGCAAGAACTTTGAACACTCAAAGATGAATCGATCAGTTTTATAGTCTCATAATTAAATATAATTAATAGCTCTGAGTCTACATGCATACATATTATCATTCATCTAAAGAGCATGAGACAGATTTATGCTTGCAGCTGAACTTTCCTGCATGCCTTCCTTTCAACTCCTTTGGCCAATCCTCAGAAAGCTTGCTTCTAAGGACAGTAGGATGCTTTGGAGTCAGTACTGATTTACCATTGTGTTTAGGTGCACTTAAACACAGGGCCCTATTGGCACGGGGGGGGGGGCATCTTCTTGCCAAAAAGAAATTATAGTGGTGGCCACGGTAGTCTACGCTCAACTTACATCTCGAATAGACTACTGCATCATGCTCTACATGGGGGTACCTTTGAAGACTGTTTGGAAGCTTCAAGTAGTCCAACAGGTAGCAGTCAGATTTCTCACTGGAGCATGGTACAGAGAGCACACAACCCCCCTGTTATGCCAGCTCCACTGGCTGCCAGTCTGCTTCCAAGCACAATTCAAAGTGTCGGCTTGACCTATAAAGCCCTAAATGGTTCCAGCCAGCTTACCTGACTGAACATATCTCCCTCAATGAACCAACTCAGAGATTAAGATCATCTGGGGAGACCCTGCTCTCTGTCACACTTCCTTCGCAGGCGTGATTGGTCAGGACGAGAGACAGGGCCTTCGCAGTGGTGGCCCTTCAAGCTATGAAACTCCCTCCCCAGTGAGATTAGATCAACCTTTCCTCTCCTGACCTTCACAAAAAAACTTAAGATGTGGCTTTGGGACCAAGCTTTTGACAAGTAATTGGAGCAGTGCAATAAGTGATTATGAAACAATGTGATTGGCAAATGGGAAAGCCCTGGATTATGCTTTGGTTGGCGTGACTTTAATTGTTGTTTTTAATAATTCATGTTTTAATTGTTTGATTTTAATTGTAATTGTTTATATGGTATAAAATTGCTGCCTGTTGTAAGGCTGTGGTGAGTCCCCTCTGGAGTGAAAAGTATGGTAAATAATAATAATTTTGCTTATGTGGTACAATTCTAAATTTAAAGGTGTTCTGTTCGGAGCGATTCCAGACATAATGATAGAGTTGCTAGTCTATGGGAGTGTGCCAAAAGCAGCCAGTGTGGGCCTACCAGGCTAACCTCCTTCAGAGCCCATAGCTGAACTAGTACAAGGCTCAAAATCATTTAGAAGTGAAAGGAAGGACAGTGGAAATCATGCCTTCCACATATGTCAGGGACACTTTGGATTCAAGCCGTTGCTTATTATTACTGGTGTCATTATGTATAGGCTATCTGAAAATTATCTTTCCAACTTCATTTCTATGTAGAATTGAAATTCTATGTAAAAGTGAAATTGTAAAGAAAATTTTCAGATACCCTGTATTATTCCAAACAGTCTTGATAGCTGTTTTTCTGATGGATATTGTTGCAATCCAGAGCAGGGAACGAGGCCCTAAGATAACTATCCACCACACTTGGCTGTGAAAAACAATCCTTTTTTATTGAAGAAAAATGGTTACAAAATAAAGGAAAAATGCAAGTCAAAAGCCACAGCAAAATCAGCAAACATGAATTTAAATGGACAAAGCAAAACCAAAAGCCTCACTGTGAAATACTGGAACCTGCTAGCAATCCACTAACCGTACTTGATATCCTAGAAATCTTCCCAAACTATGGCCAGGGAACCGGGAGAACTGCCAAGGTCCTCATCAATTCTGAAATGATGCCTGAACTGAGACAGTCAGCCCGGCGTAAGGCAATTAAAACTCAAGAATTGGTTCCGTGAACCGCCCTTCTTTTTTGAAGCCAATGTTTTTAATTCTTGAATTCGGGAGGATCGACGCAAACTGAGTGATTTACTTCTGTCTTCCCAAATTTGGCCCCTTCTGTTGTCATTACAGTTAACAGGTGCAGAAGGGAGGGAAAGTTCAAGGTCTCCCTCTGAAACATTCTCATGAACACTGGTACTTTCATTTTCCAAATCTACAGAAGTTCCTTCCTCACTAATTTCAGGAACATTGGCATTTTCCAAACCTACAGTTTCTTCCTCACTAATTTCAGGAGCATTGGCATCAAAAGGTACATTTCCATTAGCATCAGTAAATATACTTTCATTAGCATCAGGAGGAACAAACAGAGAATCAGGTTCAAGTTCAAACTCAGGCTGAACCCCAACAGATATCTGTCATCACTGGCAATCACTCATGTCTGAGTATGATTGCCTTCCAACTGTAGGATCTTGGTGGTGGGTCTGTAAGTGACTGTATATTGATCTATTCTTGACCTGCATGTTCTTTTACCATGAGGATATTGATTTCCAGGTGGAAGGCATTCATGGACAGGGTTGGTTTGATGCACTTCCTCTTGACATGTTTTTCCCTTTCTCCTTCCATTCATGCCTCTTCCAAATCCACAGCACTGTTGGTCACTGCTGACCTCTAGTTAGAACTCTTAAGCATCAGGGCTTCCCAGTTCTTGGTATCCATGCCATTTTATAAGGCTGGCTTTAAGCCCGTCTTTAAATCTCTTTTCCTGTCCACCAACATTCCATTTTTCATTCTTTAGTGGCCAGTCAGGCGAAGTTGGCCGTGAAGGATCATTATTTCAGTGCTGGTGGTCTTTGCTTCTTCCAGAACACCAATATTTGTCCACTTGTCTTCCCAAGAGATTTACAGGATTTTTCAGAAGCAGTGCTGATAGAATTGTTCCAGAAGTTGAGTGTGACATCTGTAGATGGTCGATGTTTTGCAGGCATAGAATAGGTTTGGGATAATATTTTAAAACTGGTAAAAATGTTGAAACCCAACTCAACAATGTGAAAACACATCAGAAGTTCTGTTATTATTATTTTTTAGCATCTATCTATAGATAAAAAATAGCAGTACGCAATTCAGGGCATTCACTGCCTGTATTGTCTAACAATGTCTTTATGTTCCATGTTCCAAAGTTCATTTTTCTTTTTTGGACACAAGGTGGTTACCATTCTGGACATGGCAATCTAGTCAGTGACGAGAGAGATGGACTATGTTTCAGGCACCTTTTCTAGCCCCTTCCACATGTGGAGTGAGCAGAGTGAATCCTAAAAAGGGCTGCTCAATCATGGATACAGCTGCCGGACTGCTCAACTGCCTTGGAGATTGAGGTAGAACAACTGAATCCATTTCCTCCACCCATGTGCCAGTCCAAGACTAGGGGCCTCCAAATTTCACAGTCCTACCCCTGTTGTCACTTGCTGATCACCATGGGACTTTTGTTGGGTTTTTACATTTTTTTTCTTGGAAGACTCCTGTGCATGAGTTTTTTTTATGTGTGGAGGTCAGTACACAATCGATCAACACACAGTCTTCACAGAATAAGGATCTCATCCAGTGGCAGGGTTAACATGACAACAGTGGCTTCTCATCTGTTGCAGCCTTCTTCTGCCTTCACAGCCTTTGTAACATGTACCATGTTGTTGTCTGCCTTTTCCGCTATTGAGGTATTCTGATTGGTCTTGCTCTGGATCCTCCCCTGTGGCCCCTCCTGGGAGTACATGACTCCAACAGTTAAATCTGCAGGTTCATTGGAATGGACAAGCCCTCTCACCATGACAGGGTGACAATCCATCAAGGGGGGCAGCGTGGATGTCTGTAGTACAACATCAATTGGTGGTGGTGTTTTAACCTACCCACTCTTGGTCCTCTCCTCCCCAGAAAATGGAGCAGCAAATTCTTAATTTTAAAAAATCTGTCAGCTAGAATTGAAACAGTTCATAGAGGAAGAAACCAAAGAATACTGGTTTCATGGAACTTCTAACTGTGCTAAAACACAAAAGAGACATGCACAAGAAGTGGAAAAAGGGAGAAATCACCAAAGAAGAATTCAAACAAATAGCCAACACCTGTAGGGATAAGGTCTGCAAGGCTAAAGCACAAAACGAGCTCACGCTTGCCAGGGACATTAGAAACAATAAAAAGGGCTTCTTTTCTTATGTCAGCAGAAAAAGGAAAAACAAGGAGGCAATAGGGCCTCTTCAAGGAGAAGATGGAGCAATGCTGACAGGGGGTAGGGAAAAGGCAGAACTACTTAATGCCTTCTTTGCCTCAGTCTTCTCACAAAAAGAAAGTCATCTTCAACCTCAGCAAGATGGAGTGGATGAGGAATTAGAAGACATCCAATTCCAAATTGGGAAACAAGTCATCCAGGAATACCTGGCTGCTCTAAACGAGTTCAAGTCCCCAGGGCCAGATCAACTACACCCAGGAGTATTGAAGGAACTAGCAGAAGTCATTACGGAACCATTGGCAATCATCTTTGAGAGTTCTTGGAGAACGGGAGAAGTTCCAGCAGACTGGAGGAGGGCCAATGTGGTCCCAATCTTCAAGAAGGGAAAAAAGGATGACCCAAACAATTACCGTCCGGTCAGCCTCACGTCGATACCAGGCAAGATTCTGGAAAAGATTGTTAAGGAAGTGGTCTCCAAACACTTAGAAACAAATGCAGTCATCGCTAATAGTCAACATGGATTTATCAAAAACAAGTCATGCCAGACTAATCTGATCTCTTTTTTCGACAGAGTTACAAGCTGGATAGATGCAGGGAATGCCGTGGATGTAGCATACCTGGATTTCAGTAAGGCCTTCGACAAGGTCCCCCATGACCTTCTGGCAAACAAATCAGTCCAATGCGGGCTAGGCAAATCTACGGTGAGGTGGGTCAGTAATTGGTTAAATGGATGAACCCAGAGGGTGCTCACCAATGCTTCCTCTTCATCCTGAAAAGAAGTGACAAGTGGAGTGCCGCAGGGTTCTGTCCTGGGTCCGGTCCTGTTCAACATCTTTATTAATGACTTAGATGAAGGACTAGAAGGCATGATCATCAAGTTTGCAGACGACACCAAATTGGGAGGGATAGCCAATAGTCTAGAGGACAGGAGCAGAATTCAAAACGATCTTGACAGACTAGAGAGATGGGCCAAAACTAACAAAATGAAGTTCAACAGTGACAAATGCAAGATACTCCACTTTGGCAGGAAAAACAAAATGCAAAGATACAGAATGCCTCGCTTGAGAGCAGTACGTGTCAAAAAGATCTTGGAGTCCTCGTGGACAACAAGTTAAACATGAGCCAACAATGCGATGTGGTGGCAAAAAAAGCCAATGGGATTTTGGCCTGCATCAATAGGAGCAGTGTCTAGATCTAGGGAAGTAATGCTACCCCTCTATTCTGCTTTGGTTAGACCACACCTGGAATATTGTGTCCAATTCTGGGCACCACAGTTGAAGAGAGATATTGACAAGCTGGAATATGTCCAGAGGAGGGCGACTAAAATGATCAAGGGTCTGAAGAAAAAGCCCTATGAGGAGCGGCTTAAGGAGCTGGGCATGTTTAGCCTGAAGAAGAGAAGGCTGAGAGGAGGTATGATAGCCATGTATAAATATGTGAGAGGAAGCCACAGGGAGGAGGGAGCAAGCTTGTTTTCTGCTTCCCTGGAGACTAGGACACGAAACAATGGCTTCAAACTACAAGAAAGGAGATTCCATCTGAACATGAGGAAGAACTTCCTGACTGTGAGAGCAGTTCATCAGTGGAACTCTCTACCCCGAAGTGTGGTGGAGGCCCCTTCTTTGGAAGCTTTTAAACAGAGGTTGGATGGCCATCTGTCAGGGGTGATTTGAATGCAATATTCCTGCTTCTTGGCAGGGGGTTGGACTAGATGGCCCATGAGGTCTCTTCCAACTCTTTGATCCTATGGCTGCGCTGGTGGAGTGGCCCTGCATTTGTTTTCTCCTTTGTTTAAAGCTGATAGAAAGACCACAGCTAAATGAAGCAATCTAACTGGCCTAAGCTTGCTGCCAGATGACAATTGGTGGACAGAGGAGACTGATGGAGATATATTTTCAGAAGAGTTAATGTCATCCTTACTTCCCCTTCACCCTCACTGGAAGGGCTGTTGCCATATGATAGTGGGCAACTGTGTTCACACAGCTAACTTTCCTTAGGGATCCAGGTCATTCATTTCTTTCTATAGTACATTCCACACGTGGAAGGAGTGGGACAGGGGGAAGAAGACAGATGTCAAAAACTTGTGTGTCCAAACTAGCCCTCGGTCATTGCTCCTTATGGGCCAGCCATGGCATTCAAATGACATTCCTACAGCTGGTGCCTGGAAACTGCGGCAGTTGCTGTTGCTAAGAAGCACTTTGAGCAGGAAAGCAATTATCCAAGCATAGTGTATTCATTTTAAATAAATGGCATTCTAGGGAGCACACAATAAATTGCTGAAGGCCTTGTAGATAGAGCTGCTGGATAGCCCACTTTTTGCTGGTCACCCAGAGGATCAGAAACCCAAACAAGTGGAACTGGCTATTTGCATTAATGCAAAAGTGTTATTCTGATGACTTGCCCGTAAGTCCCTATGGATGGCATCAGAACATGATTATATGATTGCCAGTACACACCGCTCTTGTGTGCATTATTGCGTACATAATTCAAATTGCCTGTGTCCAACCTGCAGGTGATAAGCCATCACCTTTGTAAGCATTTGTATGGAGCTCCAGTAGTTCAGTACAATGGCACAGAGTCTACCTTCAATTTGAATGAGGAAAGGGCAAGGTAGCTATTAATGACCCTGTCAATGCCAAGATCAAAATGCTCTTATGTCACGTTTAGCTCAGTCCATTGCTATTCGCTCTATATCCCTTTTCACTCATCTGTCAACAGTTGAGGATACCAAGAGAAGTTCAGAGGCCTCGATCTCTAAGATATACATATCAGATAACCAGAAGGAGGTGAAGGAAAGCAGCAATCTTAGCTTTCTGGGAAGAAAGATACCCCAACAGTGCTCACTTTGCCTGAAGGAAGATGTAATAACAACAACAACAACAATTCTTAAATTTAACCCACCCTCTCTCCCTGAAGGGACTCAGGGGAGAGAGAGCGGGTGAGTGAATGTATCCCTGGGGGATTTATATTATTTCTATAACATTTCTAAAGAAATTTTGTTTATACTCTGTATGACAACAAGAACCTCCAAATATCATAAAATGTATTGGGCTTATTCAGTGGGGTAGCATGGATGTTCATCTGTATGCAAATGTGTATAATCTGTACATGCATCTGAGTAAGATGGCTTAGGGTATGCCTACACCATAGAATGAATGCAGTTTGACTTCACTTTAACTGCAATGGTTTAATACTATGGAATGATGAGAGGTGTAGTTTGATGAGGCACCAGGACTCTTTGGCAGAGAAAGATAAAGACCTTGCAAGAGTACAGCTCCTATGATTTCATAGCATTGGGTTATGCCAGTTTGAATGTCACATGGCATTCATTTTACAGTGCAGATGCACCCATGGTCCGCAAAAGCTTGTTCTACAAATATCATTCTTTCAGTCACAAAAATGCTACAAGATCCCTTTGCATACTGTTATTCCAGACTAATATGTGCATTTCTTTGGAATCTACAAATGGCTTTCTCTGAACGTGGAATAAGTATAACTAATTTTACTGATTTCACAAAGGGAGGAGGGAGACAGAGCAATGTGGATGCAACTAGATAGATTATTACTAAGCACATTTCTGAAACCAGGTCTGAAACACTGTACAGAAGACAATGCCAATTCCTACAAAAATATGTGCCAGATTATGTGGTCTAATAATATAATTTTACGATTTGGAAACTAGAGCTCACTTGATTGCTTCATCAAATAGAAAGAATTTGCTTGCAAAAGGGAATGCATCTCAAACTACAAATTTTCATAGGGGGAATACTCCTGCACACTCATAAATTAGATAGGGAAAATCCTCTTGCATGAAGAAATTAGAGTTTACACAGTGATACGAGCACTTGGGGACCATCTGTGTGTGCATGTGAGGTATACCCTGGAATCTTAATGCCACGGATAGAAATAACATCAAAGACAAAAGTACTGAGACAACCGCATAGGCACATCAATGCACACATTTGACGTGACTGGAAGGCATCTGATATGACTATAATTCCACATTGTTACAAAATCCTCTGATTGTTCTCATGACAAGATGCCTGTAGCCTGATTATTTCAGTTCTGCAGCTTCTGGATATTTGATTGCTTTTCTCTAACTGTTTTCTCTTTTAGTGATGAGGAGTACATTTGCACAGTTAAGGCTTATGACTCCAAACCTGGTCATGGTAATATTACATCCCATTTGTAATACTGTTATATGTTATGTGTGGGCAGGGGCGGCTCAACCCATTACGCAAAATAAGCATTCGCAGTATAAGTTGATTTTGCCCGGGGGCGCTCTTGGGGGAAAATAGACCTTGACATATGTGAGTTGTAGTTACTGGGATGTATAGTTCACCTAAAATCAAAGAGCATTCTGAACTCCACCAATGATGGAATTGAACCAAATATGGCACACAGAATTCCCATGACGAACAGAAAATAGATATCAATGATTGGTTGGGGGGGGGGGGCAAAATAGTGTTTGCTTACTGTTGAAAATTACCTAGGACCTCCTCTGTGTGTGGGGCTGCCCTTGGAGAGTGTTTGGAAACTTTAACTGGTTCAGAGAGCTGCAGTCAGATTGCTAACTGGAGCAGACTACAGGAGGTACCTGGCTCCCTTACTCCAGCAGCTCCACTATATACCCACCTTTATTGGAGTAGAATTCAGGGGGCTGGTCATGCCTTATAAATCCCTCCATAATTTATATATAGATTATTTGAAGGACAGTGCTCTCTCCTATGAACTTTCTTGTGTCTTGAGCTTGTCTGGGGAGACCCTTCACTTTGTCCCACCATCCCCACAGATACATTTGATGAGAAAGTGGGGAGAGAACCTTCTCAGTGATGGCTCCCAGGTTCTGGAACCTCCTTCCCTAAGAGGCAAGATTGCCACCCTCCTTACTATCTTTCTGCAAGTGATTAAAATCCTTTTTATTTTGGCAGGCACTTTAAGCATGGATTTTTCAGGAGCAAAAGGCCATGTACAATGTGTTCAACTTTTATTTGTTGTTGTTTTGTTCTAGCTGATGTCATTTTTAAGCTGATTTAATTGCTTTTTCAGTTTTGTATGCTGTTCATTTTTTACTATCTTTATTTCAACTCTTGTAAGCCACTTTGGAGCCATTGTGGTGTAATGGTTTGAGCATTAGATTATGACTCTGGAGACCAGAGTATGAATTCATTTTCAGCCCAAACCCACTGGTTGACCTTGGATATGTCACAATTTCTCTGCCTCAGAAAAAGACAAAAGCAATTCCATCTGAGCAAAGCTCACCATGAAAACCCTTCCTTATAGTTACCATAAGTTGGACCCAGCTTGAAGAGACAGAACAACAAAATTGCCTTGACTCCCAATCTGGGGAAGTGTTAAGTAGTAGTAGTAGTAGTAGCAGCAGCAGCAGTAGCTGTTGTTGTTGCTGCTACTGCAGCAGCTGTTATCCTTCTTCTTTCTTTCCTTCCTTCTCTTCCTTTAGCATTCACGTGTCCTTAGTCTCCTCATTCCTCTGAACTACTCCAATTTCAACGCAACCAGAGACTACATGCCCAGCCCAACTCCTGAGGAAGAAGTGGGGCCCTTGTGACGCCTCCTGCTGCCCACCTTCTGAATTTGAATGATGTGTTGTCAATAGGGAAAGGCCAGAATTTGCCTTTGAAGAAAGGCATTCAGGAATGTAGGATGATGGTTATGTGCAATAGAACCGTCTGTAGCAGCAGCTCACCTCTGGAGCTCCCACTCCAGGAGGTCAGGCAATCTTCATGTTCTCTAAATTTTTGGAGGGCAGCTAGAACTGTGTCATTATGTGTTTGTCTTCAAAAGTGCTCTGGTTGTTTTAAGCATTCTTATCCCACTCTTGAGTCAAGAAGGCTTACAAAATGGCTGACACCAGGTCAATAATATGTTGCGACAATTACAGCTCACTCCTTCATCTCTTTTTTGCAGACCCTATGGAAGGATGATATGCCTAGTTCCAGCTTGGTAAAGCAACAGGTAATGGGAAAAGCAATAATGGCCAGTTTCATCCTGACTTATGGTGGTTCCCTGATATCATGGGGTTTTCTGTTTTTTTCAGAGATTGGCCTTCCTCAGAGACTGGAAACAACAAGGTCACCCAGTTGTTTCCATGACTGAGAGTGTTTTAACCTTGGTCTCCAGAGTTCTTGTTCATCGCTCAAACCACTACAACATGCTGTCTGTCCTGTGTTTTTATGAGTACATTAAAACACAGACTGCTGATTATAGGCTTGCTACCACAGATGGCAAATATCTTATTTTAAAATTGGGGAAGCTGAGTTCCTTTTAAAAGTTCTCTGGTGATTTCAGATGGCATTCTCAAATAATAGACCAGAGCAACACATATCAAACTTGTTCTGTTGATGGAAGTATCCCTCAGAATGTCTCAGCATGACTCAAAGCACTTTTATTTGAACATGACTGCACATTGTTTATATGCACTTATGGTATCCTCCAAATAGATGCATGACCTTCTTTCCTGCTGCGGACACCTGCACTGAGAATGCAATGCTAAACATGCACAGAACAGAGAGTGAAACAATGTTTTTGTTACTCTTATTAGTTAGAAGTCATTGAATACTCAACAGGAATTGTGATGCTGAACGATTTATATATGAATCACGAAACCAAGATCCCTGCATGGTATAATGAAGTTTTGAAGTCTCATTCAAGGAAGTTAGGAATGTGATAGCACCAATTACTTTGGAGTCATGTTGACTCTGGAGATTGGTGAATGGTTTCAGTACTTCATGTGATATATCAGAGAGAGGACAATATTTACCCTAGGCAGTTTATAGCAAACCTCCTTACTTTGGGTCCTTCCACACAGCCCTATAGCCCAGAATACCAAGGCAGAAAATCTCTTATTGTCTGAGTGTGGTCTCAGATAATCCAGTTCAAAGCAAATATTGTGGGATTTTCTTCCTTGATATTCTGGGATATAGGGCTGAGTGGACGGGCCCTTTAAAGTAAGAGAAGTGAAGGACTGCAATTTGAGTTTAGATTCCTGAAGTTTGGGGAGTTCAGAGATTTTTGTGTGCCTTAGGACCTTTCCACACAGCCCTTATATCCCAGGACATCAAGGCCGAAAATCCCACAATATCTGCTTTTAACTGGGTTATCTGAGTCCACACTCAGATAATGTGGGATTTTCTGCCTTGATATCCTGGGACATAGGGTTGTGTGGAAGCCCCACCCCCCACCCCCCGAGATTTGTTGTTGCTGCTGCATGCTGTTAAGTAAGTTACCACGCAGATTGCCAGATTGAAAATAGGAGGTGGATTCTGTACCTTGAATGGTTGTGTAGAAGAGAGAATTTCAGAAGGCTTCGTTCACCCAGTAACCTAGTAACAACACCTGTTGAAACCCCCTCTTTTATACAACAATTAAAGAATCAGGAATCCTCTCCAGTTTTCACTGTGGGAGGCATATAAGAAGGGTACAATATTAGACATATGTCTACTAAATTTTCAGTGTTTCATGATTGCATTCCATAATCCAGATTTAATATGCTTCGTAGTTAAGATAACCTGAAGGGTAATTTAAAGGTTGTTCTGTGGTGATGGGAAAGAGCCAGTACCACTCCAGTCTAGTCACCCCCAGCTGCCCCCTCCCCTTTCCAAATTCAAAATGCCACAAATGGGACTATGGTAGAGAGAACAGTATGGGTGGGTGATTCTTTTAGGTTCTGGAAGGGACTAAGATCTTCTTTTTTTCCAAACAGAGAGGGCAATAGTTTCTTCTGATAAGAGTTAAGATAGAGAACTTACAATGATATAATATAATAATAATAAAATATAATGCAATACAATATAATATAAAACTTTGTATTCCAACCTATCTCCCTGAAAGGACTCAGGGTGGATTCCAACATACAAGAGCAAACATTCAATGCCTACATAAAACAAACAAATACTGACATAAAATTCCAGAAAAAAAAACCCCACATATGAAAATAACATTAAAACCTAACATCAAATTAAAGCTTAACATCAGTAAATTAAACTTAACATCAATAAATTAAACTACACATAGTCACATCGACCATGGATAAGGCAACTGAAGTTGTTAGATTGAAGTTTTGACCCAAAATCCTAGTCTTATATATGAATAATATATACAGTAGACAGTATAATAATCAGAATTGACAAATCCATGGTGGAGAGAAATGAAAATTAAGTAATCTATAAAGATAGCATGCAAATGTGTGCAGACATGTGCGTGCACGCACACACACACACACACACACACAAAGTGCCAGAAGAGCATTATCTTATATTAGCCACCAAGCCCAGATGGTGAAATGAACTGATTGCATGAGAAGCCAAGGACTTGTGCTGGAAGGGAAGAGGACAGGCAGCAGGATCAAATACAGCAAGGCAGCACATTTAGCCATACAACACAGTGACATCAATACAATATGACAGACAACGTAAGCTGAGTGTAATAGCCTGCAGTGGTGGAGTGCAGCGCAGCAAGCAAAGTTCATTTGGAGGGTGAGAGACTGAGTGAATGTGTGAGCAAGGTAGTGTGAGCAAGGTAGTCTGGGATGCAGCTATGTTTGGTCGCTTAAAAGCAAATAGCTTTCCATCTCTATCTACCTAGATCTTCTTGAAAGGAACAAATCACTTTAGAGGGGGATTAGGTGAGAGATAGAAAGTAGAAATGAAAGAGGAGCGTCAGTGGCTCAGAGTCAGACAAGGACACAGCCAACTCCTGAGACGAAGACACGCGTCTCCCCCTAATTAGAGGCAACCTAAGCCTCCCAGATTTCATCTCAGATTTTAAGAAATACAAAGCAAGGAGCTAAATACTTTTATGGCCTCTCTGGCCCTGGGACAATATACACAGTCAAACAAGGGGAGTTTGTCTACACGTACAAAACATGGAAAAGAACCAGACAGTGTCTGATTCCTTTGATATTAGGATTGAGGTCTTGCATGTTAACTGTGTTAAGCCTAGTCATGAAGGTGGACTGGTCCTTTATGACAGGATCATATAACAAGCTTTTAAGGGGTGGGGGGCAGCAGTCCCTCAGTAATTGAGGGGTGGATGGGGGTGGGGATGAGAAAACCCAGCAGTAGCAGAAAGGACTTTCCAAAAATTAAATCATTCTTATACAATTGGACCCACACCCACCTTGTCCACCTTCCGAAAAGAACTAAAGACATGGGTGTTCCACTGTGCATTCGACTAGATAGTTCCCCAAATAATTCTGGCTCCCAATTTGATCCCTAATTAGATCTTACACATTACCACTGCTCCCTTTTAGAGACGTAGTGCTCTCCTTACACTACCTCCAGGTCCTAATCTTGTCATTTGCCTTTAGCACTTTATCCATCAACCTTATCCTTTGGCAACTGATTTGCATCAGTCGCCCACCTGAACTCAGAAGTGTGCCCTACTCAGACCATTGAAGGTTGTTAGGTGTTCACTATGTATTGTATTCTGTGGTTGTTTTATATTGTTGAAATGTTTTTTAATGAATTTTGTTGTTAAGTTTTAACAATGTTGGTTCTCGGGCTTGTCCCCATATAAGCCGCCCTGTGTCCCTTCAGGGAGATGGAGCTGGGGTACAAAAATAAAGTTATTATTATTATGTTATTATATTTGCAGGTTTGACTTTTGCAGATTTGATTATTCACAGATTTCATTAACATGTTCCCTTTAGGAATCTCTAGTGCAACTCTATGGTCAACTTCTGCCAACAGCAACAACAATGTATGTGCACAGAGGCAGGGTAGAATAGTGGATGCAGCGCTGAAATATGGCTCTGGAAATCAGGGTTTAAATCTCCATCCTGCTATGCAAACACACTGGAGGTGACTTTGGCAAGCCATTCTCTCAGACTTAGGACCTTATCACTACTGTCTGTTGTCTTGCAGCAATCTCATTGTTCAAGTAAATGGAAATACACCAATATGGAAATGATCACTATCACAGTTCTCTCCAGTTGGTAATGCAAAGTCCCACAATCACTTTTCAGCACTGCCTCGTTAAGTCTGCCTTCCTACCTGTGTATGTCCTACCCAATGCATGCATACCTTTTAGTTTTTTTTAATTCTTTTACTTTGCAGTAATTGCACTTTTATGGCAAAATAGATAGATATGGTAAGAAGCTAGATAGATAGATAGATAGATAGATAGATAGATAGATAGATAGATAGATAGATTATAGATAGATTCACACACACACACATATATATGAAAAGAATAATGAAGTAATTACAATTTCACTCTGCTTTGGAAAAGCAAGGGAGACAGGAAAGAATCAAGTCCAGTCATGTCATGTGACTGACAAAATATCGGAATTCCAGTAGAGTGTACTCATTACACCAGAGGCAGTATTGGAATAATAATAATAATCATCATCATCATCATCATCATCATCATCTTTATTTACACCCCACCACCATCTCCTCAAGGGGGACTTGGGCCAAGCCCAGGAATTACCATAAAACAAAGTAAAATACAAACAAATAATAAACATCAAAGTAACATGCAAATAATAATAAAATATACAATAAAGAAAATGCAAAATAAAATGGTAGAGGAATTAAAACACAGTGGGCGGGCCAAATGCAAAGGATAAAATTTATAATAGCAGCAATATTAGGATCCATTGACAGGTTTTCCCATCAGTGAAACGATATACGCCACTAGCAGCAACAGGAGAGACACGATGTACTGTGAGAAGTCCCAGCCAAATATGGCACTACATTGTTGTAATTGTATTTTTCCAGCCTTGTGTGATAAAACCCTTAGAAGAAGGCCTCTGGATGAACCTTGCCACGAAAACCCAAGGATGGGGTTGCCACAAATCAGAGTTTACTTGGAAGCATATAACAACAACTACTACTACTACATATACCCATAACCATGGTATAGGGTGCTTAAGAAGCTCAGCAACTAACTCCTTGTTAAGCTTCTGAAAATACAACCATCAACTATTGTTGAATTCCAGGAATTCATGAAAGATTCTGTCAGACTGAGCAAGGATGTATAAGATAAAGCAAGATTTGTGCAACACTGCACAGTAATTTCTAGAGACTGTCAGAGTAGTGAAGCAAAGGGGAATTTTGGTCACAGTCAATTTCAGCAAGAATGAGAAAATTGGAATTTGGGCAATTCTGGATGCTGGAAATGGGGAGAAAGGATGTTGTAATTTTGAATTGGCATTGAAACATTTTGCCTTTCACCACATGTCATCTCTGTTGTTACAACATCTATGTTACAAGTATCAGAGACATCTGCAATCTGAAGCTGAGCTGCAGAGTTTACACAGCATTTGGGGTGTCTCCTGCTGGGCATTTTTTCATTGGCTCTCTTTTCTGTGTCACTCATTCAAGCTTCTGCAGGCAAAGGGTAGAGATAAACTCTGCGACTCCTCCTGACCAGTGGCCTAGTGACATCAGCTGGTCTCTGAACCAGCTGAATTTTCAAAGGACATGGGCAGACTTTTCCTGTTGTACTTTAAATTGGTAACTTTATACCCAGTCTCCCTGGGCCTAGATCACATCACAGCAGCTGGCTGTAAAGCCATTTAATCTCTTGGAAATGGCTGTGGTTATAATCCATGACTCATAACCATGTAAAATTATGGCCAAGGAAAAGGCTGTGAACATTTTCTGTAAAGTATAAAAGGCCAGTTGACACTTGAGCCAGTATGTCTTGCAGATGTCTTTGGACTCTTCATATGATCTGAACACTGGAAAAATAGTTGCTGCAGCCAGCTGTATCAGACGATCTGCAGCAACAGTATTCATTTATTTTTCAGAAGCCAGGAAATAACTTGGTCCTTTCACCAAGACATCTTTATAGCACCTTCCTAGGTTCACTGGCACTGCTCTAATAATAATAATAATAATAATAATAATAATAATAATAATAATAATAACAACAACAACAACAACAACTAGTACTACTTTATTCTTATATCCCACCACCATCTCCCTGAAGGAACTCAGGGTGGCTTACAGATGGCACAAAGTGCCTAAAAACAAACATTAAATGAAGCACAATATAAAAAACAATAAAATAAAACACATATGCATATAAAAATATCACCTCAGACTCAATAAAACTGAAATCATCAGCCAGTGGCAGAGCTGCTGTAAACATGGCCATGTTGTAAAACAGTAGTTCCCAACCTTTTTTTTTTTGACCAGGGACCACTTGGCCAGGGATCAATTTGACTAGGGACCACTCCCCAACATTAGAACCAAAAGGGTTACAAATCAGTTTTTGGTCAACTTTAGATTCGGTCTGGAGTGCTGATTCAGAAAATTGTATTGGATAGACCACATTAGCTCTAGTTTCTGATACAGAACATATGCCATGGTCTGCGACAGGGAAGGAGTGGCAGCTAGTGCGAGAGGAGTGGAAATAAAATGAATAAAATCAAATAAAGAGGAAGGAAGCTCATGGATCAGATTTTCATCCTTGCAGCCCATTGGTGGTCCATGGCCCACAATTTAACAACCACTGCTGTAAACAATAGGAATGGGATAAGTACATGCTACTTTCCACACCTTGCCTAAAACCAAATGCATCGTTTCAATTCTCCTAGGATTATAACTCACAAGTGCTAGTTTGAAAGGTTAACTAATTAAAGCACCAGAAAACAATTATCATAATAAAAAAATAAATTCCTTAGACCAGTTTAACCATTTTTTTTCAGTCCTACGAAGTCATGAAACAACATAAATGTAAAGGTAATTGGGTATTATTTGTGACTCATATTCCAGTGAATTTGGAATGAAATTTGTATTTTAAAGATAACTCCACAATTCATCATTGCAATAAGCACATTTCCTAGGCTTGGGCGATCAAGAAAAAAATTGGTTCTAAACTTGTTTCGTTTCTAGGGTGCGCTAGCGTTTCGAAATTCTGAGGACTTCCGAAATTTAAGATTTCAAAATTTCAAAATTTCCAAAATTTCATAAATTACGAATCGATTTGTTAATGGCGGACGCGATTGCGCAATATGCTAAAAAAACCTCCAAATGGGACAGGGGGAACTTCTGAAGCTTCCCTCTCCCTCTGTTGTTGACTGTTGGTGTGATAAAACAAAGAACAACTATATTATATTATATTATATTATATTATATTATATTATATTATATTATATTATATTATTATATTATATTATATTATTGTATATTATATTATTATTATATATTATATTATAATATACAATTATAATATAATATAATAATAATATAGTAATATAATATTTAATATAATAATATAATATAATATACAATGCACCAGACATATGAAAATAATTACGAAATAATTACGAAAACTGGAAAAAATTGTTTCGATTCTTAATTACTCCTCACACTATTCCTGCATGGCTCGATACTGGATTGTAAGCTAATTTAAATATGAATCAATAACGAATAACGAAATTAACGAACTGGATCGCCCAAGCCTAACGTTTCCATATTTCCCAACTGACAACCTTGTGTAAACTGAATGAATTCTACCCTTATTTCCTCAGAAAAAAATGTCTGCTATAGAAGCAAGTTGACTAAGAAAGAAATGCCACACCTTGACCATTCTATCCTGGGAATACTATCAACTTTAGTCAGGATTGTGTGTCTAGATGCTTGAATGGGGAGTGTAGTGCATGTTGCAAGGTTTACCCCCCACTTCCCCACTGCCTCCCATCCTGCCCCTGCCCTTCAATTGAAATAAAAACCATGCATGCTAAAGAATTTCACACATTTAAAATCCTGTGTATGGCAGATCTTTATTATTTCCACATCTCTGTGAAAAAATAAGTACCTTGATAATGTAAGCTGCATTAATACAGTTTCACATCACTTCAACTGCCATGACTTGATGCTATGAAATACTTGGATTTGTAGTTTAGTGAGGTGCCAGCACTCTTTGGCAAAGAAGGCATTGCAGTACATTAATTTTATACCACAGATGCACCCACAAAAACAATATAGCCAAACTTGGGGAAGAAAATAGAGTTAAGGTCACAGTTTATCAGATGGAACAGTGCTTCATTTCTTTTGGACCACTGTGATTCTGCCTTAAATGAAACTATGGCAAAAAGCAAAATCATGGCATATGATGTCAGGTAGATCCAGATCTTAGCTAGAGTCCACATCGTCCTCACAAGGCTTGTTTATAAACAGACATGGCTAGACTCAGGTGAATGGAATGCAAATAGGGAGGGGGGTTCTCAGTATAAAAAACTGACCTAGAAATTTAGTGTCCAGTTAGAAGGTAAGCATGTTAATTGCATCTGTTTTGTAGCTGGCATTCAAAACCATCATAAGAAATCACTCTCTCTGAAAAATATTGCTAGTATTGCCATGCAGCAACCTAGGAAACATTTACAGATGTATAAATTCTCCAGCTCTGCAACGGACAAGAAATGCTGTCTACTTCCCATTTTCATCCCTAATTCTTCTGTCTCTCTTGTCTCCTCTGGTAAATTGCACTACAGAAAGAGGAAATAGGGAAAGAAACACTGTTTTGGCTCTTGTTGCATCAAAGGAGATAAAGTGATGTGGATTTTTCCCTAGCGCAGTCCTGCCACCCCTCCTCTAATCATTGGCTTTTTCTTCCTTAAAGTGGACTATAATTTACACTTATAGTGCCTGTATGCTGATAGATAGATAGATAGATAGATAGATAGATAGATAGATAGATATGGCTTGCAATGTACCAGTTAGCTGTCAAATATCATTGTTCTCACTAGGTTATAACAGTTTTGGAAAACAATCTGTTTTTTTCTGTCAAATAATATCACAATTTTGGTTTGTTCTTATATTTTTTTATCTTTGGTTACATTTTTCATCAAGAACACCTTGGCTGTTTTTAGATCAATTTGGAAATAACAATATGAGAAAGTATACAATGGTGAAATTCTGCTTCATGAACTGCTTGGAGGCCTTTTGCTATTATTTATTTGGAGATCCAACAAATGCACAGTGTTGCCATTAGTAATTCAGCTTAAAGGGGCTCTACTTTTCTTCCTCAATTCTGACAAAAAAAATGGAAGTAGTCTACCATTTTAAAATAGAAAAGACTTTGGATTAGCTACACTGTACAAATAACACTGTTTGACCCCACTTTAAATGCTATGGCTGAATGCTATGGAAACCTGGGAATTGTAGTTTGGTGAGGCACCAACATTAGTTGGAAGAGAAGGCTAAAGACACAGTAAAACTACAACTCGTATGATTTCATAATACTGAGCCATGGCAGGCAAAATGGTGGCAAACTGTATGAATTCTGTAGTGTAACTGCATCCTCAGTCTAGACTTGAGTGAATTCCAGGTTCCATCTACACTAGTCATTTAATGCAGTTTCAAACTGGTTATTGAAGAAAGTGGTTTTGATGTGCATATGATTACACAGGACATTCTGGAACCAGCTTAAGGCCTGGATGGTGATTACACAAACTATAGAGTACTGATGCACATCTAGGGCTGTATGTCATGCACTTTAGTGGGCCACCACAGCTTGATGCTAACCTTGAACTCCATTAAATGGTTAGTGTAGATGGGATCACTTTCCTTTCCCAATTCTTTCTCCTTTCACTTAGGAGGATCTAACTACATGTGAACTTTAAGAATGGTGATTGTAGTCCTGTACTGATAAATAAACAATTAATTTAATATATTGTACTTTCCCCTTTTGGTTCTGCATTTTTATAAGCAATCTTGTGTAAGCCAAGCCTTAAAGTCTTGCTGGCCAGCAGTCACATTCTGGTTCACCAAAATATCCACACAGCTCTACCTCCACTCCAATTTTGGGCTGTTTCAGGCAGTCAACAAATATAGGTGACTGAATAAGTATCTGGTAAGCTACTGTAGATGACCATGGCCTTGCTTTCTTTGATAAATCACAACAACAACTAAGGCCATATAAAATCCAGATTATCTGCTTTGAACTGGGCTATATGGCAGCGTAAACTCAGATAATCTAGTTCAAAGCAGATAATGTGGATTATCTGATTTGATAATCTGGATTGTATGGCAGTGTAGAAGGGGCCTCTATTTGCACCATGTTGGTCTACAATACAGAAGAACAAGGTTCCAATCTTGGCCGTGAAAATCCACTGTGTGATGTTGGGCATGTCACAGACTCTTAGCTCCAGAAAACCCTGTGATAGGCTCATTTAGGGTCACCATAATTTGGAAACAACTTGAAGGTACACAAGCCTAACAAAAACAACAAAAATATAAGTTGTCTCCATTTACAACACTTTAAATGTGCAGTCATCCCTCTATATGTTGCAATCCAGAGCAGGGAACGAGGCCCTAAGATAACTATCCACCACACTTGGCTGTGAAAAACAATCCTTTTTTATTGAAGAAAAATGGTTACAAAATAAAGGAAAAATGCAAGTCAAAAGCCACAGCAAAATCAGCAAACATGAATTTAAATGGACAAAGCAAAACCAAAAGCCTCACTGGGAAATACTGGAATCTGTTAGCAATCCACTAACCGTACTTGATATCCTAGAAATCTTCCCAAACTATGGCCAGGGAACCGGGAGAACTGCCAAGGTCTTCATCAGTTCTGAAACGATGCCTGAACTGAGACAATCAGCCCGGCGTATTGCAATTAAAACTCAAGAATTGGTTCCGTGAACCGCCCTTCTGTTTTGAAGCCAATGTTTTTAATTCTTGAATTCGGGAGGATCGACGCAAACTGAGTGATTTACTTCTGTCTTCCCAAATTTGGCCCCTTCTGTTGTCATTACAGTTAACAGGTGCAGAAGGGAGGGAAAGTTCAAGGTCTCCCTCTGAAACATTCTCATGAACACTGGTACTTTCATTTTCCAAATCTACATAAGTTCCTTCCTCACTAATTTCAGGAACATTGGCATTTTCCAAACCTACAGCAGTTTCTTCCTCACTAATTTCAGGAGCATTGGCATCAAAAGGTACATTTCCACTAGCATCAGTAAATATACTTTCATTAGCATCAGGAGGAACAAACAGAGAATCAGGTTCAAGTTCAAACTCAGGCTGAACCCCAACACTATATTTGCAGTTTTCACTTTTTACAGACTTGATTATTCATGGATTTAAAATGCTCACTCTAAAAATATCCAGATCCTTCAGTATGATTCTATGGTCATCTCTTTCCAATCATGCTAGAGGACCCAAAGATTAACAGGGAGAACACCTCCCTAGGAAACTCCAGGTTCTCCAATGCAATTCTGTGGTCGGTTTTTAGTGGAAGCTGACTGTATAGTTGTGCAGGAAAAGCTAGAAATTCTTATAGAGGTGTTCTCCCAGGTAAAAACAATAGCAATTTCTTTATTTGTAGTCTTTTACTTTCACAGGGAACCTGTGAATGTTGAGGGCTGATTATATAAAATTTCCCCAGAACAATCAACCAACCTATAACTGATTCATTAACTTGATGTATATACCACCTTTCTCCTTGACTGGATTCAGTCTTGTTCACAGTACAAAGAGGATGAAGCCCCTGTGGTTTTGGCATTGTTGGCTTCGAATAAGAGGGTATGGGTGAAGAAGAATATGGGACCTTGCCTTGTTGGGAGGTATGTCCTGTTTTGAAGGAGGTCTGGGGGCGGGGGGAGTGCAAAGAAACTAGAATCTTGGAATGGCTGGAAGGGGACCTCTGCATTTGTGTGTGTGTTTGAATAACAGGAATCTTGTCATCTGGAAAGAAGTTGTTTCTCTAGTGTGGGAAAAGTAAGCTCTGATCTTTTATGTTTTCTTTTAAATACAGGTTGGTATGTTGAGTAAACTCATGAACTTTATGGCTGTATCAGCTGACAGAACACTTCCTTCTGGTCTTCAGTGATTTCCTATAGAATTGGCACCGCTCCATTTACATCAGCTCAATTTTACATCACAAATCCAGGAAAGCAACCCTGACATAAATTGATACTCACCTGTACACCTCCCCCAGTGCCTTACTTAAGGAAAAATTGCCAAATGACTTCTAGCTCTGGCCACTATCCAATACCAGTACTACTGCCATTTTGACCTTTTTATGTTTATAGAAGGGAAAGTGTAGGTCACTGACGCATGCTCTGCACCGAAACCCCGACAAGGAAAACAGTGTGCTGTTGATGCCATTATAATTGTCAGTGACCTGATCTTCAATATGGTTGAACCTGGGATAGGGTTGGTGGCACATCTACATAATCAGCGGATATTAATAGTAATGCTCTTGAGTGCTTTCTCTTATTAAACTTATTAAAGGTCAGAGGGTTGTAGTGGTGGCTCCCAGGTCCACTAGGTTCAATTCTCAAGTTTCACTTTTCTAATCGATGTAAATAGGATTAAGGAAGATTTGGAGTGAGGCGCCATGACATTGAAACACTCACTACACCCAGTTTGGTCTCATCTTACATAAGACCAGGTCTTGTAATCTCAGTACTTGATGAATAACAGTTTCACTCAGATTGGATATGAACAAGTTGAGTGACATTGGTCAGAAAACTGAAGTAATAATAGATGGCCAGTTTTATGACAGCATGGGCAAAGGGAGAGGAAAAACAGTGGTCTTTGACTGTGTTATGGGGTTTCATAGATTTATTAACTTTGTAGGCTGGTTCTTCCACTGTATCTGGAACAATAGAAAATACTAGCTCTTGCTAGTATTTTCTAGCAGGAGTCTTGGAAGGATGGAGAATATATGTATCCAGATATTATTGAACTTTAGCTCCATAATTCCATACCATTGGCTATGGTAGTTGGGACTGATGTGAGTTGCAGCCTCACGTTATCTGGAGAGCTACATATTCTGTATTTCTGTGCAGTAGTCCACTGTATTACCTCTACATGAGCAATGTTTCAGGACCTGTAGAAACTGCAATACACTGTGGGGAAAATATTTTGAGAGGTAGATAGATCATTGGTGATATACATGGCATCAATAAAGCATATTTCTTCACTACCTTCAGTTATGCTTGCTGAATTCAATATGCTAGTGTTGACCTTTAAAGCCTTGCATTTCAGGGTCCAGGGATGCTCTTACAAGCTCCACTGAAGGAGAAAGATGCAAACCTTTTTTTAAAATCCCCATTTAGCCATTCACACTTTTGTAATAACATCATAACAATAGACTTAATTCACTCTCCATGATGTAGAGAAACCAGACCCCAAATTATGAAATGCATTAAAGTATCATTATTATCATCGTCGTCATTTTCATCATCATCATTGGCGATCACTCATGTCCAAGTGTGATTGTCTTCCAAGTGTTGTGTCTCAGCAGTGGGTCCATAGGTGACTGTAGAGACCTATTCTTTATCTGCATGTTCTTCCACAGTGAGGACATCTATTTCCAGGTGGAAGATGGTCCCAGTCAGGGTTAGCTTGACATGTTTCTCCCTTTTGCCTTCAATTCGGGCCTCTTTGAATTCCACAGCACTGTTGGTCACCACTGATCTCCAGTTAGAATGTTCAAGGGCCAGAACTTTCCAATTCTCTGTGTCTATGCCACGGTTTTTAAGGTTGACTTGAAGCCCATCTTTAAATCTCTTTTCCTGCCCACCAACATTACAGTTTCCATTCTTGAGTTGGGAGCATAACTGTTTTGGGACACACTGATCAGGCATTCGGACAATGTGACCAGTCCAGTGAAGTTGGTGGCTGAAGATCATCACTTCAATACTGGTGGTCTTTGCTTCTTCCAGTACACTGACATTTGTCTGCATGTCTTCCCAAGAAATTTGCAGGATTTTTCGGAGCCAGCAGTGATGGAATCATTCCATAAATTGAGTGTGATATCTGTAGATGATCCACATTTTGCAGGTATATAACAGGGTTAGGAGGAAAATTGCTTTATAAACAAGCATCTTACTCTCCCTATGAAACACTCTCTGCTTCATTCAGAAAAATGCTGTGCTTGCAGAGCTCAAACAGTGTTGTATTTCAGTGTCAAGGTTGACTTTGTGGAGAGGTGGCTGCCAAGGTAGTGGAAATGGTCAACATTTTCTAACCTTACACCATTGAGCTGTATTTCTGGCATTGCAGATCAACAAATGGACTCTCACGGGCAGAGCAATAAATGAACTGACACTTCAAATGCGTCAGTGATAGTTTATTAAATTTCCCACCACCGGTCAACCTCAGTCAACCAGGAAGCAGATCCTAGCTGGACAATGTCTGAGCCAATCAGGAGCTGGCATGGGTTTCTTGAATAGCTGTCAAATGAAACCCATGCCAGCTCCTGATTGCGGTATGTCAGTACTTTGGAATGCTTTATCTGCTGATATCCTCTTTGGCCATTTTAAATAAATGCCTGATTTTGCCTTTGACACCTCTATGTCTGATTTGGCCTTCTGGAAAGCTCACCAGGCCCACGGTTCTTGTGCATAATGCCTAAGTACATGAAGATGACAGCAGTTCACATATTGCTGAGCCTGGGACAATGAGAACCTATTATACCTGGACCATAAATATACCATATTGACTTTATTAACATATCTAAGAGACCATCTACTCATCATATGTCTTATCAGCTAGGAATTCTCCTGGAATTGGCCATTTTGTTTATGAAACAGGAATATATAACGAGGCAATGGCATACTACACCCCTCAAGCACAAGGCTTATTTCTCTTTTACCTGCCAAAGCTCAAAATGCAATAATTTAGGGGAGTGTTTATTTAAACGTGGTTTATATGATCAGGTTCACATTTTGAAGGTGTTAAGTTTATTTTATCTTGCAGCAATTTTAGATGCTACCTGTTTGTAATGATGGTGGTTGAAAAAAGCACGGTTAAGCAGTGCCCCAGAAATCTGAATGCTGAAATCAGTATCATGGGAGGCATATCTTGTATTCTTGGGGAAAAAACCAACTTGCCTGTAGGCTACATGTTGCCACAGCAGTTCTCTTCTAGCCCCAAGCTTCTTTTTCTGTTATCTTTGAGCAGTGCTTTGATACACAGAACTGAGGTGGGCTTTGCAGGTAGGAGAGTTGTTGCATTAGGTCTTAATTCTACATAGATGTATTTAGACTTGTCAGTTTGGTGACTAAATGTCCAAAAGGGTAAGAATCACATCTTGTCCTGTCCACCCACTGCATGTGCCACACACCATTTCTCAAATTAAAAGGTTCCCCATATTGGCTGTATACCCTACAAAGAATAGTTTAAGGTGCAGGATCACCTGCCCCAAATAAGCATCCCCCACAGTGTATCTCTACATTATTGCACACCAACACCATACACTTTCTCCATGGCTGACTTCTAGTTATAGACCTTAACCTCTTTCAGTATTCAAAAGCCACCTCTTTAACACATTGACACAAGACCTTCTTGCACTGCAGTGAAATGGCTAAAATTAGGATGCAGAGAAATATTTTTAGATAAATATATATTTTATATTTTTTTATAAATTTTATTAAAGTTATATATAAATACATAGATAGAGGGAGAACAATATATAGCAGATAGTGTAGTAGGAAAAGTACAGGGGAGTCCTATTGTTGGTGAGTCTCCCAAAGAGTGTAGGGGGGGGAAGGTAAGGTAAGAGAGGAGGTGGGTAGGGAGGGGGTCATAGGGAAATGACGGAGGGAACGGAGGGGGGGGGAGGAATGGAGGGGGATGGGTTGGTTATGGGGTAGTTAAAAACAATGAACTTCCATCTATTCGATGAGGATTTTATATATATATATTGGTAGGTTACATACCTGTGACCATCTTTCTTCGAGTGGTGCTCTGCGAATTCACACTTGTGGAGAGACTGCGCCTGCGCGGGCTCCAACGGAAACTTCTACATTTTAAAACTTTCAAGTTTTGGCGGTAACCCCGCCCAGCCCCGGTCCAATTCCTACGCCGCTACGGTAGCGAGAAATTGGAGGTTTGCATAGAGGGGAGGCTGGGCGGGTTAGTGTGAATTCGCAGAGCACCACTCGAAGAAAGATGGTCACAGGTATGTAACCTACCATTTTTCTTCGTGGTCTCTGCGAATGCACACTTGTGGAGACTAGCAAGCTCAGGTCCCGGAGGCGGGAAAAATGCAAACCGACTAGTCGAGTCAAGGGCCAAACAATTTTATTAAGTGCAAACCGTTACCAAACAAGAGATTGCAATCACTTCCGAAGAAGGGTACCGTGCATAAACTTATGGGAGTACATGATCCTCCCGGTCACGTGAGGGTGACCAATTAACAGTGAAAGACACTCAATAAATGAGGGCATTCTTGAACAATAAGAACTGTTTCATGACCCTTGAATTAAAACACATGGTGATTTCCGAAGACACTCATTGCAATGAGGGCACATTAAGTGGTTACACAAAAACAGTTTTGTTAACAAGTGCAAAACACATTAGCAAGGCAAAAAGGCGTCGATATCGACACAAACAGTACCCGTAATGAGCCCCATTGGGCTATAGTGCAAGGTTGCCTGTGCCTCAGGCAGTAAGGCATCAAGTGTAAAGGTGCAATTACATTCACTGGCACCGGTAAACAATTGAATTCAAGTAAAACATGGTAAATAACATTCACAACAATGTACGGTACCGAAGAAAGTCTCGGTATCGACCAGCACAAGAAAAAATCTTTGGGTCCTATGAAGGACACGATCCCAAAATCGCCCTCCCAAAGGCCATGTCAGGTGTACACCTGGTATTCAGTCTATAATGTGAGACAAATGTCTGAGGATTCTTCCAAATGGCCGCTTTGCAAATAGCGTCCAGGGGAATCCCTTTAAGGAAGGCTGTCGATGCCGCCATAGCCCTGGTTGACCGAGCCCGGACAACCAATGGGGGTTGCTGTCGAGCAAGCTGGTAACAAAGCTCGATTGCCGAGGTTATCCAATGGGACAGGCGTTGCGCCGTGACCGGCAGGCCCAATTTCTCTCGGGCATACGCCACGAACAGTCTCTGAGTCCTTCGAGACCGAGCAGTTCTGTCCCTATAACAAAGCAAAGCCCTCCGCACATCGAGCATATGAAGTCTTTTCTCTCTCGGGGTGGAGGGGGACTGACACAACGAGGGAAGGACAATGTCTTCATTCACGTGGAAGGGAGACACAACTTTGGGAAGGAAGTTCACGTCGGTACGGAGGACTGCTCTGTCCTCGTGGACAACAAAATATGGTTCGTCCACTCGCAGTGCTGCAAGTTCCGAAGGCCTACGGGCCGAGGTGATAGCAACAAGAAATGCTACTTTCCACGACAAAAGTCGCAGGTCGATCGATGTCATCGGTTCAAAAGGCTCTTGTGCGAGTCGGGCTAGCACAAGGTCAAGGTCCCACCCCGGAGTCGGGGAGCGGACTGGGGGGTGTAGGTTGTTGAAACCCCGCAGAAAGGCCTTCACGGAGTTCTCCTTAAACAGGGAGGCCTCTCCTGTTCGTTGAAGCTGCCAAGAGATGGCTGCCAGGTGAGACTTGAGCGATGACAATGACAAGCCTCGTTCGGTAAGGTGTAGCAGGAACGAGAGGACTGACGGTATCGAAGGCCGATGGTCGTCAAGGCCCTTCTCGGAGAGGAAGGCCTGGAAGCGGTGAAGGCACGCCGAGTAACACCTTTTGGTTGCTGGCTTGTGAGCCGCCTCCAGGATTGGGAGGACTTCTGGACACAGGGACCTCAGAACTGGATCCTCCACGCCGAAAGATGCAGAGAAGCGAGGTCGGGGTGGAGAAGTTGACCGTCTTCCCGGGAGAGTAGATCCTGCCGAAGTGGAAGGCGTCTCATCCGTCCCTCGGATAGTTGGAGAAGGACCGGGAACCACGGTTGTCGTGGCCATTCTGGCGCGATCAAGATGCAGTTCGTTTGCGCCGACTGGATTCTCTCAATCACCCTCGGGATGAGCGGGAAGGGAGGGAAGAGGTAGAGCAGATGCCGCGACCAGTCTAGGAGGAACGCGTCCCCGAGACACCCCGGTACCGTGTTCGGAGCAAGCCGGGCACCGAACTGAGGAAGCTGAGCGTTTTGCGGCGATGCGAAGAGGTCTGCGGTCGGGAGGCCCCAATCCCTGAAGATCTTGGCCAACTCGTCGGGGTTCAACCTCCACTCGTGAGATGTTGCCCTGGTTCTGCTGAGTGCGTCGGCCTCGACGTTGACCTCTCCCGGGAGGTGCAAGGCTGTTATCGACACCGACCTGGCCACACACCAGTCCCAAAGTTCCAGCGACAGCTTGAGAAGTTTTCTCGAGCCTGTTCCTCCCTGCTTGTTCACATAGAACATTGCCACCATGTTGTCCGTGAGGATCTGGACCAACTTCCCCGTGACCAGGAGAGCAAATGCCCTCAGGGCTTTGAAGATTGCCAGCAGTTCCAAGTAGTTTATGTGGCACTGCTTCTCCTGTGGAGACCAGAGATCGTGGACTGAGAGATCTCCTGTATGGCATCCCCATGCGAACATCGAGGCGTCTGTTGTTATTGTGACAGACGGGGGATCTGGGTGGAATGGAACGCCCTTGTAGACATGCTGGCGGTTCATCCACCAGTTTAGAGAGTCCTTTACCGACTTCGGTATCAGCAGGCGTTTCGTAGGACTGTCCCGCATGGGATTGAAGTGGTCCAAGAACCATCTCTGGAGGGGACGGAAGCGGAGCCTTGCCAATGGTGTCACCATCACCGTGGAGGCCATGTGCCCGAGGAGGATCTGTATCTGCTTCGCGGGGACTACTCGGGATCGACGTACTTTGAGCGCCTCGGCCCGAAGAGCCCTGAACCTCTCTTCCGGAAGGAAGACTGTCTGGGAGAGAGAATCGAACATGGCGCCGATGAACTTTATGCAGGTGGTGGGCTCGAGATGGGACTTCTCCTCGTTCAGCTGGAGGCCGAGATCTTCGAGGAGGGAAAGCGTCTTTGCCACCTGGAGCCGCAGAAGGTCCGGGGAGCGTGCTGCCAACAACCAGTCGTCTAGGTACGGGAAAATGCGGATTTTTTCCCTCCTGAGAGCTGCCGCGACCACCGACATGCATTTGGTAAATGTCCTCGGTGCCGTGACGAGACCGAACGGAAGGACGTTGAAGATGTACGTCTGTCCCGCTACCCTGAAGGCCAGGAAGCGCCTGTGATGCTTTCTGATGGACAGATGAAAGTAAGCGTCTCGAAGATCGACGGACGCGAAGAAGTCCCCATGTCTGAGGAGCGGGAGAATGGACGATACCGTCACCATCCGAAACTTTTGAGGTTCGATGAAGGAGTTTAAGTCCCTGAGGTCGAGGATGGGGCGGAGGGATCCGTCCGGCTTTGGGACAGTAAAGTATCTGGAGAAGAAGGCTCGATGGTTTTGAGAGTCCGGGAGAGGGGAAATTGCCCCCTTTAGAAGCAAGGTCTCGACCTCCTTCAGAATGGCTGAGGACGGTTCGGTATCGACAATTTGTCCCGTTGGCGGGAGCTCTTCGAACTCCAATGCATAACCTTCGTCAACAATCTTTAAAACCCATGCATCTGAGGTGATATTTTCCGATGCAGGGAGAAAATTTGTCAGGCGATCCCCGAACGGTGTCGAGCCGGATGGAAGGAAGAGGGTGGGTACCATCGGGAGGGACATGGGAACAACATCTGTAACGAAAGAGCAAACGGTATCGTCCATTAGGGCGTCAAATGCGGCGCCTGGCTTGGTTGCCTCCAGAGGCCTGGCGGGATCGGGAGCGTTGCTGCTGGTGCTGCCTTCTCTGCTGCTGGGGTTGTTGAGGGTGGGTTTGCTGGGAGGCGTGCAGACGGCGGGTAGGCTGCCGGTACTGTATGGTGCGGTACGGGACCGTGTGTCGGCGTTTGTACTGGAACCATCTGGTCCTCTGCGCCTGGTTCTGATTCTCGAACCCACACTTCGAAGCCAGGGTCTTGAAGTCGTGATTTGACTTCAGCTTGTCGTCCGTTCCGGCGTTGAAGAGTCCCAGGGCGTCGAACGGGAGGTCCTCGATCACCTGCCTCGACGATGTAGAGAGGCCAGAGGATCTGAGCCATGCATGTCTCCTGATTGCCACGGCGTGAGCAATCATCTTGCCCGCGGTGTTCCCCGTGTGCTTGGCCATCTGCATCTGGTGATGCGCCAGAGAGTTCGCCTCCTGAGCCAGGGTGGAAAGGGCAGAGCGGTCCTCTTCAGACATTCTTTGGAAGAGTGGTGCTGCTTTCTCCCAAAGAATTTGTTGGTATGCGCCCATACAAGCGCCATAATTGGCCATGCGGGCCAGCAGGAGGGCACCGGAGTATAGCTTCCTGCCCACTACATCAAATCTCTTCCCCTCACGGTCGGACGGCGCCAACGATTGCCTTCCGAACCCCTGAGCCGCCTTCACGACCACCGAGTTAGGGTCGGGATGGTGTTTCAGCCACTCCAAGCCCTCATCGTCCGTTCTATACCAAGATTCGATCTTCTTAGAGGTTGGAGGGATGGAGGAAGGGGTCTTCCAGGAGCCCTGGATCACTTCCAGGAGGTAGGGAAGGAAGGGCAGAAGAGGAGCAGGTGGGGATTCCGCTTGCACCCTTTTAAACACCAGGTCTTGCACTGCCTTGGAAGTCTGCTTGACCTCTAGGCCCAGTGCTTCAGCCATATGAGCCATTTGATCTGCAAAGGCCCAGACATTGTCAGTAGGAGATGGAGGGTCAGCCTCATAGGCGTCGTGAGTGGGTGATCTCTCGATCCCGAGAGACAACACGGACCCTGAGTGTACCGATCCCGGCAACTCGCCATCTTCTTCTTCGTCATCAGCTGCCACTGACTGAGGGGGAGGGGATGAGGAGACATCCCTACTCAGGCGCTGCGGCGGAGCCACTGGAGGGGCTTTCGAGGTTGAAGCCTGATTGGCACGGGCCAGGGCCAGTCTCATAGTCTGTCTGCCCCTTTCCGGAGTCTCCAGTACTGGAGAAGTCTCCTGTCTTGCCGTCACAGTTGCCAAAGTCGCGACCGACGGGAAAAGCTCCTGTCTGGCTGTCACATGTCGAGTTGGTGCCTCGATCACCGTGTCCACCGAAATCACCGGGGACTCGGGTTGCTCCGACGGCAGCTCTGGCAAGGGTTGCGGCTCCTGGGTAGGTTGAGGGGCCGGTTGGGGTTCGACCGGCTGCAAAGGCGACGACCTCACCGACGAGGTGGCCGAGGAGGCGGTGGTTTGTTTTCGGGAAGAAGAAGAAGACGAGGATGGAGGCGGCATCGTCTTCTTCTTCTTTGCCGGCGGCTGAGCTGTCTTCGACACCGACTTGCCCGGGGTGGGCGGGACGGAGGAAGAGGTGGAGGCACGCCGAGACTCCTCTTGAGACCGGCGGAAGGCAATACGAACCGCCGTGGAAGATGGCGGAGTCACGAACGTCGACCTCGTGGACCTGATCGATCTCACCGACGCCACAGAACTGGTGGAAGAGTGCCGGATGCGTACGGTCTCGGTCGTGACCGTGCAAGGAGCCTTCTGCTTCGTAGGCTTTGTAGCCTTGGAAGCTGTCGACACTGAAGCCTTAGAGGTTGTCGACATAGCTGCTCTCGGCCTCTTCTGTGCAGCCTTCTTCGCCCTTGTCTGGCGAGACTCGGCCTCTGCCGATGGACCAACAGGTCTTGGTGTCGATGCTGCCTTCGATGTCGAAGCTGATGTCGAAGGCCTAGATATCGCAGCCGACGTCGACGCCGATGTCGATGTTGAAGGTACCGGAGCCAACGTCTGCTGATACAGAAGGTATCAAAGCCGGTGAACCCGATTTTTACGGGACTGTGCCATCAATGATTGACAATGACGGCACGAAGAAGTAATATGTGCCTCACCAAGACACAAAAGGCAAAGAGCATGCTTGTCCGAATCAGGGATCTTCTTCGGGCAATTCGCGCATCTTTTGAAGCGAGTTGTTGACATAATACAGTCAAACAACTCGAAGAAAGAACTCTGAGAATCACTATCACTATCCAAATCGAAGTACCGAAGCGAGCCGTGCGGCGGAAAAAAAGGAATTGGATCGGTGTGCGCGGGGCGCCCTTTTATCCCCTGCCGGGGCTGGGCGGGGTTACCGCCAAAACTTGAAAGTTTTAAAATGTAGAAGTTTCCGTTGGAGCCCGCGCAGGCGCAGTCTCTCCACAAGTGTGCATTCGCAGAGACCATGAAGAAAAAATTCAGTTTAATTTCTTTAGCGCTTCTTCCTTCCTTGTGACACTGTTTTTGTGATTTACTCTTTTGTTTGTTTGTTTGTTTGTTTGTTTTTCTTTTAATAAATGATATCCATTTTCCATTTCTTAAGGAAGACCTTTACCAGATCCCAATTCGTGGGTTTATTTGGAATGCCATGGTTGCCAATAAGTCAGTTCATCCATGGTCATTATATCAAGGATTTTGTTAAGCCAGTCTTCTCGTTGTGGGGCCTCTCTCTGTTTCCATTTTTTAGCGTATACAATACGTGCTGCTGAAATTAAGTAATGGAATAATTTGTTATTGTTTTTCCCCCCGCAATATCATACATTTCTAGGAGAAAAAAATCTGGTTTATTTTCTATTTGTATTCCTAAGATCTCTTGAATATCTTTTTGAATCATTGTCCAATATCTTTTAGCTACAGGACAGGACCACCAAATGTGGTCTTAGGTAAAGGTGAAGGTTTTCCCCTGACATTAAGTCTAGTTGAATCTGACTCTGGGGGTTGGTACTCATCTCCATTTCTAAGCCGAAGAACTGGCACTGTCCGTAGACGCCTCCAAGGTCATGTGGCCGGCATGACTGCATGGAGTGCCATTACCTTTCCACTGGAGTGGTACCTATTAATCTACTCACATTTGCATGTTTTCGAACTGCTAGGTGAGCAGAAGCTGGGGCTAATAGTGGGAGCTCACTCTGCTTCCTGGATTAGAACCACCGACCTTTTGGTCAGCAAGTTCAGCAGCTCAGTGGTTTACTTACTGTATTTATATCCCACCCTTTTCAACCCTGAAAGGGACTCAGGGCAGCTTCACAATCAGCAACAATTCAATTCCATGTCAACAGAAAATAATAAAATAAACATGTACATTAAAACAAATCTGGCTGGTACCCATTGGACTACTTGAAGCTTCTGGACAGTCTTCAAAGGCAAACCCACATAGAGCACACTACAGTAGTATATTCAGGATGTAACAAGAGCATGGACCACTGTGGCCAAGTCTGGCTTCTCAAGGTATTTTAAAATATATTCTAAAATGAGTTGACTGAGTTGACAAAATAGAATGAACTATGATGTATACATTTCTGTCTGGGCAGTTTATTAATTTTTTAAAAACAAAGTGCTCATGAAAGGATGAAAGAACATTTTTACAATATTGAATAATTAATCCAGCACAAAGGGTAAATAATTATTTAAGATGCAACAACAAAGAGGGTTGAAGTTCCATTTATAAAAGGAGAATAGTGATCATAATTAGGCCTTCAAGTATCAGAAGTATAAAATTCTGGGACAATGGCAGAAGCAAGGAATTTACTTGGTTTCTGAAAAGAGCTGGATAAAATTATACAGAAGTATGATTTTAACCCGAGTCCTCAACTTTGGCCTATAGAGACGAAAGAAAAAAAAAACTGGATTCCCTCACTGTCAACTTTTGCTTTCCAGATTGCATTTTGCTACCCTTTGACATGATTGGAGATGAAGTAGGGTCTTGCTACCATTTACCAGAAAGGCAATACTTAAAGAAATGTAGTGAATGCCTTTTTCTTCTCTGATTGCCACAGTAATTTTCCTATAGGTCAACTTATCAGATAATCATCTTAGTAGTTTATTGTCTCCTCTTGTACCGGGTGTGGCTTACCTCAGTCTGGATTCTTTTACTGTGGGTTTTCTTTTCTTTTTGCTCAGGTAAGTTATTTTTTCTAGTTCTGCTTTGCTTATATTTGTTCTATGCTGGTGTGCATTATACTTTATCTTACAACAGAGGACAGAATATTCCTTAAAGCCCTGTGATTACATTTTTAAATGAAAAGGTTCTTTTTTTCAAAATATGGTAGATAGAGACTGCATTCCCATTATGCAAAATATATGGTCAATAAAAGTTTTAAAGAACAGACCCAAGACAGCTAGGGAGAGCATACAAAAACATCGGGATTCTATTGTTAATGGAGTCGGACAATACACAATTTCAATTCACTCCCCACTGAAGATCTGGGAACCACAATACAAATTAGTACATATCTCTTAGCAGCATAATACCTTTCTTCAGATCATTATCATAAAGACAGTCTGATAGGTCTGCAAGGGCATCTAGTCTCCATTGCTTGCGTGTGCTACTGCTCAGAACAATTATATATTGACTAATTAAATTATTCAGCTGCTTGAATTAAATTATTCAGGCTGCTCCCTCCATTTTAATTGCTTTAGATAAGCAAATGGGCACAATGTAAAGAAGGTTTCAGTGCCATCATTAACTCCTTCAGAAGAAACTTTTAGTAAATGTGCAATCAAACATGAGGACAAACTGTGTCTGAAACATGAAAGTGTTCGCAGCTAGCTCATAAAACAAAAGCCCCAAATAAGCATAGGGTTTGTTTTTGGCAGTTCAGCTCACAGCATGTTTCTGCTCAGGTGTAAATAATATTCAGCAGCCGTTCTCCACTAAGTTACCAACACAACAACAGGCCCTCTAAAAGGAAGCCTAATGAGGATGTGCATTTATATGTCAACAAGGAGCAAAGCTTTGGACTCCTGGCTTGCTGCCAACATAGCTCAAGGCGCAGTAAAATCTGGCCTCTTCAGAATTAAGGACCAACCCTGTCAGCATTTATGGCCCTGCATGTTATTTACAGCTCCGTGCAATGAGCAGAGTCCCTGGAATCAGAGAGATGTTTGAGAAAGTTTGAACAAACAAATCGTGGTAAAAAGAGGGATGTGCTTTTTAGTAGCTGACATGACCTTTTAAGGGTGACTAAACAGAAGGTGGGATGATTAAGGAGCTCCACTGGCTCCGTTCATTTTCCGGTCCCATTTCAAGGTGCAGGTTCTTACCTACAAAGCCCTAAACGGTTTGGGACCCGCCTACCTACGTGACCACATTTCTGTGTACGAACCCACATGATCTCTTCGATCATCTGGAGAGGCCCTGCTCATGCTCCCACCTCCTTCGCAGGCGCGATTGGTGGGAACGAGGGAGAGGGCCTTCTCAGTGGTGGCCCCTCAACTCTGGAACTCACTTCCCAGGGACATTAGACATGCCTCAACGGTGGCAATGTTTAGGAGGAGCCTAAAAACATGGTTGCTCCAGTGTGCCTTCCCAGAATAAGGAGAACTCTCAGCAATATGCCCTCATAATGCACTTTAATACTGACTTAGGATGGACTGCGTTCCCTCGTTTATTATGATTATGACTGAGAAAATTATGATGGATGGAGTGGGAAGAAAACCGATTTTTCACTAGATGTCTGTATATACAATATTCCAGCCTGAACTATGGACTCCATATCCACAATTCGACTTACTCAGCTTCTAAAACATACTATCCCTCATAACTGTTTGTGGACTTATCTGGTCCTCAAGGTAAATTCTATAGCACGTTTTCAGCTCAAGTATATCTAAAATATAGTATTTGCTACTAATCATGGTTTCAGGTATCCACTGGCCTTGGAATGTCTCTTGTAGATACAGGGATCATACTGTATTTTATTCAGTAGCCGTGGTGGCGCAATGGGTTAAACTCATTGAATAGTTTAGACTAGACTACTGCATAGACATAGTCATACCAAATAGACTACTACAACGTGCTCTACATGGGGCTGCTTTTGAAGACTGTTCGAATGCTACAAATGGCCTAACGGATGACAGCCAGATTGCTCACTGGAGTGGCGTATAGGAAGCATACAACCTCCCTGTTACATCAGCTCCACTGGCTGACAATCTGCTACCGAGCACAATTCAAAGTGCTGGCTTTAGCCTATAAAGCTCTAAACAGTTCTGGCCCAGCTTATCTGTCAAAATGTATCTCCCTCTATAAACTACCGCAGAATTTAAGATCATCTGGGGAGGCCCTGCTCTTGGTCCTGCCTCCCTCGCAGGCGTGATTGGTGGAGACAAGAGACTGCCTTTTCAGTGGTGGCCCCTCGGCTTCGGAACTCCCTCCCCAGTGATGTTAGATCAGCCCCCTTCCTCCTGACCTTCCACAAGAGAGTGAAAATGTGGTTTTGTGACCAAACCTTTAGAGAACTTGTGCAATAGATAAATTTGGAACAATGTGCAATGACCATTGCAATGGGCTGGATTATACTCGTGGATTACGTGTTTAACTATTAATGTATTGTTTTTAAATGTTTTAATTCTTTTAATATACTTTTAAGTTCGATTTTAATATTTATTCAACTGTACATTGTGTTTTAGGGCATCAAATTGTTGCCTGTATGTAAAGTCGCCTTGAGTCCCCTCTGGGGTGATAAAAGTGGGGTAGAGATGTCGTAAATAAATAAATAAACTCTAGTGCAGGCTGAACTGCTGACCTGAAGGTCTTTGGTTCAAATCTGCAAGACGGGGTGAGCTCAACTGTCAGCCCCAGTTTCCCATGTGGGAACATGAGAGAAGCCTCCCACAGGATGGTAAGACATCCGGGCATCCCCCTGGGCAACATCCTTGCAGACGGACAATTCTCTCACACCAGAGATAACTTGCAGTATTATCTCAAGTTGCTTATGACATGTATTTTGTTACTAGTTAATATTAAAAATCCATACATTGGCTGAACAGTTCTGACAACAGCCATGCTGAATGGTTAATAATAGTAAAAGTAGCTAGCTAAAGGCTTCCCAGTTAATTTGTAACCATACTGAAATTTCAATTGGGGATGGGCTCACACCCTCATCTGCCATTCAGTGCTGCCTTTCATAACACAGAGTGCCGAGATGCCAACCAATGCATCCAAATCATACGCTTTCCGGTTTTCAATGGAGAACAGTTTGGATGTTTCCCTGAAGCAGCATGTACTAATGGATCTTTCCTTATTTTTTTCTTAATCACTGTATTTCTCTTTCATGTTCTTGTCTAACATATTGATTGAGAAGAGAGTTGTTTCTCATATTCCAGCAGGCTTTTCAAAGTGAGTTACTGGGGAAAGGTATTGTGCAAGGGTAATTGAAAGTTTGTGCTGATTGTACCTGTGGATTTTGCTTTTGCATCTTCTCTGTGAACAATATACACACCAGGTCTACCCCCGTGTTCCTTCGCATGTGCATTGGCATCTTCTGATAATGCCGCACCATGAGAAGAACAGTATCACACAAGACTGCTTTGGATAGATGTTTGTCTTTGGCTGTGCAAACTCTCAGGACACAAACCCCTGCTTTAGTAGATTGTGTAGCTGAGTTACCCATCTGCTTTTAGGTGGGGATTAGTTCATTTTGACAGTGGGGATAGTGAGAGATGTTGAGGGGAAAAATCAAGGAAAGATGTACAATTGGCCATATCCATGGATTTTGCAACCATGGATTCAACCATCCATGACTTGAAAATATTCCAAAAAGATTGAGAAAGATCCCAAAGGCAAACCTTGATTTTGTCATATTATATAAGGGACACCACTTTATATAATGGATTTGAGCATCCATGGATGAAACCAAACCCTAGTAGATACCAAGGGTGTATCCATATCTCTATATATAGGTATTGTGAAAGGAAAACAAAATGGTTGACCCAACCCATGTCGACTCATGAAAATGGCATATTTGCATGCAGACTTTTGGTCTATGTGTTATATCACTAGCTTCAGAATGTGATCTGCCAGACTTGATGCATTTGGGTTTCCTCTTGCTCAGTCTGAAGAGGAAACCCAAACCGCTGCCCCCAAGTCTTGCTCTAAGAGCAGCATTACAAGGCAGGACTGACTTGCCAAACCAATGGCTAGCTTTACATTGGCTGTTGCACGTATCGCATAGAAGGTGCCTCAGTTCAGCTTCCTCTGTAAAAAGTCAAGGGAAACTGAAAGCAGTGGTTAAAAACTGCAACACTGTACTTTCCGTGGGGAAGATAGTTCAGAGGATTTTTTGGGGGTGGGGTTTAAACATAGAACAAATTTGAAGACCAGATGCTCCAGTTCTCCTCCATGTCTCATGCAGCCTGTCTCCAGGAAAAGGTAAACCTCTAATCTGGAAAACATGGTTAGATGGATTTCTTTGGAGGGCCTGCAAAAACTCATTGCCCTTTACCACCTTGCAACTGCAACCAACTTGTGCTGGGGGCGCATTTACATTATAGAATTAATGCAGATTGACACCACTTTAATGCTATGGTTCATTGTGATTGAATCCTGGGATTTATAGTTTGGTGAGGCACCAGCACTCGTTGGCAGAGAAGGCTAAAGACTACAACTCCCATGATTCCATAGCATTAAGCATTAAGCGATGTCAAACTGTATTGATTCTACAGTGTAGATGCACCCCATCTTGGCATGGTTCTGGACGTCTGTGGGCCAGAGACACTTTTAAGGCCCTCAACAGCATAGTGCAAGTGTTTATTGAGGAGAGGGAGAAATATCATTATTTATTGAATTTATAAATCCCCTTTCTCCAAAACTGAGATCCAAAGGAGCTTCCAAAACAGTAGTGTGATGGGACAGGAAGCAATTCACCACCTCAGGAGGCTTAGGGTGTGTCTGCACTGCCGAATGAATCCAGTTTGGCCCCACTTGAACAGCCCCGACTCAATGCTGTGGAATCACGGGAGTTGTGGTTGCACAAGGCCTTGAGCCTTCTCTGTCTTGGAGTTCTGGGGCCTCACCAAACTTCAACTCCCATAGCATGGTAGTTAAAGGAGTGCAAAACTGCAATAATTCTACAGTTCAGATACATCCTAGATTTTGAAGTCCACTGGCCAGGGAGGCCTTTCAGGCCACTCACCTCTGACTTTGATAATGTAACTGTGTATTGCGGGGGGGGGGGGGAGGGGGGAGATAATAATCATAACAATAATATTTATTTATCACATCAGGAACGAGCCAAGGGCACAGTAACAATGTATTTCTTAAAAATGAAAAAAAAAAAAACCAAAGTTTAAGAACTTGGAATTATACTAGATCTCCTTTGACAAGTAGCTGGCCACTTGGAGTCCCCCTGGTGTTGCTGTGAGAAGGTCTTCCATTGTGCATGTGGCAGGGCTCAGGCTGCATTGTAATAGGTGGTCTGTGGTTTGCTCTTCTCCATACTTACATGCCGTGGATTCTACTTTGTTGTCCCACTTCTTAAGGTTGGCTCTGGTGCCAGAGCGCAGTCTGTTCAGCGCCTTCCAAGTTGCCCAGTCTTCTGTGTGCCCAGGAGGGAGTCTCTCATTTGGTATCAGCCATGGCTTGAGGCTCCGGGTTTTAGCCTGCCACTTTTGGACTCTTGCTTGTTGAGGTGTTCCTGCTAGTATCTCGGTAGATTTTAGAAAACTATTTCTTGATTTAATGCATTGGCGTGCTGGCTGATATCCAAACAAGGGATAGGCCAGAGAAGTCACTGCCTTGGTCCTTTCATTATTGGCTGCTACTTCCTGGTGCATGTCAGGTGGTGTGATACTAGCTAGACAATGTAATTTCTCCAGCAGGGTAGGGCACAGACAGTCTGTGATAATGCACCATGTCTCATTAAGAGCCATATCCACTATTTTAGTGTGGTGAGATGTATTCCACACTGGGCACACATACTCAGCAGCAGAGTAGCGAAGTGCAAAGGCAGATGTCTTCACTGTATTTGGTTGTGACCCCCAGGTTGTGTTAGTCAGCTTTTGTATGATATTGTTTCTAGCACCCACTTTTTGCCTGATAGTCAAGTAATGCTTCTTTTCGGTCAGAGAACATAATAATAATAATAATAATAATAATAATAATAATCATCATCATCATCATCATAAATTAATTACACAAAATGGACAAGTCAAACAACCGCATTGAGTCGCCTGTTTGGGCTGAAAAATGCGGTATAGAAATAAAGCAAATAAATAAATAATAAATAACTCTGGGACTTTCGAATTCAGACGGACAAGAGTTTTGGAGCACAATTCTCCTGACCTCACAATCATGGAAAAAAACAAAGTATGGATCATTGATGTTGCAATCCCAGGTGACTGCAGGATTGATGAGAATCAACTGGAGAAGCTTACATGATAAAGAGGATTTAAAGATCGAACTGTAAAGACTCTGGCAGAAGCCAGTCAAGGTGGTCCCAGTGGTGATGCCTAAAGACCTTGGCCTGTACTTAAAAACAATCAGCACTGACAAAATTACCATCTACCAGCTGCAAAAGGCCACCCTACTTGGATCTGCACACATTATTCACTGATACATCACACAGTCCTAGACTGGGGAAGTGTATGACCAAATACAAAGGCAGCATAGGGATCTTGTTTGCTGTGTACTAATCTTGTGTATCAAATAATAATAATATTTTGACTGCCATTGATTAATTGCTATTGGCTTCTGGAAATTGTAGTTTTACAAGTTCTTCAGCTGGGGGTGCTTTGATTTTGCTTTTCTTGTATGGCAGGGGGTTGGATATGGTCTCCTCTAACTCTGTGACTCAATGATTAAGTATTGTCGAAGGCTTTCATTGCTGGAGTCACTTGGTTGTTGTAGGTTTTCTGGGTTCAGAGGAGGATGCTTGATACAGATGCAGGCAAAACGTCAGGAGAGAATGCTTCTAGAACATGGCCACAAACCCGAAAAATCTACAACAACCCAATGATTAAGTAATCAATTTGTGACCCAAAAATGCCCACCCCGAAAGCATGCAGTTTGATGATAATGATGTTACACCACCTTTACTTACTTCCCATGACTGCAGTTTGGCCCCACTTGAACTGGCCAGGCTCAATGCTAGGGCTTCATGGGAGTTGTGGCTTCACAAGGTCTTGAGCCTTCTCTGCCAAAAAGGGCAGGACGGTGCCTTCGAGTCAAGTGCAACTCCAAAAGCATTGAGCCATGGCAGTGCAAGCCGGGCAGGGTGAGCCCCACAGTGCAGGCGCAGTGGGCGCGCCTTCCTCCTCCTCCCTCTGAGCCCTTCCTCCGCCTCGCCCCCCCCCCGAGGCCCCGCCCCTCCACGAGGCCCCGCCCCACACAGTGTGGCCCCTCCCCCTCCCGTCCGGCGGGCTCCAGGCCCCGCCTCCCGCTCTCCTCCTCGCCGGCTCGGCTGGGCTGGTTCCTGGCTGGCTGGCTGGCTGGCTGGCGGTGAGGCGAGCGAGGGCTGTTGCCGCATGCTGCTGCTGCTGGGTGCCGCCGCCGGAGGAGGAGGAGGAGGGAGGAGGGAGAAGCGGGAACATGGCGGAGCCGGACTGCAGCGCGCTTCTGGACGAGGAACTCTCCTCCTTCGTCTTCAACTATCTCACCGACAGCCAGGTAGGGAAGGAGGGAGAAAAGGGAAGGCGCCCCGCAGCCTCTGCTCGGGACATGTGCCCGGCGCCGCGCGGCAACGTGGCTTCCCATCCATCCATCTCTCTGTCCATCCGGGCAAAAGACATCCAGAGAAGGCGGACTTGGAAAGGGCTACCAGCACCTACCAACCCGAGCCCGGCTTCCCATTGACCCAACCCGGGGACCGTGTCCCTCCCGCGCGTGCTTGACCGGGGCTGACAGATTCAGAGGCACGCGGGAGCCGGGATCTGGCGCGCGGCTTGTGCTCCTCTCCTGGCCTTCCGGAGAGAAGGAGGGGAGCAGTTCCCACGCGCGGAAGGGGGAAAGGCGAGAGTCAGCCGGCTGGCCGGCCTGGGAACGGGACACTTCTCTTTCCACGCGGCGCACGTGGAGCGGAGCCGGGTCACGCAGCCTCCGTCTCTGCTTCCAGCTCCCGGCGCTGCCCGGTTGGAAACCCTGCATGCCTTTCTTCCTTCCGCTCGTGGTGCCAGCTTCACCTCCTGGATGTTGGGGAGCAAGAGGGCGGGGGACCCCCCCCCCCCGGTTCCCCCTCTATCGCCTGCCTCAGAGCCTTGAGTTCAGCCTTTTTCGTGGGGCAGCCAGGAGCGGCGAGAAGAAAGGGGAGCCCTCAATGTGGGGAGAGAGGGCTCTCGCTGCTGCTGCTGCTGCTCTTCCCACAGCTTGGAAGGAGGGGGCAAGGAGGAAAGCAGCCCCTGGTGCCCCCAAGGAACAGCCCCGCATTGGGAGCCAGCTGCAGGCTCAAAGCAGAGCTTGGGTCCTGGGTGCGAGTCCGGCGCTTTGGCGGCTCCTCTTCCTTGCAGCTTTGGAGGGAGACCGGGAAGGAAGGATTCCTTGGGAGCTCACAGTCATTTCTCCCCCAATTTGGACCCAGTTGCAGGCTCAAACAGATGTAGGGTGGGTTGCTGTGAGTTTTCCGGGGTGTATGCTCCAGAAGCATTCTCTCCTGGCGTTTCGCCTGCATCTATGGTAGGCATCCTCAGAGGTTGTGAGGTCCTGGTTCACACAGAGGTTGTGATGCCATGGTTGTGAGGTCATGGTTCAGACCTCACAACCTCGGAGGATGCCTGCCACAGATGCAGGGAAAACGTCAGGAGAGAATGCTTCTAGAACATGGCCATACAGCCCGAAAAACCTCCAACAACCCAGTGATTCCGGCCACGAAAGCCTTCGACAATACATAGGCGAGGTCTATATATCTGTGGAATAATGTCCACGGTGGGAGGGAGAAAGAACTTTTGTCTGTGGGTGTTGCAATGGGCCACCTTGATTAGCACTGAATGGCCCTGCAGCTTCCAAGCAAGGGAGAATTATATATCTGTGGAAAGTATATGTGTAGAATGGGGTTTTTTTGGGGGGGGGGGGTCCTGGGTGCTTATTGACCCGTAGGTTTGCATGGCAGGGGGGGTTAGACTAGATGGCCTTTGTGGTCTCTTCGCACTCTTAAGGGCAAGTCAGGGATTGGAGGAGAAAGAGGCCCCTGGAGGCTCCCAATAAGCGACTTTGGAAGATCCCTGCCTCCTTTAGGTGGGGGTCGGGGAGGGGGAGGGTTCCTGTGAGTGTCAGTGCTGCTCTTTCGATGCCACTCTACCTGCAGCTCCGGGAGGGAGGGAGGGAGGGAGGGAGGGAGAGGGGCGGGGGGGGGCGGTCTCCCGGCGAGCCCCTTTGGGAAGGCCGTCCCCCTTCGGGACCGGCGCCGGCCTCCAATCAGGTGGAGGCTCTCTTGGCAGCTCCGGCCTGGTCACGAGCCTGTGCTGCTTGGGAAGGCTTCAGCGGGAGGCATTCCTTTCCCGGGGAGGAAAAGCCTGGCCAAAGCCACCAGGCATCCATCACTCAAGCCTTGAGCCTGCCAAGACTTTTCCATTGGGGACGATTGCTCCCCCCCCCGCTCCCCCGCTCCCTCCCCTCCCCCCTCTTCCGCACTTGCTCTCAATTCCTATTTCACAGATTACTCAACAGCAGCTTTAATTTGGGATCATGTCGCGCATGCCACTGGGTCCCGGTCTGTCTTGTTTTGTGCCGGAAACAGAGGCCAATCGGCTTTGTTTGGGTCCCAAACAAGCCCTCGCCTCCTTGCTCGGCGGGCCGAGTCGTCCCCAGCGGAAGGGTGTTGATGGTCCGGATGAAACCGGGCTGGACCTGCTCCAGACCAGACCCAGGGCAGCTTCAGCCCCTCTGTCCCAGTTTGCCTCGGTGTGTGGGGACTGGAGGAGGAGGAGGCTCTTTGGGGAGTTCAATGGGAGGCAGCTGGAGGAAAGGAGAAAGGGCAAGGATGTTTTGCAAACAGGCCTTTGTATTTTCTGCCTTGCACAATATATTTACATAATGCTGACTAGGAAGCCCCGAAGGGAACCGGAAAACACATCAAGGCGGCTTACAAGGTTGCATAAAAGACCCTGGCTGCCTTCTGAAGTCGGCCCCCCTGTTGTCAGTGGTGTGCTCTCCCTAGCCATACTTTAAGAGCAGAATAATTATTATTATTGCATGATGCACACCCATTAATAGGACTGGTCTGTTGAAATACAACATTTCCCAAACATCATTATGTGAAGAGAAAGTTGAACATGATATATTGGGTTTAAAAGGGCCAGTGAGTGGAAATTTCCTGAAAGTCAATGTTTGACATAATCCAGACAACCTGTGTTGCTGGTTGTATTATTGCTGATACAGTGGACTCCCAGTTAACCGGCACCCATTGGAATACACTTTCTGGTTGCTAGCCAAAGTAGCCCAGAGTAATATCCAGTTGTGCAGCGGGAGCCCCTGGTGGCACAGCGGGTTATACCGCTGAGCTGCTGAACTTGCTGACCAAAAGGTTGGCAGTTCGAATCCGGGGAGCGGGGAGAGCTCCCACTGTTAGCCCCAGCTTCTGCCAACCAGTAGTTCAAAAACATGCAAATGTGAGTAGATCAATAGGTACCACTCCAGTGGGAAGGTAATGACGCTCCATGCAGTCATGCTGGCCACATGACCTAGGAGATGTCTATGGACGTTGCCGGTTCTTTGGCTTGAGCACCACTCACCAGAGTGGGACACAACTAGACTTAATGTCAGGGGAAACCTTTGCCTTAAAATATTGAAAGCAAATTAGGGTTGCAATGTATTGTTGAAGGCTTTCATGGTTGGAATCCCTGGGTTGTTGTAGGTTGTTTGGGCTGTATAGCCATGTTCTAGAAGCATTCTCTCCTGACATTTCGCCTGCATCTATGGCAGGCATCCTCAGAGTTTGCCTGCCATAGATGCAGGCAAAACATCAGGAGAGAATGCTTCTAGAACATGGCCATACAGCCCAAAAAACCTACAACAACCATAATGTGACAGCTTTACTTTATTATAAAAATGGATTTGTGAATGCAGTATGCAATTTTACTTAATTTTTTGCCAGTTGCGTGAATTTTGATTAATGGAGAGTCTACTGTATGTACAAGCATGTAATAGTAGTGATAGATTAGTGATAGATTGTGCACATGACTTGAAAATCTTTTTTTTTAAACTCTCTTGATAAGTACTTTTCTCTTTCTGTGCCTACGTTCAAGGGTTAAAGTCTGGAGTAAAACTGAGGCTGGCATGTGATTTCTTTGGAAAAATGATTCAGGTTGTAAATGTGCTTTGCACTTGTACCTTGACCTCTGACGAAATGGCAGTGAAGGCGCCAGCTTGGGCCATTGTCACATGCTTCTCTTGGAACGATAGTGAGGTAGTTCCTAGGCTTGGCTTGTGACTTTCCTCCCTCCCCATTGTTACTACTATGCTATACTAGCCTCTCCTTATCGCTGGGCTGCCTCTGGGTTTGTAGTGAAGCTGCTTTGGCAGGCAAATCCTTCCTTGTCCCCCGGTGTGTCGTAGCCGGAGATCACATTATTCTAAGAAGCTAAAGTGTCAGAAAGTGATGCGATAATGAATATCATCCATGTCTTTTAGTGGAGACTCCTGGAGGATTTAGAGCTGCCCCCTCCCCTCTTTACTCTCTTTGAAGCAGCCCTGCAGGAGACTAGACCAAGGTGCCAAGAAATAGGACAGGTGAACAGTTTCTGCTTAACCCTCACCTTGGTCGCTGTCTTGCGTGGAGCCAAAGGATATTTCTGAAAACGACTGCATTGCAACACTTAGATATTAAGAGCCTTTTCTTCTGCAGCTTGGATGGTTCATCAAAATGGGCTTATTGTGCAGCAGTGTGAAATGTATGATTTACACGCACGCCGGCACAATGCATTCTGGGCTTTTCATTTTGAGTTTGTGATCATTGTTGCTAATTCATCAGGTGTTGCAAAGTCTCAGGAATTCCTGGTATACACTGCTGGGGAGATAAGAGCCAGAGACTTCAGTCTCCCCTGAAGAGCGAGGAAGCGGCTTGACTCTTCCATTTTTCATTTGCTGAAGGAAAAATAAGAATGGTATCACAGGCCGCCACTTGGAGCTTCCCTGGGCAGTATTTCCTCTCTGTTTTCCCAGAGACTTGCAAACAGCTCAATTAATTAACGGTTGGAGACGTAAACTATTATTGACCAAAACAAAATGGTTTGTCTTCTCTCTGATGGTATGCACACACTTCCAGCTGTTTCATAGATCTGTGTAAATGCTCCTTTTGGCTTGTGTGGGCTGTCACTGTTGAAATGCCTTTATTTCCTCCAGTTGATTAAGGCAGAAGTGTGGTATTATTCCTGACAAAACAGAGGTTATTTCTTTTGCAGAATAGTCTGCTGGTGTTAGAATACCTAAGCCAACATTACTTCGCTGTTTGGTGGGAAGCAGAGAGATATATTTTGTTAAGGTGAGCTTCCTCTATCTCAGTGGTTCCCAACTATTTTTTGACCAGGAACCACCTGAACAAGGACAACTTTGACCAGGGACCACTCTCCAACATTAGTACCAAAAGAGTTACAAATCAGCTTTAGATTCGGTTTGGTTATTTGCGGTGCTGATTCAGAAAATTGTATTGGTTAGACCATATCAACTCTAGTTGTTGATACAGAACATATGCCATCCAGTAGTAGTATCTGCTTGCCCACAGAAAACCATATTTAATAATCTAGGGCCGATGTGGCAGTAGTAATCTTTGGTGGGTAGTCAGCTTCTCCCCTCCTGACACTCCTGTTGCCTCGACACTATAAGAGAGTTGCTCTCATCGTTGCCACATGGTTTTGAGGCAACGGGTGTAGTAATGGTGGGCCATGGACCATATTTTCATTCTTGGGAACCACTGGTGGTCCATGAACCACAGGCTGGGAACCACTGATCTATCTTTATGGCTCTGTGATTGAATGGAGAAAGGGGGATGGTTTGGGGGTTTCATTTACATGGATGATTGTAGCATTATAGTCCCATGAAATCCTGGAATTTGCAATTTAAGGAGAGTTACTTACAGTTATCAGCCAGGAAGCCATAGGTCAGTGGTACTCAACCTATGGCTCCCCAGATGTTTTGGCTTTCAGCTCCCAGAAATCCTAACAGCTGGTAAACTGACTCGGATTTCATAGATTCATAGAGTTGGAAGCGACCTCATGGGCCATCCAGTCCAACCCCCAGCCAAGAAGCAGGAAAATTGCATTCATAGCACCCTTGACACATGGCCATCCAGCGTCTGTTTAAAAGAATCCAAAGAAGGAGCCTCCACCACACTCTGGGACAGAGAGTTCCACTGTTGAACAGCTCTCACAGTCAGAGCTGGGAGTTATAAGCCAAAACACCTGGGGATCCACAGGTTGAGAACCACTGCTATAGTGCCTCACCAAATGACAAAACTTTGTTTTCCAAGGGCTGCAGCCGTGGTGTCTAGAGTCGAATCATGTCACTGTATATTTGTGTAGTATGAAAGGACCTGTTTCAGATTATCCAGACATGCACAAATGTGTGGTGAAATTGTGAAAACCAGCACATTCAAGTTAATCAGAAATATGATCACATCCATGTTTCAGCCAGCATCTGAATTGTGCAATCTGTCATTTGAGGATACTTTGTGGGATGAAGGTGGTGAACTTTCTGTAACTGTCGATGCTGTTGATGTTTTATTGATCATTAAAAAATATACATGCATGAAAAATCCTGCTCTGTTGCATGTTTGTCTCTAAATTGAGTTTTCTTTCCCCCCTCCCATTCCTCCTTACTAAAGTCATATACACAGTGGGGATGAAACACAAAACAAGAATAAAAAAATAAGAAAGCAACCCCAGCTGTGCATATGTCACATTTTAAACATGTGTTACAAACTTTACTAATTACAATTTTGAATAATCATTCATATTGCTTTATAGCCTGGTGTAGAGCAAATGGCATGCAGACTCCATGTATAATGTTCAGAAAAAGCACCCCAGATTTTCTCAAATGTACCCAGGTTTTCTTATCTCATGTCAACCCAATGTTTTGAAGCCGCTTGTTGAAACACTTCCTCATCTATTCCAGGGCCTTATGCTTCCAGTCCTTCATTATGTGTTAGATCTTCCTGATTTGGTTATTTTGCTTACAGCAGTGGTTCTCAACCTGTGGGTCTCCAGCTGTTTTGGCCTTCAACTCCCAGAAATCCTAAAATCTGGTAAACTGGCTGGGATTTCTGAGAGTTGTAGGCCAAAACACCCAGGGACCCACAGGTTGAGAACAACTGGCTTACAGAATTCTGTTGAATGCAGTGGGACTTACTTCTGAGTATAAATGCCCTAAAGACAGCAGGTCCTATCTAATTTTGGAAGCTAAACAGAGCCAGCCCTGGTTAGTACATGGATAGGAAACCACCAACAAATATGAGATTTTGTTGGCTATATTTCAGAGGAAGAAGCTAGCAAAACCACCTGGGTATTCCTTGTTTAAGAAATCCCTATGAAATTCATGGGGTTGCCACAAGTTAACAGATGAGTTCAAGATGCACAGATATCTTTCCTTAACGTTGAATATCATGTTTTCAGATGCCAGCAACAAAATGAAACAAAGTAAACAATTTAACATTCAGTATAATTAGTATAGAGATTCTTTCTAATTGTGCCACCTCAAACTGAGGATAGAGGGAAGTATGTTTAAGCTTCCTGTGTGCTCTCAAATGTCCTACCAGTAGAAAATTTAGCATGCCAAGATTAAATTCCATTGAAAATAGTAGGATTTCTTCTGCTAAGTGTGCACAAGCTGAAAGACATAAGGCTGAAATTATGTACTTTGTATGGCAATATATCGTAACTGAAACATGATCTAAGTAGTCTTTTCAACATGGACCCTACTAAAAAGAGGTGTGAATTTAATGCTTGACAGCTGTATAGATTTGAGTCCTCTGTTTATTCGGTATGGGCAGAAGCCATAGACACAATCAAGTGAGACCTTCTTGCAGCTGAGGTACTCAGAGGATTAATATTTCAAATGTAGTATTTTTGGATTTTTCTCCCTGGTTTTTTAGTGAGACAGCTGTCAAGTGAATCAACTACAACACTTACTTAGTGTTCCCTCGAATCAACTACAACACTGACAGTATTTACTAGAAGCTGGTTGACAAAAGGTGTCTTTTATGGATGGGGACTAAACTAGGTGACTACTGTGAGTGATAGATGTATAGACACATTGCTTCCCAAAATCTGGACAGTGATGCGCAGTTTGATTCAGCTCCCAGCATTCACATCTATCAAGTGGCAGCTGTGATCCAGGAAATTGTCACAAATGGGCATATTGAGTAGTAACTGATACATGTAGGTGCACCCAGAAAGACTGAGCATGAAATGCATTCAGATAAAATAGCCAAAAACAGACAACACCAGTTTACTAAAAAAAAACATTGGATGTTTCTTCTGTGCTTTTGGCCAGAATAGTAGCAAAAATCCCACATTATCTGCTTGGAACTGGAATATATGGCAGTGTGGACTCGGATAACCCAGTTCAAAGCAGGTATTGTAGATGATCTGTATTGATATTCTGAGTTATATGGCTGTGTGGAAGGGCCTAGGAAATACTACATTTTTATCAGTATGTATCCCATAGTTTTTTCTGACTGAATGCATACTGAATGTAGACGGGATGCATTCAGGGACCCCATCACACCCAAATACTATGGTTCTTATGTTCAGAAAATGCTGTGTTTTGTCCCATCACACCTTGAAAGCCTGGCTCCTCCTAATCTGTTTGAAAGACTCCTTAAGTCACTCTTTAAAAAACCCCAGTTATACTCTGCATAGTGATGTAGCCTCCAAGTCCTGAACTACCACTCTCATGAGATTTTGCAAACATACTTGCATCAGCAAAGACATTCGCCTGATCCCTATCTTTTGGCACAAAATACAGAGTTCTGATAAATCTAATCTTATTGGATTTCTAAACAATAGATTATTGATATATTAGACATTGCTCCTTTGCTGTATTTGGTGCTGCTGTAGTTTCTACTTAAGTTTTATGAGGCTGAGTTCAAAGCAATGCAATGGCAACAGCAGCTTCTGATAATGCTGCTACTCTTTCTGAGGAGGCATAATAGCTAAAAGCAAAAACCTGTTGCTTCAATACAGATACAATGGAGGAAAAATTGTGCACATTCTGGCTAAACTTTAAAAAATATATAACAAGTTAAAGCAGGCATTCCTGATTTCCTTAATATCATAGATCTTTCTCCTTCAGCATCCCAAATAGAAATGGTAGCAGCTTCCATCATGATCCGTCCGGGGTCACAGGACTCCTCCCCTAAACACATCTCCAAATTTAAAATCCTATCATTACTGATTGAATGCATTCTGATTTCCCGATCACATGCAAAAACAGCACTTCAGTGATGGAAAACTGCATAGTATTTCAAATACTGTGATTAGAATTCCATCTGGAAATACTCACTCTCTACAACATTTTGCAGACAGATTTTGATGGATTACTGACAAAGTGGGGCAAATGTCATGGAAATAATTCTCAAACAGTCTCAGAAATGCAGTATTTTCAAATGTGATGAGGTTCTAAGGCTCATCTTTCTGGCCACTAATGGGACAAGGAAATAATGGTTTTAAGCCATGCAAGACATTAACCAAGCAACCATTTCTAGAGTTGGCTTGCGGTACTGCTTTGAATGATAGGCATTCATGGGTGTGGATCCCTCTTAATTCTAGTGAAAACTGGGATCCCTGTCAATGATGTGATACCTACACAAAGGGGTTGTTGAGAGTATGATATGCTGTCATTGAGACAACCCATTGTCTATCCAGATTTATAAGCAGCTGGTTGTGGGTACTTGGCACATTCATTTTTGAGGAATGTTCAGAAAAGCTTTTTTGCCCCAGCAACTGCTTTCTGTACTATATTGGACCATCTTGATGGTTTTGTATATGCATTGGGTTTTTGGCTACCAGTTTGTATAATGCACAGATGCGAAATTTCAGAGGGGAGTACTACGGACTAAAAAAAAAAAAAAGAAGCCATGAATACATTGCCAAAAGGGTTAAGTTTGTGGATAAAAGAGTTCATGCATTACCCAAGTCCCACAAATCATTTCAAGCCCCTTTCATATTAATCTGGAATTGTACTCACAGGGCCTTTCATTCATACTGAGTTGCTGCTAGCTGAGATGGCTTTAGAAACAAGAAGATAAATTCATGTTGAATCATGAATTTTTGGTAGTCACAATAGATGGATCCTCCATTATTCAGGGGCAGATGGCCTCACAGCATTATTTTATTCATAAAGACATATATATATATATCCTGACTTCATCTGCACAGCAAGCACTAGATATCTTGCCGCAACAACAACATATCTTAACAATAAGGATGTATGTTATAGGAAAGAGTAACTCATATAGAGAACAAAAGCTGTAATACAATAAAATATGCCATCTGAAACATGATGTATAAATTATTAAACTAAGCAGCAAAAGCTTGAAATGCAGTTTTAGGGTGGTTTGACAGATGGGGAGCTATTCCATCATCTGGATGCCACAGACAAAAAAGGTCCTCTTCTGCTGGGTTGTCCAGGGAAGGACAAAGTTTGATCAGAATTCTCCCTCCACCCACAGCTTACAGCATTCCCCAGCTAGCATGGGGATACTGGGAACTAGTGCCAAAGGGTAACAATCTTGTGACCAAAGCACATTGGCCAGTTTGCTGTAGGCCACATCAAGTAAGCCTCCCTCCCTTTATTTATCCCCTGCTTTTTCTCTCCATAGGAAGTCCCAAAGTGGCCTTCTTACCTTTGTGTAAGAGTCAGAATGTTCACCAGAGCTTTCCCACTAGAGTCTACAGTCAATGGCTTTCAGTTTTGTGTATGTGAGATGTTGATTGGGTAATTTGAATTCAAATTCAAATGTGAAGCCATTTGATTTCTCAACCATTCCTATTACATTCTCACAAAGCTGTTTTTTTTTCTTTTTTCCAGTGACCAAGAGGGTAAACGCTTGGTTGGAAGGAAGTCTAGCAATAAATGAATACCTGTATCTTGAAATTCCTGTGGTCATTGCAGAAGGATCTATGGGAATGAGTATTATGTGTGGCCTACTTTGAATAACTGAAATCTAAACAATGGTGGTAGTTATGCATCTCCCAGTTCCTATCTTATTGTAATGTGAGATGGGATGAAAGCACTGGGCTGCTAAAGTACTTTTTCTCCTTCATTCTTTCTCTATCTGAGCAGTGTGATGTGTTTCCTTTTCTTTTGGTGCTCAGGGAAGCAATAAAAGATGGCTTAGCCTAAAATTGGAGCCTCCAGCATTGGCAGTAACATGAGTGCAGGCCCAGTTACTTTTAATTAAGATGTTTTTCCATTCACCCCCCTTCCCTAGCCTGGAAAGTTATGAATGTACTGCCTGCAGTAGCACAACCAATGAACAGCCTGGGAAAGATGAATCTTTTGCAAGCAAACCGCTTGGGCTAGAAAACCCCAGATCCTCTTCCACATTTGGGATAGTAGTGGATTCTGCTAGTTCTGTGGTCCTGTTGCTTTCTTCCCTCATAAGCCTAGTCACTTAAAAATAATTCCCCTAAAGTCTGTTCAATTGACCTCTGAGTAATTGTAGTCGGGACTGGATTGTAAAAGAGCTACAAGTTGCAGTCCTATGCAGAATCAATGAGGTGCAAATAAACTCAGTTGAAAGCCAAATGAAATAACCCAACCTCTCCCTGTTGAATAACATTGGCTTATTTCTTGGTGAACTTGCCCAGAGTTTAGTCAAGCCACTTTAAAGATACCTCTGCATAATTATCTCTCTCTCTCTCTCTTTTTAAAAAAAGCATTTATTTATAAAGACATTTACATAGTGCTTTTGAGTACCTCCTCCATAAGTGCCCTCAAGGTGGTTTATAACAATGACACAAAATACAAGAAAGAAAAATGAGTCAGTAGAAACAAACAAAAGATAGCACAATTAACAGACAAATTAACCCCACGGAAAATCTCTCTCTCTCTCTCTCTCTCTCTCTAGTCTTCACTGCTCCATAAGAAAAGAAAACCACTAGAAAGTATTAACTAGGGCTGTGCACAGATCCGTTTTTCAAAATGGGCTCCGGCTTGTTCGGCTCTTTTGGCCAGCCATAATGGCACGGGCCCCACCACCATTATTTTGTCCGCAGCAGATCATGGGGCTGCTGACAACAGCTGCTTTCAGTTTCATTTGGCTACACATGGAGCACAGAGAGGTAGCCTCACCCCTGCATGAGGTTTCCCATTGAGCCCTGCCTGTTGAGCCAATCAGATCAGAAGAAAGCCGTGAAGTGTCTTTAGCCAAGCTGGGCCTCCATTTTTCTGTTGCGAGGAGGTTTCTGAGAGAGATAGATTGTTCTCCAGTCTGCTGGTGATATAAATTCTCAGTGCTGCTCACAGCTCTGCATTGCATGCCTTGCTTTTGGATTCGAATAGCAATAAATAAGCATTTGCTTTCTACATACTTAAGAAACTACCATTGATGATGCACTTCACATGACTCAAGCTTCAAATGTGGGGTACAGGCATTTTGCCATTTTTAAATCACCATAGAATGAGGAGGTAATTTATGTCTTTTTCTAAAAATTCTCCTTCAGGTGGTGTGGCTGTCACTGAAATAAGTGTTTAAAAAGGGTTTCTTAACTTACCCTCATGGAAAGGGTTTTGAGGAGTAACGATGCCAGAAAATGTGGTTTCTTAATGCCTTAAACCGAGGCGTTATTGAAGTAGAAAGGTTCCCAGAAAATATGGTATCTTAAGTCTGATGCCTTAAACCTAGGTCTTGTTGAAGGATATGAAGGGAAATGATGCTAGAAAAGGTGGTTTCTTAAGACTGATGCCTTAAACTCAGTTCTTATTGAAGGATCTGAGGAAAAAGGATCCCAGAAAAGGTTGTTTCTTAAGTCCAATGCCTTAAACCCAGGTCTTATTCAAGGATCCGATGAAAAACAATGCCAGAAATAGTGGTTTCTTAAGACTGATGCCCTAAAAATGATGGAAAGGGAAGCCTGGGAAGTTCCTCCATTACCGTGAATGGGCCAGATCTTCCTGGAGCAAAAGCATATCTTTTGACTGCCGGATCAAATAACAGAATTCTGCCCACCTGAATTCAGGAGACTCCCAAAAATGGATCAAGGGCCACAGAAATCCAGACACCGAAAATAGCATGGGGTTTAGCCGAATTGAACACCCCTAGTATTAACTATGGTGAACATGACAATTATTGAAAGCAGATATGGTTACATTGTATAACCTGAGGCATAGTTATGCTGTTATGGATCTGGGTTAAATTTCTGCATAATTTCCATTTAAGAAGGGCAAAATCTACCTTGAGAAGAGAAAGAGAATTACAAATTTGAGAGTAAAAGATATGCATGTTCAAAATGTCACTTTTCATGCTGGTGGATACCTGCTTCAACCTTTATATCTCACCAGATACATATTTCTCTCTAAAGACACCCACCGGCAGTTAAAATGGAAGGAGTTTCTTGCTTTTGATATGCAAATGAGGATGCTTTCTTGAGCATAATCACCACTGTACTTAATGGTGCCTCTTTTTGACTAGACACATATAGGGAACTAGATAGTAATATCTCAACTTTGTTGACATTTGTGGAGTACTAAAAGAGCTCCAATTGACATTGTTGTCCTGTGTCTGCCTGATCAAGAAAGGCATGTAATCTTCTATTCTCTCAGTCTATCATCATCGTTTTGTCTAGAGAACTTTTTCTTGGACAGTGGTATTATAATAGCATGTGAGAGTCAACTACTTGAATTCCACTGCTCCAACTACCATGAAGTAGCTGCTGCTCTTCTAGAGAGTACAATTGTGTCTTGACTTTTGTAGATTTGATTATTTACAGATTTGATCAAAGATGTTCTCTCTAGATATCTTAAGTTTCTCCAAAGCAATTCTGTGGTTAGGTTTTAGTGAAAGTGCTAACAGATCTAGAAATCCCTAGAAAGTTATTTTTTCAGATAAAAAATTAGGAATTTCCTTATTTGTGGTTTTTCACTTTCATGGGGTTCCTGTGTCCTTAACCCTGGTGAATATGGAGGATTAGCTGTATGGTGTCCCTACTTGAAGGTAGATAGAATGTTGGTAATGAAGTAATTAGAACCTGAGATTCAAATTTATTAATCACACTGCCATTTCTGACACTCCACAGTTGTTCTAGTGCAGTGGTTCTCAACCTTTCTAATGCTGTGACCCCTAAATACACTTCTCCATGTTGTGGTGACCCCCAACCATATTTTTGTTGCTACGTCATAACAGAAAATACTGGAGGGGGTTGGGAAAAATAGACCCTGACATATAGCAATTGCAGTTCACCAGGCACCAAAGAGCATTCTGAACTCCACAAACAATAGAGGCATGTACAAAAGATTAGATTTATCCTACCTTCAATCGCTTCACTTCCTGAAGAGGCTTCTTTGCTGCCCTGTGAATGGTGCAGGCACAGCTGCCTGAGAGGCCGGAGGGTGCGAGAGGCGAATGGCAAAGGCACCCTCCATGGCTGCAGCCATGCGGGGAGCCTGCCTCTCACCCCTTGCACCTTCCAAGGCTGGAGGGTGCAAGAGGCGAGTGGCAAAGGCACCCTCCATGGATGCAGCCTTGCGGGGAGCCTGCGTCTCGCCATTGCACATTCCGAGGCTGGAGGGTGCAAGAAGCAAGTGGCAAAGGCACCCTCCATGGCTGCAGCCATGCGGTGAGCCTGCCTCTCGCCCCTTGCGCCTTCCGAGGCTGGAGGGTGCAAGAGGCGAGTGGCAAAGGCACCCTCCATGGCTGCAGCCATGCGGGGAGCCTTCCACTCGCCCTTTTCACCTTATGAGGCTGCAAGGTGCAAGAGGCGAGTGGCAAAGGCACCCTCCATGGCTGCAGCCATGTGGGGAGCCTTCCACTCGCCCTTTTCACCTTCCGAGGCTGGAAGGTGCAAGAGGCGAGTGGCAAAGGCACCCTCCATGGCTGCAGCCATGAGGGGAGCCTGCCTCTCGCCCCTTGCACCTTCCGAGGCTGGAGGGTGCAAGAGGCGAGTGGCAAAGGCACCCTCCATGGCTGCAGCCATGCGGGGAGCCTGCCATTCACGCCTTGCACCTTCTGAGGCCGGAGGGTGCAAGAGGCGAGTGGAAAAGGCTCCCTCCATGGCTGCAGACATGCGGGGAGCCTTCCACATGCCCCTTGCGCCTTCCGAGGCTGGAGGGTGCAAGAGGCGAATGGAAAAGGCTCCCTCCATGGCTGTAGCTCCCTCCATGGCTTGCACCTTCTGAGGCGGGGGGGGGGGGCAAGAGGAGAGCAGTGGGCGGCCTGCTGAATCCTCACCCCTTCTCTGCTAGGCAAGAGGTAAGGGCCCGTGCACACCTTTGCCTACAAGCTCCTCCTCCTGACTCCCTGCAGTCCTGCGAGAAGAGGAGAGCCAACCAGGAGTGCCTGGCTGTTTGGCTCACACAGGATCCTGCAGCCATTTTGGTGGGGGGCGGAGCTAACTGAGGTGGCTTCGCGACCCCCGGAAAATGGGCCAGCGACCCCCTGGGGGGTCGCGACCCCCAGATTGAGAACCGCTGTTCTAGTGGCTGGGTCACAAGAAGGTTGAGGAATCATATTATGTAATGATATTGTGAATTGTCTAGAGTTGTATGAATTAGGTAGGGAGTTTTTTTGCACTCAGAGAACAGTTTTTTTTTCATTTATCAACTTTCAAAATTAATTCCTGAATATTATGAGAGCACTGAGTAGAGATGATGAAAAATAAAATTGCCTTTTGTTTGTGGTTTCTTGTACTTAGTGTTGTTTGTGTCATAGAAGTGAAAATTCTATGGTGGTATTATAGTGAATCCAGGAACTGGATTGCCTCATATACTGTGTAGGTATCCAGGTGAATTTGTCTTAACCACAACTCCATGATTGTGTACAATGTATGATGTAAATGATTCAATAGTAATTAGAATCTGGAAGAGTTACTTTTGGAGTTACATCTTCCAGAAACACATGTGGCCTTGCTGATTGGGTTATTGAGAGGGTTATAGTTCAAAGGAGTAAATATCTTCCAAGTTCTGTGGTTGGCACATAGCCATGCATTTGGATGGAAGGAAAATCTACCATTGATCTGATAAAGGCACTTTTCTTTTCTTAAAAATCATTTCACAAGGCTGGTTTAAGGATTGTAATGACATTCATAATTTCAAAGTTAAAGGTATGTATGTATTTATTGAGAAATTTATATCCCACCTTTCTCTGAGCACAGACCCAAGGTGGCCACAACAGAACAAAATATACAATACAAAGTTAAAACAATCAATTAAAACATAAATATTTGAAACAGCAAACACAATTAAAATCATATGAACATTAAAACCAAAATAAAAACCCAAAGCTTCAACTACTACTTATTTGGATTAATTAAACACTTTCTCAAAAAAGAACATTTTCACACCCTTCCTGAATGACATTAAAGAAGGGGCCAATCTTAACGCTTCAGGCAGTGTGTTCCATAGCACAGGGGCAGCTTCCGAAAAGGAGTCCTCTCTGGTCCACTTAAAGTGCATGCCAGAAGGTGCCTGGGTTGATACCAAGGTCTCCCCGCTGGACCTTAGCTGTCTGCCTGGTTTGTAGCCTGTACCAAAGCCATGTAGGGCTTTATAGGCTAAAATCAGCACCTTGGAAACAAACATTGGCAACCAGTGGAGCTGTCTCAGTAGAGCAGTGGTATGCTCTCTGAGATAAGCTCCCAGTAGGAGCCTGGCTGCTGTCCTCTCTGTACAAATTGCAGTTTCCAAACACTTTTCAAGGGCAGACGCATGTAGCGCATGTTACAGTAGTCCAAACGGGATGTAACCAGTGCGTGTACCACGGTGGCCAGGTCTGATTTCTCCAAAAATGGTCTCCGTTGGCACTCTAGCTTTAACTATGCAAAGGCCATCCTGGTTCACAAGCTTTAACTGTGCAAAGATAGAAGGACATCACTTTGGGTGTTGTCTCTCAGTGGGCTTTTATGCTGAGGAAGAGTAATTTCAGCTGTCACTGACTGCATTTCAAACCTGACCTTTAGGGGTGGGGATTGTTGGGAAATGCTGATATACCTGGAATTGAAGCATCCTGCCATAAAAGCAAAAGGAAGAAAGAACTTTCAGTCTGCATTGGAAATGTACCAGGTGAACGTGCTCCAGTTGTGAGGGCAAATTCCTCCCAGTTAATCATTGTGGTCTTGATTACTGTAATTGGCTCCCTATAGGCAAGTAATTCCTTTTGTAAGAAGATTCAAACTACCTGACCAAACCAAAGGCACCACTTGCAATGTTGTGCAGATCCTATCAACAGACATTGTCCAGAATTCTTTTTTTCTATACAAAATGAGCAGCCATCCAGATGTTTATGGAGTGATGAATTTCAGGGTACAAGGAAAAACCAACAGGTGTGGCATTTGGGGACAGGGAAAAATGAGGCAAGGTGGATGCCCTTCTGTGCCCTAATATTTGGGACAATGAGTCCATTCCATCACCACTCTGAAATGACTATGTAAGCCAAGACTGTTGATTACTGTAGTCCATATTGTTCCACTGCAGTAGCCAACAGACTATTCTGTGCTTTCTAGTTCAGGTCTAACACCAGCATTTATAACACAGCCAGAAATAAATCATTTTCAAAATTGGATAGATTAAACAGTTTATTAACCATCCTGATGTTTCAGCGCTTTCCCCTGACATTACTGTTTACATGGACTAGCCCTCTGAAGTGGGTGGTGATGTAGTACAGCCATTCCAAAGGTAGTAATGGATGAGGGTTATAGTTCAGCACATTTGAGAGATTGCCGAACTGGGGAAGGGTATTATCATGTATTGCCTTTCCCTTGCAGTTAATGTCATTTTCTGTCCTTAGCAGCTTTGGATAGCAGATCTCAAATATTAGGCTGGAGGCTTCTGATCAGACAGAATTGCAAAAACCTGTCCTACCTTTTGACTCAAAATTATGCTCTTTAGGTCCTAAAGTATAAATTAAGTGAAAAAGATTGAAATTTAACGATAAACATTTGAGTTGCTGTGAGTTTTCTGTGCTTTATGGCCATGTTCCAGAAGTCTTGTGGAACATGGCCATACAGTCTGGAAAACTCATAGCAACCCAGTGATTCCAGCCATAAAAGCCTTTGCCAACATGATAAATGTTTTCTTCCCTCTTTCCTTCTCTTCAAATTGGTGGTCTCAGTGAAACCATTCATTTACTTTGTTTGCAGTTTCAGCTTCAACAGTAGTAGAACTTGTTCCAGTTTGGTTTTAGCTCAGGTTGCTAGTTCAAGAATTAGGTTTGGTACACTTAACCAGCAAATTCACATGAGCTGCATTTGAAGGATTCTGTTGGCATTACTCATATTTTGAAACCTAAGTGGCTTAGTGCTTTAATTTTCCAGAGTACTCCAAGATTCATCATCAGAGGTTTGAGCACTTTAGAAAGCCTGCCCATGATTTACTTTGGACTTATTCTTTTTTATGTAACACTAACACTGATAGAATTCAGAGATGGGAATGAAACGCATACCATAATAAAAGAGACTATTGGAAGTGTGAAGCATAATTTCACAGAGCCCCCATTCTCCAAAGAAATCTATATGTACACGGAGCCTTATAAAAAAGCAATGTTGGTTTGGGAAAGTGTTTTTAAGAATAGAAGAGCTTGTGTTGAAAGAACACATTCTGTAGATCTCTATCATATGATTAAAACTGTCCTTCCTTTCCATGAGTAGCTACTGTATTCAGCCAGGGTTGGAATGGGAGCAGCGGTGGTGAATTCATCAGAGTGATGAATTTCAGGGTACAAGGAAAAAGCAGCAGGTGTGACATTTGGGGACAGGAAGAAAATGAGGCAAGGCAAATGCCCTTCTGTGCCCTGATATTTGGGACACTGAGTCCATTAAAATATGTTTAGTTCGTTTAATGGAAAGGGGAGTGGACTGCAGTTTGCCCTTTAAAAGCATGTCATAGAAAGAAATAGAAACCAATGAGTGCTATTTGTATTAGTTAGGGATGGCTAACTGCGACCATTGCATCCTTCAGCTATTTGGCAGAATGGTTTAGAGGAGACAGCAAGTGAGCATTACCTTCAAAAAACTAAAAAGAATATTAGAAAGTTAATGCGGTTTATTAAAATGCTAACTGTATCTCTGGGGTCAGCATGATGTAATGGTTCAAGTGTTAGATTAGGGTTGTGTCCGCACTGCAGAATTATAGCGGTTTGACACCATTTTAACTGTGATGGTTCAAATAGTATGAAGTTCTGAGATTTCTAGTTTTGTGATATATTTACCCTTCTCTGTCAGAGAGATCTTATGGCATAACAAACTATAAATTCCAGGATTCCATATAATGGAACTGTGTCAACAGCTATAACTGTGCAGTGTGGACATCTAGGATACATTTACACTGTAATGCAATTACACCACTTTAACTTCCATGGCTTAGTGCCATGGAATCAGGGGAGTTGAAATTTTTTAAGGTATTTAGCCTTCTCTGCCAAAGAGTGCCAATGCCTCACTAAACTAGAACACCCATCGTACCATGGCATTGAACCTTGACAGTTAAAGTGTTGTCAGTTTAATTAATTCTACGTTGTAGATGTCCCAGGATTCTAGGAGACCAGGATTTGAATCTTTGCTCAGCTATGGAAATGCATTGGATGAAGTTGGGCAATTCACACTCTCTTTCAGCCTCAGAGAAAGGCAAAGGCAAACCCTCTCTGAACATATCATGCCAAGAAAACCTCATCATAGATTCACCTTACAGTCGCTATGAGTCAGAAATGATTTGAAGGCATACAACAGCAGTAATTTCTGTACCACATCCAAGAAGTGACATTGCAGGGCAGTGAAGAATAACACTTAGACCCATAAACATTAAAGCGCATTAAATCCCAACCCAGAAATCAATTACAATTTGAATTAAAATAAATACTACCTCTAGCAGCAAAGCATGAATGTAGCAGTGCTAAAAGTACTAACAGTTCTTAAAGATAAAAATTACAGGTGAAATTAAAGTGTCTTCTGCTTGTCCTGGAATGACCACAAGAGAACTAAGCAAACTTCTCTCTGTGTTTGCTTGTGTATGTATGTGAGAGACTTTTTCCCCAGCAGTCACCTCCTTCGTCTTTTATGTGGCATTGGGAAAAAGGCTTTTGAAGGAGGTCTGGATAGATATAGCTGAGAGGAGGCAGCTTCTCGGGTAATCTGATCCCAGGCTCGCTAGTTCCTGTTCTAGTTGTGACACAGATTTCACCCACAAGAAGGTTTCATTGTTCATCTTCCTGCACTCTCATGCAAAAGCAGCTACAGCTGGAATGCCTTGGAAAAATTTTTACTCAAGAGGATAAGGCAACTGTCATTGGAGGATTTTAGCAAGAAGCTACACTGGGGAATACTGCATTTTTATGTCACGGATCATGGGAGTGCTTGATACTTTCAGCTTGCAGGGTGGTTAGCTGAAATATAGTGATCTGCTTCCTGGTTATTCAGGCAGTCAAACTGAATAGGCATGTAAACTCAGCATTTGTGCCCTTGACATTGTCATGGGGGTGGTTGCATCCAGTGATTAAGTTTCTGCAATGCAAAAGCAGGGATCCCTTTAAGAGTGCTTGTTTCCACTTCTTCCCAAGAAGGCTGTCATGTTCTACCAAATCATGTGTAGAGTACTTCATCACTGCATCATGCTGCGCAGTTGCAGCTTGCTTTTGTGGGTACTGGAGAATGTTCAAATAAACCCCAGATCCTTCTGATTCTTCATGGATTGGCTCAGGATAAACCCTGTTGTTTTTCCCTGATTCAGGAAAAAGCAAAGTTTGATCCTATTGACACTCATCTTCCCCCTTCATACTCCTTTCCACTGCATTTTCAGTGACCTGTTAGGGTGTCTCCTATCTACACAGTGCCTCTGAATTGGAGAAAAAACTTATGGGGATGTAATATGTTTCTCCGTGTGTGGTAATTCTTCATGGTTAAGGCAGTATGAGTCATGAAGGTTACAAACATTGATGGCATTTTGGGATGCAAGGTTGCAGTAATAGCCACCTTCATGCTACTGTAATTCCTTCTCATTAAATGGTGTGTTTGGTGCTCAGATGAAACAATGACATCTACCCTTTTCTTTCTTCTAAACTATCCAAAGGTCCATTCTCTTTTCCTTCTGTCTGCCCCCTCTTTTTCTCATTACTTCTCACCTTGGAATTGATTCCTCCTTGGTCTCCCTTTTCTCTCTTTATTGTTTATATCTTCAGGTTTTCGCTTTACTCTGGGTTTCTGCTTTTGGTGGAAGCAAACAGATTTTTACTGTTTTCACCTGCCCACCCTCCAGGGATTAGTACAGAAAGAGAGTGAACCCACCTCAAAGATATAAGACATGGGAAAAGAATTGAGTTGTTGTATCATCTCACACTAATTTTGAAATACAAAGAATAGGAGAAATTGTGATTGTGTCTTAGGGTTTCTTTCCCTTTGCCAGTTATTCTGCAATTAGTAGAGCAGATTTCCCAAATGTGGGACCCTTCAGATGTATATATAGTCAGCCTTCCATATCTATAGATCCAGTTAACAATCACTTGAAAATATCTCATCCTCCCCAAAAATTCCCCAAAACAAATCTTGATATTTCCCCCATTTTATACAAGGGATACCATTTTACTTCACCATTGGGATTTCAGCATCCACAGATTTTGTTATCCATGAGAGATCCTGGCACCATATCCCAGTACATTCCAAGGGCTCACTGAGGTACTGATCCCTCATGGTTCTCATCGAGCTCCTTTCCCCCAATGAAACTGTTGTTGGGAAATGTCTCATCAATTTTGTGTTCGTTTTTAAATTTTTCTTTCAAAGCTACAGATATGCACTTAAAATCCTGATAAGGTAGTTTTGTTTTATTCTTATTTTCCAAAAGCTGAATTGCTTTAATGGTATTCACAAGTCTTTAGTAGTTCCAATATAGATCAAACTAGCCATATCCACTGGATGCCTTGCCCATAGGGTCATGTATCTAGTCTATGTTGTAGTCTGAACTTTTCAAAAAGTTATCTAAGGTGTAGGTTCAGCAACTTAGAAATATTCTTTGAAGTAAGACTCAAACCTAGAGTGGATCCAGGACCTCACTGAAATGGAATTATTTGGCAACAACTTGGGAAATGGGAAGGGAATGACTGTGTTGTGGGAATTGCGAGTAATGGTGTAAACTTGTCAGAAGTTTACAACAAGTGAGTAAAACTATGCAAAAAAACTTCTTCACTAGCTGAAGTGGGAGCGGCAACTTGTTTTGGGAATTGCAGAATTTAAGATTGGTACCAATTGTGCATTAAGAGAAGTTGAGGAGAAATTAAGAAATCATTGAAACAATTGAAGGCAACTGTATAATTTCAGGTTACGGGTTACTCAAGTATCTTTCTTTTGGATGCCATGTTCAATTATAGAAGCTGCATTTCCCCAGAACTAAGAAGTGGGAAAAGCCGGACCTTTTCTGTTGCTGCCTTCTCTGGCTACCATCCTCTTATATATAATGTTACACAGGAACCAAGTAGGTAGGGCCCATATCTTAACTGCCTCCTTTGTCAGTCTTATGTGAGTTGCTGTAGTAGGTAAGGTAGAGTGTTGTAACTTGAACTGTAGCAATGCCCTTTCCACTGCTGAATTATATGAGTATCTTTGCATCTTGGAGCAGAGATTTCATTTGTTGTAAAATACCTGTTGGTAAAGGTCTGTGATGTCTGGGGCCTTTTGCTCATCACTCTGATCCTTTTTCTTTTTAAGCATGCAGTATGTCTTTCTTTTATTATCTGGTTTCTTTTGCTCTTAGGACTGTTCCTATTTAATCGATTCTTTTAGGAATTGAGGTATTCACTAAATCCCCCGTGGAAGCAATCTACTGCAGTGGGCTGATGCTGATTGGGATTTGACCCATATGCTCTCAATTTTTGTCTAAGACCCGTGGCTAGCTGTTTTCTCTGGAGAGAAGCCTCATTTGATTGTGCATACGTGCCAGGGTAGTAAGAGCGACTGCCAAGAGGCTCACCATGGGCTGTGTGAAGCTCTCCATCTATCTCTCTAAATGTGTGTGTGTATCTATAGAGAGAGCTACCCTCTTTTGTGGCACAGATTCTTCGGTGTTCCCAATTTAGTCCCTGTTATTCATTTAAACTGAACGAAGTGCTAGCTGATTGGTCTTGTGATTTGGTCTCTGGCCGGCTGGAACGTGCACGGGATAAGCTTTGCTCTCAATTTTCCACAGGGATGCCGAGGATCCCTTGGTTACTTGACTGTTTAGCTCTGCGATTTCTCCATTGTTGCCTTTTAAAGGCATTGATTTGTTACTAAAGGAAAATATTTTCAGAGTTTTGATTCGGCATGGCCTGTGGGCCCCATGTGGAGTGTTCTCTCGTCCCCTCTGTCACACTCCCTTCTCCCTTCTTGCCTTCCCACTCCTAACATAAAAAATTGCCACATCGTGTGCTGTTTTGCCTTTCTATTGAGGTTCCTCTGTGTTGGTTTTTTAATTTATTCACCCCCTAACAGCATAGTGTACCATTGCTGTTGAGCTGCACTGCTGTGTTTTGCAAAGTATGCAGAGGGTTTCATACAAATCTGAGCACATTCAAAATTGATGGGTGTTGAGAACTATCAGGTGTATTAACCTGTGGTTGTGCTTTTTTTTTTTTGCTTTTTGTTTGTGGTAGCCTTTTATTAGCTTTTTCCCAGCCACTTTCTCTTCTCACCAACAATGAAGAACAAATTGGCATGAGCTCCTTATACTTTGATTTCACTACCTGGAAGTGGAACTACAGCAGCAGAAGTCTATGACCATTAAGTCTGTGTCATTCCCTTTCCTATTTAAACACAAGTGGATCACCTGAACATGGCATTTAGCATTGTGGTGCATTGTATAGAATGAGGGTTGGCAATTTCCAAGGAGTAGGAGGCAGTAAGTATCTCGCTGCCCCCCCCCCCCAATCCACTGGGTGCTTCACCTTGCCATTGACACCCTGCTGAAATTGCTGCTGCATTGCTTAGATTTTCAATAATATAATTCTGCTTTAAACCGACATCTCCTTCCTTGCATGCCTTGATTTCAGAGAAAAATCTGTATTATTATTATTATTATTATTATTATTATTATTGGGTTTTTTGGGGGGAGGTTGTTGGTTTTGCCTTGGTATCAACATAAAATGATTACAGTACAAAAACAAGGATTAAGAGTTGAATGTTGCCCACCCAGGACATAATTTAATGTGTACCATGACTCCATCATAACATCTATTTTCAATATCAGGAGCCAAGACTGAAACACATCTAGCAAAAATAGATAGAAATTAGCCTGAGCAGGTAGAGCATGTTCTTCCCTTGGAAGGCCTTCTGGGTTTCTTTAGATCAGGAAGGGGAAACATGGTGTTCTCCAGATAATGCTGTACTATATCTGTACTCTAGATGGTGCAGGTGCTTCAGCTGTCATTATCCATCACCTTTGATGATACTGGCTAGGGTTAATGGAAGTAGTAGTCCAACAATGCCAAAAGTCCAAATATGGCAGGAGGGGGGCAGGGATAACCTCGGCTGGCACCTTTTTTCAAACAAAAAGATCTGGATGATAGGATTGAGAGCCAGTGTAGCTTGTGGTCTGAGTGTTTGACCGGTCCACTGGGAAACTGAGGTTCAGATATTCACCTCAACCATGGAAACCTGCTGGGCAAGTTTTACTCTTTCAGCCTCAAATGTAGGCAAAGGCAAGTCCCACCTAAATAAACCTTTCAAATAAAACCCCAGGGTTTCTGTAAGGATAATACCACATTGTCATTGTGCTATTATTCCACTTTAACTGCTATGGCTGCCTCCTGTGGAATTTTGGGCTTTGTAGTTTAATAAGGCCTATGAGCTTGCTGGCTGAAAAATCTAACGAGATCTCCTTAAATTGTGTATCCCAGGGTTACACAGGAGACAGTCATAGTAGTTAAAATGGAATAATGACACTAAAACAGAGAAATGTTATATTGTCCTAAGTTGGAAACAGCTTGAAGGATCAATACAATACAACAACAGTGAGTTATGGTCATGATTCCTAAGATCAAAGGTAGGCAGCTGCAGCAGGGGTCAGTTTTCACTCCCATGCCCTGCCCCTAGTGGGCTAGATTAGCTAAGAGTCAGTGTGTGCAAAAGGCAAACCACTGTTTGGGTTTTTATTGTATTAATGTAATGTTTTAATTGTTTATAATTATTGTTACTATGTATTTTATTGTATTGAATTGTAGGCATCAAACATAGGCTGGCTGGAAGCCACCCTGAGTCCCCCTTAGGGGGTTGAGAAGGGTGGGGTAGAAGTACCCGAAATAAATAAATAAATACATTTTGAATAGTGGGAAAAAAGTTGTGGCAGCTTTTGTTAGATCCCTGGGGAAGGGGAGGAGGCAGAGTTGCAAAAGAGCCCCTGATGGTTGTGGTAGCCAATAGGCCATAGGTTTCTACTGCCCTTGCCATATGTTTTGGCTTCCTGGTGCTGCTTTCTTTTCTGCCCCTTGTATTGACCATGACAGATAAACTCTGAGAGTTTACCACCTTACTCCTTCAGACACCTGGACTGTCTGGACACAGAGGATGAGAAAGTAAGCCTCTGCAGTGTTATGCCATGCCATCAGAATTCGTCATGCTTATGGTGCAATAAATAGGGCCGTAAGCCTTTTACGAAGTCTATTTCCACTCTTGGATCCGGGATTTAATGCATGGCTGCTTAGCGAGGCTGAGGATTTCAGAGGTCAGGAGGGCTAATTGAAAGGCCGAGAGCTTCTCAGGACAAGCAGGGTTTGCAGGTCACTTGGCATGCTAGGATCCAACCAAAGTCCAGGCTGTGGAACTAAGGCACAAGTATGTTGTAAGAGTTGTACTTCTTAAAGGGTGATCAAGAGCATGAGGTGGGTAAGAATGGCCTCCTGAAATCATTAGTCTGCTTGGCCCTGCAAGCTGTACTGTCATGTGGAGTAGAGAGGGACAGTGTTAGTTTCTGAAATTATGTCTTAAGAAAGGAATGGAATGCAGCTTGGTTTCTTTCATTTGACATGATGCCGTTCAGTGATACAGGCTTGTGTTGCTAGTGACATGACCTCAAGTTGGCATATAATTGTTGAGTACCCTTGCCATTGTGAGGGTTCTTTAGGATTGGAGGGTTGACAGGACCTGCAGCACTAAGAATAATTGTCATCTCCCCCCACAGCACACATAACCTACCCAACAAATAGTGCATCTCATTGATCACTAAATCCTAAATTTAATATACAAGGAGTTTTGGTTTATTCCAACAATATACCTAGCATTAAAGTGTCCCCCCATCTCCAAGATTCATGAACACCTTCCCTTAGTTCTCTTTAGGCTACATTTCATCAGGGAAAATTCTACTTGACTTTCTTGTGTAATATCCAGTCAAAACTCACAAGATCTGATTTGGATCCTTATATGAGTGGTTCTTTCAACATTGGTCAGAATTCAGATAGGCAAATTGATGGTATTATCTTTGTTTTTGATGCTACCCTTTCTATCAAGCAGGGACTCAAGATAGCTTGGAAAATGGCAAACCATGCTGTTATTGAGTGTGCAATACTAAAATATCCTGGGTAAGATAGTTTACCCATTATAAAGTGATGTGGTCTTCCATGTCCCAAGGGGGGTTGTTCATCTGCCAGAAAAGGTGGAGATCATGGTGAGCATTTAGAAAAACAGATCTCAGTATCACTTAGCTGGCTGCTTCTGTGATGTTCGGTGTAATGAACTGAGGTCTAGCTTTGGCAGATTTCCTGAGGACAATACTGGCATCTCTGGTCTGTTTGTTTTTTAACCTAGCCTCTATTTGAAACCCAGCAAGTTGTATAATTCCTTTAGGCATAAGAAGGAACAAACTCTTATGAAGGAATGTGTTTGGATTGTAGAGTGTACCTGCAGTTCAACTACCTCCATCTGACAAAATGTTTCCTCTAGGAGTTTTCTAGATTTCTGGGTGTTCCTATGGTATGTTCTGCTGGAAGTTAAGTCATTCTGGAGGATTCAGATAATTTCTAGAGAGAATGCCTCTCAATATATTGTTTAGGTCCTCATAGGTCACTTGATGGTTCCTTCCAATACAAGTCATTCATTTTTTGTAGGGTTCACTATTACCACAGTTTCCTGTTTCCATGGAAGTTCAGCAACATATACCCCATTGATACAGAGGTCACTATTGTATTGCTTAAGAGTCATTTCCCACAGGGATTTGCCTATAGAATGGAAACAGTAAAAGACATCATTCATTTGCTCAACTCAGCCCAGTTGCCACCTCGAAAGATTGTGCTCATTATCCATTGTTTAGGTCATGAACCTTAAAGATTCACAACTAGGGCAAATGAAAGGTCTATGTAATGAGAATGGAGGAAAACCCTTGATTGCCAACTGGCACCATATTTGCTTCACATCACTTTCAACTTATGGTGGTCCTAAGGTGAACCTATCACAGAACTTTATTGGCAGAATCTGTTCAGGTATATATTTGCCCTTGCCTTCCTCTAAGACTGAGGGTATGTGACTTGCCCAGGTGTGTTTCCATGGTCAAGCAGGTGTTCAAACCTGATTGTAATCCAACCTTCAAACCACTAGGCCATAGTAAAAGTAAAAGTAAAGGTTTTCCCCTGACATTAAGTCCAGTCGTGTCTGACTCTGGGGATTGGTGCTTATCTCCATTTCTAAGCCAAAGAGCCAGTGTTGTCTGTGGACACCTCCAAGGTCATGTGGCCAGCATGACTGCAGGGAGTGCCGTTATGTTCCCGCTGGAGTGGTACCTATTGATCTACTCACATAGCTCATGCTGCACTATATTTATACATATTATTTACTGAATGGTATCCCAGGAACTCAAGGTATAAAATTGTAACTCCCCCCCCCCCCCCTAACATCTCCTTTGTAGTTTGGTGAGGCAGCAGCACTCCGCCAGGGTAGGCTGAAGAACCTGTAAATCTAAAGCCTCCATCATTCCATAGCGTTGAACCATGGCAGTGAAAGTGGCATCAAACTGCATTAATTCTACCCATGCACCCTCAGCCTAGGCTTAGGTGAATCTCCATCACTTTCCTTTCCCAATCCTTGCTCCTTTTGATTACTTTCCTTGACAATTCTTTGTCGTGGTCTGGAGGAGCAGTGATGCTGTTGTCATGGCAACAAGCATGGCTGCCTTCCCATTGTGCAGCTCCCATGCAAGGCACACCAGTAATCTAAATATAATAAGCCCCTGCTCATTTCAAAGAAGCTGGTCTTGGTTTTGTTGCAGGTTAGGGGAAGCATTAACTTGGAAGCAGGAAAGGCCTTTTCTGAAGAGTCCTGTTGCAGTGCTTTGCAATCTCCCCCTTATCACACAAGCAACCTGGCAGGGAGAAAATGCATAATACTTCAGAGGCAGCTTAGCAGTGGTTCAGATGCCCTCGTCACATGGTGTCACTGAAGATATTTCAATGTTTACAGAAATCCCAATCGCAGAGAGATCACAGAAAGTGTCACATAGAAAGTTGCTACTCTCTCTAGTGCTTGGTGGAGTAAAAGTAGGGATGTGATCATCTAGATGTGATGTATCAGGTTGCCCAATGCAACCTATGGATATTACGTTTCCTTGCAGTGGAAATCAAACAAGCTGTCACAAAATCTCAAAAGGTGCTATAAATATTTCACATAACCCTTTTTCATGCTTATCTTCAGTGCCCCTGTTGTTATGTGCATTCATTAGGCCAGGGAAGTGCCCAATTTTGTAGTTATAGTGGCGTGTCAATCTAAAATAAGTCCACTGAAGTCTTTGGAATTTGCAGATGATCTTTGTTGCCTCTCATCCCACGCGCGAGACGATGTTCACTTCAACGTCTTGCCAACGTCTTTCTTTCTTTTTTATATTAAGCGTGGGAAGCCTGTGCTTTCAAAGACCTCTTTATCAAAGTGGAAGCACAATTGTGTTTTCCAGAGTGGTTTTTCTTATAAGCGATTAATCGCAGAGTTTGTTTTTCATCTTGTTTTCCCACCTAGGGTTGCCGTCTTTACCTTTCCTTAGAGTCAGACTGCATTAGCAACATTGTTCCTATTCATATCAATGAGGAAAAACACTTTGCATTTTAAAAAGCCAGTGATAGGAGGAGCGCTTGTCTTTATATATCAACATCTTTGGGAACTGAGAGCTTTGTGGTGTAGTGGGTTGAGCATTTGGCTGTGACTCTGGAGACAAGGGTTATGAATTGGCCTTGGAAACCCACTGGGTCGCTTGGGAAAGTCACACTCTCCCATCTCCAAGGAAGGCAAAGAAAACTCCCCTATGCACATATACTGTCAAAACAAAATTCCCAAGATAGGTCACTTTTGGGTCACAATACATCAGGCCAAGCATTTCTTCCCCATCACACTGTGGCAAGAAGTATCAGGATTTTTTCAAGTTGCACGGTTTGTTGTAATTACTTGTTGTGGTGTTGAAAAAGTTACTTGTTACATAATTCATTGTGTTGCTCGTTAATTTTCTATTTGTTTTTATTCATTTCTCAAGAGAAAGAAACTTGGGGTTGATAAGAGAATGGTGTAATGCTTGGAAAATTCCTGTCATTGCCTCAAGTAATGCCTTTAAAAGTTATTTCTGAGAGTAACTGGAAAATGTTACAAGTCACACCTGTAAGATAAATCCAACTCTTGCTTGTTTCATTTTTGAAATATAATGTAGGGTGCATTTATATTGTATAATTAATGTAGTTTGGCACCACTGTCATTGCCATGTTGCACTGCTATGAGATTCTGGGATTTGCAGTTTGACAAGGCACTAGCACTCTTTGGCAAAGAAGGCTACAAACCTTGCAAAACTGCAACTTCCATAATGTCAGGGCAGTGAAAGTGGTGTCAAAGTACAGTATATTAATTCTGCAATGTAGATATGCCTTAAGTTACATTATCTTGTTTGAACCTCATTAACTATTTACAAGTGGTTATTATTTTAGTTATAGCTATTTATATCCCAATTGAAATGCAACACAGTAATGATCATACTTGCAACCTATTAGTAATGTAAGCAAACTTGTAGCACATTCAAGTTCTGATTTGACTTACATTAGATAGGGCAATCATTCTACAATCCTTTACATGATTGGCCTTTCCTTTGTTTTTATCTAACTGAAGACAAGATATCAGGTTGAAATGGAGATCATGAATTTGAGACTAAGGGCCCTTCCACATAGCCATATAACCCAGAATATCAAGGAAGAAAATCCCACAATATCTGCTTTGAACTGGGTTATCTAAGTCCACATTACCATATATTCCAGTTCAAAGCAGAAAAGCAGATTTTATTCAGTTGTGTGAAAGGGGCCTAAGTAGAATATAACTCTATGCTGGATGGAATGCTAATTTTCCTTTGCAGCTCACTAATCTGCTGTATTTTAGCAGATGTTTTGCAAGATATCTAGTAGAAGATGTATCTCCTGCTTTATTACGGCGGGATCAGTTGTAAGGCCCGGGGGGGGGGGGGGGAGATCATTTTTAGGATATAGCCAAGTAGAGGGTGGTTCCTGTTTCCCTTCAATCAAAAAACTCTAGGAGCTTGGGTGTGTATATATGAATGAGTGAGGGCAGGCAGGGACAAGGTCAGGCATGCGCTGAATGGCATAGTCATGTGAGGCTAGTTGCAGTCCTGTTACATCCTGGTAAAATATTAGCACTCTGCTAATGCAAAACCACTGAACTTTCACCCAGAATCAACTGCTTTGTAGCAGCAGGCAAAGACTCAATTCTACAGAAGAATGTGAAAGACAAGTAAAAGCAGACCTGGAGGAGAGATTTGCGTATTAGGACCTGATCTTCCTTACACTGTTTCCAATTTTTTCCATAACTGACATGATGTTTGTGGAATTCACTGCAACTATTCCTTCCCCTTGTTGCTTGGGGAAGATGAGACTTTGCAGTGACAAGTATGTATGGAACAGGCCATGTGTGCATGAACGTTGTGAGAGTATTGAGTTACTGCTTTCCCTTGCTCTTTCTGGAGCTGTGGCATTACTACTATGGTTCAGATGTCTCACCTTGTTTCCATGTACGTCTTACTATGAGAATGTTTAGCTTCCTGTTTTTCATTATGTCTCTGTGCGATCCATATGTTGTAATGCTATATAGTCATTTGGAAAAGTTTCCTTTTTGGGCAGAAACTTTCAGAATCTCCAGTAAGCAAGGTTGGTGAACATGAGGGTTTGGGGGGTTGTTGTCCCAAAGTGACTTCTGTGATCACTGAATGCTTCATTGGAGGGATCAAAATTTATTTACTTTATTTACTTTACTTATATACCACTGTTCTCAGCCTGAAGGCGACTCACAGTGGTTCACAACCAATAAAAACAGCAATAATTTAATGCAATAATGTAACAACAATTAACAACTTAACACCTTACCCAATCAATAAAATGCTGACTATCATTGAGAGGTTTCCCTCCTGCCAGTCTGGGGCCTTTGCTTTAGACTTTTTTGCGTGTAGCGGATGCATTAGAATTGGCAGATCCTTCCACCTTTGCCAAGAGGGCAAGATGCTGGGCAAAACAAGCTGTCAATTCCTACAGATACTCCTCTGAACATCTCAGGTGCAGCCCAAAAGGGATCTCTCTTTGTCTTTTCTCTTCCTCTCTGTGCTTACAGATTCACATTCATTTTAACACAGCCAGAGCCAAGCCGTTCAGTGGTATTCCCATTCCTTTTACAGTATGGGCTGCTTGCCTAAGGAAGCCCAATAATCTTCTCTGCCCTGTTTCTTTCCTTCTTTGGTTGTCCTGATTGCTCTGTGCCCTGCCAAACATTCCCGCTTTCCAAAGCCTGAATCTAAGGCCATCCCTTCCCGTTCATACAGAAATAAAAGCAGTAGGAGAGGATATGGCCTCTGACAATTGTTTATCAACAGTGTAGCTCTCCAGTTCTTCCAAGGTATAGATTGAGACCAGTGGCAGAGGTAGGGAATTCCTCATTTATTGATATATGCTTGCCTCTGCCGGTACTTCAGATAGATGCCAACTGGCAGTCTAGCTGTCTTCTTAGTTTCAGAAGACAGAAGTGCTTTACAGAAGCAAATCCCTGCTATCCCAAGCCATTAAATTTTTTCACCAGAAAAACAGTGAGCTGGACTGAAAACAGTCACATGCTCCATATTTCATGGAGAATCAGGCAGCTAGAAGAGATCTAGGTGACTGGTTCAGCGATCTAGGAACATAGGTAGTTGCCATATCGCAAGTCAATCATTACTTCCTCTACACCAGTATATTCTGTATTGACTGACAGCAACTTAGGTACTTCTGCAGATGCCGGGAACCAAATCTGGTTATGTGTAAACCATTTGGTCTGCTACTGAAAATCAGCCCTTCTGCACTGAAGAGGAAAATAAGTGAAAGTAAAATCAGATTTCTTATTACAGGGGGTCATGCCTACAACTGTCTGTCCATCCCTTTATTTATCTCTCTGTCATCTACCTATATTTTTTTATAACTACGGAGCTATTTAATTTCTGCTGGAATTGTACATATAACTAGCCTGCATTTTTGGCCTATTTGGTTGGGTGTCCTCAATACATCTACACTAGAAGGTCTGTACTACATACTGCTTTAATTAGTTGTCTGCTTGGCATCCTAAATTCTGTACAAGATCAGGAACAGTATTGCTGATATAATTTCCATGCCAGACTAGCCCTGAATTATAAGTTACATCATATCTCCAAACTTCCATTTCTGCAGTGCAAGGAAAGAGGCTACAGAAAGTGTAGATAGAGGATTACAAATTCCAATTGGCTGCAACTCTTCAGGGTCTTGGGCAAAGCCTTTGAGATAGGATCTGCTATCTAATATTTATTAAACTTGAGATGCTGGGGACTAAATCTCGTGCCTTCTGTTTACAAAATACTTTCAAATTATGTTGCTGGTGATGCAGGCTCAGAAGACTGCCGCTTCTTCAAGATAATAATAGAAACTCGCATGTCAGGGAGGAGAGTTCCAGCTTAGTATTTTCACTGATATACTAATTAACTGTGTATAGGAATCTATTTTTTCCATGGATGTACTGAGGTTGTCGTGCTCTTACATAGATTTGCTACACTAGAGAGATCCAGGCTGTAGTATGAGAGAGACCATTGATCATGCAGCTGGCACCTGTTGCAAGATTATATCTGTTTAGAGGCAGGCAAAAGATTTTCCTTTGTATGTCTGTAGACAGGCAAGCCTGCAAAGAAAGGTTGCTTACTTGCAAGCTAAGGTTGCAATCCTGCGTGCTTCTGGAAGTGAAGTGGGGTGGTGGAAGAGAGACTAAGAACTGTGCCTTCCCCCTTATTTATTTATTTACTTCATTTGTATACCGCTCTCTCTCAGCCCGTAGGCGACTCAGAGCGGTTTACAACCAAGTCAGTATACAAAGTTCACAACATTAGCATTTAAAACAGTAACCAAGGCAACTACATCAATATAACAATACATCAATACATCAATACATCAATACATCAATACATCAATATAACATCAATACATCCATATAACTAACTAACTAACAATATAACATCAATACATCCATATAACTAACCACCTTATCAGTCTGCTTGGATTTTTTTGTTGTCTATGGAGGAAGGGGCTTCATTTACTACACTGCCGGCACATAAACTGAATTGGCCAGTGAAGGGCGAATAGTACATTTAATCCCCTCTTAACCAGTCTACTCACTTGCCTTAGGAAATTGCCTGGTTGCTAGTGATAACTGGGCAGATGCTCAAATATAAGACTACTATAAGTGTCTACAATTTATTACGAGCAAGGGACTACTAGGCAAAAAGTGTTTTCTAATAAGATAGTAAATGTTCATGCTGTTTTGTTGATAGAATCATAAATCTTAATACATCATTTGAGAACAGAACACATTGCAGAATTCAAGCAACTGAAGGACACCCAGTAGGCTTATATAATTAGTTGTCTTGAGCTCCCTGGACAGTATGGCTTATGTTACAATGGCATGTTCTAGTTCAGCCTTCCCTAACTGGGTCCATGCTGTCTACAAATGATGGGAGTTGTAGCCCAACACATTCAGAAGGCACTGGATTGAGAACTCTTATGTTGTTTTTGCTGATGTTGTTGTTGATGATGATGATGATGATTATTATTAAGTTTGTTTATTTATACCCCGCTTTTTCTCTACTCAAAGAGACTCAAAGTGCTAGATCTTAGCACTTTTTGTAACTTAATAATTTTATGTAATATGAATCCTACTAACAGCCCCATAATTGACTTATTGTATGTTTATTTAGATGTAAATCCCAGTGAGTTCAATAGGATTTACTTAGTAGTTAGTATGTTTAGTATTTTAACTTTAGCGTGTCATAATATTTAACCTCAGAAAGCCAATACATTAAACTGATTCATTTGTTTTTGCGCATAGAAGAGCAGCCTTATATTTAAGCTGCTTGATAGATGGACATTGTGCATTTTAAGAATATGTAAATAAGGGCATGTTTGGTTGTATTAAACTCAGACATCATTATAATTTAAGTAATTTTATTTAAACAGAGATATTGTAAACAGTTGTGTTCTTTACCCCCCCTCCTTCACCCCCCACACCCAAACCCCCAAGCTTTCCAAAGCTCCTCTTTCTTTTGAGCCAATTAGGACAGGACTCTAATTGGTGGTTATAAAACCATCATGAATTCTTGGAGAGAAGGTTGCTTGGGGTCAGTTTGAGGGTAAGCTGCCCTAGGGGTCTCTGAGGGGGGTTTCATTTCAGCTGAGAAAGAAAACAGCTTGTCTTCATGTTTCAGCCTTGAAATGTCATCCTCTGAAATAAAAGTAGGTGAACTCCTTTGGTGAAGCCCAAGCTCCAACTCTGCCCTATTGAGCAGCATAAGGACTTGAAGGTCTGCTTTCTTAAGTGTGATGGGAAATGGTTGCAACAGCAGCCTGAGGCATTTTCTAGGGCATGGAATGTGTGTTGAAATGACTCCTACCATACTTGGAATGCCTTGTCAGTCTTCCTCCTTAGAGGGAACAGAATCAAGTGAATGTGACTCCTAAATAATGTTTTGGTGGGATGAGATATAATATCTGTGGGTTTCTAAGAGACAGGGAGATAGAAGATATAAATACACATCAGAGCTTGGAAGAGTTCCTTTTTTGGGATAACTATTTGAGAATTTCCCAGGAAATGTGGTCAGTGGCCTTGCTTCTTTCACGATTTTGAATGTTGAAGCCCCAAAGGTAACTCCTCCAAGCTTTGGTGTAAAATGCAGTTGCATATTGCTCTCACCTGCTCTCCTTACTCTCTGAAGACTGCTCTCTTTTGCATACTTCTTTCCCAAAACATCTGGATCCTCAAGTAACCCTGGATGTTTACTTGCAACCGTGGGAGAGATTTTGGAGCATGCGTGGCTGAGTCCTTGCTGAGAGGAGGGGGGAGAGGTGCCAGATAAAATGGGAAGGATGTACAGCTGTTCGGGTGATTACAGCCTGACTTCCACTGTAGCCTCCTTTGCCAGCTCTACAAAGTATTATTTAAATATGGCCACATTCTTCAGTGTGAGGGGAATTTTACTGCCTGTAGCTGGTGGGGTGGGGGGTGAAGAGAGAGAAACAGAAGCTGTGGGGTGTTTGCAGAAGTCAGGCGTAAGAGCTGGCATCTATCACAGGGCAGGCATAGTGCAATTCCTCCCTGTGGAGATGGGACAGGTGAGATGAGATAGTGTTGGCAGCACTACAGACTTTCATTGCCATTCAGGAGAGCCAAAAGACTGCACCTCTGCCCTCTGCACCCTCTCTCCCATGCTTTGAGAATCCTCTTGAGTCACTGAAGATCCAGGACCTCTTGCCAACTCTTATTTTGGCTTATTGTCTCTGCCATTTTTGGCTGGCATTGTATATGTTCTTTCAGAGCTCAGTGCTGCGTTACCCAATGGTCAGAGGTAAATGCTTTCTCCTCCCTTCCAATCAGTAAGCAGTATATGATGGTTGGGGTTCTAGGGAAGTGCTGACTATCATCCCTGGTGCTATATTCGGTGTTGTAATCCTAATTTCATCTATGTCTTCAATTCTGAGTTAATTATAGATGCAACCAATAGTGGAGTTATGTTTTTAAAAGCTTCCATTGAGTTCAGTGGGAGATTTGAGCCTTTCATTTAAACAGGTGAGACCAAAAGGAGCGTGATAGTTCCTCAAGGATGGGTGTAATAAATTTTTCAGACATTACATTATCACAGACCTTAACATTCATGGGAGTTAGGGTCGCAATACCTCTTTGTTCTCTCACTCAGATGATAGGGAGAAAAATAGATAGGACAGGGAAGCAGGAGATAAATTTAAAGAATGGGAGGGTAAGGCAGGGGAGAAAAGGCGATGGCCACTTACCTGTATGGAAAGGGAGGATGAGTAGGAAGGGAAGACACAAAAGGGCTCACGTCTAACTTAGACTATAATCAGCAGGAAGAGGATTGGTACTGGAAGTGAATGAGAGGAAGGAGCCAAGGAGACCAGGTAGAGAAGGCAGAGGTAGTTGGAGGAGTAAGGTACGTGCGGAGGAAAAAGCACGAGAACTATGTAGGTGCCCTGAGAGTGCATGCAGGACTCTGGCATAAACCCTTTCTTTCCCCTCATACTGACTAATTTTCTGTGCTCTTTTTGAGTCAGTTCCACCAGGCACAATGGTTGTTTCCTGCCATCCTTACACAAAGCCTACTGGTTACCCCACCCCCACCCCACCCAAATCATTTATCTCAAGACCAAGTTGCAAGGCGTAAGAGCCCCCCTTCTCTGCTGGCTTCTTTATTGCTGTATTATGTTAGGAATGGGCATATCCACATGTAGATGTCAAAGAGGTTACATGGGCAAAAGGTTTGAGAACCACAGCTCTGATTAGTTGCCCTTTCCCTTTTTGCTTTCCCATCTTCCCTTTTTATTCTGCCCATATGACCAGATGCAAGGAAACTATGTGTCTCTCTGGCATGTTGTTTGGCTGGTGTCAGAGTCACAAGGCAGAAGTATTCAGAGCAAAGGTGTCCCCATGGAATAGCAACGCTGCTCCTGGTCAGCTAGTGAGAACATAAGGTCCCTCTGGACTGTGGAGTGGCAGGTGTCCTAAACTGAACCGATGTGCTGGAAATGTTGGCACTATCAAGCAGTATGCCTGGAGTTCCCATCCTCTTTGGCCCTGCCTCAATGGTATTCCATGCCAAGAAAAAAAATAAGTGTTCGCTCTAAGCATCTACTGGAGAATCTTTCCACCCAGAATTTTGCAGCTGAAACACAGAGGCAGCTGCTGATTTTCAGTGGTGTTCCCTGATTTAGCATGTTTTAACCCATTGCTTTAAAGAGATCCGCCAAGTTTCCCCCCAGAAAACTATAGTAACTTTGGAGGATGATATGAATGGATGGAGGAAAGAGGTGGGATTTGTTTGGAAGTGGTGGCTGAAAAAAGAGTTGAAGCAACATAATGGAACTTTTGCTTTTATGAGTTAGCCTTCTGTCCAGAATAAAGCTAGTGGAAACTACTGCAGTACTTTCAAATTCCTCTTGCTTATTTATTTTTGTACTATTCTCACAGAAGTATTGACTGTGTTGACCAAAAACCAACTAACTCTTAAGACAGTTTCCTAATATTATTAGTAAATGGCTAGCCAGAAAATATTCCATGGTTTTCTTGTTTTGTGTCCTGCTTATCCCCCTCCCCTCCCCTCCCCAATATGGGCACAAAGAGACAGTTTATATGGTATGCACAACATTGTCTAGACAGGCCTGAACAACCGGTAGCCCTCCAGGTGTTTGGGCTTCTAACTCCCAGAAGCTCTAGCCAGCTGTTCCAATGACCAGGAATTCTGGGAGCTGTAGTCCAAAATACCTGGAGGACCCTAGGTTGTGCAGGTCTAGAGGAAGTGAGAAATAATTGGATTCATTTTCCCATCCACTCTGTGGAGGAAAATGTGCACTTCTATCTGCACTGTATGGTACAAAGGCATTGTAAGGATTAATTGCATCAAATGAATATCACAATCCAAAGGCCCATCCAAATCATTCAGCACTGTGTACTTCTCAGTTCAGGGAAAGAACCTGAATCCAGAAAGCTGTTTTTGTGTGATTAATTCCTTTTTTTGGATTGAGTTTCATAATCTATTAAAAGAGGATTTGTCTCTTACAGCAGAGTTGGGCAAACTCAGGTTGTCTAGATGCTTGTGGGCGGCAACTCCCCTCAGCCCTAAGCAACATCGCCAGTGATGAAGAGCCATGAGAGTTGCAGTTCAACAGCATCAAAATAATGCCCTAGTTCTCATACCTTAGGTCTTCCAAGGTTCTGGTACAGCAACTAGAGATTTTCCTTTCCTTTGCAAATGCATTTTCCACACCAGATATTCACCCCACAGCAAAACATCTTCCCCCATTTGAAGCTTCTATCAGATTCTACATCTCTAAAGGTTTTGTTATATGTGCCTTTCTTCATTGCAGTGGTATACAATTTTGACTACAGAAGTTGTTGCTTTGCAGATCTAAAGCAGGCCCTCACAGAACCTACAAATTCAGCTCCTGGTTATCTAAAAGTTGAGAACTCTGCTTTAAAGCATTCATAGCCAGTATCCAGTGGGAAATATCTAGCCAGTTCTCCATCCTGCCACACTCTGTGTGTATTGTGCCTTCAAGTTGTTAACTCATAGCAACCTGGTGCCTTTGCAGTATTTAGGCCCTTCCTGCCATACTAGGATCTTAGATAACTTCCTGCCACCATGATGGTTGTTACCGAGCAAATTAAGCCTGTTATTCCATGCTGTCAGGATTGTTAATTGCTAGTAACTTGTTCTTATACCTTTCCTTGATTTATAGGCCAGGTGTTTCTCTGAGCTAAAAGAAACAGTAGAGTCCCAGGAGGTTGTGAAATTGCAACCTTGAAACCTAGTGATCTAGTACAGCTTCCTTAGAAATACATTGGCATAGAAGAAATATGAAAATCCAAACCACACTGATGATAGAGGCATTGGCTCATGGTGGAGTCAGTTATTAAAGGCCTTCTGGACATCATTTATCAACCACAATGCAGTAGGTAAGTAATAGTTACACCCTGCATTTCTTGCTTTGGTTCAGAAGGAGTTTTTCTTGATGTTTATGACTGCGCCAGCAGATGAGAACAATAGCATTATTTATCTCCACTGTTACCCAGCAGATTGGTGGTACAGTTCATAGCTTGTTGGGTAAGATAATTTTGCAGAGTAGGTGAGATAGTTTAGGTATATAGGAGAGACTGCAAATGAAATTGTTGTGGGATAGTTGTGTTATTAAACTGTTGCAGCAATGAAGAGTCTTATGTGATGCCTTAAGAAAGCAATGAATGTATTGTGAAATACTCTTTGGGGATGCTTTCCAGTAAGCAATGTGGTTATCCAAATAGGTGAGCAATATAACCTGAGTACACAGGCATAGCCATTTCACAAAGTGAAGACAGAAAGCTAAACAGTACAGGAGATAATCCTGTATTTCTCAGTACTCTTTGTATCAACTGGTTATGTATCAGTGGATTCAAACATTCATGCCTTGAAAATATTTTATAAGAATTCACAATTTTACTATGCCATTGTATATAGTGGTACTTGAGCATCCATGGATTTTAGTACCCTTGAACCAAACCATAGCATATACCAAGGGCCCACTGTACTGTACAGAATCTAAGAAGTAATTATATATATATAAACCCTAAGTATGGGTGCGACCCATGTGAGCCTGACTATGTGGATGATACCCCAAAGCTTTCTTCCACATGCGTTCTCTGTATGGAGTACCAGAAAATGTACATGTTTAAAGTACATTTCAAGGTGATATATTTGCCAACCCTGGAGAGAGGAGCTCTATAAAACAACATCGCTTTCAGACATTTTGGAAATGTTACCCCTGATAATACTTCAGCAACTCAAATAATTGATGAGGTTTGCCAGTTTTATCCTTTTACAGATTTCAAAACAGCATATGTTTTCAATAAGTGACACTGTTATGGGTAACTGCATGGCTCTACAGCATGCCAACACAGTAAGATTAATTTAGGGAGATGTATCTTCAGCCCATTTCCCCAGTGCCTTTCTAGTCTTTCAACAATTTCACCACTCGTACTAATTCAAGACTTGAATATGCATCCCTTTTGTCAGTTGTTGAATAGTTTAGTATTTTTTCTCCCATGTTATATCCAGCAAGTTATTTACTTCTGCTTGTTTTTACATTAATGAATGAATATGGCAACAGTTTGTATCTGCAAATCTGTACATAAAGTATTATTCTCTTCCTCAGTTATATATTGATAGAAAGATTTCCATTCTTCTAAAAATGTATTGAGTGAGTATCCTTCAGCAAAGTTGTTAACCTGTTCATTTTCTATTAGTTTCACTATCTAATCTTCACTATCTAATCTTCTATAGTTGATATTGTTATCTTTTTCCATTGTTGAACATATAGGATTCTTCCTGCAGTTAACATAAACAGCATCCTCACATACTTCTTTTTATATGATTATCCAGTAGCCCTGGTAATAGGAGTTCTGGCTTGAAGCTGATTCTTATCTTCAGAATTTCTTGGATTACTTCATGAATTTATTTCCATTTTAAAGCCTTTTTTCAGGTCCACCACACCTGGTCGTAGAACCCTTCATGAATTTCATTATAGAAAAACCAACAATAGGAAAGCAGGAATTCCTCTTTTAAAATTAATTTATGTATATAGGTTGGTCTTTTAGAGTTGTTAGAGTAGAGATGTAGGCTGGTGAGATAAATTGTGTAGTAGTTATGTAGTTATGAAGTGACTGGACTGACCTTGAGGGAGCTGGGGGTGGTAACGGCCGACAGGGAGCTCTGGCGTGGGCTGGTCCATGAGGTCACGAAGAGTCGGAGACGACTGAACGAATGAACAACAACAACAAGTTATGTAAATGTTGTTCAAGTATGTTTAGCTTTATGTATGTTCAGGAATTGCTGTTTTCTTTATTTTTTTTCTGTTAAAACTTCAAAAGTATAAGTTTGTGTGTGTGTGTGTGTGTGTGTGTAAAAGACTTGGTACATGTACAAGTTGTCTTGTTGGACTGAACAGAATTAGGCTACAAAGCAAAGGCATAAGATTCCTCAGATGCCAGCAGTATCTTTTCCCCTTTATTTAAAGTAAACAGTAGAGGACTCTAGATTGTAAATGGGTCTTCAATATTTTGCTTAGTCTGGATCACTCCCCTCTCCATGCTTGTACAGTGTGACCCTCTTATCTGCTGATTTAATACCCACAGTTTCATTTGCTAAAATTATTCTCTTCTCCAGTCCAATTGTACAGCATCCTTACAGCCCAAATATAGTAAAAATGGTTTGGTGTTTCCATATATATTCATGTATAAGTCAACCTCAAGAACAAATTGCGGGCCAATTTTTGGAGCAAAATTATGGAGTTTGATATGACCTGTGAATAAGTTGAGGGTCATTCCACAGAGGGGGAAACAACAACAACAACAACAACAATCATCATCTTTATTTCTACCCTGCCCCGTCTCTCCAAGGGGAAAGCACAGTTGTTCCTGCTACTGCCATTTTGCTACCAAGCCATTAAAAAGACCAGAAGTGGCACCAAGGGAGAAGAGAGTAAAGGGGGTTAGTGCTTCTTTTAGATTCTTCCATGGCATACTAAGCTTTCAGGTTTTGCCATTGTGTTCAGAAAAGGGACTAGCTTCTTGTTCAATAAGACAGGTTGACATGCTTTTTTGGGGTTGATTTATAGGTTATCCATTTTCAGATATCAATGTGGAGTCTTGGAACATATTTTGTGTGGGTATGATGTCCATTCTGCTTTGCCATTTTAAAATTTATCTATTTAGTAGATTCTTTTTTTTATAATGAAGTTGAAACATTGTGGCCGCAATCCAAAGTGAAGGGTTAAAGCAGCCCATCCTGAAGGATGCTGTGTCTTTTCAGAGGCTTTGCATGATAAAGCTCTTTTTGAAGCATCTTGGGCAGCTCTACTGTGGTACCAAACACTGTCAGTCATGACACCAAGGGCTTCTCTACCTGAATTTCTTCTAAGACATCGGTGTGTCTGTAATGTCAACATCGTATTGTTGTGCATTATGCTGCTTTCATCCACACAACGCACACAGGCTAATTCAATGTAAACCAGGTTAATCCACTTAATTCAACTGAATGCTGAGTTAAAAAACACCAAGGAGATCCAGCTCCTGCAGGACTGAGGCAGTGGGGATACCCCTGTGTTGGGGTGTGTGGGAGCTATTATAGCCACCCTGGATCCCTGTGCAGGATGTAGAATCACTATTCCTACAGCCATCTCAGGAATCCCAGAGAAGTGGGATGGCAGTCCCTTCCTGCCCTCTGCACCTCAGATTTTCAGTCAGAGAATATAGAAAAACCATCTACTCCATGGTGGCAGCCTCGTATTCCTGATTCTGAACCATGTGACTGGCAAAGGAACCTGGGAAGAACAGGAAGGGAGCTTCTCTGGAGAAAATAGAGGATGCAGGGAGGGTGAGGACCATGCCAATGTCCACCTCTGCCGTACTAGCTTCTGCATGGCTGGGCTGTTTGGCTAGTACCTTGCTGCTGAGGCAGCTCAGGAGACCTTTTGTGTGGCCTCGATGCAGCCCAGAACCAGAATGTTTCATGCCAGTTCTGAACTCCATTTTGTGTCTGTATAGAAAGGCCCATAGTCACTAATTAATCATGCCTTCTGACCTTTGACATTACACTTTAGTCCAAATGCAAGAAAGTATGTGGATAGAAGCTGAACTTTAAAGAAGTTAACTGTAGCTGTTAAGGAGCATTTATGTTTCCCAGAATATTCCATAACCTCATACTTTAATAAAAAAAAATTCAGACAAAGAGCCAGGATATTACTGGTTGTATTTTTATCTTGCTCTGCTTCTTTTTGAGCTCAGGATAGTATATATAGTTCTTCTCACTCATTTTGCCTTCACAGGCATCCCATGAATTAGGTTAGTCCCAGAGATAACAGTTGGCCTAAAGCAAAGGTGTGCAGATTATGTCCTTCTGTGTGTTGTTGCAAGTCCTGTCTGCCCCATTCAGCATAGCCAAAGGTGAAGGAAATACCAGTAAAATAATGTCTAAAGGGTCACAAGTCACCCATTCCTAGCCTAAGCTCAGAAACCAGAAAACGACTTTTAAAATGTATTTTGTTATAGATGGAATATGAAGTGTCCCCAATTTAGTTAGCTACTGCTTAATTTTTTTTCAAGTTAACTATACCTTCCTATTTCATGCTTAGTTTAGTATTTTGTTTAGTTTTACTGCTGGAAAATCTGAAAGTTTTGCATCCAGCAGCAGGATACAGAGCATGAACTCACACGTGTTATGCAATTGCACTCATATGGTTTAATGAAACCACATTCCCTCAGCTACAAGCCCACCTTTAATACCACATTGCAAGCCAAAAAAGTAGTTAAGTTGTAAGGTAACTTGATTATAGCTTTTCTGCTGGGAAAAAGGAATTAAATACAAGACATTCAACGATGCCTCCAGACAAGGCCGTTTTCCTGCAATTGCCAAACCCATAGTGTTGAATTTTATGAGGCAGTGAGTAGTGAGAAAATTCAAATGATGTTTTCCCATCATTTCTTCTATCTCTTTTGGTTTCTGGGAGAAACATTCCCATCAAAGAGGAAAGGTTGACAAAGCTGCACCATTTTAGATTGGTTGATACCTTCTGGAGTGTCCCTTATCTTTTGCTCCACAAATTGGCTGTGTGGAATTCATAGGAACTGTCCCTGGAATAATCCTGGGCATATTCCTCTTGCTAAAGGAAGTATTTCTCCTTGCTCTGCCTGCTCATTATCTATCACAAGCTTTGTGTTGGGAGCGCCTGTACTAGTTGGACCTTGCATTCATGTGATTGGATTTTGCATTCATTTGCATTTTGCATAGTTCAGTGACACACTTAAAGCATTTTCCTTTATTGCTTAAGCAACAGAAGTTTTCCTGGATCTTTCATAACAGACTTTACATTTTGTCATGCTTTAAAAAATCAACAGGAAACTCCAATACACAGTTGGAAATTATTTCCAAATTTCTCATTTCAGGCTCAATAGAGACCATAAGCAGTTAGGTAACTATAACTAGTAATAAGTGATATATCCTCTTTAGTGTATACATAAATATTAAATACATCTTATTCTGCTTTGCATATTACCACTTGGATGTGAACCACATTTTATCTAATTTGTTATTTTACTCTTTGTTGTGATATCTCCCTTTCTGTTTGTTTGTGCTTAGCTCAGTGATGTGACAGTGAGCAAAAAGTAGCCTTGTTAGCCATAAGAAAAAAAATGAATATCATATTAGCACAGTATGTTTTCAAGGCCAACCAAAAGGGCACAAAACATGTGCAGTCTTTTGAAATCTCCAGCTTTCTTCATCCAGTAAGAGGCTATAAAAGGCAGGTTGTATGGGCAAAGTTTGGAAATAATCAGATGTTAAAGCCATTGTGCCCTCAGTTTTGAATTAAATGGGAAAGGAGAGATTTGAAGACATCAACATTTGACTTGAGAAAATGGTGCAATCATTTCTGGTTTCTTGCATGGTTTATTGTGTAACAAAATTCCCACTGTATGTTCTGGCAGCCTGGGATCCAAGTAGGAGGAGAACACTGAATCCTGCCACATGTGGGGAAAATACCTCCTCTATCTGCTCATACCATGAACAAACAGTGTCCTTGTTTTTCTGGAACTTATACATACATCCCCACCCCTCATAACTTAGTTCCTTTTCTTTTTGTGTTTGGGCTTTTAGATTGTAATGCCGAGAGCACAAATAGTTTTCTTTGCAAACCACTTGGGGAACCCCTCTCCTTATCTGCTTAAATCAATTCAGAGTAAATTAATAAACCAATTCATAGTAAATTCCTTTTTACTATGAAATAATAAACCCATTCATCATAATTATCTGATGATATGGGTTCAGTGGGCATTGAAGGCTGACAGTAGTCATGTGGGTGGAGGTGGAGGCTTAGGTTACAACAAAGATGCAGATGCCTAAGCAGACCAGGGAACAGGGAAAACAAGGATGCAGGCACTATAGTGATAAGCACAACTCTGGCAAGAGGTCTCATATTGGGATCATGGGAAGTTCTTAAGAAGTTTCAACCCCTGTGTAGGCAGTTGGAATAGGATCAGCCATTGCCAGATTACAAGTACGGTATGTGGCAGACAGGAGCTTGGATAACAGGGAAGGCTAAAGGGTCCAGTGGTGGAAGACATGGTTTTGCATGGCTATGGTGGAAGAAAGAGCATAACATCTGATTGTGACTATTGGGTTAAATATCTCCAGAAAGATATTTAACCCACAAGAGCAACAATGCCAGTCCTCAGAGGATGTGCAAGTGACTTCAGATTCAACATATGGATTGGCTGCTACCAGTCCCCAGGGGCCACTGTGGAGGTGGCAGGACAACCCCTGCCAAGAGCAACAGAAGCTGTGGTTTGTAGCCCTGACAAGATGACTTCAGAGGTGTGTTGTCTTTCTGGGGCAAAATTCCATGATGTAACAGAGAGGCTGACTTGACTTGTCTACCCAACTGACTGTTATTCATCCATTTGGTCCGCATGGGAAGTAATGACACTGCAAAGCATAGCCTTCAGAGTATCAAAATGAATTCTGAGGCTCTCGATAGGAAGTTGAAGGACTTTGGTTCACAGATTGTCATTTCGTCTCTTCTCCCAGTTGAAGGACCTAACCCAGGAAGGGAAAGAAGAATCATGGAGGTGAACTGGTGCCACCAGGAACAATTTGGCTTCTTGGATCATGGTCTGCAGTTTCATGAAGATGGACTTCTGGCATGTGATGCATGTCAGGAATGTGTTTGCTAAGAGTCCCACAAATCTTGTCATGAGAGCTTTAAACTTAGTTATGTCAGGGAGAGGAACAGCGTTTTTGAGGGTAGGAATTCATCAAGTACTGGAGAGAATAGTCCAAATGTTTTAGACAGAACTGAGCAAATAGTACAAGAACTCAACAATGAAAGGAAAAAAACACCATAAATAAGCAGTTAGAGAGGATTGCTTAAAAGTCTTAGATGTGTCTACACTGATGCACAGAGCGTGGGAAATTAGTGATCAACTTGAATTCTTAAAACAGCAAAACAAATATGATATAATAGGCATCAATGAAACCTGATGGGGATGAATCACATGATTAGAATGTAGAAATAGAGGTGTATAGCTTATTTCAAAGAAATAGACCAAACAGGCAAAGAGGAGGAGGAGCATTTTATGTCAATAATGTTTATACCTGTGACAAAATCCATTACTTACACCCTGGAAGCCAAGTTGAGAACAGTTGATGCAGTAGGACAAATGCAGCACAAAATAGGTAAAGTCGTAGTACCGAAATATCAGATACTCTAACTGAATTCTGATCTCCATGATGAACTACCTCCAAGGATATTAAATGAATTGACAGGAGTAATCTCAGAACCCCTATCAACAATATTTTTGCATTTGTGGGGAATAGGAAAAATCCTATAAGACTGGAGGAGTGTAGATGTTGTCCTCACATTCAAAAAGAGGACCAAAATAACTAGAATCATAGAGTTGGAAGAGACCACAAGGCCTATCCATTCCAACCCCTGTCAGAATGATTCAAGAAGGGTGCTATCTCCCTGTGGCAAAAATCCTTGCTGTAACAGAAAAGTTGACAAGGCTTATCAAACCCACAGACTGTTACCCCTTTCTTTTGGTCCATGCGAGAACCAATGACACCACAAAGCATATTCTTCAAATGGTCACATGGGATTGTGAAGCTATAGGTAAGAAGTGGAAGGTCCTTGATGCACAGGCTGTCATTTTTGTCTCTCCTCCCATTCAAGAACACAGCCCAGGAAGATAGAGAAGGATAGCAGAAGTGAATAATTGGCTTCACAAATTCTGCTACCCTGTGGTACTTTCAAAAAGCATATCCCTTCCTGGTCTTTTAAATATATATCTCCAGCACTCTTTTTTCATTCTTCCACGGCCATGTTGCATGTAAGGGCATGGAGTAAGGAAAGTCAGTTTCTGGCATGGGGTTTCCCCTTTGATGCTTAAGGAAATCACTTCTTGACAGTGTTACTCAAAACAGGAAACTACCCCTTTATATATTCTATTGCATTTAAGAGCAGGAAAGGAGTAGGGACAGAGAGACAGATATTCCCTGTTTTTTCCCCTTCCCATGAATTAAAAATTTTTTTTTACTGCAGCCTTTTCTTCTTCTTCTAATTACTGTTATAAATTGTAAGATGTTGTACCAATTTTAGAATGTTCCTTGGGATTTAATGGAGTGGCATTTTGGAATTCCAACTTGCCTACCAACCTGCCTTCTAAATGCAAAAGTTTAGGTCTGCCTGTGGAAGTAATCTTCCAGATAACCACTTTTGTCCTGTTGCTTGAGGTGTTCTGCCTGGATATCTTGCATGTTATAATTAATGTTTTTGGGCAAGCATTTCCTTTGTTAATTCACTAACCTTAGAAAGAGGTTAAGGAAAAAAACTCAATAACTGCAGGCTTCCTGCTGGGACCAGGAAGGATGGATCTGTCTCCCATTGTTCAACTTCCAGACTAGCTGGGAGGGCTGACAATGAGTGAGCTGGCCCATTAGCATTTCAAAAGAATCTCCTACTAATCCCTTTGGCCTTGACAGGGCAAACTACTGTTAAAAGTATCTGATGCTCTAACTGGCAGTGCTGTCTAGCAGGTCTCCTAATGATACAAGATGCTTGGTTTTTATCTTTTCTTGATTTGCATTCACTGGTTTTTTTAAAAAAAAGTTTTTAAAGAAAAAAATATGTTGATTTCCATTTGAGTGCATTTTAACAGATGATGTCACTTTGAAAGACTGATTGACTGCTTGTATCACACTTCGAGCTGAAAAGGATGTTGGTTTGACTGTAGGGTGAGACGGGTTCTGCCAATTGTGTTTAATCTCATAATTGCATTGAAACTTTATTCCAAATTAACAAAGTGTGTGGCAGTTTACATTTTCAGGCAATGAGTATGTGTGCATATTTGTAATAGCCTCAGTGCTTGCTGGACTTTGGTAGGTTAGATTTCACAGAATGGGTCTCCTGCTAAGCAGAATGGGGAGAGCCCAGAGTTTGCTCAGTGATGCATAAAGAATGGTGCAAAAACTAGTGTGGAAATGCTTCCATATAGCACTTTAAAATAACGATATTTGCTCTTCATCCCTACTTGATGTCACAAGAAGGCATTTATGGGAAGGTTCTGAAGAAACTTGGGATCTTGGGATTAAATAACCTGTAACCATTTTTGCACAATCCAATTTCATCCCTTTGGGGTTTGAGTTTCTTCATGTTGGCCTGTGCATGTACTATTGCTTGATGCCATATCCAAGTGCTGTGGGCAACATCTCTTCCCATCCCCCTTGTTCCTCACTCCTTAGCCCATGACTGTGCTGGCATCAGATCATCTTGTACACTTGAGAAAGAGCCCGTGATAGTGGCAGATAGTGTAACACACACACCCCTCTTTTGTTCTCTCCCTTTCCAGCCTGCCAGGCAATGAAATCATGCTCCTTTCCCATTCATCATGGAGATGGCTGTCAGAAGTAGATTCAGTGACTTTGGCCTTGTGCAAGTGGCAAGGAACGGGCCAAATACTCTTGTCCCTGCAATTAGCACAATTGTCTGTATTCGATAGTCTTGGATCTGTTATATACATTGCCTTGCCAAGATAATACTGTGACTCCTTCTCAAGCCATAAAAGAGGCTTCTTCAGGACTCCATCCGTTTTTGTTCCCATCCGTTCTTCCTCATAGTCTCTATATCCAGAATGATTCTGAGACTTGTAGCAGGTACATAATAAATTGTTTCTAGCTGTTAACTGGCACTATCCCAGTGAAACTTACCCTGTCACTTCTAAATCCAAAGCTTGGAAAACTAACCTTCTTTGGACTACAACTTCCAGAATGCTCCAGTCAGCATGTCTACTGTGATGTTTTCTTGATTCTGGTTCCTGTGTTGTTCGGAGCACATTTTAGTGTTCTTGCTTTCCTGTAAAGTCCTATATAATTCTGCCTTTCCTGGCTGCTAAGATTATTGTCAGAGGCTTTTCTCCACCTTGCTTGGACCTTTTGAAATGAGATGGGGTGCTGGCTGAAAAAAAGGTCTTTTCAGTTGTTGAGCCTCATTTATGCTATGCAACATCCCCAGGGTAACGTCTCTGATATTAATGCGTAGAGATGTGTGTATGTATAAAGGTAAAGCTTATTATGTTAGATTTCTCTTGCTTTATTCTGATTTTGTATGTATATTTTTTAGCTTCCTCTGTTTTAATTTAATTATCTGGTTGCCCTTCTGATGTGCCAATTGCTTTCACCTTTCAAAGTAGTTTGCTGAAGAGTGGGATATACAGTTTTGAATAACTAATGTCTGCTAAGTAAAATCTCCTGTTGTTTGAATGCCACCTGGATACAAGCCAGCATTCTTGCAGGGTCTATGTACTTTTAGATGCTAAGTACCCTTCTTAGCATCTTTGGTTTTAAGACACTTGCAAAATTTATGCAAGAGTTGAGAATCCCTACTCCGTTATGTGTATCAAAACTGAATTGAAGTGAGGGCTGTCCTGAAGCAGTTGGAGGTATCTATTAATCTGTCAAACACAATCAACATTCTTCTTAGAACACAGTTTTAGAAAACGAAGTTCTGGTTTCCTTTTGCAAATAAGAATTCCATTATGTAGTTGGTGATCCGTATTTCTGTTCTGAGAAAACTGGAGGTTGTTGGGGGAGTCTTCCTAAAATTAATAATGTCAAAGGGGTTGGACTAGATGGCCCTTGTGTTCGCTGCCAGCTGTAGAATTCTATCATACTGTGCGATCCATCTGCCTCACAATGAATGGGAGAGCACATCCACCAAAAGCTAGGGACACCAATTTGAACTCTAATTTGTATCCCTAGCTTGTGTTGGATATTCTCTCACATTCATTATGAGGCAGATGGGTCACAGTATCATAGAATTGTAGAGGTGGCAGAGATCACAAGGGCCATCTAGTCCAACCCCGTATTCCCATAAAGGAATGCACAATCAAAGCACTCCCAACAGATGGCCACCTGGTCTCTGCTTAAAAACCTCCAAAGAAGGGGACTTTACTACACTCTAAGGCATCATATTCCACTTTCAGAAAGCTCTTGCCATCAGGGTTTTCTCCCTAACATTTAGGTGGATTTGACTCAGTATTCTAGATGAGGTGTGACAAAAGCAAAGTAGACTGATACTATTCATTCCGTCAGTCTAAACATTATACTCCTAGAGATGTAGCTTAGAATTGCATTGGCTTTCCTAGCTATTGCATCATGCCATTGGCTCATGCTCAGGCTGCAGTCTTTTGAAGACTCCTAGATCCCTTCCTCATCTATGGTTGTCAAGCCAGGTGTCACCCATCCTATATCTCTGCATTTATTGTTTTATGTCCAAGTGTAGTATTGTACATTTCTTCCTGGTAGGAATGATGAAAGCTGATGAGTCTGATTATCGCTTTATATGAAGTGACTGTGCATGCAACACATCAGGGTTCCTGAGCAAACTGGCTGTCGGGGAAAATACTCTCTAATGGGGAACTTTAAACCCATTGCCATGGATGAGGGGCAAGTAGAAGAAGGTATAGCATGTTATAGCTCCCAGGTAATCGGAGTACATCGGCAGCTAGTTTCAATTCCCAGTAGTTTAATATAACAGTAATAGTATACTGCTTAACTGAAGAAAGTTTGAGGTAATAAGTAATGGATTTTTGTGTGGAAAGGCAGTGAGCTCCATTCAGTTTTGGTATTCAAAACAAATGCCTGAGCTTTGACTACTTTAATTCAGAGCATGTGTCTTTTTTACCAAGTGATATTTGGTAAAGAGTTCAGTTAAATAACAAAGTGATCCTGCAGATTAGAAAACTACCCATGCTTGCTCCAGATACGTATAGCTTGTCGGGTTTGACCGATTCTGGCTTCTGAGACATAAAATGATACCAATGCTCCAAAGGAAAAAAGCTGACTCCCAGGAAAGTAGCAGCAGTCTAGAAGAAATAACAACAATAATACATTGCTTTTTCAAAAAAGAAAAGAAAAGAAGGGGATTTAAATCGGCTCACACTTTTTGAAAATAATACAATTAAAAATTACTTGTAGTGTTGGAGGGATCTATTCAAGTTAGAGACCTAGAGCTCTTCCATGCTCATTCTTCTTTTGTTCTTTCAGGGAAAGGAAGAAACTGTTTTCTTATAAACACTCATCTGAAAGTATATTACATGTAGTATCGTGTTCTTGCTAATATAACCTATGTATTAAGCATAGTGTGGAAAGCAAGCTGGACTTTGCACCATTTTTCAACAATAGGCTATATAGTTCACTATCTTTGCTGCCTGAGAGCCAGTTCACATGACTGCTCTCTACCTCTCCCAAGGTGACTTTTGCAATGAGAGCAGTCTATGGGAGGGTAGCCTTACTAATTTATTCATCCTCTCACCACAAACCACTATGGAAACTTTGAAAATAGATTTAGAGGACAACCAGGAATGTAAGAGTTAAAGGACTGAAAAAATTGAAAGATGTAGTTCTCTGTGTGTGGAATTTGTTGGGACTAGCTTTCACTGAATTTATAAGTTTTTTTTTTTCTGTCTCAGCGGGGGGGGGGGGGGGAGGAGGAGGGATTTGCAGTATTAAATGGGGATGCTTCCCTATTGTCTGGAATGGCTTCTCTCACCTTTTTTAGAGATTCCCCACAACATTGTTATGCACGAGTACTTTTAGTGTTGTTGTCCACACTTCATTGCAGTTCCAGTTTGTACAGAATGGTCATACAAAGGGCCATTGAAGCTGTTCAGGACTCTTGTGCTTTTAATTAAAACTTTCTTGCTTGCAGCTTCTGCCCTTTTATTACTTCCTGTTGTTTAGGGCTGCACTATTATTGATAAATAAGTAATTTCCCTTGAGTAGCTGTTTAACATAGGTTAGTGCTGTAATTAAAGCTAGTGGGACTTTAATTACCCTTTCATTATTTTATTTTAATTTCCATTTTTATAGTCAAATTATATGTTTAATAGGCAGCAATAAACTTGTAAACAAGACATTTTTCAATGTATTGTTGAAGGCTTTCATGGCCGGAACCACTGGGTTGTTGTGAGTTTTCTGGGCTGTATGGCCACGTTCCAGAAGCATTCTCTCCTGACGCAACCAGCATTTAAAAAACTCTAAAATTATCACAGTAAATAAAGAACAACACTCAAAAACAGGGGAATTCCAGACACGAAACAATCAGGGCCAGCTAATAACCTCTCAACAAACTGCCAGGCCATTAAATGCTGATCAAGTTGCAACTTCACAGCTACCTCAAACAGACAAGAGTTCTTTCTCCCACCCAAGACATTCCACAGATATATAAACCCCATTTTCCTAGTTTCCAACAGACCTCACAACCTCTGCGGATGTCTGCCATAGATGCAGGTAAAATGTCAGGAGAGAATGCTTCTGGAACATAGCTATACAAGCCCGGAAAACTCGCAACAACCCAAGACATTTTTCATTAGCATTGAAGGGGGGACTTTTGTTGAATAGCGGTTACTTCTATAGAAAATCTATAGAAGGATTTCTTTAATAATGGTGGTGGCTGTTACTCGATGTAACACAGTGCTTAAAACTTCCATTTTAGTTCTGCTCCTAGCTGCTTCTGGAAAAGCACATTCTCGGAGGCACTAAAGAGCTCTGGTATGGAAACTACCTGTTACTGTGTATCAAGAGAGGGTGAGGTGATTTTAGGTCACCTTGAAGAAAAGTGGTTTGACACCCCATCCCAAGCCTCCAAGTGGTGCCTCTGAGTACACATATATAGGAGCAGTCTGTTAGAGAAAAGTAATTGGAACAGAAAAGAATGTAGTAGAGGACACTCTGATAACAGGAAGCTTAGTTAAGACTTGTTGAGTCTTTTCCAGATAGAGAATGGTCATGTATTTATAAACCTTTCCCCTATCCATATCTAATATTATTAGAAATACTCCAAACAAGATGGATTGGTGTTTGCTCTTCAGCCTGCGGAAGTGTGAATTCATTTGTTTTCTATTTCAGTGTGAATTTAACCAGGTTTGCACTTTCTGAACTTAAACACAAAATGGAACACATTTTGCTCTTGGAGTCCACATACTTTAAATGTTTTTAATGCATACCCAAAGTGAACAAAAATGCTCCATTCATTTTTACAAAAATGAATAGGACATAAACTTTAATCTGATTTGAAATCAGGGCGGGCATCAAAACCAAATAAACTAGCTGGCAATTCCCACTGCTGATGCCTATCCTTCAATAGGGTGGGGGTCCTCTTTTTAAAAAACCTTCAAGAGTCTACCCACAATCTCCCAAACTAGAGAATTGTCATGGCAGACAGATAAGCTTGCCAGGGCGTACTTGAACCCACTGGATGAGTCCTGGGTCTTTGGCAGGGTTGGGGGAACATCTCCAACAGAAGTTCCTAGAAGCTGTCAGGCTTAAGTGTCTTTCCTCCATTACCATCAGCATTCAGTTTCTACTTCAAATCTTGCAGGGCAAGGTCTAGCCTGCCTGTACAATGAGTCCGATGCCCATCATCAGACTCTATAGAGTCCTGGTGCTACAACTTACCCTTTAACCTGAGCAAATTGTTCATGGGGTAAGCATCACCTGTGCTATTTTGGATCTTAACTTGGTGCCTGACTGTAACTTGAGTCCCTAACTCTTGCTTTGGAATTCAGTCCCTTCTTATCTTGAACCCCACTCCTTCTCAGCCAATTGTACTTTGTACCTTGAAGTCTTGGAATCCAGTAATCTGAAGTTTGACACTTCCTATGATAGGGATAATACTGGTAGGGACATTATAAAAGCTGGATGAAAGTAGCTTGTGGACTTTGTCCAGAAGATTGCAGATGGGTTTCCAAGAAGGGGCATGTGGCTATAAGAAATCGAACCGGATATGCTCATATTTTCACTCTCAGTTCTTTTTGTTGTGACCCTCATTGATTTTCTGGTTCACAGAACAGCCTGCCTTTTTGCCAGCAACGAATCCTATAATGAAATTAGCAAGTGAAATTACAGCCACATGTGCTAAGAACTTATGCCCCTTCTTTCAATCTTGAAATGCTTGCTTTCAAGCTTGTTTTAGTAGGCAGTACAGATTGTGGCTTACTCAGTATGCAGTAGATAAGTGGCTGATCAACAGAATAAAACAGCTATCCTACATCACAAAACCCATCTCAGTGTCCAATTCAAAGGAGAGTTAACTGGTCCTTTAAAAGATTTGCAGGGATAATAAGCAAAAATTAGGCTCCATCTTTCATCGACAATAGCTTCAATCAGCACATTCCAAGATGTGGAGAATCGAACTGAAGTGTTTGTGCTTAAAAATATTCCACAGAACACATAACAATGCTTTTGAAGGAAATGATGCTTATGAGGGAGATGTGATATTCATACAATCACCAGCCAGTCTGAAGTACTGGAAGAAGCTAGCAACAAGTGCAGCATAAGTATGAGAAACCTCATTATTTCTAAATTATATACATTTTTAAAAGGCCAGCCATTAGTCACAGCTGAAGGGGGAAAAACACCACCAGATTGTTCTGGTGATCAACAACACCCTCAGTACAGCCCTCACTGTTCTTTAAGTAAAAGAAATGGGGAACAAACAGGAAACCCAAATCCCACTGAAGTCCAGGGAATTTCCTTAATATTTACAAAACCATACAACGGAAAAATGGAAATGGAAGCAGTCACCTCACCTATCTGATACAGACGGGAATTTTAGGATTGTAGGGGCTCACTCCCTTCAACATCAGATATGATACTCAGCCATAAAGCTGGCGTGTACTCTTTTTTCTCAATAGGTACTTGCTCTGTTTTCCCCATGGCAGTTGGTAGGACTCTGGAGATGAAGTGGAGGATTAGGAAGCAGTGGCAAAGATGGTAGTAGATGCTCAAAGGTGCAAAACAGAGATAGGTGGACGGAATAAAATGAATATAAAATATATCTATATGCACCCGGTGGGTGATCCTAGTGAGAAAGAGGAGGGCTGAGTCAACCCCCTGCTCCCAGACTGGCAAAGCTCTATAACTAATTTAACAGCATTCAAATAATAAATGCATGTAGTGTAAGGATGTGCATACTTTTTTTAAAGTTACAATCTGGGTAGAGGCAGGGAATGCTGTGGATGCAGGGTATCTGGATTTCAGTAAGGCCTTTGACAAAGTCACCCATGACCTTCTGGCAAACAAACTGGTCAAATGTGGGCTGGGCAAAATGATGGTTAGGTGGATCTGTAATTGGTTAAGCGAACGAACCCAGAGGGTGCTCACTAATGCTTCCTCCTCATCCTGGAAAGAAATGACAAGTGGAGTTCTGCAGGGTTTTGTCCTGGGCCCAGTCCTGTTCAACATCTTTATTAATGACTTAAATGAAGGGTAAGAAGGCATAATCATCAAGTTTGCAGATGAAACCAAATTGGGAGGGATAGCCAATACTTCAGAAGAGAGGAGCAGAATTCAAAAGTATCTTCACAGATTAGAGAGATGGGCCAAATTTAACAAAATGAAGTTCAACAGTAACAAATGCAAGATACTCCACTTAGGCAGAAAAATGAAATGCAGAGAAACAGAATGGGGGACGCCTGGCACGACAGCAGTACGTACGAAAAAGATCTTGGAGTCCTTGTGGATAACAAGTTAAATATGAGCCAATAGTGTCATGCTGTGGCAAATAAAGCCAATGGGATTTTGGCCTGCATCCAGGGAAGTCATGCTACCCTCTACTCTGTCTTGGACAGACTGTGTCCAGTACTGGGCACCACAATTGAAGGGAGATGTTAACAAGCTGGAATGTGTCCAGAGGAGGGCAACTGAAATGATGAAGAGTATGGAGAACAAGCCCTATGAGGAGCGACTTAAGGAGCTGGACATGTTTAGCCTGGAGAAGAGAAGGTGTAGAGGAGATGTGATGTCCATGTATAAATATGTGAGAGGAAGTCATGGGGAGACTTGTTTTCTGCTGCCCTGGAGACTAGGACGTGGAACAATGGTTTCAAACTACTGGAAAGAAGATTCCACCTGACATTAGGCAGAACTTCCTGATTGTGAGAGCTGTTCAGCAGTGGAACTCTCTGCCCCGGATGCTTCTTCTTTGGAGGCTTTTAAATAGAGGCTGGATATAGCCATCTGTTGGGGGTGCTTTGATTGTGATTTTCTTGCTTCTTGGTAGGGGTTTGGACTTGAGGGCCCATGAGGTCTCTTCCAACTCTATGATTCTATGTATAGTAAACCCCAATGTGCTTAGTGGGGTTACTGTCTAACATGGTTGTTTGAGACTGATGTTTTGGCCTTATTTATTTATTTATTTATTTATTTTATTCACATATTTGTATCCCGTCCTTCCCACCCTAAAAAGGGACTCTGAGTGGCTTTAAAGAAGGCAGCGATTTGATGCCAATACATATAAAGATAAAAATAAACAAATACAATTAAAACCATACAATTACGATGGATCTGATGACACCTAGTGAAAGATCCATTCGGATTTTTTCTTATAGTCTTATGGAAAACCTATGCATATTTAAAGTCTTAATGGAAGAAAGTCTTTCTGTGGGTTGCAAAGTCTTTGCTCTTTTCCCCCTTTGTAGCTCTTTTCTGAGGTGTCCTGGCCAACTGCTTGCATCTATCTGTGCATATTCAATTCTACATTATCTCTGGGGACATGGGGAATCTTATCAGAAGCATCCTAGCTCATCTAAACCAAGCCTAGCGGCAGGCATGGTAATAAATTTGGATGCTATATTTAGATGCGCAGACTAAAAAGAGTATCACAGGAGGACCAGTGGATTTTACTACACAATGCTGACAATTTTCACTGCTTCCTTTTCTTCTCCTTCTTGGCGCCACTGCTGAAGGAAGCTTTAAGAGAAGATCCAGCACAGACCACAACAAACAACACTGAGAGTTTGGCACTCAGCAATGGGGGGTCAGAGAAAAGTCAGATCCAGGAAATCCAAGGAGTTTGGCTGTGAGCTCATTTGGTTTGGCAAAGCTTTCATGTACTTGCACAGAAATTTGTAGTTAAATTTGTAGTAAAAGCATGTCTTTCAGGGCATCTCCATTTTTAGTATTGCTTTTGCCAGACTTGGCAGGAGGAGAGATGCCTTGATTTCTTTATGTATCTAGGGACTGAACCCCCTGCGGACCCCCTGTGACTTTCACTGTGTCATTCTTAAGGGAAACAGTGCAAATAGGTTTGACTGCTTAGCAAAAGCTAAAACCTGGGTCAAGAACTGTAAGAACCAGGGAGCATTTGCCACATTTTAGAAACCCCTGTGTTACTACACGTAGAATATCCTCTTTGGATCTACTGGAAGCTAGGTTTGCTGGCTTTCAACAACTTTGTGACGCATTGTCACAGCTAACATGGCTCAGATTCACCCTTAGCTCATATTGAACGTAGATCAAACAAACAAACAAAGGCGACCCATTAGCATTCTCCTGGTACAACAGAGTATGAAGCAAGCTAACTAGGGTTATTAATAGTGGACTGCCAGATGTTTTTAGCCATAGTTGGTGTGGAACAAACAGTGCATATGCAGAAACGGAAGAACAGTCATGATACAATCCATGTCATGAAGTAGTTTGCATATGGGAATGTAAAGTAAGGGAAACAAAACAGAGTGGGAAATCCAGTACCCAGTCACTGCATGTTTACTATATTCAACATGTTTATTCTGGTAGTATTATAGCCTTCCAAAATTTGATTTATTCCATTAGATGGTCAGAAGACTTGTGATTTATGGTATAACAGGACTGTACATGCTCTCATGATTTCTTCTTACTGGCTTGTTCCACTTTGTCAGGTTTGAACATTGTTTATAATCAGGCTGAGTAGAGCCTACAAAGATGTTTGGCTACAGGTCAGATGTTACATAGTGGGAAAGGCTGTGGTTCATATTTGGCCAGAGAATATAGGTCCTCCAGTCAGGTGCCTGTGAAGGCTTGGATGGCACAGCGAAAAGATAACTGGTTTCTTCAGAGCCAATTACTGCAACTACTTCTCAACCAAAATTTTATATAATCCAACAATTTTTGTATTGTGTATATGATAAATAATGCACACTTAACATAACCATCCAACTGTTTCCCACAAGAGATGTATATAATGTGCAGATCAGGTGTACATCCTTAACATATAGTGTATAGGTGTCATGATCCTGAAGTACTAAAATAAGATCTATGTGGTGGCAGCAATCACATGCAGCTCTCAATATGTCTTCATTCCTGAACATAGACCAGTCTTTTCTAACCTGACGCCTTTAGAAGTTTTTGACTACAGCTCCCATCATTCTCAATTCACAGTGGGAGTTGTAGTCTTCCTTTACTTTTCTTTTTGGAAGACTGTTCTGAACAGGTGAGAAAAATCAGTTCAGCCTGTAAATCAAAGCTGCCTATGTCTCTAATAAGCACATTCTCTTATTCTTTTTTCTTATGGAATTAATCTTAGCCACTTGATTCCTGGAAAATGCAGATACTGAGGTTGCAAATAGAGCAATCTCCATACAAAACTTCTCAGTAGTGGACAGGGGTCTGACTTGTTGGAACTGGAAAGTTTCATGGAAGGGATGTGTGTTAAATACTTCTTTGCATCCTTTTATATATTGATTTAAAATGTACCCATTTATGCTGCTGCTAACTCACCTGAAAATAGAGTGCAAGCATCACACAGCCACTTATACTCACCACTCCCAAACAAGGAAATTTTTTGGAAAAAAGGCGTTAACTCTCCCTTTTCCAGTGACCTTGCCCAATCATAATTCATAGCCCAAACTTATTCCACACCTGCCTTGAATGAAAGAACAAAGATTTAAGGAGTTCCAGGCACAAATCTTGCCATCCCAGAACTGTTTTAATCTTAGTGTTCTCCCTGTCCTCCCCAAATTCCTACATAAGGAAGCATGGGTATGAAGCAAGAAATACTTGGTAGATGCTGATTCCACCCTGGTATGAAGGCAGCCCTTTTTGTTCTGGTATCAAAGCCATCTCTTGCCCCCACCTCTTACAGTTTTCTCAGTTTCCATTGCACATGACTCTGCTGTTCCAGGCTTGCTAGCAGCAGCATAAGGAAAGTGAGTCGATATCAGCTGTCTGTGTGTGTGTACCAAGCTGATTTTTCCTCCAACCACCCTTGGCGGCACCTGCCTCGCATCATCAATACGTTAGCTTTTGAGGACACTTCAAGGTCTGAGAAACCTGCTGACAGGGACAGTTACCAGGCACTTCACTCTATGCCTTGTTCTCTTCATAATGCCAGGAAGAGAAAGTAGCAGCAATCTGGCTTTTACCAATAATGTTTTCTTTCACAACAAAGAGCCACTGCTGTGGATGCCTCACAATTCTGTCCTGTAACAAAGGCAATTTGAGGTGACCAGGAAAGTCTTTTCTAGGTGACCTCCTTGGGACTGGGTAATGACGCACTGCTGATTGACTGTACCTGACTGAATTGCAGAAGCTAATATATCATGGCTACAGTTGCTTCTGTTTGCTGTAAATACTGAGTCAGTTTAGCTTATTTGTAGATATGCCTTGAATCTTCTAGACCATCCATTATTTGGGAAAGTAGGACTTTAGAATAGTTAGAACCAGATTTTGTGTCAGGGATGTGTCGGTTCTTTATATAATGAGATATCTCTTTATTGCATGTTTTTTGTAGTGGGATCTGGCAGGATTGCTTGTACAGGTTTGCTTGAAGAAAGTGTGCAGAAGAGTAGGACGCAGTAAAACAGCAGGCATCCCTAGACAAAACTATGTACTTATTGCCTTTCTTATCTATCCATTGCCCACTGGTGGAACAACACCTTTTGAAGTGGCACAATCGGATTCCCGTTTGCTACCTTTATCTTCTTCTTCCTCCAGCATCTATCCCCACTCCACCCCCAGCTCGCCAAAGTTTGAATGGCAGTATTTCTTGCCAAGGTGACATTGGAGGCAGATCGGTGTGCTCAAGGACTCTGGGTCCAGCACTGCCCGCAGGCAGCAGTAGTACAATAAGGGTGTTGGTTCCTTCAAGCAAGGAGATTGATTAGATAAAAAAAAAAAAAAACAAGGTAGGTAGCTGCTGCTCACATGACTTTGGAAGCAGCTTTCTCCTGCTGGAGAGAATGAAGCCATTCAGAGTTTATGAAGGTGGCATATTAGGCAGCCTTAATGCATGAAAGCCGCTAACAGTCAGCTCTGGATATGTAACTACATCTAGAGTTTCATTGAGTGTTTGTCTACACATCTTGAAGATTCAGATTCAGACATCTTCAGAATTTGGAATCCAATATTTTCCTGATGTTCCTGTTACACAGAAAGTGTCTGGTCCCAGTCCCATAACCAAATGTGGGAATTGATTTTCCTCTGATTTGCACATGCTGGGTACCTGGGAATTTGCAGGTTTGAGTGGGTGTGCAGTGACTGAACAGAGCTAAATTAATTCCTCTTTCCTGGTAAGAAGGTGAGATTATGATGAGGGATTTCATCCATCTGCCTATATACTCAGTTATGAACAAGAGGAGGGAGAGAGGCAGCCCTGTTTGACTCTTGGCGAAATCTAGTTTTCACTTTATGGAGAGGTTGCCTTTCTAACAAGCAGCATAAATTTCTCCTAGAATTCCACTTCATTTCTTGTCAAACACAATACAAAGATGTGTTCTAACTAATAGATCTGTTGTGCCCAGGCCAGCACCTGCTACTTGTCATTTTTGAATCTACACCTCAGGCTCATAGTGTCCTGGAGATGATATCTCTTTTGCGTCCTTTTCATGACCTGGAAAATAAAGTTTCTGGAAAATGAAATTTCTCCAGGCAGATAACGTGCAAGAAGGCAGTTAGGTGAATGCAGCTGGCCTGGGCATTACTGGCAGTAAGATAAGCATGTTTTAGCCAGAACCAACTGGCAATGGGCACATGATTTTACCATCTCCTGAGTTGATGGTTTTGCCTGGAGGGCAGGTTTGAATTTCAGGGTAAGTGAGTAGGTATACATTTTTACAGTGGGCCAGTCTTCCAAAAGCTATGCAGAAATACAATTTATTACTCTATTCTTGGCACCGTGTTTCTGTTTTGTTGTTCTGAATGAGGGCAACCAAGTGTAGTGAACTCAAGAAAAATGTGATCTCTTATAATTCAATAACTGTTACCTTTCATACAGAATAGATAATTGAACTTCCTAAATCATTTCTTTAAAACATAAAACTGTGTGACTTGAATTAAGTTTTTCAAGCAGAATTTTGAGGTATGCATGTCCTGATCTAGTATGTTTTGTGGCCCGTTTCCAAAGGTTCATCTTCTGACAATTAATCTACTCTAAGAATGTTATTATGAGTTGGAATACCACACCTTTTCATGCTTTGAAAGGGAATTTATGCAAACATCATAGTCTGGCCTATATTCCTTCAAAGGCTCCCCCCTCCCCAATTAAATCTTCTTGCAGTGTAGCTAGAGCCCTTAAATCAAACACAACCGAACCATTCTCAGTTTTGCTTCCAGAATTTCCCTGACAGGTATGGGCAGCGGTGAAGCTGGCTGGTGGGCTTCTGAGGATATTGGTGCACAAAATGGTATTTCCTAGCTCTGGTAAAACACAATTTATTAGTCAATATCGTTATTCATAGGATTTGCTGTTATAGCGAAATTTAAAGGATATCTAGGCAGGGTGGACAACCGGAATCCCACCTCTGCCCCTCAAGGCAAGGGAGAATAAAATATTATAAATGACCAAATGTTCTTGGTAGTATTAGCCGCCACCACCTCAGAATTATTGGCCTGAGGAACCAAAGGTGTGAATGTGTATTAGGTAAGGGGTGTTTGAGCTCTTGATTCTTCTATGGCTTCCTCACTGGCTGACTGGACTTTAAAATGGGTTTGACAGAGTGAGTTCTGAGGAAATGGATAGATTGAGGCATACACCAGTTAAAAGTTAACTAGAAAGAGTTTACTGAACTTTATATTAACAACAACTCATAGAAATGAGTGGTACAGAAGCGTGATTCAGTTGCAGAAACTTGGCTACTTAAACAAATAGTTCCCCTGACAGAAAAGCTTTTAACAACTGTGAGACTCCTTAAACATACTGTTCTATCTTTAGACACAGTATCAGTTGAGAACAGGCTCCTATCTGCACAGGGCAATAAGCTCCCCTATACTGTCCCTAGTATAAGGAGACAAAACTTTCTTTTACTGGCCCTAACAACACAGTAAAAATCCTAGTCTTTGTCTCAGCCTATTCCCTAAACTTAAGGCTCACTAAAAGCTCTTCCTTTTCTGTCAGATCCCTGCTCTATCTAGCTTCCTCTCCTAAAAAATTCCTTCCTTCTCTCTCCCTTGTCAAAACACTTCTCTCCCTGTCTGATCTCAAGACACTTCTCCTCTCTCTGTCAAAAGCTGACAGCTTGTTTTCCCTCTCACAACCGACTCCTCCCCTAATTACTATACCCAATCAGGAGTCGGCTTGACTCCTCCTCCTGTCCTGCCTGCCTTCCAAGATGACAACCACTGTCATGTAGGCTTCGGCCTAGTCGACTGAAAGGTAGATTTCATGACAGCTGTCTTAACAAGGAAAGCTATGCCTTTCCACTCTACACAGGTCAGGTATTTTTAAAACAAATGTAGAGCAAATTCTATATTCAAAATGTGCTCCTCAAGGAAAATCGAATACTGTTCTGTTTTGAGTCCTACACCATGTATCTACTTGCTTTTCTTCATGCTGTTTTTTGTAAAATGACATGTTTCGAATAACAAAAATATAGATACATGGAAACAATACAATACAATGTAAAAAGCAAACATAGATACAAACGAACACTTCTGGTATATCCTCCATTCTCCACAAAAAATAAACCAATTTACAACAGGCTTCACTAAAGAGGTCAGAAAGTGAAACCTTTTATTGAAAACTTTGTATTTCCAATATTTTTAGTACATTTTATTAAATTATCTTCCATTTTAGAGTTTCCTTCTGGGATCCAGACTCTACCCAAAAGCAGTGATGTTAGTTGCTTTTTCTGGTGTACACACATGTACACACAGAAACACAATGTAATTGATCGTTAAAACTTAATTAGCAGACTAGTTACCAAAATAAGAGCAGCAGCATATCCTATGGATGCCTTTGGGTTGCTGCAAATCAGAAGGAGCCTTAGTTGTCTGTCCATTTTCTCCTTGGATCTTTAGCTGATGGATGGGAGAAGAATCTGTGGTGATTTAATTTGAAAGGTAGAAAGTATATATTTCCCTCTCTTTTGTACCTTTTTGGCCTTTTCCATAATATGTTTCCACCTAGAGCCAAAATGAAGATTGTAGACCTCTACCTGCTTTTTGGATGATTTCTGTCCATGTGAAAACAGTGTGTGGCAGTGCAGTTCTTCTTCCTAATCCACACTCCTCTGATACCTTTTTCAGAGTTGTGAATGATTAACATTTGCATGAGGTGTTTCACAGAAGTGTTATGGAATAAATGGCAAATTAAAGTTTTCTCTTCCTTATATGTAACAGGAATCATAAAACAGGCAAAAAATATGAAAGGGAGGCTATTTTAGGGCAGTGTTGGTGGGGGGTGGGGGTGGGGGAGTTTGAATCTGAATAGTTGCTATTTCACTTCAGCCTTTTTTTCATCCAGGTTGCATTTACATCACAGAATTAATGTTGTTTGGAACAACTTTAAATTGTGTGGCTCAATGTTCTGAAATCATGGGAGTTGTAGTTTGGTGAGGCACCAGTACTCTTTGGCAGAGAAGTGTAAAGAACCTGTAAAACTACATCTCTCACGATTCCATAGTATTGAGCTATGGTGGTTAATATGATATCAAACTGCATAAATTTTGCTGTGTAAACACACCCCCAGACATCCTGTTAGGGCATTTTCCTGTCATAAATGGGACTTGGGCTTGATTCCAATCTCTAGTCCAAATGAGAGTAGACCATTTCATCAAAATTGGAATTTAGAAGGTCAGTACTTAGAGTAAGTTCCATTGGCTCAATAGGTCCTCTCAAGGTGGGAGAAAAATTTGGATCCAGGCCATGATAGCAAAGAATCAAATTAAATAGTATGAGTAAACATAGAGCAGATTAACGAACACACTCAACAAACAATTAAAAATACATCAAATGAGAAAAAGCAATAGCACCAGCTTAGATTAAAAGGCCCTTGGCGACAATTGAGTTTATCTGCCAAAGGCTTACCTGGATAAAAGGCCTTTGCGTACTGGAAGAAGGAAAAGAGAGAAGGGGTCAGCCTCCCTTGATAGGGAGGGTGATAGCCTGGAACAGCTATCCAGCAAACACTGAGGGTGGCATTATTAATATGAAAGATTTTCTCAGAAGCCATGGAGAATAAAGACTTTCCTTCCCTCCTTGCCTGTAGCTTTTAAGCTTGGGAGCTCAGCATGCCTGGATCCCTGACTCTTCCAGATGTCACTCCTACTGGTGCTTTGGTGATTCAGATTTCACAATGAGGAAAAAGTGTTAGAAGAATCCAAAAATGACAGAAATGAAAATAAAGGCACTTTTTTAAAGCCACAGTCACATTTTCAAGTTGTGGTTCCTACTCTCAAACAGTGCTGCTGCTGAAGAAGGGAAAAAATGCACAAGAAAGTTAGCTTCCAGGCAAGCCTGCCTACCCTGTACATGTCCTTCAGCTATTTTTTTTTCTCTAAAAATCATATAATAACAGGGGTCATTGTTGGCAGGAATAATAACTGCCATGATGGGGACCATGTCTGGTTATGCCAAGGCATCTACTGAAGTTTTTCTCTTGAGAGGTTGATAGATAGGAACAGGATATGTTGCAATGATGTGTTGGGAATGGAAGTAAAGGCGGATCAAGGAAGCTGTCCTTTGACAGAAATCTTCTTTAAAAGTTCACGAGGTGCAAGCAGGCTGCTGCATAGTTGTTTAGAAACCCGCAAGGTACTTGTAGTGGCTCCTTCCCACTTGACAATTTTCCAGAGCTGCAGTCTCAGAGGTTTTTAAATGAGTGCCCAAGGGATGTTATTAGTACTCTCACAGCACAGGTAAATTATCAAAAGTAATTATTAGAGCCATTTACGAGTGGGGATTTTCCATTCTTCCAGTCAGGTTTAACATTTGGAATAGAGGTTGTAAAACATGTTTGTAAATTACAATTGAACATTTGGGCAGGAAGTGAAGGGAAGAGTGTTTTCCCCAAATGTGTCTTTAAAGTGTAAGGAAAAGCTTGGTGAATTCAACAGAAGATTAAAATATCTATTAGGAGTTAATGAAAAAGGGACCTTCATTTGGTAACCCAAAATATTCAGTGTTTATTCTAAGCTGTTGAAATTCCAATCTTTTAAAGATACTATTTTTAAAATGTTTATGCTAAAAATTTACCCCAGGAAATGTGTTTAAGAAAGTAGCGTTAGTTATTCTAAGAATAAAACCATTCTGGGTGAATTTGTGAGGGATAAGTGACTTGAAATCCTTTTGTTTAAGTAGATGTTTTAATTTGATTAGCCCCCCCCCCCCCGGACTGGTTTTCAGAATTTGCAAAATTACTTTTGAGAAGTAATTACTTTAGTTCTAATTAATTAATTAATTAATTAAATGCTAATCAAGGTGGCCAATTGAAACATTCACACCTGCCTCAAACAGACAAGATTTCTTTCTCCCACCCTGGACATTCCAGATATATAAATCTCACTTGCCTAGTCTCCAACAGACCTCATAACCTCTGAGGATGCCTGCCACAGATGCAAGTGAAACGTCAAGAGAGAATGCTTTTAGAACATGGCCATACAGCCCAAAAAACTTACAACAACCCAAATTAATTACTGCCTCACCTTTAAAAAGCAGTACTACTTTGCTATACTAAAGTAACTGAGATATTTTTGATTAAATTCTCCAAAATTCCACTCTAGAAGTAGTAGTGTTGACTTTTGTAATTTGACAATCACTATGCTTTTGTTAGTCCACAAAGAAATTAATTGCAGCTAAATAGTTATTACTAGTGTGTATCAGGCATGTAGCGGGGGGCGGGGGGGGGGGGGGGCTTGGGGGGCTTCAGCCCCCCCCCCCCCCCAAATTCTCATGGTGGTTCGCGAAAAGGCCTTACTGGTGCATTATTTAAACTGTTATGTTTATTCATATCATGATCTGATCACCATACTCAATATATCCCATATGCATGGGGATATTGGGGTAATGATACAAAAGGTTTGCTAGGGTAAACCCTCTTTCACTCAGACTCAGCCCACCCCCCGAAACTCAGCCCCCCCCGAAACCCCCCCTGAAATTTTTTTAGCCCCCCCGAAACGAAATCCTGGCTACGGGCCTGGTGTGTATGTATGTATATATATATGTGTGTGTGTGTGTGTGTGAGAGAGAGAGAGAGTGCGAGAGTGTGTATATATATATATGTGTGTGTGTGTGTGTGTGTGTATATATATATATATATATATATATATATATATAAAGAGAGAGAGAGAGAGTGTGTGTTCTGGGGACCAGTGACTCATACAACTATATATCATACTAACCTATAATAAAATTCCCTCTGGAGACATGATACAATTGCTGGTTTCCCCCAATGAATGGGGCAATATAGAACAATTGCCAAGGCAAACAAAAAGATTCAGTTCTTTTCCTGTTACAGTATAAAGACTAGATTATAATGATACTGGAAACTTCCAGGCTCTGTATATGTTTATCCCATTGTGCAACCTTCCATTTCAAAATTATAGACATTATGGGTACCTCCAACTCTTGGGCACCAGGCCATTATGTTAGTGGGAAATTGGCCATCTTTTGTTATTTGTATTAAAACAATACCTGCTCTACAAGGCTTACTTTGTATTCTGAGGAACTGGCTGCCTTCTCCCTGGCACTCTCTTACGATTATGGAGGACAGGTAGATTTGAGCAGGGAGATACCACCCACTTCTAATAACCAAGTACCACCAACGTTATTCATTGGAGGGAGGAAATTAAGGATGGCATCTTTTCCTATTTATATAGAAGCCAATTGGACTGGTAGTCAAAAGGATATCTTCCACTGAACCAGAGGCAGCAGACTCATTTAGAGGGTCCAAAACTCGGAATACCAGCAGATAAAAAGAGCTCTGGAGGGCTGCTGTGAATCCCTAATATTTGCTGCCTGGGGTGGCTAGTTGCTTTTCTCTGTCTAAAGGGCTGATGCAGTATTGAACATGATGTAGGTGAAGACCAAGGGGAAGTCAGTTCACAAAGATTCCTATTAATAACAGTCTGTCCTCCCTCCCTTCATTCCTTTGTTTGTTCTCTCCTTCCTTCCCTCCCTCCTTCCTTGAAACTCAGGACCAGTTCTGTAGTACTACCCTACTTTAATCTCATAGCTGAAACATTTCTACAATGACCTGTCTTGCAGACTGCTTATCCTTCTCTACTAAGTAAAGTCACTGAGGTAGGACAGTTCTGGTGTAAGACTAGTCTGCCTTATACAGATCTCTCAGGTACTTCTATTCCAACATACAGCCAAAAAAAAGTTTGGACTCTAGAAGTCTATTCTGAACTAGTAGGCTGTGCAATGAGCAGTCTTTTTTATGGAAGTGAAGTTTCTGTGTGAAGCCAAGGTGGTACATTCAACTGGGTGGATTCTAGTGCCTCAGTGATTGCACATTTTAATTAGTCCTTAAGGGGATCATAGTTATGGACATGTTAGAGACCAGAGACTCCATAAAAGAGTAGGATTAGACTCAGCAGAGCAGCAAAGTGTAACTTGTCGATCTGATAAGAAACTGGTGTTAACCACCTTTGTAATACAAGATGGGCTTTTGACCCATGGGAATGAGTCAGTCCATGTAGAAAAATCAATCTTTACCTTTTTCGCATTTAATTTCCTGACTCCTTCCATCCATGTAATGACATGGGCCCCTCTCGTGGAGGGTAAGGTAAGGGTAGTAGCACAGAGGAAGTAAATGCCCCAGACTTGGCTGGTAGCCATTCATAAGCTTCTTTAACAGCTTTCAGGGGCTAGCCTGTGACAAGCGTGTGCAGCATGCTGGCCTGATTGCTAGGCCTTCAGGAAGATTGTGATTTTTTGTAGATGTGTCAAGACCTTTCTCTGTATTCACTGGATCTGATTCACCAGAGTAGATTTTCTGTTAGGATCACCTGACAGTACACCGTAGGTCCTTTTGATGCCAGTTGCAGTAGGGCTTTGACTCCCATCTGAGGTCATGCTTAATACCTAAGGAGGCCAGAGGATACTAATAGCATTCTTGTGTCTTCTTAACCAGAGCTTGAACTTCAATCACCTTGCTTGTCCTTGTTTAGCACAAACTCCTTTTGCTCTTACTATTGGAGCTCAAGAGTTAGAAGGGACTGCAAGGGCTGAATAGTCCACCCTTTGACATACACTAAAGTGCCTCCTAGAGATTGTTATGTAAAGACTCCCAAAGAAGGAGATTCCACCATTTTCTGAGGCAGTCTATTCCGTAGTTAAACAGCTTTTACCATCAAAAAGTTTACTCTTATGTCTAGGAAGTGGACCGTTCCAATTCAGTGAAGGTACAACCATGCTTGATTCATGCTTATTATGTTTTAAGGAATTAACCATATCCCTAAAAACGTGTAAAGTGCACTCCACAAACCTAACTTTGGCTAAAGTTTCCTTGGCATATGTCTCCAATACATTAGACATGTTTCTGCCATACAATGTTATTTTAGCAAACTAAACAATCTGTTCTTAATGCAGTGACAAATATTGGAGCTGCTCGGACTTGAATTGGGGGTTGTTGCTATTATACGTTATGAGATTATTTAATCTGGTGGGCTGCTATCTTCAGTTGCATATGTCCTCCCATGTGCTTTGTATGACAACAGTTGCCCTGCTATAGATGTACAGTTTGGAGGTTTCCTTTGAAAGGACCTTTCTATGGGTGGCATCCACTTGCAAAAGAGATCCCTCAAGTGATCTTCGGATGCTCTTTGAAAAGTTTTCATTTTATGGCTTATTTCCTATTCTGTGGCTGACTTCTGTGCTGTTCTAAGTGAAATGTTGTTTTGTGTGTAACCTTTGTGGATCTGTTGTCTTTTCAGACTTATCTAATACTTTTACATCTGATTATAAAGCACTGAAATGGTTGTATATCACAACTTTGTAATTTGTGTATCATAAAGATAAAGCGGAATCATCATCACCAATCATAACCACTGGCAAAATAACTCTAGGATGAGTATGTACAGAAGAACTTCTTCCTAAGTGCAAAGAGTTATGCTAATCATAGTCTTCATTTTTCTTTAATAACTCCATGGTTAGAACAGACTCTGTTTCAGTACAGAAGGGTGAGTTAGATGCCTATGAGGTCCTTGCCTAGAACAATATATTGTTCTATTTTAAGGCTTGTGACTTTCATCAATGTGAGGCATAATTTCATAATTTTGAACAGCCTCAAATCTCTCGTTAATTTAGCTGGCCTGAAAGCAGAATCAAAGGAACCTAAGCTGACGTGAGACTTTGTTATATGACATTTATGCAAATGCTTTACAACATACAGATTAGCAGCAGCCTCCACTTAAGCATTTCCATTATAGCTTTTAGTGCTGACCATGATGGCCCCCTGAATTAAAATATCTTGAAAGATCACAAATGACTCATCATCAGTTAAATGAATCCAAATGCAGGCTTTGCTGTACAAGTGTACAAAATGTGTGTGTCTTTGCTTCAAGTGCTTAAAAGAACATTTCCAGATCGGTTTGTCACTTGTTTTGACAGCCCTTTCTCAATCTGACTGAAATCAATAGGAGTGGGGTTTAGTCACAACTACATTCTGTCCAATTGCTTTAACTTCGAAATGTCTGACTTCTGTTAAATTCTACATGTACATGCTTCTTTCAGATAGGGTCAAGGAATATGTGGTAGATACGTGCCATGATGAAGAACATGGATACATATTTCCTGAAGCTGTGCAGGCATTCAGTATACAATCCAAACCACATACAATTCCATCCTTAACTTTTTAGTCTAAAGATGGAAAGTACAAGTCATCCTACATAATGTTTTAAGAATGTACTTCCTTCTGTTTAAAGTGAGAAAAGAGGACAGGATATGAAACTTCTGCAGTTTCAGGCAGTTTTCCCAGCCTTTCTTTGTACTGGGATTTCAAGGGACTGGGGGGAGATGATACTACAGGATAAAAATAATCTGAGCATTGAGCAAAAAAAACCCTGAGCTGGGAGCCTGACCTTGCTGTTAACTTCAGTCCTTGACCTTTCACACTATAGGTCTGAGATGTTTCTTCAGATCCAAAACATTTCAGATGGCTTTGCTAATAACCAAGAGTATCTCTGGCAAGCATCCTGTGAAGTTAACATGTTCATCTGGTAATGAATTCAAGATTCCTCACATTCTGTCCTGTGGTGGCTCACAAGAACACTGTCACTACACAAATGCATGGCTTAAAAATTAAGGAGTCTCCCAATATATGGTTGAGCTCAAGATATAGAATGGGTCTAAACGACTTCTGTTCAATCCATCAGCAAACATTGGCACCTGAGCATGTTCAGGAGGGTTGCCTGCAACTAAGAAACCATACATAATTTGGATAGACACATTTAATCTCTGTGGGTGGTTCTGGGCCTCAGGAAGAGATAGGAAAGTTAGCAGGAAATGATTAGTGTGTTTAGTTAATAGTTAATAAAGTAAAACATTTAATTCAAATACATTTGCATTAGAAGTAGGAAAATCTTAACGAATACATTTATGTTAATTTGGTCTTTAAGTTATTAGCTTGTGATAAAATGCTTATCAGAAAGAAGGCGGCAGTGTCTTCTGTGATTTTTTCTCTCCACCCAACCCCAGTCCTTTTCTCAAGTTTGGAAAAGAATGAAACAGCGGCATGAATTTTTGAAATGTCATTTGTCATCTTTTTGAAATGTCATTCCTCCCAAATCCTCTTTTTTGCCTCCTTTTCCCTTTATAATCTCATCACCCCAACTTCCACTTTTTTCTTAGTTTATCGATCCCAACAAAGGCCTCAGGGTGACGAACTTTAAAATTCAGTTTCCTGGGAGTTCTGAGTATCTTTATGGAGTGTCTGATGTAGCCTGGGGGGGGGGGGGGGGGGGGGGTTGGGGGTGGTAGAAGACAAGCGGTTTGCAAAGAAGACCTCCTGCCTGGTTCCAAATGGCCCTTATTATCTGTCAGTTTTAAAAGCTTGTATCTTTGGAATTACTGAAATGGTCACATTCTAATAATAAAGAGAAATAAAGCAAGTTTTTATAGTTATTTGTATTTATTAAAGGACTAGCTGGGAAATGTAGAATTTGTTTGCTTTTAGCACAGCCTCTCATTTAATTAATAACTTAATTAATAACCTAATGCTAGAATTAAGTTAAGTCAATCAAGTTAAAAAATAAATTGCATTAAGTTGCTTGCTTCCAATAGACAATTTTTAATTTAACTGATAACTTAATTGATTTTAATTAGTTAGTTCCTAACACTGATCAGGAGACTTTTTTCTAGAATTGTCCATGCCTAATGTTTATAGTTATGTTACTGTGGGCATCCATGTAGTCTAATCAGTAAAACATGGGTATATCTTGGGAAAATAGTTTTCCTGTGTATGCACCCATGCTCAAAAAAGTACATGAAGGCAGTAAAGCTGGGTGTTGGGTGTTTTTTTTCCCTGTTGGAAAGGACTGACAAAACCACCTCTGAGTATTCCTTGCCTAAGAAAATGCTGTGAAATTCACATGATCGCCATATGTTGACAGGCTACATAAAGGCACATTATACCACACATAGAATTATGCTTTCCTGAGTACATTGCCTTTTGGCTTTCTGAGGAATGTTTCTGCCATTTTAAAAGTTGTAGTTTATTTTCTTTCTTTTTTCAAAGGAACATGTTATAAGAAAACCTAAAGGTAAGGTATCAGATATGCCTGTCTTGCAGGGATGGTGTCCATTTTCTAGAAAACCTTCTGGAAAACTGATATTCATGTTAGCCTTTGAAGTATTTTTAAGGTACCCATGTTGTCAGACACCAAAAATTTGGAGTTGGCATGCATAAAGAGAGAAATATTGTCCATTTCAGGGATCTGATGTTGTAAACATAGATAAAACTCAGTGGAGGCTGCCCATTCACAAGGATGACAATAACTGCATTCTGCTAAACACAGTTAAAGTCCTTATTTCGGTCTTCCAATGCCTTGGCTACTCCATTTGAAAATTTGTATATCCAAGGATATGGCCTCAGTTTCTCTGAATAACGTAGAAAATGGAGCTGTTAGGTATGTGTCATAAACCAGTGAAGAGATTTGCTTTTCTTTCCACAGAGAGATTGTGCAAGATTTGTATCCTCAAGAAATATTTTCCAGTGTTTCTGAAAGCCCAAACCTGTTGTCGTCTTGTGCTAAAAAATGAGTAAAAGTGAGAATTTAAATACCACCACCCCCACAAACACACACACGTACACAGGTACTGCAATCAACACAATGTATTTGCTGCTGTGATTAATTTTATGACCAACAAGCATTACTAAAGGCCATCAGGATAATCAAGGAATAATTTATACTTCATTTCGTTCCCGAGTTCTGGGGCCTCTGCTTATGAGAGCCAGTTCCTTTTTACAGCTTATGAATAGCAGTTGAAGATCTACGTGGTGTGTGTTTGTGGGAAAAGCAATAATTTAGTTAATTAATTAATTAATTAATTAGATGCATGATCTAATTAATTTTAAAGAGCTCTCCAAAAGCTTACTAGATTATATCCCTTTCCAGCTTGTTCCTAGGCTACTGTCTGGGAGCTTCCTTCCCCCTGCAGCTTTCCAGGCAAGTTGGCTAGACCTGTGAATGTGGACAAACTCATCCATCATTTCTGCAGGTGCAGGGAAAAGGAGGGAGGGAGGGAGGGAGGAGGGAGAACCATGGAAGAAATGTCCTTGTAAAATGTGAGAGCTGGCTTCTCTGTGCCTTGAAGCAGTGCAAAGTCATCTCCAAATGCTTGTTTGTTCCCTTTGATTGTGTGGGTAGCTAATACACTAACATGCCCTAGGCTTTGACTTTCACAAGCCAGATGCTAGTACATATCTCTTAACTGACGCCCAGTTCAAGTTTACTAGCAGAATCAGCAAAGAAGGAGGAGGAGCCCTTGAATATAATCCCCAAGAGTGCACTCCATGTTCCCTTCTAGGTTTATGATTTCCATCTCTTTGAAGCACCTTTCCAAAACATACTCATCTAGACATTAAGGGAAATGGCTATTTTTGGTGATAACCTTTAACCTTCCTATATCATTTCATTCAGCAGTTAGTCTTACAAATTAAGTTCGTATTTGCCTTCTGGTAATCAAACACAAAACAAAGCATGAAAAATTCATTGTGTGTTTGATTGTTGTTAACTGTATAAGGCTATGGTGGCTTTATGAATGGGAGACCTCCAAGTCACCCTATCACCAACAGCCCTGCCCAAGTCATACAGGCTCAGGACTGTGGCTCTCTTGACAGAGTCTATCCAGCTGTAATGTGGTCTTCCTCTTTTCTTACTGCCTAGAATTTTCTAGAGAATTATATCTTCAGATGATATGGCAAAAGCCTGACAGCCTCATTTAGTCATCTTGGTTTCAAGAAAGATTTCAGGTTGGATTTGCTCTATGGCCGAGGTATTTGTTCTTTTTTGTAGTCCACAGTATTCATATAATTCATCTCCAGCACCACTTTTTAAATGAATAATATAATCATAGAGTTAGAAGAGGCCACAAAAGACATCCAGTCTAACCCCCTATCATGCAGAAATGCACTATCAAAACACTTCTTACAGGTGGCCATCTAGCCTCTGTTTGAAAATGCTCAAAGAAGGAGACTCCACCATATTCTAGGGCAGTGTATGGCACTGCCGAACAGCTCTTACCACCAGGAAGTTCTTCTTTAGATGGAATTTCTTTTTCTGTAACTTGACTTCATTGTTTTATGTCCTAGTTCCTGAGCAGCATAAAACAAGCTTGTTCCATCTTCCATATGGCATCCTCATATGAAATGAGTTGCTTTTCTTCATATCAGCTTTGCTATCCAGCTTTCACAACCATACACAGTAATTGGAAATACAATGACATGGACCATACTAACTTTAGTATCCAATGATATATCTTGACACTTCTGTAGCTTGTCTAGTTCCTTCATAGTTGCCTTTCCAAGTTCTAGTCTTCTTCTGATTTTTTGACAGCCGTCTCCATTCTGATTGATGATAGAGCCAAGGCACAGAATTCCCTGAGCTATTTCACAGTCTTCATTGTGAACTTTAAAGTTATCTAAATAATCTGTGCTGGGTTTTTTTCCTGTTTTCTTAATGTTCAGCTGTAAACCTGCCTTGGCACTTTATTCCCCTATGAATGGTTAATGACTTTCTTCAGCAGTTGTGCATAGATGAGGAAAATCAGTGTTATGTTCAACAGACGCCATTGGCCACTTGGGGGAGCAGCTCTACAAAAAAAAAAAAACATGAACATATTGACTTATTCAGTGGTGCACACATTGTGACCTCTTTTACATCCACATGTGGATCATGCACTCCCAACTCTAGTGGACATAATATATGAATGGAAATGTTTTCTTAATGCTGAGTTGTCATGCTGTCCATCTTCTCTCTTCACTCTCTCATCTCACCTGAGAAGTTGCCTCATGGTTGATAAGGGACATATCCCTGCTACACCAGTTCCCAGTATCCCCCATCATTTATCATGCTAGATGGAGGTTCTAGACATTTTTGTTCAATAATGTACTTTTCTAAGCCTTTTTCAGGCCAGTGTTGTCTTCTCAAGTATCTAAGTACACAAAGGATTGTTACTGAATTCCCTACTTGCTACCAAATCCCCTGCATGCTCCTGGAAATCACTGTTTTGATCAGTGTCTTAATTTCTCTTTCAGTTTTTAAAATTAAAATTATGTTAATGAATCTTTGAAAAAGGCTGGTTTCCAGCTAACTAGAACTATTTGCATGAGGCAGATTTTATATCAGGATGCCTGTCACCTAGAAAGCCATGCTATAATTGCATAGCAAATAATGCAACAGTGACAATGATATCATATCCTCCAGATATGTGTTTACTTAATATAGACCTCCTTCAGAAATTGGAACTCGTATGATAAAAAATGTGTGGAGGAAGGGTGGAGCTCAGGCTTTGACAACCTCAGTAGCATAGCCACTATTGGTTCAGGCTCTAGACTTTTCTGCATTGGATGAGAAAGTGTGTAGGTTCTCCTTCACCAGCCATGAACGATTTCCTTTTTCAGACCTTATTAGTGGCTAGTCTTTCACACAGCTCTGCTTCCCCCTCAATGCATAAATATCTCCCATAAAGAAATATGAGAGCTTGGTCATGTAGAAGATGGTCCATAATTCAATCAAAGATTGGAAAAGTTGTGAAAGGCTTTCATGGCCGGAATCACTGGGTTGTTGTGAGTTTTCTGGGCTATATAGCCAGATTCCAGAAGCATTCTCTCCTGACATTTCACCCACATCTGTGTCAGGCATCCTCAGAGGTTGTGAGGTCCTCACAACCTCTGAGGATGCCTGCCAGAGATGTGAGCAAAACGTCAGGACAGAATGCTTCTGGAACATGACCATCCAGCCTGAAAAACTCACTGCAACCCATTGGAAAAGTTGCTTTTGGACTGCAGCTGCCAGAAATCTTTACCCAACAGGATATAGCTTAGAACTTAGCTAAGTTTCTCTTTGACCATATCTTTATCTGGAAACAAGGCATTCCTCTCCTAATGTTTGGTAGAAACCTGTGGGTTAGGTAGGCTTATTTTTCTTTGACTGTTTTAATGAACGATGATGGTTTTTAGGCTTTGGCATATTTTGCAATAAAAGCCCCACCTAAACTGCCATGTAATGCAGTTTGCCTTATCTCTTCAATTTAGACTCATATAATGCAGTCCAATTCAGTTAAAATGCATTATATGAGTCTATACTGAACCTTGGAGGTTTGAAAGTGCATTATATAGCAGTGTAGATGGGACTGAACTCAGATTTTATTTTATAGAGCAGTTATTTGAGAAGAAAGGAAATGTCTGAAAATCAGATTTTGCTCTGCTCTAGATGTTGCCTGGTAACTTCCACCTCACTAGCACAGCTGCTGTTTCTAAAAGGACACAGCCCTGAGTAGTTTGCTACACCTGGATTCGATTTCCAACCCACATTTTTGTGCCATACCCAACACATATTTTGTGTTATTGCTGTCCATTTATCCTGTTCTTTGCTGCTGTGTGGCAGGAGATAACACCAAGTTTATTGGAAAATATTGCTGGGACTTACAGGCGCCTCTGGGATTTCAGCTGTGTGATCTTTAGCCACCCTTTTGCTTTGCATTTTGTTTTTGTTTTTCCTCCTTTTGTGAAAAATGAAGCTACAATACTAGGATTTAGACCTTCCTGTTGATTGTTGTCTTCAGCAGAAGGAGCAGTCCAGCTACAAGTCTTACAAGTAGTTCAGAATTACATAACAATTTAACAATTTCTTTACCTCCGAGTGCATGCAGAGGGGTTTCTGAATGCATTTCTATGGAAAAGCATTCCTTTTTGCTACATTATCACCATAGCAGAAAAACATATATGTGCTCCTTAATATGGTTGTGCATTTTATTTGTTTATTTGGGGGTTCTTTTACCCCGCCCTTCTCACCCCGAAGGGGACTCAGGGCGGCTTACAGGAGCAAGGCACAGTTTGATGCCTGCAACATAAACAATCGTACACAAACTACATCAAATTACAACAATTCGCAGTTGACATGCATGCAATATAACCATAAAATCAATAAAATCATTAAAATCAAATACAAACCCAGTTTCTCCTCTTACATGGTCAGTGTTTGTTTGCACCTAGATCTAGTTTTTCAGTCCATTCCTCCATCCTGCTGGTCTTACGTGCCCGATGGACTGATTTAATTGCTGGAGTGCCCAAAGGCCTGGTCCCATAACCAAGTTTTCACCCTCCTCCTGAAGGCGAGGAGGGATGGTGATGCCCTAATCTCCCCCGGGAGTGAGTTCCACAGGCTGGGGGCCACCACCGAGAAAGCCCTGCTCCTCGTCCCCACCAGCCTCACTTGTGACAGTGGTGGGGTCGAGAGCAGGGCCTCCCCGGATGATCTCAGACTCCGGGGTGGGACATAGAGGGAGATACGTTCGGACAGATACACTGGACCGGAACCGTATAGGGTTTTGTAGGTCAAAACCAGCACTTTGAATTGTGCTCGGAACTGAATCGGCAGCCAGTGGAGCTGGCACAACAGGGGGGTGGTATGCTCCCTGTATGTCGCTCCGGTGAGCAATCTGGCTGCCGCTCGTTGGACTAGTTGAAGTTTCCGAACAGTCTTCAAAGGCAACCCCACGTAGAGAGCGTTGCAGTAGTCTATTCGGGATGTAACAAGAGCGTGGACCACCGTGGCCAGATCAGACTTCCCAAGGTACGGGCGCAACTGGTGCACAAGTTTTAGTTGTGCAAAAGCTCTCCCAGCCACTGCTGAGACCTGGGGTTCCAGGCTCAGCTGTGAGTCCAGGATCACTCCCAAGCTGCGAACCTGCGTCTTCAGGGGGAGTGTAACCCCATCCAACACAGGCTGTAACCCTATACCCTGTTCGGCCTTGCGACTGACCAGTAGGACCTCTGTCTTGTCTGGATTCAATTTCAATTTGTTAGCTCTCATCCAGTCCGACACAGCAGCTAGACACCGATTCAAGGTCTGGACAGCCTCCTTGGTGACAGGTGAGAAGGAGTGACAGATCTGGACATCATCTGCGTAGAGATAACATCTCAATCCGAAACTCCGAATGATCTCTCCCAGCGGCTTCATGTAGATGTTAAATAACATTGGGGACAAGATCGAACCCTGTGGGACTCCACACGACAACGGTTGTGGGGCCGAACAGGTGTCACCCAGTAACACCTTCTGGGACCGTCCCTCAAGAAATGACTGGAGCCACTGCAAGGCAGTACCCCCAAGACCCATGTCTATGAGGCGTCCCAGAAGGATATCGTGATCGACGGTATCGAAGGCCGCTGAGAGGTCCAGCAGAACTAACAGGGACACACTCCCCCTGTCCAGTTCCCTGCGCAGATCATCTACCAAGGCGACCAAGGCTGTTTCCGTTCCATGTCCCGGTCTAAAGCCAGACTGTGCCGGATCAAGATAATCAGTGTCTACCAGGAATCCCTGGAGTTGTGAAGCCACCACACGTTCCATGACTTTGCCCAAGTAGGGGAGATTGGAAACTGGCCGAAAGTTGTCTAATTGAGTGGGGTCCAGTGATGGTTTTTTCAACAGCGGTTTGATAATAGCTTGTTTCAAGCTCGCTGGAATCTTGCCTTCCTGTAAGGAGGCATTAACCACCACCTTCACCCACTCTGCCAAACCCCCTCTGGCTTCTTTTAACAGCCAGGATGGGCAGGGGTCTAGGATGCATGTGGTGGGCCGCACCTCTCCAAGGATCCTGTCCACATCCTCAAGCTGAACCAATTGAAATGAATCCAATAAAACCTGACAAGCAGGTGCTCTCGTTACATTCCCAGAGACTGCAGGTAAGGTGGTGTCAAAAGCCGACCGAATCCGCCCAATTTTATCTGCGAAGAATCGAGCAAACGCTTCACAGCGAGCTCCAGAGTTGTCAGGGATCTCGCTTTTCGGCGGGTTTAACAGACCCCTGACAACTCGGAAGAGCTCAGCTGGACGATTCTTCGCAGATGCAATATTGGCAGCAAAAGATGTTTTTTGTGCTGCCGCTATTGCCACATCGTAGGACCTTAAAAAGGCATTCAGATGTGTTTGGGCTGATTTAGTCGGATTCCTGCGCCACACGCGCTCTAGCCACCTCTTCTTTCGCTTCATTGCTGCCAGCTCCTCAGTAAACCAAGAGGCTGGGTTAGCTCGGTTACTCGAGAGGGGGCGTTCCGGAGCGATTGTGTCGATTGCCCTAGTCATCTCGGTGTTCCAATGAGAGACCAAGGCATCGACAGGGTCGCCAGTCAAGGAGGTGGGAAACTCCCCAAGAGCCATCAGGAAACCGTTTGGATCCATAAGTCTCCTGGGGCGGACCATTCTAATGGGTCCACCACCCCTGCGGAGGTTGGGAGGGACAGTAAGTCTAAACCTAATCAGGTAGTGATCGGACCATGACAATGGAGCGATGGTCAGCTCCTCCGCCCCGACACTGTCACCCCATCCCTGTGTAAAGACCAAATCCAGTGTGTGTCCGGCAGTATGGGTGGGACCAGATACTAATTGGGACAGGCCCATGGTTGTCATGGCGGCCATGAAGTCCTGAGCCGCTCCAGAGAGAGAGGTCTCGGCATGAACATTGAAATCTCCCAGGACCAAGAGCCGCTGGGAGCTCAACGCCATGTCCGAGACCACTCCTGCTAGCTCAGGTAAGGAGACTGTCGTGCAGCGGGGTGGTCGGTACACTAACAGAATCCCTATCCTGTCCCGGTCACCTAACCTGAAGCCAGCACACTCAAATGATGATGACTGTGGGATGGGGCACCTGATCAGGGGAATATCAACCTTATAGACCACTGCCACTCCTCCTCCCCGCCCTCCAGGTCTTGGCTGGTGCTGCACAGAGTAACCTGGTGGACACAGTTGGGAGAGATTCACCCCTCCCCCCTCGTCCAGCCAGGTCTCTGTTATGCATGCCAGGTCGGCTCGCTCCTCCTGAATTAGATCTCGAATGGTGGAGGTTTTTCCATTTACCGACCTGGCATTAAACAGCACCACCCTTAACCCAGAGGGACCACCATCCTGACACCTCAGCTGTATCTTGTCGGGAGAGTTTTTAGAAGTTGCCAATGTGTTCCTATCATTTTCAGGCCGAATCGTTTGCATGGTTGTCGAATGTGTGATCTTTGGAATTGCCAATGTTCTATTGTAAATTTTGGGCCGAATTTGCTTTTGTCTCGAGTCCTTAATACGTTTTGGGTTTGCCAGATCATTATTATAAATTTTGGGTCGAATTGGATAACTCATTCTCCCTTTCCCATATCTCCCCCTACCTGTCACCACCTCAATGGCAGCCCCTCCACCCGCAGAACCACCCGCCCCGGGGGGAGTTCCTCCATACTCCTCACCTACAGAGTCCGTTGTTGATGTGTAGTAACAGATCTTGTTATAGTTGTATAACTCTTGAGCCTGCGGATCATTCCCCTCGTTACTTTCTCCTCCTTCCAGTTTGCTGGAGATCGTAAAGTGCATTTGTGCGTCACTGACAGAGATGGATATCAACAATAATAAAAGTGACAATGATAACATCAATAAGTTACTGGAAGAACACAATATAAATCACAGGTTAGTTTGAGGCTCAATCAGTTTAAAGTGCTATAGTGGACACACCTCAGCAGCAACTTAATGGTTTGGGACCAGTTAATGACTTTGGCAAGACCAGGCGACCTAAAGTGCAGGATTAAAGTGCTAAATGGTTTTCATATATCTAGAATGAAAGTGCTTAGCTTAAGATGGTTTAAAGTGACTTAGTGCTATGATAGATCTAAAGTGCAAAATTAGTGCCTTCTAGGTAACAACATTCAATCAGGACAGTAAGTTCAAAACCAAGGGCCCAGCTCTCTGGACCCGTGGAGAACAAGCCGGCGTCCGTTGGCCGAGTCCCTGGTTCTTCTAACCGTCCTCTGAAGAAGATGACACAGTTCACGGGAAGATGGCGGCCCGGCTGGTGAAGACAATAATTGTTTAGCACTAATTATTAGCACAGATTCTAGGCTGCGTTGAGCGATGTTTCCTTGCTCGACTTGGCTTGACCATAGAGGGCGGTATAGTTCACTAGAAATGGCCGCAAAACACTGAGTCATAGATGGACAACCTTTCACACAATAATCAACTAAAGATAAAAATAAACTAAAATAGTAAATCAAGATGGCAGAGGGGCTCCGCGGCATAACTCAATGGCGGGGGGATCCTCCTTTCCCTTACACGTTGATGTTTCCTTCAGTGGAGGTAGCTCCTCTCCCTCTTCCCGGTCGGGTCAGCCGCCGCGGCGATGAAGGTGATGATGGGCCCCCTCCTCCAACCGCGACCGTCGTGGCGATGTTGATGCCACCTGGACCTGGCTGCACCTCGAGATATTTTAGATATTTTAGACCGCTGCTCAGGATGGCCCCGCGGCAAGACGGCCTGCCAAGGTGGCAGTGGCAGCGGCAGCGATGGTAGGCTGCTGCAGCTCGTCCCTCCGCTCGCAGCTCGAGCCTGATCACCCAGTGCTGCTCAGAAGTGGCATGGATGAGCCGAAGCAGGGGCTGCGATCCGCAATGGCCTCCTCGCGGTTGCCGAGGGACCCCGGAAGATGCCGGAGCTGTGAGCAGCGGGCGCCCGCCGGAAGCAGGCCGCGGAGCCGGCCGAGAAACGCACCAGGCCCTGGCCGCCACCACGACGGGCGGAAAGATCTTCTGAAGGGCCAGGCGAGGCAGCGCCGCAGCAGGAATGCCAGGCAGCAAGGCAGCAAGCGCCGCAGAGGAGCAGAGGGGCAGCCAAACAGCCGGGCGCCGCCGCAGAGCACCACGCCGCACGCCGCACGCCGGATCAGGCCGCCAGCGCGGCAATGGCGCCCACGATGTCGTTCCGAGCAAGCAGAGCGCCGAACTCGCCTGCCGGGAGGCGCGAGGGGGACAGGCGATGGTCAGGGGCCAGATCACTCAGCAGTCCGGCAGACGTGAGTCCGTTTGGGGGGGGGGGTTCCCGGCAGTCCGGCAGCCACAATTGGCCTGTTGGGAGGGAACGCTCCGTTTGGGCCTAAATGGTGGAGGCAGTGCATGTACACTACTTCTAAGTGGTTTTTGTTGTAAGCATGTTATGTCTTTTTAAATCCTTTGAGTACAGGACAAAAATACTATTTGATTTACCCTATATACTCATGTATGAGTTTAGAAATTTTAGTCAAAAATAAAGTTTAAAAAACTGGACTGTCTTATCCACAGATCAGTGTGAGTGCTATGCCTTAACTTTCATTCTCTGAGTAGAGTGGCAGAAGGAAAGAGTTTTGTCCGTTGTGAGAGAACCTAAAAGGACCATCAGTGCTTTGAATGCGATTTTCCTGCTTCTTGGCAGGGGGTTGGACTGGGTGGCCCACGAGGTCTCTTCCAACTCTATGTTTCTATGATTCTATTCTCTCCTTTGTGATGGCACTTCTGGTCTTTTTGGATACTAAGGTGGGGGAATTACAGAAGTAGCCAGGGGCAGATGGTCCCATGAAGTGGCATGGTGTTTTCACCTGTCCATGAAATGACTCTTGACGTATCTATATGCAATATCAAAATCCATTAATTTTGGCCTCCAAAACTGCCCTCGACTTATAAATGAAGTCAACTTATACTAGGCATGGGCAATTCCTAGTTGCTATTAGGAATTGTGGGAATTGAAGTTCAAAACACCCGGAGGGCCAAAGTTTGTCCATGCCTGTATGTATGGTAGGTCAAGCCTGGTGAACATGTGTTTCCTCCAGATACTATTGGATGGCAGATACCCTTCGCTCTAACTGATGAAGGAAGATGGTGCCCAGCCCTAATTCAGAACAAGTCCAGCGTTGATAAAACCTAACCAATTTTGTTAATGCTTTTCTCACATATAGTGTCACCTTTTCTTGCTTTGTAAGCTTAAAAAATATTGTAGTTACACACAGACCCATGCAGAGCCAGTATCACAGCTGGACATTTTTTGAGACTGGACTTCATGTTTTCATGAAGGAGCTTTTGATGTGGTAATGTATATTCACTTACATGGTAGGCCATTCCTTGATATATCATCACCCCCTCCTCAGCCTTGGTTCTGTGAGATGGAAACAGAAAACCTGCTCCAAGAAAGCACATTTGCTGGAATCAAAGCCTTTACTGTTCATGGAGCTTAACTGCTATCTTCTTTCTGAATCTGATGTTTCCTTTCTTCTAGACTTTTGAGTTCTGGACAAGAATAATGGATGACAACTTAGTTTGAAAAGGTCACTTATTAGGACTGATATGTGAACCATCAAATCCTCAGATTTATACAGGTTTACATTGTAGTTTGGTCAATTTCAGTTAGTTTCATTGTTTTTTCCCCCTCCCCTAAAGATAGAGCTAGTAGTTTGAACATTGGACTTTGACTCTGGAGACCAGGTTCTAATATATGCTCAGCCATGGAAATCGATTGGGTGATATTTGGCAAGTCACATTTTCTCATCCTCAGAGGAAGGCAAAGGCAAACTCTCTCTGAACAAATCTTTCCAAGTAAATCCTGTTGCAGGGTCACATTAGGGTTGCCATAAATCCGAAATAGCTTGAAGACATACAACACAAAAGATTCAGCAGTCCCTTCCTACAGTTAGAAATAATGAAACACATGTAAGGAATCAAAATCCCCACAGAAATAGTAGTTATCTCACACTGGCCATTGAATGCCAATCCATGGATTTATTTCCACAGTAACAAAACTTGATCTTTCAGACATCCAGGATTGGTTATATTTACCCTGTATTTTTCTTGCCACTTTAGAAAAAGGGTGCCCCCCCCCCCCCCACACACACACACTGTTTGCCTAAAACTACTAAAACTATACATTAATACAATATCCCTGAGTTGCATTAGGTCAATGCTGGGCTTTACCCCACACTGACTACCTCTATGGATCACATAACAATGTTTCATTGTTTAAGATGAAAATCCTCAACTTATTTAGCTGTGTATTTCTATTCTTAATTATCTGGATATAAATAAGTTGGAATAGAGCCTAGGATATAACTGTCAATAACAGTTTCATTCTCAGTATCACTATATGAAACTTGGACTTGGACTTGGATACTTGGACATATTTGAGAATTATGGCTATGAAAAAATAGCATGTGTCAGAAAGAGAGAGAAAACTACCACTAATTAATCTTTGACAAAATTAATCTTTGACAAAATACACTTTCTTCCTAAATCCTTTCTTTCTAAAATGCTCTTGCAGCATTTGCTGTTCTGTTTTATTTTCCAGGTTGGACTTGCAGAAATGAATGATTTAGGGCAGCATCCCCTCTCTTCCAAATTATGCTTTTATAAATGCTTCAGGTGGATGTCAAAGATTTTTAACATGTTTTCCATGTAGTATTAGCATACCTTTCCCTGCATTTCAATTCTGTCTTTTAGCAGCAAGCAAACTATAGATCAGAGTTGGACCAGGGGGCCTGCACATTGTAGTCACAGACAGGCAGGCCCTACCTGGGGTACAGAGCCTTGGCTCTCATCAGGGCTCATTCTCACACGGTGAATGTAATTGCTAGCTAGCTTAGTTGAGCCCCTTAGAAAGTGAAGTTTTAAAAAAGATGTGTGAGTGTGTGTGGGGTGGGCGGGGGGGGGGGGGGGGGGGGATAAAATACTGTTATTATGATCCAGTTAGTGAAAGGCCAAGCATACTGACAGTTTGGCTGTTGCATGATTCACGATAAGAAATGGCACAGCACTTATAATTATCCTGTTCACCTCTCAATTGTGACTGCTTCATGGGAGAAATATAGGTAGGCATGGCATTTACCACTGGCTTCTATCACTGGGTTGCTTTGGACAAGCTGTAGCTCAGTTCCCATGCAATGGAAATAATAGGGCTTGGTTTGACAGTATAGGCAAATGCCTAATAGTCTGTAAAGTTAAATGCACAGAAGAAAATCCAGTAGTTAATGCCAGACAGAGTAGTCCCATTGATTACATGTTTGGATTTTAGATCACTGTTTAGGGTGGGAATTACATAGCACTCCAGACACTGTTGGACTATAATTCCCAGCAGCTCAAAAGCATGGACAATGTCTAGGAGGCCTGGGAACTTTAATTCAACTATGTCCATAGGCCTGCATAGTTGTTACCTTAAGGTGTATCATCACTACCCTAGTAATATGTCACAAAAAGGAAGGAAACTTGTGAGCCTGCCTTGTTCCTGAGATCTAGGACTTATTTCAGCACAACACAGTTGGTGAAAATGTGAAATATGGCCTTCTTGGTGGCCTGTCCTCCCTCTGTAGGGAAGCTGGAATGGCCTCCTCTTTGCTGTCCTTCCATCAACAGGTAAAGAGTTTTTCCCCAGACAGGTTTTTAGAATGTGAAACTTTTAACAAAAGACTGTTAGTGATGTGTTGCTTTAAATTGTATCCTGTAATTTTAAAAATCTTTAAAAATGTATGCCATTTATTTATTTATTTATTTATTTATTTGCATACCACCCTTCTCAACCTTGAATGGGACTCAGGGCAGTTCACAGTGCTGGCAATACATCAATGCCATCAATAAAAAAACCCAGTATAACAGTTTTAATAGAGTTAATAATTTTATTTGGTTTATATTGATGCTTTGCATGTGCTAATTGGAGTCTTTTGAATGTGTAAGCCACCATGAGTTCCAGTCCTGGGGAAAAGGTAGCACAAAGATGATGATGGTGGTGGTGATGATGATGATGATGATGATATCAATGTCTGCATTATAAAAATGTCCTCATCTGTAGAAAGGTGATGGATTTAGATGCCAAATGTTCATCCCAAGTATATGCTTTCTTATTATTTTCCCTGTGACCAAGAGCTAAGTTTGGTGCAGGCCTTGTCTTTTTTAAATACATGAAAAAATTCTGACTCTCCTCCTCTGGGATCCTTTGGCCGCAGACTTTGACTGGGGCATCTGCAATCTGCAAGGCTGAACAGTCAGTGGGAATCCAGTGCAAGGTGCTCTTTTAGCCCCCAGTGGACCCCCTCTTTCCTCTGCTTCTCCCAGCAAGATAGCATTCTTCTTCCCTCCCTTCACCATGTCAAATATTTATGTTTGCCAGCCATTAGCTGGGCCACCTCTCCAATCACAACTCTTGGGAAGCACCAGTTGGCTCTTTTAAGACCCCAGCTATAAATATCACCCTGTCAACAAGAGAGGCCTGACAAAAGACACAAGTCAGGACTACATTTCCCTATTTAAAATGACATTTTGTCAAATGCCATCCTGGGGCTGGCATATTTCCTGGCAGTATTGACCTTCATGCTGACTGCTAGATGCTTCTTGCTTTCAATCCCCTCTATTTTCCTTCCTTCCTTCTTTTCTTGGGTCTGTGATCTATGAAAGACATGCTCTAGTATTTTTTCTGCAGCAGTGAAGGAAGGTGTAACTGTGCTGCTGTGACTTTGTAAAAATTACACTCTTTTCTCATTCAGAGGAAATTGAGTTGTGCAGCTTGCCGTTGCATATGCACAAGGGGTTCTCTCACCTCAAATCCTTCATTTCAAAACACAGACAGTCTTCTACCTGTATAACAACACACTGAAGAGAAAAGAAGCTAGGAAACATTTTCTTTCTTATGTCTTACTGAAAAAAGGATTTTTGTGTAACTCCCTTCCAAAATATAGGATGGCAAGCATCCTCAGAGGTTGTGAGGTCACAGCCTCTGTGGATGCCTGCCATAGATGCAGGTAAAACACCAGGAGAGAATGCTTCTAGAACATGGCCATGCAGCCCAAAAAACCTACAACAACCCCGAAAGTATACTGTTCACAATCACAGGGATCCTCTGCTTCTTTGTGCTCTTCCTCCCAGATTCCTTCTACCTGCTCAGAAGCAGTGAAGAACTTTCCCCAAAGTCCTACTTTTATCCTCTAGTAATGTTCATCTCGGGGGGGGGGGGGGGGGGAGCTGTTCATCTCCAAAAGAAAATGCTAGTGACACATCTGGGCACCCCATAATCCCTCTGGTTATCTCCCCTGGTTGTAAATAATGTGTCCCTCAAGTGGTTGAAATATCCCTAATTGCACAGATGCAGTCTCCAAAGGGACTGTCCCATCAGAGGGTTCAATAGTTCATCTTAAATAAAAAAAAGCTCTCTCTCTCTTCTCAGCTGGGCCATAATCCACATTGCCTGCAGTATGTAATTATGGATTTCCCTGATAAGTCCAGACGGCTCTCACAAAATCTCCTAGCTTGGAGATTTTCTTTTGTTTCTAAGGGAGGGGAAGCCTAGAAATGGAACGATTTCCCATATCTTTTGAAAGATGTACATGTATTTTCACTTCTCTACCCCGGTGCCTCCTACCAATAATGTTTGGGGTTCCTCCAACCTCCCCTTAGAAATGCCAGCACCATCTTCCTCCCAGAAGCCTGCGTGTTACTTGCCTCACCTTGTGCTGCTTTGCGATAGAGCTACCTCAATGCTGCTTGCTAATTTGGAGCTTTCTCTTCAATGCTGGTGCTGAAGTTATATTTATCTCTTAATGCCATGCGTAGGGCCTTACTCATGAGTGGGAGACTCTGAATCAAATGGGATGACTCACAGGCAGGAGCCACTGTTTCTTTGAGAATGCCCTAGCTAGTCATGTTTTGTTCCAGATGCTCCTTCCAAGGCCGTTGCCCCCTTTCAACCTCCCAACTACATCTTCAGGACAAGAGAGCAGGAAAGTAGTGCTTGAATAACAAGCCCCTTGCGCATTATCCTGGAGGCATTTATGCAAATGATAGCATAAATCTGGCCTCCAAGGCTTAAAACAGGATTAGGTTATTGAGAAGCGGCTGCAGTCTGTCCATCCGGCAGCATTTTTTAGCTGCTGCAGCAGCTGTTTGTTTAGAAGCTTACCACTTCACAGACTGCTGTGTGAATCCTTGTGCTGTATTTTCTGTTGCACTACTGGGGGGGGGGGGGGGAAGGCTCATCCTTATAAGATGCTGTAATAGCTAACAGGCAGTTTCATGCAAGTTCAATTTTCCTCCCCAATCTGCAAAGTTCTTTCAGTTGCACGCTATGAACAACAGGTCATCCAGGACCTTGTGGCAACTTGATGATTTTTGCTAAAATCCACTAGAATCAATTGTAAGACCTCTGGTACTCAGGCAGTGTCGTGCAACTGCAATAGGTTTCACAACTGTCCAGATTTTCACATATCCACACGAAGCTTGGTATTGATTCCTCACAGATATGGGAGTAATATTGTATTACACTATTTAAGCATTGGGGTTGTTTTCTTTCATATCTGGCATTGCTCCTTCTCTTGTTTGAATTCTCTTGCATTTCTATTGTACTGAGAACTGTTGCCATATTTCTTACCAGGAGGCATCCTAGCTAGTTCCAGGATTACAAAGGCAGCCATGGAAGAGGGTTACAGTTCATTATATATAACAATGAGTGAATTTAAACTGGCCTGTGGTTTGGGTAGAAAACATCCTTGAGAATGCTGAGAGTTCCTTGGAAATACTTCAGAGTGGGGAAAATTGTCATGTACCTAAAGATCCTCAGAAAAAAATAGGAAAGGATAGGGGAAAAAAGGGACAGGGTCTATCTCAGGTATGGGCAAACCCAGGCCAAGGAGCCGGATGTAGCCCTTTGGGCTCTTTTCACAGGCCCTCCTCTCTTTCGCCTTTCTATAGGCATGAGGACATGATGACCTGCCCATGTCCTCATGCTGAGAGTCACACGCAGCTGCAGCACCAGTCCAAGGCAGAGCCTCTTCCTGGCCTTACCTCCACAGGACTTAGTTGGCCCTTAGTAACACACATGGAACCAGCGCTTTCCACTTCTTCTTGGCCTCTGTCCCTGGCAATGAGGAGGAAGGCTCCTTTTCCATCTCCTCTTCCTCCTCCTCTGCTGCCGCCAACTTCCTCAAGGGCAAGTTCCCCCTCAGAAGGAAAAACAGCAGCAGGAGGGAAGAGAAGGAGAACCCTAGGTAGCTGCATGCTCAGGTGGTGGCAATGGAGGAGAAAGAGAAGGAGCTGCCCTCCTTGTCATTGGGGGCAGAGATCCAGAAGAAGGGGACTGTGATGGCAAGGAACAGCTGAGTCCCGTTGCAGTGGAGGCCAAGATACAGGCCAGGAAGAGACTTCTGTCTGGGGCTGGTGTTGATGAGCCCAACTTCCTGGGTGCAGTTATAGATCCACCCCTCTCCAGCCCACCATGTGGCCCAAAGTTAAAACGTTTGTTCATGCCTTATCTAGTTTGGATGGGCCCTCAGCTACTTCTCAGATCTCTGACATGCAATATTCACCAATTTTGTACCAGGGTAGGTAGAATTTGTCCTTTTGGGGGTGGTGAAATGCATATCCCTGCTAGGCTGACCAGGGCTAATGAGAGGGGGCATGCCTTACTGCTGTTGATTTTACAACTGTGGTTTGATGGGCAATTTGCACAAATATTTTCATTTTTCCCTCAATAGCCTCACAATCAAAATTTGATGGAGGCGGAAACTCTCAAGTTTTCTTCAGTGGTCTGGGCTTGTGGCTCAGGAATGTACCTCAGGAAAAAAAAACCCTGTATGGTTGCAGTGATTTAGCTTTCCCAGTCGGACTTTGTTCAGTTTCTCTTAAGAGTCCCTCCAGATCTCTTGTCATTAAAGGCTGCCTGGCTGAATGAGTTCTGCTTTAAAGGAAGAGGGAGAAAGGGACCATCTTTCAATAGTAAAGCATATGCTTTGCATGGCAAAGGTCTCAGGTTCAATTGCTTTTAAGCCCAGGGAGAAGAATTTCAAATATCTAGATTCAAACAATTCTCATTAGGTTCCAAAACTCTTGTTCATGCTTCATTTAAAAAACAAAATAGCTTTTGACTTTTCATTGCCTATGTCTTACTGAATTTGTTATGAACTCAGAAATGGCATGAGAGGTGATTATGCGGGTGTTTGTTACAAATACAGCGAGAATGCAAGAGAACAGGGTTAAGGCTAAGATAGGTGCTTTCTGACCAGTTTTGCATGTCCAGGAAAGATGCACTCAAACAGTTGACACACACACCATGTAAGTTGGCCAGTGATAAATGATGTGAGGCTGTTGATTATGTTGCTGGGCTTCTATTCAGACAGTGGTACCTGTGATGTGTGAAAATCAACTGTTTCCTATGATAGCTCACCCAAACTGGATAGAGTTCAAGGAGACAGCTCTGTGGCTGGTGCCAGTTGACAATATGTCTTTCATCCATGCGCTTAAGTGTTCACTGGTTCAGAAGCCTGTCTTCGCTCTTGAGCTGGAGAAAAGGGGGGAGGCCGGATGAAAATTCCCCTTCTGTAATTATCTAGCTGTCCGTCTGTCATTGTGAAGGCCCAGATGCCAAATTCGCAGCACAGCGTGATGGCCTTTGAAGGTAACTCTGTGAGTTTGTGTGTGACCAATTTAGAGCAAAGATCAGTACAGCCTTTCATGTGACACATACAAGCCTCTTCATGATGAGGAAAGCTCTGTTTTTTTCAGATCTTATCCTAGAGCGTACAATGGCCACCTTGCATCTGCTCATAAGACATCACCCACTAGGTTATAATTAAGGCGTTGAATACAGAAAGCTCCAAAAGGGAAGCTCTGCCCGTGCTTTCCACACTGTCTGCTCAGATCAGAGTCCCCAGAGAGGGGACCTCTGCCACTACTCCAAAATAATTTAATAATTTCAGTGCCACATCTTGCCAGTCAATGTCTGCCTGTCTCTACTGGAGTCCCATGCTACACACAAATCAATCTGCAGGCGCTTTTTCCTTCTTGTTTGTATTGGTCTAATCAAGAATTTGTAACAGTCTCCCCCCCCCCCCCCCACAGTTACTAAACTTAAAGAACATTCACATTTTAAAGGAAAACTTTGGGGGAAGTATCAGAATGAGCAGCTCAAAGACAAATTGCCCAACTGCTGTGCAAATGGACAAAATCTTGGTTTCTGTGTGTCCTAATTAACAAATCACAGTTTGAAGTCCAAAATGCTTCATCATGTACCTGACAAGGGCAAATTGATTTTTTCCACTTTCAAAATAACCTCTTTGCAGGGAAAACCAGGGAACAAAATAATGGGGCGTAAAATCCCCCATCATCTTTGAATTTTTAATTGGAGTTCATCTTTATACTGTAACAGCATCCTAAGCCACTTTGAGGAAGGTTGCTCTCACATTTGCAATAGCTATGGTGAAGATGAGCACGTGAAAGTAATTTGAATCAGTATTGTCTGTTGGTTTTGTTACGTCAAATCCAATTTATAAAGAATCCTATTGTATGGTTTTCTTGGGAAAATATGTTAGGAGAAGTTTTTCCCTTGCTATAGTCAGAGAAAGTATGACTTGCCCAAAGTCAGTCAGTGGATTTCCATGGCTAATGAGGATTTGAACCATGGTATCCTGGAGTCGTAGTCCAGTACTCAAACCACTACATCACATTGGTTCTTCAGTACTGTAATTACAACTTGTTGTGGATTCAGAAGTGTTTTTGAATAAGCTACGTGACATCCTTTCAAATTTGGGTGGGCATATAATCTGCATCACTACTTCTCAAACTGTGTTTTGTTCTTCAGAAACCCTGGCAAAAAAGGCAGAGAATTTTGGAATTCTCCAGAAGAACCAAATTATATTTTAAACAGAGTACTACTCCACATGCATTCTTAAACACCTCAAAATTCTAATTTTTCAAAATCAAAAGTGGATTTCTGGCCACTTTATTGTTGTTGTTTTTAATGTTGGCAATCAGCATGATCCATGGAAGGGTCCAGAAGCACCTGGACCAATTCTAGTTTCCCAGCCTTGTTAATTGAAGATGAAAGGAATGAACATTTAGGGAAGTTTCTCTTAGTTGTTCAGAGGCCATGAGACACAGCAGGATATCATCCAGGGTAAGAGTCATACCCTCCTAGAAGTAGTTCGATTGCAAATCCCCACATTACTGCCTATTAACTCACCTCGCCGGGGCTGCTCGGAATGCTGCGTAATTCCCACTCAGTATAAAGCACATCTGGGACCTGGCATATTAGTGGAGTCCCCTTGGGGAGATAGGGCAGGTTACAAATAAAATTATTATTATTATTATTATTATTATTATTATTATTATTATTATTATTATTATTATTGTTCTGACACAAAAACACAGTATGTCATAGCAAATGAGATATATATGCTGGATTTTCATATCACAAAATCACAAGTAGAACACTTCCCAAGCGTCTAGGACTGTGTGATGTATTTTCAAATGATGACTGCAGTTGACAGATCATGATTTTGTCAATGCTTATTGTTTCCAAATACTGGCTGAGGTCTTTTGGCACAGCACCCAGTGTGCCGATGACCACAGGGACCACCTATACTGGTTTATGCCAGAGGCTTTGTAGTTCGATTTTGAGGTCTTGATAATGACTGAGTTTTTCCAGTTGTTTTTCGTCAATTCGGCTGTCACCTGGTATGGTGCCATCAATAATGCAAACTTTTTTCTTTTCCACAATCTTGATGTGTATTGTGTTCCAAAACTTTGTCAGTCTGAAAGTGCCGCAGTATTTTTGCGTGTTTGTTTTCCACTACCTTAACAGGTTTATGATCCTACCAATTCTTTACTGCTGGCAGGTGGTACTTGTGACATAAGTTCCAGTGAATCATTTGGGCCACAGAGTTGTGCCTTTGTAGTCCGTCTGTGTGATTTTCTTGCAACAGCTGAGGATATGGTCCATGTTGTTCTTGTTGTTCTTGTTGTTGTTGTTGTTGTTATTATTATTATTATTATTAGTCCCATTGACCTTTGCCCCACTTTCTCCTCCACCCTATACAAACATCTCAAGATCTAGATCTCTAATTCCATTTATAAATCAGAGTAGCTTCACATGTAATTCATTGTGACCCCTTTAAGGTGGCCTAGTATCTTAAAAGGGGGAGGATGGACTGATTCTACTGAACCCTTGAGCTAGTGTTTGTGTTTTTCTGTACTCTGGCACATCACAATGAGGTGTCTGGAGTGAAAGATGGTTCTAAATTCCCAGCCATTTTGCTGGCTGCCTTTCAGGAACCAAGGGATGTTTTCCTTAAGATCTCCTGGGTAGAATTCAAATAAAGTTTCTTTTTTCTGCAAGCAGAAAAGGGAAATGTAGGAAAGTGAAATGCTAGACCAGCCAAGATCCATTACCCCTTGAAGTACTGGCCTTGTTTTAGTAGTGTCCTGTACGATGGTACAGGACACCTGCTCACAATGGGGGTGGAAAGAAGAACTGGAAATACCATCAGCTGTTCTGCCTTCTGTTAAGTGCTTCGGCTCTTATTCTTCCAAGGCATGCGGCCAAAGATGTGTAGTTCTTCTTGTTACTAAAGCAATGGAGGAAGGAAACTGGTGCTTAGAGATTGAAAACACGTTTGCTGACTGAACTAGAGAAGCAAGGCCTTGCTCAGTTCTTGGCGGTGTTAACACTCAGCACTGGCTTACAGAGAATTCTTGAAACGTTAGGCTTCTGGTCTTTGTATGATGGGCCACAATCCATAACCTGTCATTATCTGATGTGAATCATGTGAGGACACAAGCAATGCTGTCTTTCCTTCTAGAATTGTCAGGAGGAGGAAAGGAATCAAGTAGAAAGAAAAGGGTAATAGTGAAGAAGAAGAAAAGAAGGATGGGTGTAGGTGGTAAAATAAATAAACAGGAAACTGGGTAGCAAGATCCCCAGTCACAAAAGCTTAAAAATATTGCATCATGCATGCAGATTAAGTTAGTTTATTCTAGTGGCGGTTGTTTACATATTTGCTTGCAATGAAACAGTTGCCTCATTCTTTTCCCTGTCACCTGACCAAATGTTTACCGTAGTGTTCAAATGAGATAGTGACACTGTGTATACTAAAATGCACTGGTGCAGCCCAATGGGAAAGTGCAAGGAAGCAAAATGACCCCCATACCCAGTGAGGTTGCTCACCCATGTTCAAAAATAAAGCATAAGAGATATTTAAAGCTTAGGAGAGATTAGATCATCGATCTTGTCTTCAGTGATGGGGGCACACCAACCATTGAGGCAACAACTCATTCATTGTGGTGGACAATGGCTGTGATGAAGAATTGCTTCTGTCAGCTAAAAAATGTGAACTAACTTTTCCTTTGCCATGGGATTTATTATCTCTATCAATATCTCTATTAATTATTAATTATTATCTCTATTAATGCCTTCATGTAATCAACACACCATTGTTTGGTGCATTGGTGACAAAGGTACACTCTGACAAACCCTTGAGATTGAGTTAACCTGAGAAATGAGTGGATCAGATCTCTGGAAGTGTTATAGATGTCTTCACACTTTCACTTAGCAGTAAACGGTTGTATTTCTTCTCTCCCAGATCACTTTGATTAGGATTTGAACAAAATGGGCACCAGGTGAATCTTACAGCTGATTCCAACATGCAAAGTAGGCAGCTCAAAGAACTGCTGGATTGCAGGAGTTTATTTATATTCAATTCTGCTGGCAGTGGGGAGGTGTCACATCTGTTGAGATTATCAAAAGTTATCCCAAGTGCTAGCGTCAGTTGTGCCTTGTGATTGTAGAACCGGGATCTCTTCCATTGTGACATATCAAAGACAACTGAGGGATTTTAGTATTTTGCTCAAGTTTTTTTTAATATAAAAGAAATGAATATTAAAAGAGACTCTAAAAATAAAAAAATGTTTACTTCTGTTCCCAGGGAAAGATTTGAGTGAAATCAGAGCATTTCATGAAGACTTATATTACCTGGGGTCTAGAAGAAAAAGAAAAACACTGATGGAAAGCAGACTCTGGCCAGATTCAGACAGGCTTTTATCCCAGAAGCATCCGCGTTAAAAAAAGAAAAGAACCGTGGATGTTTCTGGGGGCCTGTCCACACCCACCTTTCTGGGGTTTGTGTCCAGATGTTTTCTTGGGACTAGCTCTACCCCCCCCCCCACAAGTCCAAAGACCCCTTAGAAACGTAATAAAAACTTAGTGACAATGATGGGACTTGGAGTGTGTCTTGCTCAAGCTGCCCGAATTTGTGCACTTTTGTAATGCTGGAATAGTATAAGTCCCAAAAGCAAGCAAGAAAAAGAAAATATCCATCCACTAAGTAGAAAAACACTTCCATTTTGCACCAGTTACAAAGTATGGGCACAAGGGTTCAAGATTTGTCAACATGCAGTGCCCACAAATCCCCTGTGATTCTCTGAGGTTGTTGTCTGCATGCATAGTGTGCCAGTATCATTCATTTCCCCTTCAGTCTTGTATGGTTTGAGCAGCAGTCACTGAGAGACAGTATTGATATGAAACTTCTCTTAATTTGGATGGTTGTGTCCATAGGATGCAGGCATGTAGCCGGGGGGGGGGGGGGGGGGGGGGGCTCGAGGGGCTTCAGCCCCCCCACCCGAAATTCTCATGGTGGTTCGCGAAAAGGCCTTACTGGTGCATTATTTAAACTGTTATGTTTATTCATATCATGATCTGATCACCATACTCAATATATCCCATATGCATGGGGGTATTGGGGTAATGATACAAAAGGTTTGCTACACTAGACCCTCTTTCACTCAGACTCAGCCCCTCCCCCCGAAACTCAGCCCCCCCGAATCCCCCCCCCCGAAAAAAATCAGCCCCCCCCTCCCGAAACGAAATCCTGGCTCCGGGCCTGATAGGATGTATACTGTATCATAAGAAATGTGTGTGGAAAGGCAGAAGAATGAAAGAGTCCACCTGTCTCAGCCAGTCTTATCCACAGAACCTGTTGGTTGCCAGTTTTTCTCCAAGCTATTGTGACTGTGCCTTTGTATGCCAACATTAATACATGATAATGTTTATTTTCTTGTCTGTGTTCACCAGATGAAATTTGAACACAGAGCTTCTGGTCAGGGTGCAAGAACAAGCCAGAGGCAGTCCACCTCCCCATCCTCCATTCAGTTTGCAACTATCTTCTCCTAATTGGCACTTTATATGCAGTTACCCTTAAACTAAGCAATGAGCAAATGATAGTAAGGCATCAGGGCTATTTTAATTCCAGTGAGGACATAACCGTTCACCCTTCTCTTCACAGTAATCCAGAAAAATGTCACTGTTCCCCATCCTGCAACTGAAAGAATCCTCATTATTTTCAACAGAAAGGTGACATCATTTCCCACATTAGACAGATGTTGTAAAGTTTGTCTTGTAACATACTTTGGGACTACCTTCCCTTTCTCTCTGCCTCCAAGCCCTTTGTCTGCCAGTAGATTGAACCTTTGCTTGGAACCTTTCCTCTGTAACCTGCTTTTCAGTCGCCGTTTCTTTCACCTGATGATTGTACACAAGAGGAGAGGGATCGGCAGTTTACTGTTATGGGACACTGTGTCCCAAACTAAATTGGAAAAACACAGATAAGACATAAAGTCCCATTCCCGCGGGAAACAAGCTCTATAATCTGAGATTATCCCAGTTAATAAAGAGAAAATGGAGTGGCCGGGGGCAGGGTGGGAGAAATACTGTCCCTTTCGTTTCTTGTGAAAATTGATTGCTGGGTTCTAGAGAGAATATTTAGAAAACTTCAAAGCCATGCCTTGGATGTTGTTCTCTCATTACGGCTTCTCAAATGCTCAGTTGATCTTGTGATCTGAGAGCTAAATGAAAAATACATGAATTTGCTTTACTCATTGTTAGGAAGCTCCCACCGATCAACGGGTCATCACATAAAAGGGACTTTATGCATTTTCATTTCCTGGTTAGTGTTTGGAATGCTACTCCTGGTCATTATAAAGACAAAGTGTTCATCATCATCTAACAGCTCTGTGGTTACTTGCCTGCGGTTGATTTGTTGTCTCAGAAAGATAGAACTGAACATTATCTTTCTTCATTAATACTCCTAAAGTTGGGAACAGAATTTTACAATTGGAACTGTGGTTTTCTTAACCACAGGCTTTTTGAATTTGTAGAGAACAAGAGAACCTCAGTATTCAAAGCTGTCAAATAGATATGTTTAGTTTTCCAGAGTGTGGGATAAACATGGACTGAGGTGGTCTGGAATCAGATCTCTGGTCTACCCTGAAGATTGCTGGGTACTTCAGTGTCAACCAGTTTAATATGCTATGGGATTTTCTAGCCCCTTAGAAACTAAGGTGAGGTTGATATCATAAACTTTCATAAATGCACCTGAGGACATAGACTTAGGGTGCATGTACACTGTAGAATTAATGCAGTTAGACGTGGCTTTAATTTCCAGGGCTTGTGGGAGCTATAGCTTTACAAGGTCTTCATCCCTTTCTGCCAAATAGTGTTGTTTCTCACCAAACTACAGCTTTCATGATTCCATAATATTAAGCCAAGGCCATTGAAGTGGTGTAAAACTGCACCAATTCTACAGTGTAGATGTGCCCAATCTTTTTGCTGCCACCCTTGATTCTCAATACTGCTCTATAGTGCTGCAAGATCTCTTTCCATGTTGATTTTCCAGACTAAACAATTATTTCATTGAATTCAGTCCATTTAATGTACTTTACAAGATTATTTGAAGAATGACAAGGGATAACCCTTCGCAGCTTGCCTTGAACACCTACAAGAAAGAACATGTTGAAAGATGAGCATTAAAATGTAAAAAAAAAAATCACTGTGACAAATTTTAGGCTTCGGGTTAATAATGGCTAACAAAATTCTTGATGTCAGGAAGGGGATGTTAACCCATACCAGGTAAAATGTTTAGAAACCACCATTGTCAAAATGTCAGAATTGCCTGTAAACCCTGGTCTAAGCAGACCTTGCCTTAGCATTAAACTGGTTTTGTCCCTGTCCCACGTTGTATTCCATCTGGATGCCTGAAGGCAGCACCTCCAGGATGCCTGTGACCTCTGGTAGGCTTAGCCATAATGGTGCAGTGCAGCATTACCGTGTCCTTCCTGGCCACTTGCTCTCACCATCCGTGTGGGGAGTTTAATGCAATTGCGTACGCCTTGGAAATGGGGCCGGGTCTCAGCTGTTCTGTGTGATTGACTGGATATTTTTAGCTCTGTTCTTAGAGCTTAGATTGCCTTACATTGCGCCAGCCATTGATTCTGCTCTATTATGCTCACATTTTGGCTGGGTTTGAGGAGCAGGGGAAGAATACAATGCATTGTTAGAGCCGTTATTGAATTGGTGTCTGGAGAAACTTGTTTCTATAAGGAGAGATTGTCAACGGGTATTTGGAAATAGCTATGCTGGAAAGGTCTGCTTTTTTTGATGCCACAAACGTGGCAGGGCTAAGTTTAGATGATGGATGAAGCTGGAGGTCAGAAGGCCTAGGAGGGGAAGGAAGGCTAAATAAATACTGCTACAGAGTGTGGGGTAAAGGGAAGGGAAGCTAGCTTGTCAATTGTGCCAAAAGAAGCCACCAAAATGCATTCACGACTTTTTTCTAGAGCCTGACGAGATTCGTGACTGTCTGGTGTACCCTATAAGCCTCTTCCTAATGATGACTATCAGGGCAGTAGGATAATCTCTGGATGTCTGCATTACGTCACCAGAGGCTGGAATAGCTTAAGAATTCATGCAGCTGCTCTGGCAGGGCTTGAGGTGTGTGAGCTGCAGAGCTTACCCTCACCTAAGGAGAGCATCAGTTCCCTTGGGGATGATGGGGAACAACATCCAAACCTATGGAAACCTGTAACCTTCAGGGATATATATTTTTTTAAAAATCATGAATTTTCCAAACTACTCAGACTTCCCTCTTCCTCCCTAAATAAAAAATTCCATCTTCAAAATTCTATGGGAGCAAAACCTCAATTTTTATTTTCCCCTTGCATTATTTAATATTTAAAAAGCATTTTTAAAACCAGGGTCACTTCCACATTATATGAATTGACTTTTGTTGCCATCTCAGGATTTTATGGAATCCTGGGATGTGTAGTTTATGGAGGAGTATTTAGAATTCTCAGCTAGGGAGCTCCTCTGGTGCTTCTGACCAAATTACAACCCTGGATTCCACAGGATGCAGCCATGACAGTTAAGGTGGAACCATAGTGCTATCATTCTGTAGTGTGGAAGAGTCCCAGAAGCGTAGAAGTCCGAAGTATGTTGGTTCTTTTGGGGGGGAAGCCATTTTGAAAAGTTCTATAGAAAGGAGAAAAGTGCCTCCCTAAATCTGGCACATTTGCCCACCACTACTCTAACCTCGACCAAGCTGGTGCCCCTCATTTTTTGCTGATGAGTGGGAAAGAGAGGGCAAAACAGCAAATGTTCTTTAAATGAAATAGTTATGTTGGTAGTAATCAGCTGGAAACAATTGAAAGAGGAGAAATCATGGTGGAGCTGGTCTTTGGTACAACTTTGCCTCTTCTCCCTCAGCTGCAGTCTTTTAGGAGAGCAATTGCTGGTGACAAATGAAAGCAAGAGCCTTGAGAAAGGTGTTTTATTCTTTCAATAATCTAATCAACTTCTTTTGATGGCCTACTAAAAAAAGTGCCAGTCCCAGCTTTGATTGTGTGTTGCGCATGGCAGGGGGTTGGACTGGATGGCCCTGTCTGGTCCAACTCTTTGATTCTATGAAAAACTAAAATCCTTAAAATTATGGTTAATTTATAAATAGGTTACTGGAGTTAACCATTTTGAATGTTAAAAACTGAAACTAGAAATTAGGACATTGAATCTAAGTAAACTGGCGGTGCACTGGTATCTTCCCGTTGCTATGAAGAGATAATGGATATCAAAGATGCACATTATCAGGCTTCTTCTCCTGCATTTTTCCTTCCCTGTTTCCCACCCCTTTCTTTTTGCCACAGGGAAACAAAACAAAAGGTTAGTCCTCCTGGGAGCCTATCCTCCCTCACACTGGAAAACAGTGGGAGTGATATTTTCAAGAGCATAGAAATCCAAATCTTTGAACTCGCATAATAGGATATTATCACATGGATACAGGAAATGCAAAACCCAAAGCATACTTGTGAGAGCAGGCCAATTACAGAATGCCATTCTCAACTGGAAACATTAGATACTGAATAGAAATATTTAGTAGAAAGGGATCGTTTTATTCTAGAGTTTTGTTTGGTAATGGGGAAAGAAAAAATCCAGCACCCTAACATGGTTAGTTTGATGGCTTAGAGGACGAGTGAAAAACCTCAGTTCAGAACACAGATATCTTTCAGCATATCTTCTACAGAAGTGAATATTATACATTCAAAAATCCAGATTTTCCTAAAAATAAAAGATCCGCCAGCCCAGTTTTAATTTCAAATAATTTTATTCTTGGCAGCCAAAAAGTCAGGTTCCCTAAAATTCAAATCTTTTCCAAATATTACCGAAACCTCACTGCTTTTAATGACAATAGGTCTAACTAAATAGGTAACTCAGTAAACGAAATAAGCATTGTATTTGTACATGTGACATTGAAAGGTTGACACAAGCTTCCCAACTGATCTGAATATATGAACTCAACTGCATTGGATTTATTTCTTTAGATTAGGAGTGGGAATCATGTGGCTGCTTTTCTTAAAGTGTAGCTCCCAGCATTTCTCAATGGGATTGGGGCTGTTGGGAGTTGTAGTCCAATAGTATCTGAAAGGCCTTATGATATACATCCTTAAATTTAGATTATAACTTACTCTACACTGTTGTTAGTTGTATTTTCCTGGCAGCTGAGAATCAGATGCAGTTATATCTGTTGTTTTTATTCATTATAGTTTTGTTTTTGTTCTTTCTATTTGTATTGATTGTATTTTGTTTTCAAAGTTGCTCTGGAGAAACCGAAGAGCAGGTTAAAAATTCTGAAATAAACAAACATGGAAGTGTTGCATTTGGGGAGCTTGAAGCCTCATCATGCAGAAACAGTATAGAGTCTACTTTGCTCTAGAGAAGAGATCACTGTTTAGGCTTCCAACATTAAATGAGTTGGGTAACATTTGGCACCCAAAGACATCCATGTCTGGGCTATATCCATGAAGGCATGTGTGCTATTCAGTCACAAGTATCAAAGGATTTGCAGCTCCTAAAATGGCTGCACTCACAACCTCATCTTTTTTTTTTCCTCTGTAGCATGAAGTGTCTGGTGAGGAGCACCTTTATTCTGACTTCCCAGAGATTGATTTGTCCCAGTTGGATGCCAGTGACTTTGACTCAACGAATTGCTTCAGTGAGTTGCAGTGGGACTGTGGGCGCTCCGAAACAGAGTCCAGCCAGTACAGCACAGACGACTCAGAGCTTTTTCAGGTATTTGACACTGTGGGATTTCCTGTGACTCTGTAAAGTTAGTTCTCAAGGATACCTTTCTCCCACAGGCATCTTCCCTTAGCTGTGGGGTCACTGTCATTTTTAGGGTGGTCCACTTGAAGGAAGAAATGTAGTCTAAAGAGGAGTAGACACATCTGATGTGAGTTTATTCCTTTTCAGAAAAATAACAGCTACCTGTAGCAGAATTAATGTTTGAATCAAAAGCACTAGTATGAATCGAAAACACTAGGAGCAACTAGAAATATAGTCTCCTGCTTTGAGGAGTTCTGGAGGCAACATTTTAAACAGGCTTTCATTACATTTGTGTGGAAGAAAACTATTAGAATCTACTCAATATGCAAAATATTGCTCCTCTTTAGATAGACGAAGCAAAGAAATGATGTCTCACTCATAATCTGAAGTCATGTAGCCTGCATGCAGATCCCAAGGTCATTTGTTGACAGTTCTTAAACCATTGTCCCATTGAAAAACTCACATAACAACTGGGCTCCTAGAATCCTCCAGAGAACAAAACTCTCTGCACAAAATGTGCCTCCAAACACACACATCTTTTTGGAGGAATTAAATGTGACATTCCAGCCATATTCCATTTTATCGAAGAGAATTGATGAAGACCATGGTGGGTCCATGGGCCATCTGGACTTGCCTGTTCTTAGTTTAAAGCACATGGCCATCTATCTTTAGGAATATTTTTTTCCAGACAACATTTGGAATCTGAGGCTACTGAGGCTACTGCAAAGTTTCCTTGCTTCCTATGTTTTGTGCCAAATGTTTATATAAACATAGGAGAAGGCTCAATTAGGTAACATGCTGAAGGCTCAATTAGGTAACATCCTCATTAAGAACTCATCAGTCAACCTTTTGGGGCAATTTTTTCAAAGGGTGATGAGTCAACTCCAGATGGTTTTCTGTGACATAGTGATGCTGAGGTTACAGTGACCGGGTCATACCTTCAGACTCAAATTCATCTCTTCAATTTCAGACAGGAGCTTTGAGGGGAATTCCAGTTGCCTATGAGGTTCTGTCTTCTCCTCTATCCTCTTTGATATCTATACAAAGTTCCTGGAGATTTTGGAATGAAATCCCAGCTCAGTTTTCCAATGTTGTCCTGACCAGGGAAGCCTGTGGAGTTGCTAAGTTTCTGTCTAGAGGGTAATAGATCAGATGAGGACTAACAGAAATTGGATGCTATGAAGATGAAGATGCCAAGTATCATTGGTATACAGCAAGTTCTGCATGGGGTTGCATTCCCCCCCCCCCCCCCAAAGACAATAAAATGTCCAGCCAGGGACTACTCTTAGATCCAAAATTGTCACTAGAGATCCTGATTCCTTTCAGTGATTTCCTCACGTTTCAGCTGATTCATCAGCTGTGGTGTATTTTAGACTTGGATTGCCCATCTACAAAGATTAATGTCCTGATGACTTGATAACTGGATTATTGTACCTTATTATATGGAGGACTGCCCATGAAGACCATTTGGAAGCTTCTGTTAGTGCAATATTGGCAGCTAGGATTCTGGCTTCAGCAACTATAACTGTGTTAACATCATTTCTGAAAGAATTACATTACTATCCAATTAGTTCCTGGACTAAATTTAAGGTGCTGCTAATTTCATAAGTATGTACACTTCCCACCATACAATTGAGTCGCTTCTGAGCTGAGAAAGGCAGCATGGAAATGCAGTAAATAAATAATAATAAATAATTCTGCCGACATATTAAGATCACAAGAGACGCCTTTCCAGTTGTTATCTGTAAGAAAAGTGCATCATGAAGACCCAAAAGAGAGGCAATTTTCAGTGGTGGCAGCACCCTCTCAAATGCTTTTTTCTGCAAGTGATGTGACTGACACCAATGTTGTATAGTTTTAGGTGCCACGAGTTAAAAAGCTTCTATGTGTCACAACATTTCAAATTTGACTGTAGGTTATTCTGCTTGTTCACTTGTTGGCAGATTGCTGAGACTGTTTTTGTTTCCTCATCATTTGACAATGGTTTATTTATATGGAAAGGATATAGTGGATTTATTATAATATATTGTATGTATAATTTTGTTTACATTGGCCCCTGAAATGCACATTGATGAGGGAAGAAAATGGTAAAGTAAATAAAGTGTTGTTTTTTTCCCCTGGGATTCTTCCAGCTAGATTTTACTCCCCCCCCCCCCCCCCAAACACACACACATTCTGAGAAGTTCATGAAGTGAAAGGCAAAACCATAATTCTCTTCCTTAGTCCCTCCAGCCAATTCCTGCCTTGATTTTAAGCCCCTTGCAATTGTTGCCCAAGCCTGGGACATTCTGTACAGTCTTAGCACAAAACCCATTAATTTCTCATTTCTTTCCCCTTTCTGGAACAGCATGGGAAAGCTGAGGAAAGGTGTCTGGGGTGGGGAGGGGGTCCAGGCTATTAATATCTCTTCAGCAGATGATTAGTGCTCCATTAATTTGCACTTGGCTTCTAAATGGAGCAAGTGTAGTAAAGCTAATGAGGAGGTGGAAGAGTAGGAGAAGGCAGCCTAGCCTAGCCTCCTGTAATCTATTATTGAAATGAAATGGCAGGATAGTGCCTTGTGTATCCAGCATGGTCTCCACCGCCCAAACCTGAAGGATTGTTCACTGGTATGTAGGAAGCAATGAAGCAGAATGGCATGGAGCATGGCAAGGGGGCAGGAAACTCATGGGGAGCACCGCAAAGTGACGTGACCTAAAAATGTTAATTTCCCACTATGCAGAAAGCTTCTTTTTATCTGACACTGCAGCTTCGGCACCACCTCTACCTCTCTGTATACATGGATATTTATAGCGGAGGCTCTTTCTCAGTGTGTATTGCTCGTGCTCTTTAAATATACACGGTCCCATTATACAAATCACCGAGCTGAGAGGCGATGGTGGTGCATGGAGTGATGAGCCAGCAGGGAAGATTTTAAAACCACACGCCTTACTGGAGGAGGAGGTGATGGGAGTCTTTTTCCACATCCCATACTTCTTCCCTCTCTTCTGTGTTTCTCTTGCCTTTACGCACTTAGACAGATCTAAACTGTCTTGTCTCTCATCAGGGTGCACTGTACTCGTGATAGGCTGAGTGTTCCCATTTTCTGGACATGTCATGAATTGTTATTAGCTGCACCTCTCCCCTTGTTAGCCTGAGTCATCTGCCAGTGTATCTCCACTCATGCCCCTGTGATATACCTGCTGCTGTCTTCTTGATCCACTTTTTTGCCATGATAAGCAACACTTTAATTTCCCTGTATTAGGTTTAGGATAACAGCCCAAAACTCTGTCCCAGATCCAATCTTGCGTTAACCACTATTCCAAGCAGTGCAGGCATGAGCATGGAAGTCTCATCAAGCAAGTGAGCAGGAAGGGATGGCAAAGGAGGGAAGTCCCTTCCTCTGTGACCAGTGCAGAAGCCAAGCAGGCTGGTGAAGCTTTAAAATAGGGCTTTCTTTCTCCTCTGGCAGCCTGCTTCCCTTTCAGCCAGCAAAATGTTTCGTGAGGTTGCTTTTTAATCCTCAGCAGGGCTCTTCTTATGACTAACAAGAAAGTAACTAAAAAGTTATAGGCTTAGCAACAAGGCTGCCATGGGAGAAATTCTCTTTTACAAAGATATCTCTGTTTTTCTACAGATTGCAGTAAAAATTTAACAATCTTGTTATGCTTAATATTCTGCTCCACTCTTTACTGGTTTCTGTCACTCAGCACTAGGGAATCCCTTTTCATTCTTTTTCATGAAGATATGAGAGGACCTGATCTAAGAGGGTATGAGGTCAGAGAATGTTAGCATGGGAAAGTCCAACCTTCCCCTTCCCTCGGCTTTCCCATTCTAACCATGTCTTTAAAAAGCTTCAGAACTGAAGAAGAAAACCTGCCCCCCCCCCACCCCCACCCCCCCCCCCCCACAAAGGAGTGAATTGAAAATAGAAATAAAACTAGATTTTGGGACATTTTATTTTAGAAGGACTGATAAAATACGGCGTTGATATATTTATTTAGTTAGTTTCTTTCCTAAATGTTTTATAACAGGATGACTTTTATGCAAGACAATATGTCATAGGTTGCTGTGAGTTTTCAGGGCTGTGTGGCCATGTTCCAGAAGCATTCTTCTGACATTTTGCTCACATCTGTGGCAGGCATCCTCAGAGGTTGTGAGGTCTGTTGGAAGCTGAGCTAGTGGGGTTTATGTATCTGTTGAATGTCCAGGGTGGGAGAAAGAACTCTTGCCTGTTGGAGGCAAGTGTGAATTGGCCAGTAATTGGCCAGCTTGATTAACATTGAATAGCCTGGCAGCTTCAAAGACTGGCTGCTTCCTTCCGGGGGGAATCCCTTGTTGAGAGCTGTTACCTGGCCCTGATTGTTTCCTTTCTGGAACTCCCCTGTTTTCTGAGTGTTGTTCTTTGTTTACTCTCCTGATTTTAGGGTTTTAAAATACTGGTAGCCAATTTTTGTTCATTATCATGGTTTCCTTCTTTCTGTTGAAATTTTCCACATGCTTGTGGATTTCAGTGGCTTCTCTGTGTAGTCTGACATGGTGGTTGTTAGAGTAATCCAGTATTTCTGTGTTCTCAAATAATATGCTGTGTCCTTGGTTCACCAAGTACTCTGCTATAGCTGACTTCTTTGGTTGAATTACTCTGCAGATGTGAGTGAAACATTAGGAGAGAATGCTTCTGGAACATTGCCATACAGCCTGGAAAACTCACAGCAACCCAGTGATTCCAGCCATGAAAGCCTTCAACAACACAATGTGTCTTATCTGATTATCTTGGTCTTAGTATCCCTTTCTCAGTTCTTTTTATTGGACTGAATACTTTACATTGGTTTGACATTATGGAAGACAGTAGGAGACAAAATAGTTATTTCTGTTATACAAGGTTGATGATTCTTTTATAGAGTGGCAAAAAAGAAAGAAAGAAAGAAAGAAAACCAAAGAGATTCCATACAATTCAGTATCTTTCAGCTCCATTTTCAAAACAAAAACAAAACCCAAAAAAACCAAAACATGTTTAAATGGAATTCAGTCTAGCTAAACTGCATTTTTAATATACCAAACATGATAATTTTATTACAACTAAAATTGTGTAATCATATCACAGTATGTATACACTACATTTTCTATTCAGAAAGTAAGAGATTTTCAAGCTATAAAGGCTACTAATGTAACATTTCATCCCTCCCCTCCCCCCCAGAACCCCCTCCCCCTTCTCTAGAAACATCTCCCATGGTTTCAAAATTCCCAGAAATTTGACATCTCTACACAATGTAATTGCAAGATATGAGGCAGTTGGAAACTTTATGTCTATTGCTGGTTTGCAATTAAGTAGGTTGTGGCAAGCATCTGCACTCACCAGGTAATCCCAAACTGACCAGCAACAGAAAAGCATGTAAGAAAGGAAAGAATCCCATTGTATATTGGCTGAAGTAGCTGAAAATCTGGTGTGATCTGGTGCATAAAAGGGAGCTTTTTCTATCCTTGAACAAGAGAATGAAAAATGCAATACACATTAACTCTCTGTGGTGAAGGATTATGAGATGTTTGTGCATGTTGATGATTTTGTTTCTGAATTGGGTGGCATTTGTTTGGTGAAAATTGTATTTGTATAAAACTGTATGTTATGAAAAACATGTGTTTGCACAATTTTAATGCAAATGCAATGCATGCTCGTGTTTTCATGTGCCTTCAAGTCACTTGTTGACTTACAAACATTCCATGAATTTCATAGGATTTCCTTAAGCGAAGAATACTCAGTTAGTTTTACTTGTTCCTTCCTCTGAAATATAGCATACAACACCCAGTATTCACTGGCAGACTCCCATTTAAGTTTTGTGTGTGTGAGGAGCAAATTAAGAAACTATGTTTTGTCCCACCTAAGTACTAGACCAGGGATTCTCAAACTAAGGTCTAGGGGCCGGATACGGCCCTCTAAGGTCATTTACCCGGCCCTCGCCCAGGGTCAACCTAAGTCTGAAATAACTTGAAAACACACAACAATTTTATCTCATCAGTCAAAAGCAGACTCAGACTTCCCATTGAAATACAAATAAGTTTATATTTGTTAAAATTGTTCTTCATTTTAATCATTGTATTGCTTTTAAGTATTTTTTGCACTACAAATAAGATATGTGCAGTGTGCATAGGAATTAATTAATGTTTTTTTAAAAAATTATAATCCGGCCCTCCAACAGTTTGTGGGATTGTGACCTGGCCCTCTGTTTAAAAGGTTTGAGGACCCCTGTACTAGACTATGAATATGGGGAAAATCAAATATTAGTAGCTTTCTCAATACCCAGTAGATCAGATCACATGGTAATACCTGCCCAATCCTATTATAACCTTATTACAAATTTTCAGGTAAAAATTGCTCATTAAGCTAACAACAAATGAGTACTACCCCCCCCCCCCCCAAGTTGGCTCACCAACAGCCGGCATGTTGGAAAAGGATAGTAGGTTATTATTATTATTTTGTAAAAAAGCTAATATTTTTGCTGCTTAGTTCCTGTAAGAAAAGAAGAGTCCATCCTTTTATATTCTGATTCTTGCAACAGTTTCTATCAAAGGTTGAGGAATAACTGCACAGGAAGCTCTTTGAAGTGTCTCCCAGGAGTAATTGAGAAGGGAAACATGAACTAAGAACACCATGGGATAAGAGCTTGCACTTGGGCTAATGGAGGATAAACAAGCTAGTAAAATGAACATCTTCCCCACTGCTGCTGACCCTCCTTTTCCATTTTTGTTATTTCAGGATGAGCAATACATTTAGCAGCATAATGAGGGAAAAAAGTTTTTCAGAGCCATTCTTTTTCTTGTTTTTTCAAAGTAAGACTCATCTTGGATTTCAGGTTTCTGGAACCCACTAGGCTGCATTTTGGAGTGGAATCATCCACTCATTAGAAACGTTTGAAGAGTCCCTTCCCCACAGAAATACCTTTGCCTCCTAGCTTTGTGCTGTTCTTGTAAAAGGTCCAAAATGACTGACAGGCTGTCATGGTCGGATGCATAGTTTCCACTGAACTTCCTGAGGAAAAGATAAACAGAGCAGAAATGTAAAAGACAGGACTTTCAGGAATGAGTAGAGTGTGATGAAACGTATCCTGCTGATGTCCTGTGTGTGGAGATCTCTTGCCAATATCAGAAGGAAAATAAAATTTGCCCAGAGAATACAGCCCCCTTGGTGCCTTCTTCCTGGATGCTGCCATGATAGCTTTTAACAGAGCTGACATGGATACTTGGGGTTAATGACGACTCTTGAAAAATCCAAATAAGAGTTCAGAGCCAGTGGGAGCTCTTGGTTTCTTTAAAGCCAAGCACGCTGCTATGTCTCCAAGAGCCAATGCAAATGTTTGGGCGAGCATGTGATTAAGACCTTCCTGTGACCATGTCACATCAGAACCCATATGTAAAGGATCATTTGCTTGGAAGCAATCCCACATCAACATGGCCTTGTGCAGAAAAACATTAGCACTTCAGGGAGAAGACTAGAAAGCAAACCTTCCTTCACATGCATTTGGAGTCAAAGTAATTGTGTGGAGCAGGGCTTCCCAAACTTTTCCACTCATGACCCCTTTCATCCAGAAAAATGTTTATGTGAGCCCAGGTATATAGATATATAAAATAGAGATAAAATAAAACATTTACTAATAACAAATCAGCATTTGCAAGGTTTGCTAAGCAGATAGACTTACCTTTTTATAAAGTCCAGCTTAAGCGTCTTCTGCAGATTCTACTATAAACACTGCACAACAGATTGTCTTAGATGACATTCTGAAAACATTTATTGTTGCCAAATTTTTCAGGACCCCAAAAATGAGCTAAGGGAACCCCATTTGGGGTCGGGACCTACAGTTTAAGAAGCAGTGGTGTAGAGGACTGTACCACAACTACCCATGAAACCTTTCTGTAAGGCATTGGAGTATGTGTGTGTTTGTCCGGGGGGAGTTACATCGAACCAACCAAGATTTGAGATCTCGTCTCCTGTGCTACCAGGACATTATTTTTACTTCAAACTGAAACATCTCTGGCAACTCTCTTTCTCTATCTTGAGTTTTGGATTGTCAATCCAAACTGTATCAGGAGTCAAGACTGTGGATATGGCTGTAATTCTTGCCCCTTGCCCTTTACTTCCTAAGGTACTATTTGGATTTGTTCTGTACATGTACAGTCTATATTTGTGTCAAGTGAGCTATGTGTGTGAAGAGATTATTTTACTGATGTGAGGAACAAAATCTTCGAACTTCCCTACCTTTCACATTAGGGTCCTGATCTGTGCTGGGTTTTCTGTGCTTGATTTTGATTTTGGTTTAAAGTTGCTACCCAGATTTTTAAAGCAACATGGATATGAATCAATTATTCAAAAATGGATTTTTAAATGTTGCCTTGATTATTTCAATCAATGTAACATGCTTCAAAGTACCATATAGTCAGGCTTTGAGGAGTGACCATCAATGGTGATAACTAGGCTAAAATGCCAGCTTGCCTGTCAACTTACTTGACTGCAAGGGCCAATCCTTGAACCCCAAACTTATGTTGCATAGAATCTGTGACAGAAGACCCCTAGTACATGCCATATGGAAGACAAGGAGAGCTTCCTAATGTCTTATATTCACTGCCCTCTATTTTGCCCGGTGTAGTGGTTTCTGAGCTGAGGAAATGTTCTGAATGTTTTGAGCAGATGTAACCATAAGGCATACTCAGTTGTCCTCCAGCCATCAATAGAGAACTTGAAAGATTTAGAAATTGATTAGAGAAGAGGAAAAACCAAGGGCATATTTACACAGATACCTTACGTTGGGGCTGACATAGGGTGTGGAACTCCAGATCAGTCCCGGGGAAGCCCAAAGGGCCAGTGCCCAAGTTGCTGCAGTGATGGGAAGGAGTCCTGATTGTCCAGTGCCACCAATCCTGGTTTGGCACCCTTACCACCCCGCTCACTGACTTGAGATTTTTTTAAATTCTTTTTTGTCGTGTCAGGAGTGACTCCTGGTGTGAGAGAATTGGCCGTCTACAAGGACGTTGCCCAGGGAACGCCCAGATGATTTGATATTTTATCATCCTTGTGGGAGGAGTTGGAGCTGATAGAGGGAGCTCATCTGCCTCTCCCCGGATTCGAACCTGCGACCTGTCAGTCTTCCATCCTGCCGGCACAGGGGTTTAACTGACTGGAGTGATATAAGCCAGGGTGCCAGAGTAACATAGGTGGGGGGAAATCACCCCTCCCTTTCCCCTCCCTTCTCTGATCACTCTTGTGCCCCAACCAAGGTCACTCCAATTGATGAGTGATGGCCACCAGTCAAATTAGATATGGTATACTAACTGAATTGCGGTCACATAGAATTTAACTCTCGATACTTTATTTCAGTATTAATTTGCTGTACTTACCTCTCAGCATCTTATTGTCCCTTTCATTTTAAAGGTGACCACCAGTCATTTCACAACTGGTAGTCACCTTTAAAATGAAAGGGACAATAAGTGCCATCCTGTGTCCCCAGGTCCAGGAAATATAGGGTGGCCATATTGGAACTGGCCAGGCCTGTAGCCAGGATTTCGATTTGGGGGGGGGGGTTAGTTTGTTTCGGGGGGGGGGGGGCTGAGTCTGAGTGAAAGAGGGTCTACCCTAGCAAACCTTTTGTATTGTTACCCCAATACCTCCATGCATATGGGATATATTGAGTAGGGTGATCAGATCATGATATGAATAAGCATAACAGTTTAAATAATGCACCAGTAAGGCAGTAAGGCCTTACGAACCACCATGAGAATTTGGGGGGGGGGGGGCTGAAGCCCCTCAAGCCCCCCCTCCCCCGGCTACATGCCTGGAACTGGCCCAACTGCTTACATGGATCCAAAGTCTAGATTTGCACTAGTCTCTGGAAAATTGGGGGGAAAATTGTAACTTTTCATGATGTAGTTCAATGCCACATTCACTTGAAATAGTTCCATGTATCATGTGATGCCATATCAGTTGTTATAATTTGGTCCTGCCTGGCATCTCCCCATGATCTGTTTGGAGTGATAGCTAAATCCCCAGGTCTCAGACCCTTGTTTCATATAACCAGAGCCCAGGACTTTTGAGGAACATAATATAGATGGTCATTAAAAGGATGTGGTTCTTTTTAATGGTTGTTGTTATTGTTATTACTTTATACATACCTAATAATAATAATAATAATAATAATAATAATAATATCCATCTTTTATCTCTTGATTGAATTGCAAAGCAGCAGGTTGAGATGTTAATATTCATGCCTAAAGCAAACTTTGCTGTTCTACCTATATTGCTTCATACCTTCAGATGCTGAGAGGTCAGTGCAGCAAATTAATATTGAAATAAAGTATCAAGAGTTGAATTCTTTTTGACTGCAATTTGGTTAGTATACCATATCTAATTTTTTTCAAGATTAAATGCCCTGAGAAGGTTGAACTTCAGTAGGTCAAAACTGTAGAATGGCTAATTCAGCCTGTAAAATTAAAGCAGCTAGTTGTTAAAATCCATTGGCTCACTGTCCCCTGGGTCAAATTAATTATAATCCAATACAAACTGCGTTCTGCCTTATCTTCTTTTTTCCTTTCCAGAAATAGTAGTATACACCATACTGTTCAGGTAACAGCATCAATATTGTTTAAAGAATAGGTTGATCGGTTTGTATAAACAGAAGGCTTTTCAGTCCTTAATACATACATGAACCTGATAGATTCGGAATGGATTGGACACCTTCAGCTTGGTTTCCTAGAAATTCAAATTGTGTTGCAGTGCGCCTAAGGCCATTGCAGTAGTGACATGATTTGACTGTGAGTTGTCATGAGCAAATTGTGCTGTAAATTTTGCCAATACTTTACTAGTCGCCCTTGTTGCAGCACACAGTCCTCGGGATGGTTTGGATTAATCTGCTGAACTGTGAGATTGTGTAGATTGGGTTCATCTGATAAGGCATGAACATTTTCTGGCTTCCAGCTTGTAAGATCTCTACAGGGTAATTATATGATGTCAAACGTGTTATATGTGCATGTCTTTCTCAAGATGTGTGAGAAGTTTCCCTGCAGTCACACTCCACCCTCTCTCTTTGTTGCATCTCTGATTTACATATCCTTTTCCACCGTGATCCCTAAGAAAGCAACCATACAAGAGGTTACTCGTTTGATGATATACTAATGCCTTTCACACAGATTTAAGTCATGACATTAACAACTACATTGAGGAAACCTTCGATTTAAAAGTTTGTGGGCACACCTCATCCCATGCCAAGTCCTGTGTAGCCATTTGGACATTGTTGGAAGAGTAATGCATAACTCATGGAGCCCCTGGTGGCTCAATGTGCTGGCAGAACTGAAGACTGAAAGATCGTAGGTTCGAATCTGGGGAGAGTGTGGATGAGCTCCCTCTGTGAGCTCCAGCTCCCCATACGGGGACATGAGAGAAGCCTCCCACAAGGATGGTAAAACATCAAAACATCTGGGCGTCTCCTGGGTAACATCCTTGTTGACAGCCAATTCTCTCACACCAGAAGCAACTTGCAGTTTCTCAAGTCGCTCCTTACACGAAAAAAACCCAAAAACCTTCGTGGAATAGAAGTGGGATTTTAAAGCATTAACATTCAGCTAATTCTAACTGAGCAATTCAGGCAACTGTATTTTATTGATAGAGAGTGGCTTGGATTAAAAGTCTACAAGTTAAAAGTTCTAGTAAAAACTGAAAGGAAAGACCATTTTAAAGTTTCTGTTTTTCCATCAACTTTAGTAGAACAAAGACTACACCACAGTTTTTTTCAGTTGACACTGAGTTTATATGAGAATTTCAGTCCAACCAATTAATTGTAGAATAAATTTTATTCTGAGATCAAAGCTATGTACTGTGATCTTGAGTATGCTTAATTAGAAATAAATCCCACTGAGTTTAATGGAGCTTAGTGTGTTTAGCATTGTAACCTTTGTTGATTATTATACTAATTAAAGTGACAGTCATTATTCATGATGTCATCTCTTGGTTGAAGTATATCTAAGGCTGTGATCCTATGTGTACTTGCCCCAAATCAGTTGAATGTACCTCCAAAGAAGCATGCATAACACTGGGCTACAAAAGGGGAGAGAATCAGGGATGATGGGAAATGTCAAAGGGCGGACAGTCTTGAAACAGTGGGTTTGTAGCTTTATTACATTATACTTCCAGTATAATCCTTCCTGTTTTAGCTCTGTTCGTGAAACGGAAATTCACATGTAAGGATGCAGTTTTCAATTCATGAAGAAATGAAACTTGCCTCCAAAACCAGGTCAGAACTCAACGAGGCTGGATGATTGCCATTGCTAAATAAATCAATTCGTTCTAGAAATAATGTTCATGGATGGGTGAATCTGCTAAAGCACCTCACACCTTTTTGAATGATATTCAAGCTGTCCGCAGCTGAGGACAAGATGTCCAGAGGACAGGGGAAAGAAACATGTGTAACACAGAAAATTTAGTGAAAGCTAAAGGGGGGGGGGGGGCATTTAGTGAGGATGAACAAATCAATTTTTCTATATTTTGAGGATGATTGCAAATATTTATATGGTTGGAGGCCATTAGATACAACTGCATCATATCCAACCAGTCCATACTTCAGGAAATAAAGCCCGATTGCTTATTGGAGGGAAGGATAGTAGAGGCAAAGATGAAGTACTTTGGCCACATCATGAGAAGACAGGAAAGCTTAGAGAAGACAATGATGCTGGGCAGGCATGTAGCGGAGGGGGGGGGGGGCTTGAGAGGCTTCCCCCCCCCCCCCCAAAATTCTCATGGTGGTTCGCGAAAAGGCCTTACTGGTGCATTATTTAAACTGTTATGTTTATTCATATCATGATCTGATCACTATACTCAATATATCCCATATGCATGGGGGTATTGGGGTAACGATACAAAAGGTTTGCTAGGGTAAACCCTCTTTCACTCAGACTCAGCCCCCCCCCCCCCGAAACAAACTCAGCCCCCCCCCCCAATCGAAATCCTGGCTACGGGCCTGATGCTAGGGGGAAAGGAAGGAAAAAGGAAGAGGGGCCAACCAAGGGCCCTCCCTCCCTGCTGAAATCAGACAGGCGCCTTCCCTCATGGCCTTCTGCAAGGGCCTGAAAACCTGGCTCTTTGAGAAGGCCTTCAACTAAGTGCTATGTTTTTGGAATGACCACCGGAATGGACCATGACTACGAGATTGATTATGACCCTAAACAAGATGAAGCGGATTTTTAGTTAAGTAGCTGTGTATTTGTAAGATGTGTGTTGTGGTCCTGATTTATTGTAACCTGTTGTCCTTTGTGTTCTATGTTCTGTACACCGCCACGAGTCGCCTTCGGGCTTGAGAGTGGCGGTTAACAAGTGCAAATAATAAATAAATAAATAAATAATAAATAAGGGCAAGATGGATGGATGGTATCCTTGAAGTGACTGGCATGACCCTGAAGGAGCTGGGGGAGGTGACAGCTGACAGAGAGCTCTGCCGTGGGCTGGTCCATGAGGTCACGAAGAGTCGGAAGTGACTGAACGAATGAACAACAACAGCAACTGCATGAATTCTGCAGCATAGATGGACAACATACATGGGTGCAAACAAGTCTAGTTGCATCTCAGATTCACATATCCTTTTCTTTGGAAAGCACTAAATGCCTTTTTCTCCCCCTGGATAAAGTTATCCAGGGAAAATGTGGGCCAGAAAGGTGTCCCTGGCAACAACACACAGGTGGCAATTTTTGCAGGATGTCTGAATGATGACAGACATATGTAGCATATTCATGACTCAGTCAGACAAGGCAACAATGTCCATGTTGCAGTGAAAAGCCAAGCACAATATAACAATTATCTCAAGAACATGCAAATGGCCCAGGAATGTACTGCGTTGAGCATCTCGGAATGGCCACTTGTAAATATGAGGTAGATTGACAGTGTGGTCTTGTCCAAGGGGTGTGTTCCCCTCTCCTTTACATAGAATGAGAGAATGATAGAGTCGGATGAGACCACATGAGCCACCTAGTCCAACCCTCTGGCATTCTGGGAAAGCACAATAAAGGACTCCTGACTGATGGCCATAAAGTAGGTCTTTCAGTAACCACACACACAACTCATGTCAGATGAAAAGCAGAAATTAAGGGTGTGTCTACATTGCAGAATTAATGTAGTTTGACAACACTTTTAACTGTCATGGCTCAGTACTATGGAAACTTGGGATTTGTAATTTGGTGAAGTACCAGAGGCTAAAGACCTTGCAAAACTATGATTTCCATGACTCCATAGCACTAAATTAGAAATTGTGCTTTTTTAAATTTTTGGTATGCAGTGCCCATTCCAAATGAGAGTGTGGAATGTCAAAGCAATATGTTGAAGCCATGGAAGTTGTTTGTAGTAACAGTCTTAAGTCAGTAAGTGGTAGGATGTAATCAGATGTTGGTTGAATTTTAACGATTTCCCTCATGCTTTCTTTACCTTCTATTCTGATCAAGAGTTCTGAAGAATTAAAGGAAAAACTTACACAGGATTTTATGATTTTGCAGAGTTACTTTTAAGAAAGCAGGAATAGCATAACATGTTGAAATTTTCCATAACAGGTCAGCAGTGGCCTGAATCAGCCATTCTTTCGTTGCCCAATTAGGAAGAACTTTAGCATGTCACTACATTTATTCTTCTAAAAATATTTTCCTTTGTGTTTAACTAACAATATTTTGTGCTGCAGTGAGCAAATGTTGAGGTTAGGAGGCTAGATTGCCCCCCACCCCACTCCTCCCCCACATCTGCAAAGCTCCCAGATTTCCCAGGAACTAGGTCTGATTCTGCAGGTCTCAGGGCAAGGGAGAGGAATCTCAGGGCAGTGTGCTACCCTCAAAAATGTGCATACATGTTTTCTTCTCATTGGTTAGATTTGACATGATCCTAAATCATGCATACACAGTGTTGTTTGTGCTACACCCTCTTCTGTTGAAAACACCTTGTACAACTGATAACACATCTGCAAATGTGCTTACTGTTTCCACAATCCCAGTGAGTCACATTAAATGAACTGATGAGTAGTTACACACCACAAAGGAATAGGCAACTGCATGTACGAAAATTACATCTGTGGACAAAGAAATAATTAAATGCCATGATGGATGCTTCTCATTGCAGCACATAGTCATCTGAATGGCAGGGATTAGTCTGATTACAAAATCTGATTATGCAACTGCAAACAGAATATGAATGTTATGCCACAAAAAAAAGGATAGTTACTTGCAAATAAAACACAAACAGGATGCCAGATATAGATTTTTTTTAATGGAATGGCGCATTGTATGTGACTGGAGTTAATGGTTATTTATTTACTTACTTACTTACTTACAACATTTCTATCCTGCCTTTCTCCACCCCAGAGGGGACTCAAAGTGGCTTACACTTAGGCACCGTTTTGATACCTTCAGAAACAATGTATAGTTAAAATAAACATTTAAATAGAATTACAAAATACATTAAAATACTTAAGGATATAAAACAGTGTCTTCACTGTTAACCATGTGATCCAAGGTCATAGTCTGGGCCATTCCAGTTGTCATTGCACATAATTACTTATTTATCTATTGACAAGATCTCCAAAGGCTTGATCAAAAAGCCACTTTTTCTTTCTGAATGATATTATAAATGCACCATGCTTTATAATATCATTCAGGGTTGAAACTACAGACCTACAGGCATCATATGAGGTAGTCTGTAGGTCCCTTGTTTTGACCCTGAAAGCTTAAGACCTGGGTTTGTCCTCTGACCTGGCAACTCTTTTCCCAGGAGACCTGGGGGAGCCACATCCCCACTGCAGCCTTCTCACTGGAAAAAAAAATATTCTTGAAAAAAAGGCTGGGAAATTATTTTGAATTCAACTCCTGATTGGCATCCTGTTCGTGAGATTATAAACCAAATGCAAGTTTATGATTGCTAATGGTGGACATGACCTCAAAAACCTACTTTTCCAGCCAGGCAGTACTCCCGTCTGCTACCAAGCACAATTCAAAGTGCTGGCTTTAGTCTGTAAAGCCCGTAAATGATTCTGGCCCTGCTTACCAGTCCGAACACATATCCACCTACTAACCACCTCAGAGATTAAGTTCCTCTGAGCAGGCCCTGTTCTCTATCCTACCTCCTTTGCAAGTGAAGTTTGTGGGGATGAGACACAGGACCTTCTCAGTGCTGGCCCCCTCAGAATTCCCTCCCCAGTGAAATCAGGTCTGCCTCCTCCCACCTGACCTTTAGAAAGAGAGTGAAAACTTGGCTCTGGGACCAAGCCTTTGGGTAAAAATGCAATGCAGTAAGAGTAGAGGGAATGTGCAATCATGACTGGAATGGCCTTAAAAATGATTACAGATTGTGTGATCTTTAATAATTGGTTTTAATGTTTTATTGGGTTTTTAAAAAATTATTATTTTAATGTATATGTTTATTTTATCATTTCTGTTTGATAAGGCATCAAATCGCTTTGTATTGTAAGGCCACTCTGAGTCCCCTGCGGGGTATAAATACGGTAAATAAAGAAATAAATGAGATATCCTTGTGACCAAGAGAGTGCTGCAGAGGTTGTTCTTGACCTAGAGATTGGACATGCAGCCTGCAGATTAAGCTTTTCCCATCAATGTTAATGCTAACATTGAGATTTCCAATTTTTATTTTTAGCAAATGCACTTTGTTAAGTGACCAGAACATATACACTGATACCAAAGCATGAGAAGGTACTTATTTTGGAATATAACTCAGAATCCTCCCGCTAGCATGATCAGTAGCCATGCTGAAAAGGAAGCTTCAAGAAACTACAACCCTCCCAAAAGTAACTTCTCCAACTTCAGATCAGTACCCACACTTGTGTCACATTTCCTGAATATGATAGCTTATTTGTTGTTCTTCTGTAGGAGAGCTTTTATTCGAGAAACTGTTTCTCCTCACTCTCCAAGTTGATCTGTTAGAAGGATAAAGTATTTAAAAATTGAAGTTGCTATAGAAAAGTGCTAACTTATTTTTTTCTCTCCCCTCTCTCACACACATTTTTCTGACTCCTTCCTCCAGATTATAGACAGCGAGAATGAAGCATTGCTGGCGGCCCTCACCGAGACACTGGATGACATCCAAGGGGACGACATGGGTCTGGCCGCCTTCAGAAATATGGACGAGGGGGACATGCCCAACAGCGGCTGCATGTCTCCCGCCTCCTCTCCCAAACCTGCCGCCCCTGTCTCAAGGGGCTCTCCTCTGGCCCCCGAGGTTGATGAGCTGTCTCTAGTAAGAACCTACTTCCTACTGTTTAAGGTGGATTTGGATGCACCTCTGATAAGCCGGCTGCATGGGTATGATAGGAAGCAAAGGTCTGAATTTTTTCATTATAGGCTTACAATTATAACAATACAAAAGCATATATATATACCTGTTTATTGTATACGTATACATGTGCCACACCATTGCTGTCATCTGATTTGCTCTATTACCATCTTCATTGGGCGAGGGGGCTGAGAGGCGAGAAAGGGCAAGTGTGTGAATGGTTTAATAGCATCCCAATCTGTGTGCTTTGAACCTAGAGCATTTTATTCCCATCTTCACATCTGTCAAAAAGTCTCCAAATGCCGCTCACCTGCATGGCTGAAGGCATGAGACAAACTGCATCTATTAAGAGTCCATTAGTTTTCCTGAGCATCAGGCAATTCTATCTTTATTTGAGTCTTCGTGAGTAAAGCTTAATGTGTTGTGCAATGTTCATTTGCTTACTGGAAATCAAAATTGTGTATTGTGACACTCTAAACCTAAGCTGTCAACTCCTAGATTATACTTCACTTTCTAAATAAATCAAGGGCCCTTTCACATGGCAGAGTCATAGATCCGTGATTCAACTTTAACTAGCATGGCTACATCCTTTGAAATCCCGAGACTGGCAGTGGAGGGAGAGGCATTTGCGGTTCTCAGCCTGGCAGCTCCTCTGGGACTTCTGACCAGTCCACAAGCCCCAGGATTCCTAAGATGCAGCCATAGTAGGTAAAGTGCAATCATGTCACTATAAGCATGAAAGAATTCCAGATCAAAAGACTACAGCATGCACTATTATTTGCCTGCTTTTATATCCTTGTAACTCCAAGTCTCCACTGGCCCACTACAGAGCTTTGTTTTGTTTTTGTTTTTGTTTTTTTTTAAAAAAAGAGCAGCTCAGTTTTAGATTTTTAAAATGAACGAATGCCTTCAAGCTTTCTTTCAGAAAAAAGGACATTGTGGTCCATGGTGAGTCTTGAAAAAAAGGGAAATAACCCCCTGGACTCGATTTTCCAGCCACACATTTGGGGGGTTTTTTTGTTCAGAAAATTCAAATTCTACAATTTTTATTCTTCATAAAAATGTAATAGGCATTTTTATGCACATTGTACAATTTCATTGTGCTCAAGCCAATCCTGACATAAGGCTCGTTGCTGTGAAAGGCACTGTATGTAAACCCAACCTGTAATGACTAAAACTGCAGTCTCATACCTGCTTACCAATGGAATTTACTTCCAAGTAGACACATGTAGGGATGCACTGTACTAATCTGATTGAAATGTCTATCTGCCTTCTAAGATTTGTTTCATCAAGTATTGTCCTTTGTTCCTGACTCCCTCTCCTTTCAGGGAAATTGAGGACCCATCTACACAGCCATATAATCCAGTCTGAAACTGCATTATATGGTCAGTGTAGACTCATATAATGCCACTCACTGCAGTTAAAACTGAATTATATGTGTCTACACTGACCATGGGGACTGAGGCTCTCAGAAAAGCCAAATTTTAAATCAAAACTATTCTGATATTCTCCCTTGAGCTTGTAGAAAAATGCAGACCAAAGAATGGCTTCTGCAGCTGTCAGACTTGGGTTGCATATGCACTGTGGAATTAGTGCAGTTTGACACTACTTTAATGGCATTGTCCCAATGTTATTAAATCATGGTATTTGTAGTTTAGCGAGGCATCAGTACTCAATGGCAGAGAAGGCTAAAGACCTTCTAAAATCACAACTCCCATGATTCCATGGCATTGAGCCATGATAGTTGAAATGTTTTCAAGCAACATTAATTCTACAATGTAGATGCAGCCTTGCAGAGCTTGCAAACACTGAAGATTCTCATGATGCAAAAAACTTTTGCAGGCTGTGGACTAACCTGTAGCCCTGACTGTTCTCACCTCTCTTTGGCATTTGTTTCCACATTCCCTTTTTCTCCACCAACAAAGGTGAGCAGCAGAAAGGGAACACATACTCTGAATTTTCTTTCTATTTAATAAGTTAGAGATAGCCTTGGGTGCTTTTTTGCTTTTGCTTAGTCAGTGTTCAGAGAAGAGGCTAAAGGCCCTTAGCCCTTTATAACAAGCTACACCTTTCCCTTAACACAGCCTTGCTTTAAATGATCTTAGGAAGACTGATAACACTGGAGCAAAGGACTAGTAAAGCAGACTTGCCTTAGAGCACAGGCCTCAGCCTCCCATTCCATCTCTTTATCATTACAAACTTGTCATGATTTCTAAAAGTGTTATAGCTACATCTAGTGGTAAGAAGTATGCATTCTCACTTCTCACAACCAGTGTGCATGTGTGTGGGGAAGATGTATAATGTTTTATATGTATATATCACACAAATCCATATGTGTATATATATAGGATGTATACGTTGCAGAGGGAAAATATATAACATTTTGGGTTATTGGATACATACAGTACTAAATCCCCAGAACTGTCACTTTGCAGTGATTGAGAAAGCAGGTATTTGATGGTGGGAACTGACAGTTTCGATATCCATCACTTAATCTTTCAGAGCTTTTTGAGTTTCCAGACCGCCTTTGAAGATTTCTCCTTGCCATCAAATTCCCATAAGTGTCAAATTTGCCATTTTGTTACTGATCCTGTGTTGCCTTCAGTGTGAGAGCGAAGAATGTGGAATGCCTCTTTTTAAAAGAAAAGAAAAGAAAAGAAAAAAACATTTTAATGATGTAGCCAGGGCCATTTGGTTTGAGATACCAGATCCTGAATGACAAATATGAGCTTGCTGTTTCACCTAGAACTTCCTTGATGGGATTAAAGGACCACCCATCATGAAGGTCGTCTACAAAAGCACCTCAAGTAAACCCTTGACATTTGGACAGAATAATTAATTAATTGGAGCCCTTTCTGGAATGTAGCATCCAACCTGACTTGCTTTGTAGGAGCCAATTCCTAATTCATGGACAGCAATATATACCCATTAAAGTGTATGATGTGTTAGAATGTAAAGAGGAGAGGGGATTAGCTGCATTTCTCAAAAGCCAATGCCATCTCCAATTATCCATTAAACCTTGAAGGGCAATCCACTTCTCCTTATAACTTTAAAAAGGGGGTGAGGGTATAGGGTTGAAGCATGTACACCCAAGGACAACCATTCCCCAAGTCCATGTTCCACCATACCCCTTCCTGAACGAAAGTCATTGTCCCAATAGTTTTTCCTCATTTGAATGCTCATCCCATATTAGCTGAAGACTTGCAACTGCACACAGTTCCCTCCTGGCAACATTATAAGCCAGCATGATGTCAATCACGTAAGAAGTCCTCCTCTGTAATTTTCAGGGTTTTATTGTGTACACACAAACTTGTGTTTGTTTATTCAGGAAGCTCTCTCTTATCTATTCCTTCTTTTTGGCTTCTTGAGTACCCACATTCAGCACTGGTATGAGCACTGGGCTTTCCAGGTGGTGTTGGGCTGACACAGTATTTTTCAGTATTGAGCCACCTTGGCCAGGGCTGATGGCATCTAGAGTCTAAATATATCTGGAATTCCCTTGGTAATAGTGGGGGAGGGGGACAAAATAAGAACTTTGGACAGGTGACCTTGATGAAAGATGAGATTGGGACTAATCTTATTAAAGGCAAGGGATGTCAGGAGAAGCATCTACAGAGGGCTTCCAACATCTTTGAAAACATAACATGCAATATGACTGAAAGTAATCTATACTTCAAAGTGTGGCACTTACTTTTGTAGACCATGGGTTTTGACACCTCCATCTAAATAGCTTTCCAGGAAAATGTCTTTTGTCTGATATTTTCAGCATTTTTTCAGGGTTTGGTTTCACTTCAGAATTTTTACAGAACTGTATCTCCATGATATAGCATGAAACTATAGAGTGGTTGTCTTATATTACGATAAAACTTGTAAATTTTACCTGTGTGTGTCTTTGAATTAAACTGTGTTGTTACCTTGATGAACTTTTAACAAGATTCAAAAATGACCATGTTGAGTCATGTAGAGGTGACTTATGCAGAGTTTGGGGGAAATCGCTGATTTTTTAATTCAAACTGGGATTCTGGAACTACAAAGAAGTAAAATGTCATCTACACAGTAGAATTAATGCAGTTTGACACTGTTTTAACTACCATGGCTCAGTGTTATGGAGTTGTGGTTTTACAAGGCCTTTAGCCTTCTCTACCAAAGAGTGCTAAAGCTACAAACTACAAACCCCAAAATTCCATAACATTGAGCCATGGCGGCTAAAGTGATGTCAAGCTGCATTAATTCTGCCATGCAGTTGCATCCTCAGACTTCTAGACTTCGTTTGAATGGCACTTGTCTGGAGGAGCTGGGGAGCTTTGTAAATCTCTCCCAGACAAATTGAAGCATTGCCATTGGAGCTGCAGTGTTTGGTTTAGATCTGTGCTCCAGCTATTTATCCTATGAATAGGAGGTGGGCATATCGAAGATGAGGATACTGTAATAATTTAAGTGAGGACTGGTGTTCATTTATATAGGAATTCCGACTCTTTCTTTCACTGCTTCCCTTTGCAGCTGAAGAAGTTGCTCCTTTCTCCTTCCAATGTGCCTCCAAGCTATGAGGTTCAGAAAGAAGGGAGTGTTTGGCGTCAAGGAGCTCCCAAATCCAGACCGCAGCGAATCTGTACAAAGGTACTGTTCCTTTTAGCAAACGTATAGACATACTAGACTTGGCCTAAAACAAATCAGTAGATTATATCTGGCTAGGTTTTCCATAGGCATGTGGGAAGCCAAAAGTCAGACCAATTGCCTATCTAGTCTAGCATAATGTCATCTGTGATGATCAGTTGTAGTTTTCTAAGAGTTTCAGGTAAGAGTGTTTCCCAGTCCTTAGAGCTGTTTCAACCCATCTTCCCACATTCTTCAACAAAGATGGACAGGAACTACAAGCAGTCTTTCTACAATGGTAACAATGGGTTTGTTTGCTTAGATGAACTATTAGACAAGTTTCCATATTCAGCAACTGGCTACTGCTTACTTTTAAAATCCTTTAAGAGTTGTGTTGGGAATCTGACTTGTCACAAGTTTGCTTCCTTTCAATGACCCTATGATCTAAAACACAATAAATTCTTTTGGAACAAGCATTTGGATCAGCTCTACTTAAGAGATACAAGGGTTGAAATTGTGAACTTTAGCGAGTGAACCTTGTGCTTTGCCACAGAAATAGGGTTCTGTATTCAATCTCATATCTCATTTTGAATATGAAGGGTATGTATGTTCACAAGCATCTGCTAAGCCAGTTCTCCATCAGTGTTGTGAGATACGTTTCCTAATTTTTTTATTAAAATATTTCTAGACTACTTTTTGTAAAACATTTCACATTGCTCTGGAGAAAAAGCTGGCTTCTGTGTAAAGACAGTCAAAGAAGGAGAAGCCATCACTCCTTGAAACAGTCTTACAGTTAAGAAAATTCTTTTATTGTAATGTGAATTCATTGGTTCATGTTCTAGTCTAGCAGCAGAAAAAAAAGCTTGTCCCATCTTCTAGAGTCAGTCTAGAATAGTTTATCCTATATTGATCATCATCCCTAAGATAATTTTTTTTGAAAGTTTGGGACAATGTGCAAAGGACATACTCAGTTGATGCTGGTGGTAGCAGAGTTCAGTATATAGAATTATTGCAAATGTGCAATGATGCATCTCGAGCAGTGTGTCATTCCATATTGCATTCAGCCTCTGTCCATTGCACAATGAAGTGACAGCTCAGCAAATCCCTGTTTCTCATACATTGCACTATGGTGGCATTCAGTATTGAGATTGTTTAGCATTAGTATACCATAAGTTCACTCGCAGAGCCAAGCCATTCCAGCCAAGAAGATCCAGGAAGCCAGTCTGTTCCATTGCTCTGTTCCCTTAGTGGCCTACTAGATGTTCCAGTAGAACTCAATTCACAGAATACGAGCACAATGGCATGTTCCTGCTCATTTTCATTAGTAGCTGGCATTACAAAGTTTCTAAAATAGTTTGTAGCATCATGACTAGAAAACAGTGAGTGTCTTGCTTGCCATGAATTTGTGTAATCCCCTTATCATGTCATCCAAATTGGCAGCCATCATTCTGTCACTGAATTGATGTTCACCCAGTGGTTAGAATGACAGATGCAAAAGGGGTCAGGGCTTCTACATGTCATTGAAGGAGCTTCTCGTGTATCTTGGCATGCAAATTGCTATCCTGAAATCCCCCTTGATGAGCTATTGTGAACAAGTCCTTTCTCCTTCCTTCCTTCCTTCCTTCCTTCCTTCCTTCCTTCCTTCCTATATTTGTTTTTCTTGATTCTTTTTTCTTTGTATCTGATGATCCTTTGAATAGTTGAAATTTGAAAACTGATAACATACATACTTCCAAAAATGGAAGTGTGTGCGTGCATGCTAATATATAGGATGCCTGTGAATTAGAATCCCCATTTCTGCTCTGGTAACCTGGTCTAATGATGCCCTGACCCTGTGTGATACCAAATAGTTTAAACTGATGGGAGCTCAGCAGGACAGGAATTCAGCAAGTTACATTGTCAGACTGTAGTTTTACCCTTACTTACTTGGGATGAAGGGTCGTTACAATTTTGGAGATTTTACTTCTCTCTAGAATTGTACAGTTCCAGTTGCAGTTCCATGTGTAGGATATGAGTTGTAGCCATTTACACCCTGGACTATTGTTTGGAAATCAAAGTGCCAGGACTAAAACATCAACCTATACTTAGATTTTTTTTAGTGAGGAGTTAGATTTTTCACCCTTGTTTCAACGTATGGTAGAATTTAGGAAAAGGAACCAGCTGTGGTGAGATTTAATTCCCCCATTCATTCATGAGAGACCAGAATACACTTAAGAAGAATAGGAAGAAGAAAAAGAAAAAGAAGGGAGAGGAGGAGGTGGTGGTAATAGAGGTAAAGGAAGGGCTTATGTGCACCCTCAAGATGATGTTCATTTCAACTTTAATCATCATTACCTGGGTGAGTCTCCTCAAAACAGGAATGACACAATTTCCCCAAAGGCTTTATTCTTTGTGTCCTATGGGGCTATTTCATTGTGTACAGCATACAAAGAGGCCTTTCTTTTCATTAGATTCTCTTTCTATTTAAACTTTGTCATGATTTTTCCCCTCTTTCTTCTTGATCTCATTCTTGACCCAAATTAGAGCAGAGTTTCCTAGTATCTGAATTGTGCATACCTGAGCAAATTGGTGAAACAAGTCCATTTGTATAAACGAATCTCTTAAATCAGCACAAGAGGCCATTAAAGGTTTTCCCATTTGAATTATGGAAACTACAGTGGAATAGGCAAGTGGGTTCAAGTGGCAAGGAGATGAAAGGAGGAGCAAAAAGGGAGTTGACAAAAGAGAGACAATGTTTTTTTGCATCAGCTGAGTAGAATGGAAGTTACATAATGCCATTTGTTGCACCAGAAAAATACACCAGAAAAATGTGTATAAAAATGTATACACCAGAAAAATGTTACAGGGAGTATAAAAGATCTGAACTATCTTACTTGAGCTATTCTCAAAAGGTTCTTTTAAAGTATATAGATCTCTCCCATCTCAACTCCCCTTCCCATTTTTAAAAATGCATTAGCTTTCTATATCTTCCCAGTTCACCTCTCTTACCTTGAGTGCCTATCCATCTCATCAGCTTTGAAATTGAATGTCTTTCAGTCTTTGGATTGTTACAAAATAAAAGGATAACAAATTGATCCATTTCCATCCAGCACATATTGTTCTTCTCCAGTTGTGCCTATGAGTTTTACATTCTGGAGAGCACATGCATGCATACCATTTTGGTTGCAGAGCATAGAGATGTCTTTTCATCCAGGCTTTGAAACCCTTGGAGAATTGCTGTCAATGTTGAAGTATCCCAGTTTAAGGCAATTCCTTCTATAGGAATTCCACATTCATGGCACACATGGAGGCAGCTGGTGACATGTATTCTACCTACAGATTGTAATTTTGTTGCTGATGACATTCGTTTATATATATGACTGAACAGCATCAATTAGATACTATATGAGATGTCACTGTCAAAAGCATTCTTCACCATCACTGCTATACTTGGGGAAATCTTGGTATACAAAGGGATCTTGTAACACCTGAAAGGAAGAAGTTAGTAATATAAGCTTTGTCCTTTTTATTATTAATGGAGGTTTGATTTGGTTTATGGCACCTGGGTAATTTTGGTTATTTATTTATTTTGTTGTCTAGTACCTTATGATATTGAATGTTTGATGATATTTGTTGTAAACTGCCCTGAGTCCCTATGGGGAGATAGGACAAGATATAAATTGTTGTTGTTGTTATTGAGAAGGGGCTCATCTACACAAGACACATTAGCCTGATATCAATATCCTCCATGTTTCCACAGTTCCTAGCTAGCCATGGAGCTCCATGAGAGCTCCTGGCCATTATGTGTGTTTCTGCTGACATCAGAAGAAGGCATCTATGCATCCAGGAAAAAGGAGAGATTGCCCCTTTTCTCCTGGTTGTGTGGGTATCCTGTTCTAATATCAGCAGGGACACTGATGATGGTTAGGAGCTCTTACAGAGAGCAGCGGCAGTGACATGCCCATGTTCCATTCTCATTCTTTGTGCTGATCAGTGCAGAGAAAGGGTGTCGGTGCTGTGCTCTGTCCGAACAGTGAATTAGGCTGAATTGGACCCAGTCCATCTTTGCATACTGCCCTGAAGCCATAGAATACTCCAGAGTTTCTGGGCTAGCCCCCAATTTTGCCTGAAGTGGAGTAAAGCTGATTTAAAGCTAAAAACTTCAGGGTACTCACTGAAAATAGCTTTTTTTGTTGTTGTTGTTGTTGTGTCAGGAGCAACTTGAGGAACTGCAAGTCGCTTCTGGTGTGAGAGAATTGGCCGTCTGCAAGGATGTTGCCCAGGGGATGCCCAGATGATTTGATATTTTTATCATCTGAAAATTCTATTTATGGTGAGCCTGGGGTTCTTGGCTTGTATAGACAAACCTAAACTTTACTTCCTCAGATGCATGGATAATCTTTATCATAGTTTTAAAACTTCTACAATGTAAGTTAAAATACATGTTTTAAGGGTTTATGGCCACCACTCTTGCAGGACTGGAATTTGTGCAAAGTGAACAGCAAAGTGCAAAAGCTCTCATAGCTTGACCCATGATTGTTTGTTACCCAGTGCCTGAGGGTAGGGGCCAGACTCATGAAAATCACACATGAAAAAGAAGAAAATGAAAAACAAGTTCTGCTGGTTGCCCTACATGAGGTATATCCAAAGTCTGGTCCAGGGGCCAGTTGCAGCTCCTGTTCAAATTTCCATCGGCCCTCTCTCTCCAGGCCTCATTTCCTTGACTTACTCCCTCCCTCCCTCCCTCCCTCCCTCCCTCCCTCCCTCCCTCCCTTCCTTCTTGGGAATCAGGGCACTGGAAAAGATGGCCTCCTCCAAATCTGCTGTTTAATATGTCACCTTTGATCCTCCATATAAGGATTGTAAAAAGAAGGGAAAGTCTATAATGCATAGATGGGAAAGTTATCTCTTAGTTTGGTTGACTGCTCTTTCTCTTTTCTCCTGAAGGTGGAGACTGGCCGAGACAGAAAGCCAAGCTTCCTCCAGACTCACAGTCGGAACTGCACAGAGCTTCATAAGCACCTTACTTCTGCCACCACAGTCACGATGCACTGCCCACACACACAAGACAGCCGCCTGCCAGATGAGTGCCACCACAGCAGTAGCAACAGCAGCGAGCCCCAGAGACTTTTTGCCCCCAATGGAGAGGACAGTGACTCCAGCGAAGATTTGCTGAATTATAATCATGTCGTGGCAACTCCTCCCTCTTCCTCTTCCAGCTCTGAGGAAGGCCCTGGAGAGAAAGAACTTCATGCTGCAGTGGAGCTTATACGCTACATGCACACTTACTGCCTTCCCTCCAGAAAGCTGCCCCCTACAAACTATATTGAAGTGAAACACCAGCATTTTCATAGCCCCTCGAAAAGAGCAAAGCCAGATTGCCCCACACAGAGGCCACTGCTCTGTGCTAAAAACAGTTGTCCCTCCAGCTCTTGGCATCTCTCTCTTTTGGGTGGCAACCAATCTAGAGCCCCTGCTTCTGAGTTCTCCATCCTGAGAGAGCTGCTTGCCAGAGACCTCTCCTGTGATGTGAGCAAGCCATACAGATTGGCCAAGCCTGTGTACTCCTCCTTGGCCAAGTCTCCCAAATGTCTAAGGGCCTCTTCAATTGAGGCTGAAGGAGGACCCACAGATATGTGTAAATCCACAGCCAAAACACCACTTGAAATGAAAACTGAGCCAAGGCAAACTCCAACAGCAGAATTCGAACCTAAGAAAGAGACTGGCAGCTCTGCAGAAGAAGACACCATGAAACAGGGGACACTTCAGGCTCACCAGACCTTTGGCAAAGCAGGTCGTAAGCAGGAGAGCTCTGTTTATGCAGTGCGGCGCTCCAAAAGACTCAACCCTGACCTCAGTCCCTGGCTGTCATTCCTAGAGGAATCTCCTCCAGACTCTGCTGTGTCTCCAGCAGCAGCAGGGAACAAATCTGCCACCCCCGAGTCTGCCCTGTGTTCCTCCTTGCAGAACTTTGATACAGAAGCACCAGCAGCTGAGGTTGAAGTGAACAGTGCAGATGAGACAGACAGCAAATTTCCGGGGTTCCCAATGGAATTGCAGACCCCCTCACCAGAGAGCTCTGGGGAGAGTGAAGTGTGTGAGATAAACGAGAGCCAGTGCTATCCCTTCATGCGTCAAAGAGGTACAGAGTTGGTGCGATGGTGGTCATTGTGTTGAGGCTTAGTCTTCTGTGTCAGTATTTCCTTATGGGGGGAGGGGAGGGAAAGGGAAAGAAATGAAGCCACACAGCTCAGTTACCTTTTAGGCATGTGTATAATGAATTATAGTCCCATTTGATAGATGAGAGGCAAAGGGCATCAAGCAGAGATAATTCCTCATAAAGTACATCACTTACAGAGAGAATGGTGGAGAAAATGAGGGCAGGGTAGGGCAAGGCAGGGAGTGATAGGGGAGATGAATTTAAAATTGCCCAATGGATGTGGAGTTAAAAGCATCATACTTGTTATGGTCAGGCTCACTTGACTTTAAAACTCCCGCCATATCATGGACTAGCTATCAAGGATCATTCCTAATGTTTTATGGGAAATCTGTGATTGGATCTTGAAAGTCTCTTCTTACAATTCCAGTCAATTGTGTTCCATTTTAGAGAGATCTGAATTGGATTTCAGCTGTGGAAAAGTTAAACCTTTTTAATGATCTTTCACTAATTCTCTCCCTACCTTCCCAAACAACTATTAATTGGGAGAGTTTAATAGAAAGATAGGTACAGTGCAAGTTTCTGTCTTTATGTGTGAGTATGTAGTGGAGGGAGAGATGATTAAATCAGGGAAACTGCACATACAAGTAGGACTAAAATCCCACCTTTGCAATGCAATCCAGTTATTGTGAGGGATATGATCAGTGGAAGGGATGCTGTTGATCCACTGATTGGCTCCTCTGTGAACAGAGCTTTGGGCTACATAGGTCTTTGACCTGATCTAGCATGGCTCCTTCATATGTTCTTGAGGGCATGGATGTGGTTCTTTCAGTCATTTTGGTTTTTTCTAATTGTTTCTTCTTTCAGAAGCACCGAAGAGTCTGTCACTGCCCTTGGCACAAATGTAAGTATAATATAAAAGAACAAACATTCTGTGATTTATAGCCTATGCCTGGGTCCATAAAGATATAGCTATGCTTATTAAATCATGAATAATTGGATTTGGTCATATATATCATATCTGTTCCAACTGGGCTATATAGGAGAGCACCTCTCATGTAATGGGCAGAAATCTTGTTTACTTGCTTCCGTAAACTTTTAAATGATTCCCTTTTTGATGCAGACTGCTTAGGCCTTTTTAGAGCCTTTTGGAGGAGAGTCCGTAGCTACTGCTCAGGAGTTGTTGGCTGCTGAGAGAGTGCTGTGTCCTTGTAATTAGTTATCCCAAGGTATTTTAATCACAAATGGCGAGCTGAAGCTGGCCATTTGTGACACTTTAGTAACCTAAAGAGGAGATGAGAACTTATTTCCCCCCAGCATACAAACCTTCCTTTCATAATTATTTGGAGATCATCTTTACTCATTGCATGCTGCCAGTGGAGTTAAAATTTTCCAAAAGAGGTAACCAAACTTTTCTCCTCTTCTTTAGAGAGCCGACATTTGGGAAGCGCAATTTTGAACAAGTTCTGACGGTAGAACTATGTGGCACTGCAGGTAAGGAAAAGAGGTTTCTTCAGGATATGGATATGGGATGGGACGATGACAAAAATCCCATGATCATCTACTGGTTCCAGAAATTTAACTTCCCTGTGGCTATTGACTCGAAGATAAATAAATCTGGACATTACTAAGCACAGTCCTCTTCTCTCCATGCCTCAAGTCCCTTAAAATGATAGCTTCTCAACAGCATGCTCCTGTCTAGTGGCCAAATGATCCATTATCATACTACTCTAAAGGCAGGAAGCTAAATACCAATAGCAGGGTTTAACGATCCAAGACCCAGTGGCATGGTTAGTTGCAGGAAATGTGTGGGAGTGTATATTCAAGGAAGAGATGGAACTTATTTTGTGTCAAGAGTGAGTTGTTATATGTTCATCTATGCTGAAATAGTTTTACCATTTTGTTTTCTTGGGGGAGAAAAGGTCTCACACCACCAACTACTCCACCATACAAGCCTTCAGAGGAGGACCTGTACAAGCCAGATATTCACCAGAGGCCAGTGAAGGACATGACCAGCTCTGAACCACCACTAATGACAGGTGATGGAGCAACCTTCATGAAACACCAGAGGAAGCACCCAGTGCGAACCGAATTGTATGCCCACCTGAGTCGGGCTACTGCCCATCCCTCTCAGGCTGAACAGCACGGAGTGTTGAAACGCCCATTCTCACGCTCCTTTGGTGATCATGACTATTGCCAGGTCTTGAAGCCTGAGGCCTCACTCCAAAGGAAGGTGTTGAAATCCTGGACGCCCCCAAGCCACATGGAAAGCCAACAGAAGAGGAAGGTTTCTCATGCACCCCATCAGGAAGCAAGTGAGCTGGGTGTTGATGAACTCTTTGTCAAGGAGGGCACCAAACAACTGAGAGACCAGGAGATCAGAGCCAGTTTGACAAAACACTTTGGCCTTTTGGACAGTGCCCTGGATGATGGGGAGATGGCGTTTGGCAAGACTCCAGAATATGACACCGTCTTTGATGACAGTTGCAGTGAGTTTGGGTCCCCATTGGAGAAAGAGGAGGAAGAAGAGGAAGAGGAGGAAGAGTGCTGTATAAGTCCATTGGAATCCAAGTTATGTCCATACAAGAATCCTCTTTCTAGGACCACTTTGCACTACTGTTCCAAAAGCAGATCTGCTTCAGAATCATCATGCTGCAGATCCAGGTCTCCTGCAAGCCAATGGGCTTTCAGGTACAGTTGTGAGTTCATACAGTCCTTGGGAAAGAGCCCCAGTTAGGTTGTTGGTGGGCAAATCTGTGCATTACATTAATTAGCTTTCGTACTCTTTTGCAGTTGGTGTAAAGTTCTCAAGTCTGTCTTATTTTACTATTTGAAGCACTTCATGTGTTAATGGAGCTGTAAAACCTGGATTTAGGAGAGCCAGTGTGGAGTAAGGACTAGAATGCTGGAAGATCCAAGGTCACATCCTCACTCAGCCACATAATGCTCTCATGATCTTGAGCCTACCACTTTCCTGACTAACTCACCTTACATGGGAAATGGAAAGAGTGTGTAGAAGAGATATGTATGCTGCTTTAGTTCACAGAAGAAAGGCAGGATATAAACATCACTTCTAAATTTTAAAAAATGAGAATAAGATCAGTTTAGAGCCGGCTGGCGGGGACGAGGGAGAGGGCCTTCTCGGTGGTGGCCCCCCGGCTGTGGAACACTCTCCCTGCACACATCAGACAGGCGCCTTCCCTCATGTCCTTTCGAAAAAGCCTTAAGACATGGCTGTTCGAGAGGGCATTTAATTAAGTGCTAAACAATACGGTAATGAGAACTGGAATGGAACAAGGAATATGAGACTGGCTATGATTCCACTAAGAGACGAAGCGGATTTTTAGTGTAGTCTGTAATTGTTGTATAGTTTATATGTTGTTGAAACTGGCTTTTTTGTAATTGTCTTTTATGTGTACTGTACACCGCCATGAGTCGCCCTTATGGGCTGAGAATGGCGGTTAATAAGTGCATCAAATAAATAAATAAAATAAATTTAGAAGGCACTGGGCATTCACAGAACTGATGGAAAGAGGGGCCAATTTTTACCTTTTCCTCCTTGTGTCTCCTGAACTTCTCCAGGAGCTTGGAGGACCTTCAGAACATCAAGGGGTACTGGGAAAAATCACCTCTGCTTCCTCTTCCATGAATAGCAACTTCTGCTGGATTGTCAGTGCTTCCATGAACAGATGGAGTCCTTCTGCTCTCAGAAAGACTGCTGTAACAGAGCCAAGAGAAAAGGGGACAAAGCATCTGGGGGCTCAGAAAGACATTTAAGATATTTTACAACCAAGTTGGAAGCCAACGCCAAAAAGAGTTTTGCACAAATATGTGCCAGAAGATTTTCAAAATGCATTGGGTTTCAATTAACATAAATTCTGTGTTTCTTGAATGCTTTGTCTCTTTTTTCTGGGATCCACTGTATCCCTTTTTGTGTAAGCAAAATGTTCATTCTCTTTACAGATGAGTGGGTAGTTCAAAGGAGGCTTAAAAATAGCTTTCCCACTTCGTAACTGGTACCTTGTTTTACTCTAGATCCAAGCATGTGTCTCTGAACGTCTAGCATCTTAATCCACATATTTCTGGGCTTATTTTTAATTGAAAAGGAATGGATCCTATACGCAGGGAATATGTCTCTCCTTATTTTTGGTTGCTTACACTCAGACCAGGCAATCCATTCAGGATTAAACAATGTGCCTTCTTGTTTGCACTAGATTTGAAAATGGAAAGCCATGTCAAGATGGAACGATGACTGACCAGGGACAGATGGAGACGAAAAGAGGAAAAGCCATTGTAAGTGGTCCAGAAGCTTTGGAGAAAATTTCAATGAATGAAGTGGAAGTTGTGTAGCTTCCAGCCAGATCACATGATTCCCTCTTTCTAAAACTCATTTCTTTTTGGAGACAAAGCTATTGCCATTCAACCTCTGCTGAATACAGGAGTGAACACTGCATTGGCTAGTTTTACAGTATCCCTTGGCCCAAGACTGATATAAGCAAGAAATAGAATTTGATGCAACTGGCAACACGTTTGAGTTCCTGGCACAGGGAGAATCCTGTGCAGAATTCATTAACATACACTTTGAGGGAGCGTAGCATAGATGGGGATCCTGTGCAGGTCTTGCCATCACAGAAGGAAGCTGGGCAAATAAAAGAGTGTCTGCACAGTGCACTGATTAGAATATTAGACCTGAGAGTTCCAGGTTCAAGATTTCATTGAGTCAGGGATAACTTGGGCCAATCACTTTCTCAGGCTGACCCACCTCAGAAGGTATTATGAAGATAATAGAGAGCAGGAGGAGGGTCATGCATACTGCTCTGCACTTCTTGGAAGAAAATGTGGTTTGTAAAAATAAATAATAAAGGGAGTTTAGTAATACAGAGCACAATACTGAAATAGTAAAAGAAACAGTGATCCAGATTGTAGATCTTTTAGTTATACAGATTCATCTGCTGATTTTTATCTTGCTCCCAACTTAAGTCAATATTCTCAAGGGGTTTCCGGGTAGTTTTATTTCCAGACTGAGCAAAATTTACATATACACCATACCCTTTTCTCCCTTGCACTCTCAGATTCTGCAGACCACCATGCCTTTTTTTCCGTGCTTGCGTCTGTTCCCTCCAGACATTTGTCTCTTTGAAAAATGGAATTGACAGAATCAAAACCCTTTTTCATAACATTAGTCATTTTTTTCATAACATTTGAGATCAATCTAGTAGTGGCTCACCCTCCTCCCAAGCAAAGCTGTGAGGGAGCATTTAGCAGGATTTTCAAATTTGTTTCATTGTGGGATTATATGACTGATGTCCCATTATAATTTTGCAGGGAACTTTGAAAAGGAATGAATGATTAACAAAGAGGAAGTAAAAACTGTTGAAGTATAATATGCAGGCTACTTGAAAAGCAATAGTTACCGCAGTTCCTTCCAAAAGCTGTTTGCCAAACAGACTTTGTGCATTTAGAGCTGCCTCGTTGACTGGTGCTCAAAGGGGGTAAGAGGTGTCAAGAGTCCAGTCATAACAAGTGTTGCATCAGGACAGGCTTCAGCAGTTATTCTTCTCCCTGAACAGGGAGAAGGCCGGGTGGTGTACATCAGAAATCTTGCCAGCAGCATGAGCTCCACTGAACTGAAGAAGCGCTTTGAAGTGTTTGGAGAGATTGTCGAGTGTTGTGTTTTGACCAGGAATAAAAGGTGGGTCAAAGTGGTGCTTCCCATCTTTCATCACAAATGATATTTGAGTATTACAGGTTATTCTTTATAAAAACTAAGAACTGGGAAGATAGTTTGTCTATTCTTATTAACTTCTCACTTATTTGGAGTTGGAATACTCAAATTGAGGAATGAGTCTTGTGGGACATCTGGAAATCTTTGCTCTTTAAGGAGGGATCTGCTTCTTTATTAATACTAAGCTGAAGGAATACAGTAGATACACTTATTATGCAAGCTCATTAAATGTGGTTTGATTTATATGAGAAGTGTTTTGAATAACATAGAATCACTCTAGACAACCTAGAAAATGCGTATATTCCAGCTAATCAACATACTCAGTTATGACATGTCTTGAAAGCTCAATTGTTTAATAAATATATGCTCTACTGCTGTAGGAATATCCAACACAGCTTGAATTTCATAGTAAAAAGAGCAAAGCCAAAGAATTCACAGTGCAACCCTAAGCATATCTACTCAGAAATAAATCTCATTGCATTCAATGAGACTTAATTCCAGGGAAGTAGCAGGAAAGCTTCCCTCTCCCTGCCCAGAATTCTTAGTGAGGCCATGGTCTGGCTGAGGGCAGCCAGACCACCCTCAGAAAAGGTAGGCGGGTGTGTTGCAGCTGTTGAGGATGGGATGGGTCTGCCATTCCAACTCTCTGGGCCTCCTGACCCACTGTGGGGTTGATCCTAGGCCACACCTAATTGGTCAGTGTAATGTACTCTTAATCACTCACCAAATATCCAAAACAGGACAAGGTAATATCTTTATTGCACCACTAAAATACCATAAAACAGGTGTACTTTCAAGTCCTCAAAAGAGTGTTCATTAACCTTGGCACGAGGGTAGAAACAGAAAGTCCAAAAGTCACTCTATCTAGATGCTGAAGACACAGGATCTGTAGTGAAACAGAGTCTGAAAACTGAACTAATTCCTTCCCACCATCTCTCAAGACAAAGGGCTGTACATCAGTAGATGCATTATCTATTGCCTTTGTTCAACCTGATGAATATTCCTGGAGATTTTAGTGGTATCTAAAAGGTTGTTACCCAATTTTGTTTTTCATGGCTGATTCATTTTTCCCCTCCTTGCCTCCAGACTTTTCTTGCGGTATTCCTGGTGATGCTTACACTCTCTTTTGTTTCTCAGGGGAGATAAATATGGTATCATCACGTATCGGTGTTCTGAACATGCCGCCTTATCCTTGAAGAATGGTGCCTCCCTGAGGAAAAGAAATGAGCCCTTATTCCAGCTGAGCAGTGGTAGTTTTGGGCACTTCTTCTGGACCAGATACACTGACTTGGGTGCGCACTACTAACTGCTTTAGGTCTTTTTCTCTCTACTGCTTTTATTTAGTTGTTGCACATGTTATCATGTGTATCATGTAGAGATTTTAAAGGTGATCATAATCTGGGATCACAAATCTGATAATATTAAACTAGCAAGTTCCCATGAGCATTCTGGACAGCTGCAGTTTCCCTAACACTCTTCAAAGCTAATCTGACAGAGTGTGTTGCTGTGGTCTTTCTGTCTGAATAGGCCATGTGCTCCACTTGTGCTTTTTTCAAGAAGAGTGACTAACCAATACAATACAAAACTTTATTACGGTCACTGACCAATACAAGAAGAAGAAGAACTTTATTTTTATACCCCGCCTCCATTTTCCCGAAGGGATTCGGGGCGGCTTACATGGGGCCATGCCCAGGCAACATACAGTTAAAAACAGGATAACAAAATATTAAAACAACATAAAACAGCATCATCATAAACAATAAAACAGCATCATAAGCAACAATAAAGGTACCTCTTTCTCATTTTTGGGGGGAGGAGACCAATATGCAAAACGAGTTAAAGGATAGGTTTGTCAATAAGGTGGATAGAATAAAAAGTAGAATAGGAATAGAGCAATTATAATAGGATAATTGCAACTTAACTTAAAAATATAGTAATCAAAATAGGAACTGAGTTCAAATCCTGGTTAGGAGCCATCTATCAGGAATTGTCAATCAAACGCGTGACGAAACATCCACGTCTTTAATTCCTTATGAAATGTGGATAAGGAGTTGTCAGCCTAATCTCCCTGGGGAGGGAGTTCCAGAGACGAGGGGCCACCACCGAGAATGCTCTTTCCTTCGTCCCCACCAACCACACCCGAGATGGGAGTGGGAACGAGAGAAGAGCATCCCTGGAGGATCTTAAGGACCGCGTGGGCTTGTAGGGGAGGATGCAGTCATGAAGATAGGCACAAGCGCCCTGGGAGGGGAAGCACAGCTACCCAATGAAGCAGTTATTAAAAAACAGATTAGAAAGCAGTTTAAGATCACAGTTTAAAACACAGGTTATTGTAACTAGCCAAAGCTACACAGAAAGGCTTCCGCTTAATCCGCTAGAAGCAAAGCATAAGTCCAAGTCATGTTAAAGATAGGCTGAATCTCAGGTCAGCTTTTTTTGCTGATCAAAAAGACTCCTATCTTGGTCTAGATTAAGTTTTAGATCATCCCAAGTCCCAGACATTGGTTTATAACTTTCATGAAGTCTAATGGAAAGGAGAAAAAATGATGCATTTTAATAAAATTATAATTCTAGAGTATGTTCACTTGTTTTTGCAAAAGATTTAACATTTCACCTTAATCAATCTTTCAGAAATAATTACAGTCATCATTCCATATCCACAGATGCTGCATCCATGGATTCCACCATCTGCAGCTAGAAAATATTCATCCCAAAATTCCAAAAGCACACCTTAAATTTGCCATTTTCTATAAAGGACACCATTTTACTACACCATTGTGGATAATGGGACTTGAGCATCAATTGGATTTGAATTTTGAGGGGCCCTGGAAACAAACCCCAGTGAATACCAAGGACCCACTGTAGTTTGATAATATTTATGTGGCCTCTCAGCTCAAAATAAGACATATGAAAAAAAAGTTACTTCCCCCACCCCCCAGACATGCCCCCTACCTAGGCTTTTGATTCACCCTTAGGACATTGCTAATGAATCATGAATTAAACAACTGGATAGTGAAGTAATCCATATTTAGTATGTCATTTAAGGCAGCGCTACTCAAAATAGTTAGGGACCACTACTGATCCATAGCAGTCTTCTGAGGCTTGGAGAATTTATAGGAAGGAAAGAAATGCTTGTAGCCAATGAAAACAGACATAGTACCGGTCCCTGGCATACTGGGAGAAAATTGTTCTCTACATGAGATAGTTTGAGATGTGATGCTTGAAGGTTTCAGATAAAATGCTGTGTTGTCAGTTTGAACTGACCAATTTCTTTATGGGGTGTGACTAAATAGATTGTGTATCGGTTACTTCACTCCCCTTTAACAAATGCCAATAAAACTGGAGGGGTCAAGTTGCACACTGTGGTTCTTCATTTGGCCTGGGTCTTCCCTTTGACACTGCTGTTGTTCTGTCTCTCCTGGTGGCAGATTCCAATACTGAAGAGTCCTCCCTGGTTCCGGTTAAAAGCAAATATGAGACCATGGATTTTGACAGCCTGCTGCAGGAGGCCCAGGAGAGCCTGCATCGGTAACAGCCTTAACCTTTGAGGAATACCTCAATACCTCAGTCAAGGCACTTCCAATATGTTTACGTTTTCAAAGAATTGATTAAGTATACAACACGAACGAGAGAGAGATTGAGAGAGAGAGACTGCTGTCCTTTTAAATCGATGTTTACATGAACAAGCTGCTTCTGTCTGTGAGTCCCCATGGTGTTGATGTTCCACTGCCACACATTAGTATCATTGCTTCTGATTGGTTGTGTTAGGATGAGCCTGCAAAAGCCTCCTGTCCCCTATTTGTCCACACTTCCTTCCTCTCCACCTCCTTTTCCCAATGGTCCCCTTCCTCACTTCTGCCGTGGAGTTGCAGCTGTGTTCACCATTTCTTCTTTCTATTTTCTTTTTTTGTCCGTAGTGTGTGATGATGAAATTGTTAATTGTGAATAGAATCAAGATTGTAAACTAATTTTTAATAGAAGAAAGAAATATATACTTATAATGTATTTATGGCTCAGATGTACTGTAATTCAGATTTATTGTACCGCTTCCTTGATTTTTAACTATGCACTGTAATGAGACACTTGCCCTTTAGCAGATGTGGCCTCATCCAGAAGGGTGCCCTTCATTTAGCAACTCGTCCCCAAATTGATATCCCTTTCAGTCCTACCCTTGATGAACCAAGGGATTACAAAGTAAGGTTGGAAGATTCCCATTCATGTGGATAACATTTTGGGATCTCTGCTCTCCAGTCATTAGCTGTGTGATTCTACAGACCCTGGGTGTAGAGAATGAAATTCTTGGGTGGTAAATTTTTCAAAATGATATGACAAAAGAAGTTATAAGGAATGTTTCCCTCCTTCCCTCTGCTTCCTGGATTGGCAGTGGCCACCAAGGAGTGAAACACCACTGGTTTTCCAAGCAAAAGAAATGCTGTGTAAGAAAAGTCTTGCTGGGTTAGACTAAAAGCCAATCCTGTCCATTGTTCTGGTTCCCAGATATGCCTCTGGGAATCCCAAAGACAGGGCTTGATGACCATAAATAGTCCTCTGCCACTATTGTCCTCTAGCAATGACAAAGTTAGATTACCTCAGAACCTGGAAGTAACATAAAAATATTGTTTTCTGATGTTGGCCATTGGTACACTTAGCTTCTCTGTAAAAGCTGATGGCAAGACTAAAAAAAAAACCTGAAAGCAATCTCCAGAAGAATTATGCTAACAGTTTCCCTAGATTTAGTGATAACATTGTTTCATGAGGTCTCCCAACACAATGTTGGGTTTAAGGTTCTGGCACGTGGAACAATGTGTATAAAGGCCATACATCTCATCACTAGTAGCCTCAGGAATAGTTTCTTCAGCCATTGGGTCATCTGACCAAAGCAGAATCTCTCCCCAGAGCAAGGGGCTCCTCTTCAAAACCCCATCAAAAGCAATCAAGAGCATCCTTGCCTGTGGACTGGCCATGTGTACAAAGTGCTTAAAGCTGGCTAACAGTGCATGGATCATCAGCTTAGGCTATCTGTGAATGCAACACTCCTTGTAAGTGGAGTCATATAAGCCATAAAGCATATAGCCATTGCTACAGTTTACTTGTTTCATTCTCCTTCCCATTCCCTGCCTTCTATTGACCTATGGATGTATTCTTGGGACTCTAATCTAGTGTCTCACACAAACACATGCACATTTTCTTGATTGGCTTTTCAAAGATTCAAAGACCTAAAGGGTCCTTGAGAAGTAACATAGCATAGAGGTTAAAATGTTGGACACATCTGAAAGATCCCAGTTGAAGTCATAGAATCATTGAGTTAGAAGAGACCTCGTGGGCTATCCAGTCCAACCCCCTGCAGCAGAAAAATCGCATTCACAGCACCCTCTCTGCTTAAAAGCCTCCAAAGAAGGAGCCTGCACCACACTCTGAGGCAGAGAGTTCCACTGCTGAACATCTCTCACAGTCAGGAAGTTCTTCCTAACGTTCACGTGGCATCTCCTTTCCTGTAGTTTGAAGCCATTGTTCCACGTCCTAGTGAAAACAAGCCTGCTCTCTCCTCCCTATGACTTCCCCTCACATATTTGTTCCTATTGGGATATGAAATTCAGAGAGACCTGATTTTCTCTCTCGCCTATCCTATCTAGTAAGTTTGTTGGGAGGATAACATAGTCATTGGAGGAAAGAAAGAAGATAGGGAATAAACACAGAGTAATTTGGGGTAGTTATTTTTGGGAAAGAGTTTTGGATTTTGATTTGGACCATAGAATAATAGAGTTGGAAGAGACCACATAGGCCATCTAGTCCAACCCCTTGACATGTAGGAAAAGCACAATCAAAGTATCCCTGACAGATGGCCATCCAGCCTGTTTAAAAGTTTCCAAGGAAGGCGCTTCCACCACACTCAGAGGCAGAGAGTTCCACTGATGACCAGCTCTTACAATCAGGAAGTTTTTCCTAAAGTTCAGATGGAATCTCCTTTCCTATAATTTGAACCAATTGCTTCCAGTCCTAGTTTCAAGGGCAGCAGAAAACAAGCCTGCTCCCTCTTCCTTATGACACTCTTTCACATATTTATACTATCCTGACTCCTCTCAACCTTCTCTTCTGTAGACTAAACATATCCAATTCTTTAAGATGCTCTCCAAACCTTTGATAATTTTAGTTGCCCTCCTCTGGACACCACCTTCCAGCTTGCCAAATATCTCTTTTGAACTATGGTGCCCAGAATCAGACGCAGTATTCCAGGGAAAGTGTAACCAAAGCAGAATAGAGAGGCACCATGACTTCCCTCGATGTAGACACTATACTCCTTCTGATGCAGCCCAAAATCCTATTGGACTTTTTAGCTGTTGCATCACACTGTTGGCTCATGTTCAACTTGTTGTCTATGAAGACTTCAAGATCTGTCTCAGATGGACTGTTGTTGAGCCAGCCATCACCCATTTTGTATATTTGCATTTCATTTTTTTTTTACATTTGTCCTTGTTGAAATTCATTTTATTGGTTTTGGCCCAGCTCTCTAATCTGTTAATGTCATTTTGAATTCTGATCCTGTTCTCTGGAGTATTAGCTATCCCTCCTAATTTGGTGTCATCTGCAAACTTGATAAGTACACCCTCTAAACCTTCATCCGAGTCATTAGTAAAGATGTTGAATAGTACAGGCCCAGGACCAAACCCTGTGGCACTCCACTAGTCACTTCTTTCCAGGATGAAGGGGAACCATTGGTGAGCACCCTTTGGGTTTGGTCGCTTAACCAGTTATAAATTGAAGGATGCCAAGTCATAGCTTGCGTGTTCAGAAACCTGAATAAATTATAAATTATCAGCTGCCACAGTGGTTTGCTGTGTTAACTGACCAAATTATCTGAGGAATAGTGCTATTCTTGTACTCTAACTAGATTTAATGTTCAGGGGTATGTGAGGGAGACCAAAAATCAATAGATACATCAAAGAGAGATAATTTTCCAGTGGGGAATCAAATACTTTGCTAATTTCTCAGTAAACCACCACATTTTTTTTATTTTTCACAAAAAGTTGAGACCTCCGGGATTGCACCATCCCATGTAGATAGACTACAACAGCCTTAATTCTGCCAGTAAATAGATGCCTCTTCCCTAAAGGTCTCTGGCATTAACATGTATTTAATTTGAATAAAATGCCACAGAATGCCACAGACCCTCAGGCCAAAAGCATGTCATCCAAAGGTTCACCTTTCTCATTATCTTGGGAATGGCCTCACGTGTCAGAAACAACACAAAGAGTCAGCTCATGTATGTTACCATATGCTCGATAATCAATTACTTGATTATTTCTGTCTTTGGATGTGGTGCTTTTATATTAACAAGAGTTCATTTCATGCAGTAACTAACATGGTTCCATGTGTTGTTGGCCTAAATTCACTGTCACTGTATTGGCAGCTGCTGTGTTGCGCACACCACCTCGGTATGGGCAAGGCTGGTAGATCCCTCTCCCTGTAATCTGCCCAGATCAAAGTCTGGGTGAAGCATCTGCTATTGACAAGTGCCTCATTGTAGCTCTGCCTTTTTCTGTCCTAGTATTTCCTCACCACAATGATGTTTACATGTGATTGCTATAGAGCTTACTGTAGAATGTACATAGCGACACATTTAGGGTGGGTAGGACTGTCCTGTCCTGTGCTGTGCTGATGTTTTCAGAAAACAATCAAACAAAAATAATTATTATAATAGTAACCACCCCAACAATCAATAAGTGGAATTCTTCCATCTCCTGACTTGGTTTCAAGGGTAGATCAAAGTTCACAGCTAGCTTCGGTCAGAGAGATGGAAAATGCATCAGTGTGTCGAAAGTGTTGGAGGAGCTGTCATTCTGCTCTCTGGAAGGAACTGCCTTCAGCGTGAGTTACTTGCAAACATGGCTTTATAAGTGGGTTCTGTATTTCAAGTTGCTTTTCAGAGGCTGGATGATACATGCCAATGATATTAGAGCATACCTGTAGTGTGTTCTAGGAGGAAGAAAGAAAAGTCTGTAACGCACATGGCCTCTCAGTCCTAGGTATAGGGAGAGGTGCAATAAGTGGTCTTTGTGTTGCCTGAAGCCTATAAAATATTATTTTGTTTTATTTTGCAAGAAACGTCATTAGAACTTTATGCAATATGCACACATGTGCACAAACGCACACCTGTATTAGGGAAAGGGAGCTGTGGAGGTAGAGTAAGGGGCACCAAACTCTTCTCTCTGCTGCTAGGCAGACAACAAAAGCTGTGAAGCCAACCATGTTGAATGTAGATCCTGAGTGGCATGGTTTGACAAGGACGCACATTTCATGCTGGTTATGGCAGACCAGTCCCTGTTAATGGATGTACAGCTACGTCTGTATCATTCCCACTGGGAGCAACGTGAGAAAGTCCTTTGCTCTTATTTATTCTTTTACTAGCTTCAGATGGTACAGCCTGGAACTGTAGGTTTTTAAGCAAGAGGTCTCTGTAAAAGCCAACCACCCCCAAAAGTAATGGTATCAGAAAATTTCAGGAGGGACAGAACACACTAAAGATTTTAAAAAATCTATTAACTATAGTGCTCACTGCCATGTGTTGCAAAGAGTCATCCTGGGATGTTGCTGATGAAAAGCCCAGCTCTGTATAACCCAGGAATCTGTAGGATCATTTTGGAGTCAAGCCAGATTTTCAGTATGAATGTGTTCATAATTGACCTACAGAACCTGTGATCCACCAACACAAATATATCTAGCCTTCCCGATTGTGTTTCTCGCTATGATTGGGGAAGAAAAAAATATAATAAAATGGAGGGGTGGGGAGAAGCAAGAATTAAGTATCTTTACAAGCTGAAATAGTTTGTGATATTTGCACAGCGTAAGAATTTTCATCTTCCTGTAGAGTGGATTAAACTGGAGCCACAATATATATATACACTAGTTGCAGAATGCAATGCAGTTAAAAGCCATGATTTTGAGCTGGCAAAGGGGTTAAATAAACAGTTATTCTTTAGTAGGATGGGATTAAAATGAGCATTGTATCGTACTATAGCCATAACTGCCACTAACATATTCAGGCAGAGTCTTTCTTTGTGGATTTCTGTTCCACACTTTTTGACTTCACAGGGGCACAATATGGATGCCACCTGGGTAAGAGCAGTCTCAGAATGGTGCCTATTTGCTAAGGGGAGGAATTCATTGTCTGTATGGTCACCTTCCTTTTTGGAAAAGCCTGCCCTAGTTTTTTTTGTGAAGTCTGCCTACACTTTTCCTCCATTCATAACATGAATTATGCCAGCATCCCCACAGTCAAGGGGTAGGTCTAGCCATAACATCAAGCAGCAGAGCAAACCAAGCCCTTGTAAGACCAGGTGGAGAAACCAAATAAGGAGAATTCATTTTCCAGGGTGATTCGGAACAAAAGGGTGTATTAAGAAAGGCAATCATGAGGGAGACGTTTATTTTTTTAAATAGAATTATCTATATATGTAGGTGCCTGTGTGTGCGCACACACATGTGTGTGTATGTGTCAGAGAGAAATCTCTTCCTTTTTTAAAATCAGGAAAAAATACCTTAAGATAGGAATAATTCATAAGCCATTTCTTTATCCTTGGATTGTTTAATAAACCGTTGTTCTCTATGAAACACAAAATCAATACTGATGAATTGGAAATCTTGAATCTATGGAGGAAGGGAAGTTCCAAGGTAACACAGCGAAGAGACTGAACACAGGAGGAAAAAAATGCAGTTTCAAAATTGTATGATGGGAAAAGTCAGCTTCGTATTCCCCTCTGAATGTGACCAGTCTGAGCTGTGCTACCGCCATGAAATTGTGATGCCAGCTTCATGTTGTGTTTCCATAGGTAGTATTAGATTGTCAAAAAGCCTTAGAGGAGTGTGTATGTATATGTGTGTGCGCACCGAGCACATGTATGAATGACTTCTTTATTTTCATTTGCTGGGTAAAAATAATGTTATTTATAGTCCTTACTTTGTTCTTACAGCAGGGTAGTCTGTTCATGACACTTTAGCAATATGACCACACAAAGCCATCAGCTTTCCATTCTCTTGTTTTATCAAGATTCTGGGGAGAGGGTAGATTGTTTAGGCCTCATTCTCATCCAGGTACTTTGCAGTTGATTCATCTTGACCCCTACATTACTGAGTTTCGTGAATCACTTCGTGAGCCATCTATAAATTTTGATGTCTGATTATACATACCTCCTTGCACTTAAATTGCAGGTACCTTTTCTTGCACTTAAAGTGCACTGCACCCTTCACCCCAAGCCCCAATAACCTAAGAATGGGTGCAGTCTGCATTTTACCTCCAGGTGCCTGGAGGAAACACACGAGAGGTAAATGGTTACTATGGTGGGGGGGGGGGGGGGACGGGCACCAAATTTGTTCTAGAAACATTGGTACAAAAACGTACACATATACAGGGCTTACTGTGGTGTGATGCATCTCACATTGCAGGTTCTGTGGTTGTATCTTGCAACCTTTCTGGGTTCACATAATTGAAGACCTCCAAATGCTCCCTTCATGTGGAAAATTGAATGCCATCTCTCTGAAAATTAAAATGTCTCATTATTCAGAAGAAAGGCATCAGACTCTGGTTTGGAATTTTGTACCCTGTATAATATTTTCCTTCAGTCCCCAAATTTCTACTGTTGCAGAGAATAAGGCCAAGAACTATATTTGCTGTACAGTCAGCTCTCTGCATTTCTGGGTTTGACTACTTCAGATTTTAATATTCAATGGACTGGATCAAAATGGAATCTCTTGATCATCCAGTGCGATTCTATGGTCGGTTTCAGATAGGAGTTGACCATAGAGTCCAGTGGTGAACCAGAGCAGAACTCTAAAGTTAACTATCGTCGAGGTCCTGTGCTCGTAACCCCAGTGAATGTCAAGGGCTGATTGCATTTGTACTTTTTTCTCTGTAACTTTGTCTGCTTTTGACTTCAGATGCCTAAACTACAAGGCTAGGAATTGAGGGTCTAAGAGAAATTTTCACTGGCGGGTGCAACATTCTTATTTGGCAAGGGCAATGTCCTCATTCCCCTTCCCCTCAGCTATATCTGTGAGGTTGAATACATGGTCCCCTTCAGCACAAGGTTCATCTGCCCTTGACACACTTGGCCAGTGTGAACAGTGTAAACACAAAGCTTTACAGAAGGTGGAGCTGTTTGCATTTGGAGAGTTGTGCCTCCCATTGCATTTCGTAACAGAAGACAGGGGCAGCCCAGTTTGCACACAATGCAGTCCATCAGCTTGCACCCAAAACACGGATGTAGATGCTGAATTTGGGGTGGGGGTGGGATTATTTTACATTCTTCTTTTTAGAACATAATTATTGGGAAATTTCTTTCCATTATTTATGGGAGAATCAAGGTATGAGGTGAATAGCCACAGGTACCCCAACAGAGTCTGGTTTTAATACAGCAGTTGATGCTTTAGAAATCATTATTTATTGGAAAGTTTTTGAGGGAGAAAGAATAATTAATATCACTATTTTGTGGTGTGTGTTTGTGAGTGTGTGTGAACCAGAGAGAATGAAGGAGACTAAATTGATGCATTTCTTGAGAAAGGTATAAGAATTTCACGTAAAAAAAAAAGAGGGGCACATTTGCTATGTTATTTATAATAAAAGTTAGATTTTATTTTGTTTTGAAGATGACACTGCTAATAATTAGAAGGGCCCAGTTCTGCCTCTCTTTTACACATATTAATGAAGTAGTAATTTGCTCCTGCATAAGTAAAAGCAGCAGGATTGGCCCCTTCTCTAATCAATAAAATCAAGTTTTTAGTTTGCGATTTTACAAAAAAAAATATTACTAGACGATTTTTTATATTTCACTTAATTTCCCCCAGTTGTGTTCTGTTTTGTCCTTATTTATGTAATATATTTTAACCTTAATTGGCATAGATTCTTATGCCTTTCCTTTGTTATTGTCATTTTTTAAAGAAATATTTCTTTCTAGTGCGATTTCAATGTCTACCTTCTAAATGAGAGAACGTTTTCTTGTATTTTTACATTGTCAGATTCTATAGTTTCGTAGATGATTTAACCAAATTGCTCAGTGTATTCTCTATATCTATCTGGTGGGTATATAAAAGTTCTATTTTAAATTGTGTAAATACTTCAGAACTGGCTTCTTTTTGAGACTCCCCTGCTGTGGAGTTACTTGTTTACATCACAAAGACTGTAGAATCTCTACATTCATGTACTGTAAATAGTGAAGTGATCTGCCTATAAATAAATAAACCATAACAAATACCCTGTGGAGTCTAACGTGTTTAATTGCAACTCTGTGTGTGGGACTGTGTGTGTAAATGCAGGGCTTCACAGCCACCTTCACTTCTGTTGTCATCTACTGCACAAAAGATGTCTGCAAACCACTGCAATTCAACATATAATAAAAACTTTAACAAAATTTTATTTTAATACCGCCCTATCTCCCCAAGAGGAATCAGGGCGATTTCCAACATGGGGCAAAACATTCAATTGTCGAACAACACAAAAAACATACAAAAATGAAATATTGTAAATCATAAACATCATCCTATTAAAACAACCACAATATTTAAACGCCAGTTTCATAGACTTCTGATTTATCTATCTGTTTATCTATCTATCTATCTATCTATCTATCTATCTATCCCTCTTTTCTCCCAAGATTGGGATGGAGCATGGATTAACATATATTAAAGCACTTTGGTGAAACAGTAAATTTGAAATGTTATATTATATATACGTTTAATACATAAAAACATTTTTAAAAAACACAAAGTAATTAAATCATTTTAAGTCCAGCATGCCCATTTCGACCAACACCCATAAGGGGGTGTGGAAGGCATTTCCACCTTGTTTGAAGCCCTCTCTGCTCCTACCCCTCAGTCCCCCATGGGTCAAACAATTTTTAATGAAACATTTTGTAATATGTTTATCCAAACTACCATCTAAGGTCTATGGGGGAGCTTTCATTGTGTATTGGCTCATCCTCATCTCATTTTCCCTTCCTCCTTCTTCCCTCTTCCCACATCTTTCAAGTTTCACTCATCTTCTCCCTGCTTCCCTGTCTCTCATTCTCTTTCTCCAGCTCCTCCTCCCCAGTTCTAGCTATGCCTGTTTTCTTCTTCTTGCTCAATGCATCTTGTAACGAAATGTTGTACCTTGCAAGACCAGGGTTAGCTCTGTATAGGAATGATAGTAGGAAGGAAAAAAGAAGAATTGCCCATTGACAAAATTATCCACAGGACTAATAATATTGAAACAGGGTGTGGGAAAATTATTATTCTATTTTTTTCTTTTATTCATTAGTGTGAATTTTGGGCTCTTGGCAGAGAGTGCCACATCGTTTTGCATAATCTGCTGAAACATTATCTGGTCAAAACATGTGCCCCTGAGCTGTGGCTACAAATCCTGTAAGGAATATACTCAGAGCACATGGAATACAGCGTACAGTCCAAGGCTGGCACCTCCCACACACATGTTCAAGGTTCACACTGAGGAGCTGGCAACAAAGAGCTGTGAATCCTGTAGGTTTCTTGCTCGCTTGTCAGAAAAGAACTTTCCTCAGAACTAGAAATCTAAAAGGGTAAAAAACTAGCAGACAGATGGATATGATTCCCTGTGATTTCTGCCTGGAGAAGCCTAACTCAGCTGTGAAGAGGTGCCTAACCTGTGAGGCATCCCTGTGCCAGGCCCATCTCAGCAAGCATGACTCTAAAGGCACCCAGAAAGGCCATGTCTTAGTGGCACTCAGCGCTGCTGAAGCCCAGGAGGAGAAGGCAAGGGCAGAACACACAGAGCAGTCGGAAGGCTTCTGCCATGACAACACAGCCTTTCCTTGTGCCACAGGCTCTCATGCGAAGGATGACTATGAGAAGCAGCAGGTAAGGTGCTTTACATAGGTCATCTAGGCATTGCACACTCTAAAGAGGTCCCTCAAATTAAATCAACATTATGAGGTGAGGGCAGATGTAATCTCTCTCTGCTACCATTTAACGTGCCGTGTTTTTCTTTCTATCCAGCTGTCTGTTTATTATGGTTTACAAATCCACATGTCTGATCACTGAGTAAAAAAAAAGTGGTGTATGATCTATGGAAAGAGAACTTTGAATTTCTACAAATTTCACTTTCAAAACAATTTATGATCCATTTTTGACCAAACTAAGGTGACATAATACTAATTGAGTACTAATTGAGGAACAATGGGTAAACTGACTTTTCCATCTGGGGATCATGGAATTAAATTCATCCTCCACATGGTGTACAACAGATTTGATTTGTTGATTCATTCCAATGATAAATGAAATCATCAGTATCAATGCAGGTAATATCAGAAAATGTCCTAAGATATATATTTGTGTCCGTTTGTGCCTACACACACACTTTCTCTCTTTAGTCAAGCTCAGTTCAGAATACGAGAACAATATGAGAACAAAAAAAAGGAGTATCCACAAAATGTGAAGGATAATACATCAAATTTCCTCAAGAAATAATTTAAAAAACAGGATAAATGGAATAAAGGGTAGCAGGCGGTCTCGCCCTGATATTTCTCCAAGGCAGTTTAAAGTAATAGTTGTGTATACAAATGGATACCCAGTTCTGGCCTTTCGATGCTCTGAAGAGGCAAATGGACACATGATTCCTATAAATTGTAATGCTTTCTTTTAGTTACTACAGACCTTCATCTTCAATGCCCTCTTGACATCTGATTTCTCCTCATGGTTTCTCCTGTAATATCTCAAAGAAGTTTGCTGGGTGGTATACAGGCTATTTGATACAGAATGGGAAAAGTCTGGTCAGCAAAAGGACAGGATATAATAAAAATATTTGCAGACAAATCACTCACACATATACACACAATCATTATACAAATCTCCTACACACTTTGTGTTGGAAAGTTTTTGGACTCCCAAAATCTCTGGTCATGCTTACTGAAGGATTCTGAAATCTGTGTTCCAAAAATTAACCTTTCTAACCTCTGCTTACCCCACAAAACCTATTCAGGATCTTTGCTTACCAGCCCCAGCCCTCTTTGTTTAACAGGGTTGCCCCACACAAGGCCAGACTAACCAACTGCTATTCCACTTCATTCACCAACCTCAACCACACTGTCCAGTTTGCAGCCAGTACTAATCACTGGTTGCTCACCGACCCTCAGCTATGCCCATCTAAGGTCTTCTAATCTTAACCATGAATTACAGACTTGTCATTTTCAAGACTGCATGCTCCTCAGATTGGCCCACTACTTTTTAAACTCTTGTGCTTTTAAAGGCTGCCCAGCAAGCAGTATTTATTTATTTATTTATTTATTTATTTCGAGGTTTTATATACCGACCCTCTCACCTTCAAAGAGGGATTCGGACCGGTTCACAACATGTGTTAACATACAAAAAATATACAATAACAACACAATGCCACTTCATTACACGATTAAAATATCAGCACCATACACATTAAAACATTATCATCTCAGTTAAAAGAGCCAAATCGTCCGACACCATCACAATCCCATTCATCATCCTCCTTTCATGTGGGCAAAGAATTAAATCAGTTGTCAAATGCCGCATTCCACAACCAGGTCTTTGTTAGTTTCCTGAACGTCATGAGGGAGGGGGCAGCTCTGATCTCTAATGGCAGGGAGTTCCAAAGTCGAGGGGCCACCATCGAGAAGGTATTCCATTGAAGGTACATTTTTAAAATGATAGATTTGTATACAGGGGAGTAAAAAGTGGGGTTTCATGTAGTCATTAAGCAGGCATTTTTCCACAAAAAGCAATCCACATGAGAGCTATATCTTCATTCCATGTGCAGCACTCCAACCCATTTTCAACTCGATAACATCACACTCACCTGTTTGAATTCAAACTGGTCTTGAAAGCCACACAATTTCCTCTCCCTGAAGTCACCTCAAAACAATGCAGAACATGCATTTCTGGCATGTTCATGTGTTCGCTCTATGAAATTACTTAAGGTCAAATTAGTGCAGTGGGATTTTTGTTCTTCTGGCATGGATGTGAATATAACCAATAGCCTTTCTTGTCAGTCAGTCAGTCTTACCACCCACTTTCACAACCATTGGATGGCTCCCTCATCCTATCCCATTCTCCAACCATGAGTATGTGAGGAAACTTTAAACACTTTGGTGTAAACCGAATGAGTAGGTGTTTAATTCGCTCGACACAGATACACATGCACATGAGACAGAAGGTGGATGGTGTGCAGGTCTGTGGGTGAACAGAAGTAGCCTGGATGAACAGAAGATGGCAGGAACCAAATTGAACCAAACTTGGCACACAGAACTCCCATGACCAAAGAAAACCCATCCAGAGGAAGGGTTTGATGGGCATTGACATTGAGTTTTGGAGTTGTAGTTCACCTACATCCAGAGAGCACAATGATGGATCTGGACCAAATTTGGCACAGGTACTCAATATACCCAAAAGCAAACACTGGTGGAGTTTTGGGAAAATAGACTTTGACATTTGGGAGTTGTGGTTACTAGGATTTATAGTTCACCTACAATCAAAGAGCATCCTGAACCCCACCAATGACAGAATTGGGCCAAACTTCCCACACAGAACCCTCATGACCAACAGAAAACACTGTATTTTCTGATGCTCTTTGGTGACCCCTCTGACACACCCCTCACGACCACCCCCCCCCCCAGGGGACCTGACTCCCAGGTTGAGAACCACTGGCCTAGAATCTCCTAGCCAGTAGCAATAGTAACTTTGTCAAGCTGTAGCATGCTGCAGCATCCTAGAGAACAAGGTTGTAATCAAAGGACATATCCTGAGGAGTAAATCCCCTGGAGGTCAGTGTAACCACCAAGTACACAATAACAATAAACAACCTCATCAGACGGGGCTTACTTTGGCAGCATACACCAGTTCATTCCAAGTTGATTCACAGAGCCTGCCAGCTCCCATCTCACAATGCAGAGGAACTTCTGTTGGTCATCTAGGGCTCTGTGGTTCATTTAGAGAGGAGCTGGCATATGACACCCCCACAATGGAAGCAATTGGGGGAAGCCATGCAGTCGATGCTTCACCCCATGGGATCAGCTTCCTGGCAAGCGGGGCAGTGCAAGGTGTGGGGCTATGGGTTCCTCACCCCTCCCCGATGGCAGTTGCTAGTTTTGCCACAACACGTGGCAATTCCAGATGCTTGTGCAAAGAAGTCGCAAGTCCAGTTAAACTTCCATCCAGGGCAAATCCTATGCTTGCTTGCTTGCTGTGATGTCCCAGTGACCTCAGTGGCATTTACTCCCAAGTTAATGTGGTTGTAATTGCAGACTTAGTGAGACTTCTCACTTGAATAAATATATAAAGGATTGCACTGGAATTCACATTGCCCTCGGGAGAGTCAGGCTATTCTCAGAAGCACTTATTGAACTGAACCATGACACCCAATTGGCATTATCTGGACCATTGCTTGTTAATAGTGTGACCTTGCATAGTCTCCTCTGCACTTTCTGCAGATACCTTTGCTTTATGACACACACACACACACACACATCTTAATGACTGACAGTAAGAATTTCTCAGAGCAGAATGGCAGTCGTTAATGTGGCCAAGTGACATTTTGACATCTAAACAGTCAAAATTTAATAGCTGGAAGTCAGGAGTGGAAAATCACAAAAGTAAATCTTTCAAGTTCTACTGTTATCAATCTGCTATGAGAGCTGCAGTGTATTCAGGTACTGAGTGTTCTACTATCTGTTGCAACTAACAGCCCTGTCCTGGAGGTTCCTTATCAATAAGTCTGTGCTCTTTAAACCCATACTTAGAGCACAACTGTGCTAAAGATAATGGCAATGAATTACACTAATTTCTGTAATGGTTTTCATCTTGCTTTTGTCCCACTTAGTCCACTGGGACTTTGGCCCCCCATAAAACTTCCTGTTAGCTTAGCTCTTATATTTCTTGTCTGGGGAAAGAAAATGTAGGAAGCTAATGCTTGCTTAACTATATATGTAACCATGTCTTGAATTACATACTGTATAGCTATATAGTAGAAAGATTAAAATAATTCAACTAAAAGGTAAAAGGCAGCAGAAGATAAGAAAGAATCATTGATGATGTGTGCCTTCAAGCTGTTCCCTACTTAGGGAAAGCCTAAGGTGACCCTGGATGAATTACACACACTTACAACCCCCAAAAACCTCATGGTGAGGTCACCTTAGGGTCGCCATAAGTCAGAAATGGCTTGAAGTCACACAACAATAAAGGCAAATCTATCATGGGGTTTCCTTGGACAGATTTTTCAGAAGAAGGCTGCCATCCTCTGAGGCTGAAAGGGTGTGACTAACCCAATGGATTTTCATGGCCATGCAGAGATTTGAATCTTGGTCTCACAGAGTTCTAGTCCCACACTAAAATCATTTACCACATAGCTCTCAACTTAGAATAATCATTCATACACATATTTCCTTAAAGGTAAGCATGAGCCAGATTAAATATTGGCCTAGAACTAAGAGAGAGAAAGATTCAAATCTCTGCTCAGCTATGAAGTCTCTTGGGCAGATCACATGCTTTCTAACTTAAAAGAAAAGTGATGGAAAATCTCTGGATAAATATTGGCAAGAAAAGTATAGTATAGAGTCACCATAAGTAAGCATCAACTTGAAGATACATCATAACAATATCTTCAAAGTCTCACTTGAGTAACTGTATAAAGGAATGGTGAGATTAGTGCCTAGTGAGTTCCTAAACATACATGCCAAGAGAAAGAAAGAAGAGAGAAACACTGAATTCTGAAGAACCACTTACAATCAAATATGCATAGCTAACTATTCCTGTATTGAACGCATTCACACCAATGTGGAATTATTTATACATGGAACAGGGACACTATTGTATGAGTATTTCTAACGAGGTATTGCACATGCTATTGATTAATGAATTGTCATTTACAGTTTTACTGTATTTTCTATGTTATTCTCCTTTGACTGATTTTTCCCTCTTAACTAGGCAATTCTCTCCCTGATTATGAAATCAATGCAGGAAAATAATACCGCCATGAACAAAGTTCTCCAGCAGCTCCAGAAAAGTGCTGATCAAATAAAGGTTTGTGCCCTAAAATAATGCTAAGCATCTTTCTGAAATGGTAAGTGGAATACCAGTATATCTCTGGTATTTACCGCTGCTGCCATTCCAGTAGTTTTCCTTCTGAGTATGGAGCAAAATAAATTTTCACCAGTGATTTCCCAAATCCACTGAGGCAAGCAATACTTTGAGCTGGATCAAACTGAGTGCACTTTCCCCAATACTGGTTTAAATGTCTGGCTTAATATCTTATGTATGGCATCAACTCCATAGTCTATGGATGGCCTCTTCCTTTTTTTTATAGAGCAATAAAAAAACATTGACAGACCAGCTGTCAAAAGTCTTCCAAGAGATCAAAACTCAGGTGGATCAAAAAGAGAAGCAGATCATCAGTGATATCCAATCCAATGAGAAAAAGCAGTTGGCGAAGATTGTTGTCCTGCAAAAGCAAATGGAAGAAAAAAAGGATGCAGCTCTCCAGAACCTTCAAGAGCTACAGGCGCTGAGAGAGCAAACGGATGCTCAGCTATTCTTCCAGGTAAACTTTGTCTTCACTTCAGTTAGTAAAGTCTTGTTTACTAGACTCCTTCGATCTGTTTGCACTCAAGCCAATTTCTTCTTCTTCCCCTTAATTGCAGGGTTTTCAGCTGCTTCAGGAGAGGTAACGTCTACATTATACCTTTGCCAGCATTTGCATGTCAACATAAATGACACCTCACTGTATATGTAAATGATTTTAAAAAAACAATGGCCTATTAAATAAAATCATTCTCAGAGGAAAATTAACAACAAACTTAAACATGGCTAAATCCAGTTATGAATCCCAGATGGAAGAGATCTCTGGCAGGGGTCCTCAAACTTTTTAAACAGAGGGCCAGGTCACAGTCCCTCAAATTGTTGGAGGGCCGGATTATAATTTGAAAAGAGCATGAATGAATTCCTATGCAAAGTGCACAGATTTTATTTGTAGTGCAAAAAAACACTTAAAAACAATACAATAATTAAAATGAAGAACAATTTTAACAAACTTGTTAAACTCTGAAAATTATGTGACTTCAGATATGGTTTTCTAAGTTTATAGGGGTCTTATTTCTAAAGGAATATTAGAATGTAGGAAACACAGTGTAGATTAATGCGTAGCAATGTCTGCAAGTATTAGGTTGTTGTGTAGCTTACTTGCTTAATTTGATACTTAACAAATAAATAAAGATTATTTATTGACCAGTGCCTCCTACATATAAGAATATAATCAGTTCTTCAGAATATTAATGATGGTATTGCAATATGGCACTAGTAATATCAATACTATATACACTAATCTCCTATTGGTATCCTATTGAAAAACAGAGCAGCTAATGTTAGGAGTGGACAATTACAATTAGAATTGACTGACTGATTGATGACCTCTTGTGTATGCCAGGGTTAAGAAAGAGAATTTCAGCACTGACAGTGTGGAAGTCTTAACAGTGCATCTGGATCAATCTGACATTCAAATTGTTCGAAACCACACAGCAGTTTATATCTCCAACCTAGACACACTGATGCAAGTGGTACATGGTAAGTCAACTTATCTTACCATCCAACCTCAACAACGCAAAGAGGAAATTGTATTCATTGAAAATGTAGATGACATGTTCCAGGGCTCTGCCTGGTAAAGAAGGTAGAATTTAACCAAAACAACGCCCAAATTGTGCCAACACAAGCTTTACTGAAAGCAAGAACTGAAACACTTAGGACTTATCATACTGAGGTCCTCCAGAAGGCTCCATCCTCCCAGCATCCTGCAAGTGTCCTAGGACACTAAAATTTTGTAATGTGATGTGGTCTTTAGTCTCTTCAATGTCAACTTCAAAACATGAAGATAGCACATGAAATATGCACAAATACTATATTATTCATATTCCCACAATTCACACATTTACCGTAACATACTTCTACAAACAGTTTGAGTTGTCCTGTGTATATCCTCCATCTTTTACCTTTATCATAGGGCTACAACCATACTTTTTTGATTATTTGTAGATACAAACAATACTATCTAAACAAAATGTCCTTTGCAGTTAATCTAAAAACATAAGTGCTGATGGCCAATAAGAGGTTTAATTAAAGGGAATTGGCAGGACAGATCCTTTGCACACTATATATATTTTCTTCCAGAACACTGTTTGTTTGTATCGTAGAGTCTCGCTTATTCGACATAAATGGGCCAGCAGGATGTCAGATAAATGAAAATGTCTGATAATATGGAGGCTTCTGGTAGATGAAGTCCATATCTCTATTCTGGCAGAGATCAGTGGTGAGTGAGATGGTTTTCCAGACACAAAGAAAGAACTGTGCTAGATCAGGCACAGTCTGGTTTCAGGCCTGGCCATGGCACCGAGACAGCCTTGGTCGCCTTGGTGGATGACCTCCGCAGAGAGCTGGACAGGGGGAGTGTGACCCTGTTGGTTCTCCTGGACATCTCAGCGGCTTTCGATACCATCGATCATGGTATCCTTCTGGGTCGTCTCTCCGGGATGGGCCTTGGGGGCACGGTTCTGTCGTGGCTCCGGTCCTTCCTGGAGGGACGCACCCAGATGGTGAAGCTGGGAGACGCCTGCTCGGACCCCTGGCCTTTGACCTGTGGGGTCCCGCAAGGATCTATCTTGTCGCCCATGCTCTTCAACATCTACATGAAACCGCTGGGAGAGGTCATCCGGAGTTTTGGAGTTGGGTGCCATCTCTATGCGGATGACACACAACTCTACTACTCCTTTCCACCTAATTCCAAGGAGGCTTCTCGGGTGCTGGACGAGTGCCTGGCTGCTGTGTCGATCTGGATGAGGAAGAACAAGCTGAAGATCAATCCCGACAAGACAGAGGTCCTCCTGGTCGATCGTAAACCGGATCGGGGTATAGGGTGGCAACCTGTGTTGGACGGGGTTACACTCCCCCTGAAGCCACAGGTCCGCAGTTTGGGTGTCCTCCTGGATTCTTCGCTTACACTTGAGGCTCAGGTGTCGGCGGTATCCGGGAGGGCCTTTGCACAACTGAGACTTGTGCGCCAGCTGCGACCGTACCTCGTGAAGGCGGATCTGGCCGGGGTGGTCCACGCCTTGGTCACCTCTAGAATGGACTACTGCAATGCGCTTTACGTGGGGCTGCCCTTGAAGACGGCTCGGAAACTACAATTGGTCCAGCGGGCAGCAGCCAGGATGCTAACTGGAGCTCATTATCAAGAGAGGTCAACCCTCTTGTTCAAGGAGCTCCACTGGCTGCCATTTATTTTCCGAGCCCAATTCAAGGTGCAGGTGCTCACCTACAAAGCCCTGAACGGTTTGGGACCACCCTACCTGCGTGACCGCATTTCCATCTACGAACCCACACGCTCGCTCCGGTCATCTGGGGAGGCCCTGCTCGTGATCCCACCTACGTCGCAAGCGCGCTTGGTGGGGACGCGAGACAGGGCCTTCTCTGTGGCGGCCCCCCGACTTTGGAATGCCCTTCCAAAAGAGCTTCGTCAGGCCCCTACTCTGGCAGTTTTCAGAAGGAACCTAAAAACTTGGCTGTTCCGATGTGCCTTCGCAGATTAGGAATCCCCATCCCAAGTCCTAGATGCACTTTAGCACAACTAATGTTGCTGCACACCGCACTTAATCCTACGTTCCTCCTGCCATCTCAGCACTTTTAACCCTGTACCCCATTGCGCTGGCCGAACCAGTTTTAATAGTGTCTTGATGTATTGTCATTGTGGTTATTTTGCTTAATTGTTTGATTTGCTTTGTTTATTGCTGTGTTATGTTTTCTATTGTATTGTGTTTTGTGGCTTTGGCCCGTGTAAGCCGCATCGAGTCCTTCGGGAGATGCTAGCGGGGTACAAATAAAGTTAATAATAATAATAATAATAATAATAACAACAACTCACTCACCAGTGATGGAAAAAAGAGCAACAAACAAGGAATTGTAGTGAAAAGATAGATAATACATGTACACCTATCCTCAAGACAATTGCCCATCCTCATTTTCTTTTCTCTTGCCATATTTTCTACGAACTCTCTCATAGCCATGGCCCCTCCTTCCAACTCGGTCTGAACCTTTGGTGCATGGGGGGGCGGGGGCTGAACCATTATGCTCTGGCTCCTCCTTCGGAGTCTGCACCGTGGTACTGGCGAAAATGGGGAAGAAGGAAACTAAAAACATGGCCTCTAAAGATGAAATGCTGGGGGTAGGGGCATTGGATAAGAGTGTTGGATATAAGCGAGACTCTACTGTATGTATTCCTCACAACAACTGTGTGAAATAGGTCAGGCTGAGAGAAGGTAGACCTATTTTTTATGGAGAGTGCCATGACTCAGTTTGAACTAGAATCTGAATCTCCCAAGTCCCAGTCCAAAAAGTCTAACCAGTATACCCACATTGACTCTCTGGCAGAGCAGAACATCTGAGAAAGGATTTGCCATGCTGGGTGATTTGTAATCACTCACAGTTGACTGCATATGTACATTTTATTTCAGAACAGGGTGTGTACACACAACTCCCAAATTTTTGTCCTATATTCAACGGCATGACGGTAATTTCAAATCAAGCTCTCAAATAAGCATAAGGTATCTGCCATTAAATAATTACTTGCCCAACAGCCTTCCAGAACCTTTAAAAGAGCATCTACCCACACTGTTGCTATATACCTTGTTTTAATATAGAAGTGATTTTTTAAAAATGGTATTCTGCTGCTGTACAACCGAATTTCTGTTGCATGCAGAGGAAGGATGCAGCCACAAGCAGATTTGAAAGCACGTTCTGCTTTAGTAAAATATTGCTAGATCTTGTGGAGGAGTTATTTAACTCTTCAAAGACTGAGACTATGAGAAACCCCTCCTACCACTATCTGGAGCTAGCCTCATTGTTATGAATAAGATGAACTGAAAATATGCCGGTTTAGAGAAGAACTAGAGAATTGGGTTTCCAAAGTAATTAAGCCTCTTTTAAATATCATACTCCCTTAAAGTGAATAGTCTGTTTCAAATACTTGCCAACTCTGAAAAACACCAAAAATTGCATATTTAGAATACGTTGGTGTATTCAGGTGAGAAATATGAGAAATACACTGGAAAGAAGATGGATGAGGGATGGTACAGTTCTAGAAATATGAAGGAGGCATCCAAGTCAGGCCAATTTTTCACTTACTCCCTTCTCCCTTCTCCTCCTGATCTCATGGCTCATTACCCAGTTCTGAACATAATTTCAGAAATGTCACACCTATGGAAACTCTTCATACAAAATCTGCCCTGGCAAAAATATTCAGGAAGTATTTCTCCACAAGAGGAGTTTTGCATTGATTTCCAATTTCATCCTATTTTTTTATGTTTTGCAGGGAAAATCATTAACCAAACACAATGGAGCAGGTAAATTCTTTTTTTTTATTTCTCCCTTTATGCTTCACGTCATACCTGGCAACATATTTTCCATTCATTAGAAGATGAGTTTCAGAACTTGTGAGTGAAAATATATAGGAATTAATATTGCAAATATGTTGTTGAAAAAATATATAGCCACTGAGCTATTCATTTCAGGTTAGAATCAAGAATATGACAGAAATTCTATTTGAAGATGAATTCACCAACTATCAGGAAAAACAGAGAAATACTTATGGATCAGTATTTACATGGCTTAGGCACAGTGTAGATATCAGGTCTGGGTCTACCGTGGCCCTCCCATTTCCCTGTGCCCATCAGTGCAGGGAAAAGGGGACAGATTGGGCCAATATTACTGCCATCGCCAGATGTCCACAGAACTCCGTGAGAGTTCTCAGCCATCAACAGTGCCTTGAACTGACTTCAGAAGAGGCGCATGTGCCCATCCCCATCCACCCTCCTTCTTCCTGGTTGTATATGAGTGTCTGGTGATGTCAGCCCCTACAATGGCCAGGACCCTTCACAGAGCTCTGCAGCCATTTTGCAATGGTAACATGGATGGTCAGGTAACAGTCCAGCTGCTGTGGGTTGGATGGAGTAAATGGTTCCCACCCATCCTCCCACATCCCCATACCAGTCCAAAGCAAATACAGCTAAAAGTCAACATCATACAAAACTTAAAAAGAGAGTTCAAATCAGTTTAAAACATGGCTCTTAAAATATGCAATATTACACACTAGAAAAGGACTGTTTTGCTCCTGAGCAATCTCTTCTCAGAGGCCTGCAAAAACCAAGAGTTCGCTTGCTTAATTTCCCTAGGAAAAGAGCTCCAGATCCTGTAAACAACCATTGAGAAGATACTCTCTCATGTTCCCAAAAGAGGTGCCTATGAAAACGTTGGCACAGATCTCAAAACACGGACACACTCATTTGATCATAAAAAATCTCAAAACATGGGCAAACTCATATGATCTGTTAATTCTCCTTGGATCAAAGGGAGTGCAGGATGATGAAGTTCCCTTCCCCACTGTTCAGATCATGGGCTGCTGCTATTCCAAAAAGGCTTATCTGACTCCAACATTATCATGGGATGTTCTTCATTGATCAATTTTTAAAGTTTGTGTTTAGACCAATTGATGACCCCCATTGTTTGTTCTTGTTGGGAGATGGTGCTTTATATTATATAGAGATTAAGAATTCTTATTCAAAATTCCAAAAACTCTAACATCCCAACTTGTTTCCTTTGAGTAGCTGGGATAGAGGCACTTATGATTTCTAATGATTCGGTGTTCATAAACTTTGCTTCATGCACAAACGTATGAAAAAACATTGTCTGTAAATTATCATCAGGCTAAAGGTATAAGGTGTATATGGTCTGGATGTTTCAGATGATGAATACCCAGTCTGTACTTTAAAAAAATCTTTGTGTATTTTATCTGTAAGACATCTAGAACATATGTCAGAAAATCATATACATACAATGGCAATGATAATGATATAAATTAATTATATTACTATCACCTGATTGATTAGATAGGTTTAAACATAAAGTATTGCTCTATAAGTTAAGCAAAGGGGTGGGTAATGTTTTGTATTGTGTTTGGGCAGTTGTATATTAGGTGTTGGTACTTTATCACAATTGCTCCTCTTGGGGGGAGAACTAAGTCAGTGAACTGCCCTCTTCAGAACAGGCATGCAACGTGGTGTGGGAAACCCACAACAGAAATCAAGACATATCAGAAATTCATTTTGTTGTGTTCAATGGGTCCTTCTTCTAAATGGATTGTATAAAACTACACTGTGCAACTCCTGCTGAATGTAGAATTTCATTCAAAGTTCCATGATGCTTCTGTCTTACTCTATGTTCTATATATTTAACTGTTCCTCTGTCACATTATCTTCGTTCCACATCCAGGGTAATTCCAGCTGCAGAATTCTCTCTGGAAGGTAGGTATTTTAAATGTACTTATTTTAAATGTGCTAATTTTCAGTAAACTCTCCAGTTTTGACATGCACTCATTATTTTGGGCAGAGTTCTATTATTAGTGTTTATTATTACAGTGAGCAAGAGATCACCTTCTCATGGTCTGAGGTTCAGCATGCCTTTTAGAATTAATTTATACACATACTCATTTGTCAGTACATCCTTTTGAGTTAAATAGCTTGTGGGTTTGATCAGTCGCTGTGTGAAAAAAGTTTTGTGCAGGGCTGTATTCTCTTCAAAGACATTCTGCTAGTTGTTCTCTTTGTTTCACTCAGATGTGATTTGTGAAGTCTTCCCATCACCACCGCCACCGCCATCTGAGAATAGATCCTGAGTAAACCCAGGTAAAGCAGAAAGGAAAACTCCATGGATTAAGTACAATTGAACAGTGTGCCACCATAGGTCCCCAAGAATTTCAAAATTTGACATGTTTTATGTTAAATGCAATTCTAAAAAATAACATTTTAAAAATAATGTGTCAGAAACTCTAGTTACTACACTTAATTGCCCTGGTTGTTATACTTAACCCACAGATATTTGACCCACAATGCTGACGTCTTGCCATCTATTTAAATGAGTCTCATAAATCACAATTGAAAACCAGTACTCATGGTTTTATCTGCTCACACTTGACAAAATACGTCATCTCTAGGAATTTGCTAGGCCCTCTAGGCTATCCTATAAGTGGATGCAAATGGATGGCATGCTTGTGCCAGAAGTTAGCATAGAGCTATGCTGGAGGACCTAGCAAATTCCTGGAGAGAATGTCATAAAGTAAGACTTTATAGTGACTTCTAGCAGAAGTTTTTCATTTCAGTATGGTTTGCTGTTTTCATGGTTTCCTGTTTCCACATTAAATTCAGAAACATATGGATGGGGGGGGTCATGCTGTATAATCCTTCCATTTGTTTATAAACAATATACTAGATTCCCTCTTGATATTTGTCTCGTAGAATGTACATGTCTTTTGTTCAGAAACGGAGATAGCACATTTACAAGAGAGAACTTAAAGGCAACCTCTGATAAATTTATCTCATAGTTAGATCTATGAGGAATAGCATGTAGTCTATGAAGCCACATATAGGTTTTGGCAGAACTTCATGTGAGGTGGGGTGGGGGGAAGGAATGGTGGATGCAGAAATACAAGTTTTCAATGCTACAAATTTTACCTGCTATAGCTCTGGATGTGTAAGCTACTTTTTGTAGCACCTGAATAGCTGCAATCTAAGACCTTTCTTAGGAAAGATGTCTCCACCTCATTTCCTATCATTTTGTCATGCTCCTCCCTCCATTAGTAGATGGTTGCAGTCCATCCACAAGGATAAAAACTGGATTTGATTATTTTATATTTTGATCATGAAGGAGTTTAAAATTCTTGTGTGTTCAATTTTTAATGACCTTTCCCCTCTCTCCAAAGGTGCTGAAAATCAGAAATAGGAAACAAGATCTCTCTTGGATTATCTTTCTTTCTCTCCAGAAACTAGAAGACATTAAATAGGAATTTTATCGGACCTCGACCTCTTACTAAATGTTCTCTTCTCAAAATTTTTCTCTTGGAGCTGTCATTTTTGAGGAGATATAAACAAAGACTTTAAGAAGTGTGTTGGAAGCACCACATGTTTTTTAATAACTGCCTTGATATTAAAGGAACACAACAGGCTGTTCCCCATAGCTAAGCAACATTCATTTAGCAAGTCTATCCAATAATACAATTGCCTATAAAAAGTGCATATGATTCCAGAAGAGATCCAGCTGGAAATGAATGGTAGAAGATGCCTAATACAATTATATGATGTCTTAGAACAAACATACACACAGATTGCTGTTGGGTTCCTATTTAGGTGAAAATGGCATAGTAAATATGCCACCTGCTATATGATTGGCGGTGCTCTCCTTCTGTGTTGATCTGGAGATGGCAGGATGTTAAGAATTGCAATCAAGTCTTGTTTCCCTTACTCTGTTATTTTGATATATTTACTAAGAATGAAGCTTTAAAACATGGAACAATGCTTGTAAACAGCTATTCATAATTTTTGTGTCAGACTGTCAAAACATTTTTTTCAAAGGATTCTACACTGGGCTAATGTGCTCTACAACCCCCCTTAAATGCTGTCTCACCGCCCCCTCTGTAAGCAGTTATTTTGCATCAAATATAGCTGTGTTAATTTGTTTGACAACATAAACTGAAAAAAGTGCTGGTGGATGATTATTTTTGCTTTTATTGTTCAAGTGAAAGAAATCAAATGGAATCAATTGCTTTGCAGACATAACTCATGCCTCATTAACTCCTTTGCTGATGGAAATAAAGTTTTGGGGTGATGAGTAGCATAGAATTAAGACCTTTGAAAGAGTAGATATGTGTTACAGACTGACTGGACTGATATTTAATTGTCTGTAACTTAAATACGCATTATTGATTCCTTATGTGTTGGCTTTCCACTAATTTTAAGAGAGTCCATTGCAAAGAGACTGCTAGGCAGAATGAGTAGCCGTGTGTCCAAAATCCTTTTGCCCATTGGGCTGGGAGTAACATGTGAACCCCCCCCCCCCCCAGCATCTTGATTATAGATCAGGGGAACAGACTGGTTTTCTTGGAAAAACTCAAACTAGGGAAACACTGTTTTGGGAACCTTATCTTTAGGATTTTGAAAATGTTCACTGAAAATGTACTGATGCAACACTTTCCTGGGCTGCTAACTAGAGCATGATTTCTCCAGAGCAATATTTCTGAACTTTAAACAAACTTTTTATCTCCTACTACTTCTAGGAGAAAACATTGGGAGGGAGAAGCTGAAAGGCTGTGTGCTGAGGTTTTCCATCCCTGAATTAGAGTGCTATATGAACTGCAGTTGAGAAAGTTCCACTGCATAGCACTTGAAGCATGCTTTATGACAAGCAGTACCAGTTCTCTCCCCAGTCCTGTGTTGTATTGTGACACTAACATCAGTGCTTAACTTGCAAGATTGAGAGAGAATTAACGAGATGGAGAATCTGAACCTATCTCTACTTATTCTCCAAGCAAACTGTTCTGCAGGGAGCCCTCTGATTTGGCCATTACACTTGACTGTGATAAGTCTGAGAAGCACTAGTTCAAAGGTAAGCAATGCTCAAAGCTCCAGGGGCCACATTTACTGCCTTGGGACCTCAAAGGATCACTCGCAACACATTGCAAAAGAAAGGAGGTCTTAAAAGGGCAGTCATGCTCCAAAAACACCTAACACATGAGGAACAAAAATGGGGAGAAGATGAGGAGACGTGTTTCTGAGTGGACAACCATGGCCCCACAGGGATCAAAAAGATTCTGAAATGTTTGATGTATATTGGTATGGAGTGTGTATGTAGTTCATCTGGCACAGTTTGCCTATATCTTGGCAAACTCTTTCTCTAGGCTTTGTGTTGCCAATAGCTGGAGGGATGATGATGATGATGATGATGATGATGATGATGATGATGATGATGGTGATGATGATGATAATAATAATAATAATAATAATAGGAACTTGTGCCACAAATACCATCTGCCTGCGACAAAGAACTGGTGGGATCACAAGCCTGAAAAAGTTATAGAAAATGAACCTGTCAAACTACTCTGGGACTTCCGAATTCAGACAGACAGAGTTTTGGAGCGCAATACTCCTGACCTCATGATCGTGTTAAAAAACAAAGTATGGATCGTTGATGTTGCAATCCCAGGTGACAGCAGGGTTGAAGAGAAACAACTGGAAAAGCTGACACAATAAAGATTGAACCGCAAAGACTCTGGCACAAGCCAGTAAAGGTGGTCCCAGTGGTCATCGGCACACTGGATGCTGTGCCTAAAGACCTTGGCCTGCACTTAAACACAATTGGTGCTGATAAAATTACCATCTGCCAGCTGCAAAGTGGTGCGACTTGTGATTCAATGCAACAGCCAGCAGAGAGATGCTGTGGACTCATCTTGTTGTGTTTCAAATAATAATAATACTGATAATAATCTTTATTTTTAGACCACTCTATCTCCTCCGGGGGACTCGGGGAGGTTTACACATACAAAGACAAATATTCAATGCCCGGCATATACCAAACATTACAGCAGTAAATATAATATGGAATAATAACAACAGTGTGCTAATCAAATGAAATTAAATATCAAAATAAAAACATAGAACAACTAATCACTAACCAAGTACATTTAAAAGCATGGTCAACAATAAAACATTTAACATAGTCAGCACAATTAAAAATTGGGTAAGCATTTGGCTGTTAGTTGTTCTTAACTGTACCATAATGGCCACAAAATACAGATAGGGCGATCTGCTTTTCAATGGTATGACTAAAGTAACTGTGAAACTGAATAAAAATAAGAAACCCAGTCAGAATAGTTAGTGAGACTCAAACTTCTACTAGCAGCTAATGTATACTTTTGAAAAAAAGCTTTTAGGATTAACTCCCAGCAAAATACTAGCCTAGAATTCTAAAGAAAATCAGTTGACAAAGGAAAAGCTTTCAGAATTGATTAAAATAGGATAAAAGATACAATATATGGAGGTTATAGAAAAAGATAAAATAAAATGCAAGGCAAAATGACTTTGCTAACAAACCGTAGTCAAGTAAGATTGCATATGGTGGTTTATCTATGTCTCAAGACTCCTCTGAATAATTCTTAGCAAGACTTTTAATTTTGTACGAAATTACCCAAGCCTTACTCATCACAAGGGGACTTCTCCTTCCCTTTCCTCTCCCCTGTGTCTCACTTCCAGATCTGATCTGGAAGGTGCCTTAACTATCCAGTATAAATTTAGGAGTGCAGGGATCGGGGTCGTGTCCATTCCACTGGTAGACAGATATATCTTGTTACAATGCTTAATTCCTTAAAGAAAAGAAAAGTAGACAAGATTTCTCTAGACCCTTGTGGAGAAAGATAAGACCGAACTCATTCTAAAAAGGTCCTTCAAGGGGTAAGAAAAGTGAAGAGCTTGTGTCCTTTAGCTAAATTGGTCTACCATCATTTCACTTCACTTTCTCTAACATGCATCTTACAAATGGAGCCCTTTGGAACATTACTTTTTCCAAGAAAGATGCCAAGAAAGAAGATGCAGGAGGTTAAAAGGGTAAAAACAGAGTCCACAGATCTCATTGTACCATGAACCAAACTATCAGTTTCTTGCTCAGCCAGTACTTTCTTATCTTGTACTGAAGATGTATTTTGGAGTCTTGCCCAGAATTTCTGTGGCTAAGAGCAGGCCCGTAGCCAGGATTTCGTTTCGGGGGGGGGGGAGGCTGAATTTTTTCAGGGGGGGGGTCGGGGGGGGCTGAGTTTCGGGGGGGCTGAGTCTGAGTGAAAGAGGGTCTAGCCTAGCAAACCTTTTGTATCATTACCCCAATACCCCCATGCATATGGGATATATTGAGTATGGTGATCAGATAATGATATGAATAAACATAACAGTTTAAATAATGCACCAGTAAGGCCTTTTCGCGAACCACCATCAGAATTTCGGGGGGGGGGGGGGGCTGAAGCCCCCTGAGCCCCTCCCCTGGCTACATGCCTGGCTAAGAGTATAAGTCACTATGAAACTGAACACCTGCATGCACAACATAACCTGATGCAAGCCAAGTTGAAAATGAGTTTGGAAGAAATTGAAAAAAACAGGCCAGTGGATATTTCTACATATAACTTTTCTAGTCTCCATAGAATAGAAGCCTGAGTTATATGTGAGAGTGTTTCTCTATCTTGCATCCCCTCATTTCTCACAGAATGACTTTTTTTGATATCTTATTAGTCTACTCTTTAAAAACGGCATATATATAGAGAGCAGTAGACAAATCTACTTGCTGAGGAACTATGTCTCCATTCTGAAATTAATATTCTGGTATTATACTGAATTGGGCCTGCAAGGAATGCCCCAGGTAGGTAGAGCTGTCCTTTGCGATTAAGTTTGAATGGTGATAAATCAGAAATAGAAGCTTGCAATGAAAAGAAGTTCAAGATCTGATTCTCCCAGCATTTTTTTTTATCAATAAGGATTAAATCACCGCTGAATTTTTAAAAAATGTTTTCCTTCAAGCTAAACGGCATCCCAGCTATTCCTTTCTTCAGAACAGTGGGTGAAATACTTCATGCCCGAATTTAATCCATTCTCTCTCTGAACCTTAAACCTTTGTCCTCATGGTTCTTCTCTTTTGTTCACAGATCTAAATGTGATCACTATTTAATATCAATTTGCAAAGCAATTTCTGTTGGAGAATAGGCATGGGGGGAGTAAAGCATTTGTCCGTGAATGACTCATTGAGAAAAAGAAATAATGTATCAGATGATGTCATCATTATTGATAACTAATTCTATCAAACTGGAAGAGAAGGGACATTGTTCTGAGTTTTTAACAAAGAATGTTTATTTCATTTGAAGGTTTCAAGATCTAAACATTTATAGACAGAATTATTAAAATGGAAGTGTATGTTTTTTTAAGATGAAAGGGAAAGGCTGAGTTATAATAATAGAAAAATGGAGATGAAAGAGACCACAATGGCCATCCAATCCAACTCCCTGCCAAGCAGAAATAGACAATGAATGTACTCCCAACAGATAGTTATCCAGCCTCTGTTTAAAAAATTCCAAAGCAGGCGACCCCACCACAGTCCAAGGCAGGCCCGTAACCAGGATTTTGTTTCGGGGGGGGGGGGGGGCTGAGTTTGGTTGGGGGGGGGGGGCTGAGTCTGAGTGAAAGAGGGTCTACCCTAGCAAACCTTTTGTATTGTTACCCCAATACCCCCATGCATATGGGATATATTGAGCATGGTGATCAGATCATGATATGAATAAACATAACAGTTTAAATAATGTACCAGTAAGGCCTTCTCGCAGACCACCATGAGAATTTCAAGGGGGGTGGGCTAAAGCCCCCAAGCCCCCCCCCCCCCCCCCCCCGGCTACATGCCTGCTCCAAGGCAACATACTCCTCTTATCAACAGGAAGTTCCTAATATTCAGGTGAAATCTCTTTTCCTGTAGTTGGAATCCATTGGTCTATGCATTAATCCCCAGAACGGGAAAAAAACCCCAAAAAACAAATTTACTCTTATCTCGAATATGACACTTTTTCAAATATTTAAACATGGCAATCATGTCATCTCTTAGCCTTCTCTTCTCCAGGCTAAAGCATACTGTTCCCTACTTGGTAATGGTGACTGTTATTGATACACTGCTCCTGCGTAAGATTTGACAATTAATGTACCTCAGGAATTCAGTAACTGCAATTTCTGCTATATCTACTCCTTTTATTTTATGAATGCACTTAGGCTGGATCTACACTGCCAAAAAACACAGGGGTTTACACTGATTATACAATGTAGTTTAAACTGCATTATTTGCCAGTGGAGATCCAGCCTATTTATAATGCAGAATTTTATTTTAAAATAATAAAAGCGGGAATTTGGATTGGTGATATGGTTTGGGCTGGTGGTGCAAACACCAGCATCCTATGGTTTGAGCAGACAGATGCCTCCTTCAGCAATGAAGAAAGAGCCCTGCCCTGATGAGACCGTGGGAGTGGAGAGCATAGGGGCAAACTGTGCCTTTATCCACCTGTAATGAATGGCAGCCCTGAGGAGAAGATGTGTGCCAAAACTGCAGCAGGGAGGGAACAGGTTATATCCCTACCACCTGGCTCCATATCAAATCATTAATAATGATCCCAGTAAATAAAAAAAAATACAATTTAAAGATGTTTCAAATGGTTGAAACTACTCAGAACATTTAGGATGAGGAAGGATACTAAGCAAGGATATGTATCTTACCAGCTGTTGTATCTTGGCAATCCAATAAGGTTATTGGATGCCTCAAGGTTGGGAGGGGGGGGGGGGAGAGAGAGAAGGTTCTGCTCAGTCTAATCATGGGAACCGTTTTCATATCAACTGACTATTCAGGAATATATCATGTGTTCATTTCAGTAATTCTACATTTAGGAAACCGAACACCCTGCCAGGTCCTTTTGTTCTTTCAGGGTGCTATGCAGCAAAGTGAAAACAGGTTATCAAACTTTATTGTACAGTGCTAGCAAACTTTAACCTATTCTTCATTCACTGTTCCTCTCAAGTACCTTACAAAATATATGAAGGTAGCCTAATAATTCAATAAGAGAAAGAATGCTTGGCATATCAAGCCTGACAGTATTTTGTGTAGAGAACGCTGGGAAAATAAGATATCCACAAGCAACTGCACTGCCATGTTATTCATTTGGTCCAGATGTATTTCAGCAAGGTTTTTATTTTATTTTATTTTATTTTTGCAGAAACTGCATTTTCCCAGTATGGGATATAATATTTTGGAGATGTTATTTTTTCCTTTTTAAAAAAACTATAATTCCTTGAATCTTCCAACTGGAGAGTTAAAATCCAAAAATAAAAAAAAATCAAAGTGATATTTTCGGTTGATCTACACTTACTTGTTATTCTGGTGTTGATCTGGTGTGGTGTATGTGGATCACTCCCAGGCGATGCTGTGGAGGCAGAGATAGTCCTATTCTGAATCCTGTTGCTCAACCATTGCTTACATTGACATTGGTCAGGGTGACAGGGTGATGGAAGGGAGAAGGGGAGAAGAAGAATTGCCCCCTCCTCTCCTGCCTTCTTTCTCTGATTGCTCCAGCTGCCAACTGGCAGGACACAAGTCATGGCCAGAAACCACCACAACATGGAGAATGAGAGGGGACAGTAATGCTATTCTGTATCCCTCAGCCACCCAAACGCAGGAATCATGGAATGGCAATGAAAACAGGGGGACTAGCTTGTTTCTGGAATGGCCTAACTGTTTACCTGTGCCTAAAGTTGAGGGACTCAAGGCCACATTAAGGTTGCTTTGCCCACATTACACCTGATCATATCTATGTAAGTTTAATTGCCATAGAACTGATTTGGGGGCTCTTCACTGTAAGTGAGCAGTATAGATGTGCACTTTGTGCCCCCGCTTGGCTTGCACTGCAGCTGTGAGTACTAAGCAGACTGTCGTTATTTGTGTCTACTGGACTTTCACTGAATAATGCCCACATAATCTTGGAGAAGAATTCTTTTATGGATACCATGGACCACCAAAAGGACAAATAAATGGGTCCATGCTTGAACTCTTTCTGGGAGCCAACTTAATGAAAATGAACTGATCATATTTTAGACATATCATGAAGCAAGATGACTCAGTTGCAAAGATGGTAATGCTCTGCAGGGATTCCACCTACCCTTTCATCATGCAGATAGAGATTCGTACAGTACAGAATGTTCAGCTTCTCTGTATGAAAATGAAAAATCTCTGTAAAAGCAGAGTATATACATAATATACTTACTGGTATGTAAAGATTAGAGTAGAACTCTTCTGAGCAAGTAGTTTTGTATGTACAGTAAGTTCTGTTATAGTAGTGCTACAAAAAAATCTGTGTTTTAGTAGTTCAAACTCTAAAAAATACAGAACATATAGGAAAAATGGGGCTAGATGCAAATTTAAGGAAGCATTAGAAGCCTAGTATCTCTTGTCCAGAATTTCAAAATCTCTGAAATCCAAAAGTGTCAACTAGGATGGCTGAAAAAGTGACAGTTGTAGTTCACCTACATCCAGAGAGCACTGTGGACTCAAACAATGATGGATCTGCACCAAATTTGGCACGAATACTCAATATGTCCAAATGTGAATACTGGTAGTATTTGGGGAAAATAGACCTTGACATTTGGGAGTTGTAGTTGCTGGGATTTATAGCTCACTTACAATCAAAGAGCATTCTGAACCCCACCAAGGATAGAATTGGGCCAAACTTTCCACACAGAACCCTCATGACCAACAGAAAATACTGTGTTTTCCGATGGTCTTTGGAGACCCTTCTGCCATGCCCTTGCGACCCCTCCAAGGGACCCGACCCCCAGGTTGAGAAACACTGATATAAGGTGTCTGAAACATAAATTAATTTTATGTTTAAACTTGAGTCCCATCTCCAAAATATCTCATGATATACCTATATGCAAATGTAAGATTCCAAAATCTGAAAAAATCCAAAAAATATCTGGCCCCCAAATAATTGGATAAGTGATATTGAACACGGACTTGAATCTAAGATATTTATTTATCACAACTTTTATTCTGCTGAAGATAAATTTAAGTTGGCTGAGTCTCAAGGGATAATTTGTCTGCCTGAATACTCAGCAAAGGTCTGCCGCTAACAGTGAAGAGGCATGGCTTCACTGCTGAGAGCTGAAGCTTAGCTAAGTGTTGTGCCTGGGAAACAAGGCTTTGATGGGAGACACTAAGGGTGGTAGAGAAAGAGGGGGAACAGGCTGCATGGATAGGTAATGAGTATTTTCCAGGCTTGAAAAATTGCCTTGAGGTAGGGCCAGCATATGTTGGTGCAGCTCGGGAAGGATTGGTGAAGCTGCCGTTTAATAGCTGAGATGTGGAGTTCACTAGTTTTGAATGCTTGAGGTGGGAATGATGCAATAACCAATGAAAGGTTTGTGTTCTGTCAACAGTGTTCCTCTATTTAGTAATCATAGAATCATAGAGTTGGAAGAGACTTCGTGGGCTATCCAGTCCAACCCCTCCCTCCTGACTTTCCAAAAAAAAAAAAAAAAAGGTAAAGACCTGGCTCTTTGAGCAAGCTTTTGAGAATGCAGCGAATATATAACACAGAATTATGGATTATGAACATGGAAGGGCTAGACGATGTTACTGGATAACGTTTTTAACAAGATGACACTGATGACTATATGCGTTAATGGTTTTTATTTGTTTTATATTGTAATGTTGTTTTTAATGGCACTTTTATGAATGCCTGACATTGAATTGTGCCAATCTGAAACCCGTCTTGAGTCGCTGTATGCCTTAGAAAGGCAGGCTATAAATATTGTAAATAAATAAATAAATAAATTTCACATTCAAAGCACCCCCCCCTCCCAACAGATGGGCATCCAGCCTCTGTTTAAAAGCCTCCATAGAAGGAGCCTCCACCACACTCCAGGACAGAGAGTTCCACTGCTGAACAGCTCTCACAGTCAGAAAGTTCTTCCTCATGTTCAGATGGAATCTCCTTTCCTGTAGTTTGAAGCCATTATTCTGCGTCCTAGTCTCCAGGGCCGCGGAGAACAAGCTTGCTCCCTCCTCCCTATGATTTCCCTTCACATATTTATCCATGGCCATCATGTCTCCTCTCAGTATCACATTACTATTGCCAATTTGCATTGTAAAAACAGGAATTATAGTAGCACTGTTGTGTGCTTTCGAGTTGTTGCTGATTTATGGTAACTTTAAGACAACAACTATCACAAAGTTTTCTTAGCATGATTTGTTTAGAAAGGATGTGCCATCCGCTAAGGCTGAGACAGTGTGACTTGCCCAACATAACCAAGGGAGTTTGCAGGGCTCAGCAAGGATTCGAACAAAGCTGTAGGCCTTGTGTAGTTTGGTATTGGGTGTCAATGAATCCTGAGCTTTATTCCTCTCAGACTTCAACAGCACTATTTTATGACACCAAGAAAAACCTGCTCTGATGAATTTCTTATACATTTAGAGTAGGTTTTCAGGCTGTACAGGAACCTGAAAGAGGAAAAAGGCTTCTGATTCTAGCAGCATTGAATTTTGGCTCAAGTCTACATATATTGAATCATTGTATAACTCAAAACACTACTGTGATTTGGGAGAGAAAGCAGGCTTATGAATAATGACTCCTCTGATTCTGATTAATTCAGTTTCAAGGGATAATGACTATCTTTAATCCTCGGCTGTTTTAATTAAAATTGAATTTAGGGGATTAAGTTGGCACACAAAAATTCATTTAACAATATTTCCCAGAACATTTGCTCAAAATCTATTTTGACAACTCTGAAGAGAGATTTCAGTAATGTTGCTTGTATACGTTTGAGAGCCAAATTTGCTTCACAACTATTCAGTGGCAGCATGCAATGCAATACTTTTGGCATTTGGAGCTACAAAATTGTTCATGATCGGTATGGCAGAACTGAAGTTACAAGCATTGTTCTTAATTAGTTTCTGCGTGACAATGATTTTCCTCCCAAATCTATAATTGGTAATAATGATATTCCTTCCAGAGAGTTTAGAATTGCTTAGTTTTTGTTTCATAAGATGCCTTTAAAATATAATTGTAGTTTACAGTTCTGTTGCATGGGGAAATTGTGTCTATGATCCTATTACCATATTAATTACAACACCACAACAAAACACAACTGAAAGCTCTGTAGACTTCAAGTGATTCAGCAAAATTGCCTGCTGTTGCAAAATAAGAGATCTGAGTTGGGATTTCCCTTCCAGAATTTAAATTAGCTTATGCTAGGTCACATAGTGTGACTGCACCAAATTTCAATTAATAATGATTTCAATGGCTGTTGTCGTGAAACAAGCAATCAAACTGAAAACATGGTTACCTCTTTCTGACACATGCTTCATAGAAAAAAAATGTTATGTTGTAAAATAACTGGCTCATAATCAAGTGGGATCGGTTTGCTGGCAAATTTGATGTAATTGGGGGAAATAAAACCATCCAGAGCAGATGAGTAATATCCTTTTTAAAACAGAGAGGAAAGGATAGTCTTGGGGTGCACCTACAGTGCAGAATTAATGCTGTATGATCCCACTTTAACTGTCATGGCTCAATGCTATGGAATCAGGGGAGTTGTAGTTTGGTGAGGCACCTTTTGACAGAGAAGGCTAAAGGCTGGGTAAAAGTACAACTTGCACAATTCTATTACACTGAGCAGTGACATTCAAGAGGTGTCAAGTTGCATTAATTATATAATGAAGATGCACGCTTATTTACGTGACATTGGACGTAAGCCTCTGTTTGCCACCACAAGTTCAATCATTTATATTCATCAGTTTAACATGTTCATCTCTACTTGTTAAAAAGTGAACAAAACTGTTTACTGGGTTGGACTACATGATAGTACGATGTCAGGTGCCCCCACCCCAATATGAGATGAAGTGAATGGTTTCTGAGAAAATGGCCTTTCCATTAGTAGAGTGAAACTTTCAGGACCTCTTCACACAGGGCATTTTTTTGGCCTTTTTTTGCCACTTTTAATAGTGACAAGGACAGGGCCTGCTGTACACCATCACACAATGCACATCAGGCTCCACCCTCATCCCAAAGTGTACCGATGGAACTAGCCACACTTTCCTCCCTTTTGCCATGTAATGGCAGAAAGAGTGGTGGGGCAATGCATGCTACTGCCATTGCTGCCCGTTCTGCCATCTGTTGGGAGGGAAAGGGTGCCAAAGTACTCTTCCCATTCCCTCCATGTGATGAGGGGAGGAAGGAGGATGTGCGGGGTATTACGAGCCACCCTATGTGCTTTTCCTTTTGCTGGCAATTGCCAATGCAACAGCATGGCCGTGCGAAGATGTCCTTTATCTCTCTAGTTTTTTGTTCAAGTTTTTAAAAACTTCTAGCACTTCTTAAATTTCATACTGATGCTTTTTAAAGGGGGGGGGGTCCAGTTGATGTCAACCGTTTTAAGGGCTCTCCCCGCACTCCAAACATACTGGATGGTTAAATCTTGTGCTGTGAAACTGCTCAGGGGGCTTCAGTTCTAGGGTGGTATAGAAACATCATAAAGAAATTAATTAAACATTACAAAATGGATGCTTGTTTTTGATGCTTATATTTTGTACCATAGACAAGATGCCACTGGTCCTCAATCTTTTAGATGCACAATTAAAAAAGGGAAAGAGAAAATATGTCGTGGTGGATGGGGGAACAGGAAGAATGGTTCTCTTGCTCCATTAGTCTCTAAGGGAGGCAATAAAACACAACTTTAAACAAAGACTGAATGGGCATCAGTTAGGAGTGCTTTAGTTGTGTGCTCTTGTTTAGCAAGGAGTTGCTGTTTTCCAATGGTATGTTCCTATGATCTCAGTCTCCTGTAATTTAATTCCAGCTGACGAGGGTGATGATCCTATAAGATAGTTTTGTGTATTACATAGAAGAATCCGAGGAAATCTTCAGTAGCAAAACAGGTGGATGATAACATGGAACATGTTACAACAGCCATGAAGGTGGACAAACAATGCAACAGGCAGAGGCCACCAATCATCACAGTATCTATGCCATTGGATTAGAACCTCTTTCTGTGAAGATTGTGTGTTGGTTGCTGTGCACCGATCCCCATACATAAAACATATTAACGCACAAGTGTCTTCCAAGCAAGCCAAAACCTACAAAAGACTCTACCTTTGGAAGACACAGCCACAAGTGATCGCCTATGAACAAATGAATGAAGACAGAGTGGGTCACCTGCTTCAGGATGCAGAATACCAGGGTAGCTAATTGTGCCTCCAAGTGTCTTGAGGACTTTCAAATAATTACTCTTCAGTATCCCTGAATCCAACGCATCTGCCGCAATGGGAAGATGGATAGCCATGATGATGTAGAGGTTATTGTGGTGGGAATGATGGTCATTATGATCGTGGCAATGCTTATCTTCTCACTTTAAGAGGTAGGAAAGGTTAGGCCAATGCAGTTCAGCTGCTAAAAGTGCAGGATTTTTCTCCATTTCTTCACCTAGCTGATGTAGTTTAAAATAGCGAACATCTTTTGTAATGGTTGAGGTGCCATTATATTGTGAACAACGTGGAAATTTAAAATGAAGGCACCAAACAACAGGAGAAATATTTTGGTACTAGGCGGTTTTATGTCTGAATGTAACCCAATTAAAATGAAATAAGAAGATTCTTATTTAATAATGTATTATTTAAGAAATTCCTATTACTTAAGAAGTAAGAAAAATATCCTTAAATATGTATCAAGAATGAAAAGTTTTAATCTTTTCTTGTCAACATCCATTTAATCTTTCTTAAAAATAAGAGGATTAATTTAACTAATTCTGAAAGTTGAATTCATCAATAGTATTGTTCCCCCACCCCAGAGAGATTAGTGCCAATGAATCATCCATGTGTCACCTGCTTTTGATGGGTAGCCATTAAAACCTACCTGTTGATTCAGAGAAAAAGCTACTGCTGCATCTATTAGGTAGATAGATGGCAGTGATATTTACGATATTATCCTAAAAGAGGGTGCAATTAAGATATAACATTTAAAATAAATCTAAATAAGTGATGCAAGCTGAGAGCAGTTAATAGTGACATTTCAAAGCAAATAACAGACTGATATCATTTCATAGTAGGAGGTAGGAAGTATTGGCACCTTTATCACTTTTACTCAGGAGTGTTTGAATACTAATTTTAAAGCAAAAAACTGTCCTTACCAAACAACATAACCTAGAAGTTTCGTGAACGGAATAATCAGAATCTAGATCAGAATTGAGAAAGAGAATTATAAATTATTTGAGGTGAATTTGCAAAGTTTTACGGTTCCCAATGACTTAACTATAGTAACAAAATAACAACTGGTTTCACTTAAATTAGGTTTCTGAAGTGAAGAATAAATCCATATACTAACAAGTAACTTCAACAGGTTTATCCACTGTGTTGAATCAATTTGGGGGAAGAGCTCCAGCACCTTGGATAGTTCCTTTAAAGTTTGGACTAAAGTCTGGCACAAATTTACTTCTCCACTGGCATGGAAACCACCAGCTGCTACTGTCTGGAGAAAGATGGTTATGAACTAAAGTTTATTTATTTATTTATTTATTTATTTATTTCACATATTTGTATCCCACCCTTCTCACCCAAAAATTACAAAAAGAGAATTACAAAAATTAAGACAAAGAGCAGGCATGGACAAACTTCAGCTCTCCAGGTGTTTTGGACTTCCACAATTCCTAACAGCTGGTAGGCTGTTAGGAATTGTGGGAATTGAAGTCCAAAACATCCGGAGGGCTGAAGTTTGCCCATGCCTGCTCTTGAGCCATTGTGCAGAGTTTCACAAGTGACAGGACTGGATGGAAATGTGAATTACCAATTAATTCACATTGCTATGCCTTTATTAAATAGTTTTCACCAGCCTATCTGTTCTTAGGTAATTATTGCCCTGCTTTTCCCCTTGCTTCAATTTACATCAATGGCATCATTGCGGTTGTGTGGGTTTGGATGGGAGAACAAAATAAATAAATTGTGCAGTGTAATAATAATCATCATCATCATCATCATCATCATCATCATCTTTATTTATACCCCACCACCATCTCCCCAAAGGGGACTCGGGGCAGCTTACATGAGGCCAAGCCCAGTAATACATTACAACAGAATAAAACCAAAACACAATATAAACATTGCAATAAAAATAAATAAAACATAAGAATACAATAAAACAGTGCAAAAATACAGTGAGAGATAAATCACAATCACAATGGGTGGGCCACATATATAAGATAAAATGATAAAAACTCAGGATGAGATAGAAATAAAATGGAAATATTTCTGAGGAAGAAGCTCATTGAAAACCTAGGCCTGCTCCTTCATTGTGTATTCCAAAATTCCTGGGTTCTCAAGTCCTATCATATGCAAAATCAAGCTTTGCAAGTTTATTTCCAAATATTTTAAAGCCATGGTTGAATCTCTAGATACAGAAGCCCAGGGTAAGGAAGGCTGACTGTACAATATCCCCTTTCTAACACAGACAGCACTTGTGCTCTTGCTGACCATCTGTTTAGCACACCCAAAAAGACCACAATGTGCATGTGCAAGAGGGTTTTGTGCCCATTAGGATATATCCTTGCATCTAGTTATTGGCATTACAGTGACACAGTCACGGCCTCCACTCCAATATGTAGAGCTATGTCTGTGGCCGTTAGATATGTGGGTGACTGTGCTATCTGGACAGCAAAATGATCCCCTTATGCATTCTTTGAATGTTATAGGCAACCCCTCTCTATAATATAGAGCTGGGCAGATTTTGTTGGACTGCAGCTATCATACATTAATAATGAGGGAAGATGGGAGTTGCAGTACCAAGTCTCTGGAGGGCTGCCCATTTCCCCACTACTGCTACTACTTTCCAAGTTCCCAATGTGGTGCACATGCCCCGCAGGGGAGAAATGTAATTTTTACGGGGGACAATTCAAGAATGCGTTTTTAAGACTGAATGTCTTGCATTTTTAATGGTTCTAGGGACCTCATATAAAGTGCAGGCAGTCCCCAAATTACAAACAACATAGGTTGTGTAGGTTTGTTCTTAAGTTGAATTTGTATGGAAGTCTGAACAGGTACATTTTTAAGTATAACTCCAGCTATACACACACAAATACACTTTGGATAGCAATGGGAACATGTTTGTCACGTTTGTTTTGCTGTCTGTGCCCCTGTTGAGAAGATTTCACCTCACGTTCTGACCCTGTGATAACTGGATTTTGAAAAAAAAATGATTTGTTGTGGAAACAAAGATTGGTGAGAAAGCTTCAGTGGAGACACATTTCCCTGCTGATCATTCTTTCACAAGTGAATTTCCCTTCCTCGGGTAGATTTCTTTCACTTCCTGTTGTCTTAGCCCTGTTATTGATTGTAAGTAATTTGTAAGTCAGGCGTTTGTAAGTCTGGAACTGCCTGTATATAAATATACATTGCAACATATAAATTTTAAAAAATTAAAATCAGGATGTACACGGCAGTCAGCTGGTGGCACTGGAGAGGAGGAAAGCCTGCTAATAGAGAGGAGAGGGGAGAGCTAAGTAGAGAGTGTATGAGCACAGAAAAGTGAGGCCACTTTCATTCCAAACACCCAATTCCTCAGTGTTCTTTTAATATTACAAAATATACAAAATATATAAAAATGTATTTTTGTTCTGCATATGTATGTAGCAAGAAACCTGTGAAAAAATCCAAAGCACATTCATTACTTTCATAGGTAAGCCAATATTTTATATGAAAAGAAAATTAAAAAGAGGTGATCAGCCGCAAGAAAATGAGCATCAGGTGGCAGGGTATTCTCACCAAATACACACAATGAAGTTGGACACTTGTGTTATACTGACTCCGATGCAAATTGCTGAAACCATTTGTCCCTCGAACATGACTACTGCCCACGTGATAGTTGTTCTATTTAATTACTTAACTTTATCAAGAGGGAAGTGTTTTCATTAGCAAAAACCGGTTTGTGACCTTTTAGGCTTCCTCCACATGAACAGGACTTCACTTTTTGAATGTCAAGAGGCCGGGGGGGGGGAGGGGCATCACTGCTCTTAAGTCCTTCAGAGTGACCCTATGGCCAACTTCCTCATGCTGGAGTACAGAGATTACTAGATTTATTATTATTTATTTATTTACTAAGCTTATATACCACCCCTCTTAGCCCGAAGGCAACTATATATCACTTTATTTATGACTTTCCAATTTCACATGGACCCCTGTGTTCCTGATCCCAATGGATGTGGAGAGATGACTGTAACTTCAATGTGTTGCAGACTACAGTGAAACATCAGTGGCACATTTATTTACAAATAGAGCCAAATACCTTACTTTAAATAAATGCTTTGCAAACTATAGTAGTAATCTGGCCTCTACATGTTATGAACTGATAAACCCATAGCTACCCTCACATGAAGTAAATACTCCAAGTGGTTCACGATATTCTTATCTTTGGAGTGCCAGACAGAAACAGACTTGCTAAAAGTGGCCCCAAACAATTTAAAAAGTGTGTTCCTGTGTGTACCTATGTAAAAGTAGTAAAGGGAAATGCATATGGATTAAAAAAGGCAGGCTTTTGACACAGGCTCCTTTTTGAACTGTGAGAAATCACTCCGTGTTAGCAACGTGGATATTAATGTGGACACTTAAGAGTTTTCCATATTTTTCTAAGAGGAGAAATGATATTCAGGCTCTGTATGTAGTTTTATGAATCATAAATGAAAGTCATGTTAAGACTTAAATCCCATCTCCAAGATCTCTTGTTATATAGATGCAAATTTTCCAAAACCTGACAGAAGTCGAAAACTTGGAAACACTTCTTGCCCCAGGAATTTTGGCTAAGTGATACTCAACCTGTGGAGTTTAATTTCATTTTTAATTAGTTTTAATTTAGTTTTTTTTTATTCAATTGAGTTTTATATCAGTGCAAGAGTCACTTGGGAACCCCAGCTGGCCACTTCCCTGCAGGAAAACCACTTTTCCTGGTTCTAACGTTTGCACATTTCAAAAACGTTACATAAATCCCAGAAGCCAGGCCTGGCACAAAGTGAGTTGAACGCACAAGTATCCTTTTAGGCTGTGGGAGAACTCCAATGTTTCCCTTTCCTCTCCTGAGTTCGTCTTCAGCCTAATAATAATAATTCTATTTCTTGCTCGCCTCTCGAGGCGGGTTACAACACAGTTAAAACACATAACACTATATAATTTTTGTTCCTGGGATATAAATGTCATTTGCAAATTGGTTCTATCACAAAAACATGGACAATGTTTATTGAGCTGCAAAAGCTTTAAAATGGCATATGAAATCTTAAAAATGGCTGCCACAAAAAATATTTTTGACGTATAACCACTACTTTCAAAGGAAGTACTGCACAGTTAGACAAGAAACAATACTTTCAAATCAGGAAGAGAAAACTTGTCAGATTTTGTTACACAGTGCAATCATTGTAAAGATTCGATATAGACATATTAAAATGTATTTCGATAAAATAGATATTAAAACACATAGCTCCGAGTGATCTACACTGTAGAATTAATGCACTCTAACACTACTTTAAATGCCACAACTCAATGCTATGAAATGTCTTCCATTGTCAATTTGTTCTGTTTATATTCATTTTGCTTCATTATTTGTTTACTTTTAATATTGGTAATATGTTTATTACTGTTCACATTGTTTGCATGGTTATATTCAGAGTGCTGTAAGCCACTCTGAGTCCTCTCGGAGAGATGGGGCTGGGTACAAATAAAGTTATTATTATTATCATCATCATCATGGGAGTCGTAGTTTTACAAGGTTCGTAGCCTTCTTTGCACGAGAATGTTGGGGCTTTACCAAAATGCAACTCCCAGGATTCCATAACACTGAGCCATGGCAGATAAAGTGAGGCTGAACCACATTCATTTAACAGTGTAGACACACCCAGAGAAAAGAGTATTAATAATATTTATTATTATTATTATTATTATTATTATTATTATTATTCAGTTCTTGTGGATTTTTTCGGGCTATATGGCCATGTTCTAGAGGCATTTCTCCTGACGTTTCGCCTGCATCTATGGCAAGCATCCTCAGAGGTCTGCTAGAGCTGGGATAAAGGGGTTTATATATCTGTGGAATGACCAGGGTGAGACAAAAGGCTTTTGTAAGTTGGGCTAGGTGTGAATCTTTTCAACTGACCACCTTGATTAGCATACAATGGGCTGACAGTGCCTGGAGCAAACTCTTCTTGAAAGGTGATTAGATGTCCCTGCCTGTTTTTCTCTCTGCTGTTTTAATTTTAGAATTTTTTATTACTGGTAGCCAGATTTTGTTCATTTTCATGGTTTCTTCCTTTCTGTTGAAATTGTCCACATGTTTGTGGATTTCAATGGCTTCTCTGTGTAGTCTGACATGGTGGTTGTGAGAGTGGTCCAGCATTTTTGTGTTCTCAAATAAAATGCTGTGTCCAGGTTGGTTCATCAGGTGCTCTGCTATGGCTGACTTCTCTGGTTGGAGTAGTCTGCAGTGCCTTTCATGTTCCTGGATTCTTGTTTGGGCGCTGCGTTTGGTGGTCCCTATGTAGACTTGTCCACAGCTGCATGGTATACGGTAGACTCCTGCAGAGGTGAGAGGATCCCTCTTGTCCTTTGCTGAACGTAGCATTTGTTGGATTTTCCTGGTGGGTTTGTAGATTGTTTGTATGTTGTGTTTCCTCATCAGCTTCCCTATGCGATCAGTGGTTCCCTTGATGTATGGCAGGAACACTTTTCCTCTGGGTGGATCTTCATCTTTACTCTTGTGGCTTGTTCTTGGTCTTGCAGCTCTTCTGATGTCTGAGGTGGAGTATCCATTGGCCTGTAGAGCCCAGTTGAGGTGGTTCAGTTCATCTTGGAGGAGGTGGGGTTCACAGATTCTTTTTGCACGGTCTGCCAAGGCTTTAATGGTGCTTCTTTTTTGACTTGGGTGATGGTTGGAGTTTTTATGTAGATATCTATCTGTGTGTGTGGGTTTTCTGTAAACGGTGTGACCCAATTGTTGATCAGGTTTGCGGATGACTAGGACATCTAGAAAAGGCAGTCTTCCTTCCTTTTCTTTTTCCATGGTGAACTGGATGTTAGGGTGGATGCTGTTAAGATGTTCCAGGAACCTGTTGAGTTCTTCATCTCCATGGCTCCAAATGGTGAAAGTGTCATCCACATATCTGAACCATATAGTGGGCTTTTTGGTTGCTGTTTCAAGAGCTTGTTTTTCAAATTGTTCCATGTAGAAGTTAGCTATGACTGGGCTGAGAGGGCTCCCCATAGCTACTCCATCTTTCTGTTCGTAGAATTCATTGTCCCACTGAAAATAGCTGGTGGTGAGGCAATGGTGAAACAGCGCCGTGATGTCTTCTGGGAACCTCTGGTTGATGAGTGCCATGGTGTCTGCAACTGGGACCGTTTACAGAAAACCCACACACACAGATTGATATCTACATAAAAACTCCAACCATCACCCAAGTCAAAAAAGAAGCACCATTAAAGCCTTGGCAGACCGTGCAAAAAGAATCTGTGAACCCCACCTCCTCCAAGATGAACTGAACCACCTCAACTGGGCTCTACAGGCCAATGGATACTCCACCTCAGACATCAGAAGAGCTGCAAGACCAAGAACAAGCCACAAGAGTAAAGATGAAGATCCACCCAGAGGAAAAGTGTTCCTGCCATACATCAAGGGAACCACTGATCGCATAGGGAAGCTGATGAGGAAACACAACATACAAACAATCTACAAACCCACCAGGAAAATCCAACAAATGCTACGTTCAGCAAAGGACAAGAGGGATCCTCTCACCTCTGCAGGAGTCTACCGTATACCATGCAGCTGTGGACAAGTCTACATAGGGACCACCAAACGCAGCGCCCAAACAAGAATCCAGGAACATGAAAGGCACTGCAGACTACTCCAACCAGAGAAGTCAGCCATAGCAGAGCACCTGATGAACCAACCTGGACACAGCATTTTATTTGAGAACACAAAAATGCTGGACCACTCTCACAACCACCATGTCAGACTACACAGAGAAGCCATTGAAATCCACAAACATGTGGACAATTTCAACAGAAAGGAAGAAACCATGAAAATGAACAAAATCTGGCTACCAGTAATAAAAAATTCTAAAATTAAAACAGCAGAGAGAAAAACAGGCAGGGACATCTAATCACCTTTCAAGAAGAGTTTGCTCCAGGCACTGTCAGCCCATTGTATGCTAATCAAGGTGGTCAGTTGAAAAGATTCACACCTAGCCCAACTTACAAAAGCCTTTTGTCTCACCCTGGTCATTCCACAGATATATAAACCCCTTTATCCCAGCTCTAGCAGACCTCTGAGGATGCTTGCCATAGATGCAGGCGAAACGTCAGGAGAAATGCCTCTAGAACATGGCCATATAGCCCGAAAAAATCCACAAGAACTGAGTGATTCCGGCCATGAAAGCCTTCGACAATACATTATTATTATTATTATTTGAAACACAACAAGATGAGTCCACAGCAGACACTCTGCTGGCTGTTGAATTGGATCACATGTCGGACACTTCCCAAGTGTCTAGGACTGTGTAACGTATCGGCGAATGATGCATGCCGATCCCAGTAAGGTGGCCTTCTGCAGCTGGCAGATGGTAATTTTGTCAGCACCGATTGTGTTTAAGTGCAGGCCAAAGTCTTTAGGCACTGCACCTAGTGTGACAATCACCACTGGGACCACCTTGACTGGCTTGTACCAGAGTCTTTGCAGTTCAATCTTTAAATCCTCATATTGTGTCAGCTTTTCCAGTTGTTTCTCTGCAATCCTGCTGTCATCTGGGATTGCGACATCGACGATCCATACTTTGTTTTTTAACACAATTGTGAGGTCAGGAGTATTGTGCTCCAAAACTCTGTCTGTCTGAATCTGGAAGTCCCAGAGGAGTTTGGCATTTTCATTCTCTGTAACTCTTTCCAGCTTGTGATCCCACCAGTTCTTTATTGCAGGCAGATGGTATTTGTGGCACAAGTTCCAATGAATCATCTGAGCAACAGTGTTATGCCTCTGCTTGTAGTCTGTCTGCGCAATCTTCTTGCAGCAGCTGAGGATGTGATCTATTGTTTCATCTGCTTCCTTGCAGAGTCTACACTTGGGATCTGTTGTCGACTTTTCAATTCTGGCTTTGATGGCATTGGTTCGAATGGCTTGTTCTTGGACTGCCAGAATCAGGCCCTCCGTCTCCTTTTTCAGAGTTCCATTTGCGTTAGGATTAGGGTTTGGGTTAAGATTAGGGTTAAGGGTTAGGGTTTCCATTATTATTATTATTATTATTATTATTATTATTATTTTCTCTGGGTGCTTCTACACTGTTGAAAGAACGTGGTTTGGCCTCACTTTATCTGCCATGGCTCAATCCTATGGATTATTATTATTATTATTACCACTAAAGGTAAAGGTTTCCCCTTGACATTAAACGTCTGACTCTAGGGGATGGTGCTCATCTCCATTTCTAAGCCGAAGAGCCAGTGTTGTCTATAGGCACCTCCAAGGTCATGTAGCCAACGTGACTGCACGGAGCACCATTATGTAATAGTAGGAAAGCTGTGTCCAGAAGCTCTGAGCCTTATGTTCTTTTTGCTTCGCTCCTTCGGGAGCGCTGTTTGCGCAACGCAGAACAGAACAGATGTAGAAAGAAATATAAGAATTTTAAAATGATAAACCCTTTACCCGAACCCTTAACCCTAATCTTAACCCAAACCCTAATCCTAACCCAAACCCTAAACCTTACCCTAAGCCTAATTCTATCCCTAATCCTAACCCTTACCCTACTCCAAACCCAAAACTTTACCCTAAATTTTATCCTAACCCTTCCCTCCTTTCGATCCTTCCACCAAATAGAAGTATATTCCCGCCCTCAGTGTGCCACTCCCCTTCCCTTATTCACAACCGCCGTTGCGGAATGTGCGTAAAGCTCGTCCCTTCCAGACCCAGCTCTCATACTATCACCCACCATTACCTTCTCGTAGAAGCGGTATCTATTGATCTACTCATATTTGCATATTTTCAAACTGCTAGGTTGGCAGAAACTGGGGCTAAGAGCGGGAGCTCACACTGCTCCCGGATTTGAACTGCCAACCTTTTGGTCAGCAAGTTCAGCAGCTCAGCGGTTTAACCTGCTGAGCCACCAGAAGGCGGATTACAGAATAATTGAAACACATAAACATTATGAAGATTCCACAAAGGCTTCCCTCTAGAGCAGGCCAGGGCAAACTTGGGCCATCCCTCCAGGTGTTTTGGACTTCAACTCCCACAATTCCTAACAGCGGATAGGCTGTTAGGAATTGTGGGAGTTGAAGTCCAAAACACCTGGAGGGATGGCCCAAGTTTGCCCTGGCCTGCTCTAGTCTAGACTGTCCTACACTCTCTGGATCAACAAACAACTTGTTGACAAGGGGTGCATCCATTTTGAGGCAGCTTGCCCCCACTTCGGCTTGATCCTGAGTGCTGTACAGAAGGCTAAAAGACCTTAAGGAAACGGCCCAATGCGACAGTGTCCCGTAGCTTTGAGCCATGGCAGTGAAAGCTGTGCCAAACTGTGCTTCCCCTTGCAGTGTGGATGCGCCCCTTCCTGCTCCCAGGGCAGAGGAGGAGGCGGAGGGGGAGGCCCTTCTCAAGGGCGGCGCCGCCCCGCTGGCAGGCCCGGGGGGGCGGGGGCGGAGGCGGGCTGCTCGGCCAGGGGAGACTCCTTCCACGCCGGCTTGGCTTCCAAGGGGCGCCTGACGGGAACTCTGGGGCTTCTCGTTGGCGGTAAGGAGGGAGAAGTCGGGTGCAGGGACGGGAGGAAGGTGCCGCGTGCTGCTCTCTCCGGGGAGAAGCCTCCGCGCGCGCGCCCGAGCCAGGCAAGTGCGCGAGGCGGGACAGACCCCGCGCGCCCGCAGCAGCAGCTCCCCCAAGGAAGAAGAACTTCCCTTGCCAAGAGAGCTGCTCCCTCCCCAAACTTCCAATTAGTCCCTCGCCTTGAGCCCTGGCAGCCCAAGTGGTCTCAACCTCGCTTTAATCCTACAGTGCAGATGTCCGCGTTTCTTTTGGAGGTGCTCTTTCTCAGCCTGCTCTTTCCAGCTTCTCTCCAGGCTTGTTCAATCCCTGTTCCTCTTTCCAGGCAGTGTGGGCTCAGCCATAGGACCCAGAACATCAAGGCAGGAAAGCCCACAATATCTGCTTTGAGCTCAGGCCCCTTCCACGCAGCTGAATAAAATCCCACGTTATCTGCTTTGAACTGGGATATGTGGCAGTGTGGACCCAGGGCCCCGAGTCCACACAGTCCTATAACCCAGAATATCAAGGCACAAAACCCTACAATATCTGCTTTGAACTGGGATATCTAAGTCTACACTGACATATATTCCAGTTCAAAGCAGAAAAAATGTGGGATATTATTCAGCTGTGTAGAAGGGACCTCAGAAAACCAAGTTCAAAGCAGATATTCTGGATTATATTGCTGTGTGGAAGGGCCCTGGGGCCCCTTCCACACAGCTTAATTAAACGCCACATTTTCTGCTTTGAACTGGAGTATATGGCAGTGTGGACTCAGATAACCCAGGTCCAAGCAGATGTTGTAGGGTTTTCAGCCCCGATATTGGTATATAGGGATGTGTGGAAGGGCCCTGGGTCATCTAAATTTACATAATCCTGTTTAAAGCAGAAAACTTGGGATCCGATACTGGGATATAGGGCCTGTTTGGAAGGGCGCTTAGATCAGTGGTTCTCAACCTGTGGGTCCCCAGGTGTTTTGGCCTACAACTCCCAGAAATCCCAGCCAGTTTACAAGCTGTTAGGATTTCTGGGAGTTGAAGGCTAAACCCACAGGTTGAGAACCACTGATCTAAGCGCCCTTCTAAACAGGCCCTATATCCCAGTATCGGATCCCAAGTTTTCTGCTTTAAACAGGATTATGTAAGTCCTCACTGCCAGATAATCTGGGGCAAACAGAAAACATGGGATCAGATCCTGAGATAAAGGGCCTCTCTGGAAGGGCCCTTCCACACAGCCGTATAATACAGAATATGAAGCCAGAAAATGCCATGACAGCTGCTTTGAACTGGGTGTCTGAGTCCACCCTGCCATATATTCCAGTTCAAAGCAGATAATTTGGGATTTTATTCAGCTGTGTGGAAGAGGCCTCAGCCCTTTAGCACATTGTGGAATTAATGAGTTTCAGCATCTATTTTAACTTGTGTGTCTCAATGCTGTCTAAAATCCTGGAATTTGTAGTTTATTGTGGCACCACAGCGAAGGTGAAATACCTCACCAAACTATAAATTGCAAAATTCCCTACGTAGTGGTGTCAATTTACTATAACTCTTCAATGTGGCAACAGCTAGGGTTGGACTTCTCTCAGTAAACAGTTGGATGGGGTTGTATGCGTGGGTGTTGTCTCCACAGGCGAAACAAAACAGCTTCACATTTTCCTGGCCACACGCATCCTTAGTCAGTGGAAGTGAGAGCAACATTATTAGCCATGCAGTTATCCTATGTGTTAAAGGGGGTTCTGTGTACCATGTTTTGCATTATTTGCAAACTCAATCTCCACCCCATGCATTCAGATATGTGTATGCCTGCCATAAAGACAGACACATGTCTTCATTGGGCAACTTATTAAGGGAAGTAGCTGATATTTAAATGCTGATAGATGGAAGGACACACAGGGCCCTTCTGCACAGCCCTATATCCCAGAATATAGGGCTGTGCAGGAAATCCCACATTATCTGAGTGTGGACTCAGATAACCCAGTTCAAAGTACCGTATATTCCCGCATACAAGACGACTGGGTGTATAAGACGACCCCCAACTTTTCCAGTTAAAATATAGAGTTAAGACCACTCCCATGCATAAGACTACACCCGCGTATAAGATGACCCCTGACTTTTGAGAAGATTTTCTTGGGTTTAAAAGTAGTCTTATATGCCAGAATATACTGTAGATATTGTGGGATTTCCTGCCTTGATATTCTGAGATATAGGGCTGTGCAGAAGGGCCCTGCGTGTCCTTCCATCTATCAGCATTTAAATATCAGCTACTTCCCTTAATAAGTTGCCCAAGGAATACGTCTTTATGGCAGGCATACACATATCTGAATGCATGGGGTGAGGATCGAGGTAATGCAAAACATTGTACACAGAACCACCTTTAATGCATTTATGCTCTCAAGGGTGAAAAAAACACCCCAGAATAGATTCAAATCCTCCAAAGCAGTGTTTTTCAAACTGTGCTCATCCAGATGTTTTGAACTTTAGCTCCAACAATTCCTAACTGCTGGCAAGAGATGATATTGTATATTCTCAGGAATAGAGCAATGAATGTGGTTGCATGGTCAGCTTAATACTGTACTTGGGATCTCAGTTTCACAGTTAAAGGACAACATGTAAAATGCTGTCTATTGGGGCATGGTTACAATATATTGGACAAATTGCTATTAATTTTATATGAAGGGGGGAAACAATTGTCCTGCCTGGAGTGCTGAAGACTGCAGCACTAGAGCACATATATCAAACTCCAGGCCTGAGGGCCAAATCTGGCCCTCTATGTCATTTTATGTGGCCTCCCAGACGCTGGACTACAACTTTTGTATTTCTCATAATTAGACATATCTATGGCTGATGGGAGTTAGAATCTTAGAACCATAGACCCACAGAGCCGGAAGAGGCCCCATGGGCCATCTAGTCCAATCACGTGCCATGCAGGAAAAGTTGTGATACAAACATATCTGGAAGGCTGCAGTTTGTTCCATTTGGTCAGGAGAGTGGGGTTTGAATTCAGATACAAGGCTTGCTGATAAAATGTCTGGCTTTTAAATGTCCTTTAACCATTCTCCAACCTCAGAGCTACAGTTGTTGTTGGGCTGCAGCAATCTACATGGCAGATAATCAAAAGTGATTGGCGTTATGATTAAATAACATCTGGGGACCAAAATTGGGTACAAACTAAAGAGCAATGGCCTCTATGTAAAAAGAAATATATAGTTGGCCCCCTGTATCCATGGATTCTCTATCCATGGATTCAGTGGCACAGATAGAGGAAACAAAGGTTTTAAAAACAGAAGCAAAAAGCATAACTATGGTAGAAATTGGATTAAGGGTGGAGAAAAGGTTTGCCGAAATTATTACATTTGAAGAAGAGGAATTGGACGTACCTGGCTAAATATCTCTACCTAATCCCTTAATATTCCTTGAGGTTTGGTTCCAGGGTTAGGGTTAGGGTTTTTGCCTTCAATTCCCAGAAATCCTAACAGATGGTAAACTGGCTGGGATTTCTGGGAGTTGTAGGCCAAAACATCCGGGGACCCACAGGTTGAGAACCACTGCCATTGAAGTACAAATGTACACAACAGCATAGCAAAATGATGTTCTTTAAATAAAATGGCAAAATTAAAGATGTTTGGATATTTTAAAAAAATCAAACTGGATAATTGAACCCATTGATACAGAATTCATGAATATGGGGGGCCAATTGTATCTATTTTATTCAGCTTAGACTCTAAATAAAAACTCATCTGCACCTGATATTCTGGCAGATAATTCAGATAACATTACTCAAGAAATGTGGTACTATAGTAATTATTTATAGACGATCACTTGTGGGTGAATATGATTGTCTTCCAATGTTGGAGTCTTGGCGGTAGTTCCGTAAATGATTATAATACTAATAAAAATACATGTGTGTTTGATTTCCAGTAAAAAGTTTAATGGAAAGCAGGGGGGGCACTGGAGGGAACATATTCATGCAGGTTAATGACCTCATTAGAACTCACAATTACCTTATTAAACTGTCAGCTTATCTGTGAACATTTGCTTCTCGTCACAGAGTTCATGCTTTTTCTCTCTTGTTGAAGAAAGTGGTTCACTGTGTCTTTGTGGAAGGAGAAAGTTTGCATCTGACATCTCAACATGTTTGAGAAGGTGATCCACATTTATTTCAGTACAGCTTTCTGGCCATTGTTTTTGGATTGGTTCACAAAGTCATATTTCTCCATATATAGGTAACTATTTCCCATTCTTGAAACACACCTCTTATGAAATAGTTGTACATGGATATGGTTGCATCTATTTGCATAGCCAGGGGAACAGAAAAACCACAACCAGAAGAATTTCTGTGGCCATAGGAACTACTATGACTTGTCTTGTGTGAACAGCCTTACTCATATTAACCTTTTCCACACATCATTTTGGATATGTGATGTGGGCACATTCCAAAGTCAAACTGTGGATGTTTAGTACTGGAGATAATTGGCTGAGTAAATCAGATTTTAGTTTTCATAGGAGTAGCCATATTAGTTTCTTGTGGCATAAAAATGAAGGAAGGAAGAAGGTGGAAAAATGTGGCAGCACCTATAAGAGGGTTTTATTTTTGTATAAGCTTTCATGGGCATAAACCCATTTCTTTATATGCTGTACTGAGCATCATTAAAGCCTTAGGTGTAAAGCATATTTATACAGTTATGGGAGTAGAATAGATCGTAGTTGTTGTGTTAGTTCTGCGAACTTTTCCAGTGTTATTTGTAAAGTTATAATACTAATAATAATACTACAATATAATCATATTATAATTATATATTTGATATTACATGTAATATAACTAATAATATATATATATATATATATATATATATATATATATAGCACAATACTAGTATTGTACTCTGCTAATAATATAACATATTGTATGTACGTATAACTTGTAAGCCGTTCTGAGTCCCCTTCGGGGTGAGAAGGGCAGGATATAAATGTCATAAATAAATAAGTTACAGAGAAATTCTTGCTGTATTACTCAGTAAGCTAACAAATTAATTTATCAGCACAATATTATCATTAAGTTGCTCACTCTTTGGAAGCTGTTTGTAAACTCTGACATGGCTATTTTTTAAAAAAGGGAGTTGAGCTAGAATGGGGGAGTGACTGCTGAAAACAGACTTTAACTATTTGCATCTGCTGCAAATCGGTGCCATTGACACCAAAGGAAACTTTGTTCCCCATGCAAAAAAGAAAAAAAGGGAGGGCGTTTCTTGGACTCCAGTCTGGGTAAATGACTAAAACTCCTCTACCTTGAGTTTCTACTCTTCGCACTTTCTTTTTTTCTTAATTAGCCATGCAAAGACTGCAGCTGTGAATAGGCCTTAGCATATGTGTTTATCATTGCCTGTAACTCATTCCTTGCCATGAGAATTTTATGGACTTGGATAAAATATTAACTCAAAATATTCTCAAGCAAGTAATTTTTCTTTAAACCGCACATTACTGCTATACTGGGAGCACCTCACATGGCTCACATTTCTTGAAGGGAAAATTACAAAATCAGGCTGGCTCTTGAATATAATTATTACACTCCAGAAAACCTTTTGCTGAAATATTGGTACATGTCAGAATTTCTCTTGAAACAGGCCTTGGCATAATCATGAAGTTGTTGCTTTTTCGCTTCCGAGTGTGCCTTAACCTTTTAAGGTTGCACAAACTGCTTGTCTAATGTTTAAAGGTGACAGGTCAAACTAAATGTGCTCTATAATGTTCATCCGTGCATGCAAAATCAGGTAGCATCATGCACTTGAGCCTTTGCCTTGGACAGCTACCAGGTCAGTGGATTTGTTGGCTATCTTAGTGCTCTTCTGACCTGACCTGAGCTCATTATGATTCACATGAGTAAGTTTAAATGGTCTGCTTGTTACAGCTCACACATTGTGCAGTTCAGCTGTTTCTCCTAACCTTGGACTCTCTTTGCACCAATGTGCCAGGCATGGACAGATGTTAGCAACAGCACCCCAATGGCTCTCTGGGCTTGGCATGCCACGTGATAGAGCTGCATAATAAGATCAATATGGAGAAATCATTGGGAATATGGTTTGCAGTTGCAGGCCATAGAGATGATAGATATGAGGAGAGAAACCTCACTACTTATTTGACTCTTACATGGAGACAAACATTTTCTTTGGAGGCTTCTCTGACCACATGCCTTTTTGTGCACGTCACCAGACTATCATTAAAGTAAACCACCAGTTGATAGCGATGGAGAGGAATTTCACCTATGCAACTGGGAGGTTTGCTTTTTAATATCATTTGAAGCTGCTGAAAATTCATTCTTGTTTTCCTTCTACATCATAACTTGATTCTTGCAGTCAGAGAAGTCATTGGACTGGATCCCTTTCAAGGGTAAACAAAGGAATTGGAGCTTTTCCCTCTACAAAGAGGATCTGGGGGGTGTGGCATTTGGCCGTAACTTAGCTTGGAGACTTAACACACACATCTCCTGCACTCCCAAATTGTGGAAAGAGGATCAGAACATGCACAACACTATAGTGGTGCTGTTTATATTCCTTCCGCATAGACACATTCAAACATGCAATCCCAACAAGTGGGCTGGGAGAGAATTGTTTGGCCACTACTCAAACTAACTGATTTCTGGTGCTTCTTCAAACAAGATGTAGCTAATCTGGTTATGACCATATTTAATCTTTTTCCTGGACTTTCTGTTTGCTCCCATCCCTCCCTCACACTTAGTGGCACTGCTGACAGTAACATGTAAATAAGAAGAGCAGAAAGAGCTGAATTCCTTAACTGTTAACAATAGTCTGTGTTGAAACATGTGGTTGTACTCCAGCTAAAGTGTTTCATCAGAAATTTTAAGGAGTTGAAAATGCCTGCTTTTTACTTCCACGTTGGTAGTGTGTATATCCTACATAAATGGCTACAGCTTTTAAATAGTGTACAGAAAATTAATTGGGATAAGTTTTTCTATCTCTCATAATAGTGAAGCACAGTGTAGTGAAACTGAATGATGGGAGAGTCAGGATGGATAAAAAGGAGCACTTCCTCCCTAGCCTTTTAAAGCAATAATGTATTGGCTTCCCTTGTGTTCAGTCACATTTAAACTGTTTCTTTCATGCAGTAAGCACGGTTGTTTCAAACCAGAAGATCATAGTTGAGGATCAGGGAAAGTGGGTAGTTAATCCACTCCAGTCCAGAAGTTAATCCAATCCAGGTTTCATTCCAGACTTTAAAGGAGCTATTCAAGCTGGTGAGCCTGTTTTGAGAAAAAGTGTTGAATATCCTTTTGGCTCCTTTAAACTTTGAAGGAAACTTGGAGTGGATTCACTATACTGAAAAAGGAACTTACCCCCATGCCTGATGAAAACATCATCCAGCTCTTATAGAAAATCATTGTCTTCAAGCAAGAATTGGGGGACCTTTGGTCCTTGGGATGTTTTGGATTTCATCTCATATGATCCCTCTTCATGGGTCCTTCCACACAGCCATATAACCCAGAATATCAAGACGGAAAATCTCACAATATCTGCTTTGAACTGCGTTATCTGAGCCCACACTGCAATATATTCAAATGGGGAATTTTATTCAGCTGTGTGGAAGGTGCATTTAAGTTGTGCTGGATAGGGCTGATGAAAGTAGAAGTCTAAAATATCAAGTAGGCCAGAGAATACCTGTTACTGTTTTAAACTTTACGAACTGTAGTTATCTGAATGTTTAATTGAAAATAAGCACATCTTCTAAAATAATGTTGATGAAATTTGCTTACTTCTAAATGAATACTCAAAGGGATGTTGTATTTGTTGTTTGTGGCAACAGATAAAATCAAGTTGCACCTAATAATAATAATAATAATAATGAAGCAGATGAAACAATAGATCAAATCCTCAGCTGCTGCAAGAAGATTGCACAGACAGACTACAAGCAGAGGCATAACACCATTTCTCAGATGATTCATTGGAACTTGTGCTACAAATACCATCTGCCTGCAACAAAGAACTGGTAGGATCACAAACCAGAAAAAGTTACAGAGAATGAACACATCAAGCTACTTATGGACTTCCGGATTCAGACAGACAGAGTTTTGGAGCAAATACTCCTGACCCCACGATTGTGTTAAAAACAAAGTATGGATTGTTGATGTTGCAATCCCAGGTGACAGCAGGATTGAAGAGAAACAACGGGAAAAGATGACACAATATGAGCATTTAAAGACCGAAATGCAAAGACTCTGGCACAAACCAGTAAAGGTGGTACCAGTGGTGATCGGCACACTGAGTGCAGTGCCTCAAGACTTCAGTGCTGACAAGATTACCATCTGCCAGCTGCAGAAGGCCACCTTACTGACATCTGCACGCATTATTTGCCGATACATCACACATTCCTAGACACTTGGGAAGTGTCCGACGTGTGATCCAATTCAACAGCCAGCAGAGTGTCTGCTGTGGACTTGTTGTGTTTCAAAGTAGAAGAAGAAGAAGAGGAGGAGGAGGAGGAGGAGGGGGGGGGGGAGGAGGAGGAGGAGGAAGAGGAAGAAGATATCTAGGTGAGGACAATTTTGGGACTCTACATGAACTGCAGCTCCCATAAATCCTTCCCACCAACTATGTTGGCTAGAGCTGATAAGAACTGCAAGCCAAAAATCCCTTGAAGTTGCCCATTTTGAATACAAACTTTAATTCTGTACTCTACATGACAAGTTTTTTATTTGTTATTTTTTAGTTGCTGGTTGTATTATAAGAATATATTTACAAATGACTAGTATTTTAAAAAAACTTATCTCACGCTTGATAGAAATTTGTACCCTTGACAGAAGCTTCCACAGTTAATATTTTGACAGCATGCATGCATTTGATAATGAAACAAAACGTCAACTGAGCTATGGATGTTTGAATTAGTTCTTAGCAGCTTCAATCAGATTTTGAGCAACCAACGTCAGTGTATCTTTGTATCTGAATGACTGTTCAGGCGAACAGGCTTGCCTCATCATGTGACTTATGGGGGCCTACTGGTCTTGCGGTTTACCCACTAACATTTTTTCTACACATTCCTAGTAGTTATTTTTGAGATGTTAGATAAAACAGTTAGTCATGTTAAATTCTTAGGCTGGAAAATGTAACTAAATTTAACCTGTCTTTGAGAATGAAATGCTGTAGGTAACAGCTTCAGGCAGTTTTTTTGGCAAAGGAAAGAAAACATCATTGGCAATGTGTACCTAAGTGACCTCACGATGTTATAAAAAATAACTGCCTTTCTAATGGAAAGACACTTTTCCACACTATATAATGAAAGCTAGGAAGCTGCTACTTACAAAGGGTGCAATGTTAGCAAGCCAGCCGGCTGCCAAGCAAATTGCTGTCCATCCACACTTTTTCCTTGTGGCAGAAGTCTGTTGCTGTAATCCAGACACTGTTCACCATTCATATGCTGAACAGACAGCTGATTTATTTTGTCCTTATTCAAGGTCACTAAACTAGCATAAATGTAGCAGACTCTTTAGTGCATAATCTGTAATTAGTCATAATTTCTAGCATAAGACGATTTAATACAGAGAGGGTCAGCTGGTAAGCTTCAAATTTGAAGCCCCTAAATGTAACATTTTGAAATTAGTGTTATTTTGTGTTCAGATATGAACTCTGATCCAAAGTCACAGCTTATAAAGTTACTTTTAAGATGAATTAATTGACGGACATGCCGAAGTAAGTGAAATATGATGCTTTGGGTCTCAGAATGATAGATTTATGTGGGACTGCAAGAGCCATCTAGTCTAAACCCACCATGTAGAAACCCACAGTTAACGTAGCTCTGAGAAGTAGTAATTAGAAATCCCTAATTTATTTATTTACTATATTTTGACCCTGCTCTATCTCACCCCGAAGGGGACTCAGAGCGGGATAAACAATTTCCCACTATTTTCTGAGCTAGATATTCCACTTCCACTGTCAACCAGCTGTTATCAACAGGAAGCTCTTCCTAATGGCTTGTCAGAATTTCTTTTCTTGTAACTTGATCCACTTCTTTAGTTTTACTCCCTTGAACAGCAGAAAGCTCTACTGTCAACACGACAGCTCTTCAGATATTTAGTGATATCTATCAAACCATCCCTCAGCCTTCTCTTCTCCAGGCTCAATACATGCCGTTCCCTCAAAGCAGTACTGATAGTACTTCATACTTTTTATCACCTTGGTTGTTCTCTTCTGGATGCATTCCAATTTATCAGTATCCTTTGATTATGATGCTCAGAACATGTGACCACAGCTGAACAAAATGTACTATTACTTCCCTTAAACTGATGCTGCCTCAAGTTGCATTGGCTTTTTTGCTGCTGCATCACTGTGTTGACTCAGGTTAGCTTGGGCGTCTACCAAGAGCTCTAAACCATTTTAATAAACTAGATATTGCCCATTTTATATTTGTACCTTGGATTTTCCCACCTTTCATTTATCCCCATTGACACTAATTGTATAAGCTTTTTCTCGGCTATCCAATCTGTTTATAATAATAAGAGTATTGGAGTAGGTCCCAGAATATCTGGCTTACAACTCCACTCGGCCGGGAATTTAACTGGATAATCAAGGGCCAGTCACTATTATTCTGGTAAGAATAAAATGAGGGTGGAGAAAAAAAACTGTACAGCCTGGAACTTCTTGAAAGAAAGGTAAGAAAGTTAGGTAAAGGTAAAAAAAATACTGATATGCTGTCTGTGTATGTTTAGTAAACTTCAGAAACAGTCTTGACACAACACAAGGCACTGCCACTAAAGAAAAAGGAGGAGAAACACCTGTGTATTTCCATACTTGATGGCAGATTGAATGAATCTGGCATAAACAGAGGCTCCCTTCAGCCATACAAATATGAGGTTCCTGAGTAAAATAATACTTTTAGTATAAAGGCTGAATATTTATCTAGTATGATAGCAATTGACCCAGCCTTTTAAGAACTCATCAGCAGAACAGAGTGAAATGAGAAAGTGATTACTGTGAAGCAGCGAAAGACTACCAAGGACAGCTCACATTTATTGCATATTTGTAGTTCTAATACGCTTAAAGATATGGCACCCTTGTCTGAAATTCTTGGAACTAGAAGTGTTTCATGTTTCAGATCCCCCCCCCCCCAGTAATGACATATACTGAATGAAATTCATTTCTATTTCATGTGTGCCTTGTACATGTAGACTGAAAGTAATTTTATACCCACAATTTTAATCATTTTGTGCAAAATACATGTTTATGTACATTGAACCATCAGAAAGTGAAAGTTTCACAATCTCATCCATCCACGCGAATAATCTGGTGTTTTCTAATTGTTCAGATTTCAGAATTTTGGATACTTGTACTGTGATCCCTACAAATCAGGAATGACACTGAGGAATTGTGTCTTCCCTAAAGCAAAGTGATGGGTTGGTATCTAAAGTAAGATTTGAGCTTTTTGTTGTTTATTCATTCAGTCGCTTCCAACTCTTTGTGACCTCATGGACCAGCCCACGCTAGAGCTCCCTGGCGGCCATCACCATCTCCGCCTTCTTCAAGTTCGAGTCAGTCACTTCAAGGATTCGTCTGTCTTGACCTTGGTCGGCCCTCTTCCTTTTTCCTTTCTTTTCCCCAGCATCATTGCCTTCTCCAAGCACCCTGCCTTCTCATTATGTGGCCTAAATACTTCACCTTTGCCTCTAATATCCTTCCCTCCAGTGAGCAGTTGGGCTTTATTTCCTGGAGTATGGGCTGATTTGATCTTCTTGTGGTCCAAGGCACTCTCAGAATTTTCCTCCAGCACCACAGTTCAAAAGTGTCTATCTTCCTTTACTCAGCCTTCCCTATGGTCCTGCTCTCGCATCCATAGGTTACTACGGGGAATACCATTGCTTTAACTATGCGGATCTTTGTAGCCAGTGTGATGTCTCTACTCTTCACTATTTTATCGAGATCGGTCATTGTTCTCCCGAGAAGTAAAAGTCTTCTGATTTTTTGGCTGCAGTCATCTCTGCGCCTAGAAATACAAATGTTGTCACTGCCTGATTTAGACATGCACGTTTTTGGATGTTTAACTGCAACCCAGCTTTTGCACTTTCTTCTTTCACCTTGGTTATCAGGCTCCTCAGCTCTTCCTCGCTTTCAGTCATCAAAGTAGTATCATCTGCATCTCTAAGGTTATTAATGTTTCTTCCAGCAATTTTAACTCCAGCCTTAGATTCATTGAGCTTCGCACGTTGCATGATGTGTTATGTATACAACCCTGCCATACTCCTTTCCCAATCTGGAACCAGTCTGTTGTTCCATGGTCAGTTCTTACCATTGCTACTTGGCCATTATACAGATTCCTCAGGAGACAGACATTACAATTTTAGCTTTCCCTATAGACTCCAAAAAATACTGATATAATTACTATATCAATTTAAATCCCATGTCTTCCCCAGTCTGGGATTCAAGCTGGTTTACATCTCTTAAAACAAACATATCTGATAATTCACAGCATACAAAAGTTAAAAATATAATCAACTATTATATTTTGTAATTTGCTTAAAACAAAAAGCATTAAAAAGAAATCTGTAATCAGAAAAGCCAGCCATTATGCAAGATCAATCTTTCCTAACCCATCCATCAAACACCTGATAAAGCAAATACATCTTCGCCTGTCTGTAGAAAGGAGAGTGCCAGTTTAACATTTCTGGGAAGAGAGTTTCAAAGCTCGAGAGCAGCCATAGAAAATGCTGACTCCTATGTTCCTATGCACGTTTGAGGGCCATGGGTTTCTTTTAATCAGCTTTCTCTGTGCTGGAAAATCTGAATGTTCAAAGATATAGTGCAACTGACTTCCTTATAGAAGCCATAAAACTTTTTGGCATTTAAAAGAACAGCCAAAGAGGTAGAATCTGAACAGGCAGCTAGTTGAGTAGTGTCTTTCCATACTCTTGAGGCAACTAAAAGATGAGTTGTGTCTGCAAATAGCAATGTTTTAATCAACTCTTTCTAATTTACAGTATATCTCTTCAAAGCTATTTTAATATTTTAAATTAGATTGATGGAGACATGCTGCATTTCTAAGGAAGCGTTGTGTGGTGAAAGGTTAAACATTACGGTTAATGGTCTTGTTGGATTCTAAAGTTGGAGGAGATTGTAACAGGCATCTAGTCCAGGACTGAGCACCTTCCCAAAAAGGAATGTGTTCCAACTTTCAGAGCCAAGTTAACAAATACATGACATTCTTAGGAATGGATATCCTGAATTCAGCCCCCTTCTACACTGCCATAGAACTCAGATTATCAAAGCAGATAATCCACATGATCTGCTTTGAATTGGATTATATGAGTCTACATTGCCATACAATCCAGTTCCAAGCAGATAATCTTGATTTTATATAGCAGTGTAGAATGGGCCTCAGACATTGGAAATATGTTTTGGATCTTTGTCTTCTACAGATTGGTAGGATTAATATGCCTAAAATAAGGAAGCTGAACTTCATTTTCCATCTAAACACATCCCCCAAAATATCATAAAGTGTTTATGCATATTGTTCCACATAAAGCATTCTGCTGGAAAATATGTCAAACTCTACCTGGAAGTTTGTCCTGGAAAGCTCCCACATTCTGCTGTTATCACGCAGTCTGTCACACAGTGAAATTCACAGAATTTCATGTTGAATCTGGATATCATCATCTTCCAGTCATGATCCACTCATGCTTTCTCGCCACCTTTTCTGGCTGTTTTCTTTTTCTGTCAAGACAGAATAAGAATGCCATATTTTTTTGGCTTGGTAATGCTGGGAGTCATTAGCTGGAAACACCCTGGTTTTTTATAGCCTTGCAATTTCAGCTTATAATTTCCAAACCTTTTAGATTCAAAGACAATCCTGCCAATGGAAAATTCACACTTAACACAGTAGATATCAAAATTGCAAAGAAAAAAGCAACACTACTTAGTTTTTAAAATCTGCTTTTTTTATATATATTTTTCAAAGCCCTCCATTTAATTTTCTTTCCTTGTTTGGCATCACGTTTGATTGAAGCTTCACTTCCTTGTTAGGGAGGCAACATTGTAAAATATAATGAATAGCCAAGAACGTTTTGTACCTTTGAAGTGTTAGTGAAATATCCTTCAAGTTATTTCCCCTCTTCATTGCTTGTCTGCCTATAGGGCATAGGGGGAAATAATGGTGTGTTTAAGGTGCTTATTATGTAATAGCATTTCTGTTGTAATCGCCAGTATTTAGACATTTAAAGCATATCTCCAAGTGGGCTGTTGTGGGTTATCTCATCTCCTCAATAATTTGGTTTTCTTTTTGGTTTCTTAAATGATACGGCTTGCATCTTCTTGCTAGTATAAACCCCATAAGACCTGTTACACATAACTTACTGGCATTGTAAACAATGACAGTGGTCTGGAGCAATCTGATTTAAATACTGTAGTCAAGCTAAGTTTTGTAAGAACTGATCCAAATACATGGTCCTGGGTGGTTTCCAAAAACTCAGATCCTGTTTATTTCCCTCTGCCCAGTTTACTCATTGGATACTTAAATAAGTCACAATGATTGCTTTTGACCATAAGGTGTTTCATTGTGACAAAGTTTATTTTTATAGAGCAGTGGTTCCCAACCTGTGGCCTACAACTCCCAAAAATCCCAGGCAGTTTACCATCTGTTAGGATTTCTGAGAGTTGAAGGCCACAACATCTGAGGATCCACAGGTTGAGAACCACTGTTATAGAGGTTGCAGTTGATTCGAGCTTAAGTCCTTTCATTATCGGAGTTGATTGCATTCCTTATGGTTTTATAAATATTAAATCTGTGTAAAGCTCACTTTTTCTTGGAGGTCCTGTTAAGATCCAGCCCTTTTGTTTGCTTCTCCTGCTGCAGTTGCTCTGTTAATACAATTCAGTACACTGAGTTATTTCCAGGAGATCCATGTTTGACTGTCTTCTTTTCTCGTTTTATTTTCCTTCACTCTAGTGAGCCCTGAGGATGGCAGAAGCTAACCATGTCAATTCAGTGTTTGAATTGGCTGAAGAAAATGATGGCAAACAAAGTCACCACCCTAGGATCGCCTTGGAACCCATAGAGAAAAGGACAGATATCAAGGCATGGGCAGTGAAGAAAGTGAAGAAAAAATGCAGCTGCACCCCAGCTATAGCCAAAGACCTGGTCTTCAGTTTTCTCCCAGTACTGAAGTGGCTCCCCAAATACAATGTGAAAGAAGACCTCTTGGGAGATCTGATGTCTGGTCTGATTGTGGGGATCTTACTGGTCCCACAATCCATTGCCTATTCCCTTTTGGCTGGCCAGGAACCCATCTATGGTCTCTACACATCATTTTTTGCAAGCATTATATATTTCCTCTTTGGAACCTCACGTCACATCTCTGTTGGCATTTTTGGTGTACTCTGTTTGATGATAGGAGAAGTAGTAGACCGTGAAGTACAGAAAGCTGGCTATGATTTAGACATGCACGTTTACATTAATAGCAGCAGCACAATGGGGCCTCTAAATATGAACCAAACATCACAAATATTTTGTGACAAAAGTTGCTATGCAATTATTGTTGGAAGCACAGTGACCTTTATGGCTGGGATTTACCAGGTAAGACTACTCAAATGGTTTGTATTTTGTATCATTCAAGTTTTTTATTCCTCTAACTGGTTCATAGCCTCAGTATTTAATGTAGATGTTCATAAAGATCCACATTTCACATGAATCAGATGTAACTGCCCCTCTTGTACATGCTTATTTGTGGTAGTAAAAATTATATAGATTTCAGTAGAAACTTATTTCATTTGGTTTAAACACATGACTCCCCCCCCCCCCCCCCGCCCCCAAGCAACGCAATGACATTAATACTGAACAGTGCCACCACTCCTAAGATAGATGGGCAAGGCTATACTTTGGGTGAGTTAAAGCAAAAAAAATTTTTTTGTTGTTTTCTTTTTTAAAACCCTGTATTTGTCTGTTGTTTCACTTCTGCTCTCATGTTAGCAGTCATGTGGGTCTTAGGGTTTTTTCTTCACTTTTTAGCAGGACCTGTCTGTTTTTTCTTTGAAACAAATGGCTCATGTCACCCTGTGAAATGGGGTGCATTTAATTTTAACTTCTGAGTTGAGGTTGTTGATCATAGCTCGCATTGACACTAACCAGAAAGGACACTATTTCATTATGTTAGCATATATGCAAGATTTACTATCAGTACATAAAACACATTTTAAAAACCTGAATTAAAACATTTAGAATGGCTACATTTATTAAATGAGTACAAACTTTGTGAGATATTTCTGGATATTTATGTTAGTTTGAGAACATCGTTGACATTTCTAGCTACAGTAGAAGCAGCAGAAAGGTATTTTGGCAAACTCAAACACATCAAATACTTTTAAAAGTTTACTTCGTGTCAAACCTGACTTGTTGATTTAGGAAGGTGGAGTATTGAATCAAGCACTGCCGGAGGAATTGATTTTGATAGTGTTCTTAGAAATATTGCAGATAAAAACTACAACAAAGGCTCACTATATTCTTTGATGGGGTTATTGTTACTTCATATAAAGTACTGTATATTATTTTTTGGTCATTTTGGTGCATGGGCAATAAAACATTTAGAAAAGTTTACTAGTGACCATATTAAATAGCCTGAGATTAACCGTCTTGTTTAATTATGCTTTCATATATTAATGCACCAAACGTTCTGTTTTGTTCATATTTGATCGTAGCTATATTTTTCTATTTAAAAAAATAAAACTTTACATTTCATGGTATATCATTATTTTTGTTGAATACTGATATACTATTTGAACATTCTCAAATCCTCAATTTTGAGAAAAGCTGCCCCAGCCGGCCCTGAAAGCAGACGTATTCCACATTGCAGAATTTTTCTTAGAGGCCCTATTGAGACTCAGCCTTTTAATTTTCTTCTCCTGCTGCAGTTGCCCAGCTAACACAGTTCACACTACATTGAGTTATTTCCAGGAGCTCCAGGTTCGAACCAAGTTTGAGGGGAGGGGGCACTGTGGTTCAGCCAAAACTGTTAGGACTTCAGATATCACAGCTTAATGTTGGTAAGGTAAAGGTAAAGATTTCCCTGTGACATTAAATCTGGTTGTGTCTGACTCTGGGGCATTGGCGCTCATCTCCATTGCTAAGCTGAAGAACAGGTGTTGTCCGTAGGTGCTTCCAAGGTCATGTGGCCGGCATGACTGCATGGAGCACCATCAATGTTGGTACTCTGTGTAAAAGACCCCCCTCCCCCCCCCAAACCTAAATCAAATAAAAGGCATTATTTACACCATGACACAATATTGTACCATGACACAATATTGTAAAGCAAATGTCTCAATAACAGGGATGTAAACCAGACCCACAATGAGAAAATATTATGTAAGGTTAAAATGTAAATTAAGCCCCCCTAAAATGCATATGCACATCTAAAAAAGGTTAAATACCACAAAGAGAAGGAAGGTTTCAGTAAAAAGAATACCTGATATCTGACTTAACCTGAAATAAACAAGCAGATTTAACTAATACAGTATTTCACCTCATGCTCTTCATGAATTGCAAATTAATTTGTTCCATCACAGTTTTACCTAACACTGTATATTATTGTCTTATTCCTTTGTTGCCTTGTGATACAAGTTTGTTTTCTAATCATTTCCCTTTCTTTTTAGATTGCCATGGGCTTTTTCCAGGTGGGCTTTATCTCTGTATACCTCTCCGATTCCTTACTCAGCGGATTTGTTACAGGTGCCTCCTTCACTATCCTTACCTCACAAGCCAAATACCTGTTGGGTCTAGATATTCCTCGGAGCAATGGCATCGGTTCCTTTATAATCACATGGACAAACATATTCAAAAACATCCACAAGACCAACTTCTGTGACCTTATCACCAGTGTCCTGTGCTTACTTGTTCTTATCCCAACTAAAGAATTGAATGAACGGTACAAATCCAAACTTAAGGCTCCCTTGCCCACTGAGCTGTTTGTGGTTATAGTAGCTACACTGGTATCACATTATGGGAGACTGAAAGAGAAATATGGCTCCAGTGTTTCAGGGCATATCCCAACAGGGTTTCTGCCACCACAGTCGCCAGACTGGGGTCTCGTTCCCAGCATAGCTTTGGATGCAGTGGCCATAGCCATTATTGGCTTTGCTATCACTGTGTCTCTTTCTGAAATGTTTGCCAAGAAGCATGGCTACACAGTGAAACCCAACCAAGAAATGTATGCCATTGGTTTCTGCAACATCATTCCTTCATTTTTTCACTGCATCACAACCAGTGCAGCCCTTGCCAAGACCCTTGTCAAAGAGTCAACTGGCTGTAGGACTCAGGTATCTGGAGTGGTGACGGCCTTGGTCATCTTGTTAGTCCTCCTTGTGATTGCGCCCCTCTTCTACTCCCTCCAGAAATGTGTGCTAGGAGTCATAACTATTGTCAATCTCAGAGGGGCCCTGAGAAAGTTTAGCGACCTTCCTAAAATGTGGCAATTAAGCAAAATGGACACAGTGATCTGGACTGTCACTATGTTGTCTTCAGCACTGATAAGTACTGAACTTGGCCTTCTGATTGGAGTCTGCTTTTCACTCCTTTGTGTTGTTTTGCGGACTCAGAGACCAGAAGGACAACTACTGGGCTGGGTGCCAGATTCTGAAATCTACGAGCCCCTTCCTGCATACAAGGACCTTCAGACTAAGCCTTGCATCAAAGTTTTCCGGTTTGAAGCACCCATCTATTACGCCAATAAAGAAAGCTTTAAGTCCATGCTCTACAAACAGACTGGTGTAAATCCTGTGTGGGAGCTAGCAGCAAAGAGGAAGTCAGAAAAGCGAATATTTACAAAGGAAAAAGCCAATGCCAATGGAAACCAGGCTGAGGTTTCAGTACAGCTTGTCACTCGGGACTTAGAGTTCCATACCATCGTGATTGACTGCTGTGCAGTGCAATTCTTAGATACAGCAGGGATCCACACATTGAAGGAAGTCCACAAGGATTATGGGGAAATCGGCATCCAGGTTCTACTGGCTCAGTGCAATCCCTCTGTGAGGGATTCCCTTCACCGAGGGGAGTATATCAAAAAAGGGGACAAGAAATTCCTCTTCCATAGTGTGCACCAAGCTGTGGAATATGCGCTATGTGCTTCTAAGCAGAATGGGTGCTGTGCTCCTGAAGGCCAGTGTAAGGAAAAAAATCTTGCAGAGAATTAGGAAAATTTAGGAGTGGCAATCCTGTGAGTGGGATAATTCTGGTCATACACTCAGATGGGAATAAAGGGCTACTTTTGTTTTTCATATTGTTCATCACAAAAGATCATAAACAAAGGTGTTTTGATGCTTTAATTTTGCTCTGCTGGAAAGGGCATTAAATAATAGGACTATAAAGAGGTAATGTGAATAATTATATGCAAAGTTACTTCATTTTGGATACAGCAAAGCCAATACTCTTGAGACTACATGTGCCTTGTACCTCTTACTCCTTTTGATGTGTCCATGTTTCTAATTGTGCTGCTTACCATGATGCCCATTGATGCAAAAAGTGCCATATTTTAGAATATTTCTCACCTTGAGGCAACAATAAATTTTTTGAATCTTACAATTAGTATTTACAGCAGATTAAGGAAGGTTTTATGCCATCTACTTTCCCTGGAAAGTTCTCCAGAAGGCCTCTGGTGCAGGATTGGAGAAGCTGTGAAGAAAAGCAAGGATTAGATTTGGTGGAAATCCTCTAATGTAGCAATTCCTCACCTCACCCCAAAATATCTTATCCTGCATTGGTGAAAAGGCTCCAGACTCTATGGAGATTTTTTTTCGAGAGAGAAGTAAAGAAGATAGGAAACTATTTCCCCTATGAACTTCCTCCCATTCCCTTAGTAGAAGATCTTTTATCATATTGAAGGATTTAAGTACTCATTACCCACAATTCAGGGTAGGTAGATCAGCTTGCCTTCTGACTTTTCTCATTCCTTGGTACGTCTGAGAGGTTCTTGCGAATAGGTGTGAAGTTTAGTTCTCCGCTATTGCTAAAGCCATACATAGAACTTCGTTGTGAGAAACCCGTCATAAGTGTCTTTACTACAACTTCAAACAAGGGAAAGGTGTGCTATCTATTTAGAGTCATTTTTTTTATGAAGCAAACTGGATACTTAATTAAGTTCAGATGTTTCTTTGGAAACCAAAACCCCTTACCATTCTTTTCAGAAAATTAATAAAGGATTACTTCAGGTAACTCAGAACTTGTAAATCATACCCTTCCCTGCCCACAAGAGCTCTCCTTTGTCAGCATAAGAATCTGTTGTATAAGTCGCTCTACAGATGTATTTGTTCATTACATTTCCTTAAAACTGGGCATGCCACAAACTAATATATCAGGTTTCTAACCTGACAATTCAATAAAAACCTTTTATAGTTACTTCAAACCAAAGATTTTTTTTCTGCCCCCTTTTGGTGGTGCTCTATTTACTTAAATACAGGATTATGCATTTCTGTATTCAGTTGCAAAGATGTTTTTAAATATTTGTTTCTGGAAAAACAATTATTTGAATAATATTTCTGATTATGAACTTCAGCTGAGCACATTCTGTAGCAGAATAAAATGGATTGTGACTACGTTTGTTAGCATTCCTAACATTTTAAAAAGGGACTATAATAACAGCATTATGATATTGACTGGAGTAAGCAATAACAAAATGTCTTTTTAAGTATTGAGTTAAGTAGAATTGTTTCCTTAATTGTCAGAAAGTGCTTACAAAGGTGACATTTTGGATGACAATCCCCAAAACCTTATAGTCATCATGGCTACTCAAGTTCTGGGAGCTGTAGTGTGGAAGAGAAACATTCCTTGGCTCTGTCAGACCATGTGGCAAAAGAGTTTCAAAACTGAAAGATAAAGTAATCACTTCTCTGTACATAGTGCATCTAGATCCTACAGAATATATTCTACCAAAAGAAAAAAAAGAACCAATGAACAATTTCACCTGTAAGATCAACAATCTGAGTTAGTAACAGACAACGTTTTCTTATTTTTGAGTGATCTGAGAAATCATAAAAGAATTTGACAGAGAGACTGATCCCCTTTGAATTACCCCAGATTCCTTCTTGTTCCCACCTAGTCTTTTCTACATTCCTCCCCAACCCCAGTAAGTGCTGTTATATACTTTATTTTAAGTTTTTAACATTTTAAGGGGGTGTGTACTTACTGGTTTTATGTTGTTATAAGACATCAAATTATTGCCAAACTGGAAGCTGCTCTGAGTCCCCTTTGGGGTGAGATATAGTAGGATAAAAATGCAGCAAACAAGTAAACAAATAATAAGTATTCAATACAATACTGAGTACCAATGAACCCAGAACCTCCATATAGCCATGTGGCAAAGTTTTGCAAAGGTTACAGGACAACAGAAATTGCCAGCTGGGGATTTGGGGGAGGGGGGAACTTTTCTCCAAAATTTTTGCAGAGCTTTGCCATCATGACTAATAGCTGTAGCTTTGTGTTTCTCCTATTACATTATCTAATCCTTTATCACATCTTATTCATTGTGTAAAAAAGAAAAACACATTAAGCTGTTTTGAAGTGTGCATCACTCAGTTTCCTTTGATTTTTACCCTAAAATATACTCTGTGCAAGGATGAGGCGTTTTCATACATCTTTCCCCACCAGGGCAATTTAGCCCCAAGACACCTTATTTTTGAAACAGAAAATAACTTCAACTTCGGGTTGTTGTAGGTTTTTCGGGTTGTATGGCCATGTTCTAGAAGCATTCTCTCCTGACGTTTCGCCTGCATCTGTGACAAGAATCCTCACAACCTCTGAGGATGCTTGCCACAGATGCAGGCAAAATGTCAGGAGAGAATGCTTCTAGCACATGGCCATACAACCCGAAAAACCTACAACAACCCAGTGACTCCGGCCATAAAGCCTTCGACAACTTCAACTCCCTTTATTTTATTTTATTTTATTTTCGTATCTCTGGGGCCTAAAATGGCCCAGCAAGATAAAAAAAAGTTGAAAAAGTTTCCCACAGGGTAAACAATTTTTTTGGGATCCAAGTTTTCCCGAGGAGCTAATATGTTCCTTTACCTTCCATAGCTGGCGACTCCTGCTTTAAGAGAATAAGAGTTGTACAGCTCACATTTTCGTATTTTATTTAGGAAGGTGTAATGTAATCAAAGCTACTTAAAGCAGTAGGGAAGCTTTGTTATATGCTTTCTTTGTTGTTATGTAGGCCTTCTGGGAAAAGCAGAATATAGTGATTTTTTGTGTTGCTTTTGCATAATTAACTGTTACTTTAGAAAGAGGAGGTTACTACTGAAAATTACTGCGATAGTAATTTGAACAGTCGTTTAAGATGAATGAATAAATCAACCAAGCAAATTGGCTTATCTGATACTTTCTTCTGAAGTATAAGAAATATATTAGAACTATCATAGGGAAGCCAATAATACATTTATTCTTACCTAGCAAGCATGAAAAGCGGAATCCATAATTGAAAACAAGTGTTTTCAGATTGAGGATTTGCAGCAGAACTGCAAGTCAATTGTAAGAGCATCACATGTTAGGATAAATAGGACTAGAAAAATGAAATTCTTACATGGATTTTCATGTCCCTTCAGATGAGCAGCATTTCTCCACTGCCTTATGTACATATCATAGTTTGTTCTCTATGTTCTGTTTCTTCTCTGTTAATAAGATCAGATGAAAGGTAGTATTTATTCTCTCATTTGGGGAATGACATTGGTTTCCCATTGAAATGTGAGTCCCAAGTTTGGGCTCCAAGTTAACATAACTGGAACTATTGGGTACGGTTCCTATCTTTGTGACAATTGTTGCTGATGTCAACATTCTCCTTTACTGCCAGTTTTATAGGGCTGTACAATTCCATTTTGTGAATGGGATTGTACAGCCTGCTCTGCAGTTCGCCATCAGGTCACAGTGGTTCTCAACCTGGGGTCCCCAGATGTTTTTGGCCTTCAACTCCCAGAAATCCTAACAGCTGGTACACTGGCTGGGATTTCTGGGAGTAGTAAGCCAAAAACATCTGGGGACCCCAGGTTGAGAACCACAAAGGTAGAAGATCTATTTAAGATTTTAATTAAGCAAAATAGATTTAGCCCTTTAGGACCCCAAAGTCCTGTTACGACCTTTTGTCAATTGGGTTCTACATTTTTGGAACCCTTCTGCATTTTAATAGCAAAGCATTATGAAAATTAATCCCCACAGGGTTTCAATTATAAACTTAATGTGCATCTTAATTTGTCTTTTTAAACAACATGTGCAATTTTCATAAGTTACCCAGTGTTCATTTTATCTGAAATATACAAGACTAAACCGTAAAAATTAGTCCTGACATGCTTGTGTCTGTTACTTGTTGGAACATTTTCAGCCTTCAATCTCACTGTTTTCATTACAAGATGTGCCTTAAGCCAGTATAGCGTTTGCTTTTTGACAAAAATGCCAAACAATATCATAAAATTCAAAAAGGCACAGCATATCGTTTACAGTAAATTGAACCAATATTTCTGTCTCTGTTTCTGATCTATTTTTGGTGTGCCTTTTGATTGTGGAATAATTCAAAGCACTTTTAAAAGACATCCTCCCCAACTCTCTGTTTGTCCTTCAAATCACCTGCAGACTAATAGCGACTCCATGAGTTTTTCATTGGGGTTTCTTGCATGAGGAGTATTCAGAGGTAGTTTTGCCACTTTTCCACTGAAATACAGCCTTATAACATCTGGGATTTGCTGCTGGTCTCCCATCCAAGTATTTACCAGAGCTCAACATATTTAAGCTTCCAAGATCAAATGGTGCCTTTAGGATGTTTAGGCCAGACATACAAGATGTAAGTAGTGAATGCAGTCTGCATGTTAGGACAGTTCTGTTTTGAATAAGGAATTAAAGACTTTTGCTGATCTATTCTTAATGAAGCAAGCAATCAGTTTTTTTAAAGTCTCTTCTGACTTTCTCTTTGTATGTCAGTATCTCCTCAGGCAAGTCTGTTCCATATCTTCATGATCTTGTATAGAGGATGCCTTCTTTGATCCTTCTGCTCTAACATGCTCCAGTGAAAAATAAAAGTATAAACAATATATTTAATTGAAAAGTTTTTTTTGTGTCAGGAGAGACTTGAGAAACTGCATGTCGCTACTGGTGTGAGAGAATTGGTCATCTGCAAGGACATTGCTCAGGGCACACTCAGATGTTTGATGTTTTGCCATACTTTGGGAGGCTTCCCTCATGTCTCCACATGGGAAACTAGATCTGAGATGGGAGCTCACTCTGCTCCCGATTCAAACTGTCAACCTGTCGGTCAGCAGTCCTGCCGGCACAAAGGTTTAACCCATTGTACCACTGGGGGCTCTGGCAGCAACAAAAAGCAATGAAAAGATAATAAATGAAGCAGTTGAATTGAGACTATCAAAAAAGCACTGCATAAATAAAAAGCATAACATTTTAATTTTTTGACACAAAATTAAAATATTAAGCAATTAAAATGGGAGGGGCTATAGGCTGCATGTAGAGGTATGTTTGGAAGAGGAGGATGATAATTTGTATAATTCTATGAAGGAAAGTGTGGGTAGCCAAGTAACTCCATAAGAACTTGGCAAATAGGTTCACTTTTAGGCTGCTTGTTGTTTCTTTGTGGGAGTTGTGAAGTGCCCAAAGAAATAGATGGGAAGTTACTACAAAATTGTATGAACAGAAGAAATGACACCAGTGTGATTTTGGCTTTTCAAGAAGTATACGGAATGTAATCTATTATGAACCAAATGGTTTAGTTATTTTATTTCTTTTATATTTGTACAGAGACAGTCTGCTACTTATCCATTCTAACAAGCACTTGTATTAACTACGCCATAATGTAGATGAATTCAGATAGATATGGAAAATAGATGCCTGCTGGGTAAAATTAATTTCCCTTTGAGTTTGTATAAAGTCTGTTTTCATTGAATGCTAGTAGAGTGATCTCTTCCATGTTGGGAAGCCTTAATACAACAGTCCCGACGTGAGTGTAAATTACGCCTTTTCTTTTGATCTGCCTTCTCTCTATCAATGCAAACTTTATCTCTCCCCTTTTTTGTGATAGAGTTACAAACTTGGTAGATTAAGAGAATGCTGTGGATGTAGCATATCTCCATTCAGTAAGGCCTTTGACATGCTTACAAAGAAGCTAGTAAACTTGTGTGTATTTGTCTCTTTCTTCACTTGCCTTATTTTTCTCATGTACTGTTGCAGCTTGGCAAAATGGCTGCCACAGGAGTCTATGGGTTATGGAGATGACCCCTCTCTCCCCAGCTAATTGTATGTGTGCTATTTAAACAGTTTTGGGCTAAAGTAGCTGAAGAATATCACATTGGAACAACTTGTGGAATGCTAGGAAACAAAGTGCTGTTAACAGCTGACCAAATATAGTTTTGTGAAATAGCTTTACTTTTTAAATACTTCCTCTGGGTTTTTTTTTTCATACTTTACAGATTGATTGAAGTTCCAAAACTGAGTTTTGTGAATAAATGTCATGTCTCCTCCTGTACAGTTAGCTTTGGTTAATAAAAAGCACCTCTCAAATGGCTCAAATAGGACTTTTTATGAAATTCCGTAACACTATTTGTAAATGTATTTCCTATTAAAATATTTTGAAACATGTTATTTTGCATTTCTCATTTGACTGTTCAGTATTTAAATAGCCAGGACCCAACTCTGCTGCCTCTATAATGACATGGCATAATTCAGAACATGCTAACTTCCTATAAAGAGAATAGTAATGGACTCATCTTTTTCTTTTTGTGTAAGGTGATACACTGTATAAAGGAACTTGGTGCTGAGCTCTAACCTTTCCCTGCCTGTGCTTCTCTTCCAGTTTCTTTCTCCTCTGTTTTTCCCCTCTTGCTAGAGTTCAGGCACTCAAGAGTTGTGTCACCAGTTTTAAAATATCTGGGGATGGAAACACTTTCTGGGGAATGAACAAATGATCTAGAGGTTCTTATCTTGATTAAATCTACTCTTAAGTTGCATACTAGCCAACCAGATCTTTGCCTTCTTTAAGAGGTATCTTAATTTCCTATGAACAAGAACTCAGCTGACTTGTTCAAAATATAAAAGGTGGTCATAAATCAACCAACCTCTGATTTTGAACCCATTTTTCATTCAAATGGCTTCCTCAGCTGAAGTGGCTAATGTTTACTTAGGAAAAACTCTGCTTATACTGTAGCTGTTGCAAGACAGACCCGTTAAAGCACCAGAACAATATTAATTAAAGTACAGTTTATTAGTTAACAATAAAAAAGGAGCCAAAAATAACCCAAAAAGGCTCAAAACACTTATTCTTCAGTGTGAAATATAAAATTACCCACAATTGGGCCAAAAAACAAGACCTGGAAAATAACCCAGATTAAACTGGACTATAATCCAGTTTAAACTTAAAAGTTATGCAAACAGCAAGAAAAAGCACTCCAAACAAACGAAGCACAGAAAGGGTCGTCACAGCACACAGGAGTCGTCAGAAACACCGAGGTCATCCACCACAAAGTCAGTCCAAACTGAAGTCGTCGTCCCAAAGAAGCAAGCATAGTGAATCCAATCCAGGTAATAGAGGGAGAAGTCAGCATACATGAAAATCCAGTCCAGGTCTTACACAAAGCCAAAACGGAGAACAGCAGCTCAGCAGCTAATGCATAAAGATCAACACAAGGCAATCCAGAGAAAACCCTCACAGTTCCAGCCCACCAAAGCCGTGGATAATCCGGTTTAAACTTACGTTCACAGAAGTCTTCCCAAACTCGTCTTCCTAAACACAGCTCCCAGGAACAGACACCCATCAACTCCTTGCTGACTGCAAAGAGTCCCCATTTCCCAACCCCACTTTTATTTACAAATCTTCCTCAGAGCTGGAACTAGCCAACCCCTTGCCAACTCCCCTTGCAGCTGAAACCCCTTGCCCCAATTCCTCCTCTGAACTGGAATCAGACAACGCCCCACCATTTCTCCTTCCACCTGAAGCCCCTTGCTGATCTCTCCAGTCTCTCCATCTTCTATCCAAACCCATAACTCCCCAAGATTCAACTGGATCCCCAGTGTGCCAATCCTCTCCTCCAGAGAAAGCCACAAATGTATCGCTACTTGTGGGCTCTTCACAGATGGCCTGAACCTGCCATACTTTAGTCCAATCCATTTCTTCATCCTCTGAACTTGCCATATCACTCTCCTCAGTCTCAGACCCATTATTCCCTGCAAAGCCCACAAAGAGTCATCACTGGATTCCATAAGTATTTCCCAGATCCGCTTTCTCTGTTGCTCCTCATCGGAGTCTTGCTCACGAGTAGTCTTTCTTCCCCTCCTAATACTCTCAGTAGTATCACTACTCGAAGACTCCATCACAACAGTAGTTGTATTTATATTAATCTCATATGCAAATCTTTCCAATAGGCTGATTTTTAATTTCAGCATGTGTCATAATAATAATAATAATAATAATAATAATAATACAACAAAGACTCTGGCATAAGCCAGTAAAGGTGGTCCCAGTGGTGATCGGCACACTAGGTGCAGTGCCTAAAGACCTTGGCCTGCACTTAAACACAATCGGCACTGACAAAATTACCATCTGCCAGCTGCAGAAGGCCACCTTACTAGGATCTGCCTGCATTATTCCCCAATACATCACACAGTCCTAGACACTTGGGAAGTGTCTGATGTGTGATCCAGCAGAGTGATCTTGTCTGCTGTGGACCCATCTTGTGTTTCAAATAATAATAATAATAATAACTACTTTATTTTTGTACCCCACCTCCATCTCCCTGAAGGGACTCGGGCAGCTTACATGGGGTCAATCCCAAGATTCAAAATAGTTAAAATATAACAAAATTTATTTTAAAACAGTTCAACAGTATAAAAACAAACCACACATAATACAATGTATAGTGAACATCTAACAACCTTCAGTAGTCTGAGTAGTGCATAGTTCTGAGCTCGGGCACGTGGCTGGTGCACATCACTTGCAAAGGATAGGGCTGATGGATAAAGTGCTAAGGACATGACAAGGTTAGAACTGGGGGGTAATGTAAAGAGAGCACTATGTCTTTAGAAGGGAACAGTGGTAAAGTGCAAGATCTGATTATGGCTCAAAATTGGGGGACAGAATTATTTGGGGAACTATCTAGTCGGAGGCAGAGGAACATCCATGTTTTTAGTTCTTTTTGGAAGGTGGACAGGGTGGGTGCCAGTCTAATCTCTCTGGGGAGAGAGTTCCAGAGCCGGGGAGCCACCACCGAGAAGGCTCTCTCTCTCATCCCCACCAACAGAGCTTGCGACGGGGGTGGGAGCGTGAGGAAGGCCTCCCCAGCAGATCTTAGAGATCATGTAGGTGCATAGGAGAAGATACGGTCACGAAGATAAGCAGGTCCCGAACCATGTAATTTTATCATACCAAAGAAAACCATGCCTGAATCCTAAATCATGATCTTCAAGCTCCAAACATCTTTTATCTCTAAGCAAAACCATTTTCTTCAACCATACAAAAAAAAAAAAAGCTTCAAAATTTCGCAGGGGTTTCTTAGACAAGGAATTCTCGATGGGCTTTGCCAGCTCCATCCCCTGAAATAAAGCCTATGGCACATTTTATTCATTGTTGGCTATTATCTAAGTACAAACCAGGGCTGACTCTGCTTAGCTTCCAAGATCAAATGGCCTCTGGTAATTTTAAAGTATTTTGGGCATTACATGAAAGTTAAATAATGCAAAGGAAGTTTCGCTACAATATATCTGTGTCTAATTAAACTACAGTTGAGGGACCTTAATTTCTATAAGTATGGGTGCTCCACTCACACAGACCAAAATTTCCTTGTCAAGGGTAGAAAACTGATGGTTCTTCACATGCTTCCAGCCACAGCAGGAGTGCCCCCAATGTTTTTTTTTTTCTCACTTCTTCCTTTTCCCCCCCAATGTGGCTTTCTGCTGCAAGTGACCTCATCTGGAAGACTAATGTTTGGAAGTAAGGTGTTTCGGTGAGAAATTGACAGTCACTTGTGAGTATCCCTCCCCATTCATTGGCTGTAACAAGGCTGGAGAAGCTATGAAAATTGCTGTCCTTGGGAGAGTTCATTCATTAGATTATAGCTCTCTGTTCTTGGCTACACCAAGGTCTAGAAAAGAAACACACCCAAGGAAATTTACTGTTCAGAGTTCAAACATACATTTGCCTTAATTTCTGCACCCAGTTCCTCCAGCTGAACATTGGAAACCGACAAGGTAACTGAATGTGGTAATACTACAGGCTGGAATAAAATAGAAAATATGAAATGAGACTGAAAACTGGATAACACTGAAGCTGAAAATGATTTTTCATCACTAAGGCACATTTTTTGTATTTTCTTTAAGCATCACCTAACATAATCCCAGAAGTGTTAACAGACCATCAATAGCCTTTGTTGTTGTAGTATTCAAATAAGCTCATGGTTTGTAGTAGTTTTACAAAGCCTGTAGATTTCTCTGCCCAAGAGTACTTGTGCTTCACCAACTTACAAATTCCAGAATCTCTAGCATTACACCAGAGCTGTTAAAGTGGTGTCGAACTGTATTAATGTTACAGTGTAGAACCTGTGTGTGTGTGTGTGTGTGTGTGTGTGTGTGTTAGCTAGGGTAGGTGAGCATGATAATAGTTTTAAATTTATTATAAAATCACTATTGTTTGTATGAATACATTATTAATATATGTGTTGGGGAGAGGGGCAGATGAAGGGGCAGATGAAGACAGCTGCATAAGGAACACATGAGAAAATCATAGCAGTGTGCTCCTTACAATGATAACCTACCACAAGTCATTATTTGTGTTACAAGGTTAAGTATATCTAAAAATATGATTTCAGTCTGGTTTCTTTTTAATGGAAGTAATTTATGGATTAGTTTAGAGAGTGCAGAAAGCATGTGTTCTTGCCCTGAAAAAAGGATTAAAATACACATGCGGTCAGGTAAGCAAAATGTGGTCTTTGGGCAAATCAAGGTAACATTTCCTGTTCTTAGTGCATTCAGACTCCTAGCCTTCTGATCAAAGGGGGGGGGGGGGGGGAAGGTGAATTGCTGCTCCTGGAAATTTCTATTAGAGTTGTTAGCTTGGGAACAGCAACAGCAATTTATTTATTCATATCCCACCTATTGAGAACCAAAACAGCTAACATCATCTTTAGAAACAATCCCTAGCTCTGAAATTTCAGGGCTGAAAATTGAGATCTCAGAAAGACCACTGGTGCAGTCACAAGGGATTAATAGTGATACAGTAAACATCAGCCACACTTTCTATAGCATGATGATTAAATAAGAATAAAAATATGTGTAACAGAAATAAGAAAATATTTCTACAATGGGAAATTAAGTTTACCAAGCTCTGCATTTAACAACACACACACACACACACACACACACTTTCTTTTCCCAATTGATTTTTGAGGTTACATGCAAGATACTTTCCAAACTTTACTTTCGACAGAAAATAATGAACTGTAGCTGCAGCGTGTCCAGGATATATGTAATAGCTTAAAGCCTAAAGTAGACATCGTGAATCAATTGTTGAATGGCATGTTAATGTATGTTGTTGTTTATTCGTTCAGTCACTTCCGACTATTTGTGACCTCATAGACCAGCCCACGCCAGAGCTCCCTGTCAGCCGTCACCACCCCCAGCTCCTTCAAAGTCAATCCAGTCACTTCAAGGATGCCATCCATCCATCTTGCCCTTGGTTGGCCCCTCTTCCTTTTTCCTTCCATTTTCTCCAGCATCATTGTCTTCTCTAAGCTTCCCTGTCTTCTCGTGATGTGGCTAAAGTACTTCATCTTTGCCTCTACTATCCTTTCCTCCAATGAGCAGTCAGGCTTTATTTTCTGGAGTATGGTCTGGTTGGATCTTCTTGCGGTCCAAGGCACTCTCAGATTTTTCCTCCAACACCTCAGTTCAAAAGCATCTATCTTCCTTCGCTCTGCCTTCCCTATGGTCCAGCTCTCACATCCATAGATTACTATGGGGAATACCATTGCTTTGACTATGCAGGTCTTCATTACCAGTATAATGTCTCCACTCTTCACTATTTTATTGAGATTGGTCATTGCTCTCTTCCCAAGAAGTAAACGTCTTCAGATTTCCTGGCTGCAGTCTGTGTCTGCAGTAATCTTTGCACCTAGACACACAAAGTCTGTCACTGCCTCCACGTTTCTTCCTCTATTTCCCAGTTGTCAATCATTCTTGTAGCCATAATCTTGGGGGGGGGGGGGGGAGGGGTTATGTTTAACTGCAACCCAGCTTTTGCGCTCTCTTCTTTCACCTTGATTAGAAGGCTCCTCAGCTCCTCCTCGCTTTCGGCCATCAGAGTGGTGTCATCTGCATATCTAAGGTTGTTAATGTTTCTTCCAGCAATTTTAACTCCAGCCTTGCATTTGTCAAGCCCCACACATCACATGATGTGTTCTGCATACAAGTTGAATAGGTTGGGTGAGAGTATACAACCCTGCTGTACGCCTTTCCCAATCTTGAACCAGTCTGTTGTTCCATGAATCTGTTGCTACTTGGTCATTATACAGATTCCTCAGGAGAGAGTCAAGGTGATTTGGTAAGCCCAAACCACCAAGAACTTGCCACAATTTATTATGATCCACACAGTCAAAGGCTTTAGAGTAGTCAATAAAACAGAAATAGATGTTTTTCTGAAACTCCCTGCCTTTCTCCATTATCCAGTCGATATTGGCAATTTGGTCTCTCGTTCCTCTGCCTTTTCTAGACCCAGCTTGTACATCTGGCAACTCTCTCTCCATGTATTGCTGGAGTCTTCCCTGCAAGATCTTGAGCATTATCTTACTGGCATGAGAAATAAGGGCCACTGTGTGAAAGTTTGAGCAGTTTTTAGCATTTCCATTTTTTGGTATGGTGATATAAGTTGATTTTTTTCAGTCTGATTGCCATTTTTGTGTTTCCCATGTTTGCTGGCATATGGCATGCATCACCTTGAAAACATCATCTTTCAAGATTTTAAACAGTTCAGCTGGGATCCCATCGTCTCCTGCTTCCTTGTTGTTAGCAATGCTTCTTAAGGCCCATTCAACCTCACTCCTCAGGATGTCTGGTTAATGTATATGCAGATTGTATTGATTCAGTGGATCTACTCTAGCTGAGGAATACCAAGAAAAATTATGCCAAAATGCTTATGTTTCGAGATAGTATTCTTTCCCTGAGATTCCTTTTTCCTCACTTTAATAAATGGAAAAGTAGTTGGCTTCTTACAGCCCTTTTACACTACATTATTTATAACCCCATGATTCAATTTAATTCCTATAACTATATATTATAAGTTCCTGTAGTTTGGTCACAGACAACTTTTGCTTGTTTGCTTTCTTAGCTCGAAGATGGCTCAAAGAATGGCCAAGAAATACCTCTCTCCCTCAACTATGTTATGAAAGAACCTGTAATTAGCTGGTGAGGTGGGTGCAAGGTATCTTCTTTGGGAAGGAATTGATATTGCTTATGGAACTTGATGCATCTCTGTGGAGGATATGCATGGGGGGAAACAAACATGGAGGTAAAATGATCTTGGAGCAGGGAAGGGCTACAGAATAGAGGCCACCCAACCTTGTCCAGCCAGCTGAACTGGTCGTGGAAGAAAATCTGTTTCTCAAGACCAAAACACTTCTTGCACTGTGTCATAGGGTAAGCCTGTATTTTGTATAGTGTTTTAAAAAATGGTATAATTCTGGATGACATCCTGTTAAAGACACACATGACCATCAATCCATTTATGCCTGGATGAGCCCCCGGGGGCACATTGGGTTAAACTGCTGAGCTGCTGAAATTGCTAATTTGAAAGGTAACAGATTCAAATCCGGGGAGCGGCATGAGCTTCCGCTATTAGCCCCAGCTTCTGCCAACCTAGCAATTTGAAAACATGCAAATGTGATTAGATCAATAGGCTTCAGAGCGAAGATGATGGCGCTCCATGCAATCATGACAGCCACATGATTTTGGAGATGTCTGCGGACAATACTAGCTCTTTGCCTTAGAAATGGAGATGAGCATCAATCCCCAGAATTGGACATAACTGGACTTAATATCAGGGGAAAACTTTTACCTTTACTGACCTTATGCTGCTCTCTGAGATCTGGAGATACCACCGCATGCCTTTGATTTTCTCTTTTTGTCTCGTAGTTGCAGAGATGCAAATCCCTTTCTCCTTCCCTACATCACTGTTGCACTGAAGTGACCCCTCTTCTGATATACCATTGCTAGGGGAGGATCACAGATGCATCTGGCTGTGGTCTCATTACCAGATGCAAACTGATGACATAATTTATTGAGAAGTTCAGAGGACTCTAGATAGCCTGATGCTTCTCTGATCTCTCTCCACCTCCCACAACAATGGGATGGCTGGTGGGGATGGGTTATTGTAGCCCAGTAGCAAATCTTGGGGTGGTGACAGGGGCACGGTACAGGAATCTCATATGTTGAACTCTTATACATCCCTAACCATGTGCAAGATCTTGCAAGGTCTTGGAATGAAGACTCATAGTAGCAATTACTGGAAACAAGCCTTTATTTTCCCTCTTGGCAGGACACAGAAAAGCTAATTCAGCTAATCAACTTCAATACTCTCAGTATATACTCTTTGAAGCTCACCCACCCCAGATCAAGTTACATTCTAGAATCCCCAGTTCATTTGTTCCCATAATAACCTAGGCCAGATGGGCCTTATCTCCTCTCAAGTTCTCCTTCTTGGTTCTCACCCTCTCTTCCCACAACCTTAGGCCAACCATGCCAGAGTGACTATTCAGTCAACCCTCATGCTGGAACATCACTCCCTGACACCATGTAGGATCTCATCCGATATGTTTCTTGATCGCAAATCACAACAACACAGGGAGAAATCTCATTTCAGACTTATACAGCTAATGAGGTGGTGGTGCTATTGGGTTTGGGGGGATAAATAGGATAAAACTATGAAAGGCAGTAACGTATATTTTGCTTATAAATATACTTGGCATATTGCTTCCATGGACTTTGACTTTTGAAATGTAAAGGTCACTTTGATTGGTCAGGTAAAGGGAAGGATACAGGAGTAAATTTGTTTGGTTGTGTATCCTTGCAATGGATCAATTCAATTAAAAGTGAGCCAATTTTATTTATGTATTTATGTAATTTATGTAATGGTAATTGAAAGTTATTTATTTATTTATTTGAAGCATCCATATTCCGCCCTACTTACCCCAAAGGGGACTCAGGGCGGAGCACAGCATACAAATGGCAAACATTCAATGCTAGGACATAAATAAAGTATACACATACACAAACATTAAAATCATTTATCTCAATATTGAAATCCACTGCTTAAAACTGCCTTGTTCATCTGCATTGAATCTAGTTGGCATGGTAAGGATTATTGCTGCCTTATTGCACTGTTCCAAAGACTTGGTACCACAGCCAAGTTTTTAGCATCCTTCTGAAGTACAGGAGGGAGGTGGCTACTCTAATCTCACCTGGAAGAGAGTTCCATAGCCAAGGGCAATCATTGAGAAGGCACTCTCTTGTCCCTGCCAATCATCCCTGAGAAAATGGTGGGACAGAGAGCAGGGCCTCTTCCTCGGATCTTAATCTCAGTGATGGTTCATAGAGGGAGATGTGTTTGGACAGGTAAATTGGGCAAGGACTGTTTTGGGCTTTATAGGCCAAAGCCAGCATTTTGAATTGTGCTTGTAGCAAACTCAGAACCAGTGAAGCTGGTATAACATAGGAATTGTGTGCTCTCTGATGTGGTCCTCCTTATGTGGACCTACATTTCCATCTCTGTTAGCTAGATACAGCTGCTGTACGATGTCCAATAAAAGCACTCAGTGTGTGTGATGTAACTTATTCCTGTGTATGTCACAAACAGGATGCTGGACTACATACCTTCTCTCAGTACCACCACCATCACAAACTCATTTGGTGGGACATACGAGAGGACCTTCTCAGTGGCGGCGCCTGGACACTGGAACTCTCTACCCAGGGGAGCCAGAAGGGCTTCCCTGTTGTTGTTCTAGCAGCAGGCTAAAACCTTTTTCATCAAGACAGGTTTTTGAAGGAATGGACTAGGTCCGGGGTGCTGTGTTGTTCTAATAAAACTGTTTCTAGCTTTTTATCTTTTTAAATCAGGTGGGAATTGTTTTAATACTGTAAATGAATACTATGTCGGTGTTAAACTTTTGCATGTTTTTAACTGCATTGTTCACTGAGTCCCAATTTTTGGAGAAGACAGGAATGGAAGGGGAGAAGTAGGAACAACAACAAAAAGTCACTGCTTTACATATCATGTTCAAACTAGTAAAAAGTGATGGTAGAAGGCCATTGAAGAAGCTGTCTGTGTTCCCATAGTCAGATGCAAATCCATGACAGAGACCTTCAGAGGACTCCAACAAGTCTTGGTGGAAGAGATTCGCAGTTTGTGTCTTTTGTTACCTAAGATTGCTGGGGGTCCTTTCTCCTCACTACCTCATAACAAAGAGAGTCAAAACATGAGTGTATTGTGCCATGTGGCTGTTCTAAACACACTCCTGCTGGAAGAAGTAAGAAAACACTTCCTCAAGCAATCAGTATCTGCTATCGCTTACGTTGGCACCAGTTTCTTAGCTGTTTTAACCTGTTCTTCATAGAAATGTACACAATTCAGCAAGTTTATACTAGCAGTGCAGAACTATAAAAGATGACAAACCTCAAAACAAACAGGTAATTCAGGGTAACCCTTGTTTAGCAAACACTTGAGGTTAATCTATCATACTTAAACTGTTTGATGATTATCTGTTTTAAAAGTGGCTCTTGATGCACACTTTATGTAGTAGCTCAAAACACAGAACTTCCGCCAACAGTCTTCACGTGCTGGAAAATTTTGAGCCAGAATCTATGATAGAAAATTATTATCTTTCTATGCTTGAAAAAAAAACTGATTTTATTTAAGAGTGGACAGCATCTGGAGGCTCCTGATTAGATATGCCTGTGAAGACTTGCCAAATTCTTCAATCTTTAACTGAATCTGGAGCAAAAAACCCCCAAAAAGGCCTTCGAGCATGACATTTGTGTATTAGGTTGCTTTACTAAATAAAATGTGCTAGGTCCTTATCCTGAAGAGCTTACAGCTTACAGTCAAACAGTTAAGCATGGCAGATAAGCAGAGAAAGGGAGACTCAGGTAAGCAATATGTATCTAGTAGGGCTGGGTGGTTTCGTTTCGTTAATTCGTAATTCGTTAAAAATTCGTTATTTTTTTTGTTAACGAAGTGATAACGAACCATTCTGGAGCAACTTAAAAACGAAACGAATTTTTCAATTCGTTTCGTAAATGCTTCGTATTTCGTTATGTATTCGTTTCGTTATTGGTTTGAGGTCGTTTCGTTATTATTTCCGCATGTCTGGGGCAAGTTTTATAGTTGTTTTTTGTTTAATTAGTGAAAAAAATTATAATATCACACCAACAGTCAACAACAGAGGGAGAGGGAAGCTTCAGAAGTTCCCCCTGTCCCATTTGGAGGTTTTTTAGCGTATTGCGCAGTCGCGTCCGCCATTAACGAATCGATTCATTATTGTTTCGTTATTGTTTTGTAATTTTTTTACCATTTACGAAATTTCGTAAATATCGAACTTTTTTTAAAAAAAATTCGGAATTCTTTTAAATAACGAAACGCAAAAAACCCCAAAAAACGAATCGATTTTAGAAACAAATTTTTCCATTGTTACCCAGGCCTAGTATCTAGGCATACATATTCATGTTTGGTTTTATAATAACTGCTGAGAGATCACTGGCTGTGTCAAAAGATGTCAAAGGAAAGGTGGGTTGTACAGGAAGCAAGATAAGCAACTTTTCCTAGGGAAGTGGTGGCTGGTGGCTCCCATGTCAGTGTAACACTGCATCTGCCATAGATTTTAGTCAGCTTTGAAGAAACTATCCAAAGTGTTAAACTTTAGCCTTTAAATATAGGTTCAGTACCTTGGAGAGATTCTAAAAAAATAGCTTCTTCTCTCTCTTTTCCTCTCTTCTTTTAGCTTCAATAAAACTTCCTTTGTGCCATCCTCTGGTGATATAGCAGGTAAGAAATGAGATTGCAGTCCTTCTATATAAAATGTGCAGCCAGATATTTACAAATGCACCACTGACTTCTCATGCACCACCTCCACACACAAGATTTCATTCATAAGAGTTAAGGTTCTTAATGGTTGTAATCGGAAAGCTTAACAACAAAAACACATTAGTTAAATGATACTCCAAGTTATCATCACCCTTACACAACCCCAATTCTTTTTTCAGGTGAACTCATTTGAAGCCAGTTTTGAGATTGCGGTACCATCAATATTGTGCTTATTTCCAAGAAAATTGGCCTCTCGGGAACAAGGCCTGCTGCTTTAATCTATTTCCTAATGGATTATCTTTCCTGTGATCATCCTTTCTCTGTCTCATGAGTCACCCTCACGGCTGCTTTCCTTCTAATCCTATCATTAGTTTCCACTTCCAGCGGTTCTAATCCATCTTTCTCTCACATCCAACATTGCTTTCACAATACATAATAATTACATTATGATCCTTCTTTAACTATCATGATAGCATGCTATGGGATCCTGAGATCTGTAGTTTAGGGAGAAGTATTTAGAATCCTTAGCCTGCCTCTGACCAAACTACAAACCTCAGGATTTCATAAGTTGCAGACATGACGATTAGAGAGGAATCAGGACCCTATACTAAATCCTGTCATGATTCCAACCCTTTCAAAACCTTATTTAGAACTTCTGGATGAAGAGCATGTGTCTCTGTCTCTTCATTTCTTTCCCCATTTTGGAGTAGCTGCTGAGGATCCTGAGCCAACAACAGTTTCTTCACTTACAAAAATATTAAGAAATGTGGACAAGGTATTTGGAAATACATGTTTTCAGGTCTTTGGCACATTGACAGATGGTTAGTTCTGAAACAGTGGGCCTGTGAATATACTCTGAGTTTTAATTTGAACTTTAAAGTGCTATCTGAGGTCCTGAATCCTATCTCTAAATTTGGATAGTTATTTTAACATTCAGTCCAAAACCCATTGCCCCTTGACATGGAAGCTGCCACTTGTCACTTAAATCTAAATTCCATTCAGTTCAGTAGGATTTATTTCCAAGTAAGTGGACGCAGGATTCCACTCATGGTGTGTTTGTTGAATGAAGTCAAATTTTGTTGAAGTCAAATTTTGAAAATTCTGGAGACAACCATTTCTCTTTCAGAAAGTACACCCCTTTTATGTTATAACATTCTTCTACATAAAGAGTCTAGATCAGGGATGAGAAAACTTTGGCCCTCCAGGTGTTTTGAACTTCAGCTCCCACAATCCCTAACAGCCTACTGGCCAAAACACCTGGAGGGCCAAAGTTTGCCAGCGCATGTTCTAGACAAAAAAACCTTCCCTCTCATATTTCCTCTTTAGATGCTATAAAGTCCTTACTATGATGTTGTCAAGATAGAGCCACCCCCTTTTCAGACCTAAAGATGTAATCCTTTGTATTTTAAAGTTTTGATGTACTTTTAGAAGTTGTCCATGACAGAAAGCCTCTGAATTACATTTGGATCTAAAGTGTTAGTAGAAAGACCTAGCAATGGCTTCACATTATTTGATTAAAAAAACAGAGTCTAATTTAGGAAAAGTATTTAAGGGCATGTTGTTGCATGGCTTCAAGAAATTTCTGATCTGTGACACCCTAAGGTGAAAATATTACAGGTTTTCTTTGGCAAGTTTTGTTCAAAAGAACTTTGTCATTGTTTTTAATTTGCTTTAGGTATTGTATTGTCGTATTGTGTTTTGAGGCCTTGGCCTATGTAAGCCGCATCGAGTCCTTCGGGAGATGCTAGCGGGGTACAAATAAAGTTATAATAATAATAATAATAATAATAATAATAATAATAATAATTGTCTTCCTTCCTCTGAATACAAGACAATTCACTTGAACAAGTTTTTTTTTTGTATTTGTCCCATCTCAGTATTGTGAGGCATTCCAGATAAATCTTGCTTGTTTATCACTCAAATTGTTTGGCTTCCCAACAATGCAAAGTAATCATTTGGACTGTCTAACTTCATCAGAAACTGCCCTCCAAGGACTTCCCTCTGGAATAGCCTAGTCATGTGGCAAGATAAGCACAATAATTGTAAGGTAGAGAGGTTGCATGATGTCTATACTTCCTCTCCATCTCTGTGCATCCAAAAACAAGAGTAGTCACTCACCAATCACTGAATGTAGTGCATCATTTTTTAAAAATGGAACAATAAATTCCTCCAAATTGGATTTACCCGTAATTTCTGGTGGAACTAATAGTCTGCTCTGTTTAATATTTGGTAATACTGCTCACCGTTCTTTAAACTCATGGGTTTTATTATGTGGTTTTATATGGGTTTTATTATGTGGTTGGTGCCTGGCAGTTATCAGACACAGTTGCATTTTAATTAATCCAGTTTACTAAAGAGCCACATGTTCTATAGCATTGTGCTGAGGCAGATCTGCTGCTGGGCTTTCCTACTTTGGGAGTAATCTGTAAGCTTCCAGCTAGTCATAATGATATTCTTTGGCATGGCTCTCTTGGGGCAAGCAGATGCCCATTCTAGAAGGGAAAAGATAGATTTCTCCCCCAAAATGGTGCTCAACCCCAATGCTACTGTTCCATTCAAAGATCAATTACATAGAACTGCACAATTTCTAAACACGCTTGGTAGTCTTTTAAATTCTTGTGTTTATTGTCTGCGTGTGAGTTATACTAATTGTATTGTTTATTTTGTTTATTGCTTGTTGTTTTATTGATGTGTTATTGGGCTTGGCCTCATGTAAGCCGCTCCGAGTCCCTTGGGGAGATGGTGGTGGGGTATAAATAAAGTATTATTATTATTATTATTATTATTATTATTATTATTATTGTCCTACTGAACAAACAGCCCTGGGTCCCATATGAGAAGAACCAAACACCAGGAAGAAAGAGGGAGAATTCCTTCTTTTCTGATATCTTATAAGATCTCATTATTGCTCAGTTTTTCAATGTATCTCAAGAATGACACATTAATGCTCCCCTTGAGTAGGTATGTAGATATATGTAGAGTCCTAAATGTTGTTGTTAATTCCAATGAGGGTAGATCCGTTGAGTCAGTGGGATTTACACTTGCAGCAATCTCTCAAACATTTCATCTTCTCTCCGCCAACTAGCTCCTTTAAATTCTCTAGAGCCTTTGATCCTCATTCCCTTCCACTTTTTCCAAACAGAGCACTGCCACAATAAATAACATATTTTTCTCTGGATCCTCTTAAGAGCCTTTCCTAAAAGTTTTCAGAAGTTGGAGTGACTCATATCATAATTTAGATCAAACATCGCTTTTCCAGAATTCCAAAATTCAAAATATTCAAAAAACAAAAATTATCCACATGGATGGCTAAAATACTGATGTCTTTGTTTTCTGATAGATTAATGTATGCAAACTTTGTTTCATATGCAATTCTATTGAAAGTGTTGTATGAAATCACCTTCAGGCTATGTGTATAAGGTGTATACAAAACATAAATGCATTTTGTGTTTTGATGTGGACATCATCTTCAAGATATCACTTTTTTTTGTCATGTCAGGAGCGACTTGAGAAACTGCAAGATATCACATGATGAAAATATATGCAAATACAGGTTTGTTTGTTTGCTTGCCTTAAAAAACAAAATCCAAAATCCAAATACCTCCGGTCTCATGCAGTTCAAATAACATATGCTCAAATGGTACTTTTGAGTTCCAGAATAAGAATATCACTACTTTTGGGGAGCTTCTTGGACCAGCTCCCCAAGCCCATTCTAGTGGTTTAAGATGAAACAGATTAACATTTAAACATAGCTGCTCTCCAGTTGACAAGCGACATAAAAAAAAAATCAGAGCAAACCACAGTAATATCACTGGTAAATAAGCTAAAACTTAGGATGTCAACAACAGGTAACAACTAGGCCTGGGTAACAACGGAAAAATTTGTTTCTAAAATCGATTTGTATTTGGGGGGTTTTTTTGTTTCGATATTTAAAATAATTACAAAATTTTCCCTTAAAAAAGTTCGGTATTTACGAAATTTCGTAAATGTGAAAAAAATTACAAAACATTAACGAATCGATTTCTGAAACAATAACGAATCGATTCGTTAATGGCGGACGAAACCGCGAAATACGCTAAAAAACCTCCAAAAACTTCTGAAGCTTCCCTCTCCCTCTGTTGTTGACTGTTGGTGTGATATTATAATTTTTTTCACTAATTAAACAAAAAACTTGCCCCAGACATGCGGAAATAATAACGAAACGACCTCAGAACAATAACGAAACGAATACAATAACGAAATACGAAGCATTTACAAAACGTGTTTAAAAATTCGTTTTTTTAAAAAATTGCTCCAGAATGGTTCGTTATCGTTTTGTAATTGAAAAAAATAACGAATTATTAACGAATTACGAATTAACGAAATGAAACCGCCCAGCCCTAGTAACAACATATTACACTATAAATGATGCATAAAGTAAATGAGACAATTCATCGGCACATAAAGACTAACACTTAACAAATGACATTTTAAGAATATGGGCCAGGACAGTTTTGTACAAGGCAGGCAAAATGGCATTGCAGCTGGACCGTCACGTTTGAGGCCAGTCTCTACCTCATGATGGCATGGGCATCCCGTTGACACTTTGCCTTCTTCCCATGATTCTCTCATCCCTAAATATTGAAAGTTAAAACCCACAAATACCTTCCTATCTCACGTTTCCATAACCCACCTTGTGAAAAGGGTCCCTTCCACTTCTGTGCCGGCATGCCAGCAGTCATGGGATGAAACAGGATGGGATTCTCCTCCTCTTCTTTTCTTCCCCTTACTGTCCCCAAACCGACCGTTTTCGTTTTAAATTTTACAGTTATATTTGTCTTTTTTGTTTTCAAAAACTGGAACCATGCAATTGAGATAAAAATTAAAAATTAAGGAATAGCAGTATATAGGGAAGACAGACTATAAGGGTATGTGGAAGTACAATCATGGGAATATGGATTGGTGAATCAGCTATTGCATAATTGGAGAGAGGGGTGATATCAAAGGTGGCATCTAACTGTGCCTAATTATTTGTGGGTGAGAGACTGCAAGCCACAGCCCCTCCAATCAGTTGTGTGTATGTGTGCCCATAAGGGTCTATTATGTGAGCTGTGATTTAACAATATGTGGAAGGCCACATAGTTCCCATTTGTGATCTGAGGGATGCCAAATTCTATAATTGCATGAGTTTTATAACTGTATGTTTTGAAATATTACTTATAGAAAACCTTTAACCTGCTCTTACTCTGCTAAGGCTACATCCATCTACATTAGTAGATGAAAAAAGACAAGGAATTCCCATATTTTGTTCCTGTTCTTTCCCATTTTATTTTAGAGATCCACACATTTGTTTTATCCCAGAATATTTTCTATCAGCTCAAAGTATATTTTTATACCAGATTCCCCAGGACACCTTATTTTAACCCAGCACAAAATAAAAAAAAACTAAGAACAAAATTTGGGTTTTTTCAATCAGTCTGAATGTGCCCTAACTTCCTGTCTTTGTAAGAAGAGTGTGATGTCCCATGGTTCTCGGTCTCACAGGAGAGATATCTAGGTGTTCTCCAGTTCTAGTTGTCAAAGAATCTAAGCAAGGCACTCACCCGGGGCAACCTGAGGAAGTCTTGGGTGGGGAAAGAATAAGTATTTAGTTGATACATTCACATTGCTGAAGCCCTTTGGTCTATATTTATTTTAAATATCTATATTGACTTATGTGCTGTACTCAGAAACATAAACTATTTACAGCAGAGTGAACCTTTGTGGGTGAAACCAGACACTATGATTCAGCAAAAAAAAAAAAGGAGAAGGAGGAAGAGAAAGGATAGGAGCGAGAGTGAGATTTTTTTTTTGTCGTGTCAGGGCAACCAGTCAATTATATTACATTTCTAACAGAACAAAGCAAACAAACAGACAAAATACAAAATTTGTGAGTTTGGTAGTTGATTAAATGTCCTTTGGCCAGTAGCTGGCCACTTGGAGTGCCTCTGGTGTTGCCGCAAGAAGGTCCTCCATTGTGCATGTGGCAGGGCTCAGGTTGCATTGCAGCAGGTGGTCAGTGGTTTGCTCCTCTCCACACTCACATGTCGTGGATTCCACTTTGTAGCCCCAAAGAAAGAAAGAAAGAAAGAAAGAAAGAAAGAAAGAAAGAAAGAAAGGATTTGCCCTCCCCAGATTTCTATATTTTCTTATGGAATTCATCTAATCATTGCCTCTCTCTTATTGAATGTATACAACTAGAGGGGATGGCTCGGTATGTGTGTTGCATCATGGACCTTTCTCACCTACCTGTCTATGGTGGTAGGATTGCAAGCTCCTGTAAGGCAAGAGAAAAGGCTATCCTGAAGGCATCGTTGAGAAAAGAAGATCTATGGTTTATTTAGCTGTTTCTACTACAAGCAAGAGAAAACATAGGACACCTAAAATAATATTGCACCTAAAATAATTTTCTAACATAAGCTTTTGCAGGTATCATTACATCTGGTAAAGTAGACTGGTCTGGAGTCTACAAAATTTATGCTGGAAATGATTTTTTTCTCAGTTAATTTCTAAGCCACTAAAGGATTCCTTTCTACCTTTTTCAGATAATAATCTTTAAAAAATAATGAAAAATAATAATGTGGAATAACAGAACCAGATGCAGATTTTTCAGATGGGAGTCGAAAATTTGAGCTACTTCACCTAAAAAGAATCATAATTATTTATAAGTAGTGTGGTGTCATGGCTGACTATACCCAGTTGTCAGATTCTGGCAAACTCTGCCTCTGGCCAAACAAGCAATCTTAAATAATGTAGAACCTGATGGATCAAAGTTTTAATTTTCCACTAGGGACTTCATCAGTTTTCCTTCTTCACGCTTCAGAGACAGACTCCCATTGAGTCCTTCAAGCAGCACAGAACTGCTTCTGTGGTTGCTTTTGGGGCTCCATCTCCACAGCATGTAGAAATGGGAAGACCAGGAAACAACTCCATTCCTCTCCCTGCATGTAGAAATGCCTAAAAATACGCATTTTTCCTTGGGTTGGGAAGTGATGGATTTCTCCATTTACACACTGTTTTATGAAGTGCCCCTCCATGATCCTTCTGTCCCCATTAGTGGTTTAAAGTCAGTGTTTTAGTAGTTTAAAGAAGTGTTTTAAAAGTGTGCTGGTTTCCTCAAGAGGAGGTATTCAAAGAGAAGAGGGGGAGATCCCATTGAAAGGAGTGTTTTAAAACAGTGCTGGTCAACTTGACATGGAAGGAGATATTGCTAGCCTGTGTGATGGGAGATTAAGCAGATGGTTGAGTTAGAAACAGGAGGAGGTGATCCTGTGTCATGGGGTGAGTAAATTCTCCATAGGAACAGAACAGAATGCTGTGCAAAGAAGACAATTTCACCCACTTTCCTCCCCTTGTTGAGGCAGCAACCAGGCAAATGGGAGCAGAGAGTGTTCTGTGTTACAACTAAGAAGTGTGGGGGCATTTAGGATTTAACAATATCTTAGTTACTTAAACACAACTGGCACTAACAAAATTACCATCTGCCAGCTGCAGAAGGCCACCTTACTGGGATCTGCACACATTATTCGCCGATACATCACACAGTCCTAGACACTTGGGAAGTGCTCGACGTGTGATCCAATTCAACAGCCAGCAGAGTGTCTGCTGTGGACTCATCTTGTTGTGTTTCAAATAATAATAATAATAATAATAATAATAATAATAATAATAATAATGTGGAAACAGTGACAGACTTTGTATTTCTAGGTGCAAAGATTACTGCAGATGCAGACTGCAGCCAGGAAATCAGGAGACACTTACTTCTTGGGAGGAGAGCAATGACCAATCTCGGTAAAATATTGAAGAGTAGAGACATTACACTGGCAATGAAGATCTGCATAGTCAAAGCAATGTTATTCCCCATAGTAACCTATGGATGTGAGAGCTGGACCATAAGGAAGGCTGAGCAAAGGAAGATAGATGCTTTTGAACTGTGGTGTTGGGGGAAAGTTCTGAAAGTGTGCTTTGGACTGCGAGATGATCCAACCAGTTCACACTTCAGGAAATAAAGCCTGACTGCTCATTGGAAGGAAGGATAGTAGAGGCCAAGATGAAGTACTTTGGCCACATCATGAGAAGAAAGGAAAGCTTAGAGAAGACAATGATTCTGGGGCAAATGGAAGGAAAAAGGAAGAGGGGCCAACCAAGGGCAAGATGGATGGATGGCATCCTTGAAGTGACTGGATTGACTTTGAAGGAGCTGGGGGTGGTGAAGGCCGACAGGGAGCTCTGGTGTGGACTGGTCCATGAGGTCACGAAGAGTCAGAAACAACTGAATGAATGAACAACTATTATTATTATTATTATTATTATTATTATTATTATTATTATTTACCCGACTTTCCTTGTGGCTTGATGCAGGTCACAGTACAGTCAAAACATATAAACATTGCAAAAAATTGATAAACACATATATTAAAATGTAGTTCTATACAATATAAATATTAAAACGTACTTCTATAAAATACATATTAAATACACAGGACAGAGATTAAAACACAGGACATGGGTTTAAAATTCATGCTTTCAAATGGCAGAAGAAAAAGGTCTTTAAATGGGTTTTAAATTGTGTCAGCTCATTTAGTTGTCAAAGTTCTTCCGGCAAGTCTTGGAGTGACTGATGGAAAATTCCTCTAGGTGACGGTCACCAGTTGGGTTCTAGCTGGTTGGAGTAGCTACCCCCCAGAAGACTTCAGTTTTCAGGGGAGATTGTATGGGAGAAGGTGATCCTGTAGGTAACCTGGACCCAAACCATGTAGGAGTTTAAAGGTCAAAAGTAACACCTTGTAACTATGAGTCGGATGTATGCTAGATGTTTGTAACTCAGGTACTGCCGGTGTGTGTGTGTGTGTGTGTGAACAATTTCCGTGTACCAGATTGTCTTTTACATATCCTCCCCTCCCAAAAAAAGTGGGGTGAGGAAGGGACAGTGCAAGCATCTCCACTTTGTTTAACAAACATGTTCTGGCATGTCATATTGCCTGGCTGTTTATTTAAACTCCCCAAATCATCAGTAATAGGTCACAGAAGTTTCTATAAATAAACTTTACTTAAGTGATGTTTGTTTTCAAAATACAACTGTGAGTGGTTAGACGGGACATTGCAATAATGTAGGGATAGATAAAAAGGCCAGTGGACTAAATCCAAGGCCACTTGTCTTCTCGTATCAGAATGGCTAACAACTCACAAGAAAGAGAAGGTGATCACCACAGGTTTGGAGCACAACACTTTTACATGTTTATTTTTCTTCATCTTTTAATGTCTTTATTACAGGGGAATATAACTTATAGGGGCAACTTAAAGGCAGCGGCTTAGCCCCACTCAATCCAGTACCCTCCAGATGTGTTGAATTATAAATTCCGACTTTGTTGACTTTGTGATATGAATGATGGGAGTTGTAGTCAAACACAGCTGGAAGCCACCTGGCTAAAGAAAGTTACTTAAAGGTTCAGTATCTAAAGAAAAAAGCACAAACTTCAATTATTTCTATTAATCACTCCCCCACTGTTCTGATAGAACTAATCCAGTCATTATTTCATTCCCATTTTTGGCCTTAGAAAGAGATGTTGAGGGGTATATTTTATTTGTCTTCTTAGTAAACACACAATCCATTAAAGCTGCTTCTATCATATAGCTTTAAATTTATTTATTTATTGTGGTGGAGGTAATGCATCTTTATTCTAGCACCTGTTTCCCTGTAAATGCATTTGTGAGCAAGAGCTTCCATCACACCCTTCTCATAACAGCCTATGACAGTGGTTCTCAACCTGTGGGTCCCCAGGTGTTTTGACATACAATTCCCAGAAATCCCAGCCAGTTTACCAGGGGACCCACAGATTGAAAACCACTGGCCTATGAGGGTATTTTGAATGTTGGTGAATATTCATGACAATTAAGCATAACTCAAACCAGTTGTTATGGTTGTGTACTGTGTCAATGAGTTAGTGAAATTTCAATTCAAACTTGAAGGCAGTTTGGTTCTTTAAATTCTGGGTTTCAGTTCAAACTTTAACATTTTTGTGGTGCTTCAAAGTTTAAACTAAAACCCAGAGAAGGCTCACTGAGAATGCTAAATATTCACCGACATGGAATCCATCAGCTGCAACTGAGCAAAACTGTTTACACTTAGGAAAATGTAAACTGTTATGATCAGTTTGCTAACACCTTTTTTTCCAGAAATGAGTGATATTGCAGAGAAAATTCAGTGTGAAGCAAATAATAGTTTGTGTTCATGCATTTGCGCATGGTTTGGGGGAAAATGTTTCTCTGAGAAGTGACAAGATATGGAAAAGTGTGCCCTGGTGTTATGAGCTCGTTTTACTTGGGGAATAAACATGAGATTTTCTATTTGCTTCAGTGAGTGGGAAGGGTGTAATCACAAATTAATGGAGGGGGATGATTAATTCCAAGATTTAGTCAAATCTCAAAGAATAAACAGGCACTCAGGTCTGTGAGGTAAGGGCACAATGTAACAGAAATCAGAGGTAAATCAATAAATTTCAGGGAAAGCATTATGAAATGGATGAAATAAACTGAAAAATCAGTTGCAGCTTTCTCTCTTTATATCAGAGTTAACAATATGCAAAACTACCTGCAATTAGCGATTTATAAAACACTTCATTTGCCCCTCCCATTTCCCCTCTAGTTAAAGCATATTGTGTTCTCAGCTACTTTGCAGACCAGAGTAAGAATTCAGGAAGAAAGATGGTTACTGTCCCTCTATCAAGTCAGGGCTGCAAATCCTGTGAAACATCTTCCAAGACCTGGCATAAGAATGGTCTCAGATTTCATTCTTAGCCCAAACATGCTGCAAACAGCCTCTTGAAGCAGCCTGAAGTCATGATTGCCAGTCTGGATGGACTTAGTGTAACATTGATCCCATCTACACTAACCACTTAGGGTGATGTAGAGATAGATCAGCCCTGTGGTGGCCAAATGCTATATGGAGTTGATCCAAGGTGATGCAAGGCAAGGTCACCTTGATGTGCCTTTGCCCACATTGACCAAAGAATTTGGATTATCTTCTGATTTAAGGCCTGTGGAAACAGTTGGGTCAGTTCCGAAAAGAAACCAGCCACAATGGCCATATGCACTATTCTACACTTCCTGGGCTCAGGAGGCCTGAGGACACAGGATGGCATCCCCTTACCCCTACCCCCAGTGTCTTGGCTGTAATATTGGCTAGGAAGATGGAGTCATTTTTTAGATCTGTGAGACATGATTTTACAAGTAATGTGAGATTACCAACTAACTGCAAAAAGGTACCCTATAATTATTTAATAAATAATCAAAATAAACTGTCAGATTATTAGTAGCCAATTACTGTTGCTTGTTATTGTTTCTGTGAATGGCAACAAAACAAAAAAAATAGGTCAAATTGGACAAAACAACAGTAAATCATTAAAAGTAGTATCTGAATTAACTAGTGAAAGGACAATGATAGTTTGTCAAAAAGCTTGATTCATATTGTCCAACGGCCACTTGTACTGGTGAAAACTCAACAAATGGAACATTTAGCTACTCTGAGAATTTATTTTGAACTACAGGCAGTCCCCATGTTTTGAACAGATATTTTTTAAAGTGTAACTCCATATATATATATATATATATATATATATATATAGTTAGCTTAAGATAGCATACAGAAGAGTTAACACTCCTGTGGCTTTTGTTTTCCTGTCTGCTCCCCTGTTCAGAAGATTTCTGCTCACTTTCTGCCTCTGTGATAACTGGATTTTGAAAAAATTGGATTGTTGCGGAAACAAGGATTGACGAGAATGCTTCCCCATGATAACTCTTCCAGGAGTGAATTTCCCTTCCTAGGAGTAGATTTTTCTCACTTCCTGTTTTCTCATCCCCATTCTTAACTATGAGTTGTATGTAAGCCAGAGGCTTGTAACTCAGGGAGTACCTGTACTAAGAAATTGCATAATGTTTATTAATGAAGGCCCTACCTTTTTGTGTAGCAAGTAGTTTAACCATATACACAACAGGAGTTTTTATGCTTCAGAAATAGTCATCCTTGAATTTTTATGGTTGTGAGTGAGTTCCTGCAATTATAATCTTCTTCTTTGTAAAAACTATGCATACCAATTAAAATCAATTGTGATTTCTTCAATTGCCTGTTTTAATTCTTTTTTTCATTTTAGCTGCCTTGGAGTCATGGAGAATGATACTACCACACTGAAGTATGAACCAAATAATGACATGCAAAGCTCAGCTTTGTCCCAACCATCTCCTCCATATGTCCCTGTCAAGCTTGAAGAGTATGAAACACCAGGCTTTAGTGTCAAGAAGCTCCTCAAGAAAGTTGAAAAGAATTGCAAGTGTAACCAACGAAGTGTCCTCAACTTCTTCCTCAAGCTGTTCCCTGCCATAGAGTGGCTTTCGCATTACAGAATCAAAGAATACCTGCTTGGTGACATCATCTCAGGCTTACTGGTTGGAATAGTAGCCATCCCACAGTCAATCTCCTATGCCCTTCTTGCAAGCCAGGATCCTATTTATGGGCTGTATACCAACTTCTTCTGTCCCATCATCTACTTTGCCATGGCTACCTCACGCCATGTCTGTGTGGGGTCTTTCGGGGTCCTGTGCCTGATGATTGGGGAATCAGTAAACCGACAGCTGAGGTTAGCTGGATATGAAACAGATTCGGCCACTGTCGTGATCGCTAATGCCACGTTGAATGGGACAGTGTTCTGTGACAAAGGCTGCTATGCTATCAGTGTGGCAACAGCCTTAGCATTTTTGGTCGGAATATATCAGGTAAGATAATTAATTGGAAACAAGCCTGCACATTACTATCGTTTTAATACATGGAGCACTTAATTCTTTGGATTTAAATTCATGACAATGAATTAGTAAAAGGGCTATTAGAGTAATAAGAATGCCTTGCTCTGGCTCAGATACAGCTTTCATTTTAGTTGTTGGCTATTTTGATTTTAAATAGTGAACAGGCAAATCTTTACTGACTGCTTCCATTGGCATTATTAAGATGTTGTGCCATATACAGGAGCAGAAGCAGGTATATAAGTTATCGGGTCCCCTAGTTGTCTTGGAGGATAATATCAGCTTTCTGCATCTGACTAGATCTTTCTTGAGTGGCCACCTACCACTGGTGTGAAAATATCCATGAAGCTGGTGCTGCCACAGCTAAAGGGCAAACGCAATAGAACAAGCTTACACATCACATCAATCATAGTGTTTTCTGAAGTGGTCCACAATCTACAAATTAGAGTAAACCATGTGACGTACTTTTAAGTGAATAACTGTGGAAGAATCCACCGATCTGTAATGAGTAATCACATTCTTTCTGACTCGGGAATAATAGGAATTGCCTTATATTGACTCTGCTTATTAGTCTATCTATGTTGATATTCGAAACCTAAAAAGGATTGTGCTGAGTCAGAGCAAAAACCAATCTAATCCATCATTCTGCTCCAACACCAGTAACAAGATTCCTCTGGAAAGTCCGTAAGCAAGGCACGAGTGCAAAGGAATCTTCATGTACAGCTGGTATTGACAATGCCTGGTATTTGCTCTCTGGCATTTCAGAATTTTTTCCCAGTTTTTTCAAGGCCAACCTCAAGATATATCAATGATTGAATCTAGGACAATTTGTGTACCACAGCTACCCTAGATAGATATTCATAATGCTTTTTATCAAGCTGTAATTTGAACTAGTTCTGATTGATGGATCCAATTGGCTTTATCTTTCAGATACTTCTGGGGGTCTTCCAGCTGGGCTTCATATCCGTATATCTTTCAGAACCTCTCTTGAGTGGCTTTGTAACTGGATCTTCCCTTACCATCATCACCTCACAAATGAATCTTGTCCTGGGAATAAAAATTCCCCGCCATGATGGAGTGGGCTCCCTCGTTTTAACATGGATTGACATCTTCAGATACATTGGCAAGGCCAACATCTGTGATCTAGTTACCAGCTTGGTTTCTTTGGCCCTGATGGTGCCAGTGAAAGAGATCAATAGCTATTATAGGGATAAAATGAAGGCTCCATTTCCCATTGAACTCCTGGTGGTCATTGCAGCAACCCTTCTATCCCATTTCTTTGACTTCAATAAAAAATACAAATCTAAAATCTGTGGTGCCATTCCCACTGGTTTCAAGCAACCTGCACTTCCTGATCTGGGACTTTTGTCAAATCTGGCACTTGATGCTATACCTATCGCCATCATTGGTTTTGCAATGACTGTCTCACTAGCAGAAATATTTGGCAAGAAACATGGCTATCCTGTACGGGCCAACCAGGAAATGATTGCCATTGGCATGGGGAACCTGATCCCTGCCTTCTTCTCCTGCTTTGCTACCTCTGGAGCCTTGACGAAGACCTTACTGAAAGAGTCTACAGGATGCCAAACCCAAATATCAAGTCTGATTTCTTCAGTTGTGATGCTCCTGGTCCTGTTGTGGATTGCTCCTCTCTTCTATTCATTGCAAACATGTGTTTTGGGTGTAGTTACCATTGTGAATCTCCGAGGAGGTTTGCGGACTTTTGCTGACATTCCCAAGATGTGGAGGATCAGCAAAGTTGACACTGTGGTATGGTGGGTCACCATGCTGTCCTCATTACTGATCTCCACAGAGTTGGGCCTTTTGGTAGGCGTCTGCTTTGCTCTCCTCTGCATCATCTTCCGTACTCAGAGGCCCCGAGCCACTCTTTTAGGTAGGGTGAACAATTTGGAAATTTATGAGGACCAATTCACTTACAAGAGGATCAATAGCATTGCAAACATCAAGATCTTCCGCTTTGATACCTCTCTTTACTATGCAAACAAGGAGTACTTCAAAAGTTCACTCTTCCAGAAAACAGGAATACAGCCTTCTTTGGTTGCTGCCATGCAGAAAAAGGCAAAAGCAAAGGCAAAGGCAATCATGGGCAAAAATGAAAACTGTTTCTCTTCAAAGCTAAACTGCCTAAAGCCCTCAAAGAAAAGCACAATGGAAGTATCAGCAGATGTTCCTGCTCCAGTGATCGATATTTGCACCTTAATAATTGACTGTGGGGCTATGCAATTTATAGACAGTGTGGGTCTCAGTGTGCTGAAGGAGATCCGACAAGACTATGGGAAGATTGGTGTCCAGGTGTTGTTGGCCAACTGTAATCCATCCACTCGACACCTGCTCCAGGCAAGTGGTTGGCTCACTGGGATGGAAGATTCAGGGTTGCTGTCCTTCCACAGTATACATGCGGCTGTGAAGTTTGCTGAGCAGCAGAACCAATCTCAAAAGAAAGACAATGAAGTAGCCAAAGAAACTTTTCTTAGCGAAGAACCCCAGAATGTCTTAGTAGATTCGAGTCTGGAATGATCGCTGTAAGTATAGACAGAACACACCTAGGAATCTGCTTTATACATTTAAGCTGTTAATTACACCAGCATTCTGCATTTGGCAGGCCAAGATGAATGCCTTTGCATTTAAGAAGGTTGTTATAATCTGGATAGGAATACTTTTTCTGGAATAGAGACAAAGCTTCACCTGCTCGTTTGCTTTGAGACAGATTGCTGTTAAAAATACAAAAATAGGACCAGAAAGGAAAGGTGGCAGCCATCAAAAGAAGAAACTTAGGTACATTTACATCTTAAATGAAGATGAGACAGCATTAAATTATCACAACTTAGTAGGCTAAGAGGTAGAGACTTACCCAGTACTAATCAGTGAAGTTCGGAAATACATGCAGAAGGTTAAAAAGCAGACCCATTTACAGCATGGAAGCTGAAATTGATGGGAGGTTCTGAAGAAAAGAACAAAACCCCTATAAACAGAACTAACATGCTACCATGACAAAACGATTCTACTCTAGCCCTGTACCTGCTGTCCGAAGCCCTGTACCTGCTGTCTTTTCAGGGAGATTTTGATGCATTGAAATATTATTTTCACTTCAGCAGGCATGGGGACTTCCAGGTATCTTGGACTTCAGCTGCCACAATTTCTAATAGCTGACTGTTAGGAATTATGGGGTTAAAGTACAAAAACACCAGGAGGGCTGAAGTTTGTCCATGCCCGCACTATAGTTTACTGTCTGACTCCAGTCAATGCAGTGTATGGGTGGTCTAGGTTTTTTTCCATCACAGAAGAGGCAGAAGAAGATGAGTTTCCCATTTCATATCCAATGTTCTAGTCACCACATGTCTCTGACTTTCTCCTAGAAACATAGAATCATAGAATTGGAAGAGACCTCATGGGCCATCCAGTCCAACTACCTGCCAAGCAGCAGGAAAATTGCATCAAAAGTACCCCCCCCCCCCCAAACAGATGGCCATTTAGCTTCTGTTTAAAAGCCTCCAAAGAAGGAGCTTCCACCTTTGGAGGCTTTTAAACAGAGTCTGGATTGTTATCCTGTTTATTCCCTTTTTATTTGGGAACTATTACTGAAAAAAGGGGGCTTTACTTGTTGTGCGGTGTTACTTTAACCCTTTGTTTTTAAATGGGCATGTTTTAAATGGTTTTAATTCTATAGACAGATCCATGGTATTTTCGATACAAGTTTTTATATGGTTTAATATATATCTGTCTTTAAATGCATTTCTTTTTTATTTTGTAAGTGACCTTGGGTCCTAGGTTTGGGAAAGGTGCACTATAAACAAAGTGATATAATCTTGATATAATCCTATTTGAATTCAGAGGAGGAAGATGTGTCTGATCTCAGGTGTTAGCGGAAAGAAATGAGGGTGGGCTCCCATATGGACTTGTCATCATCTCCCCTTCCCTCAGAGCTGAGACGGGCTGCTTCTTCCTCATCTGAATCAGCTCTGACTTCTTCCTCTCCCTATACTCAGGGTTTCTGTTGTCTTCTCCAGTATTGACACACATTGCTTCTCTGCCTTTTTTTTTTTTTTGCAACATGTGTCCTATGTGGGGTCAGGGGAGGCTGTGGATGGAGTAAAAAAATATTTTCAAAATTAAGTCATGCATCAAATAACCACCTAATCTTGACTTGCGGGCACCCCATGGAGAGAAATAAACACTCCCGTCTTTCAGTGCTACTTCTTCCCCATTTTCAGTTAATTTTGCAATCCCATGTCATTTGTATTTTTAACCAATTTTTCTAAACTTTGATAAGAACTCGATAATCAACACTAATGATTAACAGAATGATGACTGAAAATGCTCAGCTTCCCCCTGATACAACATTTGTATAATTCATTTGGATTTTAAAGCTTACTGATAGTTATCAAGCCCTTTTCTGTTCAAATCTCTAGTGGAATCATATGCCAGACTGTTTTCTTTTTCAGCAGCTGTCAATAGAGAAGATCCAGACTGAATCTACACAACCATACAATGCAGTTTCAAAATGTAGATTAACTGCACTGAATTTGATTACACGGCATTGTAGACTCATTTAATCCATTTCAATTCTGAAATTGCCTTATATGTTGGTGTAGATCCAGTCTCAGTGAGTAAGCTTTGCACTGCTTTGAACAGTCTTCTGCAGTTTAGGCATGCAGGTTGGACCTCACCAGAAATAAAGAGAGCCTTTAGAAAGCTTGTGCTCCCTGATGTCTTCTGAATCCACAACTCAAACTGAATCCAAAACTGCTAAATATCTTGTCCTTGGTCCTGGTATTGCTGGAACACATACTCATCCTCTGGCTTTTTTTGAAACATGCATTCTGTGCTCTGAATTGGGGTAAGTGTGGAATCAAGAGTGGTGTGCTTGGACTGTGAGAGAGGTTGGTGGGCAGTTATTTGCCACTTTAAATTCAGTGCATTGAGAAGGGCTCCAAATTAGTTTACTTTGGCATCCCCCACTTTGGAATATGTAAACATACAAATCCCCATATATTTGAATATTTGGAAGGATGGCTCCATTTAAAAAGTCATGCAAACCTTCAGATATTTGAATATACATCTATCCACATTCATACATGCAATGTTTTTTTTTTTAAAAAAAAGAAGTACCAATACTATGCTTACTGGATGTGGATGCCAAAGAAACCCCTATGTAACCCTTCCTTCCCTGAAATCTGCCATTTCCAAAAGTCTAAGATTCTCAGCTCTGTACGTTATATTTTCATTTTCATTATACAATTCCTCCACATTAGTGGAGTTAGTAGTGCCAGGCTGCACATGTGTTTCCCCCTACAATCAGTCACTCCCCACTCTGATGGGAGGTGGAAGGGAGTTTGATGGAGAAGGGAGGGCAGGGGGTGCACCAGTCTTTGGGGCAGACAAAGGGAGCAGGATGCAGGAGGGCATGAGGAGAGTGCTGCTGAAGTCTCTTCCCATTGCCCTTGTACCACTGATGCATGCACCACCCACCTTCCATCCCATATGTGTGTGTATGTGTGTCAGGAAAATTAAACAATCAGTTTAGGTCATGAACTGTAGCTCACTCAATCACTTGGACAGGATAGTGGCAGGGAATGGGAGAGTGGAGCCATCCAATCGGAATACAGGTGGGCAGTATAATTGACAAAAAGAGAAGAAATGCTTTTGGTGAATAGATTTATGTGGACATATGCATGCCCGCATGCATGCTGGGAAGAAAAAAAGATCACAAAGCATCCAGTCATGGCCATGAATTGCACGTTGTCATTCTGCATGGGGGTTGTGTAGCACTGGTGAACTGTCCTGCTATATCTGGATACTATTCACTACATTGAGAGAATGCTGGATTGCAGGGAACTCAAGGAAGCACAAATCCAGTTGATGAGGAGAAGAGGGGATGATTTACCGGGGACAATGATCAGTTGTAAATGAAATGTATATGGAGAATCTAAACTATTTGAAAGATTAGAATGGTTTAGCAATCTAGTTGTGGAGGGATTCTTCTTCTTTCTATCAGTGTGGTTGTATTGATTTATCAATCATTGTTGCTTCAATAATGTTTGCCTTTCTCTCTGCCCTCTTTTCTTATGTGCCAATAAAATGTTTTTTTTTTAAAAAAATACCCTTGTATTTAATTTTTATTTATTTCTCTTGTTATGTTTGTGTTCTTTGGATTAGCTCAAAATGACACATATGATTTTCCATTATATCCTCACATCTTTGAGAGATAAGTTGGCTGAGACTGACACCATAGAGGCTTTATGAATAAGCAAATATTTGGCTCTCTTCTAGATATATATGGAGCCGGAGGTAGGGGAGTCACCTATGTTACTATAGTTTTTTGGAGGAACAAACAAGTTTTAGATGGAGGTCAACTAATCCTGCACCTTATTCTCTATAGGATCCCTATATAGGAAGTCCCACCGATTTGGTGAGCAATTGTTGCATTGCTGATCTGCCCTAACCATTATGTGGTTTCTCCTGAGGTTTACCTTAAATTGTTTCCCCTGCAGTTCTAAACCATTAGTTCTACTCCTCGTTGGAATAACAGAGAAAGGTTCTGCTCCATAACCTCTTAGATATTTAGAAGCAAAATTAGAATGAAAATAGTCAACATCAAAACTTAATGTGTCAATAGTGCTACCTCTTATTGACCACCAGAGGGTGCGCGTATGACACCAAAAAGTCATCTAACAGGAATACAGTGTGGGAAGATAATATAGCCCACTCAACACGAGAGATTTCATTGAAAGAACACAGTGCTCTCCTCTTTGAACAGAACAATATTTTGCACCCAGTGGTGTAATTCTATATAAATGTGCACATTTTCATAATATTTTCAAAAGAAGCGCTTCATTGATCAATTTGTTATTAATAAAGTCATTGACAGTATAACAAAATAACAGAACACACCAACTCCAAGGTACTACAGACTGATCCTCTCTTATCTAGAATTCCAAAATCCAAAACACTTCAAAATCTGTAAAGAAAACCCAATGAATTACTTAGGCAAGTCACACTTTCTCAGAGCATAAGTTGGAAATGATTAGATGGTGAACAACAACAAGCTTATACTTTCTCATAGGTTCTGTAGGCACAGGCTCTAGTACTGTCACAGGTATATATATACACACACACATTTTTCTGCGTCTTTTTCACTCATGGTGCAATGGTTAATTAACTCAACCACTGCACCAAGCGTGAACTGAGTGCTACGATGACTGTTGAACAACCTGGTATCCAAAATGATACCACTGGTGTATTTTTACTTGAAGGGTACCTACATGCAATAATCTGCAAGTGTAAATATAGGTTCTTGATCTTACACTGAGTTAATTAACTGAAAAAATTGTGTGGTGTTGTTAGCCAACTTCTAAAAGCTTCCTGGGAGAATATGAATTAGCATTGTACATAGATAAAACAAAGAAGACATTGGACTAGGATTTCAGGAGACCAGCATTTGAATCCCCATTCAGCCATGGAAAGTTACTGGGTGATTTTAGGCACACCACAGTCTCTCAGCGTAATGGTGAGGCAATCCAATGAAGAAATCTTGATGAAGACAGTCAACATAAGTTTGAGTTGACTTGCAGGCACATAACGACAGCAAAACCCTTCCTATATTATGCTAAATGCAGTCTTATGATCCCATTTTACTAGTGAGTGTCTAAGATTTCCAACAACAGTTTCCTCAAATACATACTAAATACACACTAAAAAACCAGTGAAGAACAAGTAATTGCAGAATCATCAGCTTAGAGCATTTAATTGAGAATTGGGTTAAAATGTTACCCATGTAGTTTATTCTGAAAAGGAAATGAGGAGGTAGAAGAGAAAAAAGGGGGAAGGAAAGAAAAAACCTAGGATATGGATAAGGCGACTCAGCCAGAGTCACCTCTGTCTGAGAAAGGTGGTATACAAATGTTGCAAATAAATAAATAAATAAATAAATAAAGGTTTAACATATTCATTAAGCTGAGCTAACCATATATTTTTTTCTTGAAGGTGGTGGTAGGTCTATAAGTGACTGTAGAGATTTATTTTGGATCTGCATGGTCTTTTGCAGTGAGAACATAAATTTCCAGATGGAAAGCAGTCCCAACAAGGGTTTATTTGGCACATCTTCCTTGGCACGTTTTCCCCCTTTGCCCTCTATTCATGTCTCCACAAAATCCATAGCACAGCTGGTAATAGCTGACTTCCAGTTACAATGCTTGAGTGCCAGGAATTCCCAGTTCTTGGTGTTATTTGACTTTTTAAAGGTTAGTCTTAAGACTGTCCTTAAATCTCTTGTCCTTAAATCTCTTTTGCTGTCCACCGACATTCTGTTTCCCATTCTTGAGTTGAGAGTAGAGTAACTGCTTTGGAAGACAGTGATCGGGCATTTGTACAATGTGGCCAGTCCAGTGAAGTTGATGGTGGAGAATTATTGCTTCACTGCTAGTGTTTGTTGCTTCTTCCAGAACACTGATGTTTGTCTGTCTGTCTTCCCAAGAGATTTGCAGGATGCAACACTGATGGAAACATTCTAGAAGTTGAGAATGATTGTTGTCAGTCCATGTTTCACAGGCGTATTGTCCATAGCATAGCTCTGACATCATGTAATGCATTATAGCCTTTGATTGAGGTTTTTAGTTTCTCTGTTATAAAATGGAAGAATACAGTTTTGGCATTGACCTCAGAGGTGAAATTGTGAGCATAGCTGAAAAAAATCTGTGAGTTCAAAAATAGTGGATGTTTTTGGGTACTAAATATTGCCTGCTAAGAACCTCATCACATGGATGAAATCCAGCATAATGATTCACCAGTCTCCATGATGAATATGGGAGTCATCTGGCCAGCAGCAGGGCAATCCCAGCACCCTGGCTGGCAGCTGACACTTCCCTATCACACATGGGGAAGTGTTGCCATGCAGCTGACAGAAGCCCCGTTGTTTCTTATGGAACACGGGGAGGCTTCCGTGTTGGTAGCAGCAGCGTCCCTTCACACTGCTGCCCAGTGCACCCATGGAGCCCCACTGGAAGTCACCCCACGTTGTCTGATGGGTGGCACATGGGGCTCCATGGGTGAATTGGGGCAGGAGCAGCCTAGGACACTTTTTTTCCCTGTATGATAAAGCTTTAAGTCACAACAGTTTGCAGGTTTTATCTAGAATGCATTTATACTTATAGATTGGCAAGTTGCATTTATAAAATATATTATTCATTGTGACATATCAGCACCTAAGAGTAAAAATCGTATAGTATTTTTTAAAAAAAATCAGATAAGTTTGTAAGAAAGCAACAAATAAATGGACCAGTGACAAAAATGAGTCGTAGTTAAAAACAGCTACTGATAAATTTAATAGATGCAAATAATGTTTACCTAATGATGGAAAAGGGCCAAAACCGATTTACATCTCTTATTGAAAAGAAGTCAGTTTAATTCAGTTTAACATGGTTTACTTCCAGGCAGAATTTGCATTCTGAATTTCATAATGCCCTAACATAGATAATGCTTTCTCCCTCCTCAAGATTCTCCAGTGTTCAGCTCAGGAATATCAGATACTTTTTTTTCAGTTCAGGTGAAGAAAATATATTGAACTGATATTCCAGTTTACCACTTGATCCTTAACAGATTTATAAGAAAGCCTCACTGTGGAAGCTACTAAATCTGCAGGCTGAAAACTGTGGGAATACCATCTTTTTTAATCCAGCAAGGACATTTATAGATTGCAATAGTCAGCCTTTAAATGCATACCTAATACATATCTTTCCCAAAAAGAAACATAAAGATATTTTAATGATTTACAGACAGATGAACAAGATCACTGTACAATGAAAACACTACTATGATCGGGGAATATCTTTATTAGATGTTTAAAACAATTGATCTGTTCAGGAATGACAAAATGGGAAACAAGAAGGAAAAATATACTAACCTAACTTGACCTATGAGACAGAGTCTGGTATGTCCCCTAGTACCAGTCTGTTCGTGGAGACTAAGCAGTGTTAGCCCTGGTTAACATTTGGATGGGAGATCACCAAGAAATACCAATGACTTTAGGCTATATTTAAGACTAAGAAATTGACAAAACCACTTCTGAGTATTCCTTGCCTTTAAACAATTATGACACTCATGGGTTCATCAAAGGTTGGTGGGTAACTTGAGGGCACATACACACATTCACATTTGCTACTTACCTCTGTCACTTGGGGGTTGTGGAACTGAGAGAGGAAGAAATCACTTGAGTAAGATATCACTTGAGTTCCCAACAGACAGACCCACCATCCCCCTCCTCCCATCTGGGAACATTTGATATGTATCTTTAAACCATTTTTCTTCATACCAAATGTTCAATGGGTGCTTTGTTGTGAGTATGGCCAGAACCCAGGCTTCCTGTTCTTGCCAGATCAAATAAAACAGAACAGAACAGGATGTGTGGCTGCTCTGTCCCAAGGATGAAAACATATGCAGCAGAGTCAGGTCCAAACCTTGATAATTTTATGGGTTGCTCTCCCAACATCAACTCTGCTCTCTTTGTGAGTTCAGGGAAAGGAAATATGCTATGCTTCTAACTTGAAAATTGTCCACTTCTGTTGTAGTCAGAGCTGAATGGGATAGACTAACAGTCGGACTTGGTTTAAGACCAATTCCTTCCAACTTTTTTTACAAGTTCTATGTAAAAAAACACTAAGCATAAAATGTCACACAAGAGAGAAAGAAATACCTAGATATACCTGATGTGAGCCCAAATTTCAATATGATATCCAGGCTGCATTCAATAGGTTAGGATATTACGTTGGTTCTTTCTAGATTACACAACTCTTTCTGTTCTGTTAAAGTCTTATCATTTTGTTACAATGCTGAATTGCTTTCAGTTTGACAAGGTGTCTCTCACCCCATCAATAAATTGAGAAAATTAACAATGATGAACAGTAAGTATCCTATTTTAGTTCGTTGTTATGATGAATATACTGAGCACCATCTGTTGTTTCCATATATGCCATGAAGAAGATTCCTCAGCGTGTAAACATGCAGTAACAAATATTTCATTTATGGTTCCTGTTTTTTGATTATAGGAAAAGTTACACTTTCAATTCCTTTGGGCTTCACTTTGTAAAACATATTAACAAAGAAAGGTAGAAAGGTTTTCCAACATTATATGGCCAGCTATGTAAAGATATACAGTCAGATATTTATTTATTATTTGCCATATTTATACCCCCGCCCTTCTCACCCTGAAGGGGATTCAGTGCGGCTCATATATAGGCACAATTTGGTGCCATACAAACATACAGCCAGCAAAAGAAACATACACATTAAAATCAACTTCTGAAAACATCTGAAACATTAAGACCAATAATAGTGGCAACATTGCTGTAAAGATGCCACACAATGAAATCAAAGAATGTTGCGTATACCACATGTTAGTTACATAACAACCTTACCTCTGAGCAAAAAGACTCGCCCTTCCTACGTCACGCACATGCGGAGTGACACAAAGAACTGAGCCTCATATTAGCTTGTGGACTAAAGTAAGCATGGTCATGATGTTTTCAAAACAAGAACAATGGAGTTGGATAAAGATTGAATGTGCCAGAGACCATACAGCATGACAGTGTCATCAAGGTCTTCAAGAGGCATTGCCTTACAGAACAGTGGCAAGGTGGGTAAAAGCCTTCAATGAAGGATGCCAAAATGTGGCAGAGATGCATCGGCCAGGTATTATTTATTTATTTATTTATTTGGAGTGCTTCTACCCCGCCCTTCTCAACCCCCTAGGGGGGACTCAGGGCGGCTTACAAAAGGCACAATTCGATGCCCAACAGTTCACTTAATACAATATACAAAATACATTATAACGACAACGGTTATGACTAGTTAAAACAATCAAATTAATACAATAGCAGCAATAAAATCATCTTGTGGTCAACGTTCGCCAATTCAGAAATCCATAATCCACCCAGCATTGTCATTGTCCTTTCCTACTCTGGTCGTCATTGTCTTTTATCCATCTGACAGCTTACCCAAAGGCCTGGTCCCATATCCAGGATTTTAACTTCCTTCTGAAAGAGAAGAGGGATGTTGATGACCTAATTTCCCCGGGGAGTGCATTCCAGAGGTAATGGGCCACCACCGAGAAGGCCCTGTCCCTTGTCCCCACCAGTCTCACTTGTGATAAAGGTGGGGCTGAGAGCAGGGCTTCTCCAGAAGATCTTAAACTCCGAGGTGAGACGTAGAAGGAGATACGTTCGGACAGGTATGCTGGGCCGGAGCCGTATAGGGTTTTGTAGGTCAAAACCAGCACTTTGAATTGTGCTCGGAACTGGATCGGCAACCAGTGGAGCTGGCATAACAGGGGGGTGGTATGCTCCCTGTATGATGCTCCGGTGAGTAATCTAGCCATCGCCTGTTGGACTAATTGAAGTTTCCGAACAGTCTTCAAAGGCAACCGCACGTAGAGTGCGTTGCAGTAATCTATTCGGGATGTAACAAGGTAGTCCTAGTGTCAGCGAAGCAGAAGTGAATGCTGTTGTCGCAATTTTTCTCATGTCCAGGCATTCCTTCAGAATGTGGAGCACAGTCGTATGCACAAATCCTGTGTTTCAGGCCAGCTCATGAATTGTATGGCATCAATTACTGTCTACAAGTACGGCAACAGCATTCACTTCCACTTTGCTGTCACCAGGATGACTTAGTTTAAAACAGAATTCTAGAGTTTGTAGTTTAGAAGCCCTGGGCTCCCCTAAACTACAAGCCGCAGCATTCAGAAGGAGGCTGTCACAGCATTCAAAGTGGATTAAAGTGGATAAATCCTCAAGTGTGATAAGACCTCAATGGCTTCCACTCAGAGTTAATAATATTTGCTAAGGCAATCTCTCTTTCTTTAAACATTTATACTATCTCAGAGGCTGCTCTCTCCACTGGAGCTCTCTTCCACAAGAGGTTAGACTGGCTCTCTCCTTACTTCCCTTTCACTGAAGACATTTCTTGAAGACATTTGTATTCAAGGAGGATTTAATATGTAATTAGTCTCAGGGAGGAAATTAGAGTGTGTGTTCTGTTTTATATGTTTGTAACTTCTGTATTTTTTAACAATACAGTCACCTCTCCACATTATCTGGGGTTAGAAGTGCAGGACATCAGCAAAAATGGAAATAACACATTAAAAAGCACTTCTTTTTACCTGAGAAAACAGTTCTTTATAAATCTCTAGGTCCCTCAGTGCAATTCTGTAGTTAGTATCTGTAGGAAGTTCACCTCAGAGTTGTTTTGGATGATATGAAGATTTCTAGAGACACCATATTGAGCAAACCATGAATAATCAAATCTGTCAAAGTCAAACCCACAAATCTGGAGGGCTGAGGGCAATTTTATACTTAATTTTTTTTAAATAAATAAATAAATAAATTGTATTGTTTTAGCTGATTTTAGCTGAGAGTTGTCTTGGGTTCCACTCTAGGATAATAATAATAATAATAATAATAATAATAATAATAATCTTTAATTATATCCCACCACTATCTCCCCTAGGGGGTTCAGGGTGCCTTACAAGGCACTACAAGGTGCAGCATACTTGAGTATAAACAATCTCACAAAAATTCTGAAAGCAACCACTATAAAAACGACCACATATAATATAAAATACAATAATACATTTTAAAAACACAGACCATCTATATATATAAATCTGTTAGGTTGGTTCAACGGGATAGCAAAACTCCACAACCCCCCAATGAAACTTACCCAAATTTCCCATGCCCATAACACAACCCACAAGGTACAAACATATCTACTCAAAATGAAAAACAACACAACACACTCACAAAACGGCAAAACAACAAAACTAAAAAAAAACCAACAAAACTTACCCAAATTTCCCATGCCCATAACACAACCCACAAGGTACAAACATATCTACTCAAAATGAAAAACAACACAACAACACACTCACAAAACGGCAAAACAACTGAGCATGTGCATTGGCACCCAGCCGCAAGTTCCCTGGCGCGCGCACACAGCCTTCCAGCCAACGTTCCCTCTGCGGAAGCCATGCCCACTCCAAGCCCCGCCGCGCCGCTTCCCGCACACACACCCCCCCTGCCGCATGCACACACACAACCCCACGTCCATCACTCCCCCCACCGCCGCACACACACACGCAACCCCACGCTCCATCACTCCCCCCGCCGCTGCACACACACACGCAACCCCACGCTCCATCACTCCCCTGCCACCGCACAAACACACGGAACCCCACTCCCCCCGCCACCGCACACACACACACGCAACCACACGCTCCATCACTCCCCCCGCCACCGCACACACACACGCAACCCCACACTCCATCACTCCCCCGCCGCCGCCGCACACACACGCAACCCCACTGCTGCCGCACACACATACGCAACCCCACACTCCATCACTCCCCCTGCCACCGCACACACATACACAATCCCACGCTCCATCACTCCCCTGCCACAATCTTACCTCCTCTTACTTCACGCCACCTCCAAACCCCACCCCGCCCCTTCCCACCCTGTCAAAATCCAGGAAAGACAGGAAGGAAGGAAAGAAGGAAGAAAGAGAAAGGGAGGTAAAGAAAAAGGGGGAAGGAAGGAAAGTTAGAGAAAGAAGGAAGAAGAAAAGGAAAGAAAAGGAAAGATGGAAGGAAAGAAAAGAGAGACAGCAGAAGAGAAAGAAAAAGGGGGAAGGAAGGAAAGAGGTAGAGAAGGAAGAAATGAGAGACAGAGGGAGGGAAAGAAAAAGGGGGAAGGAAGGAGAGAAGGAAGAAAAGAGACCAGAAGAGAATGAAAAAGGGGGAAGGAAGGAAGGAGAGAAGAAAAAAGGGAATGAAGGAAGGAAAGAGGGAGTGAAGGAAGGGGGAAGATGTAGAGAAAGAGGGAGGGAAGGAAAGAAGGAAAGAGAGAAGGAAGAAAAGAGACCAGAAGAGAAAGAAAAAGGGGGAAGGAAGGAAAGAGATAGAGAAGGAAGAGGAGAAGGAAAGATGGGAGGGAGGGAGGGAAGGAAGGAAGGAAGGAAGGAAGGAGGGAAAGAAGGAGAGAAAGAGGGAAGGTTGGCAACACGTGGCGGGTAAAGGTTGTTATTTCTAATATTATTATGATGCTATTATTCCTATGAGACCCTGGGAGAATGGGAGAGGTGTCAGGTCCCAGAGGCAATGCATTGCATTATTGTTATTGTTATGATGGTGGTGAAATAAAAGGAAATAAAAAGAGAAAGAAGGAAGCAAACAAGGAAGGGAAGAAAGGCAAAGGAAGAAAGGGGTAGGGAATGAAGGAAAGAGAGAAGGATGAAACCAAGTAGTGAAAGAAGGAAAGAAAGAGGTAGAGAAGGAAGAAAGGAGAGAAAGGGGGAGGAAAAGGGGGAAGGAATAGGTAGGCACCTCTCTTTCATAATAGTCCAGATATCTACCTCAACTTTGATAAGTTTTACTATAGGCCACAGCAACGCGTGGCAGGGCACAGCTAGTCTGTAAATAAAACTAGTTGCCATCAATTTACAAGTAAAGTACCAGAGTCTCAACCTCATATGGGCCAATTTCAGCCTACTTAAGATCAAAAACCTGCTTAAAAATCCATGTTTTTAGGCTGGATCGGAAGGAGTCAAGGGTGGAAGCTAACCTAATCTCTTTTGGGAAGGTATTTTAGAACTGGGGAGCCACTACAGAGAAGGCCCCCTCTCTCATTACCACCAACCGTGTTTGAGAGGGTGGTGGGACCGAGAGACAGGCCTCCCCTGTCAATCTCAAAGCCCTTGCCAGTTCATAGAAAGAGATGCAATCTCAAAGATAAAGCCAACATATAAAACAAACAGTAAGTAAGCAAACAAAATAGTCATTGATAATCTCAGAAGCAGTGCCACCATCTGCCTCCAATAATACCAAAATACCTCTTCTTCACAGAGCTTTTAGCACAAGGGTATACAAAATACTAAACAAGCACATTTCCAGAGGTTTGAAAGACACTGCCTTACTAATGTTTATTTTTCCTGCAGCCTATGCTCCACAGTTGATTTATTCTCCTTTCTCCCCGCCTTTCCTGGTTGCTGTAGAAGGTTACATCTTTGAATATATGAAAAACCAGAGTGCACTTGTCATTGCTAAGATTTATAGGCTGCCTTTTCCCACGAGAGCAGTGCTTTTATACAGGATCATGTGCTACAAGTGGTAGCAGATTTCACAGCAGCTGTTAATGATGTTCAAGAAGTGGTTGGGTAGATCTAAGTCCTTTTTGATGACTTTTAAATGTTTGCATCCCCCTCTATCCCCCGGGTGTGTGTCAAGACCAATATTAAGTGCACTATGTGCTTCACAAACTGCAAATGAAGAGATCAGATCCTTTGCCAGAGAGAATATAGCCTGAGTTGTTCTTTTGTTAATGTATCTCACAAATGGATTTACACATCCACAGTTCTAGAAAGAGTCATCCTATAGCAAAGTTTACTGTTGAATTGCTACGACAGGGCATCTCAAGCTATCCAATGTGGGGGAGGCCAGTAATTCCCTCTCGCTTTTGTCCAATACTACATTTGTCCCCATTGGCTCCAACTGTTTTTCTTTCTGAAACTTAATAGGAACCAGCCACTGATGGCCTGTGAACAGAATGGAGTTTAGCACTATTGTAACACTGCTTGCTGCTTGCTGCCGTCCTATCGCTAGGACAGAGTAACTTAGCATTTGGAACAAGAACATACAGGAACATCAGAAACTGCTTTGTATGATTAAGACTGTCGGCCCATCTTTTTCAGAGGTGGAGAGCAGTGTGCCCACTAGATATTTTGGGCTACAACTCCAACAGTCTTTTTTAATTGCTAAAAGGGGCTGGTGGGAGTTGGAAGCCTAAACTTACAGAGCTTGCCTATCCCAATCTAGTTCTCCAACATTGTGTCGTCTAATATGTACAGAAATTCTCCAGAATTTCAGGTAGGGGCAATCCCCAAATGAACTGGGACATGCAGGGAATCCAGCCATTAAACAAATCCACACTTTGTATTTCCACTAAAAATAGCAACCAAGCAAATACATACAAAATATGTACTCTACAACAATAGCATGTTTTTTTTTTGTGTGAAAGTAGTGGAGTGGCTGTATGGAAGAACATCCAGACTTTCACTGAGACCTTTTGCATCGAAGCTGGGGAGATATACCATCATATTACAGAATTGGTCAAATATCTGAATCTTTACCAAAAATCCACTTTCCCACCATGTCCTGAAATGTTTGAAAAGAATGCTGGCCCCCATTCTTAAAATATGCAAATAATGCTCTACATTACACTTGAACCCAACCTAATGTGATGAACACAGTGGCTTACCACATTTTAAGGGTAGCACTCAGTGGAATATAGTAAATGTGATGAAGTGGAGAGTACCAGAACATCCCCCTGATGTTCTTTCACTTTCAGACCTTATCATGGAGACAGGCTTTCGATGAGTGAGACAACACCCTAAGATATGGATGGAAGATGATGTAAAATTGATTTTAGTATGACGACTGACCACTGTAGTTTTGAATATATTTGTTGTTTTAATGTATTATTGTAATATGAACTATGATGTTTTACCGATTGCATGTGTTTTTATGGTTGGAAACCGGTCTGAAATAAATAAATAATAAAATAAATCATGGTGCATCTACACCAGTAGTTCTCAACCTGTGGTCTGTGGACCGCCAGTGGTCTGCAAGAATAAAATATGGTCTGCAGCCTCACCATTACTACACCATTGCAATGAGAGTGACTGGTCTTGCGAAACCTTCTTATAGTGCTGAGGCTTTTTAAATATGGTTTTCTGTGGGCAAGCAGAAGGCAACTACTGGATGGAATATGTTATGTTTCGGAAACTAGAGTTGATGTAGTCTATTCAATGCAATTTTCTGAACCAGCACCCGAAATAACCAAACAGAATCTCAAGTTGACCAAAACCTGATTCATAACCCTTTTGGTACTACTGTTGGAGAGTGGTCCCTGGTCAAAGTGGTCCCTAGTCAAGTGGTCCCTGGTCAAAAAAAGGGTTGGGAAACGCTGATCTATGCTGTATAATTAAAGCAGTTTGGCACCACTTTAACTCCCATGGCTCAATGCTATGGAATCGTGGTAGTTGTAGGTTATTAAGGAATTTAGTTTTCTCGACCAAATAGTGATGGTGCCTCACCAAAGTACAGCTCCCAGGATTCCATAGCATTGAGACATGACTTACAGTTGTGTCAAACTGCATCAATTTGATAATGCTGATGCATCCCTGATCAACTGTCACCTTACTATCAATATTTGCCTGTATGTGGCACTAATGAATAAACAGAGGAGCGATAGGGGGAAGATCTCAAGAATTCTTTAAAAAGCAGATGAAAGACCCTCCCTCCATTCCAACCGCCACTGATCTGGCCTCAGAGAGAGCAGTAGTGTCTACAGGACTTAATTTCCCTCCTTACTGCCATTCCCTTTCTCTTTTCCATTGCATCATATTTGGATTGTGAGTCTGAAAGCAAATTAATGCTTTGTGAGGCACCTCTGAGAGCCTTTGTGGCTGAATAGTGGAGTACTAATTCTTTAAAAAAACACACAAATAAAAGAAAATATATCGCTACCCAGTTTAACCCCCTGTTATTAAAAATTGGAGATGTGTCAAAGTTTGACTGAAACTCTGGAGAATACCCAGACTTTGGTACAGTGTGGACAGCAAGACCCAGTTCAATGCAGACTTGTCACTGTTCACACAGGCTGCTGCCACCATCCCCTATTCCCTGTGCTCATCAGAGAAACATGGATGGATTGGGCCCAAGTTGCCACTATTACATGCTTATAGACCTGAATGAGAGTCCCTGCCCTTTGCAGGCACCTCATGCTGACACCAGACTTGACTTGGAATGTAAGATGTCTCTAAAGCTCTCTATATGAAACTGATGGTTGAAGGTCCACCTGATTCAACCTTTGTAACCTTCATTTTTTTCCTTATACTTCAAAAGGGAGATGTATAGCTGCTGCCTTATATCTTCTACTAGACAACGTAACAGCGGGCAATGACTGCAGCGTCACACTCCTGTTAGTCAGTGATAAACCAGAAACACCAAACAAACCATCACATGAAGGAGTTATGCTCAGCATATGATCTTGGTGATTGAGATCAGTTTTATCAATTGAGATCAGTGGACTCTGTGGTCCTGGAGAAGGTGCTTGGGCATCCAGACAGGATAATAAAATAATACTATATATGATGTTTTGAAAAGACTCTGGAAATAGCAGTTGATATAGAATGCAGCCACAAAGATTTTGATTATATGGTAGAAAGGGAACATGTTGCTACTTTGGTGGAATGAACATAATTGCACACTCTCAACATATAAATTACAATGACCATATTGACTGAATATGAACCACCAATTGCCTCCTGCTGCTTATTGTGTTTGTCATCCCAAGTAATCAAGCAAGACAAATTAAACCTTAATTAATCAGAGAATCCAAAAATTAAGTTTGATTAATTCAGTCATTGTTGACATGTCTGAAATTAATTTAATGAATTTAATCTTCAGTAGCTGTTACACATTTAATGAAACAAATTAATAAATGTAACCCCTCCCCCATATTTCAATTAAAATAAATGATAAGGAAAATACAGCCCTAGAAAGGAAATGACCCCCAAGCTGCCTACAGTTGCTTGTATTTGGTTAGGAAGGTAAGTTTTTTTTCCTTGAGAAGAATTACCATGTGGGAAAGCTTGTGGCAACATTATAAGGATGGGAAAGAAATCCATATTGACCAAAATAGTTAATATTAATGAATCCAATTAATAGTCTTCAAGAATATTGAAGAATATAAATATTTCAGTTCCCCAACACTGAGAAGAAACTGTGGGGGTGAAATTCTCTTTCCTGCCCCTCAAATTATACACAAATAATAATTTCTGCACATATTTTTCTTAATCTACATATAGAACTTTCACTGCCTAAATCATGTCTGAGCACATTTTTTTCAAATATGCAAGTTTTAGATAGGCATGAGATCAGACTGATACATGGCATCTGAGTCTATGCAAGCTTTCTCTCATGCAAAAGATTTTTTTCTCACACACAGAAAGATGCTACAGGACAACTTTGTGTTTTTATGGTGATACAGGCTAGCACTGCTATTTCTTTTAATACGTATTCACGTAACATACAGAACAAAAATGTGCATGTTTGAAAAATGTGCCCAAACATACTTCCAGTAGTTGAGAGAAATATGAAAATTTATAAAAATGTATACTGAACTGGATGCAAGTTTCCATTTGGAATTAAAAGAAATGTACCACACAACCTGATATAAAACTTGGGTGGATTGCTGATTTTTCATTTCCCTAAATAATTTCCCATCTCAAGTTAGCAGTTCATTTAAGGAGGTATCACAATCTCCTTTATCAATCAACAAAAGCTAGATAGCTACAGAAAACATATTTTAAAAAACATATTTTAAAGGTATTTTGGATTTTTAAAGGCCAAAATGCATATGATGTGGATGGCCATCAGACACAAGTTCTGTATGTGAATGCTTTCCAGCATAATGGCTCACAGGAGTGGATGAGATTGGAGCAGCTGGGAGGGAATTGAGGTGTGTATTTTTAATGCCTCATTCCCACTATCTTTTTTCCTTGAATTTTCTCTCAGTGTGTGTTTATCTGTGCATGCATTCACCCACATACAACTTATTAGAGAGAAAGAAAAGGACACATTTTGTGTCTATCTTTTGTGTATGTGTGGGTACCTTCAAATCGCCAACCAATTTATGATAATCCCAAACATTCCATAGGATTTTTTAAGACAAGGAATACTCAAAGGCAGATTTTGTCTGAAATGTAACCTCTTGCACAGTGGTTCCCAACCTTTTTTTTTTGACCGGGGACCACTTTGACCACTCTCCAACATTAGTACCAAAAGGCTTACGAATCACTTTTTGGTCAACTTTAGATTCAGTTTGGTTATTTGGGGTGCTGATTCATAAAATTGCATTGACTAGACTACATCAGCTCTGTTTTCTGATACAGAACATATATCATCCCGTAGTCATCATCTGCTCACCCACAGAAAACCATATTTAAGAAGTCTTGGCACTATAAGAGGGTTCTGTGAGACCAGTCACTCTTGTTGCAACGGCGTAGTATCGGTAAGGCTGCGGACCACATTTTACCTTTTGTGGACCACTGGTGGTGCATGGACCACAGGTTGGGAACCACTGCTCTAGCACCTAATATTTATTGGTGATTTTCCATCCAAATACCAGCAAATGCTGACCCCTGCTTAGCTTCCAAAACCAGATGGGATCTGTTGCTTATAAGTTATTTATATCACGATTAAGTTATTAACAGTCTGGGAAAAGGGAGCTATTAGAAATAATTCAATGCCTCTTCTCTAGTACCATAGATTCTAAATTCTGATACTTGCATTTTTTTTTCAAATATTTGGTCTTAAGGTTATTGCTATCAACACTGAAAAATATGAATGTCCTATTCCTTGCAGCAGGAAAATATTCTGATGTTTCAAAACAGTACTCACACCCCATATGTTGTTTTATTTGAAGCATATGTGATGCACCACTTCCATTGCAGAAGAAAGAAGGCAAATATCATCTTATGAACATGCTGTAAATCATTTTATAAGCCTTCACTATATAAAACAGGATCATTTGTGGGATTTATGGTCAAAGTTCCCAGAGATTTTAATTCTATTTCAGCTTAGTCCTCCCCATGTTTTTTCAAGGTAACTCCAACGATGTTCAAAGGGGCTTAGTTCCAGCTAACTGTGAACAGTTGCAGCAGCCTACAGTTTATAATATTTAGAGATTTACCTCTGCAACTTGAAGAAAACACTGTTTCATGGGAGAGTTTTTGATTATCACACTAATCTTGAAAGCTTGGTGCCTGAAACAGAGGCTGGGATATCTACTGATACTCACTCGGTGTGCTTCACACCAAAAGTAGATGTAACTACATAAAAGCAAATCTGACATGCCTAAAACAAAGTTAGTGAAGGAGAATGTGCTACAGACACTATTTGACAAATTCTACATAGCAAGTATGTCTTATTGTCAGACTTTTGTGTGACTCTTTGTGTCTTTAAAAGAGCAGCACAGTCCCATAAATATCTACTCAGAAATAAGTTTCATGAAGTTCAATTGAACCAATTTCCAGGTCAATGCACACATGGTAGCAGACTATGTACATTGGTGGCACAACTGTTAACTAACTAAATTACAATCGGTTTTTCAGAGAATGGCAGAAATTATTATCACTCAATATTTTGAAGAAAATGCCATATTGTTAACATCAATTAGTAGCCATTTCTGCTATTCCACTAGCACTTGTTTCAAGCTGTGGACAATTGCTATGTTGATTTGTGTATACCTGGTATTACCATAATTCTTTATACATCTTCAAGCAGACTGTGAGGTTGTCGCAGGAAAGCAGTGTTGAAATCATGTTAATTAACTAGCATTGGAACTGAATATCCACAAGATGGCATTGTGACTTCATAGCAACTTAGCTGGAAAGGCATAGATGTCAGTCAAGGAAGAGTTTTCTGAGAAGTCAAAACTAGTATAATTGTAAATTGGCAACAAAGCTTTCCTGTTAACAAGCAGGAAAAATCTTCTAGCTCTGTATTTCACAGTTCACATTTTCCTGTTCTGCCTTGTTCTCAGTGTAATTTTGTAAAATATGCCAGCATCTGCTCTCAATGGTTATTTGCATTAGAATCTGCATAATCTGAATCATGCAAGAAAATATCTGATATAAAAATAAAGGTGATGTTAAGAAAATAGCACACATTCATCCAGCTGCCTGGCTATCATGTGTATTGCTTCTCTTTCACCTTGGAAGTAAGCAACAGAAAGTTTGGGATGCTTTACTAAGTACATACCTAGCCGAGACTGCCTTCTATTATTAGCACTTTTCTTTTTTATTTTCAGTCAAGGATTCCCGAACATCTTTACATGCGAAACAGTTCTCTAGTACTGCTAGGAACCTGAGAATCTGGGAACACAAAACTCCTGTGTTTGTCAGGTGGGATGGAGTCAGAGGATATTTTTTCAGCAAAGCTTATCTGATTTACAGCTGACATAACTATCCAAATTTAAATTCTGCTGCTGGGTTTGAGAAAATTTTGGACAACTGGGATTAGATTTTTGTGTAAAAAGACTGTGAGTTTACACTGGCTGCTAAATCTGTGGCCAGTCCATGGCAGCAGGTTGGCATCCATGTGGTCCAGTCAGGCTGAGACCGCATCAGCCTTGCTGGACCATCACCCCACTTCACCTTCTGTGCCACTGTTGCTGTTCCCAGATGCTTCATACAAACTCTTGACCATTGCAGGTGTCCAGTTCTGACCAAGAAGAAAGAGGGGGCCAATGTCTGTGGCCATATGAGAGTGATAGTGGCAGTGATGACATGGGCATGATCCATCCACTTTTCCCTGAGCTGATGAGCTCAAGAAAGATGGTGGTGGTGGTATCCCGTGTGGACAGCAGATTAGTCTGAATTGGACCTGATCGAATTGCCCACACTGCCCTAATATTGTGGGTTACACTGAGTTTCAAACAAGCTCTGAAGCCTTCCCAGATTTTCACCTGAAATGGGGTAAGTCTGGTTTAACTCAGCATAACCCACCAAACGGAAGTATTAGAACATTGTGAAGACAGCCAGGAGCAATTCAGGGTGAGTCCAAATGTTCATGCCTGTGTAGACTTGTCTTGTGATGTCCATTCCAATACAGTATACGAAGGGAAATGATTCCTCTGCTATGAGTACATTTATTCCAAATATGTTTCTTTTGTACCTGACTCTAAGCAGTAGTTCGGAGCTCAAGAAAAGAAATTAAAAGAAGAAGAAGATTCAACAAGCTGAAGTCTGCCTGCTCTGGAATAAGCAGTGTGAAAGGTCTAGCTCTTATTAACCAATTAGTCTTTGAGAACTCCTTGGATTCCACTGTATTATTTTACCTTCTGGGAGATAGATGGAGCTTTTACTGTAGGTGCATTTAAAGAGAGAAAGTCTTTGACTATGCTGTGCTCCTAGGAAAAGTGCACTTGATGTCATGCACATTGCAGATCATAAAGCTTCTATTGAAAATACAATATCCTGTTCAAATAATATTCATCAGATAATTGATGTATGTGCCATATTTATACAGCTATGCTCAAGAAACTAAAATGTTGATTTCTCTTCTATGTGAATATATTCAGAATCTCTAGTAACAAGGACACTTCCAAATGCCAATCCATTAGCTTCAAAGCACACTACATGTATTGTTACAAGATTTCTTACTAGTGTACATAAAACAAAAGGAATATTCTCAGTGAAGAATTTTAACCCAAGGAAAATGACCTTTGGTAAAAAGATTTATTGCATTCACACATCAGCAATAATTGACCATTGTAAAGATATCAAAAAACCTTTGTTACCATACACAATGGTCATAATTTGTATCCTTCTAGATCCTATCACTCTCACCTCATAACAATTTTTTCCCCCTGAGGCCTTAATATCACCCTGTACTGCATCAGAAGAAGTGGGTTTATATAGCCATGAAAGTCTTAGCCTTTCTCTCTTTCTCCTCCTTTCTTCCCTTTTAATGTAAATTTGCAGTTTCACTTTGCTTGTGTTCTTCTTCCTTTCCCGTGTGTTGTGTCATTGCTTTGAGATTTTATGGGGACTGCTCTGTATTCATTGCTCTTTTGTGAGCTGCTTGGGGAACCTTTCTGAACAAAGAGAATTCCTCAGATTCTCTCTGCTGTCATTCAAAATGGTTTCTTTTTGGTGCTCTTCTGCCTGATCCCCATATGCTATTCTCTGGTGGGGACAAAATCAGATTAGTATTTCTATATGCCTTTAGAGTCATGGCAGTACTTTCCAAAAGCAAAGCAACATTGGAGAGGCACACATTAATTTGTGCATATGGAGGCCATAAATTCAGTTGGAAGCTTCAGTTCTTCAGGGACTTAACAGGCTAATTAAATAATTCTCTGATGCATGAATTAACTTGACAATTCTCTTAGCAAGTAGAGCTTCATGCTCAAATTATTTAGGGTTGGTAGAATGAAAGCTGGAGAGGGCTCCTGGAACATAAAGGCTGTGTAGAAGAAGAAATTTCAGCAGGTGTTGCTTGTCATGCAACCAGATAAAATGCAAAACCCTCCGAAATTCTCTATTCTCTACAGCTTAAAAAGGTACATAAGACCTCTCTATTTTTTTCACTCTGGCAACCGTAATTGGCTTCCACAGAAATATTGTCATCATAGTGGACTACATGCAGTGAAGACAAGAGAATCTGACTGAGAGAAAAAAGTGCTAGGCAAAAGTATCAGCCACCAGAGCCAGTATAGTCAAAAGTAATGAATTCTAGGAGTTGCACTCCAATAATATCTAGAAAGCTATATGGTCACAGATATGCTCTATGCTAAACCAAGAGTCTTTCTGAGCAGAGAAGATGAAGACAGTTTGGCATTTGGATGTAGTCATGGCAATTTAAGTTGAATTAAAGTGCAATAATTGTATAGTGTGGAAGAGTCCTTTGATGCAACAACAAGCTACAATGACAGAGATCCAAATTAGTTACCTTGAATACCATCTTGGGAGAAAGGCTGAATATACATTTGATATACGAACAAAATAAAATAATCCATGGATTTCCTCTGTCACATCTAATTGCATCTTTGCTCCCTGTATAGCAACCTACTTGACAGTGTTTCTGGAAATTATTTTGGTAACAAATTCGAAGGAAAAATCACGATGGCATCCAAGAAACATTTGTCTTTCACTACAATTTTCCCCGCGATGAAAGCACAGGAACAACATAGTCATCAGCTTTATTTATTTATGTTCACATGTTCATAACAGAGTTGCTCACAGTTGAGTCTTCTTAGTGCCGCTCTAGAAACAACAGAAGGTGTTCAACTCTTGTGTACATAGCAACCAGCAGATCCAAGACATTTTTTATTTGTTGTTGGTTATCTAGATGAGGGTAGTGGGGAAGACAATATCTATATTGTACAATTTAAGCAAATATAGCAAATCTGAGTATGGATCTTTTGTATTCACATACACATGCAAAAAACCCCCCAAAAAACCAAAAAACAACCCAGCCCCACAGCAATGTCTATGAGTGCTCATATGTGTGCACTAAGGGATGAGAAAAGGTTTTAGTGGATCATTCCAGCATGTGTGTCTTATAGTTCACTCTGAAATATTCTCTAGCTCTATAACCATGTTTGAAGGTAAATATGAAATTAGTACAGTTGCTTTCTATTCACTACCTAATCTTCTTGAAATAGACAAACACCAATCTCAAAATGATTTATATATTGTAGCATGCAATGTGTGGAAATGGTTGCCTTTTTTGGTTTCTCTTTTTTTGAAATGAATTGACGACTACAAACATTTATTTCTTCTTGAAATAAGATTCTAATAACTGGGACAAAAACTAGTTTGTTTTTTTAAAAAACACTTCTTTGTGCCATCACGTTATTTCCAATTTTTAGAACTACCCTAGGTAAAAGTATCATGGGTGTTTCTTGAAGAAGGTTTGACATTGCAACATGACTCTCTGTATTTGCATTTAGACCTTGTGTAGATACACACAATTGTGGATAATAGCACACTGTACAGCAATAGAAGGCTTTGGGCCCAAAAACACCATACAGTTATGCTGGAAGACCTAGAGCCTTTTCTCCAATTAGCATTTTCTATCAGAGCTACCCAAACAAAACAAAAAGGAGATTCAGTGCTTCCCCTCCACTTTGGGAGGAATGTGGGTGGGGCCTGCCGTGTATCGTGTGATGGTGCATGGCAGGCCCCATCCAAGCTGCACAGAAAAGCAGCAAAATGGGGCAAAAATGCCCTTGTGAAGAGGTAGATAGTTAAAAACTGGGGTGAAATAACAGGAATTGAGAGATATCTATCCCTAGGAAATGAAATTCACTCCTGAAAGTCATCATGGGGAAAAGGTGTCTCCACTGAAGCTTTATCACCAATCCTTTATCACCACAAGCTACATTTTTCATAATCCAAGTATCTCAGGAACAGAAAGTGAGGTGAAATCTTCTGAACTAAGGCACAGACAGCAAAACGAACACCACAGAGGTGTGAATCCTTCTCTATGCTATCCAAAGCTTTTATATATATATATATATATATATATATATATATATAGAGAGAGAGAGAGAGAGAGAGAGAGAGAGAGAGAGAGGGAGAGGGAGAGAGAGCTGAAGTTACACTTTTAAAATGGGCCTGTTCTGACTTACATACAAATTAAACTTAAGAACAAACCTACAGAACCTATCTTGTTCATAGCTTGGAGACTTCCAGTATAGGGAGAGACATGCCTCCAAATACAGTTGAAATTGGCCAGTCAGTCACAGTAGTAAAGGAGTTGGGTCTCTTCTTGTCTTCTACATGCATAGAAGAGAGCCAGCATAGTAGTGGTTTGAGCATTAACCTATACAAATTTCTGCTCAACTATGAAGGCCCACAGAGTGACTTTGGCCAGGTCATGCTTCAGAAGAAGGCAAAGTCAACTCCCATCAGAATAAATCTTGCCAAGAAATTTCCATGCTTTTGGAGGCCATAGGGTCTCTTTAAGTCCATTTTTTAAAAGGTACGCATCAACAAAGCACATTTTGGCTTTTGTTGTGACTGACACAACCAGGGAGATGGAAGAAACAAGGAAGTCCTGCTTGCATTTCATCTCACCTAGAAAGAAGAAATGATGCCCTTTAGTTTACCTTTAATAAATTGCTGCACAATCCAGCAGGCAAACACAGTATAAGTGGAGGATAACTTGTAAACTGGACTAATCATGTGACTGACTGCATGCCCGTTATTAAATGCAAACAAAGGCCATAGCCTGCCAATATTTGTGTATCTGCTTGAGGTTACACATGTAAATATTTCTGCTTCTACCAACAGGCTTACATCTGTGCCTTGAATGAAGCATATTTATAAACGTTAATGAGGCCGAACCGTCAAAAGCCTTGTAGAAAGGAAAGCTATGGTCAGATGTTATATGAAAGCAAGGAAGATGGTGAGGAATTTATGTGGGTGTGTGTTCACAAACACACTCACACGCCCCCAATTGCCACATGTTCATTAGAATATCTGATCTATCCATGCATGCTATTCTTTAAAAAGTACTAGACATTATTATATACAGATAAAACCGTGAACAAGCAGCTCTGAAGAAGAGTGACAAAGAAGTCAAATCACACACCGTTCTGCCAGATGGAATACCCCATCCCACCCAGCACAGGTTGGTTAGGCTAACTTTGCAACCAATTGCAAAGCCGTGTGTGACAAATCATGTTTATCATCTATTCACATGGTTGAATATCTCACCAGCTCTTAGCAACTATGGCAAGGTCTGCAAAAGAGCTATTAAAAGTGGTGAGGAAAGAGAGAGGAGGGAGAGAGAGAAACAAACAATAAGTAGAGCTTTCAAATCTATTTTTAAGATAAATATTGTTGCATACATAAAAGCCACTAAGATGTTTCCAATTTTATTTCCACTGTTAAGAAGTATAAGACTTTAACACAAAATCAATACTGAGAATTTCATCAGATCAGGACATGAAGCAAAAAGTTTATTTGTGACTAAGCCTGTAACCAGAGAAAAATTGGGGTTGGGGGGTTGGGGGGGTGAAACCATTTTTTTTAGTGAATTATGAAGAGTAGTTCCATAACACAAACAAATTTAAATTCTACAATTCATTCTATATTTTATATTGACTTAATTAAATCAAATTCTATTTTAGCTACAAAGTTTCAAGTCTTAAAAACCCTGAAAATGACTTTTAATTGAATCATCATCATAGGCGATCCCTCACAGCCGAGTCTTGATGGTGAATCCATTGGTGCCTGTCGAAACCTATTTTGGATCCACATGTTCTTTCGCATTGATTTCCAAATGGAAGGTGATCTCGACCAGGGTTGGCTTGATGTGCCTTCCTCTTGACCCATTTTCCCCTTTCACCCTCCATTCATGCCTTTTCAAATTCCACAGTACTGTTGGCAACAGCTGACTTCGAGTTTGAACACTCAAGGGCCTGGGCTCCCCAGTTCTTGATGTCTATGCCACAGTTTTTAAGATTAGCTTTAAGCACATCTTTAAATAACTTTTCATGTCCATCAACAGTCAATTTTCCATTCTTGAGTTGAGAGTAAAGTAACTGTTTTGGGAGACAGTGATCAGGCATTCATACAACATGGCCAATCCAGCAAAGTTAATGGTGGAGGGTCAAAGTTTCAATGCTGGTGGTCTTTGCTTCTTCCAGAATGCTGGCATTTGTCTATCTGTCTTCCCAAGAGATTTGCAGAGTTTTTCAGAGGCAAAGCCGATAGGATCATTCCATAAGTTGAGAGCAATTTCTGTAGACTTTCCACGTTTCATAGGCATATAAAAGAGTTGGGAGGACAATAGCTTTATAAACAAGCATCTTGGTATCTCTACAAATGTCCTGATCCTCACTCTCTGCTTCATTCGAAAAAATACTACACTTGCAGAGCTCAGACGGTGTTGTATTTCAGTGTCAATGTTGACTTTTGTGGAGAGATGACTGCCTAGGTAGCAGAAATGGTCAACATTTTCTAATGTTACATTATTAAGCTGAATTTCTGGCATTGAAGCAAGATTGGCAGGTGCCTGCTGACAGAGCACAATGTTCAGTGAGAGGCCAAGCTTTTGTATGTTTCTGCAAAGGTGTTTAAACTGGCTTGTAGGTCTTCTTCTGAATGAGCACAGTCTACATTATCATCAGAATACTGAAGTTCCATAGCAGACATTGTTGTGACTGTGGTTTTTACTTTTCAGTGCTGAGGCTGAATAGTTTGCCATCTGTCCAATGGGTGATTTCCACACCAGTGTAAAGTTTCCCATCAACAAGGTGCAGAATCATAGTTATGAAGATGGAAAATAAAGTTGAGAAAACAACACATTCCTGTTTGACATCGGATTCCACCTTTAATGAGACATCTTAAGAGCCATTGCTGTCTAAGACTGTTGTCATCATGTCATCATGGAGGAGCCTCATCAGGGCATCCGATTTTTAAGAGGATGGTCTAAAGAGTATTGTGACTCTCTATTTCGAATGACTTTGTAAGGTCAATGAATGCCATGTACAGAGGTTGATTTTGTTTCCTGCAAAATTTTAAAATGAAAAATAACTGATAATAGAAGGCAGACATTACTTCTGGTCACAGACCTTGCTCATTGGGCAATTCTGGCAGTTGTAGACAAAAAAAGTAACTTTCTCAAGATGTGAAAAAGGGTAGCAGGGACTACTTAAAAGAGACTTTTTTTGTCTTCGGCCCTATCATGGCTGGCAGCACCTTTACCTATATATTTGCTTGACTGCAAGTACAAATGGGAAACATACAACACACTTCCAGTTATTCCAAATTATTCATGAGTGCTATCAGTGTGGAGACTGGGCTTGATATGTTTGGATGAAAAACAGGATTATTGTGAAGATGTGTTTCAATAAATAATTTGGGATGGCACAGGTGATGGATAGAGATCATTCACACACACAAAATTAGAGTAAGTGAGATATGTGACTATAGCAGGAAGTTACTCTATTTAGGAATGGTGGGCTAAAAACCAGATGGTAAGGGGAATACATGTTCTCTATGGTTAACTCTTTTCTGATGGATTTCCTCACTGATAGATATCAAATTAAGCTTGTTTTACTGTCCAAGTGCAAAATGAAGCATGCTAGATATGAGACATTTAGGTGAGAAAGAAAAGCATATGCTGTGAAAAACAGGTGCCTTTTGCCTATTGGTACAATAAAGAAGAAGAAAAATGATACACGTATTCTCTAATTTGACTCTTTGTCTGAAGAGACAGAAAGCTGACTTTGCTCTTTGCAATGAAATGCTGTTGTATGATGCATTTCCTATAAATCTGGTAGAAGAATAGGAATCTGAATACTAATGCTACAAACTTTTATGCTCAGTGTATGCAAATAAACCAGTTATCATAGGAACACCAGAAATCTTATATGTCCACTTTCCATGGAAACAGAGTCCTCAGTGACTGCCGGAAAGCCAGGAACTTCTCACCATTCAGAAAAGTGGGGTGCCCATGTGTAATAAAGCCAAACCCCTGGTTTTAGAGGACAGGTAGGGGGCAATACTTTGTCTTCTTAAAAGGCATGATCCATTCTGTAAAAGTTAGATTTTTAAAAAATCTATAGCTTGTTTTCTTCCTGTTATCTGACAGAGACAAATGCAACTTATTGAACATCATTATTTCCTGTTACAGTTTAGAAAATTTAATCCAAATCTATCTGCCTAACAGGCAATTGCAGTACAATTGATCATAGGCTTTGTATCAACTATGTTTGAATCTTGCCAGTAGTTATTTCCTGCAGAGGGTTCTCAAGATAGGATTTTAAAGATAGCAATCAAACAATTGCGCAGGGAGGCAGGGAGAGAGGGAAAGGAAGGGAGGCATGCTGTTACTTTTAGATAGGACAGAAGCCGTAGTTTACCTTTTGGAGTAATCTAGAAGGGTGAAAGTAATTGTGATGCACATTACACTTTATATCTTGGTATTTCAAAAGGTCATATTCAAATATTATCGATTATTTGCATACATCATACATTCTCATATTTGCATAAAATCACACATATGCTCAAAACACCTGTTCAATTAGTCAGAACATGGAGTATTACTTTTAAAAGTGAATAGCATGCTGAAGCCATCTATACAAGGTTCTTGGAATTACCACTGTTCTGGATTCCACTATTGTTTTGGTGGCCTTAAAATGTTGTTGATTACCTAGAGCTCTGATATCAATGAACTGGAGTCTGATAACTGAAGCTGCCTTTTAGAGAATCAACATCTGGAAGAATTATTTATTTATTTTATTTAAAATTTTTATATCCCGATCTTCAAGGTCCCCCATGACCTTCTGGCAAGGAAACTAGTCCAATGTGGGCTAGGCAAAACTACGGTGAGGTGGATCTGTAATTGGTTAAGTGGACGAACACAGAGAGTGCTCACTAATGCTTCCTCTTCATCTTGGAAAGAAGTGACGAGCGGAGTGCCGCAGGGTTCCGTCCTGGGCCCGGTCCTGTTCAACATCTTTATTAATGACTTAGATGAAGGGCTAGAAGGCATGATCATCAAGTTTGCAGATGACACCAAATTGGGAGGGATAGCCAATACTCCAGAGGACAGGAGCAGAATTCAAAACGATCTTGACAGATTAGAGAGATGGGCCAAAACTAACAAAATGAAGTTCAACAGTGACAAATGTAAGATACTCCACTTTGGCAGAAAAAATGAAATGCAAAGATACAGAATGGGTGACGCCTGGCTCGAGAGCAGTACGTGTGAAAAAGATCTTGGAGTCCTCGTGGACAACAAGTTAAACATGAGCCAACAATGTGATGTGGCGGCAAAAAAGGCCAATGGGATTTTGGCCTGCATCAATAGGAGCATAGTGTCTAGATCTAAGAAAGTAATGCTACCCCTCTATTCTGCTTTGGTTAGACCACATCTGGAATATTGTGTCCAATTCTGGGCACCACAATTCAAGAGAGATATTGACAAGCTGGAATGTGTCCAGAGGAGGGCGACTAAAATGATCAAGGGTCTGGAGAACAAGCCCTATGAGGAGCGGCTTAGGGAACTGGGCATGTTTAGCCTGAAGAAGAGAAGGCTGAGAGGAGATATGATAGCCATGTATAAATATGTGAGAGGAAGCCACAGGGAGGAGGGAGCAAGCTTGTTTTCTGCTTCCTTGGAGACTAGGATGCGGAACAATGGCTTCAAACTACAAGAGAGGAGATTCCATCTGAACATTAGGAAGAACTTCCTGACTGTGAGAGCCGTTCAGCAGTGGAACTCTCTGCCCCGGAGTGTGGTGGAGGCTCCTTCTTTGGAAGCTTTTAAGCAGAGGCTGGATGGCCATTTGTCAGGGGTGATTTGAATGCAATATTCCTGCTTCTTGGCAGGGGGTTGGACTGGATGGCCCATGAGGTCTCTTCCAACTCTTTGATTCTATGATTCTATGATTCTCTACCTATGTAGAGGGACTCAGACCGGCATAGGTTACCTGATCATATCATTTCTCACTATGATGAGAAATACTCGTATTGTATTTCCATTTCCATTATATTATTTCTAATGTTATGCCTGCACATGTAAATCAGGATATGTGCATTTCATATTCTCCTTTATCCTTTTTTAAACTGGGATATATATGGCCACTGTTTCTCCCTAGAGGGGAAAAGTTTCTAACATTTTGTAAGATAATACCCAACGTAAATCATCTTGTTTAGCAGAAGCAATTGTTGTTGTTGTCCAAGGAAGATCATTCTTACTTGTTACCTTTTAGAAATGCAAAGTGTTTAGAGGAAAAAAATAAACATATCATCCATTTCTGTCTACCCTATCCTGTGCCTCTAGGAAACCAGCAGAAGGTGACTTATATCTTTGTTAATATGCTTATATGCCCATATTACTAATATGTTTATATTCAGCCCATAGGGTTTTTAAGGCATAATTGAGGTAGATGAGCAAGAAATGATAAGGTTCAGCTTCTGGCAGCCATCTGTGCATTCTCTCTTTTTATCCCCCTCTCACTTAGTTCCAAAAATGCTCCTGGTTTTCCTCTTCTTGAATGTTACTAAGCTATTGTAAAGAATAGATTTGCTTTAGGCTTGCTGTATGTTCAAATGGTGTTGAAATCACTGGTGTGGAAATCACCTATTGGACAGATGGCAAGCTATTTAACCCCAGCAGGCTGGAAACCAAAGCCAAGGCCAAAACAACATCCGTTATCAAACTCCAATATGCTGATGATAATGTAACCTGTGCTCATGCAGAAGAAGACCTACAAGCCACTCTAAACACCTTTGCAAAAGTATATGAAAAGCTTGGCCTCTCACTGAACATTGAAAAGACCAAAGTGCTCGATCAGCAGGCACCAACCAATCCCTTTGCAATACCAGAAATTCAGCTTCATGGTGTAATGTTAGAAAATGTTGACCAGTTCTGCTGAAATACAACACCATCTGAGCTCTGCAAGTGCAGAATTTTTTCAAATGAAACAGAGAGTGTTTAAGGATCGGGACATTTGTAGAGATACCAAAATGTTTACAAAGTTATTGTCCTCCAAACTCTTTTATATGTCTGCAAAATGTGAACTGTCTACAAACTTCACTCGCAACATCTGAAATGATTCCATCAGCTTTGCCTCCAAAAACATCCTGCAAATCTCTTGGGAAGACAGGCAGACAAATGTCAGTGTTCCGGACGAAGCAAAGACCACCAGCATTGAAGCAATGAGCCTCAGCCATCAACTTCACTGGACTGGCTACGTTGTCCAAATGCCTGATCACAATCCCCCAAAATAGTTGCTCTACTCTCAACCAAAAACTGGGAAATAGAATGTTGGTGGACAGAAAATGAGATTTAAAGATGGGCTTAAAGCTAACCTTAAAAACTGTGACAAAAACATCAAGAACAGGAAAGCTCTGGCCCTTGAGTGTTCTAACTGGAGGCCGGCTGTTGCTAGCAGTGTTGGGAATTTCAAAAAGGCAAGAAAGGAGGGTGAAAGAAAGAATGTGTCAATGGGAAAGCACATCAAGTTAACCCTTGTCAGGACTGCCTTCCATCTGGAAATCGATGCCCTTATTGTGAAAGAACATGTGGATGCAGAATAGGTTTCCAAGGTCATCTACAGACCCACCACCAAGAGTCTACACTTGAAGACCAAAGTATGATACAAAAGTTTACATTCTTAAAGCTAACTTTTGCAGACTGTGGACCATGCTGTTAAGATTTGTTTCCCGTTGTGCAAAGGATCTCTATGCTAGGTTTTTCTCCTTCATGTCTTGCAGATTTTTTCTTCCCAGTTATTGTCTTATCTCTTGCTATCCGTTTTACATTTCACTTCTTCTAAATCTCTATACATGATCGTGCTGGCTGGGGGATTGTGAGATCCATAGTGGAAAATAATTTCTTCAAGCTCTGCTGCATAGTAGACTTACACTAGATTACGGTAATTAAAATCAGGTGTACATATACTTACTCTAAATCTGCTGAAATAAATAGATCTTAATACATACGTGTTTAACCTAAGTCTCAGGGATTTCCTTGGGTTTATTCTAAGTATGACTAACAAAAACAAACGTCAATTATACCTTTACTCCCACAAAGTTATTTTATAATTCTCATTAGATAAAATTGATGCATTTCTGTGATGAAACTCAGGTGGTGGTTGAAGAGAATGAACAAAAATCCAGGAGGAGGAAAGTATGCAATTGTTGGTAATAGGATGAAAATGAGTACCAGAGCAGAAGTGTAAAGCATAAAAATGCTATAAGAGTTCTGGCATTGCCTTTTGACCATTCATTTGTTTTTGTTTTTTTCTGTTCTGGCTCCTTCCTTTTTTCTTTACACTAACCGTTCCTCATCTGCTTATCAAAATAATGTCTGCTTACGCAACCGATTTCTGTGAAGTGAAAGGGGTTTCCCCACTGTAATTCTTCTTTTGACACCTATGTTACCTTTGGCACTCTTGCAGCCATGCTATTTGCAGTGCCTACTTCCTGTTGGACTTCTTCAAGGAAACTTTTCTGCTTCTTCCTCTGCATTTGTAGTCACTCCTTTATTCTCTCTCTTTGAAGATGGCTGTTGCTGCTTCTCTTCTGCCTTATCTAAAATAGTGGGCTTCCTTTTATCACAAAAAGCTACAATCTCCGAGGATTGCCCTAAAACAGAGGCCTGCTTCTCTTCCCTTGAAACAAATATGCAAAGGATGTTTCCTAACAACCAATAACTTCTGTTTAGTCTGCTGTTGGAAAAGTTGGTTGTGCCAGGAATGGCAGGCGGTTAGGTGTCCATTTGATGGCAGACATCCCACGCTTCACACAAGCTGCTTAAATCCCACGTGAAGACTTGGGTGCTGCAGGAAAAAGTCAGGGAAAACAAAATTTTCAAAGTATCTCATTAATCCAAGCTGTTATCACAGTGTCCTGGTCAAAATCTAAAGCTTAGAAGGCCGATGTTTTAAAAGACTTCTTTCATTTTTCTGCATGACTCAGGCAATCCAGCAAACTGTGAGTTAACAAGCAGCTGGTGGTCAAAAAAGGGATAATGGGCTAGCGTTTTGTCTCCCCACTATGCTTTCTGCTTATGATCGTTCTTCAGTGCATATGGTGGATTTCTTCTTCTTGATCACAGCAATGGTGGTGTTCAAGAAGGACCGGTGATATGGCAAAGCTCCAGCAATCTTTTAGAATATGCAGAATATTCTCATTATTGTAAGTGGTATTTTTGAATAAAGGTGTGAGAGGAGAACACACAAACACTACAGTCAGGCATGGTGGTTTGCGAAAAGGCCTTACTGGTGCATTATTTAAACTGTTATGTTTATTAATATCATGATCTGATCACCATACTCAATATATCCCATATGCATGGGGGTATTGGGGTAATGATACAAAAGGTTTGCTAGGCTAGACCCTCTTTCACTCAGACTCAGCCCCCCCCCAAAACTCAGCCCCCCCGAAACCCCCCCTGAAAAAAATTCAGCCCCCCCCCCCCCCGAAATAAAATCCTGGCTACGGGCCTGACTACAATGGATTCGGAAGTGTAGCTGTTGCAAGAGGTCTAGGAGCTGGGGATGTTCCCCCTTCCAAATAAGAATTCATCCCCTAGTGAAGTGTTCCTCCTGTTCCTAAATATATAGCATTTTAGTAACTTAAAACTTTAGTTACATATTAGGAGCCCCTATTGGTGCAATGGGTTAAACCCTTGTGCTGGCAGGACTGATGACCAACAGGTCAGCAGTTTGAATCTGGGGAGTGGGTTGAGCTCCCTCTGTCAGCTCCAGCTCCCCATGTGGGGATATGAGAGAAGCCTCCCACAAGGATGGTAAAACACAAAACAATCCTGGCGTCTCCTGGGCAACATCCTTGCTGACAGCTAATTCTCTCACACCAGAAGCTACATGCAATTTCTCAAGTTGCTCCTGGCATGAAAGAAAAGTTGCATATTGAGGAATACAGAGAAGGTATCCACAAAAAAAGGAGGTAGGCGAAGTTACCAAGGGAACGTGAACACAGCAAATGTGAGAATTCTGTATGTGAATGAGTTTCAATGTCTCAATTTCTCTAGTGCTAGCAATTTGGGGTACTGATGGAAAAATTTTGGCAGGGGAACAAATTCTTTGTTTTAGGGTAATGGACTCATTTTGCCTTCCCCTCTACTACCACCTATACCTTTAAGTGTACTTTAATATAACCACCCTTCCCTTCTTTTAGCAATGACTGGTAAAAACAAAGTGGATGGTCTGACTTTTCAAAGCCCAATGACTACACATGCATGAATGCTCTCACTAATATTCCAAACATGGGATTCTTCTTTGTGCCCGGTTCCAATACTAACATTTCTGAAATGTGACCTTGATTTAATATTAAATGGTTATAATTATTTCTATTCCAGGCTGTGGCGCAGCAAGTTAGTAGCTAGCTGCATTAAATCACTACTGACTGAGAGGTCATGAGTTCGAAGCCAGCCTGTATCAGAGTAAGCTCCCGACCATTAATAGTCTAGCTTGCTGTTGACCTATGCAGCCTGAAAGACAGTTGCATCTGTCAAGTAGGAAATTTAGGTACCGCTTTATGCAGAGAGGCTAATTTAACTAATTTACCATAAACTTTCCAGCAGTGTGCATAAGAATGAGGAAGTAATCCATCAAGGACTTGATGTCACAAGTGGATGGTGAAGCAACAGCTCCCCCTGTGGCCAGATTTGAGCATACCATCATGAAGTTGGAAAGCTGGAATGTTAAATTGCCTCTGTGTCTGTCTATATATGTTGTATGTCTATGGCATTGAATGTTTACCATGTATGTGTGCATTGTAATCCTTTCTGAGTCCCCTGCAGGGTGAGAACAGTGGAATATAAATACTGTAAATACATAAATAAATAAGTATTCCTTGTCCTCATCTATATTCACAAGGTAAATGTGTAAAGAAAGTCATCTGCACCACCAGAGGAACTGCTCTGCATGTTCCCCAATGCAAGGGAATATCACATCAATGCCTATGGCTATTATACTCTTTCACTACCACCTATGTCAACATTACATCCAACACACTTATTCTCTCTCTCACACACACACATCTACACACACTCATGCATGCTTACATATCATAATCTATAACAGCTCAACTTGAGAGACAGGTAAGTATGTATTCTTTTTAGTGGATGTACACATTTACTTTTGGTATATACTTTTCCACATTGGTTAGAAATGCTCAGTGGTCTGTTTTATATTATATTTTGACCTGCAATGAGCTTTGCCCCTATTGCACATGAATACTAATTTTTAAAAAAACCTTTTCAGATTCTAAGCATTTTCTCTTTGCTTGCCACTCTGCTTAACATACATAAAGCTTCTTAATTGTAAAGATACAGATGCATTTCCTTCTTATTCTGACAGTGCTCCTTTTTCCGGTGATTTAAAAATGTGGGTAGAAAAGACGAAAGGGGAAATGAAAATATGCAAATAGCTCCCATTCCACAGTCACTCAGCTTTCTTGTGTAAATGTCATGCCTTGAAAAAAAATAAAATTGGGGCACTTCCAATGACTGCTGCAGCAACAATAATGCCAAGCAAGGAATTTGACCAGGTAGCACCTGAAAAGATTGTCTTCCTCCTGTGCAAAGCCATGATCCATGTTTTGGCACAAAAAGAGCTGTGTTGCCTGTGCTTATCAAGGTGATCCATCTGGACTACCAGAATTTCTTCCAGGGAATGGCCTCCTTATCTACACATTGTTAGATAACCAGTACTCTGATTAAAAGGCACTTGGTTTGCAAAATGCTGCACATGCATTTAAGTACTCAAAGCTCCTTTGTTGGATTGGTCTGCAACATCGCTCCTTTCTTTTAGGAAAAAACTAAAAACATGGATCTGGGACCAGGCATTTGGACAAGCGGGCAGATAAAGAAAGAACTTCGATGATGACTAGGAAATGATTAACGGATTGGATCTATGGAACTCTGGAAAACGAAACGCTGATTATAAGAATGATTTTATAGGATGTTTTATATGATGTATTATGTACCGGCTGTTGACTGTTTTTAATTGTGATAACTGTTTTAATTACGTTTTTTGTGTATTATGTGTAATCTGTATAGGCATCGAATTCTGCCTTTTCTGTAAGCCGCCCTGAGTCCCCCTTCTGGGGTTGAGAAGGGCGGGGTAAAAGTACCAGAAATAAATAAATAAAATAAATAAATTGGTCCAAAGGCATGTCTAGTCCACTGTCCTGTTACCTATTCTAGCCAACCAGTCACCTGTGAGAAGCCCATAGGCATCTGGCCAAGCTCTATACTAGTATTATTGCCCAACAAATAGTATACAGGGATGTTCCAATTGTGATCCTGGTGGTAGCATGATTCTTATTTCTTTATTTATTTTGTCAGAAGCAACTTGAGAAACTGCAAGTAGCTTCTGGTGTGAGAGAATTGGCCATCTGCAATGATGTTGCCCAGGGTATGCCTGGATGTTTGATGTTTTACCATCCTTGTGGGAGGCTTCTCTCATGTTCCCACATGGGGAGCTGGAGATAACAGAGGGAGCTCAACCCACTCTCCCCAGATTTGAACCGCTGGCCTGTTGGCCAGCAGTCCTGCTGGCAGAAATTCAGTGTGAGATATCCTCCAGTAACTGATTATAGTGGTATGTCACTTGGGTAAAATGTTTTCAATAAATCTGACATCATGGAAACTCATAGATTCAAACCAAGGTCAGCCATCCAGATATTTCTGGGCTGCCACTCCCAGCATCCCTCAACAACAACCAGCTCCAAGAACATATGAAGGGCTGCATTTGGCCTAGGTAGGGTAAGGTAAAGGTTTCCCCCTGACACTAAGTCCCATCGTGTCCGACTCTGGGGTGTCGTTCTCATCTCCATTTCTAAGCTGAAGAGCAGGCGTTGTCTGTAGACACCTTCAAGGTCATGTGGCTGGCATGACTGCATGGAGCGTCGTTACCTTCCTGCCAGAGTGATACCTATTGATCTACTCACACATTTGCATGTTTTCAAACTGCTAGGTTGGCAGAAGCTGGGGCTAACAGCAGAAGCTCACACCGCTCCCCAGGTTCGAATCTGCGACCTTTCGGTCAACAAGCTCAGCAGCTCAGCCTCTGGCCAGATCCTTGTCCTAAAAATCTAGTCTAAATCACTGGGATCTATTTAAGTACAGACTTATCTTTCAGCAAGTGATTTAATGGAAAAAACAGGAAAAAGCAGTTGGGTAGCATAAGCATAGCAAGCCCTTAAATAGAAATGAAACCACAGTATCGGCAGGATTTGCCCTTGTTTGTACTGATGTCTTGTAACAAAGGCTGTGTATGAATTTAAATGACACACCAGCTTGCAGAGCCTTGGTAGAGCCCATCAAGCAAACATGTCCACCCACCACTCTTGAAGTGGGAGAAGCAGAAAACTCTCTGTTGTTGCTACTTTTTCCTCCTTGTATTCAATATATAAATGGATAAGAGGATAACAGGAAGGAACTGGTAAAATCACCTTTGAATATTATTTGCAGAAGAAAATCCTATGAAATTAATGGGGTCACCATAAATTTATCAGTGCCTTGAAGGCATGTATACACATACAAGAAGATAACATTTCCTATTTGCAGTCATCTTTCTTGATTATTTGAGTTTTTAGTCATCTTCTTTGCATCTTTCTCTTGATCTCTCAGAATCTCTCTTATTTTCTGGTGAGAAAGAATTATAGTTATAACAGCAAAGTAAGAACCTATATTATGCTTCTTTTTAAGAATTAGTTATGAAAGATTTATTAATTAACTAAGAGATATTACATGGTTTATAAGTTTACTGCTATGGTTTTCTGTGAGGTCCAACAAGGTTATAATTATAATTCTCTAGTGTATACATCACCTCTGAGAGAAACATGTGTCCCAATTTGCCTATAGAAAACTTTGATTAATTGCTGTGTATGCCTATGAAAATGCATAAATGCAATCTTGTTGTCAAATCTCTTTGGATTGAGATATTTTCCTGATTTAATTCAAGGGTATATAAATTACATGAGGTATGTCTTAGTATTCAAAGCACATCTGTTCTTGTCCTCCTGTATCTTTACTCTTTTGCACTGCCCATTTCCCTGTCTTACTGTCAGAAGTTTGTACTGACAGCAAAATCAAACATTAAACTTCTGCTGTTAAGTTATAAACTGCCTAAAACCACACATGTATTTCTGAATACCCTCCTGTGTGAGAGAAATCTTTGGGTATTTGCAAATATCTGTTCAATAGCATTCTCAGCAGCATCACTAGGGTTGGTGTCACCCAGTGCAGTAACTCATGGTGATCTCCCCTGGACCTCTTCTCATACCAGACTCTCTCCCCCCCCCCCCCGTCACTCTCTCTCTATATATGCTACTTGTAAATCATAATTTGTGTGTATCACTCAATGTAGTGACAAAATCATCAATGAAAACAACATGTATGCAGATAAAATTTATGTGCATCACTGTAATTGAGTAATTGGGCATTGGAAAGTTTCAAAGCGCTTTGGCCTTGAAGCATTGAGACAATGCATATGAACTGGTATTAGGAAAAATGTTTTAGTGGTTATCACTAATGACTGGGATATTTTCTATTTTAAAGGAAAATATTCTGCTGAAACATCACACATTTTTCTAGGGAGTCATTCTGGTGCCACTCCTTCTGATTGTGTCACCCAGTGTGGTCCACACACCCCACATTCCCCTTATAATACCTTGGCATGTTCTGAGTGAACAGAAAAATTTAATGACATTACACATAGTCTCATGTATAACATGTCACAATTATACAACCTGGACAGAGGTGACCTCTTCAGGACCAGGTTCAACTGATGCCCCAGACTCAGATAATCAGAACAATTCCTAGCAACATCTCCCATTTTCAGTAATTCAACTATAATCCTCCACAATCCAAGAATAAAGCCATGCCTAGGAGCAGCCTTAGGCAGGGATTACATCTTGATGTGAAATAGTTTGAATCTGTATTTCAGATTTTGCTTCCTTGATCAGGAACATTTTTTACAGCATTAAGCCGTAATTTTCTAACCCTCACCCAACATTAGGCTGTTTGATAACTAATTTATCCCACATTTCTTATCTCTCTTCAAAATAGCTTCTCTAAATTGGAACTTTGACAGACCGAAATCCCATTCTCATGTGAACTATTGATGTCAGAAGGAGAAGTAAAAGGGAGAAAGCAAGCTACAACATCACCAGCTTTCTTGGTATTGAATGAAATGAAAAAATAAAAGTTGCATGTATACATTAATGACAGCACACCTCAGACCCGGTATGATCTCCCCAAGCAGTTCTATGCAGATGATAAATCCCATGGGCAACAAAATTTAGACCTGTAGAGTACTATAAATCACTGGTCATGTGCCAAAAGAACTTCTTGAACCAGTACTCATGGAATGTCTGGAACCAATACAATAGGGTTCCTCCTAATCCTTATCTTCCATGTGGTCTAGAAGGACACTGGTCAGCAATCCTAAAGGCCGTTAAAGAGGTCAAGCAGAAGTCACAGGGGCACACTCCCCTCCTTTGGACCCAAGATCATCTATCAAGAAACTTCCATAGTCTCAAAAACCAAGTCAAGAACTAGATTTAAATAAATCCAGATAAGAATGTTTCATTTAAGAATCTCCTGTTTTATCTAAGAATTAAATACTCAAAAGCCTTGCTTGTGAATGGCAAAAGTTAGTAATTGTCTGATAAAGTAAATTAAAAAGCCCTTTAAGCCTTATAACAACGGGCTTTAGAACATATGTTTGCCTCTCTCCCAGCCCATTCAACTAAAGTGTTTCTTGGCAGGATCAAGTATGCATGTGATTGGTTTCACACTACCAAGGAGAAGGATATAAGAATAGTCCTGTTGCATCAGACCAAAGGATTTTCTAGTCTGATATTCTGTTCCCATAGTCACCAACTTCATCTTGTACACATCTTCAGACTATGCAAATTGAAATGCCTCCACTATCATAAAGCAACAAGTAAATATCCAAGGCTGGAATTTGCTGCAACCATGGCCTTTGATAGCAGAAGAGCTGAGCAACTTTCATCTGCAAAAATGTCCTACAAACCAGTTCCAGTGTGATAGAAAGACCTCATCTTTGGTTCTCCCTCCTCAATCTTGTTACTAGGTTAATAAACTAGTTCAGCCCTTGCAGAAAGCAAATGAGAATTGTGTATGCTTGTTAAACCACCTGGAGAACAGATCATTTAAGCTAATCCAAAACTTGTTCAGATCTCTGAAATCAAGTGAGACAAGATTTACGGTAGATTTATCAAGTTTTATTTCAGAAGAGGCTAGAAAGTTGAACTTTGTCTGTAGGAAAAGAGGCTCTGGCAGCTTTAGGTCTTCATACTGACAGAACATCGTAGCTGAAGATGTCTTTTTAAAAAACTCTAGCCTTTAAATTTTCCCTCTAATGGCCCAGATATAATATAGTATTGCCAGATGGCTGTCATTTTGATTGAAGATACTCTGTTTTCTCTCTTCAATCATCAGCCAATATCAGGGTTCCAGTACAAGGGTTGTCAGCTTGAGGACTCTGCGTAGCATCTGTCCCACTGCTCCAGCTACAAAAATAAGTTTCAATAGATGATGGCCCAAACACTCCATCATCAAGCTAGTTACATAACTTGCTTATTGGACCAAAATGTCCATTCTACACTTAGGGGAGTTTTATAGACAATGAGACCCAGTGTGGTGTAATGAGCATTGGACTACAACTCTGGAGACCAAGGTTCACATATCTGCTCAAATATGGGGATGCACTGGGCAAGTCACAAAATTTTACCCTTATAAGGTGGCAAAGGCAAACCCTCTCGGGACAGAACTTGCAAAGAAAATTCTATAAATTTTCACCTTTGGGTCACTGTCAGTCAGAATCTATTTGAAGACATACAACAATTGGATGTATAGATTCCTATTGAATCCATAATTTATACATTCAAGTGTAATATCTGCTAACCCCTTATTCTAGGCAGATAGGACACTGATCTACTTGGTCTGATCCTTACTGTGAGTGACCTTCTGCAGAAAATAGCTCATTTGTCATTACATTATTTATTCTGAATGTTTCAGAATTTGGATGTCACAATGTTAATGTTTCAGCATTGTGATTGAATTCAACTGAGAACTAAAAATCCACCGAGTTCATGCTCAGAAGACTCCTGATAGTTAAGAAAGGCAGAGCACACACTTGGAAGATATTATAGAATAGAATAATGAAATCCATACATTTTTTCTTCCTCAGCTACAAAATATGTGGCAGATGTCCCTGCTCTAACACCTTTATATTTTTCTATTGTAATGTTTTTCATAACTGCTCAAAAATTAACCACAAAATTGTTGTGGTAATAATCCTCACAACAGCTTTGTGGAGTGGGCTAGTATCACAAGGCTGGACTGTGATTTGACCCTGAGGACTCCTTAACTTTCACTTTAGTGCTTACCCACAAGCAAATTAATCTGAGGCTCAGATTAATGAACCCACAGAACAGCATAATGGAGGAAAGTAGAGAATAAAGTGTCAGTCTCTTTAAAAACTCCAGTATAACTGACACAAGAGCATGCCCTTTGTTATTTTAGAGCATACATTCTGCTAGGTATCAACCATCTCCCAGGTGTGTAGGAGTGAAGTTCCTCCTGATAGGTTCTGACTACCAGAACCCAATGGGGAAATCTCTGCCCTTTCACATCCTATTTCTCCATACCGGGTTGATGGAAAGTGTTACTGGCTTATCTTCCACTGGGTGTGTGTGTATATACCAAGCTGTCACAGCATCCATGCTTGATTAGTGGATTCTTTTCCCCATGCCAACCTACTCCACTAGGTTTACTGGGATAAAAAGTAGACTTATTATCTGCACAGTTTGCCAAATCTTTGTCATCTGTTTGCAACCTCAGGACATGGTGGACTATCTTTGGCATCAACAATACTTGCAGAACATTTTGAAACTTGTAAGTTTTGGCATCCCTCTTTAACTCTACCTAGTGTAAATCATCTAGGTAGGCTGTTTGATAACTAATTTATCCCACATTTCTTATCTCTCTTCAAAATAGCTTCTCTAAATTGGAACTTTGACAGACCGAAATCCCATTCTCATGTGAACTATTGATGTCAGAAGGAGAAGTAAAAGGGAGAAAGTTCGGAGGATTAGTAGTGACAGAGAAGTTTGGAGCAGTAGTTGTCACCCTCTTAAGAGCCCACGGATTGCTACTTGTTGAAAGGTTAGTCATTGTTGCTAAAGGAAGTCAACTGGCAAGAATAAGGGAGATGCACTGCAGTTTCTCATAGCCAGTGTGGTGCAGTGGTTTGAGCATTAGACAGGGAGATCAGGATTCAAATCCTTACTCAGCCATGGAAGTCCACTGGGTGGGTGACCATGAGCACTCTCTGTCTGATTGGAAGAGTCAAGGACAAACCCCTCCTGAACAAATTCTGTCAAGAAAATCCAGTAGAAGTTTTGCACTAAGGTCTCCTTAAGTTAGACATGACTTGAAGGCATACCACCACAGCAGAAGTGAGAACAACTGATTTTGTTGATGTTTCTGATGATGATGTTTTGGTTATTGCTAGATTGATATTTTAGATTGTGTCTTGAATTTGAACCTTGTTCTCTCTATGTTGTACACCGCTGTGAGTCGCCCCCGGGCTGAGAACAGCGGTCTATAAGCAAAGTAAATAAATAAATAAAATAAATAAACAACAGAAATTTGACCCATCTTGAGGAACAAGTAGGATGCCCTCTGCGCACTCAGGACCCTTCCACACAACTGAATAAAATCCCACATTATCTGCTTTGAACTGGAATATATGGCAGTGTGGACCCAGATACCCAATTCAAAGCAGATATTGTGGGATTTTCTGCCTTGATATTCTGGGATATAGGGCTGTGTGAAAGGGCCCTCAGTGAACACCATCCCATCAGAGAAAGATGTGTTTTTCTTCTTCGATGGTACTTTGTAGACCTTTTAAAAGAAGTGTGCTGAGTTAGATCAGCTTTAATGGGAAGCAATAACACTGTTTAAGATGCACAAAAAGAGATTTATAACCATGTCCTACAAGGCCTAATGCAAGGTGTTTGTGACCTTAAGAAACTGATGAGGTGGTATTTTTTTTATAAACGATGTATTAAGAAATCCAACTAGATCTGAAAATAAATTCTATCAGTGTTACATCCTTATTCTCACAGTAGCCGAATAGATGACTCAAAGAACTATTCCCCCAGAAGTCAAAGAATAAAAGATCATTTCCATAAGGTAGAAATGGTATACTGTATAAAATGGACTCAGTTAAATAAGTGGCAAGAGCTACAATTACTCTAAAAGAGTGCTGAGAAGAGGCATTTTACTTGCTTCTTTCTTTTTGACTCTCTCAGATCAATGACTACAACTGGCAACATAGTACCATCACAATTTCTTTGTAAGACAGCAGGATTTCCACCACATAATGGTCCCTGACTCACTGACGGAAATCAATCACTGTTTTTTCTCTCAAATGAATCCTTTGTTCTGTTGCTGAATATTATTACAGAGAGATTCATCCCCCATATTTCTCTCTCTCAAATTCTACTGTTCTAAGCTTTGGTTTAAAGTGTAATCTTCAGGATAGAAACATTTTCAAAAGCCTTGCCTGACCTTACATGGAAAGAATTTGCATTAAAACTGTGAGTGGCACGATGCCAGAAAGGAGTCCTGTGTGCTGCAGCATAGAGAGTATCCAACCTGTTTTGATATATTCTACTTCAATACGACTTCCTTGGTTAAGAAGCTCTTGGCGTACTTGCATACATTTTCTTGTGACCATACAGAGATATTTAAGGCAGAAATACATACAAAGCAAAGGGCCATACTGAAGATCTAAGTATTGCAACCAATTATGTGTTGAATCATTTCTGCTAAAATGATAATAAATAACAAGAAAAAATAGGTGGCATTCCCTACCATCCATAGGAGACTCAGGCAAATATTCTGACAAAAAATAGTTATAACTTTGATGTTGAAGCCTTTCATGGCTGGAATCACTGAGTTGCTGTGAGGTTTCCGGGTTGTATGGCCCACCCTGAGTCCCTCTGGGTAGATAGAGAGGAATAATAATAATAATAATAATAATAATAATAATAATGTTTGTGAAGCATAATCTCCTGAAGCTTTGCCCACATCTATGTGGGCAAAGGCATCCTCAGAGATTGTGAGGTCTGTTGGAAAATTCTACAGATATATAAACCTCACTTTCCTGAAGACGAACACCGGATGCCAGGACACTGAACTTGAAGGACAATCTTACTCAGATAACAAGGTATCACCTAAGTAAGTAAGTAAAGTACTTGCCTAATTTCCATCAAACTTCACAATCTCTAAGAATGTCTGCCATAGATGTGGGCGAAATGTCAGGAGAGAATGGTTATGGGACATGGCCATACAGCCCAGAAAACTCACAGCAACCCAGATGTAACTCTTCTATAGACATTTAAGGCCTCTTCTGCACTGCCCTATATCCCAGGATCAGATCCGAGATGATCACCTTATCCCAGATTATCTGACATCGTAGACTCATAAAATCCAATTCAAAGCAGATAATCTGGGATCTGATCCTGGGATATAGGGCTATGAAGATCTAGCCTAAATTACCTGTATGTTTGTTTCTACATATTTTGGTTATTTAAAGAAAGGTTTCTAGTGTCATCTATTCCCTCCAGCTGGTGTCCTCCATGCCTTTAGTGTTTGGTCTGAACTTTAAAGGAATAAAAAGTGATGGATCCCCTCCCCCCCAAATTGCTTTTTCTCATGAACAGGATGGGGTTTCCCCCCTCTGCAGCACTATGATCAGGACAGCACAAATTACATCTGATAGTGAGAAGGGAAGAACGCAGTTCCATTTTCCCATTTCCTTTCTAGACTGAAACTATCACCCATCACCATCACTGCCCCTTGCCTTTCCCCCCAGTTTGGAACTCAAGGAGACTGTTGTAATTGTTGGTGTTTTGTACCTTCAAGTCATTTCTGACTTATGGCGACCCTAAGGTAAGCCTATCACTTTTTCCTGTCCTTTTTGTGTGTGTGCAGGATTGTTCAGAGGGGATTTTCTTTTCTTTTCTGCTGAGGATGAAAGAGTGTGGTTTGTTTAAGGCAGTAGTTCTCAACCTTCCTGATGCTGTGACCCTTTAATACACTTTCTCATATTGTGGTGACCCCCAACCATAGCATTATTTTCATTGCTATTTCATAACTGTAATTTTGCTAATGTTATGAATCGTAATGCATAATATGATATGCAGGATGTATTTTCATTCACTGGACCAAATTTTGCAGAAATACCCGATACGCCCACATTTGAATACTAGTGGGTTTGGGGGCTTGATTTTGTCATTTGGGAGTTGTAGTTGCTGGTATTTATAGTTAACATATAATCAAAGAGCATTCTGAACCCCACTAATGATGGAATTGAACCAAATTTGGCACAGAGAACTCCCATGACCAACAGGAAATATTGGAAAGGTTTGGTGAGCATTGACCTTGAGTTTTATTGTTGTGGTTCCCCTACATCCAGAGATCACTGTGGACTGAAACAATGATGGATCTGGACCAAACTTGACACAAATACTCAATGTGCCCAAATGTGAACACTGATGGAGTTTGGGGAAAATAGACCTTGACATTTGGGAGTCATAGTTGCTGATATTTATAGTTCACCTACAATCAACAAGCATTCTGAACCCCACCAACAATAGAATTGGGCCAAACTTCCCACACAGAACCCCCATGACCAACAGAAAACACTGTGTGGTCTTTTGTGACCCCTCTGACACCCCCTTGTGACACCCCCCCCCCCGGGGTCTTGATTTCCAGATTGAGAAACGCTGGCTTAAGGGTTTCCATGGCTGAGTGGGAATTTGAACCCTGGTCCCTGAATCCTAGTCCAACGCTCAAACCACTGCACTATGCTGTCTGCCCAAAGAGCCTTACAACAGTTCAAACATAGTTTAAAACTAAGAAGTTAAAAATCAATTAAATTGTTGGAAAATTATAGCCAGTTAAAAATGAAAACCTTTAAAATGATTATATTAGGCCATCCAATCTCACCCCGCCGCCCCAACAGCCTACTAGAATAAAACAGTATTCATTTTCTGGGGAAAGATAGCATCTAGTTTAATCTTTCTGAGAAGATAGTTTCAGAGTTTGGGAGCAACCACTGAAACATCCATATCTCATGTTCCCACCAGGTGTAATTGAGAGAGTCGTAGAACAGAAAAAAGGCCTTTCCAGAATTTGTATAAGAGAACATGGTCTTTTAAATAACCTGGACCAGAACCATGTAGGGTTCTATGGGTCACACGACTGCATGAGTAAGCATTGGCTGTAGGGGGAAGAAAACTGTTCCGTTGTGGTAGATTAGAAACCTGCCCCTGATGAGTCTGTAAACCGTTTTATACAAACATGTTTCCAAGTCACTTTGCACTATGTAAACTGTCTGAAGGGTAACTTGTTTGTTTAAAGTTATATTTAGCCTGTCTTTAGGAAAAGAAGCCTTTCAAGGTAGTGATAGTGAAGAAGCAATAGGTGTATAAATCTTTCACATCAGTTAAATGAATACTTCAACTTTATTATTGATGCTAAGGTCATAAAGAAATAAAAGTTCAAATCATGCAATTCTTCAGAAACCAAACTGCATTTTCCCCATTGTAGCACTTTCCAACATGTGCATCTTTTGCAGAAAAAAAGAGGAAAAGAACTGATTAAATAGATTTATTGTAGCATGCTCTTTCTGGATTATACACAACTTCCCCAGTTGCATGATGGAATATAACATAGACACAGAGAGCCAGCTTAATGGAGTCGTTTGAGATTTGGACCATGGCTCTGGAAGCCAGAGTTTGAATCCCTGCTTGGCCATGAAGCCCACTAAGTGATCTTGGGTGAGTCACACTCTCAGCCTCAGGCAGACAAATGCATTCAATCTCTTAACAAATCTTGCAAAGAAAACCCCATGATAGATTGGCTTTAAGGTTTCCATGAGTTGAAACAATTTGAAGGCATACAACATCATCAACAAACATGTAGGACTCCATACAAAACCCAGCTGTATAAGTTCAGTTGCATTGTTGCAGAGATGTGATCAAAATGAAACTGAACAGAACAATTTGCAATTGTATTATCAATTGTATGGCTATAAACTTCAAAGGATTTTGCTAGGCTGTTAATTGCTACCAAAGTATTAAGGCCCGTTTGCCTTCCAGAACAAGCTTTAAAGAACATCTCTTTTCTTTTAAAATACTTTGTTTTGCTATACCCACAACTATAGTGAAAATGAGCCCATTGGTGTGCACAGTACAAAACTCTCATGAAAGACCAAACAAGACTACTTTGAAAATGTATTGTCAGATTGCAGGATGTGGGGTTGATACCAATTGACCATGGCAGGAGGAGGAGGAGGAAGAAGAAGAAGAAGAAGAAGAAGAAGAAGAAGAAGAGAAAGAAGAAGAGGAGGAGGAGGAGGAGGAGGAGGAAGAAGAAGAAGAAGAAGAAGAAGAAGAAGAAGAAGAAGAAGAAGAAGAAGAAGAAGAGCTTGTGGCTCGAATCAAGGTACAACATAGTTAAAACAGTGAAGAAGAACAAAGTGTTATTAAAATACATATGACAAATACACACAGGTTGTTTTTAAAGCACAGGCTTCTTATTCACAGATCTCTTTGTTAGTCTTTCAGCTAAGGCCTCATCTACACTACCATACGTTGCAATTTAACTGCATTGAACTGCATTATACGCCACACAAAGCAGTTGAATTCCATTGTTGTTCTGTGACTTCAGTTCATCTCTAACTTATGGGAACCTTTTTGCAGGGTCGTCTTGGCAGATTTGTTAGAGAGACTTTGCTTTTGAGGCTGAGTGAATGTGACTTGCCTGAGGTCACTGTTGGATTTGTATGGCTGAGCACGGATTTGAACCCAGGTTTCCAGAATTGTAGCTCAATGCTCAAGTCACTAGACCACTCTGGCAGTCTTCAACTTATGAACAAGATAGGTTCTGTAGGTTTGTTCTTAAGCTAAATTTGTATATGCATGCATGCTTTGGATAGCAAAAGAAAGGTTCAACATCCCTGTGGCCCTAGTTTTGCTGTCTGTGCCCCCTTTCAGAAGATTTTACCTCATTTTATGTCCCTGTGAGAGTTGGATTTTGAAAATTTTGGCTTGTTGTGGAAACAAGAATTGGTGATAAAGCTTCACCAGAGATAAATCTGTCAGGAATTTCCCTTCCCAGGGGTGGATTTTTCTTACTTCCTGTTGTTTCAACCTCATTCTTAAGTATGAGTCATTTGTAAGTCAGATGTTTGTAAGTTAGGGACTGCAGGTACATGGAAAATGTATAAACAGCTAAATGTGCCAACACCACTGTTTAGGGATCTGTTTGTGCCACTCCAATGCTGTCTTTTGGGGGCATGATTGTGGTGCCACACCAGAACGGCCCTATTTACTTGAAAGGGGAATAATGCCAGTCTGAACAAGGCAACTGGCCAATAACCACATTGAGTGTATTTATTCTGTGTGGCTCCTTCAACATGCTATAAATGCCAGCCTGACCTGGAGACATCCTTTTTTGGACAAATTATTCTCTTAAGGATCCAGGAATGTGAAAGAAAATATTTCAAGAAACAAATATGGAATAGTCTCTAATGATCTCGTTGCAAATTAAGCAACACCCTTGTAATTTGAACATTTTTCTGCTCTGGCAAATGAGGAGAACATAACAATATGGGTATGCTCAGACTATAGCATGCAAAAACAACCACAAGTCGTAGTGGTTAAAAGGAGCTACTGTATGACAGCCATGAGTCCAAAATTCAGCCCTAATGCAAATCTAAACAAACTTACCAGGAAACAAGTCTCAATGAAATAAACTCTACCTGCATTTAAATAAATCTGGCAGGGCTGATGAGGGATGGTTTCCTTGGGACCATAAATATTGACAATTTATCCAATTTCGAATCCTCCCGAGTATATTTGTGGGTGGGGATTGTGGACATTGTAGTCCAAGGCTCATGATTGAGGAAAGCTGGAGAGTGGTTAAAAACTCCTGATCCAAGGACCTGCTAGATTTCTGGTTTCATAGCCTGAGACACAGAAAAGTATGTAGAGCCTACCCAGGTAGGTGCATGGGTCAGGGTTTATTGGACAATTAACACCCTGGGAAGGAGGAACTGAGCACTGCAAATTACAGTGACAGTCTCATCAAATGGAGATATAAAGCTAGAGCTCCACATTGTCCATATGTATACCTTGGCAGAGAGCCACTGTTTCATTCAGTTGGTATCAAAGCATGTCTCTCTTAAAGTGTCTCTCTCTCTCTCAATGAGCCTGTTGCCGCTTAAACAGGTGAATGCCTCTCTCTTTCTAACAGCAGTGTCCTGACCAAACATCCCTTTTATATAGAACAGTATATATCATAAATAATTGAAATTACTATTATAGATAAGGCAGCTTTAATAAAGCAGGGACCTAGAACTGTGCACCCGCCTGTATCATTTTACCTGAGAAATCACTTTTGTTGAATTGCTTGTTGTTGTTGTTCATTCGTTCAGTCGTCTCCGACTCTTCGTGACCTCATGGACCAGCCCACGCCAGAGCTCCCTGTCGGCCGTTACCACCCCCAGCTCCCTCAAGGTCAGTCCAGTCACTTCAAGGATGCCATCCATCCATCTTGCCCTTGGTCGGCCCCTCTTCCTTTTGCCTTCCACTTTCCCCAGCATAATTGTCTTCTCCAGGCTTTGCTGTCTCCTCATGGTGTGACCAAAGTACTTCAACTTTGTCTCTAGTATCTTTCCCTCCAGTGAGCAGTCGGGCTTTATTTCCTGGAGGATGGACTGGTTGGATCTTCTCGCAGTCCAAGGCACTCTCAGAACTTTCCTCCAACACCACAGCTCAAAAGCATCTATCTTCCTTCGCTCAGCCTTCCCTAAGGTCCAGCTCTCACATCCGTAGGTTACTACAGGGAATACCATGGCTTTGACTAGGCGGATCTTTGTTGCCAGTCTGATGTCTCTACTCTTCACTATTTTATCGAGACTGGACATTGCTCTCCTCCCAAGAAGTAAGCGTCTTCTGATTTCCTGGCCACAGTCTGCATCTGCAGTAATCTTTGCACCTAGAAATACAAAGTCTGTCACGGCCTCCACGGTTTCTCCCTCTATTTTCCAGTTGTCAATCATTTTTGTTGCCATAATTTTGGTTTTTTTGACGTTTAGCTGCAACCCGGCTTTTGCGCTTTCTTCTTTCACCTTGATTAGAAGGCTCCTCAGCTCCTCCTCGCTTTCGGCCATCAGAGTGGTGTCATCTGCATATCTGAGGTTGTTAATGTTTCTTCCAGCAATTTTCACCCCAGCTTTGCATTCATCCAGCCCCGCACATCGCATGATGTGTTCTGCATACAAGTTAAAATGGTTGGGTGAGAGGATGCAGCCTTGCCGTACGCCTTTCCCAATCTTGAACCAGTCTGTTGTTCCGTGGTCAGTTCTTACTGTTGCTACTTGGTCCTTGTACAGATTCCTCAGGAGAGAGACAAGGTGGCTTGGGATGCCCATCCCACTAAGAACTTGCCACAATTTATTATGATCCACACAGTCAAAGGCTTTAGAATAGTCAATGAAGCAGAAGTAGATGTTTTTCTGAAACTCTCTGCCTTTCTCCATTATCCAGCGGATATTGGCAATCTGGTCTCTCGTTCCTCTGCCTTTTCTAAACCCAGCTTGAACATCTGGCAACTCTCGCTCCATGTATTGCTGGAGTCTTCCTTGCAGGATCTTGAGCATTACCTTACTGGCATGAGAAATAAGGGCCACTGTACGGAAGTTTGAGCAGTCTTTCGCATTTCCCTTTTTTGCTATGGGGATATAAGTTGATTTTTTCCAGTCTGATGGCCATTCTTGTGTTTTCCATATTTGCTGGCAAATGGCATGCATCACCTTGACAGCATCATCTTTTAAGATTTTAAACAGTTCAGCTGGGATCCCGTCGTCTCCTGCTGCCTTGTTGTTAGCAATGCTTCTTAAGGCCCATTCAACCTCACTCCTCAGGATGTCTGGTTCTAATTCATTCACCACACTGTCAAAACTATCCTCAATATTATTATCCTTCCTATACAGATCTTCCGTATAGTCTCGCCACCTTCTCTTGATCTCTTCAGCTTCTGTTAAGTCCCTGCCATCTTTGTTTCTTATCATACCAATTTTTGCCTGAAATTTACCTCCAATGTTTCTAATTTTCTGGAAGAGGTCTCTTGTCCTTCCTATTCTGTTGTCTTCTTCCACTTCCATGCATTGCTTATTTAAAAATAGTTCCTTATCTCTTCTGGCTAACCTCTGGAATTGCGCATTTAACTGGACATATCTCCCCTTATCCCTGTTTCCTTTTGCTTTCCTCCTTTCTTGGGCTACTTCCAGTGTCTCAGCAGACAACCATTTTGCCTTCTTGGTTTTCTTTTTCTTTGGGACGTACTTTGTTGCTGCCTCCTGAACAATGTCTCGGACTTCTGTCCATAGTTCTTCTGGGACTCTGTTTACTAAATCTAGTCCTTCAAATCTGTTCTTCACTTCCACTGTATATTCGCTAGGAATGTTAGTGAGATCATATCTAACTGGTCTGTGTATTTTCCCTGATCTCTTTAGTTTTATTCTAAATTGGGCAATAAGAAGTTCGTGATCTGAGCTACAGTCAGCCCCAGGTCTTGTTTTCACCGACTGGATGGATGTCCGCCACCTTCGGCTGCAAAGGATGTAGTCAATCTGATTTCGGTGTTGACCGTCTGGAGAGGTCCATGTGTAAAGCCGTCTTTTAGGTTGTTGGAAGAGAGTATTCGTTATACACAGCGAGTTTTCCTGGCAAAATTCTATCAGCCTGCGTCCCGCTTCATTTTGTTCTCCCAGACCATGATTGCCTGTGATCCCTGTTGTCATGTGACTTCCCACCTTGGCATTCCAGTCTCCTGTAATGAAAATAATGTCTCTTTTTGGTGTATTATCCAGTAGGTCCTGCAGATCCTCATAGAACTGATCTACTTCTGCTTCTTCAGCAGCTGTGGTTGGGGCGTATATTTGGATCACTGTAATGTTGAAAGGCTTTCCTTGCACTCGAATTGAGATCATTCTGTCATTTTTTGGGTTGTATCCAAGCACCGCTTTAGCGAATTTCTTATTAATTATGAAGGCTACTCCATTTCTTCGATGTTCCTCTTGTCCGCAGTAGTAGATCTGGTGGTCATCTGATGTGAAGTGGCCCATTCCAGTCCATTTCAGTTCGCTGACCCCCAGAATGTCTATCTTTAGTCTTGACATCTCACCAATAACAACATCCAATTTGCCCTGGCTCATAGATCTTACATTCCAGGTTCCTATGGTGTGTTGATCTTTAGAGCATCGGATTCGTCGTTCACCTCCAGTACCGTCGGCCGCTAGCCTTCCTTTCGGCTTTGAGCTAGCTGCGTCATCACATCTGGGGCTAGTTGAACTTATCCTCTGCTCCTCCCCAGTAGCATTTTGGCCATCTTCCGACCTGGGAGTCCCATCTTCCAATGGCATACCGACATATCTCTGGTTGTACTGGTCCATTTAGTTTTCTTGGCAAGGATACTGGAGTGGTTTGCCATTGCCTTCCCCAGGGATCACGCTTGGTCTGACCTCTCTGCCACAACCGTCCCGTCTTGGGTGGCCCTTCACGGTTTCGCTCATGACATCATTGAGGTGCTCAAGCTCCAGCGCCCCGACAAGGCGGTGATCCTTTGTTGAATTGCTTATCAGGACTCAATTTGCCAGAGCCCTTGGCTTTGCAGTATGCAAAACCCTTTCAGTTGTGCTACCCTGAGCACATAATCAATGTGGCCAAATGGTATCAATTGCAACTCATAAATAAATGAGTTGTTAACACCTGACTTTAAAGAGGATTCTTGTTCTTTTCTTCTTTCAATAGATTAAACTAATAACAGTTTGTTTTCAAGTACAGGATCACACAATAACCACATGGTGGGTGGAAGTAGGGTTTTGCTTATGACTGTAAATACTATATTGAAGGAAGCAGCACTTTCTTTCTTCAATGCAGCTATTGAAAGCCAGAGCTGACTTGAGACATTTTGGTGCCTAATGACTGTGTATGTGTCTTTATGTTGCCTGTTGACTTGTGATAATCCCATGAATTTTATAGAATTTTGTTAGGAATACTCAGAGTTGTTGTTTCTGATTCCTTCCTCTAAAATATAGCCAAGAGAACCTGGTATTTGTTGGCAGTTACCAGCTCAAGTACTAACCAAGGCTGACCCTGCTTAGCTTCCAAGATCAAATGGAATCTGGCACCTTTTTGGGTATTTTGGCCTTTGCTTGCCTGATGCAGAAAAGCAAATGGTAGCATTCCCATGTGGGCCAGATTAAGACAGACCTGGGGCCCTAAACAAGGTCAAGTTTAAGAAGCCCCCATAATATCAGAAAAATGTCCAATTTTCATTGGTAGTTGCAGCTGAGAAAAAAAAAACACAAGTTATGTCCTGTAAGCTCTAAGCAGAAGCCTTCTCGGATAAGTTGCTTAGCTTGTGCATAAATTCAGCATTGCTGCTACACTTACAGAAATCATGTTTTGTGGTGCCTAAAGGCAACTACCATATACGTATACTCGTGTATAAGTCAATCTCTGGAGGGAAGGATATTAGAGGCAAAGATGAAGTACTTTGGCCACATAATGGGATGACAGGAAAGCTTGGAGAAGATAATAATGCAGGGAAAATAGAAGGAAAAAGGAAGAGGAGACAACCAAGGGCATGATGGATAGATGGCATCCTTAAAGTGACTGGCTTGACTTTGAAGGAGCTGGGGGTGGCCACGGCCAACAGGGAGCTGGTCCATGAGGTCACGAAGAGTCGGAAACAACTGAACGAATAAACAACAATAAGTCAATCTTGCGTATAAGGCAAGTTTCATGGCCAAAATTCTGGATTTTGTTATGACTCATGGATAAGTTGAGGGTCATTTTGCACAGATGGGAATGCCACCTCAAGAATCCAGCCACCACTGGCTGTTGCTGCCATTTTCGGACCCAAGCATATAAAGCAGTCAGAAGCAGCATGAAAATGGAGAGAGGAGAGAGGTTGGTGCACCTTTTAGGATCTCCCAAAATGAATTAAACTCAGAATGTTTTGACAGACATTGAAGTACAATACTTACACTGACCATGGAGAAGTTGACCCAGGTTATTTCTGAGGGCCCTTTCTCGCAGCCCTATTTCCAAGAATATTAAGGCAGAAAATCCCACAATATCTGCTTTGAACTGGGTTATCTGAGTTCATGCTCAGATAATGTGGGATTTTCTGCCTTGATATTCTGGGATATAGGGCTGTATGGAAGGACCCATATAATGGCAAATAATTCCTGGACATAAGAAAGCAAGCCCCAGTAGTGCTTCTTATGGTGGGAAAGGAAAACACAACATATTCATATTTATTGATAGATTTTAAGATGTTTTCCAACTTAATCTGCAGCAAGAAGCAGGTAATGAAAGCATATAATTGATATTAACCATACGTTGCCCTTTCCTGTTGTTCCCAACCTGCAGCTTCAGGCAGCCAGTTCTTCCTCTGCTAAGGGCCCTCCCAGACAGGCCTGTATCCCAGGATCGGATCCCAGGTTTTCTGTTTATTCCAGATTATCTGGCAGTGTGGACTCATACAATCCAGAAAACCTGGGATCAGATCCTGGGCTACAGGGCCTGTCTGGAAGGGCCCTAAGTGAGCATCCCTCGAAGGCGTGGTCTGGGGGCCACAAGTGCAGGACTCTGGGTGCATTTAGGAATGAGCTTGGCTTAACTGCCTTGGCTCAATGCTATGGGATTATAGGAGTTGGGGTTTGGTGAGGCACCACCTGGTGCCTGGGGATATGACTGAGTAAGTGGCATCAAAGGACATTATGTTGGTAGTGTAGCTGCAGTTTTGGCTCAAATGTATGGAGTCACTGAAGTTGCAATTTGACAGCATCTTTGCCCTCTTTTTGCAGCCCCTGGTGGTGCAATGGGTTAAACCACTGAGCTGCTGAACTTGCTGACCGAAAGATTGGCAGTTTGAATCCGAGGAGCGGGTTGAGCTCCCGCTGTTAGCCCCAGCTTCTGCCAACCTAGCAGTTCAAAAACATGCAAATGTGAGTAGATCAATAGGCAGGCCCGTAGCGAGGGGGCTGTTTGTGGTGGAAACCTCTGAGAACTTCTCTTTAGGCCCCTTGGCTTCCCGCTGGGCAAAGGTTGCACATCCTGTTCTAAAGACAATTATTTACAGGCCCATCGCGCGACAGAACAGTAGTGAAGCAACCAAGTTGGGGGGGGGGGGAGAGAGAGAGACGTTGAATGCTCTCATTAAGGAGGCCAGACTTGGTGGAGGTGGTTGACAAGGGCGGAGCTGCAGGCTATTGAAGGCTGCTCTGCCCCCTGCTGTGCTCTTTGCTTCAGCGTGAGCTAGGAGGCAAGTTTCAAATCCCCCCTGCAAAATTTTCAACCCCTCCCCCCCGAAAATTTCAACCCCTCCCGAAATTTTTTTCTAGCTACGGCCCTGTCAATAGGTACTGGCTTGGCGGGAAGGTAAGTGTGCTCCATGCACTCATGCTGGCCACATGATCTTGGAGGCATCTACGGACAATGCCGGAGATGAACACCAACCCTCAGAGTCGGACGCGACTAAACTTAATGTCAAAGGGAAACCTTTACATTTACCCTCTTTGCCAAAGAGAGCTGGCCCCTCACCAGCAGCACCCCGTGGCCTTGAGCCAGGGGAAGTAAAAGTGGCGCCAAACCACGTGCATGGCACAGTGCAGATGCCCCTTCCTGGTCGCCCCTCTCCCCAAAAAGGTCAGCTGTAGTTGGGTGTAGCACCAGGTTCCTCTTTCGACGCCTTTCGGGAGCAAGGCAAGACCGACAGCAGGAGGGAGAGGGCGGACAGAGTCCACACAACCCTCTGTTGCGCGGGAAGTGTCTCTAAACGCTTGCGGAAGGGAGAGCACTAAAGGCTTGCCCTTCCTTCCTTCCTTCCTTCTCCCTTCTCTCCTTCCTTCTCTTATTCCTTCCTTCTCCCTTCTCTCCTTCCTTCCTTCCTTCTCTCCTTCCTCCCTCCCTCCCTCCCTTTTCTCCTTCCTTCTCTTATTCCTTCCTTCCTTCCTTCTCTCCTTCCTTCCTTCCTTCCTTCCTTCTCTCCTTCCTTCCTTCCTTCCTTCCTTCCTTCCTTCTCTCCTTCCTTCCTTCCTTCCTTCCTTCCTTCCTTCCTTCCTTCCTTCCTTCCTTCCTTCTCTCCTTCCTTCTCTCCTTCCTTCCTTCCTTCCTTCCTTCCTTCCTTCCTTCCTTCCTTCCTTCCTTCCGTCCTTCCGTCCTTCTCTCCTTCCTTCCTTCTCTCCCCCCCCCTCCTTCCTTCTTTCCTTCCTTCCTGACAGAGGTGGGCAGCCTGAGCAGGAGCCACGCCACTGCCTGCTCCTGGTGACTCTTCCTCCTCCTCCTCCTCTTCCTCCTCCTCCTCCTCCTCCTCCTCTTTTTCTCCCTGCCTTTGAGGAAGAGAGGAGCGGGACAGGGACTGCTCAGCTGAGGCGGCGAAGGGGGCTGGAGAGGCTGGGGCGACACCTCCAGGCGGGCTCTCTCTCCTCTTTGCCCTTCGCCGCTCCTCGGCGGGACAGAGCCTTCTTCCTTCCAGGCCAGGAGGCCAGGTGAGGAGGAGGAGGAGGAGGAGGAGGAGGAGAAGGAGAAAGTGCCGCGGCGGCAAAGGAGGCGGCGGCGGAGGGGCCGGGGAGCCGGGAGGCAGGGGCTCCATGGGGCAGGCTTCGCCCCCTTCGCCCCCCGGGCCCCGGCAACCGCGGGCAATGCGGGCGGCCGCGTAAGGAAGCACCATGGTGCCCGGGCTTCTGCCTCTGCGATGGTAAGTAAGGCGCAGGGCTGCCCTGCCAGAGCCTCTTTTGGGTGCGTGTTTGGAGTAGGTGGGGAACATCAGCCTCTAACGGTGATTCCCAAACTCTCGTCCTCCGGGGCTTTGGGACTTCACCTCCCAGAAGCCTCAACTGCCTGACTGGAGATTCTGGGGGCTCAAGTCCAAAGCACCGGGGAGGCTAGAGTTTGGGGGGCCCTGCTCTGTGAGAGCAACCTGCAGGTGTCTAGACTAGGCATGGGCAAACTTCGGCCCTCCGGGTGTTTTGGACTTCAACTCCCACAATTCCTAACAGCCGGTATTCTGTTAGGAATTGTGGGAGTTGAGGTCCAAAACACCTAGAGGGCCGAAGTTTGCCCATGCCTAGTCTAGAGACACTGTCCTATTTGATAATAGCGGTACCTAGGCTAAATCTTCATAAAGTTTACAATAGGAGAGCCAGCGTGCTATAGGTCAGGCATGGGCAAACGTCAGCCCTCCAAGTGTTTTGGACTGCAACTCCACAATTCCTAATAGCTGATGGGAGTTGAAGTCCAAAAAACCTGGAGGGCTGAAGTTTGCCCATGCCTGATATAGCTGTCTGCCACATCGGACTCCATATCCTAGGATTCCACACCATTGAGCCTTGGAGGTTAACATGGTACCCAACTGCATTGATTGTACAGTGTAGCTTCATCCTAGGACTCAGGGTTGGAATCCTCACTTCTTAGCCACTGCGTGATTTTCCACAAGTCACACTCTCTCAGCCACAGGTCACAGCAATGGCAGAACTCTTTTAGAATCCTAGAATCCTAGAGTTGGAAGAGACCGTGTGGGCCTACCAGTTCAACCCCCTGCCAAGAAGCTGGAAAATCACACTCAAAGCACCCCCAATGGATGGCCATCCAGCCTCTGTTTATAAACTTCCAAAGAAGGAGTCTTGTGAACAAATCTTGTCAAGAAAACCCTGTGATAGGTTCACTTTAAGTCGGAAACGACTTGAAAACAGGTGAAAACAATAAAGGGCTCCTTTTAAGTTCTAGGGTGTATTTTGTGCCTTGTCTGCAGCCAGGACAGATTTCCTTGTTCAAACCAACTTTCCACTCTGGGCATGTTAAACGCCCATTACTTCTGGTTGTTCTTCATAGCCTTCCTACAAGCAACGGGCCTGCCAGTAATGTTTGAATATCTATTTGGAAGGAGAAAAATACAATAATAGGGCAGAAAACAGTAATAATAGTAGAAATATAATACAAAGTATGGGAGCATGAGGTTGGAAAGCAATGCCACTGGTAAAACTTTCCTGCCATGGAAACGCAGCTGTTAAGTAACTCTTGCTAGAGTGGCACTTGTGTGGGTGTGTTTTGGAGATCTGTAAAGAGGAACCCAAGAAAACTTTGAACTTTGTTTTCTTCTGGCTTTATTTCCCCCTGTGATTTCTTACCAGACCATGGGAACGTCCCATTTTGGCAAGGGATGTGATCTAAGAGGCATTGCCTGGCATGTATTAAGGAAGCTCTTTCTAGGAAAAGCATGCTCCTCTTAATAATTTTGCTCTTGTTAGCTAGTGAAGAGGGGCAGAGCAAGGGCAAGATATATGTATATTATCCTTGAAGGGTTTTTTTTTTGTCGTGTTAGGAGCGACTTGAGAAACTGCAAGTCGCTTCTGGTGTGAGAGAATTGACCATCTGCAAGTATGTTGCCCAGGGGACGCCAGGATGTTTTTTTATGTTTTACCATCCTTGTGGGAGGCTTCTCTCATGTCCCCACATGAGGAGCTGGAGCTGATAGAGGGAGCTCATCTGCGCTCTCCCTGGATTCGAACCTGCGACCTGTTGGTCTTCAGTCCTGCCAGCACAGGGGTTTAACCCACTGTGCCACCGGGGGCTCAATTCTTGAAGTGGCTGGCTTGACTTTGAAGAAGCTGGGGGCTGGCCATGGCTGGCCGACAGGGAGCTCTGACGTGGGCTGGTCCACGAAGAGTTGGAAGCAACTGAATGAATAAACAGCAACAAGCTAATGGATCATTGGATTAAAAAGGAGAGGAAAAGCATGCAAGCAAGTGTGATTCTGACACAACTGTATGCGTATGTGTGTGTCTTCGAGTTGCCTGTTATCATATGGCAACCCTGGGAATTCCATAGGGTTTTCTTAGCCAAGGCATACTCAGAGGTGGGTTTGCTGATGCTCATTTTCAAAGCAAAGGATTGTACATGAAGAGCAGAGAGAGGAGTTTCCTGTCCCATAGAGATCCTCACCTCAAAACTGAGGAAGAGAATGATTGGGTTTCCGAGAAGGAAATAGGGAGGAAATGATGAAAAATGGGACTTCTTAGAGAGGCAGGTGCTGGTGCCTGGATCTAAAAATAAAGAGGCAAAAGAAGTCAGAAGCCAGAGATTCTAAACTAGGTGAGTTCATCATGGGTAACTTCGGGTGCAAACTACCAATTCTCGTCTTGTTGTCTTTTGTGGATTTTATGTTCAGAGGGGATAGAATCGCAGGACATGATATAAAGAAACTGCTTTTGTGGCTGTGTCTTGAATTAAACTGCGGCAGAGTGAATAATTCTTAATGCTGACAGTTCTGTCTTCTTTTCAGCACTAAAAAGTGTTTGAGAGAGAGAGAGCATATCAGAGGAGACTGAAGAAACAGTAAAAGTGTTCAGAAATAATGCATTTATTGAATTTAAAATTCAGCATAGACACCAGCTTCATTGACCTCTTCTTTGAAACAGTTATTGCAATAGCTGTTACTTGTCAGATACAGGGATTTTTGCCGTGCCAGAAGCGACTTGAGAAACTGCAAGTTGCTTCTGGTGTGAGAGACTTGGCTGTCTGCCAGGGCATTGCCCAGGGAAGGCCCAGATATTTTACCATCCTGTGGGAGCTTTCACTCATGAGGAGCTGGAGCTGACAGACAGGAGCTCACCCCATCTCACGGATTCAAACTGCTGATATTCAAGACAGCAGTTCAGCCAGCACAAGGGTTCAACCCATTGTGCCAACACAGCTATAGTAATGTATTAAAACACATTGACTAGTACTAAGTAAATATCATTTGGTTAAAAAGGGTTATATGCCATGTTGTTACCACAGGATTTGACAACAATTCCTTAACTCTTTTATGTCAAAAGTATGGGGATATGACACAAATTCAAATTCAGATATATATTGGCTAATAACCACAAAAGGATAAATGCTTATTCAGATGCACATCCAATGTATAGTTCATGCAATAGTAATCTGTGGTGATAGGCAGTCTGTGACTTATGCAAAAATAATTAATTAGTGTTAGAATAGGTTTTTGAAACAAGTGCATATCTATCACTTGGTTCTGAATGCATTGCTTCCCAATTACTGAAGGTATTCAGCTAATGATATACACTCAAAAGTTAATGAGAGCTCCTTCTACACATCTTACAATGCAGATCTGCAGTGTTTAATTCCTTTTTTGGTGCTATTATTCTTTTGGCAGTGTTCACAGCCATGAGTCTGCCTATGTATCATCATACTGTCACTATTATGAACAGGTAAGAAAGACCTGTTCTCTAGTAAGCTATCAACCAGTTGTAGGGAAAAATTGAATTAGTAGCATACGTTTGGATAAGAAATGTTCTTTCAGGTTCTGCTTGCACTGGTATGTTTATGTGGATTGGCTTGAGAATTTCTTGAATGTCACACTTCATTTTCTTTGGCTATTGGTAGGGGATATTCCTTTGCAACACAGATGCTTGCTTACCCAAGAATTCTGCAGATCATCCTCAGAAAAGTACATTTCTGCTGTACGTTATCAAGTCAATAAGTACAGCATTGGATCATAAGCATTTAGCTGTTATTCTGTCTGTCTACTCCTTTAGCCATTGGCCACTGAATTAGAATCGAACCCTGTTTCATAACAGTAGGAACTCTTCTGGGACAAAGGAAACCCTCTTCATTCTTTGGAAGTCTTTAAAGTTTAGGTTGGATATTTTGGAAATGGATCAATGATTGTTTCTGCATGTAAGCAGATTGGACTTAACGGCCCTTGTGGTTCCTTCCATTTTTGTTAGACTATGCCAACACAACTACATTTTAGCATGCTTTTTCTTGTATGATCCCAGGGAATGTGTGGTGGACAGAACATACAGTTAATATATTTTATTTATTTATTTATTTATTTGCAGTATTTATGTTCCACCCTTTTCACCTCAAAGGGGACTCAGGGCAGATCACAGAACACATATACAACAAACATTCAATGTCGATTATACAATGACAAGACAGACAACAGGCAGAGGTATATGTATAGATTTTCCCCCATCTTTTGGCATGTTTGGAGACTGTGCTTGGTTTCGGCCACAGGGAAGTGCCGTTGCTCCATCTCCTTACCAAAGAGCTTTATTTGTTTGTAAACCTCTTCCTTTTTTCTGATTGAAACTCCGTGCCTAAAATACTTCCTCATTTTAATGTGGTTCCTATTTATCTACTCACATTTGTTTTTGAACTGCTAGCTTGGTGGAAGCTGGGCTAAAGGTCAGGCACTCACCTGGACCCAGGCTTTGAACTGTCAACCTTCTGGTTGGCAAGATTTATTGCATCTTGGTGCTTAACCTGCTGTGCTAAAGCCTGGCCCATAGAAGGGAACTTAGGGGGAAACTGTGTGTGAACTCGTGGTCTGGAATGCTAAAAGAGTAGGGACTTCTTGATGGATGGTAGTTTCTGAAAAGTGAAATACTGAAAGCATAATATCAAGTAATTCCAATGAAAGGGAAAATATGAGATGTTAAAAGCAACCAGAATGGATGGCTAAAAAAAAATCAACTGAGCTAAGATTTGAAAGGGACATGTACAAGAAATGGAAAAAAGGAGCAAAACCACTAAAGAGGAATTCAAAGAAATAGCTGACATGCATAGGAAGAAAGTCAGAAAAGCCAAAGTGCAGAATAAGCTCAGGCTTGCTAGAGAGAGTGAAAACATTAAAAAGGTTTTTTTGTTATGTCCATAGCAAAAGGAAGAATAATGAATGAGACTATTTCTATCCTAACATATCTCCCCAGTGGGAACTCAGGGCGGCTTACATATAGAGAGGCAAACATTCAGTGCAAAAATATAATACAAAATAACACAAACCAAAAGATAAAACCCAATGTACATTTCAACAAGCAACAAAGACAATCATACAATTGAACACAGACCAACAAATTCACATTAAAACCATTTCATATTTAATAGATTTTTAAAATTTAGAGTTTTAAAAGATTAAATTAAGAGCATTTAAAAGAATAAGGAAATAACAAGGCCACTGCAAAGAGCTGATAGCAAACTGCTAACGGAGAAAAGGCAGGGCTAGTCTTCCAAAAAGAAAACTGCTCATTCTGGGGAAATGGTACAAATGATGCAATAGGGGAAATGCTGGACATAATAGGTATCAGGCTACTCCAAATACATTCAAGATACTCAGTTCAAATTAATTATATGCAAAGATATTAAAAGAACAGGTAGAAGTAATTTTAGAACCACTGGTAACAAACTCTGGGAATTTCTGAACAGAAGTCCCAGCAATCTGGAGGAGGGCAGATGTTCCCTTCTTCATAAAGACAAAAAAGAGGACTCCTGCACAGTCAGCCTGACAAATACCAGGGAAGATTCCAGTCCAGATCATTAAACAGACAATCTGTAAGCACTTAGAATGGCATGAACACTAACATGGGTTTCCCATAAACAAGTCGTGCCAGACCTATCTTACTTCTTTCTTTAACAGAGCTATAAGCATGGTAGATGAAGAGAATGCTATGGATGCAGTGCATTTTGATTTTTGTAAAGTCGTTGACAAGGTTCTCCATGAGATTATCTCAAACAAGGTAGTAAAATGTGAGTTAGGCAATGTACTGTTGGGGAATTGAGAGTTGGTTAAGTGTCCAAACCCAAAGGGTTCTTACCAATGGATCTTCTTTATCTTGGAGAGAAGTGACTACAGGGGTGCCAAAGAGTTCTGTCCTGCACCCTGTGCTATTCAGCATCTTTATATTGATAAAGATTTGGATGATGAAACAGAAGGCGTGTTTATCAAATTTGCAGATGACATCAAATTGAGAGAGATAGCTAATAGCCTAGAGGACAGGATCAGAATCCAAAATTACATGGGCCAAACATAACAAAATGAATTTTAATGAAAAAAAGTAAGGTGCTATACTTAGACAGGAAATAATTAAATGCACAGATACAGGATGTGTGGCACCTAGTTTGACAACTGTAAAGGTGAAAGAGATCTAGGCGCCTTAGGCCCCATCTACATTCACATTTAATATGGTGTAGGGGGTACATTATTACGAGTGTCCAGATGATGCCACATAATAATAAGGATTAATCTGGAAAAATACTTGGACCTCCATGTTTAATCCATCTTAAAGAAACCCCTCCAAATATTCGGACCTTTCAGTAAGGTCTGGTTCTTTGGAGGTGTAGCACCTGTGGAGACTGCTCCTGAGATCGTCATTGGCTCCTTTAGAATTCATATAAATTTGTTTTTCTATCATAGCCATAGGGTAGAATAGAAGTGGGAAAATTTGGAGAATAGTGACAACTTTTGACATGGGCAGGTATTTACTCAATGTCATAAAGGGAATTACTCAGGCTCAAAATAGTTTCAAGTATTGCTGACTTAGTTGCTGAATGGAAAGATCTGGACTCAGGCCTCTTAGTTCCCAAATCAACATTTTGAACAGACTTTGCAGACATACCCAGTAGGCATACACAAAATTTCTTGCACATGTGGTTACTTTGATGCATCAGAGCAAATCAGTTTTGGTTTAGGGATGGGAAAGCACTAACATTTCCTATTCATGTAAGTAGTTTATGAGAATGCAGCCTGTGAATTCAGCTTGGCTACAGATGGAGAGGAACATAGTGTACCTCTGTGTCTTCTGCTAATGTAGGGGTAGATTAATGTGAAACTGAGAACTTTGCCTAACGCTAGTCCCTAGCACTCACTACCATTAGCTATGTTGGCTAGTAGTTCAAAAGCAATGCAGGGAGAAGGGAAACTGCATTTGCCCTTGCCTGTGCTAGTAGAACTTTCCTATGATTTAGAATACCCACAGCATAAGGAAGGTGTGTTGTGGAAAGCTTTTAATTTTATCCTGTTGCAGCGACCTCTTAAATGTCTCCAAAATAAACATTATGCAATGAAACGTCATGGATGTCTGAGTCACTAAAACTGAGCAGCTGCATCTCCTGTACTATTCTGTAGTCAGACATTGGGAAGTTCTGATCTCTTTAGGCCCAAATATCCCCACCATGTACATGTGGAAAGGTAAACTAGAAACCCTCAGAACATGTGATATCATTTTAAAGGGATTAAGCACTCTAAAAAAAACCCCGAACATCACCCACCCCTACATCTATATTTTTGAGTGTAGAGGTGAAAGCCCCATTTTTCCTCCATACTGATCAGTGCATTGTAGTGATTCCTTATGTTTCATCATATATGGATTTGTTGACTAAAATTCTAATTTTTGTCCAGGACTAGCAATGTTACCTGACAGTTATTTTCTTTTTGCCCCATTATGTTTCACCTCTGGTATTCATTGCTGTCAGTCTCTGCAGGTCATCCAGAATGGACACTTCTGGTTTAGCTCTCACTTAGAAGCTGCTGGTGCAGCAATTACTGTGGTTCTTAGTGGATGTTGTATGGGCTGTACATATAGTGTCCTAATAAGGAACCTGGGCTGATAACAGTGTCTTGAAGCTGACAGAAAACAGAACTGGCTTCCATTGTGTCCGAGAGTTAGTTTCTAATTGAGAGAATTAAAAAACAAACAAGCTAAGTTCTGCTAAATTCTGTGAGATGCCAAGGAAGCTGGGGATGAGTACACACTGTACAGTACAGTACTTAAACTGGCACTGCAATTATTAACCTTTGACTAATATTACCCATACTATCTCTCAAGATGGCAATGCTAGGTAGGAACATCTTTCTCACTGGTGGTCTTTCCAGGAAACTCACACTGTGTTCTTTGTTGTAGCCTGGGCTCACAGTGAGGTGATTGCCATGATGTTAAGTAGAAAGAGGTTTAAACAAAGTATGTCTCCCAAGTATTTTTAATAAATGTCAGTTCATTTTGTAGATTTTAAGAGGTGTGTGAGCCAAGGTTTTGCAAGAGAATTCACTTTTCTTCCATTCATAGGTTAGAGCCATGTTTCACAATCTTGTTACAAGGGAGTAGTTTTTGACTGAACTCCAGAAGTTTTTTTAATGGAACTAATTACCTAGAGTGGTGATGGGATCTCTTTCTCTGGACATCTTCCAAAAGAGACCTGTTAGGGGGAGAGGGTTGCTCTAGCTCAGCAGTTCTCAACCTTGGAATACATTAGGGAGGAAGAGAGACATGTGGATTAGTTTGGGAGGGCCAAATCTGTTTGTGAGCCAGGGATTTTGGTTCATATCAAGCAAAATATGGTTTTCAAACTGGAACATTCCCCTCCAGTTTTTGAACTGTGGCAATGTTACACAGATCATAATGGTATATTCAATTACAGATGTAGCATATGGTTATTTTCTTCGCTTCCTATTTCTCTTGATCATGTTTGGTATTCATTTTGAAAACCATCCATAAAACTATCTTATTTTTAAAAGCATGTATGTATATATCTGTAGCAGCTAGATGGGGATGGATCAGAATGCATTCTTTCAATGTGACTGTTTCAAACCTGGTCATATTACTTAATTCCATTAGCCTAATTGTTATATCCAATAATAGCAGGAGAAAATAACCCTAACTGAATAAGTGTTGTTGCAGAAATACAAGCAACAGTGAGAGACACAAACATTAATGTTAACTGTAGGCCGCATATTACTTTAAAAGATGACAAATTGGGTGTAGCCAGCTTCATATAATTAGGTGAACAATTATTAAACATAATGGAAAATTGAATTAACATTCAACTCCATTTTTCTCTTTATTAATTCAGCTGTTCGCCATTTATCAATTTAGCCATTTATTATACAGTAATACATTATGTTTGTGCAGAAATAAAGGTGAAATGGAATGCACCATGTTGTTAGACTTTAGACTTGTGTACACAGGCCACCATACCCCTGTATTCACTGAAAATTTGTAACTACCAGTCTTCCTGGCACACAGCATCTTCCCATGAGTGTCCTTTATTTGTTTTGTTTTTTTACTTCAAATTGGCTTTGGCCTATTTTAGGTTAATTTGGACAATTCTCTGGAGTTTGTTTGAAATTCTGGAATATCCTGGGATTTTGGGTAGTCTGGACAGCTGGACTGGGCCTGATTTGTTCCAGTGCCATGTCCAGTGCCAAAATGAATATCACCACTACAAAGGGATGGCTTGTACCATGTCTCTGCTGCTGCCACTTCTAGTCAGCCACACACCTTTGTCCAAGTGCCTGGCCATCAATGCTCGTATGTCATATAAGAATGGGGCACCTGCTCAGCCAACAACAAGGGGGGGGGGCATAAATCAACCCTCCTTCTTGCTTATTTCATAGGTGCCCCGGTCTAACATCTACAGAAGTGACTGCAGTGGCCAGGTACATGGATGGTGTTTTGTAGCTAACTAAGAGTGTGTTGATATATCAAAGGAAGTTATAGCCCAATAGGGCCGATGCAGCTTTGTCCCCATCTGGACAGTGGCTCCAGATCCAGTGCATATATGCTGGATCTGGAGCTGTTCTGGGTCAAGTTTACATTGGACTAACCAACCTGCCCTGGGTAAATGAACACTGGGATTCGTCTTTCAATTTTTTCAAGTGTCCCTAAGGATAAAACAAAATTAGAATAAAAACATATTATGCAGAGTTTAAGTAAAATTGCTAAGAGTGTATGCCTGGAAATATTTGCATATATAACCCTTTTGTGTCATATTGACAAGCTTGCTTTGATCCTTGCAGGGAAAGTGTATTGAGTAGGGATGATAATGGATCGTTTTTTGGGTTAGACCATGGAATGCCAGGAAGTAGTCTAGTTTCTTTACATATATATCCAATAAATGTTAAATGGTTCATGTATTAAATAATCTTGTGATAGGCACAGGATCTGATGTATGTTGTTTCATGAAACCACAGACTGATTTGTTTTGATCAGCACCAGATTATTTATCTTGCCTATGTGTAAATGGGAATCTCTGATTTAAAAAACCACGCTGATAGTAAAACTGGAAAAACATATTTTCTAATGTTATTTGTTTGTTTTTTTAAGGATTCCTTGGATCTCAGGAACTAAATGGTCCATTTTATATGGCATTAGATGGATTAAAATTACTCTCTGAACTTTGCCAATATAACTAACACTAGTGAACACATCATTAAAACGTCAGACACACAGATATTTAACTTGTTTCCTAAAGGTGGAAAAACTCTTTCACTACTGAAAGTAGACACACACTTTTTGTCAAATTGACTTTAGTCTATGGCAACCCTATAAATGATAGAGCCTTTCATCAACAGCCATGCTCACGTCTTGCAAACTCCTTGATTGATTCTCCCTGCAGTGCAGTCTTCCTCTTTTCCTACTGCTTTCTAATTTACTAAGTATTATTGTATTTTCTAGTGACTCATGTATTCTCATTATATGTCCAGAGTATGACAGTCTCAGTTTAATCAGCTTGGCTTCTAGGTAGAGTTCTTGCTTGATTTTCTCCAGGGACCATTTATTTGTGTGTGTATTTTGAGGCCCATATTTGTAGAACTCTTCTCTAATACTGCTACTAAGAATAAAAATAAAACAACCTCTTCTTCTGTCCTGCAAGTGCCCATTTCCAGTCTGTTTCCTTTCAGCCTGGTTTGTTGTTTCATAGAGCAGTCTTGGGGTGGGGAGACAAGACTCTTTGGAGAGCTCAATCAATAGGGGAAGGGTTAATCTCTTCCTCCTACTCCGTGTTTCTTCAATGCAATTACGAAGAAAGCACAAGGTTGTGAACCTGCTGTTCCTCTCCTGACATATGAATGCACCCTTGGGCTTCTATTCTGAATGCTAGAGGGTACAGGAAATTCAGCACACACAGAGAGAATCTCACAAGGTAAGGTTTCAACATGGGACCTACTGAAGAAAACAGATGCTTCTATTAGCAGTCAGAATTGTCTCCTTCCCAAGCAAGCCTCTCCAGAAGAATTTTCTCTTGGTGACTGTGCCAGGTATTTTAGAGTGTATGCAACAACAATACAGTAAAATGAATACTTTCTTACATCTTATAAAGACACTTATTCTGCAATCTGTACTTTGCCTCGACTCTGTCACCCAAACTGTAAATTCTGCAGCAAAATTAGAATCTCCGGTTGAGCAGAAGCTACATCTAGAATCTTTGGTAAGTGACTTGCCACGAGGAAAGTTGAATTCCTGCAAGTGAACTTGGCTGGAAAGTCCTTGCAGATCTATTTCTTGTTATTAGAGACTCCAATGGAGTCCTTGACTGGAAATGCTTGAGGTCGGCTTTGACTGATCTGCCAGCTAGAACCTTTCCTGTACAGAGATAGTGTAGCTGCAGGAATTCATGTATTGGCAAATTCCCAATTAGACTACTACTATATGCTCTATAGAGAGAGCTTCCCTTGAAAATAATAAAGAAGCTACAGCTAGTGCATAATGTTTCAGCTGGACTGCAGACTGGGACGTCATACATTATACAGAAATTATGTAACACTGGTTTTAAATTGCTATAATTGTCACTATGCTTTCAGTCTTGTGGATTGAATGTATAACGAATGTATAACGAGCATTTGCAGTTTGTGCACCCTTGTTTGGTTTCCTTATTTATTGACAGATTTTAGTTGGAATTGTAGCAAATTCTGTCATTGTAGGATAAAACAGTTCTATTATATGTCATCTGTTTCTGGCAATTTATTTCTTCCAATACAAGGCAAAAGGATGATAGATTCGTTTAAAGGAGAACCATATGAAAACGAACCTACAGTTTTAAAACCTGATTTTCCCCCCGATTTAGGCCACACAAATCCAAAGCTCCTGATGTGTCATCTTGTCATGTCAGAAGCTTTTTCTGAGGGGCCTGAGTACACAGCCAGTAAGTTTATAGGAGAAACAGGGGGCTGGGGGCTGGCTAGATGCCCTTCTGGGTTGACTTCTTATCGATCTGGGAGGGCACCCTCCAAGGAGAAACCTGAGATTTGGTCCTATGTGTGGCCGAGATCATGATTTTCAACTGTAGGTTCATTTTCATATGGTTCTCCTTTAAACAAGTCCATCATCTTTTCGTCTATTTTATGTAGTTTTTATATGTAGTTTTTATATTTTATCTAGTGTACTCTGCATGGTGCTAATTCCATTCAAATCCTAGGGAGATTCTTCAGTCTTAAAACTTTTTGTTCTACTAGTGGGAAGGATTTGTCAGGCAGGCTCCCACTCATGTAAAAACACATTGACATTTGATTATCTCAAGGGTATTAAAAGGGAAGAGCAAATGACCTGTCACTGCTATAAAAGCATTGCAGTTAAGGGTTTAGATACGATAATGAGCTCTGATGCATTCCTAAATGCTGCTGTTCACCTTATCTAAATCTTCAAATCCTGCTGTCCACATGGAAGAAGGAGAAGCTGATATAAAGACTGATGGCCAGACATTTGCAATGTATTCTTCTGTAGGAATTGCCCAGACATTTGCATTTTGTTTTTCTGTAGGAATTACCAAATAAAATAGTGAGAAAATGTTGCTGCTTGTTTTTTTTTTAATCCTTTACAAGTTGTTTTCTGAAACTGCAGCATATGTAATAGTGCAAAGACAGAATAAGGCAAAGTAGAAATTATCTTTTTGGTGGTTAAGTTGTAATAAAAGTTGCATGGTCTCGCATTTGAATGAGGCAGCATCTCCATTGTGATTTGATTTGCTGGACAAAATTACTGTACATGTTAATGATGATAGTGGTTGCTAAGTTCTAGATGCTCTTGACTCTTTTTGTCTCTGTATGCAAGTTAAAGATAATTTGCTATCCCTCCTTCAAAAAACAAAACAAAAAATAAACAAATATATCAAGATTACTTGTAGTAGTTGTTGAGAACAGAATTGAAGAGCAGCTATGTACACTAGTACAGGTTTGGCTTGCAAATTATTTGGGACATTGAGTTCCCTGAATACGCATCAATCAATGCAGTAATTGGCAAAGGACTATGGAAATTGTCATAATCAGCAGTCACTTGTGTCTGAGTAGGAGAGCATTCCAAGTGTAGTGTCTTGGCTTTGGGTCCATAGGTGACTGTGGAGACCTTTTCTTGACCCGCATGTTCTTCCACAGTGTGGACATCGGTTTCCAGATGGAAGGCGGTCCCAACAAGGGTTGGATTGACATGCCTTCTTCTTGATGCATTTCTCTCTTTTGCCCTCCATTCATGCCTTGGTAACAACTGACCTCCAGTTCGAGCACTCAAGGACTAGGGTTTCCCAGTTCTCAGTGTCTATGCCACAGTTATTAAGGTTGGCTTTAAGCCCATCTTTAAATTTCTTTTCCTGTCTTCTGTTTTCCATTCTTCAATTGGGAGTAGAGTAACTGATTTGGGAGACGGCCAGGCATTCATACAACGTGGCCAGTCCAGTGGAATTGATGGTGGAGGATCATTGCTTCAATGCTGGTGGCCTTTGCTTCTTCCAGCATGCTGATACTTGTCCGCTTATCTTCCCAAGAGATTTGTAGGATTTTTGGATGGAATTGTTCCAGGAGTTCAGTGTGACGTCTGTAGATGGTCCACATTTTGCAGGGTTGGGAGGACAATAGCTTTATAAACAAGCATCTTAGGCTCCCTACAAATGTCCTGATCCTCAAACACTCTCTGTTTTATTCGGAACAATGCTGCAGCCGCAGAGCTTAGAGTTGTAGCACAGACATATTTAGGCTCAGCTTTCCCATCTTTGATATAATGCCATATGGTCTTGATGCTGCTACACTATAATGCCTGTCTTCCAGAACAATATACCCAGCTAAATATTTTAATCTGCCCCATGATGTGCATATACAGTGGGACTTTGGCATCCACTGGGGTTTGATTCCAAGACCATGTGTGGGCACCAAAACCCATGGATGTTCATGTTCAGTTATGTACAATTATGTAATAAAATGGTGTCCCTTATGTAAAATGGCAAAATCTAGATTTGTGTTTATGATTTTTGAGAGAATATTTCAAGCTGCGGATACGACTTCCGTAAATACAGAGGATAAACTGCACTAACACTTTGCCATTAGTTGCCTCAGGGCTTTGTCTGCATGGATCCTCTGATGTCTGAACATTGCTTCCTTTTTGTTTCATCCCTTGACATTCTGTAACTGCTTCATTGAAGAGCTGGGGGCTGCTTAAGTTCTGCTGATTGGAGGAAAATCACCAATTAAATCTCAGGAAAGACTAGCTTTGCAGCACAGCTGCTTGATGCCATTCTGGTGCCCTCTGGCTACGTGCTGTGCACACCGTTGCAGACAAAGGAACCATTTGGGAGAGCAATGAAACCCTTCATATTGCTCCCACTGGTTAACTGCTTATGTGCTAGAGAGTGAGATGTTGGCTGGGAAGACAAATAAAATGGCAGTATACCAGCTTCAGTTCTTCCACAGTTTTATGCAGATTTTGTTGGTCCAAATACCATTAATCCACAACTATGTTTTTATCTTATACATTATTTTGTTAAACATTGAATGAATTCCAGAAACTGGACTTCCTCCAAGCTGGTATCTTCTAGATATATTTAACTACTGCTCCCACGATCCCCAGCCAGCATGAAGGGGAGAGTTTAGTTGCCCTAAGAGCCGCCCCAAACTAGGTTCCTGCGGGAGAAAACCTGCGCCTCTCTCCCCGCCCCTTTCTCCACCCCTTTCTCTTTGCCAGCGTGGTTTTTCCTTTGCTAGGGCAGCATTGCCCGCATTTTCTCTCAGTTGAATTCTGCCAACTGAGAGAGTACGCTGGCAATGCTGCCCTAACACAGGAAAAACCACTCTCGCATGGAGAAAGGGGCGGGGCGAGAGGCGGAGTCTCGTGACGTCAGGGACGTGCTAGCAAGGTTTTCTCCCACAGGAACCTAGTTTGCGACGGGTCTAAGTTTTTGTAAAGTAGCAAATAGAAGAAGGGCTCCTTGAAACATTTTGCCAAATTCTTACATAAGCAACACATGGAAGATATCCATAAGCAATGATAATAATTTGCATCACTTTTACACAGAATTGGGAGTCCACATCTATACTACCCTTCTCTGAGGACTACTAAATAACTGAACATATTTTTAATAGTGCTAAAAAATTAGGCTCGAATAGTCTACCATTTTGTGGGTGCTGTGGCACCAAGAGCAGCACTTTGGTATGATCGATAATTCTAATTTTCGTTTAGTCTTGTCACTCTGTTAAAATGTTTATGATAACTTTGTTGCTTGTTTACTATCAGAACTGGATAGTTCCAAATTGCATCAATTTTATGCACTTTCCAGAGGGACAGCTGCCTTAGAGTGTTTCAGCAAAACCAACAATATTGTAATCAAGGGGAAAAAAAGAAATCTATCATGATGTAAGTGAACAGTATCCTTGGAAACTTGTACTATAGCAACTTTGTTAGTTTTTAAGATACTGTGAGACTTCGCATTAAATTCAGTAGAAAACATATTAATCTTCATGTAAGGATAGACAGAATAACTTGCTGGACAAAAACTCTTCTTACATTCAGATTCCAGCCCTGAAATTATGCCTAATGCTTAGGAGATAATCACCAAAAAGATGTGATGACAGAATAACGTAGTCAGATATTACGATACAAAGTACATTTTGGTCGATTCTGGAACACAGTAGTCCCTCCACATTTGTGGGTTTGAGTATTCATGTATTTGATTAAAAAGCTATTTCTAGGAATCCTGAGGTCCTCCATTACCTCTTTGTGATCAGTTTGTAGCTGAAGGTGATCATAGACTTATACTGGAAGAATTGGAAATTACACCCTGTACTACAAAGTTGTTGGTTTTTTTTTGGGTAAAAATGTAAAATTTTTATTCACAGCTTTTTGATTTTTGCAGGGGCCTTGTGCCCCTATCTCAAGTGAATGTGGATGGCCAGTTATATTTGTCAAATTAGTTAAAATTAATCAAAATTTCTTGGTAGTGGTTATTGCGTATGTTGTTTTTCTGTTGGAGTATAATTTGACTTCTAGATTTTGTTTATTTCAGCATGGTTGGTGTTTTCTGTAAAATGCACAAATTCATGAGCCGCTTGTAGAATCTAATAAATCATGTTTAGATGTATTGAGTGATATATTTGTTCAGCCACTTTTTGCCAGTGATTCCCTTGTGAAACTACACATGACATTGTTGTACTAGAGCTCTGACTGGTATTGTCAGATGGAGAATGGCATGGGAAATCAAACTGGTAAACATTTTTACTGGAAGTGTACATTGGACTTTTGCTTCCAGTGTGAGACACTTGTGATTTGGCTTGTTTTAATAGCTTATAGGAAAGGCAAAGAAAGAAGAGTGTTTGTCATACACAATAATGAAACAAAGCAATCCAGTGCTTCAGTTCTGAAGCCCTTTATGTGGTTCAGCTGGCCTCGGGCTAATGTCAAATTTGGTTTTCCCCCCACATGTACAATGTGTAAAGAAGTGTGAAAAGACAGTGCCACTATCTTCATTATACTGTTGCTCTATAGATGAGTAACGTATCCAGTTCCCTCAGGACCACATCAGGTTTATTCACTTTCTGGCAAGCAATAGTGTTAAGATCCCTGTTGTTAGACTGATAGGTGAGGACTAATAGCTGATGATAAAAATACTAGATTTTTATTAACTGAAATTTTATATTTGAGCATGATGCTATGACAGTACAGTTTGAAAATAGCAGCTTTGAGCTATCATAGAACTGTTACTTGGTAAATTTGGATGTAACACATATGCATATGCAAAGTTTTATGTACTATGTGTATTGACTGCTTATGTAGAATTTTCATAATTGTACATTTTTCCAAAAAGGAACCACATTTGTGCCATTTGTGAAGTAATATGTAATGTTTATTTTGGACCTAGAATATGGCATGTGTGTACATCCTATATATCTCTGAACAGTTTAGCAAGTGTAATATATCAAAGAACAAAAATATGGAAGATTTACTGAAACATAGAAACAGTGGAAAGGGAGGAAATATGGTGTAGTGGCAGACAATAACCCAAGAAACTGGAAGGGTGTATTTATTTATTTATTTATTTATTTATTTATTTATCTATTAACAATTCGATGCCAAACATAGTATAAAACACATAATACATCCACAACATTAAAATAATTCTAAATATGCATTAAGAACCCACTCACCAGATTAAAATCTCCAGAATTAAAATAATCATCCAAAGCAGTCCAAGTCCAGCCAATAAATCGTGTCTTTCCCAATAAGTGTCTTTCTCTTAGATGGTGAAGCAGGTTGTGATGAATTGCCTACCTGTAGGCCAGGAAAAAGCTCAAGAAGTAGGCCCAAGTATTTTGGCAGCCATTTTGTGGGATGGTGCATGGAGGCATCCATCTTAGGTTAGTCATTTCCTAGAGGAGGCGGAGCTTAGGAGCAGCCTGGAGGGAAATGTGGAAAACCCATGTGATTGGCTGGGAAAAAGTAGGCAAAGCTTAGTGGGAGTGCAGAAAAAAATGGCTTTTAGGAGTGCATTTTAAAATCTGACAGTCTAGTCAGGGCTAGATTGTTGAAGAAGAAAGTTAGGTTTTGGGAGAAAGTTAGGAGAGGAGAAATTAGAAAAGCCAAAGAGGTTAGTTAGAGAATACAGTTAGAGAATATTTCGGTTTTTTCCACATGTCCACATGCAGGCCCGTAGCGGGGGGTGGGGGGTGGGGGGGGGGTGGGGTGTTAGGGGTTCAACCCCCCCCCCCAAATGTTTCAGATTTTTTTAAAAACCTGGTTTACTCATGAATTTTAACTGGTTAACCAAATCCCCCCGCTAAGTCTATGAGATGCAAAAAATCAAGAGTCCCTCCAGAACTGCAAGCACTATCTCAAGCAAATATTAGCAATTTATTCACACTGTCATTACTTGCAGCAATAGCCGATATAGTTGTTCTGGTACAGCTGTACCAGGAGCTCCAACTTTATTTGCTTTGTATTAAATGTTTGCTTGCAGTCCTAGGTTTCAGGGACTCTGCAGATAGGTGGCTTCTTTGGTTGCAGTCATAGGGCAAGTCACCTGTCCATCATTGTTAAGTTTTGGTTCCGCCCCTTGCTCAGGGCAATTGGGAAGGGAAGGGAGCCATTTTTAGTTAGTCTCAGCAAGGTAAGCTTATGTATAGGATGTGTGCAAGCTTCCCCTGTACAAAAGCTTCAACCCTTAAGACCTTCTGGGGGAGAAAGGTCTTAAGAGTCTCCAAAGAATTTCCAGGAAAACAGCCCTAAAAACCAAAGAACTCCAGCTGGAGAACATCTACTGCCTTGCTGGTAGGTCCACTTGGTGTTCGAGACAGAGTTCGACCCGGTAGCAGAGCCCACATTAGTAAGGGTTAGATTACAGTCAGCCTGGGAGAAGTTAAAAAGGGGATTTTCCTTTAAAGAAGAAGTTATTGAAGACAGTTACCTGTCCTTCGTGGGCAAGATTAGGAATTCACCAGTTGCCTAAAAGCTTGGAATCATTTGCTTAACTTTACTGAAGACAAGAGAAGTTTCTGTTTGATTGTTCATTAATAAAAGACTTTGTTGTACTTCTCAAGCCATCTAAAGACTGTTTGTGGTGGAAACCTCTGAGAACTTCTCTTTAGGCCCCTTGGCTTCCCGCTGGGCAAAGGTTACACATCCTGTTCTAAAGACAATTATTTACAGGCCCAGTGCGCGACAGAACAGTAGTGAAGCAACCAAGTCGGGGGGGGGGGGATGTTGAATGCTCTCATTAAGTGGGCCAGACTTGGTGGAGGTGGTTGACAAGGGCAGAGCTGCAGGCTATTGAAGGCTGCTCTGCCCCCTGCTGTGCTCTTTGCTTCAGCATGAGCTAGGAGGCAGGTTTCAACCCCCCCGTGTGAAATTTTCAAACCCCCCCCCCAAAAAAAATTTCAACCCCTCCCGAATTTTTTTTCTGGCTACGGCCCTGTCCACATGGTTTTTTTCCACATGGTTCCCCCCCCCACATATACCAGCTATTCTTCACTAATGGAAAGCTATTAGTGAAGAATAGCTGGTTGATATAAATATACAGATCCAAAGGGAAGGGACTGTTTAAAGTATTAGGAATTCTAATCCAGTGGTTCTCAACCTGGGGTCCCCAGGTGTTTTTGGCCTTCAACTCCCAGAAATTCTAACAGCTGGTAAACTGGCTGGGATTTCTGGGAGTTGTAGGCCAAAAACATCTGGGGACCCCAGGTTGAGAACCACTGTTCTAGTCAAAAGGAAGTCTGCTAGTTTCCTGAAGGAGTGAAGAGTTGTTATTGGAACCAAATATTGAACTGTTTTAAGTAACCATAAGGTTCATCTCATTCTTGTAACCGTTATGCTTAAGTGCCTGTATTTTTGAAATCCACATAAATAAACAACTTTGTTAATCATACTACACAGGTCTTATGTAATCTTCTCGTTTTGCAGAAATCATATTTTCATGCTACTTGTAGAATCTGTGGGCATTTGAACTGGACTGAACTGGTCTTTTCCTGTTCTTTCCATGATTTTAATGAATGAACAACTTGCATCCACAGAAAGCTAGAATCCTTTATGTTACTATATGTGACAAAAAACATAGCCAACTATTGACATGGATGTTTGTGTTTCTGTCGTGGTGAAACCCACATGAGCATTGATTTGGACAATTGGATGTTGAAACCCTAAGGAAGGGGCTATACTAGCTAGTTGAGTTCAGAAGAGAGGGAAAATTAAAATGGGGGATGAGCTGTAGTTCTGAGGTCTAAGGAGCAGCTCTTTTCACTTTGAATAAGGTAGTGATAATAGGGGGAAAGGGATTAAATCTTTATAGTGGAGTTTATATATTGCATTGGCTTCTGTTTTGTATTTAGAGACTTAAGGTTACAGTAACATTGAGCAGCACAGAGAGAAGAATTTTCCAAGTTCTGTATTGAATGCATGAAACTTTTTGGGTAATTTAATATCTAAAATACATTGCTCTTAAAATATATATTGGGATTTAAAGTGCAATTGTGTTTGCAATATTCAATTAGTTGGTTCCACAGAACCATGAAAGAGGTACAATGCCACAGATATTCCCAGCTGGTGATATTCCCAGCTGCCTTTTACTGTGGATGGCTGAAAAGTTTCAATTATTTCACTGCTTGTCCTTGGGCATGAGTATCCAAAATTCAGGCAGTTGTATAAATCTATAACAATGTCAAGATTTTTTTCATCTTTCAGCAAGAACTGCTATGTTTTACCAAGTCAAGTCCAAACCAAACCCAAATAATACATAATTGCTATGTATCCTTCTGTTGCCATGAATCTTTCAATAAAATTCTGCAAACATAGGAAATAAACTGTAGACTTTAATTTTGGCACTCTGCAGAATGGAGAAAAAAGCTGGAAAATAGTTCCCTAAAGTCTAGTTTTGTCTAAAGCGTGTAAACTTGAACAGAAATACTTAACATTGTGTATTTACATAAAATTCGTGCGATTGGCTATGAAAAAACAGCATGAAGAGAGCCTCACATCAAATAAAACTAACCCCACTATGCATATTCATCATAAACATTCTTAGATAGTAAGAAATTAATATAAATTGGGCATTAATACTTCTATGTAAATAAAGCCCTGCAGTGGGATTGTTGGGTGGGACTAGTTATAGGGAATAGAGTAGAACCTCTACTTAAGAGTGTTCTAACGTAAGAGCATTTTGAGTTAAGAGCAGTTTCCTCAGCTCAGGTTTTCTTTGACACAAGAGCATCACTTTGAGTTAAGACCTAGCGCCAGAGGGAACATTAGTGCCAGAGGGAGCGCTAGCTTGAGCGTACAAGGCTTTAAGGGAGCAGCCTCAGTGCCTCATGCTCTTGTCCGCTTGAGTGATTACTGTCTGCTTTGAGGAACTTTAGGTTAGTTGATTTTGTGTGGGTTTTATTCCTGGTGTTTTTGGCTTCATAAAGAGAGCGGGGGAAAGAGCAAAAGAGGGATGAAGGCTAGAATGAGTACAGGATGAAGAAAATGATGCTTCTGCCTCTTCACTTTGTGCATCCTTGCCACAACTTTGTTCTTCTACCATTTTAAAGTTGATCTTTCATTATTATTATTATTATTATTATTATTTATATCCCATGTTTCTCCCCATGGGAGCTCAAGGTGGCTACCATCTATCTACACTAAACAGTTTAAAAAGAGCAATACAAAAATTCAAAAACAATTAAATAATAACAGTGCAGTAAAAAACAGAATTAAAATACAGTAAATACATTAAAATGGCCTTTAAAACTCATATTTTCCCCGATCCCACCCACCCTCTCCAGAGCCTCCCCTTCCCCTTCCCTAAAAGCCTGTTGGCGGTGGAAGGTTGTAACCTGCTTGTGGAAGGCCAGCAAGGATGGGGCCATTCTGGTCTCTCTTGTGAGTGAGTCCCACAGTAGGAGCAGTCACCAAAAAGGCCCTCTCCCATGTTCCCACCAAGTGTTCATGTGAGTGTGCAGGTTTTGCCTTGCTGTTATACTGACCAACACACATTTTGTTGCCTCAAATGTGCTTCCTTGCCACAACTTTGTGCTTCTACCATTTTAAAGTTGTTCTTTCTTTTTTATTGTTACACATGAATGTGCATTTATACACTATTTGTTACTTATAAAGTACATTTTCTTATTTTAAAACATGTAACAAAACTAGCATTTTGATGGAAAAATTCACTTTGAGGTCATGGAACAATTTAAACTTTTAAGTCAAGATATCACTTTATTGAGCTCCCTTCTTACAACAATTCCATCCACTACCAGTCTCTGTCTAGGTACAGTTTAGACTGTAAGAACCTATATAGGGGCTAGCAACAGAAAATGGGCAGAGAGACCTCTTACGTTTTGTGATGGTCTCCAACTACTGTTATTAGAAAATTATAGAGTGGGGAGAAATGACTCAGTAAAGCATAGGGACATGGTAGGTTGGCATTTGTGGAGTTCATTCCTCTGGAGTGGTGCTAGGAAACCCCTTAGCAAATGCTGAGTGTGTTATAATAAAATAGAAACATGACAATTAAAAATTCTTGTAAAAGTCTAAAACAGCACACAGCAGAGCATACAATAAATGCCACCATAAAACTAAAACACAGAACAGGGCTGAAGGCCTTAAAAGCAGCCAACAGCCTAAACAATGTTACGAAAAATCATGCAATTTTAAATGACAAAATGTCTCCATGACATCATTATTGTTTTCAGTATTATGTTTAGTTATATCATATATTTTTCCAGTTTGGGAGTCTAGTCATCTTACAACAGTTAAAAGAGACATAGCTAAAATATACTAAGCACAAAAGTCAAAAACATAAATCAACTATCATTATATTTAAAACTAAAAACATAATTATTCAAATCAACCCCCCCCCCCTTTTTTTTCTCCCTTTTCTTTTTCCTTTTTGTCTTTGGATTCCAGAATCTTCTCAGGTTATCTGATGCGGGTGAACAGCAATGCTTTTCTTCGAATGTGCCAGACACTTGTACCATATTTGTTTCCATTGACTACTTTTTATTCTTTTTCTAGAAACAGCTGTCAAGGACAGGCTGTAGTCCATGGATCACCATTTTGACCAAAACATATATAGTCTGTTCTACCTTGCTGCCCATATAGGGCAGACTTCTATCCTTTGGAGTTTCAAGCCAATTTATGGAGCAGGAGATTCAGACGTTAAGGCAGAGATATGTTCCCTTACCTTGGATCAGAACAGAGAGATCATTCTTCTCCTTCCCTCTCGCCATAATCGCAGTTCTGCTTCCCTCTTAATATATTTTTTCTGATAGGCAAAAGCTTTCATTGTTGATACTTAGGATTCTGACTTTATCTTCCAATGTCTGAGTTAACTTAGAATCATGTGACGCTCTTGGACCTTGTTGATTCCTAGCAGCCTTAGGCAGCAAGATAGTACTGCTCCATAAGTAGAAAAGTCATGGGGTCCTTGAGTAGAAAAGTACAAAATAATGAGCACATCATAGACTATTCAGTATGCATGTGCTGCTTATGTGTTTATCACTTAATATTTATCCTGAGAGGAGAATAATATTCTGGTATTAGATCCCTCTGGAATGACCACAGCATGACAGAAACTGAACGATAATGTGATTTTTTTTTTGGTCGCGTCAGCAGTGACTTGAGAAACCGCAAGTCACTTCTGGTGTAAGAGAATTGGCTGTCTGCAAAGGCGTTGCCCAGGGGACGCCCAGATGATTTTGATGTTTTTATCATCCTTGTGGGAGGCTTCTCTCATGTCCCTGCATAAGGAGCTGGAGCTGATAGAGGGAGCTCATCCACCTCTCCCCGGATTCGAACCTGTGACCTGTTGGTCTTCAGTCCTGCCGGCACAAGGGTTTAACCCACTGCACCACCGGGGGCTCCTGATAATGTGAATTATTGTACTTTGATTTATATCCTAGTTTCTCCATCCAGTTCATATTTGTATGAAATGAAGTAGCTTGCTCTTTAGACACTGAACATATCTGGATTTTGATTTTGAATTAAATAACTGCATTATAAAGTGACTCAACACTGTGTTTTGAATGTATGTGTCATAAGATCAGCAGCAGTAGCAGTGACTTACCTTTGAATCATGAAAACTGAAATGAAAAATTGCTAGCAGCAAAAACCTTCTATGTCCTTTCTGTTTAGAATATTACATCTTAGAAACTAAAGTGGACAGTTCGGTTTCTCTTTAAACACTGTCACCTGTCCTGCCATATTAGCTACCCACATAAAGCAATGAGGAACTAGGAGAAGATTGTTGCTTCTAGCAAGAACTAAGTTCCTTCTCTCTTTCTCTCTTTTATTATTTCTCTCCCCTTGTTTCAATATAACTATATGTTGGTGGAAATGTACTCCCCACCCCCCACACATCCCAGTAGCAGTATTTCGGTGTTAATAGTATACAGATATAAATTGATGTGGCACCCTTTGTGTGCAGAATCCAATTAAGTTTAAGTGTGTATGTAGGTTCATCAAGTGTGCCTAGTGTGTCTCCCTGGCTTGTCTTGAGCAACGTTGGGAAAATGTCACTTGGTATTGAAACAAATCCATTTCAAAGTAGTAGTATAGAACCTGCAAGGACAAGTAAATCTTCTACCTAAGGAATAAAATGGCATTCCTTTCCTGTTGCTGTTTTAAAGTAGTAAATGAAATACCCACTTCACATATACCTTTCCATTAGAATCTTCCCTCACTTTTTTCATGGTAGGACTTGTTCTATAGTTTTCTCAAATATATGAGTCCCCATTATCTAGGGCTCCTTCCACACAGCTGAATAAAATCCCACATTTTCTGCTTTGAACTGAAAATGAAAATATGAACTGAAAATATGGCAGTGTGAACTCAGGTAACCCAATTCAAAGCAGATATTGTGGGATTTTCTGCCTTGATATTCTGGGTTATATGTCTATGTGGAAGAGCCCTAGGCTTTCTGGTACCTCCAAAATGCGTCACCTGTGATCTAGATGTTGGCTTTGCTTATTAATCCCTTTCAAAATGGATAGAAAGGACTATAAATTATGACACCTATTTTTACTTTTTTTTTTACATTTCCCCTTTTTTAATTTACATTCACCCCTGTGCTCCCCTTCTCCAGAGCCACCTCTTCTTCTAAAGTCCCACCAAAAGTTCAATTCTTCATTTGGAGGTAAATTCCCGTCTTCTTTTTTCCAATACTTTTTCTAGAAATTTTCTCCAAATACTTTTAATGTCATTTTTTAAACACAATCCCTTCTTTATATAAGTTTGATGTTAGCCATTTTCCAGACTTCTTTATACCATTCATTAATTTGTATTTTCATTTCCCCTTTCCAATATCTTGCAGTTAATAATCTAGCTGCTGTTAATTGCATGCCTATTAATTTTTCCCCCTCTTATCTTTCCTATCCTCTTTTTAAATTAAAAGTAATATTTCTACTGGATTCCTTCTAATTTTTATATCCATAATATTTTCTATTTCCCTTATAACCAATTCCCAGAAATCTTTTACGTATGCATGTAGACATATGCGTGTAGGTTCCAATTTCTTGGCAGCCTCACCAACATTTTTCATTATTATTCTTATTTATAATGTGTAACCTTCTCAGTGTTAAATACAATTTCAAAATTAATTTATAGTCATTTTCTTTTATTCTAATTGACATATTTATAAATTGTCTTGCTTTCCATATCTCTTCCCATTCTTTTTCAGTTATCTTTGTTCCTACTTCCTCCTCCCATAATTCCCTTAATGTTAGTCTTTTCTTTTCTTTTTTGCAATTTGAGGAATTAATAACAAAAGAATTAAAAAGATAAAATAGCGAGCAATTAAAAGGAACAACAACTAAAATATATAAAATACTAATTGAAGACGCAGGAGAAAAGCGCAGGCATCTATTTTTACTACTTCACAGCCATGGGCAAAATTTTCTACAAGTACTGTGCCTGCATTTTATTTCCATATGTAAAGGTAAGAAGTCACAGATGGTAGACTTTAAATAGCATATTTCCTGGACATGTCATGAGTTCCAAAGATGTTTTATTGCTTTTAATGCAGGAGCAGAAGTGAAAACGCTTAAGCAAACAGTTTAATAAGCCTGTTGCATCATCAGATTGCTGCTGCATAGAAATGAGACCAGAAGCTCTTAGCAATTGCAATACTGTGTAAATGATTTGCCTTTGAATGTGAAATTTAGAACCAGTTCCTTTGCAATTAAAAATAAACACAAGACTTAGTGGTATAGCCAACTCAGAAATTGTAGCTAGTTGAAGATGCTGTCAGAAACCTTGGCCTCCAAATGCCAGCAGAGTGTTAAACCGCAGTCTTAAGTGAAACCAATATAGACCAATAGAAATGCGAACATTAGCAGGATAATGCAATAGAGATGCCAATTGTCCATTCCAGGATTGTAAGCTGAATAGCACAGTGTCCAGGGTACAAAGCTCAATCAAAACAAATAAGTCAATGTCCAAAGGTTAGTCCAGAGTTCATGAACATGAGATATCAAGGGTCTGGGGTCATAATTTGTTTCAAGCTCTTTTAATGCTTTTATTTTTTTTAAAACTTGTTAACTTGTCAAGTCTATGTTAAAACAGTATGAATAAAACTAAGATTTTAAAAGGCTAAGGACATTTTAACATTTTATTCATATTTTAATAGAATTGGCAGAGTGCAAGAAATACATATATAAATAAATGTGCAACATTTCTATATTCCGTCATTCCTAATATCCCTCTTTTCCTAAAAGAAAAGCAAAACAAAAACAAAACTGGAAATAAGCAGCAAAGTCAAAAAGTGCATTTTTATTTTACTATTTTTCCTCCTTACTAGATTGTTCTTGTACATTATGTTGATCTAATTATTATGCCTAGCAGGTGTTTTGAACCTGATAGGCTTCCTTCTTTCCAGATTCAAAAACACCCCAATTGCCCAGTTAACTCCATTTTCCAATCTAATATTAACCAACAAAACAGGCCAGGATTCATTTAGAATATAACAAAGTTCACTCTCACCATCTCGCTCTTTCTCTGTTGAGATATATATATATATATACACACACACACATACATACACACACACACACACACACTAGCCATCCCCTGCCATGCGTTGCTGTGGCCCAGTCTGGTGATCTGGAAAATAAAGTAATGAGAAAGTGTTGGCTTCTAATATATGTAATGTCTTTATGCTTGTGGGTAAACAGTACTTCTTATTGTTTCTTTGTCAGTGTTGGTGTAGAGATTATCTGGTTTTCCTACTCTGGAACACATTATTGTCCTTCTTTAGAGGTCCCTTTCAAATCTATAATATTATAGTTGTCATATACATATATGTGTGCGGATCATATATATCTATCTATATCTATGGCTGGATGGCTCTTTGTCAGGAGGGCTTTGATTATGTGTTCTTGCCCTGGTGAAGGAAGTTGGACTGGATGGCCTTAAAGCAGCATTTCCCAACCTGGGGGTCAGGACCCCTGGGGGGGGGGATCATGAGGGGTTCTCAAAAGGGTTGCCAAAGACCACCTGAAAACACAGTATTTTCTGTTGGTCATGGGGATTCATGTGTGGGAGGTTTGGCCCAATTCTATCATTGGTTGGGTTTAAAATGCTCTTTGATTGTAGGTGAACTATGAATCCCAGTAGCTACGGCTCTCAAATGTCAGGGTCCCCCCCCCCCCCAGTCCATCTGTGTTCACATTTGGGCATATGGAGCATTTGTGTGGAGTTTGGTCCAATTCCATCATTGTTTGAGTCTATAGTGCTCTCTGGATAAAGGTGAACTACAACTCCCAAACTCAAGGTCAATACCCACCAAACCATTCCAGAATTTTCTGTTCGTTGTGGAAGCCCTATGTGCCAAGTGTGGTTCAATTCCATCATTGGTGGGGTTCAGAATGCTCTTTGATTGTAGGTAAACTATAAATCCCAGCAGCTACAACTCCCAAATGACAAAATCAATTTTTTTAGTGATGGTCACTCCATAGGTGAGTTGGTGTCTTGTTTCTAAATTTGGTGGCAATTCGCCCAGTGGTTTTTGAGTTATGTTAATCCCATAAAGGAACATTACATTTTTATTTATATAGGTGTGTGTGTGTGTGTGTGTGTGTGTGACTTTATTAGTTGACACACACACACACATATATACATCGCAAAGTTAATTAGTAGTAAGATTGCAAGAAGATTTGAAGTTGCTTAATGCGTCGTGGTGTTATTGTTACTGTTTATTGCTTTGTTTATGCGTTTATTTATTGTCTGTATTGTTATTGTTGTCTGTATTGTTGTTGTATTTGGGCTCGGCCTCTTGTAAGCCACACTGAGTCCTTCAGGAGATGGTAGCAGGGTATAAATAAAGGATTATTATTATTATTATTATTATTATTATTATTATAAAACTCTGATATTTTGGTGACCATTTTCAAAACCTTTTCCAACTCTATAATGTATTTTTGAAGTGTAGTGACCAGAACTACACATAATATTTTTCATGAAGCTGCTAGGAGAATCATATAGAAATCTGGTTCATTATTTTTATCTACTGGTTCCAGGGAGTTTATGGGCATCCTGAACAGGGGAGGAACTTGGAATTTAATCCTAAAAAACCCAGAAATACTGTCAGGTGAAGAAACTGGTAAATCTGGATATATACAGCCAATTCTCAATGAGGTCATGCTTGTTGCCTGTTGAGACCATAATTCTGTCAGGAATTAGGTTAGGAGAAATGGATTTCAGGTAATGCATTTGCCAGAGAAACTACACCAGTTATTTTTTTTTGTGTGGATGAGAGAGACTTTTACAGTGTTGCTATGCTTCACCTCAATCAACCAAATGGCAGCCACACTCCATCTTTTGGGCTCTTCATGTTGCAGTTTAATGTCACTCAAGCCCAAGAAAGGTGAGTAGGAGGCAACAATAGAGGACTTCAGTTTGGGCAGGGAGGGAATATTAGGAAGGGAGTACTGCTTCCATCACTTGCTACCCCTCAAGAGTTTTTTTCACCTCTGCTTATTGTTTCTGTCATTGCTCCCAGTCCCTGTTCCATCACCATCCATATGTTCCATTTTCGTCCATTTTTAAAACTTAAATACAAATATGTACAGTAGATTCCAAAAAATGAAATTTATTTTCATAGAAAAAAACTTGGGACTTCCAGAGACGTTTTCTTCTATATGGAGGCTCATATAGAGAGATAAGAGGAGAGGACATTTATCCAGGAGTTGTGGAATATCCTAGGAGGAAGGGAAGGAGGAAGAAGATAAGAAAAAGAAGTAAAATAAAAAATGAAAAGAGCATGGAATTGTGTTCACAAGGAAAATTGAAGAAGAAAGATATTCATATTAAGCTGTTTGTTAACTGTGCTGCTATCGTGCTGATAAAGTGGTAGCTAACTGTGCTACCACTTTATCCAAAAAGGGAAACCTTTCTGTCATTTCACCCATTTAAGGACCTCATCATATAGATGAGGTCCTCTGGATTGATTTGCCAGCCTCCGTGGTGAATCGGGGGCAGCAAGGTGATCCCAACACCCCATATCCCACCTCGCTGCCAGCTGATGCTTCCCCATCACACATGGGGAAGCATCACCATGTGGCTTCCTCCAGCGGTAACCCTGTTGTTCCAAATGGGACACAGGGAAACTTACATGTTAGTGGTGCCACATCTCAGGGCGTTTCTGCCTGAGTTGACCCATGGAGCCTTTCTGGAAATAAGCCTGCCTCATCAGATTGGTGGTATGGAGCTTTGTAGCTGAACTGGGGTAGAAGCGTCCTAGGATGCTGAAATTTCTACGTGTCATGAGGTCGTTATAGGTTGAGGAAGTTAGAAACAGAACTGGGAAAGTTAACATTCAGAAAAAAGAGAGATAAAACAGCAAGTTTGTACTGGTTATTTAACAACTCCTGAAACGGTGGATGCAGACAGAGCTTAATTATTTCACCATTTCCGCATCTTGAGTCCTGGAACTGCTGTGGTTTTGAAAATAAATGGAGAAGGAGAGAATTTGCACCAAGATCCCCACACTCATCCACCCTTGGATTGTATACAGAATCCACAGACAAGTGGGGCCAAGCATTTCTCATTAAACACCCCCTTTATTTTCCTTTGAAGGCATGCTTATCACTATGAGATTCCTCCTCTTGCCTTGAGGCAAGAAATGAGCACAGCTCTGTGATGTGGAAATGATTCTTGAAATTGAACTCAAGTTTACTAGCTGAGAATAGTATCAACCACCATTTGGAACATTTGTCAAAAACTAGAGCTTAAAAAATTACAGGGCATTCAGAGTTAAAAGATCTATTAACATTAGAACTAAATCATTCACTTCTCCAAATAGTTGCAATAAGGCAGCATGTAGACGTTGTTAATTATGTTTAGGTTTAGGTCACTGATTAGATTGTTTATATAATTTGTTCAACCTGTGTACTTAAGTAATTGCTGACATCAGTTTTGGAAAACATGAGGTCCAAGGCTGAGTTTGTGTTTCCCAGTGCTCATGTTTTTCTTGTATATTACTTCAGTGATTTGAATTGTTCTTTATTTTGCAATCTTAACTGTAATATAGAAATCTGTCTCTATTCTGGAATTAATGAAAGAAATAGTAAACAGATATTCTGACTATCACAGAAGCAGTATGGGCCATGTTTTTCATAAGACTTGATTGTGACATCATTACATTACTTAGGGTAAAATATATTTTTGTATTAAACTGTTATGTGAAAATCAATATATTCAACCTTAAATATTATAATTGCATTGAAATTATTGCAAAAGGGCTGCAAATAGTCAAGTCTCCTATGGAAGATAACTTTCTTGATTCTAACAATACTGTATTCTTAACAATAACAATGCAGAGTGTATAGTCCCAAATTGTAAGACTAAAAACAATAACTGGATGTTGAATCAGACTGGAAATGGCTATATGGTTTGATAATAATGTTTTAACTTGTTTTAACTTAATGTTTTACCTATTGTTTTAAATTGTTGTTATAGTTGTTATATTTGTTTGTATGTTGCAGCATCGAATTGTTGCCAGTTGTAAGCCACCCTGAGTCCCCCCTCGGGGGTTGAGAAGGCTGGGGTAGAAATGTTGGAAATAAATAAATAAAAACGCAAGAGTTTTCAACAGAATTGTTAATACATCCAAATTCAAACACATTTGACATTTCATTGGATTGTTGGTTTCAAAATATCAAATCGTGTTGGCCCATTTTAAGTAGTAAAAAGCTGTCCTTAAAACTATAGCTTTATCAAGTCTTCCCTAAAGTCTGTAAGGATCTGATATGTGTCTTAAGCTGTCATTTTTGAATTCATTGAGTGAATGGACGAAGTTTTGTAGTGAAATTTAGCATGTTGGAGATATTTCCAAGGAAGTATCACTAGAGCATCATAAGGCACATACTTCCTGGGCAGGTTCAGCAACTCTTTACTGTGTCTTTTACTATGTCTTTTTACTGTACTTTTTTATTATGACAAGCAAAAGTGATATATTATCCAGCTTTATTGTTCTCTGCATGGAAGTATTATTTTTCATGTGGGAAATGTTTACTGTGCAGAAAATGCTATTTTCCATACAAAATAACCATGTACCAATTTTGTGCAGGATAAGCATGCATCTACACTGCAGAATTAATGCTGTTTGACACCATTTTAATTGTCATGACTCAATGCTAATCCTTCTAAAATGCAGCCGTGTGCTTTTCATCTTAAGAACAGACAAGCATCTCAAGCTCTGAGGATCACCTGGGAAGGAATTCCACTGGAGCATTGCAGCGCACCACAATACCTAGGAGTCACTTTGAACTATGCTCTGAGTTATAAGAAGCATTGCTTGAATATCAAGCAAAAAGTGGGTGCTAGAAATAATATCATATGAAAGCTGACTGGCACAACAGACTCAGTGAAGACATCTGTCCTTGCACTTTGCTGCTGAATACACATGCCCAGTGTGGGATACATCTCACCACATTAAAACAGTGGATGTGGGTCTTAACGAGACATGCTGCATTATCACAGGATGTCTACACCTTACACCACTGGAGAAATTATAACTGTTTAGTTGATATTGCACCAACTGACATCCATCAAGAAGTAGCAGCCAGTAATGAAAGACCCAAGGTATTGACATCTTCAGCCCATCCTCTGTCTGGATATCACCCAGCACGCCAATTTTTTAAATTAAGAAACAACTTCCTAAGATCTACAGAGATACTCACAGGAACACCTAAACAAGTGAGAGTCCAAAAGTGGCAGTATAAACCCTGGAACCTCTAACCGGCTGATACTGGATGAAAGAGAAACTCCCTCCTGGGCACACAGAAGAGTTGGCAACTTGGAAGGCGCTGAAGAGACTGCGCTCTGGCACCACAAGATGCAGAGCCAGCCTTAAGAAATGGGGCTACAAACTGGAGTCCACAACATGCGAGCATGGAGAAGAGCAAACCAGAGACGACCTACTAGAATACAACCTGAGCCCTGCCATGTGCACAATGGAGGACCTTCTCATAGCGACACCAGGGGCACTCCAAGTGGCCAGCCTCTGGTCAAAGGAAATTTAGCATAATGCCAAGTTTTGAACTTTGTTTGTGGTTTAAAAAAACACATTATAACTGTATTCTCAATTTTCTTCTGACACAATAAATAATTAGTGCTATGGAATCATGGGAGTTGGTTTTGGGAAAGCCCAAATTTAACATTGTTGGGAATTTGACTGTGGTGAATGTCAACAATGCTTAGTACTGACAGAATAATTCAGCAGTAGTGTTTGTGTTACACATTGGTTTCGGTGGTGAACTACTTCCTTGATAGTTATTTTCTTATGTGTAAATTGAATCTACTTTTAGATGTCTTCTTGGTTAATTCAAAAGAGTAAACAGGCACCTTTTCAGTCAGTCCTTAGCAGTTACATAAAATGAAACCATGGAGAAAGGAATAGCAATTATCACTTCATTGTATGCAATGCTTCAGAAAAGTGACAAGTTTCTGATATTACACATTTATCACAAAGTTACAGTACATATTCTGTTTGTATACTTAGTTACTCCTTTTACACACTAGGGGCCCTTCCACACAGCCATATAACCCAGAATATCAAGGCGGGAAATCCCACAATATTGCTTTGAACTGGGTTATCTGTGTCTACGCTGCCATGTATTCCAGTTCAAAGCGGAAAACGTGTGATTTTATTCAGCTTTGTGGAAGGGGCCTAGGTCATGTGACTTTAATCAGTGGTCCATGGAAGTATATTGTGGGTCCATGAGTGTGAATTGAATTGTTACCCTTTTTTTTTTTACCTATATCCTTTCCCTCATTCATGTATGTAATACATTACAGAATTATTCATTTCAGAACGCAATGCAGTTGTTGCATATTTTGAAAAATTGTTTATGCTCATCCATACTTTGAAATTAAAATAGTTGTTAGGTAGTTGTTGCACTGTGTTTGGTTATTTGGTAATGATAATAATAATAATAACAACAACAACAACAACAACAACAACAACAACTGTATTTTTACATCCCACCAACCATCTCCCCTAGGGGACTCGGGGTGGCCTACAAGGGACAAGCCCAAAATTACAAGTAAAACACAAGCGATTAAAAACATCAGATAAAATACAAAAACAAACACAATTATAAACAGCATCAAAACAATATGGCTGAGAAAAGAACATAGCTGAGGTACAGACTCACTGAGTGCAATACATTCTGGTATTAAAATTGTGAGAAAATTGTAAATTGTAATTTTGAATAATCCTAAAATTCAATTAAAGGCAATGTTGAGTATCATAAAATTATTTGCTGCTATACTAATAAAAGGGCTGGTGTTTTCACCTGGCTGGCAAAGCGGTCCATGAAACAAAAATGGTTAAGAACCCCTTCTCTAGATTAACTTTAGTTGGAAAATTCTGCAGAAGGCAAATAACATATAGATAAGCAGTTTCAAGGCGGCATTCCAAAATTGTGCCTCTAAGTAATTGTTTTAGTTTGTCTGAAGCCATATGTACAATTGTTTTAGAATATCTGACTTTGTACCACCTTTTGCTTTCCCCTAATGTAGGCTTTCTTTTCAGGCTTTTTAAAAAACACAATATCTGTTTAGCCAGCTGAATCCCCAGGGATATCAGCAATTCGTAATTTAATCTTTTTGATGAATATTATTAGATAGCAGAGATGTAAGGGAGACTAGAATAAGTGGGGGGGGGGGCGGACACGAGAGATGTGAAGGGCTGGGGTGAAAAGAAAATGTTTAGGGAAAGTTAAAAGGAGGGAAATAAACAGTTAGTGACCTAATTATTTTTAAAAAGAAAAAATGGTGAGCACCCTGCATACTGATTATCATCCTTCAGAGAAGTTGAAGTTCTAGGCAAAAAATAGTAACATTTACGGGAGGTTCTGTAGTATTGTTGGTACTGAATCAAATGGGGAACATTGTTGAGACATATTCCAGGCAGTAGCTAATGATCTGGAGGCATTGTGCCAGTAGTAACTGGCTCCACTGGTAGTGACAGAAGGGAGATCTTCCAAACAGTATGCCCCAGTATTTTCCTCTGGCTACAGTTCTTATGCAGCAGTGTGCCCAGACAGAGTGTCTGGCTCTTTAAGGAATAAGCTGCTCCTGTCTCATTCATTCATCCATCCATCCATCCATGGTAGGAATAAGGCAGTAGATCAAATGAATCATGTGATTATGTTGGCTTCTACTTCATATATTGATTTCTAGCCTCTTTTTGTTGTTGATCATAACGTCAATTTATGTTTGTTTTATTGTGTTTAGCCTGGTAATTTTAGTTTTAGTTATCTTATTACTCTAATGATATCATCATAAACTACTTCGAGGACTGAATCCTTAATAAATCTAAATAATGAACTAAGACTTGATTTTAGTGTAAGTCATAAGAAGTCTAAAGACAGCACAGCTAAATGTACAAAAATGTAAATATACGAAATCTTCTGCATGTGGAAATAGTTAAAATACACTTAACAGACAGAGTAGGCTGCTGGACTTTGTGAACATGTAATTTTGATATATTTGAATGAGGCTAAAGCTCATGCTATGAAACATTCCTTTCTTCTAAATGGTCATCCTAATTAATTTTAGTAATTTTAGTACATAGCACATTTGAAATACATATATTAAAACACACAGAACAAAGATTAAAATACAGGGTTAGTCAAAATGAATAGGCCAATAAGAAAATTAATTGTACCCGAATGTATGTTTACTGTAACCAAACCACAGCTACGTAGTGACAGATAAACTATCAAAGTTTTTTTTTGAGCAACACACATGTACGTTAATGCCGCTAGGCGTCGCTAGGAGTCGCTGTTTTCAAAATGGCGGAATCAGGCAAAGAGAAGGCGTTTTGTGTGATGACATTTGCTAAAACAATGTCAGTAATTATGGTCCAGCGAGAATTTCGAGCCAAGTATGGCAAGGAACCACCTCATCGACATTCCATTGCGAGGTGGGTAAAGCAATTTGAGGAGACGGGCTGCTTATGCAAGGGTAAAACCACAGGACGACCGCGTGTCTCCGAAGACACAGTGGAATCAATTCGTGCATCCTTTCAACGAAGTCCCCAGAAGTCGACAAATCGTGTTTCCATGGAATTGAACGTTACGCAAAAAACTGTGTGGCGCATGTTAAGCAAACGTTTGCAGTTCAAGCCGTATAAATTGCAAATGGTGCAGGCTTTGAAAAAAGGTGACTATTCGAAACGACACGATTTTTGCGAATCAATGCAGCGAAGATTAGAGGAGGAAGGCTTTGCCAACAGACTGGTCTTCAGTGACGAGGCAACGTTTCACCTGTGCGGGAAGGTCAATAGGCATAATCTCCGCTTTTGGGGATCTGAAAATCCTCATGCCGTATTGGAACATGTAAGGGATTCGCCGAAGGTAAACGTTTTCTGTGCAATAACCAACCGTCACGTGTTTGGCCCATTCTTTTTCGCGGAGAAAACCGTAACAGGCATAGTGTACGCTGACATGTTGTCTGAATGGTTGATGCCACAGTTAGAAGAGAAAGTGCCCGATTTCGTATTCCAACAGGACGGTGCCCCTCCGCATTGGCACAACAGTGTACGCGAGTACCTCAACGAACACCTTCCCAGACGTTGGATTGGCCGTGCTGGAGTGACTGATCTTCCATTCCTCCTGTGGCCCCCTAGGTCCCCCGACCTCACACCATGCGACTTTTCTCTCTGGGGGTATGTGAAAGACACTGTGTTCCGACCTCCATTACCGCTGACCTTGGACGACTTAAAACAGCGCATATGTGCTGCATTCGATGCCATTACGTCGGATGTGCTGCAACGGATGTGGAATGAACTGGACTATCACTTGGACGTTTGCCGTGTCACACGGGGCACCCATATCGAACATCTCTGAAGGTGAGACAAAACTTTGATAATTTATCTGTCGATACGTAGCTGTAGTTTGGTTACAATAAACATACATTCGTCTAAAATTAATTTTCTTATTGGCCTATTCATTTTGACTAACCCTGTATAATATACACAAGTTGCAAGTTTAAAATTCTTAGTTAAAACTGACTGGGTAGGCCTGCCGGAAGAGATAGGTCTTCAGATGTGTATTAAATTCTGACAACTGGTTTAGCTGTTGGAGGTTGTTCCACAGTCTTGGGGTAGCTGATGAAAAGGTCCTCTGGGTGACAGTCACCAGTCGGTTTTTTGGAGAAGACACCCCCCAGAGGACCTAAGAGTTTGGAGGCAGTGGATTATACAGGAAAAAGTGTTCCTGTAGGTAACCTGGACCCAAACCATGTAAGGCTTTAAAGAGCAAAACCAACACCTTGTACTTTTTCCAGAAACTAATTGGCAACCAGTGGAATGACTGTAATATGTTCGCTCCTGGATAGCATAGGTGCAATATGCTCCCTCCTGGATGTTCCTGTAACTAGTCTGGTTGCCTTATTTTGAACTAATTGGAGTTTCTAAACTTGGTAGTAACTAAAGAGGTAGCCCAATATAAAGTTCATTGCAGAAGTCAAACTTTGAGGTTACCAGTGTGTGCACTACCAACTTTAGATCCTTTGATTCTAGGAAGAGACTTTGCATTTATATATGCATGGGGAGCCTACATATGACCATAACAAATAAAAGATTTGGAAAAGTCCTCATTCTTAACTCACCACTTTTTGATGGAGGAGCAAAGAGAGGGATCAGAAGAGAGATAATGGTGAGAAATGAGGGTATATAGAACCAAAGGCCCCAAGGAAGTGACCAGAATCACATGATCTACTTGCAAAGTATTTAAGACCATGCATTTAAAAGGCCAGTAAGCACAAATGTGGAAATTTAGATGAGAGAAATACAGAACAATTTGACATGCAAGAAACTATGTTCTATTTAAACAGCTATTGCTGTAATAGCAAGAGGTGTAAGAGAATGAATGCTGAACTTTCCCAATACTCCCTCTGCATCTTCTATTATTTTTTTCTCACCAGAAAGAAATCAATTAAAGAAGGAAGGTGGGTATCCCTAGCTGGCAGTTCTCCACATGGGAGCATTCTTGTCATTGCTTTCTAGATAGATTATCTGTGAAGAGACATTATGAAAACATGAATTTGCATTGGGGGATTTTCATGGCTTGGAACCTGCAGGGACCAGAAGATCAGCCAACGTGGGCAGTATCAGAAGATTTCCAGCAAATAAAGATTGTTCAGAGAGAAAAAAACTCGATGTCAAGTCATTATTTCTCAAAGCGTATCTTCTTTATATTGTGTATTTTGTCTTCCCTTGCGCCGTATAGTCAAATGCTTAGTTTTCACAGAGGGATGCTCCTGATTGTAGCACATAAAAGCCTAGGGTGACACAGTTCTACTGATTGTGGCACATAAAAGCCTGGCATGACACAGTTCCTGGGGTTGACGGGAACACTATTTGAGTTTTTAGCTGCATAGAAGCAGCTGTGTGCTTGCTGAATTTCTGTATGATTGCCATGGAATGGAAGAAAAATAACAATGCTAAATCATGTTTTTCTGAAAATGTCTCTTTTGTTCATTGACTTCATTGCCAGACTGATACATCTTGGAATGCACAAAAACGAGTGTTTTCTCAATATATCAGTTTTAAAAAGACTATGTATGTATGTAAACACACACATGATTTAGGCTGGAATCCTACATATACCTACCTAGAAGTAAGTCCCATTGAACATAATAGGATTTACCTCTTCATAGGTATGCATAGGATTGCACTGTTAGAACATCATCATCATCATTTAAGGCAGTGGTTCTCAACCTGGGGTCCCCAGATGTTCTTGGCCTACAACTCCCAGAAATCCCAGCCAGTTTACCAGCTGTTCGGATTTCTGGGAGTTGAAGACCAAAAACATCTGGGGACCCCAGGTTGAGAACCACTGATTTAAGGTATATCAAACCCACTCTACAAGAAGCTCAACCATGATGTAATCTGTATATTACATTTTTGTTGTTATTACACTACTATACCTTGTTTTATGTCTTTTTTGTTCTAGGACAGGCTACATGAGTAATAGACTTGTGAGAGCCTGGAGGAAAAGGTTCCCACAACCAGTATGCTTTCTTATAATTGAAGTTCATGGCTATTGTAATAAATTATTCAGCGTGGAGGTGTGGATGCTCTTCACTAGGATGTAAAATATGAGAACTCTGCACAAATGCAAATGTTTTTCTGACTTCCAAGTCATTACCTCAATCGAGAAACCCATGAGCTGTCTCTAAAATTGTCTGCTGTAAAGCATTCTCAGGAAACATCATCCAGCAATGAAGATTCCTTGTCTCAAATAAATTGGAATGCAGATCCAAGCTATTGAACCTTTTTAATTTATTCTCACCCTGAGAGGTACCCAGAATCTTTTATGTTCTCCATGGAGTCTATGTCTGTTCTGAATAAACTTGTTCAGAATTTTTTTTGTCTTGGTGAGGACAGTGAAGTCCAGTGTTGTCCAGAATGAAGCACACTTTTGTGATTTGAGATGCCAAGGGAAAAAATGCTTTCTTCAGATGGGTATTCACTCAAAGTGTTTCCTGCCTGGCTTTTTGTCGTGGATGTGGAATTATCATGAATTATCATGAATAGAAACCAAATAATTTTGCACAAAACTGGAATCACTGAAACTTTCAATTGTACAGCAAAATGAAGTATAATTTCCTTGGAGCAGTTCATCCATAAGTGTCTTTTAACCCCTCCTCCAAAAAGAGCACACATAGATGATGCTTGGACACTGTCTTGACAGTGGGATTTTAATGCCCATCAAGTCATTTGTGATTCAGACCTATATCTTGAAGATCTTAGATCACCACATTAGACCCAAATCAGTTTGTGGATTAGATTAAGCTAGTTAAAGTTGACTTTCCTTTCTAGTGCTTAACTCCTAAAAAGTATAACAATTAACTTGAAGTGATTGTAGCAATCTGTAAATGAGGCATCCAAGCATTGTATTCCTCTAATTTTCTTTTTCAGTAATAGTTTCATTTGAAACAGAAACAAAAATGGGACTTCTATCCCTTGTACAGTATGGTGCTCATTTGGCATATATCTTTGAATATAATGCCTAAACATAGAAATAAATGGAACACAGATCCCTCTTTATGTAAGGGAAAACAAATCTGTTCCCAATGGATTTGTTCATAAGTTCATTTCTAGAACATTTGGCAGTCTTTCTTTTTTCATGAAATTTCCCTGCAGGACTAGCCAATGAGAAACAAGCAAAAAAAGCTCTATATGAAGATCTAAGATAAATATTGCTGTGCTCCCCACATCAACCTTGGCCAGTTTAGCCAATGGAGAGGCATGATGAGTGTGGAAGGCCATCAAAATCTGAATAGGAAAGTTTTCTAGACCTGATCTGAGAGCAGGTCTTGATATTACATTTATTATAATGTAATATCATGTTTCGACAGGCCTTCAATTTTTAATAGTGCTGTTTTTAAATTGTTTTAAATTGTTTTTAAATTGTGTTAGATTTTAGCCATTCTTGTAAGCCGCTCCGATCCCCAGGGGAGTGGCAGCATATAAGTTCGAATAATAAATAAATAAATAAATAAATAAATAAAATAATGACCTAGCAGCATCTTATGTACTAATATGGCAATCACCAGGCACAGTATAGAAATTTGCCTAATAATGGATTATTCCACAGATATTTCTTGTGTGACACCTAACTCAGCTTCACCAAAGTAGGACTATCCAACTTTCATCAAGATATCAAAGTCTGTGGTATCATCTGGGCCAGCTAGTATCACTTCACATGGTTTACACTGCTTCAAGTTTTTAAATCTGAATTGCTCTGAGTCTGTTCCATTGTCCTGGGATTTGTGCAGATCAAATGCTACACAACATTGATTCTCTGGATAATAGCACTAAGTTGGTTCTTTATTGCCTTGATTCCCTTGTCTTCCATAGGGTGGAAATAGTCAGGAAGTGCTGTTTGTTTTGTTCTTTATTTATTTATTTATTTATTACTTGCACTTATTTACCGCCACTCTCAGCCCAGGGGGCGACTCGTGGCGGTGAACAACAACATAGAAAAGACAATTTACAGTAATCAGAACAATACATAACATGCTACTACTACTTGACATATACTTATACTAAAAATCCGCTTCGTCATATCATGGGTCATAGTCAGTCTCATAGTCGTGGTCCATTCCGGTCATCATTGCCAAGATATAGCACTCAGTTAAAGGCCAACTCGAAGAGCCATGTTTTCAGGCTCTTACGAAAGGCCATAAGGGAGGGCGCCTGTCTAACTTCAGCAGGGAGGGCGTTCCACAGCCGGGGGGCCACCACCGAGAAGGCCCGCTCTCTCGTCCCCGCCAGGCGTGCCTGTGAGGCAGACGGGATCGAGAGAAGGGCCTCCCCGGATGATCTCAAGGTCCTCGTGGGCTCGTAGGCCAAGATGCGGTCTGCAAGGTATTTTGGGCCGGAACCGTTTAGGGCTTTGTAGGATAGTACCAGCACCTTAAATTGGGCCCGGTAGCAAATCGGCAGCCAGTGGAGCTGGGACAGCAGGGGCGTTGTGTGCTCCCTACGCCCTGCTCCTGTTAACAACATGGCTGCCGCGCGCTGGACTAGCTGGAGCTTCCGGGCCGTTTTCAAGGGCAGCCCCACGTAGAGAGCGTTGCAGTAGTCGAGGCGGGATGTGACCAAAGCGTGTACCACTGTGGCCAAGTCAGACTTCCCAAGATACGGGCGCAGCTGGCGCACGAGCCTGAGCTGTGCAAATGCTCCCCTGGTCACCGCTGAAACCTGGGGATCCAGGCTCAGCGACGAGTCCAGGGTCACACCCAAGCTGCGAACCTGAGCCTTCAAGGGGAGTGCGACCCCGTCCAGCACAGGCTGTAACCCTATACCCTGTTCGGCCTTGCGACTGACCAGGAGTACCTCTGTCTTGTCTGGATTTAATTTCAGTTTGTTCGCCCTCATCCAGACCATTACAGCGGCCAGGCACCGGTTCAGGACTTCGACGGCCTCCTTAGTAGCAGGTGGGAAGGAGTGACAGAGTTGGACATCATCTGCGTACAGATGACACCGCACCCCGAAACTCTGGATGATCTCACCCAGCGGCTTCATGTAGATGTTAAACAGCATGGGGGACAGGATGGAGCCCTGAGGAACCCCACAGGTCAAAGGCTGTGGTGTTGAACAGGAGTCCCCCAATAACACCTTCTGGGTACGGCCCTCCAGAAATGACTGGAGCCACTGCAAAGCAGTGCCCCCGAGACCCATCTCTGCAAGGCGCCCCAGAAGAATACCGTGGTCGACGGTATCGAAGGCCGCTGAGAGGTCCAGGAGCACCAACAGGGACACACTCCCCCTGTCTAGCTCCCGGCGCAGATCATCGACTAAGGCGACCAAGACCGTCTCGGTACCATGTCCCGGTCTGAAACCAGACTGTGCCGGATCCAGATAATCCGTGTCTCTCAAGAATACCTGGAGTTGTGAGGCCACCACGCTTTCCATGACTTTGCCCAAGTAGGGAAGATTGGAAACAGGCCGAAAGTTTTCGAATTTGGTGGGGTCCAGTGATGGCTTCTTCAACAGCGGCTTTATAATAGCCTGTTTTAGGCTCGCTGGAATCTTGCCTTCCCGAAGGGAGGCATTCACCACCACCGTTACCCACTCGGCCAATCCCCCTCTGGCCTCCTTCAGAAGCCAGGATGGGCAGGGGTCTAGGATGGACGTGGTGGGCCTCATTCCTCCAAGTATCTTGTCCACATCCTCGGGCTTCACAAACTGAAAAGAATCCAACAAAATAGGACAAGCAGGTGCTTGTGTCACATCCACAGAGACTGCACTTAATGTGGCGTCCAGCTCAGAGCGGATCAAAGCGACTTTGTCTGCAAAGAACCGAGCAAATGCTTCACAGCGCGTGACCGAATTGTCAGGGCTCCCACCTGAGGTAGGGGGAGTTAAAAGACCTCTGACAATCCGAAACAGCTCCGCCGGACGGTTCTTTGCAGACGCAATAGTAGCCGCAAAGAAAGTTTTCTTTGCGGCTTTTATTGCCGCGGCATATGCCCTTAGAAAGGACACAAACCGTGTTCGATTTGGCTCGCTTGGGTCCGAGCGCCACACGCTCTCTAGTACCCTCTTCCTTCGCTTCATCGCTGCCAGCTCCTCAGTGAACCAAGGGGCTGGTTTAGCTCGGTTACTTGAGAGGGGACGTTCCGGAGCGATCCTGTCAATTGCCCTGGTCATCTCCCCATTCCAGAGAGCGACCAAGGCCTCGACATGGTCACCTACCGAGGTGGCGGGAAAATCCCCAAGAGCCGTCAGGAATCCATTCGGATCCATAAGCCTCCTGGGGCGGACCTTCTTAATGGGTCCTCCACCTCTGCAGAGGTTAGGGGGCGCAGTGAGCCTAAATCTGATCAAGAAGTGGTCGGTCCATGGCAACGGAGAGATAGACAGCTCCTCCACACCGCCACCCTGCTCCCATCCCTGGCAGAAGACCAAGTCCAATGTGTGTCCAGCACAGTGGGTGGGGCCAGTTATCCGTTGGGACAGCCCCATGGTTGCCATGGCGGACATGAAGTCCTGAGCCGCTCCTGTGAGGGTTGCCTCGGCATGGATGTTGAAGTCCCCCAGCACAAGGAGCTGTTGGGACTCCACCGCCAGGCTCGAGACCACCCCCGCTAGCTCAGGTAGGGAGACTGTAGTGCAGCGAGGTGGACGGTACACTAGCAGAATCCCTATTCTGTCCCGGTCACCCACCCTCAGGTGGACGCATTCAAAATTTGTGGTCTGCGGGATGGGGCTCCTGGTCAGATGGATGGAATCTCTATAGACCACTGCGACCCCGCCTCCCCGTCCTCCGGCTCTTGGTTGGTGTTGCACGGAGAAACCTGGAGGGCAAAGCTGGGAGAGATTTACGCCCCCAGCTTCATCCAACCAGGTCTCCGTGATGCACGCCAGATCTGCCCGCTCCTCCAGGATTAAATCCTGGATCCAGGTCGTTTTTCCGTTGACAGATCTGGCGTTCAACAACACCACCTTCAAGCCGGAGGGTCCGCTCACCTGGTTACACCAATTTACCTTAGGAGACCGATTGGGGATTGTTAATATGGATAAGCGTTCCGAATTAGGCCGAATTTGAGGTCTCCTTTTTCCGCATCTCCTCCTTCCCACCACGACCTCTATGGGGGCCCCTCGGCTAGTGGAAGACCTTCTTCAGAATGGTGATCTCATAGAAACACTTGAAAAGATTTTTTTTTTTGCTTTTCTCTTATTTGGATTTAGTTGTGATTTATGGTGGAGCATCTGAATGATGGAGCTAGAGTCTACACTAAAAACCTCTAATGTAGTTATTCTGCTCTTCAGTAAATGAGACAGTGTAGAGTCTAAAATTCGGGATTGGTTAAAGAAAAGTAATGCAACTGTATTTAAGGCTTTCCATTATACAGGATTTAGATCCTTATCTCTTTCACCTCTTTCTGATCCCAGGCCACAACTTCACTGACTCCTAAGCCTGGCAATTACAATATTCTTTTTACTCCCAATTTTAAAACTAATGCAAGTAATACATTAAAGCAATCACTTTAAAGAAAATAAACCTGATAACATTCCTGTTTTTAAAAAAGCAGAGATAAAGATGTGGGAAAGGGGGAAAGGTAGAGGCAGCAACTCTTGGTTGAGAACAAGCAAACAATTTGTATGAGAGAGAGAGAGTATAAGAGATCCAAATAAAGTTTTTGCTCAGAACTCTCTCTTTTTGGTCAGTGGACTTTGTGCAATTTAAAGGCTGTTTAACTCTAATAATAATGATGATGATGATGATGATGATGTAGTATGTTGTCTTCTGAAGTCCTACGGTGCTTGCCCCACTGAGTAAGAGAGAAAAATCATTGAGCAAAGACATTATTTTCTCTCTCTCTCTCTTCCCCCCCCCCCCAGCATATATGTGGGCAACAGTTGCCTGTTAATATTATTCAATAGCTTTTAGAATACATATTATTTGTCTCATCTGTTCAGCTAGGGTTAAAATTAACTTTGAAAGACATAACTGTATTATAACCCTTTGAGGACTGAGAGCACTTATACACTGCCCATACAGTGCGGTTTGAGGCTGACTCAAGGCTGCGTTGGCCACAAAACACATACCACCAATGTGCAATTTAAGGGTGATACAGTGTTTTAAAAAGTCACCAAAATGCGCTATAGCTGATCCCTATGCATCCAGATCCGGGGTGAAATTGACTCTGCAAAATGTTGAGCGCATTATAGATACTTGTCCCTGCTGAAGTACAGTAAGATAACTTGAAAGGAGGCTGCTGAAGAGGGTGAGAAAGACTAATTGACTCCCTGAGAGGGTTAAGTGATTAGCTCTACTGCTGTCATTTTCCTTTTTTTTAATCTTCACTCTTTTGAACCAGTTCTGTTGGATTATGATGTCAATGTAGAAGCTCTCTGAGAGAACAAAGTTGGCAGCAGCAGCTTTCAGAGACTTCCTCAGATGGAGCTTACAAAAGCTTATGATACCAACTTTGTTCTCTCCATATCTGAGGTGCTAAAATATCCATTTGCATATACACTATCTTTGCCACCTTTGTTTTGCTTATAGATAATTATATTCTGAATCTAATGTGAATATCCACAATCTATGAATCTATAAATATCCACAAATCCTGACAAAAAGCCCATTGCCAGTATTCTGTACTGAATGGTTTCATCAGTGAAATGAGAAGGTGAAGCATATTTCCCTCTTTCAAGTGAAAGCACAATTAAGAAGGAATTCAAGTGAAAGCACAATTAAGAGGAATGTGGAGAGAAGTCTTGTGAGTGGAAGTCCATTTGAATGTTTGCCATTCTTGTTTATGGAATATGCCCTGAGTCCCTTCAGGGAGAGAGGGCAGATTAATTATTATATTATAATTTATTATTTGTTTGGTGTTGGATTCCTACAGGGCCCTGTCACAGCTTTTCAGCAGCACCCTTCCGCTTGTATTCTCCAGCAGCTGATTTAGAGTATGATGTTTGTGTGGGACAGCTTGATAAAATCAGAAAAGCAAACTAAGAATCTGAGAATGGGAACCAAAATGTTACAGGATCATTCGGGCATTACGATTTGACTATTACAAGAAGGCAATTAAATCCAGATTGCCTGAAACATACACCTCTGGATTTAATAGAAGAATAATTGCTAGAATTTTGCAGAAAAATGATACTGCTATTATTTTCTTACTTGGAGATGAATTTGAATGAATGGTATGGAGGAAGCTCAGTTTCCCCTGAGCTTTCTAGAATAATGAAAATGAGTTCCTGAAGTTTTCATTGCACTATAAAACATAATGCCACTAAAAATCCCTTTAAGGCATGGAATTTTACAGTTTCCTTTATTAATTCTAGAAAAGTTTTCACAATAATCTCTTTTAAACATTTGCATCATGAAAACTGAATTTGTTTTTGCAAAATTGAACTTTTAATCCTCAAATGGCTATCATATCAACCAAATAATCTTTTTGAATTGAACAAGAAGGCTAGAAGCAGGTAATGTGCAGCCTTACATGTATTGTCGGAGAAGTTTCAGCAAGTGGCAGCCAGGATAGTCAGTGGTGGGAAATGCTTGGAGATGCAGAGCAGCAATGCTAGTAGGGGTTGCGTGATTCTACCCCTGATACACACATTACTTTCTTTCGATCATTTGCTTTACCATTTTCAGAAATGATTTAATATTACCGAGAAAAGTATGGTATTGCTTTAATTCTTTTATCTAGAGGTAAGCTTTATAGTATTTAGAAGGATGTACATTGACTCTCTCTCTCTTGTTCTCTGTGTGTAGGTAGGTGGGTAGCTGTGTGGGGTATAAGACACTAGCTCAGTCTCAGACATTTTTGGAATAAGCAGCCTGATTGGTACTCTCCAAGGTCCTGCAGCTCTAGGATACTTCGTCAGGTGGGTTTTCCTTGAAGCAAAGGCAGGAATAGTGAAGTGGGAGCAGACAGCCTATTTGGACCAATTCAGAAAAAGGTATAGGGAGTGTCCCATTTTAGTTTTTGTTGATCTCAGAAACTATTATTATTGTTATTATTATCATGTTTTTTATGGTTATTATGTTTATTATGATGTTTATTTATACCCCACTTTCTCTCTCTACAAGGAGACTCACTGTTAACATTGCTTAGTTGTTTTGTACTGCCTGAGTCATTGCCGGTTTCATTTGGAGAGGATGCAGAGAAGCTTTGTATATTGTTTATTTCCTTTTCTGCTTCCTCCACCTTTGGCAAACAAATGTTCTGTCCATTTTGGCTTTGCTTTCTAACTCTAGGAGTTTAGTTGTGGAATGCCTTTCATTTCCCCCCCACAAACACTCACATCTAGAACAAGCTATCTCCGCTTCTTCAAATACATTGTAGTTCTCATGGGCCCAAAAAATAAAGTCAGATTAATTCAATGCAGGTTTTTAACAAACCCATCTGCACAGAGGTTAAAGTGCTGCCAGTCTTAAATTAAATCCTTACTACACAGACCATAATCTCCTTACACAGAACTCAGTTTTAAAATCTCTTATCTGCCTCCTTTTGCAAATCCGTTCTCTAATTTAGAGCATCAATCAAAGGCAAGGAAAAGTACAGTGTGCTCCTCAACTATTATTATTATTATCATCATTATTATTGAGCTATTGATTACTCACCTTGTTACTTCAAATCATTATATTTCTCTGTGCATTGAAAATATTCATCTCTTTTGTGATAACAGAAGCAATTTCCAATAGTTGATAGTGCAAAGGCAGGTGGTCAAATATGTGTCATCACTGACATGGTATGTGTGTGGATCAGCTGATACTACAATCAAAATCCTGAAAGGATAGAGAGACCTCAGGGTCCTGAGGGTCGGTCCCTTTGGATTAGCTCATTCTAGAGATGCAGTTTTCCAGGATATTTCTGAGGTGGTCCTAGGCTCTCATTGTCTATGGATATCTATGTAACCTCCGTGTCAGAGTATGCACACTGATACATTAAGTAACCCTACTCACAGGGAGCACATTGTTTTGGACACTTCCTTTGCTCTTCTCTGGACCGGGGAGCTCGGCCACCATGGCTCATGCCCTCTTAACCTGACAGTTGGACTACTTTTGCATCTGGTGCTGCCTTGAGTCTGGTTGGGATGCCAAAGTTCAAGCAGGAGACAGTGGTAGTGATACTGAGCCTATAGTTCTGTGTATTTGTGTCAACTATACTGGCTTTCTACTAACCTCTGAGTCATGTTCAATACATTGTTATCTACATAAAAGTCTTAAATATCTATAAACCATGATGCTTCAAAGAATGCTCTTACCTTTATCTTTATAGATTTGCAAGTGCTCTGAGGTAATTGGGGAGATTTGAGTTGTGACATCATAGCTATTCGATTATCATATGATAATAGTCCCAAGATCACAATATCAGTACACTGGAACAGCCTCCCACTATTACATTGGAGGTGTGTTACCCTATTTACTTAATTCTAATGCTCACATTTTTTTGTTACATCACCATGCCAAAATTAGGGTGCACATTTGATTTATGTCATATCGGAATCTTAGTAGTGAGCCCAAGCAAAAGGGGAAACTGCTTCAGGAGTTGCACCAGGAGCTTCTATTTGAGGGACATCACCTCAAATTTAATGGACATGGCTTAAGATTTGTTGTTTGGTGAGGAATCAGCATTGTTTGGCAAAGAAGGTTCAAGGTCTTGTAAAACTACAGCCCCCCTGACTCCATAGCATTGAATCAAGGCAATTAAAGTAGATTCATTCTACAGCATAGATTCACCCCCAAAGTTTCCTTTTCCTTTGCTGAAAGCTTTAGTGTCCTAACACTTCTGGTTTTAAAGCAGAAATTCGAAGCAGGCAGCAACTATAATGGTCAAATTATAAAGAGTGCCCTTTTTACTTCATGACAATTGACAGCAAGTACTTTTTTTGGTTTCAGGCTTTCGAAAATTGAGGTGTGCATTAGACTCGATGGTGCATTAGACTCAAGTAAATACGGCGCATGCTTTTGACATGTATTGAAGATGTGTCTGTGTTTTCAAGATTTCCCTAGCCATTGATTTCCAATTTTATACTTTTCAGGTGATGTATGCTATGTTATTTTCTGTTTTGTACAATACTTAGATATTGTCATATGACAAATGTTCTAGAAACTATGCATCACTTCAGATAATTTCACTCAGTAGTGAAGCAAAGGAGGTTACTACTGTTCTGTATTGCAAAAAACAAACAAACCCCTGATTGATTCATTTATTTCTGATATGTATACTATAATAAAGATGTAATTCCTACAAAAATGAGATGTCTATAAGAATACAGTTTATTTAGTTATTTGTTTGTTTGTTTACAATATTTCTATCCCACCTTTCTCAAGCCCAAAGGCGACTCAAGGCAGTTTCAATTCCAAATGTTTGCTCAAAAAATAAGAAAAGAATTACTGGCATCTACAAATATAAACTAGAGCCCTAGGAGTAAAATATATCCCCTTCCCTGTAATTATACATTGCTGCAAAGTCCCATGTGAAGAGAAAAGATTCTGCCCTCCATTTGCTAAGACCTTGGCAGCTACCAAGGAAACTAGGTTTCTTAATCAGAAAATTTGGGTATAGCAATTTTGTAGTTTGGTCAGGCAGTTGGCTCAGCAGGGGAATAATTAAATCCCCAAATTCTAGGATCAAAATCACAAAACGAAAGGATGTGTCCTACAGTTTTCACCTCAAGCTCATTACATTACATTACACCACTGTGGGCTCATCCAAAATGTACATACTGCTGTCAATGAACTTATTTTCATATTAACCAGGCAGCAAAAATTGAGAAGAGAAATGTAGTACAGAACTTTACCAAGGTATTGGATGCATAAGCAATTGTGGTAATTGTATCAAGTTATCACCATTTTTCTCACTTAGCCCAATGATGACTGCTGGTCATAGCTAGCTAGTATACAGCTCCCTTGGTGCAGCTACGCACCAGTCTATATGACTAAGGGCCAGTCTAATTGAAGGATCGTTTCATCCTTAATGAGCCAATTAAGGTTGTAAAGACTTCTTAGGACCTCACATGGGGCTTTTTGGCAGTCCTAGGATTCTGCCCTGAAGCAGGTAGAATGGAGCTCACCAGAGCCCATCACATGATGCAGGGCTACTTCCAGCAGGGCTCCGTCTCAACTCTGTGCATGCTGCATTTGCTAAGAGGCAGCCCTGAGAACACAGATGACTACCCGTGTTCTCATAGACTAAGAACCTCATCACCTGAAGGTCCATAAGCTGGGAGACAGCTTGAGAATCTATTGGGCAGTGGGAAAAACTATCAGTCAATGGCCAGCACCACCTCCTTACCATCCCACTCCATATTCCATCTGTCCCCGCTTGGTCCCACATCAATTACTGGCTTAGTCTAAGTGTAGAGAACACAGGTAGTCACAGGCTGGCTCTAAACACACTGCCAAAACAGTGTGCAAGGGGCTGGGATGGAGCCTCGCTGGAAGTAGCCCTGCATCATGTGATGGGCTCCAGTAGGCTTCATCCTGGCTGTGTCTCTGCAGCGTTCTGGGATGGGCAAAAAGTCCTATGTTGAGGTCTTAAGCCCAGGACAGTATGGGTAATTGCTTTAAAATACTTTTATAGTTACACATTTATCCAGGTTTTGTATAGTTTTAAATCTACATCAGTCAATAAAAAGTTATTAACTACTGGAGTTCATTATTATGAGACTATAAATAAAACAATATAACAAAGTAACTAAAATATTTAAAATTTAGTGAGTCAACAAATTATTTATATTTTAATTAGGTTCTTGTGGGTTTTTTCGGGCTATAGAGCCATGTTCTAGAGGCATTTCTCCTGACGTTTCACCTGCATCTATGGCAAGCATCCTCAGAGGTGTGAGGTCTGTTGGAATTAGGACAATGGGTTTATATATCTGTGGAATGGCTGGGGTGGGGCAAGGAGCTCTTCCCTGCTGCAGTTAGGTGTGAATGTTTAGCTGATCACCTTCATTAGCATTTGAAGGCCTGCCGAGGCCTGGGAAAATCTCTTGCTGGGAGGTGTTAATCTGTGCCTGGTTTTTTCCTCTCTGTTGTTTAGCTGTTATAATTTTAGAGTTTTTTAATACTGGTAGCCAGGTTTTGTTCATTTTCATGGTCTCTTCCTTTCTGTTGAAATTGTCCACATGCTTGTGGATTTCAATGGCTTCTCTGTGTAGTCTGACATGGTGGTTGTTGGTGTGGTCCAGCATTTCTGTGTTCTCAAATAATATGCTGTGTCCAGGCAGGTTCATCAGGTGCTCTGCTATGGCTGACTTCTCTGGTTGAAGTAGTCTGCAGTGCCTTTCATGTTCCTTGATGTGTGTCTGGGCGCTGCGTTTGGTGGTCCCTATGTAGACTCATAGACTAAGAACCTCATCACCTGAAGGTCCATAAGCTGGGAGACATATTTTTAGATATATTTTAATTGTTATTTTCTTTTCTTAAGTTAACTGTATATTCCTGATCTGTGTTTTCCTTTATTTTTCTAGCCAAGTTAAGTGGTTTTCCCTGGATGGTTTCCCAGAAACAGCTTGCTTTCTAGGATAATATTATGTCTTATATTTTTGGAACTGTAGATATGTTAACAAGCCTGTAATAGGAAACAATTTTCATCTATAGTCAAGACCTCTAAACTTTCTTTCTGGGTGTTTGCATTAGGAAGGCCATTGTTTGGTTTTACAGTGCATTCTTTGCAGGCATAAAGCTCCTGGTTGTTTGTTAAACAGGCATCCTCAAATTGTGGCCCTTCAGCTGTTTGGGCCTCCAACTCCCAGAATTCCTAACCATTGAACAAGCTAGGTAGGGCTTCTGGGGGTTGGAGGCCAAAACAGCTAGAGGGCTGCAGTTTGAGGATCCTTGTTGTAAAACCTCCTAGTAGAGATAAGAAAGAATGCAATATGAAAACTAGGAGAATCCCTGCCAGTCATTGTTGATATTATTAGGCTAGACCAGGGATCCCCAAACAAAGGGCTATGCTCGCCCGAGAAAGTTTTTCTCTTAGGGCAGTTCCTGTGCTGAGCATCTCTGGCATTGAAAGTGTTGGCCTGGTGTGGGATTCCTGTGAGAGCATAACCTTTCTGCTGGTGTACCGTGCGCCCAGCGCACCAGCGGACAGCCTATCCCAGCTGCTTGAGACTGTGTCGGAGTGGTCCCTGAGGTTCCCCAGACTTATCGTCTTGGGGGATTTCAATATCCACGCTGATGCAGACTCTTGTTCATTAGCGGCTGTGGACCTAGTGTCTACCATGGAGACACTAGGACTCTCCCTCTGTACTACTGGGCCCACGCATCGGGCGGGGCACACGTTAGATTTGATTTTCAGCGCAGGAATTCAAGTGACCCAAGCCTCCACAATAGAGGTTCCATGGTCGGATCACTGCGCCCTGAGAGTCCGGTTGGAGCATGCCTACCCATGCTGCAAGGGCGCCGAGCCAATTTGGGCTCGCCCAAGGAGACTTATGGAACCCAGTAGGTTCCAGAATGCTCTGAGGGATCTGGAGCCTGCCAGCAACTCGATCGATGTGCAGGTGGACACATGGAACATCAGGCTATCCAATGCACTCGATGAGATCACGCCCTCTCAGACCCTGCCGAAATCGGTCTCCTTGGTTCACCGAGGAACTTCGACTGATGAAGCGGGAAAAGAGACAGCTGGAGGGCGTGTGGCGAGAACTCCGTGACGGAGCATCGAGATCAGCTTATGAGGCATTCAGGGAATCCTATGAGCATGCTATCACTGAGGCAAAGCGAGTATATTATGCTTCTTTGATAGCGTCTGCTAGCTCACGCCCGGCAAAATTGTTCAAAATAATTCGATCTCTAATGACGGTTCCTACCCTCCCAAAAAGTGGTGATCAGGCCCCTCCAGCCGAGGTTTTTCAGAGCTATTTTGCAGACAAGATCTTGCTACTTCGCCAGGACCTCTCCGCCACAATTGATACAGTGAGAGAACTTGAGACCCCGTGGCCACTTGCTGGGCCCATCCTCGACCGGTTCATCCCGCTGGATGCAGGGGCTGTCGATAGGCTCATAGCTGCAGCTAGACCGACCACTTGCTCCCTCGATCCGTGTCCCTCTTGGTTGGTGAAATCCTGCTTGGAGGGATTACGTGACCCTCTGTTGAAAATCATAAACAGCTCCCTTGAGCAAGGAGTCTTTCCAGAGGGTTTAAAAGAGGCGGTGGTCTCTCCTTTGCTGAAGAAATCAGATTTAGATCCCTCGGTTCCCTCCAGTTACCGCCCAGTTCCAAATCTCTCGTTCCTGGGCAAGGTGATTGAGAGGGCAGCAGTGGAGCAGTTGCAGCAATTCCTAGACGACACAGCCGGACTAGATCCCTTCCAGTCCGGCTTCCGTGCGGGGCACGGGACAGAGACTGTGCTGGTCTCCATCACGGATCACCTTCGATGCCAGCTTGACCAGGGCGGGTCAGCGCTGCTTGTGCTATTGGATCTCACAGCAGCATTTGACAGTCGACCACAATCTCTTGACCTACCGCCTTGCTGTTGCTGGAATCAGGGGGACAGCTTTAAACTGGCTGTCCTCCTTTCTTCACAACCGTGGACACCAATCGTTTTAGTCTTCAAAACAGGATAGACCAAGAATAAAAAACACATTGCAATGTAGCCACAGCCAAGTATTTAGGGTAGAGAGAAACATCTGCAGAAGCTGCTGAGATCAATTTACACATTACATATCTCAGGTGGAGATATGTAATACAGATCCAATACTGGCTGAAAATGCACCCAATGTGTCTAAAAGTGATTTGCCATGCCTGGGAGAGTCCAGCAATGGCAATTTATGAATTCTGAGAAATTATCCCTCACATTTTTGGTGAGTCTGAGAGGGAGGGACTGGGAATTGAGTGGTCTGGGAGACTGTATGAAGCCCATCAACTTCATCACACTAGAACATGTATCCACTTTAAATCTGGTTTCTGCCTCCTGCAGAATTCTGGGGTTTGTAGTTTACTGAGGCACAGGTCCTGTCTGGCAGAGCAGTTTAGAGGCCCCTCCCTAAAGTTCAAGCTTCACAATTTTGTAGGAGGCAGAAGCTGCAATTTAAAGTGGATCCATGCTGAAGTGTGATGTATTGTGAGCTGCAGTTTCCTCATTCTTAATTCAGAGAGAGATGCTGATAATAGGCATATTTTTCTTGATGAAGTCATTGAGATGGAGCTCTTAACTTGTAAAAACATTGAGTGCATAATGGACTTTTTCATAAACTTATAAAACATTTGTTAAACATGTAAGGAAGCTTTCTGAAGTTCACAGTACAACATCTTTGCACCTAAGAACAATACTTTAGAACAGTCTCAACTCTTAATTTTGCAAGAATGTGGAATTTATCAGAATTAAGGATAATGGTCTGTTTTTTATGCATTAGAACAGACAACAAATTTTCTAAACACTGGTGCATTATTGAGAGTCTTGGCAGTCTTCAAAATGTGGGTTCATATACACTTAGGCATCATTCCTTAACAATGCCCCTGAAAGATTACTTAGGTACTAGGAAATATTCCTAATGTCTACAGATGTCTTCCTAAATGAAAGTTGTGTCTACAGAGAAGAGTATACACAAAGTTCTGTTTACAACAATAATTATATGATGAGGTACATTAAATTCTGACAGAGGTGATCTGTCTGACTTTAGTCAGTGATCAGTGGAACTTCATTGGATTAAGATGAGTCATAAGCCTATGCAGCGCTGTCTGGTGATGCAAAATAGCCTCAAAAATCTGTTGAGACAAGAGACATTCCGGTTTCATGCCAGATAACAAAATTGTAAAATAGGTAAATCTAAACGCATATGCAAAACATGCATAAGTATGAAAATATGAGTGGTTCCCACCTCTTGTAACTGATGAACAAAGAAAACCAGGGCATCTTTAAACTCTTTCAGTAAGGTGCTCTGGTGCTTTTTAGAAAATACTTTAAAGCTTTTGTTCAAGGTTCCATAGACATAACAATCAATCAAACACCACTCAAAATCTTGTAATGCCTATAATTGCCTGATTAAACAGAGAGTTAGAAAACCACTCAGATTCCCTCCAAGGTAGTTTTGTTCAGTGAGCCAACATGCCTGCATTCTCCTGATATAAGGGAGCCTATTAACTAGAGGTTGCCAACTGCAAATCAATGTTCTAATTACAGTGTGACCTGTCGCTTAATTACTGTTTGACTAACCCCACTTTTGCTCTCCCATTATGAATAAAAGAGCATTTACTTCCTTCTCTGCAAGTCTTTACAGAGTTTAATTAGCCATTCACTTGGGATTTGGAGCTGTACATAATCTATCATTGAAATCAGAAATTAGATCCAGAACCTTTAGAGCTGTAATCATAGTTACGAGATTAATTGCTGTTTGTTGATCAGTATCACCATGATATCCAACTACAAACATAGAGAGACTGTTATTGTGACTTTGAAAAAGAAGTGCAGTTTTCCGATTTTATTTTGAGACGATACAGAACTACATCTCAGATATTTGAGAATATCTCAACCTTTCATGATGTTTAATAAGATTTATTAAGATGCTATTATTGTGTTTCTGGGTACAAGTCTGGTAGGAAGGTTGCTGCAATCTCTTCCAGGGCTTTGCCTTAAATAGGACATGGGAGGAACGTATTCATGTCTAAGCTACCCTTATGCAAGTTGCTAAGGGGATGCTAGCCATTCTGTGTTCTTTGAAGTTACAAGTAACATATTACCCCTTTTGATTTCAAAGTTACAGTTTAAAACCACTGCAATCATTAGGAACGAAATTGTGGTCATGTTACTAGTTACTATCAAAAGTTAATTTAAACTGGCATTTTAAGGCATATTTACTGGACTTGTTCTAGATTTATGAAAGTCTAATCAGCACTAACTTTTAAAAAAGCAATGGAACATAAAAAACCAAATTATTTTTCCGTGCATTATAACAATGTTAATGGGTTACTTTCCAAACACTATAATGAATAATGTCAATATATGCTCCAACTTACTTGTGTGCATCTTTATAATATGAAGATATTTAAAAGTACATAGCTTCTCCTATGTCAAAAATGTATTATTTCCAGCTTCACCCATTACTGTATCTTCTTTTCTCCATTCCAGAATTTCTCTTTCACACTGGTTTTCCTCCTTCTCCACTAGTCCTTATTCACCCTGGTGCTTTGTGTTCCCTCCATGTCTCTGTGCAGAAAATGAACATTCATCTGCCTTTTTCATTTTGCAATATAATTGCATGTCATTCTCAAGATCATTGTATTTGACTGTGTCCATTTTAATTCAAATGTCTTGTTGCTTGGACTTTTTGCGTTTCATCCTGCTGCTGGCTTATTATTTTCACGGTGGTGTAGCAGTTCCCTGCAGTAGCAAAATACACAGGTTCATTAACAGCCATTTGCTTTCACTAGCAATATAAAAAGAGATGCTAGCATCATACCTACTGATTACAGCCATTCTGACAATAGCAAAGAGCATATAACATACTGGCAGATGCCCTTTATGAGCTGACAGAAATAAATGACTTCTATTTACTGGCTGAAAATATTATTTATAATGTTCAGGAACTTGAAATAGATTTACAGGAGAAACAAAAACAAACATTCAACATCTTAGTATTTTCAGAATATATAAACTGCATTTTCTGGAAGAAAGCAGAGAATAAGCATTTGGAATCAGACTACTATATAAGACTGAATCTCACTGAAATAAATTCTCAGTCTTGCAGTCACATCTCTTCTCAGCTACTTTGTTCAATGGACTAGTCATTCTGTTAAGTGATGCAGTCATCAGTGCTCAGGACAGGTTAATGCTCAGTCGGTACTGCCTCTCTTGGATTCTGGATTACTTCCCCTTTCCTCTATTCTGTGCCGCAATCAGTGCTCTGCATAGATTGTTTTCTTTATATGTATCTGGGCAATCACATTGGTTGAATCAAGAGAACCATGAATCTTGAGCTGTTTATATACACTTGTTCACAAAAACCACCACCTGGCTGTTTGACACCACTTTTAAAATATGTGCCTAAGAGAAATGCCTCCATCTCCACAAAGCATTTCTTTCAAGTGCACGCTTGGGTTTTTTTTGGTCCTATAGCATTAGTAGTACTTTGAATGTTGTACTCCTTAAGGTTTGAGCATATTTCTGAAATGTCAGAGTAAACTGCAAAACTTTGTGAAAGTAACAAAGTGGTTGAGTGGGTTAAGGTGGTGGTGAATGCCTCCCTCCGGGAAGGCAAAATTCCAGAAAGCTTAAAACAAGCTATAATAAAACCGCTGTTGAAAAAACCATCACTAGACCCCACTAAATTTGACAACTTTCGGCCAGTGTCCAATCTCCCCTTTTTGGGCAAAGTCCTGGAACGCGTGGTGGCCTCACAACTCCAGGTATTCTTGGTAGACACGGATTATCTGGATTCGGCACAGTCTGGTTTCAGACCGGGACATGGTACCGAGACGGCCTTGGTCGCCTTAGTGGATTATCTGCGCCTAGAGCTCGACAGGGGGAGTGTGTCCCTGTTGGTGCTGCTGGACCTCTCAGTGGCCTTCGATACCGTCGACCACAGTATCCTTCTGGAGCGCCTCGCGGGGATGGGTCTTGGAGGCACTGTCCTACAGTGGCTCCGGTCATTCCTAGAGGGCCGTTCTCAGAAGGTGTTATTGGGAGACACCTGTTCAACCTCACAACCGTTGTCTTTGGGGGTTCCACAGGGTTCAATTCTGTCTCCCATGTTGTTTAACATCTACATGAAGCCTCTGGGAGAGATCATCCGGAGTTTCGGGGTATGGTGCCATCTGTATGCAGATGATGTCCAACTCTGTCACTCCTTTCCACCTGCTACTAAGGAGGCTGTCGAGGTCCTGAACCGGTGCCTGGCCGCTGTAACGGTCTGGTTGAGGGCGAACAAATTGAAATTGAATCCAGACAAGACAGAGGCACTCCTGGTCAGTCGCAAGGTCGAACAGGGCATAGGGTTACAGCCTGTGTTGGATGGGGTCGCACTCCCCCTGAAGACGCAGGTTCGCAGCTTGGGTGTGATCCTGGACTCATCGCTGAGCCTGGAACCCCAGGTTTCGGCGGTGACCAGGGGAGCATTTGCACAGTTAAAACTTGTGCGCCAGCTGTGCCCGTACCTTGGGAAGTCTGACTTGACCACAGTAGTCCACGCTCTGGTTACATCCCGCCTAGATTACTGCAACGCTCTCTACGTGGGGTTGCCTTTGAAGACAGCTCGGAAGCTTCAACTAGTCCAACGCTCGGCAGCCATGATACTAACAGGAGCGGGACACAGGGAGCATACAACCCCCCTGTTGCGCCAACTCCACTGGCTGCCGACTTGCTACCGGGCTCAATTCAAAGTACTGGTGTTGACCTTTAAAGCCCTAAACGGTTCCGGCCCAAGCTACCTTTCCGACCGCATCTCGGCCTATGAACCCACCAGGACTTTGAGATCTTACGGGGAGGCCCTGCTCTCGATCCCGCCAGCTTCACAAGCACGGCTGGCGGGGACGAGAGACAGGGCCTTCTCGGTGGTGGCTCCCCGGCTGTGGAACACCCTTCCCACAGATATTAGATTAGCACCATCTCTAATGGTCTTCCGCAAAAAAGTAAAAACCTGGTTATTTGTGCAGGCGTTCGAATAATTAGTGCAAGACAGGTAATGACATAGGAATGGAACAATGGATGACGAATTTGGATCATGTTTTTAGTGACGAGATGCTAGTGAATGGTTATCATAGTAATTGTGTATTAATTGTGTATTAGATTAGGTTATTAACTGTCTTATATTGGTGTTTGAATTCTGCTGTGTTCTGTGTCTTGTGAACCGCTGTGAGTCGCCTTCGGGCTGAGAACAGCGGTATAGAAGCAAAGTAAATAAATAAATAAATAAAATGAAAGTTGGGCAAATTGGTCATATTTCCATCTGGCCCTCCTCACTTTGCTTCAACCTCTCCTCATTCTAACCCACTATGCTGGAATGCAATGTTTTAGACCCATCCTAAATTGGATTTTTTTTCAATGTAGGGGCTAAGGGGTTGTTGACATTGGCCAGAAAACCCAAATCAGGCCCCCCAAGAAACCCCTCTTGGAGATCCATAATATGGCCAGAGATTTTCAGCCTAGAAACACCACAGCAGAATCTGTGACTGGTCCAAAGCATAAATGATTTGGACCTTGTATTTAGGGGCTAAAGTTTCCCCACGGTTAAATGTGTCCCCAAAGTGTGTAAGTGTTTAAAATGTCCAGGAACTTGACAAAGATGTGAAAGGTGACCTTTCAAAATAATTACCATAATGATACATTTATTATAAAGCTGACTTGAAAAGCTAGTATGATGCATTCTTTGCCTTTGAGTTGGAAATTATGTTATCACCATGATGTATAGTTTGATTTTGTTTGATGGATAATGTGGCTACTTCTTTTGAGGAGTTGATTTGAAATTGCTGAATTTCAGAGAAATCTTAACCTTGGGAGAAAGAAGATTGACTTGGAATGTACTAGCTGAGCTTGCTTCTTCCCACAGATAAAACAACCTGAATTTGGCCCCTTTTGGCATTCTTTGCCTGATTAACACCTATATTTATCTCCAAATCCAACAGTGTAGAATCTTCCTGAGAGACATACTATTCTCTACCTTCAAAGTGGTATAGATGGGACCCAAGGTCCGAATCACTGATGCTTTGGACCATTAGCAGATTCTCCTGTGGTGTTTCTAGCCTGAACATCTCTGGCCATCATATGGATATCCAAGAGGTACTTCTGGCCTGATTTGGGGTTTCTGACCAATGTAGATATAGTTTTGTTTTCTTTTTAAAAAAAATGTATTTGCGTGCAAATACTAACAGTTAAATTACATATCATGGTAAGAGACATGTGCTCTTCAAACATGGAGGAGATTACAAAATGGAAAATAATGAAGCTTAGATTGGTGCAGGAAAAAGAGAGGGTGTGTCTAAAACCAATAGGGAAAATGGTATATGAATATATCCTTTGTCAGAACTCTTAGAGAGACATGCAAACTAGGAATCATTTAGTATCGGCATACTGATGTTGTAACCTGTAACAGATAAATGGGAGAGCCATGTACACTATCATTACCATGATCATCACCATGATCATCTCATTATATGACAGTAAAAATCATAATTCTAGCAGAATTTGATATTCTTTTTTTAAATGCCCTTGTTTTAACATAGGCCTTAGCCACATCTCATTTGGACTACTGTTAACATGTTTTATACAAGTCTGCCTCTGATGTTTGCCTGGGAATTTCCAGTGGCCTACAGTGCTGAAGCCAGTCTATGAATTAGGTCCAGTTGTGAAAACCATATCCTTCCCTGGTAACAGTAGCTTCTCTGGGTACTGATCTATTTCTGGGCAGAATTTAAAATGTAAGGTCCTGCAAAAATTCTTACATATCTTGATACCAGCTTTCCTGAAGAACTGCCCACATGTATTATCTCTTGAAATGCATTCATCTAAAATGTGTTTAATTCCCTCTCTGGGAGGCTTCCAATGCCAGATAAAAGTTTTCAGTCAAATGGCTTACTGATCAGTTTTATCTACTGCTGCTCTTCCTCTGCTTTAACTGGGTAATTTAATTTATTTATTTGATTTATTCTACAGCAGGGGTGTCAAGCCCATTTTCATGAAGGCCACATCAGCCTTATGATTGCCTTCAAAGGGAGATTGTAACTGTAAGACTGGATAAATATAACTATGTATGTTGCCCTGTATTGAAATCCTTATGGACAACATTAAATGATATAATAGGCCAGATTTGGCCTGTGGAGCTTGCATTTGACACATGTTCTATCAGATTGCTTTTTACTGAATTTTACCTTATAGATTAGCTTGCAAATTTAAATATGTATGTATGTATTTATTATTTACTATATTTATACCCCACCCTTCTCACCCCAAGGGGGACTTAGAGTGGCTCTGAATGTAATGAAATAGGTGTGGCTTAATGTTCAATTTTATGCCAAAATTATGAGTTGTGTGTGTATTAGGGAAGTTTTTCTTCCAAACTTCAGCAGTTCTTTTCCCTTTATCGGTTTTTTTAGTCCCCTGTAATATCAGCAAAGGTTTATTCATGTCTATTATTGCAGTGCAATAATACCACATGTATTGGGAAGGAGACATCATTACACCATTCAGTGTTGGAAACAGAGAGCATAGTGCCAACCTGATTATGTTGCTCTAAACAAATAAAAGTGCAGATTTCAAAGAACAGATCTGCCCCAAGCTTTCCACAAGGCAATGCACACTCTCTGTTCATAAATCAACAACACTCACTGTCTGGGGATTCCTTCAGGGTTAGCAGAGCCTTGTGACTCATTAATTCTGTACCACCAGTGTACAGAAATGCCATTAATTTCAATAGTGGAAGCCCATGACAGTTCTATAAAACCGTGAACAACCAGTTTCAGTAAAAGGAAAAATAGACCGTAACAATACACGGGGCGGGGGGGGGGGGGGGCTTTTAGTAACAAAAAATCATTTCTCATTGGATTGCATGGAATGACTGTTTTCCCTTTTTTTAAAAAAAAAAAACATACATCCAGATAAGATTTCTGGAAACAAAGACTTGTCCTATCATCTGCTATTCAACTGGGTTCCAGATTAGAAGTGAACTAGTACATGCAACACAGTAGGCACACTGCAATTGCCTTTCCCAATAGTGGGGTCGTGGCATCTAGATACTTCTACTACCATCTCCAAGAACATCAGCCCCAAAAGAGGCTGGGCACCCTGCAAAATGAGGCCTTGGCCTTCAGCTTTAACAAAGTATCTCAATGGCCACCATAGTTTCTTGTTGAAGTATGAATCAACATTTGTATAAACCCCACAGAATAAATCAGATTATTTGAGATAGTGGGATTGAGTCAAAAAAGGAATTTACTTAGGGCAAAGCCATTGAATTAATGGAAATATGATGTCAGATGCCATTGTTCAATGAATTTACTCCAGTTTGGACCAACAATTGGCTGACGATGGGGATCTTGCAAGTCAATGATGGTGGTGGTGATGATGATGATGATGATGATGGCAACATCATTTCCCCCTAGTCTGGGTCTCAAAACAGCTTAGAACAGTTAAAACAGGTACGGCTATATTTTAAAATAAAAAATATTAATAAAAATATTAATAATAATGCTATCAAACTTAAGCAAGCATTGAATTGAAGTATAATAGATCTGATGCCCCTGTTATAGACATTTAGAGCTGGGAAATTAATGATAAAATAAACAAAAGTAAGTAATGATTTGATTGTCTTTTAATCCCACCACTTAGTTTTTTGGCTTCTGCTTGCTTCTTTCCAATGTCACATTATGGTTATATGTTTTCTTTTGCCTGCTTCATTCTGTACTTTGAGCGGGCTCTCCTTAAGAAGTATATAAATAGCAAGCTTGACTTTGTTTAAAATGTATCCACACAAAACATTTGTCTGGATCTTCTCCTAGTTTAAAGGGGATAGGTTAGCATGGCCTAGGTTGTTTTTAAGGTGGTCAGATTTTTCAGTGAATGGTGGAAAGTTTAGTGAATGGCAGGCGAGAAAGTATGACAGCAGTAAAAGCAAAGGGCTCCTTTGTGGAAAATACTGTGTCATTTTTTGATTGCTTGGTGAAATCTTCTGTTACAAAGCATATAATAATAGCAATCTGGGGGTAGATTCAAGAGGCCATTTTCTGTAAAATTGTGGCTACTTTTTAAGATCACACAGGACAGATTTAATGGCACTGAAAGCCATTTTATTTCCAAGCTCATGAAAGTCCATGATTCTACAAATTAGATTCAGATCACTTTAAAATTGATTTAAATTTAAACATAGATTCAAATCCCTTTTAAATCATGCTGTATTGATGAATTTGTAGAGTAAAATAGAAGTGTGATCACATTCAGATATTTAGATGTAGTATAACAGCTGTATAATTTTGGTTGTTTTATATATCTACAAATGCTTGTTGTCTGTTTATTTTTTTCTATTTTCAATAAAAATATTATTGAAAATTAAGCATTTTTGTGAAATGTTGACCTGTTTAGTCCCCCTCCCCAAGATTTGTTCAGCAATTTCTCCCAGCAAGCATGGTTCTAAGCTGTTTTCAGCTAAAATCCATATAAATGAAGGAATACTGGTAAAACACATAAAACTGATAAAATTAAGCAATTTTTTAAAAATAGAAAATGGGCTATTATAGAAAAATGTTTTATTCCACATAACAATGAGATTTCCTAAGCAAAGTAAACTATTAGAAATGCTTCAGGGGCAATTATATAATTTGGTTTCACCAGTGGTGGGCAAAGTGTGGCCTTCTAGGTGTTGTTGGACTGTAAATCCCATCAGCCCATCTCAGCAAGTAGAGTGCAGGGAGTTCTAGTTCAGCTATATCTGGTAAGGCTGCAGATCCAGAAGATGCAAATCATGTCCTTTGCCCTAAATGTTCAAAAGTCTGGCCAAAGTGATACTGTGTTTTCAAATCATTACAGTGGTCAGTTAGCATTGATATATGAAAGCAATAAATAGGCTCACTTAAAGTTGGTTTCCCAGTTGCTCCCATGAACAACAGTGATCTACCATTAAAGACACATGTGCTGCATCTGCAATGGACTCCCAAGTACTGAAGGAATCCTTCTGGAAGCTGAACTGGTACCATTTCTGAACAAAACAATAATATTCCCATATCTATTTCCACCAGGACTTCTGGTTGTTAAAAAAACTCTGTGCTGCACATTTTGAATTTTGATTTTAATATGATGGAATTTTATTTTCAGAAATAGGAAGAAAAGCGTGTGCAGGGAAATGGTGAGATGTCAACAAAAGGAGAGGTGTGTTCTGCAGTGAGCAATCTAGGAAACCACATTCATATTGTAGGGCAAAATAAACAATCTGTACCCATCTTTTTCATATTTTTCTTTAAGGAGATTGATGCTTGGTTGTCACTACTTCAAATAATAACTATTTACCAGTGATTGCATTTCTTTTATTGCACTACTTGCAATCCATTGGAAGAACAACTCGAGGCCCTTCTACACCGCTTAATATCCCATGACCCATCACGGGTTTTCCTTAGGTGTCCAAACAACACCTCAGGTAGAACTGAATTAACCCAGAGAAAACTGGGATTTCCCAGTTTGCTTCAGATTAATAAAACACCTGGAAAGATCCGGACATTAAGGTGAGGTTTATAAAGTCTCCTTTCTGGCTGTCTGGGCAGGGGGCCAAACAGATCCCACCAACTGTCCCTCCAATATAAAGAATTCACACCACTTTGGCACCCATATAACGTTTTAGGGGATTAGTCTCACTAATTAACTTCCACTGCCACCATAAACAATTATACAGGAACACTCTAGCTGGTTAAACTATTAAAAGGCTTTTAAGATCACCAAGCACTGTGTCTTCTTATTTTCTTCTTTAAAGGGAAGCCGGTGAGGTTGAAAAGGAAAAGGGACTAAATCCACAAATGTACACTTGACTCAGGCTTTTAAGTTTCAAAATAATCAAGGAAAGTTTATTTAATATAGTACAGAAAGAAAGTGTAAATGCTGTTTAATAAGCTTGGCTGTTACAGATAAGGTGTTCTGGTTCTTGAAAGCGTGACGGTTACATGTGAATGGTTCTTTCTTTGTTACAAATATAAAGATTTTCTTCTCTTTAAACACAAGTATTCTTGACAGGATCTGAAATCTCTGCCAAGATACAACTGTAGCCTAGCTATCCCCAACTGTGGCCTAGCTAACTACAAAACCCAGCTATTTTTTCCCTAAATAGCTGTACCCAGTTTGCCACAGCTTACTTCGCTGGCAAACTTCAGGCAAACTGCCTACTCTTAACACGAACTCCTAAAAACTTCTGTAATCCTGCTCTAAACTCTAACATCAACAGACTGCCTGAAAAAGCCTCTTTCATTCCCTCCAAACAGTCTAACTCCGCCCCCCTTTAATAAACCAATCCTGGCTGTTCTAAGGCTGGCTCAGACCTAGGCCACTCCCCCTCTCTGAAATGGAGCTTTCCCTAAACTAAAATGGCTCCTGCTGCCCTCTGCCAGGCCTTCTAAAGCTGTAACTAACTGGCCTGCCTCTCCTAGGCCCTGCCACCCAGGCTGGTAAGGTAAGGGATCTTCACAAGGTTCAGATCTTTTCAGGAGGGGGCCTTGTGGGGAATGACTCCTGGGACTACTTCCGCAGTCCTTGGAGTCAATCCCCATAGCCATCTCATTTCTTCGGTTGCTGTTCCCATCCCCAACCCAAGCCCCGGGCTTTCCCTCGGTGGGTGGCTAGATGCCATTCTGGGTCAACCAATAGTTCACATCCAGACTGCCTCTAGCCTCCAGGATCACATCCAGACTGCCTCTAGCCTCCAGTTCCCTAAAAAAACTTTACCTCAGGGGCCTGTCAGCAGTGTAGGCAGAGTACTCCTGATGTGAGGAAATGATGCATCAGGAGGTGGGGGGAGGTATTTTGCATGTCATTTTTGCACATCAGGAGTACTTACAGAGGGGCCTGCAATGCTACCAGCCCCCTTGGGTATGTCTTTGAGGGGGAAATGGGGGGCTGGAGGTAGGCTGGATGCTATCCCGGTTCAACCTCAGGTTTAGGTTCAACCCAGGAAGAACTAAATTAAAATAATCCAGTTCCTCCTAGGTTTTTGTACAGTGTAGAGGGGCCCTCAGGGGTATTGTAAGATAATTCTCTTTCATTGGGTTGCTATGGACAAAATTGAGAGTGGCAAAAGGGTTGGTAAAACAGCTGTAAATGAATGGAACATTTGTGTTCTTGTCGTTTCCTTAGGTAGGAAACCTAATGGAATACTACATGCATGTTTCAAGAACTTTGTACTTTTTTATTCTACTTTAATTACTATGGCAGCATCCTGTGAAGTCCTGAAATTGGTAGATTAGGAAGGGGCATTTAGAATTTGCAGCTATGGAGCCCACCTAGTGCCTCACCAGACTACAAATCCTAGGATTCCAGAAGATGCAACTCTAGCAGTTAAAATGGAGCCATGAAACTGTAATTGTATAGTGTGAAAGGGCCCTGTCTGTTTTCCATGAAAAACTTGTTTAGCTTGGCTCAGGCTATTATGACAGAAGACTAAATTATTGAAAACAATTTGAGATGAAGAATCATAAGTACTTCACAACACTGCTTTGATAGATTGTGTTCCCCCTCTCTCCCCCTTTCGTTTTTGTTCTAAGTCTCCTTCCTGGTCTCGTTTTTATTGCTACCATATTTCTTAAATTGTAAGACGCCATTGATTGTAAGATACACCCTAAATTCAGTACCGCCACCACCAGCAAAAATGCATAAGATACACCTGTGATTCTAAGACACATGCCATTTTTATGTTTATATAGAGGAAAATGCATCTTAGAATTGTAAAAATATAGTTTTATCCTACCCACCACAACCAGTTACTAAACCTGAATACTGTTATCTCTTTAATCTTAACTGAGCTCTTTGGTTTAGTGCAGAAGAAGATAAATTGGAGTGTTGCTAGACAACTGGAGAAAGTGAGTGCCCTATTGTACTACATAATTGTAGCATTATAATTTCATTTTAATTGCCATTATTCCATCTTTAAAATCCTGGGCTTTGCGTTTTAGGGAGAAGAACCTTCTAAATCCTCATCTCCAAGGAGGTCCTTTAGTGCTTTTGATCAAAACTACAAGACTTCACAGAGTGGACCCATGACAGTCAGTGGAATCAAAGTGCCATAACTAAGTGTTTGTGATCTAACAAAAGAGGCGAGACAATGTTCCCAGGAACAAAACTAGATAATATTGGGGGAAACCCTGTGGCTTTTCCTATGCCTATTATGTGTTCTGGATGTCTTCTCAGGGCATTGTGAAAGGATTATGTTAACGAATCGTTGGACATTCTCTGAGATGTGAGTGTGTGTAGTACTTGTGCAACATTTTAGGTGAGTTCAATACTAGGGGAAAGGTAATCATGGACTCTCAAACGGTTCCTAAGGAGCTGTGGATTCAAGGGTTCACCTTTTGAGGTCTGATATTTTATAACAAAGCAATGGAATAGTACACATTTTTTAAACTGTGTACTATTCTGAAATCTGTTTCAGAAGCTTTTAGGAATAGGAAGAAATTGACTGACCACAGACTTTTGCAAAGATAAAAAAATAAGTCTTTCTTATTGGAATATTAGGGCCTTTTAGGTATTTGCGTTTTTTTACATCAAAATTAAAATAATGCTATGAAGCTAGTACTCTACACTCGAGTATAAGCCTAGTTTTTCAGACCTTTTTTTAGGCTGAAAAAGTTCCCCTCAACTTATACTCAAGTCAAGGTTATTTATTATTTTACTCTGTTATTATTAGTATTATTACATTTATTATTTTACTGTATTTATTATTATTATTATTATTATTATTATTATTATTATTATCTATCATTTACTCTATTATTACATTTATTATTTTACATTATTGTTGTTATTATTGTTGTTATTATTTTACTTTTTCTGTTATTTTTATATTTTCATTATTTTACTCTATTATCATTATATTTATTATTTTATTCTCTTTATTATTATTGGAAGGATACATAAGCACATTTACATTGAAGAAGGTTAGAATAATGATTTAATCGGAGTTGGACAGTCTTATCTTAATTTGCAGTTTTATGTAAATATTCAAAAACCTTTAACCTACTGTTGCCTCAATTAATGTAATTTTATAGGTATCTATTTTTATTTTGAAATTTACCAGTAGCTGCTGCATTTCCCACCCTCAGCTTATACTTGACTCAACCCATTTTCCTAGTTTATGGTGATAAAATTAGGTGCCTTGGTTTATATTTGGGTTGGCTTATACTTGGGTATATACGGTAGCTTGTTTTCCTTAATAATATCAGCAACATAGTTTCAGGACTTACCTTCAGATGGACCAACCTGTTTCTACAGTTGAGAGACTGAAAATGGTGATATACAAGGAAACACTTCTATTTTGTACTCTCTTTTTCCACAGGATTGCAGTGGAGTATCTCTGGCTCTGCATTTTTATTCTTCTTCTTCTTACCTTGCTGGTCTGGGCCAGGAAAATGCCTTCAGTCCCACAAGTGAGAGTAGAAAAATCCCACTTGTGAATTGTTTGAGAAGGTGGATGGTTTGTAATACAAAGAATTCAGGCAATTTATTTTCAAAGAACATAACCATTTAGGAGCGCAAACACAAAATTGGTCTTTCAAGGAAAGTAATACTTACTAACAAAAGATTGCCAGGCTTTGTGTATGTTAAACAAGAGGGAGGGGAAGGAAAAGGAATAAAAGAAACCTACTTCCACTTACTTTAAATACATGTCTTATTTTCTGTAGAAAATATTATGACATTGACAATTCGATCAAAATATGGAAGCCAACAAACATGTTGGGAAAGGAAGGAGAATGAGATTTCCCATAAATACCTTATATATCCATGCATGAGTTGAGGCAAGTTTTCGAGCCAAAATTATGGCTTTTAATATGACCCATGGATGAGTCAAGGATTGTTCTGTGAAGAAGGGGAAAGTACTAACATCACCTTGAGGCCTGTCATCCCTGCTGCCTTTGTTTTTCTGACCAGACATTTAAAAAGGCATTATTCATGACAAGATATCACTTCACTTTTTCCTTCAAGAGTTACTCTTCCTTTTTATTGAATTTTATAATCATAGTCATCACTATAGTACTTCCCTTTCTTTAACATTTACCTTTCAAAACTTCCTATATTTTCCCCCTCTCTCCCTGTCCCTCCCTCCCTCCTCAACCACAGTATATTTCTACTAATCTTGCAGATCCAGCCACTGGTAAAGTCTTTGTATTTTCTCTTTGATGTGATCGTTGGCTCCTCCATTTTTCACCCAGCTGAATTAGACCTTCCATCTATTTGAATTGTCCCTTTGTTTGCTCATTCTTCTTACATGCTTAGTCATAATTCCCGTAATGTCTAACAACACTTGATCATACATATAATCATTCCAATTACTTAATGTCCATTTCAATTTGTATCTCCATCCTCTAGCAATCATCGTGTGTGCGGCTCTTATTGTTACTTTAAATAACTCCTGGGTTAGTCTTCCTAAGCAATTTTTGAACAAATCTTAAATATATTAATAGCATGCAGGCCTACATTTTATCTAGCCTTACCATCATGATAAAATATTTTAGGGCTGCATGCCAAGATTGTCAAAAACAGTCTTCCACAACAATGTGGAGGCATGCTTAAAAAACATTTTTGTGGTTGCTTTTTTCTTCTCTCTTATCACCACGAAATACATTAATTATTGAACCAGAAGCCCATCTAATTATATATTTACATTTAGTATATTAGATACCTTTGTCTAGTACATGCATGCTTTTGGAGATGACCACATACTATTAATTGGGTGTCACTGAATGCCCCCAACCTGCAAGGTTACATCCGATCAACGTTTTTAGTTTATGTTCACATAGTCTAAGGAACCATCTGGAAGTCTTCCTAGACTTGAAACCTAAACGTTTCAGACCCCACCTGTCTCCACGATTGCATCTCCCCCTATGAATTGGTGCAGACTCTTAGATCTACCAGGGAGGCCCTCCTCTTGCTCCTGCCACAGTCCCAAGCATGGTTGGTGGGGACGAGGGAAAGGGCATTTGCAGTGATAGTCCCTCGCCTTTGGAACTCACTCCCCAGAGAGATAAGACAGGCCCCGTCACTATCCTCCTGAAGATTTGGTGGTTCCAGCAGGCCTTTGAAAATGATTAGCCCCAGGCCTGGTCATCAGTTAAGAACCTGCTCTGCTCTTTACCCACTTCCCTGGTCCTTTGCCACCTTGTGATACTAGCCCTGGCCCAGACCTTTTATAGCTGTCCAGTAGGCCTTGGAAGTGAGTATCCATCAATCAGGACATATATACAATGTATATATGTTTTAATAGTATTATGTTTATGTTTTATATTAACATAATACTATTTTATATAAAACATAATACTGTAAGTTCTGTGTTAGTAATTGAATGCTTCACCTATGTGGAAATTGCCCTGAGTACCCTAGGAAAGATAGAGCAGTATACAAATAAATATTATTATTATTATTATTATTATTATTATTATTATTTTATTGAAATCTAAACAAGAATTTTACTTCCTTTATTATAAGATAGAAAATCAGTAGAAATTGTCACTGATCTTCCTACAAGCTATAGGTTTAACCAGGCAATATGCCTTTTTGATGTTTTGTAAAAAGGCTGATGAGTTGCCAACTGAAATTTTTCCAACCTAAACCAGGGCTTGGAAAATCCTATGTTTGCATTTTCTTCTTGAACAGAGACAAGCAAGGATACCTCAGTTTAAACTAAATCCTTATCTTTCTTTTTCTTTTCTTAGAACCCCCCCCCCCCATAGTCTCTTTCATTGCTGTCATGTCTGCCTCCTTCCCCTGATCTCACAGAACATCAGATGACAGTCTGATAAAGAGGAAGAAAATTAGAGGCTGGAGGAGTAAACTGGCAATCTAAGCTTGTCCTCTTCCTACAACTTTCCATCACCTGCTACCCACATGCATTTTGACAGATTGTTGCCTGTGAAGAATGCAGACATAAAAAGGCTTTTGAGTGGTTGGTTGGTGGTGGGAGAACAGTGCTACTTCTTGTGGGTCCTTAGGAATTGGTCTCTCCTATTACCTCACTTCGTACTCCATGTCATTATGGTATGGCTGTAGGTGCTAGTAGTACGCATATGAATAGAAGGCGTGCTTTCAACTCATTTGTGTAAATAGTAAGAATGAAGTGTAAATTTTATTACTAGAAATGCAAAAATATAGCAAAGCCAAGTGCAGAAAGAGCACATCATGTGATGGAATATTTGGATGAAACTGAAAATAATGCATTTGTGGAAGGAATTCCACTCCTGCAGGGGAGCAGGTTGTCCAACTTTTGATGATTGTTGCTGTAGCTCCCTACATCACAGCCTGCTATTCTGAAGTGTCCCACAACATGCCTAAGCAGGCCTTGGGAGCACATATACTACATTATTTCTAACATTTGACACCACTGCCATGTCTCCATGAAATGGAATCATAGGATTTGTAGTTTGGTGAGGCATCAGTTCTCTTTTGCAGAAAAGGTTAAAGACCTTGTAAAACTACACCTCCCATGATTCTATAGGAGTTAACCATGGCAGTTAATGTATTGTCAAGCTGCATTAGTTCTGCAGTGTTGATGCGTCCCATTGGGGGTATAGATCACTGCATCAGGAATAGGATGCTATACACAGAAGTGCATTCGTTGATGCTAGAATCTCAGACAGTTTCTACTGAACTCTGTTTTTAATCCATGGGACTATTGTTTTAACCTGTTTATATGGATTATTTTTCCCAACACTGAAGTTTGGATTTCTTTAATTTTCATTCACACAATTTCCTTGTTCTTGGTTTCTTCCTGATGAAAAGTACTCAGTTCAGCTTCTTCATGGATTCCAACTCCTTTCAATGAGTGAACTTGTAGCATTGCTCTTTTTGTCAACAGTCACACAGAGAAAGCCTATAGTCTTACAGGAAAAGAAAAGTGAGAGAGGCAGTAGTAGTTTTGAAGTACCACCATTAACCTATCTTACCTATCTTACAATATATTGCTGATCTTTTGTTGAACTCTTATAATGGTTCTATTCCAAAATGTTAGATTTTATAACTGAAAATCTAAAAATCTATAAAATATACCCCCCATTTGAAGGGAATACAATTTAAAGTGGTCATTTTACAAAATTCTCTGCATCCCTTCCCCCTCTTTTATACCATAGTTTTTTCCCCTCTCGTAAACGTATTTGTGTTTAAAATGTTAAATGTTGATCATAACAAAGTTGACCAGAATTGTACCATGGCTCTTTTTGTATATGACTAACTCACTAAAACAAATCTTGCTATGAAAAGCTTTAACAAAACCTGACATTTTCTGTTCCTGTTAGTGCAGTTTGCAATTTTGTGGAGGATTAAAAGCTGATTACAAGGTGTGCTTTCTTTTCATCATGTCCATTTTTGTCCTATTTGTCTTCCTCTATGCTCTTTCTATCCTTGTTTTTTTTTTTACAGTTTTGTGTTTCTCTATAGTGTTAAATTTGTATGGTGATTATTTTTTTTAAAAAAAATAAAGGTACTTGACCTTTTAAAAAAAGCTTCTCATGAAGGGTCGAGATACTACGCTTCATCTGGAATTGTTATTTTTTTATCTTAATATGCCTCTAAGGGTGGGCACTCAGTGTTTTCAGTCCAATGACCAAGAGAAAATAAAAATATCAAAAAATGTTAGGACAACAGAAAAAGTAAAAGTATTTTAGCTGCTTCAAACCCTCATTTCCTTTAAACACTGCACTTCATTTCCTTTTAACATTCTGTATCACACACTTCATGTTCTTAAAAGTAAATGTACCCTCACATTGTGGATAGAAAACAAGGTATTTCTGTTGTATGGTCTTGGGCAACCCTACAGCATAAATAGCACCAGAGAAGACAAGTGCTTAGCTATGGGTGGCAAGCTATTCCCAAAATAATTACATAACATGTCAAGTAGAACTCCATGCTTTTATATGTTAATTGGCTTGAGAACTGTATATGATCCCAAACGGTAAAATGTGGACATAAATGTACATGGACTTTACTGTAGCTTTAACAAAGTGTACAAGATGTGAATGTGTGAAATTTGGCAGCATGATAAAATACAGGGACAGGGAATGTGTAACCCTACAAATGGTCAAATAAAGTACCCACCATGCCTCACCATTGAATATCCTGACTAGGACAGATGAGAAATGAAATATAACATTGGAGGCTCTTGGGACTACTCATGTATAATACCACGATTTTACTTTAATTGCCATAGTTTATTTATATTTATTTATTAATATATTCTACCCCTCCTTTCTCACCTTGGGAACTCAAGGGTAAAGGTAAAGGTTTTATCCTGACATTAAGTCCAGTCGTGTCCGACTGGACTTAATGGTGCTCATCTCCATTTCTTCATGACTGCATGGAGCACTATCACCTTCCTACTGGAGCGGTACCTATTAATCTACTCACATTTGCATGGTTTTGAACTGCTAGTTTGGCAGAAGCTGGGCCTAACTGCAAGAGCTCATTCCACTCCCCGGTTTCGAATCTGCAACCTTTCAGTCAGCAAGTTCAGCAGCCCAGTGCTGAACTGTGCCACCAGGGGCTCCTGTGTACTCAAGGCAGCTTACAATAAATGACATAACCCAATACTATTGAATCATAAGATCTATAGTTTGGGAAGGGGCAATTAGAATTTGTACCCAGAGAGCTCCAGTGGCTACCCAAATGACAAATTCCCCAGATTTTACAGAGAACGCAGCTGGAGCGGTGGGCAGCTGGGTTTTGCAATTTGCATAGAGCCTTCAGAGTAGCTCTGAGGCAGGGGATTCTAAACTGCAATCCAAGACTTCAAATAGGATGCTGCCACTATAGTTAAAATGCACTGCCGTTTAACAATATGAAAGAGCCTTAAGTGTGCCAGGGACTGGAATCATATTTGTGCCTGTTGGCTGCAGTTGTTTCTTTCTTTCTTGGAAATCCACCAGGGATCAACAGCTAATGACTTGGGGATGGACACTGAGCCATGGACTCCATTGTTAGCAGCACTGAGCTGCATTAGAATACCAAGAACTGTGTTTTTTAAGATGAAAAATCAAATGGCTGGATGATTCTGTCATTAATAAACTGAAAAACACAAACCTCCCATTTAGACTGTTTCTTCTCTTAGATGCTAGTTTTATATTAAAATATCACCCTTTCCTACACACCACCAAAACTATTAAATGTAAAAATAATTAGTTAGTTAGCTTTCCAGGACTCCATCAAAGTAGTTCGTCCTCATTAGGTTTGAATTTTTTTTTAATGTAAAAATATTTTTAATCTTTTTAATGTGCTTTTCAAAATATAACTGGAATAGTTGCTTTTCAGTTCTGCCCACCCTGCTTAAACCTGAATGCTGTGCATCACTAGCATGAAATGGTGCTTCTTAAGATAACTAATGAGGAGAATCAGTGATCTTTTAGCCAATGTTATAAGGAAAAATAACATGCTTTCCCCATGTTGTACCTCAGAATAGATTCACCTTGCTTACTCAGACAAAACCAGCCAATCTTGAGAAGTAAAAGAGTTTATTGAAAACAATCAAAGTAAAAGCAGTAAAAGATTCAGTGGTTACAAAATAATAAGTCCAATATGTTCCTTGGAAGCTTAAGCAGAAGACATGAAGCAAAACCAGAAGCCCCAAACCAGGAAGCAGCTTAAGGTTACACGAAGCAGGCTGTTGCTAAATCCTTAGCCCCGAACTGGGCTACTGCAAGCCATATTGCAACGTTGAACTAACACAGGATCTCTGTCCAGGCAGATTACTTATACGTTTCACAGCAAAACAGCAAACATCAAACAAGCCTTAACGAGCAGTTTTCCCACAGATGAGGTCAACCCTTCTCTGCCAGCCGTGCACTCCTTCTCACCACCTGGCCTGCGCGGCCTTGCCGGCCTTGCATCCCACCGACTGTCTGACCTTGCTTCCCAGCAACTGCCTTATCACTCACATTCCGATCTTGTGAAGACATTGAAGACACAGACCTGTCTCTAAATTCATGGGAAGAAAGCTGAGAGCCCACATCTGCACTATTCTCAATCCCATCTGCACTCCCATTCCCATCACATTGGTGCTGAACCACAACACTATCCCCCCCCCTAGGGCCCCCCCGAGGGCCCCCCACCGGCCCGGGCTTGGCCGGGTAGGCCCGGTGAAAACGGGACACTAGGAGAGGAGCATGAACATCCCGAGCATCCACCCAACAGCGCTCCTCAGGCCCATAGCCCACCCAGTCCACCAAGTACTGTAACTTGCGGTGATGACGACGAGAGTCTAAAATGTCCGCTACTTCGAACTCCTCCTCACCATCGCGTAGAATCGGGGGGGGGGCGGAGGAGCCCCGCCAGCATCCGGCCGGACTTCCGTGGCGGGTCGCAGCAAAGATCGATGGAAAACTGGATGAATCCGCATGCCGTGCGGAAGTTTTAGTTTAAAGGTCACAGGATTTAACTGTTCCACCACTGGGTATGGTCCCACAAACCGTGCGTCCAGCTTCCGAGAGGGGCGTTGGATAGGCAGATGTTTAGTGGACAGCCAAACACGATCTCCCACTTGAATCGGTGGACCTGATTGACGATGGGTATCTGCCATCCGTTTGTAATCCTCTTTTGCCTGTTCAAGCTGAGTCTTTAAGATCTCTTGAATCGCTGAGAGCTCCTGCAGCCAAGTGGTAGCAGCAGGGACCTCCCCAGGCCCAATCACGGAGGGAAAGAACCGGGGGTGGTATCCATAGTTAGCAAAGAACGGGGCCTCTTTAGTCGACCCGTGAGTAGCATTGTTGTAGGCAAACTCGGCTACAGCAAGAAGCGAGGCCCAATTGTCCTGTTGATAATTGACAAAACATCTCAAGTATTGTTCAAGGGTGGCGTTGGTCTTCTCGGTCTGGCCATCAGACTGTGGATGATGCGCCGACGACATCCGACTCGCGATGTCTAACTGTCGTTGTATCTCCTTCCAGAAGTGCGAAGTAAATTGAGCCCCACGGTCGGTCACCAAGCTCTTTGGAAGTCCATGAAGACGGAAAATGTGGCTTAGGAATAAATCGGCAGTTTCTTTGGCAGTAGGCACTCCCCCACAGGGAATGAAATGTCCCATCTTGGTAAACAGATCCACCACCACCAGAATGGTAGTGAAACCTTGGGATTCCGGTAAATCCGTGATGAAATCGGCCGACACAATTTCCCAGGGCCGACTCGGAGTAGGCAGAGGTTGTAGCAAACCAGCCGGTTTGCCAGTAGGATTCTTGGCGCGGTGACAAACAGGACAGCCGTTGACATATTTCTCGACCTCTCGCCGGATCTTGGGCCACCAAAAGTCCCTCAGTATTAGCTGCAGTGTTTTAAAAATCCCAAAATGTCCCGCCGGCTTGGTATCATGGCATAGTTTTAAGATTTCCTCCCGCTCGGGGCCAAGCGGCACATAGACCTGTGAACGATGACACAGCATCCCATCTATTTCTTGAAATGGGAACTTTAATCCGGCCTCCAGTTGTTCTTGCACCCACAAGTCCTCTTGCTGCCGTGCCCGGATTCTTTCAGCCAAAGTCGAAGGGGGCCTCGTTGTGTTGGTAAATGCAAAGTTTTCTGGCCGCAAAATACAGGACTCTGAGGAGTCTTCTTGGCCCCGAGTATATTCCGGCTTGCGCGACAAAGCATCTGCTTGTTTGTTTTGGGCCGCCGGCACGTAGCAAATTCGGAAGTTGAATCTCTCAAAAAACAATGCCCAACGCTGCTGTCGTTGGTTTAACTTCCGGGACGTACGGAGATATTCTAGATTGCGGTGATCCGTATGAACTTCCACTGGTTGGGGAGCACCCTCTAGCCAATGTCTCCAAGTCTCAAACGCGGACTTGATGGCTAGGAGCTCTTTTTCCCAAATGGTGTAGTTTCTTTCTGGAGCAGTCAACTGTCGAGAAAAATATGCACAGGGCTGGAGATGATCCCCCGCAGGTTGTAGCAACACTGCCCCGACCGCCACATCCGACGCGTCGGCCTGCACCACAAACAGCTTAGTAGGATCCGGATGTTGCAGGATAGGCTGGGAAGTGAAAAGTTCTTTGAGCCGCTGAAACCCTCTTTCAGCCGCCTCAGTCCATAGGAACGGCCGTTTACCTCTCAGGCATTGAGTAATAGGGTCCGCCCAGCGGGCAAAGTCGGGGATGAATTTGCGGTAATAATTGGCGAACCCCATGAATCTTTGGATGTCCTTTTTGCTCCCAGGGGATTTCCATTCCAACACGGCGGAGACTTTAGTGGGGTCCATGGAGATTCCCTCCGCCGAGATGCGGTGTCCCAGGAAGTCTACTTCCTCTAGGTCGAAAGCGCACTTCTCCAGCTTCGCGTACAGTCCATGATCCCTCAGGCGCTGAAGCACCGCACGCACCTGTTGAGTGTGGTCACGGGGATTCGTCGAGTAAATCAGGAAGTCGTCCAGGTAAATGACTAGAAAACGGTCTAAAAAATCGCGGAAGACGTCGTTGACGAAGTGCTGGAACGTGGCTGGAGCGTTGCAGAGTCCGAAACCCATAACTCTGTATTCAAAGCTCCCGAAACGGGTCTGGAAGGCTGTCTTCCACTCGTCCCCTTCCCGGATACGCACCAAATTATAAGCCCCCCTTAGGTCCAATTTGGTGAAAATCCGAGCTCCTCGCAACCGGTTGAGCAACTCCGGGATGAGGGGAAGCGGATAGCGGTTCTTGATCGTAATGTTGTTCAATGCTCGATAGTCATTACAAAGTCTCAGCTCCCCTGACTTCTTCTTGACGAACAAAACTGGGGAGCCGGCCGGCGACTGCGAAGGACGAATGAACCCCTTACGTAGGTTGGTATCCAAAAACTCCCGGAGAGCTGCCAGCTCCGGTTCCGAGAGAGAATACAACCGCCCACGCGGAATCGGGGCGCCCGGAATCAAGTCAATAGCGCAGTCGTACGGACGGTGGGGGGGAAGTCTCTCCGCCTCCTTTTCGCTGAAAACGTCCCAGAAATCTTGATATTTGGCGGGCAGCTGGCCCGTAGCCTGTGCGGCAACCTCTGCGAGCCGACACTTCCGCTCCCCGCCGCAATGGTCTTTACAAAAGGCCGAAGTGAATCGTAACTGTTTCTGGGACCACCAAATGGTCGGGTTGTGCTTGGCCAGCCATGGGATTCCCAGCACCACAGCGTGTGGAAGGTCCGTGACCAAAAAGGAGACCTCTTCCATATGGTCCCCGACCTTCATCTGTACGGGCGCCGTATAGCGAGCGACCGGCCCGGCTTTCAGCGAGCGCCCATCAAAGTTTTGTACATCCCGGGGAGGCTGAAGGTCTAAGCATTGTAATCCAAGGTGTTCCACAAACCGACTGTCCATGAAATTGTTAGTGGCCCCACAGTCGACCAAGGCGTGCACCGCTGTGGGAGTCTTTTGAGCCACACAAAACGAAACCAACAGAAAGAACAGCATCCCAGTGGCGGGCTCTGGAAACGGGATGGAGACCGAGTCAGCGAGCCCAGCTAAACTCGGTCGTTGCCTTCCCCCGCCGGCTGTTCGGCCCACTGCTCACCCGAACTCTGGGCCGGGGGCGCCACGGCCTCCGCTGAACCAGAGGCCCCCGCCAGGCGAGGGGTCATCTTCTTCTTTACGGGGCACTCCCGAGAGAAATGTCCACTGCCCCCACAATACCAACACAGGTTCAGCCGTTGTCTCCGCGCCTTTTCCGCCGCATCGATTTTGGGGCGCATGGAACCCAACTGCATGGGCTCCTCTGCGTCAAGCACATGAGCTGGCGGCGGTCCCAAGCGACGTGGTATCCCTGCATCGGCCCCCCTTCGACCAACTGGCCGAGAGCCGGCGAGGATATGGCGTTGGGTAGTCATAGTCCCATCTACCCGGATACACAGGGACATCAACTCCTCCAAATCGGCTGGGACAGCGGAACGGGCCACCTCCAACTGCATCTCCTGGGTGAGCCCCGCCTTGAAAGCACTCATGTAGGCGGCATCATTCCAGGCAAGCTCCCGCTGCAAAACACGAAATTCTGAAATGTATTCGGCCAAATGTCCTTCTTTCTGCTTGAGCGCTCGCAACTTACGATCCGCCATCTCCCGGTGCACTTGGCCTCCCCATACTTTGTGCAGTTCATCCATAAAAGCCTTGGCGGTGTTGCACACAGGGGAAGCAGCCTCACGTAACGCGGTGGCCCAGGAGAGGGCCGGGCCCTCCAACAGACTGTAGGCAAAGCCCACCTTGGCGGCTTCATCTGGAAACTCCGCTGCCCGCACTGTGAGATAGGCATCACACTGCCCCAGGAAGTCCTTGACCCGTTGGCTGTCTCCAGAGAACTTGTTAGGCAACGCCATGGGAGTCCTTAGCGGTTGAACCGGAGGGTTGGCTGCTGCTTGCCCTTGCATCGTTGCTATCTGCTGCTGAAGGGTCACCAGCTGTTGTTGCATCGCTTGAGCTTCAGCGGGATTCATAGTGGCTGGGAGAAGCAAGGACTTTGTTGGTGGTTAGTTCAAACTGTTGTACCTCAGAATAGATTCACCTTGCTTACTCAGACAAAACCAGCCAATCTTGAGAAGTAAAAGAGTTTATTGAAAACAATCAAAGTAAAAGCAGTAAAAGATTCAGTGGTTACAAAATAATAAGTCCAATATGTTCCTTGGAAGCTTAAGCAGAAGACATGAAGCAAAACCAGAAGCCCCAAACCAGGAAGCAGCTTAAGGTTACACGAAGCAGGCTGTTGCTAAATCCTTAGCCCCGAACTGGGCTACTGCAAGCCATATTGCAACGTTGAACTAACACAGGATCTCTGTCCAGGCAGATTACTTATACGTTTCACAGCAAAACAGCAAACATCAAACAAGCCTTAACGAGCAGTTTTCCCACAGATGAGGTCAACCCTTCTCTGCCAGCCGTGCACTCCTTCTCACCACCTGGCCTGCGCGGCCTTGCCGGCCTTGCATCCCACCGACTGTCTGACCTTGCTTCCCAGCAACTGCCTTATCACTCACATTCCGATCTTGTGAAGACATTGAAGACACAGACCTGTCTCTAAATTCATGGGAAGAAAGCTGAGAGCCCACATCTGCACTATTCTCAATCCCATCTGCACTCCCATTCCCATCACATTGGTGCTGAACCACAACACCCCATTAGTTTCAGTTACTTCTTTCCTGAAAATTTACCCTGGACTGGCAGCTGAAGGCAGCATCATACTTAGCACCTGAATAATGTAATATTCCTTGTCCATCAATTACCAAGGATCTCCGCTATAAAAGCAAAAAGTAACTAAATGTTATTGTTGTGCTCCAAAAGGAACGTCCTTATCTCATATTCCATTTGGGTTGTAAATATAATAATCACCTTCAGGGAAAAACTAATTACAAGTAACTTCTCTCACACACGCACACATTCACACACTTGCTTTACTATCTGAGGTACCACAATCTGACAAGAAAAACATCACTATTTTATTGCCCATGTATTTCATTGTGTGAAGAAGAATATTATTTCAGTATAAACTGAAACTTTTGTTTGGAAAAGGCTTTTGATGGTTCTGCTCAAAGTTGTTTAGACATTTTTCTAGCAAGAACATTTAATTTCTTCAAAACTTTTATTGCTCATAAATGTTTTTAGGATCTGGGCTCAGTGAGATCTGGGTTTGCAAGGAGATGCCATGTTCAAATAAATGTGAGTTCATCTGGAGCAATTGGTGTATATGCATGGAGCATGGGAGACACACAGATGTAGAAAAACCTGAGACATATTTCAAGATAAGGGAGAATAATCTGGAATGCAATATAATGTGTATGCTGTCAAATCACCTGGAATCCTGTGATGAGACCTTTAAACCTATGGTGATATCTTTGTAAGTTCTTTCTAGGAGTACTCAGACATGGTTTGTTACTGCTGTTTTCTGAAAGTACGTACCAGCAATATAGCACCTGTTATTCTTTGGCAACCCCCATCCAAATATAACTAAACACGACCTTGCTTAGTTTCCAAGATGAAATGGGATTCAGTGCCTTTGGGGTTTTTAGGCACCACATTACTTTGAATAGGCTGTAAGATTTGTTTTCCTTACTATTGTTTTTGGGAAAGGGGCAGAGGTGAAGAAGATTGAACAAAAACATATTTTGTCATTGCTTGTTCAATCAATATAAAACGATTAAGCAGTCCAAATGCTGAAACATGAGATCTAGGTTTTCAGTAATCTGACTCAGGAATTCTCTTGTTAGCAGTGCCCCTGTATCAATGAGGACAGAAAATAGGTTGGGATAAGAATTAAGGCAGTTCAACACCACTTTATCTGCTATGGCTGAATGCTATGAAATCATGGGAGTGGTACTTTACAAGGGCTTGAGCCAAAGAGTGCATGTGCCTCACCAAGCTATCGCTCCCAAGATTCTGTAGCATTGAGCCATGGCTGTTAAAATGGTACCAAATTGCCTTAATAAATAATGCCAGGTCAGTCAATAATAAGGCACATATAATCTATGATCTTCACAAGGATGAAGGGGCTGACCTGGAATTGTTAACTGAAACTTGGCTGGGGGATGGTAGTGGCCCAACCTGGGCTCAGGCCCTCCCAGTGAGCAGGTGAAGGAAAGTGGTCTGGGGTAGGGAGGGTAGCTGTCATCTATAAAGATTATCTTAACCTTACCAGATTACCTACCAGGGAGCTGAATCACATTGAGTCTGTGTGTCTCAGTGTGAAAAAGAGGGATAGACTAGGGATTATGTTAGTGTACCATCCACCCCACTGCCTAACAGACTGGTCTTGGCAGTGTTGTTGGAGTCACCCAGATTTTTGCTTCTGGGTAACTGAACATACTAATGGAGGCTTGTTTGTCAGGTGCCGCTCAGGAGTTTATGAGAAACATGGGCCTATCCCAATTGGTTTCTGGACCGAAGCACTCAGCAGGTCATACTCTTGATGTGACTTTCAGCTTGGAACAACTGTGGGGAAAGGTGACCAATACTTCTGAGTTGTCATGCACAGATCATTTTCTGGTCAGGGCTAGTATCACAGCTACAACCAACACCTGCAGGGGACTTATCAAAATGGTCCACCCTTGAAGGCTAATTAATCATTTGAGATTCTAGAAGGCCTTAGAAGGTTCTATGGCTGGCATCACTGATGATCCAGTTGAATCCCTGGTCAATAAATGGAATCAAAATCTAGCCAGAGCCATTGACATAATCACTCCCAACCATCCTCTTTGACCTATTACAAATTAGGCTCCCTGGAATACAGAGATCTTCAGTGAAATGAAATGGGAAGGATGATGACTAGAGCACAGATGGCAGAAAACTCGACTTTTATGCAACAGTATAGAAGGCACCTTTGCTTCTATAAGGTAGCAATGTGTGCTATGAAGAAAACATATTAATGTGTGTCTTTTATAGAAATATATATATATTTATAGAACTTGTTCAATGTTTATGTGTTTTAATTATGCTGTAACCTGACTTGAGCCATGAGGGTAAAATAAATAAATAAATAAATAAATAAATAAATATCATTATACAGTATAGATGCCTCTTTTGAAGTGGAAGATATTAGGCTGGTATTTCAATTGGCAGCAGGTTGCACCAAATCAAGCTATTGAGTTGAAACAGTAGTAGTGGTATACCACCTATCAGTCTATTGCTATCAAGCATTTAAATGGTTAAGATGATGTTGCAGTAGAATTGTACTGAGATGGTTTATCTTGTAAAGTTCTGAAAAAAAGGCCTAACTATTTTTATTTTTAATTAGCTGTCTGAACATAATCTTATTTCCCAGATAAAATGCTGGGTGCTGGGGGAGAAGAAATATTCTTCCACATGCATCTTCCCTTTTCTCAGGAAGCTATAAAGGGAAGTCAGAACAATATAGATAAGCTGTTTCTATTTGGCTGAAAGGTTTGGCATGAAACATTGAATGGACTCAACAATTGAACATAAGCTCTCAGGCTGTCAATTGTTCTATCACTGGATTGTGGAAGAAAACTGGGCACTGTGACATTGTTTCATTCATTCATTCATGGGCAAAATCTCTTTCCACTGGAAAAAATGTTCTTGTTATATGTAGTTTCCATCAGTTACCTCGGACAAGAGGGTTTTTTTTAATGCTATTCATTGGAAAGATTTGATAGTGTGTGTGTAACCTAACGCAGTAGACATATCTTTTGTAACCTGAGGCTGATAACGATTAGGTATTTTGCATATATTATGCAGAGATTAGTGATACTCTGTTGCTGCAAACAAAACTAGGTTGAAGATAAACAAATGTAAGGAAATAGCATAAATGTTTGTTGGCAGTTGGCACAAAGCTCATGCCATGATGAATTTGTCAGTCTTGGTGCAACAGTGAACTTTATTCTTTAAATATGTTCAGAATTTAGAAAAATATAAGTACGGATTCCAACACCCAGAATTCTTGAATCAAGACTGAATATAGTGGCTGTGAGACTGTGAGCGTTGGAGTTAAAAAGTAACTTTTTCAAATTGACTGCATCTATCTATATATGTAAAAATGCTCTGTTCATTTTGAGTGACATCATAACTCAAAATCTGCTGGACGAATTGCCACCAAATTTGGCCACAAGACACCTACTAACTCAAGGAATGACCATCACTGAAAAAAAAGATTTTGTCATTTGGGAGTTGTAGTTGCTGAGATTTATGGTTGCAATCAAAGAGCATTCTGAACGCCAACCAATGATGGAGTTGAAGCAAACTTGGCACACAGAACTCCCACGACCAACAGAAAACATTAGAAGGGTTTGGTGGGCATTGACCTTGAGTTTTGAAGTCGTAGTTCACCTACATCCAGAGAGTACTGTGGACTCAAACAATGATGGATCTAGATCAAGCTTGGCACAAGTACTCCATATGCCCAAATATGAACACAGATTGAGTTTGGGGAGAAATAGACCTTGATATTTGGGAGTTGTAGTTACTGGGATTTATAGTTCACCAACAATTAAAGAGTATTCTGAACCTCACTATAGAATTGGGCCAAACTTCCCACACAGAATGCCCATGACCAATAGAAAATACTGTGTTTTCTGATGGTCTTTGGCGACCCTTCTGACACCCCCTCGTGACCCCCAGGTTGAGAAATGCTGCCTTAAGGCCATCCAGTCCACCTCCCTTCACCACAGCAAGAAAACATAATCAAAGCCCCCCTGACAAAAACCATCCAGCCATAGGTATAGATAGATATATATGATTCATACACACATATGTATATGACAGATATAATATCATAGATTTGAAAGGGACCCCTAAAAAGGGGTCCTTTTCAGAGTAGGCAAACCAGGCAATCTCCACATCAACACCAACAAAGAAACAACAAGAAATACTGTTTACCCACAAGCATAAAGAAATTACATATATTAGAAAACAACACTTTCTCATTACTTTATTTTCCATATCACCAGACTGGGACACAGCAATGCGTGGCAGGGGATGGCTAGTCTATCTATATATATATAGAGAGAGAGAAAGGGTGGGAGAGGAAGGGAGGGAGGTGGAGAACGTTGTTAATCTACAGAACATTTTATATATATTGCACATGTAAATTGTTTTAACATTTACAGTTTAAGCCTTTCCAAGTGACCCAGTTAAAATTTGCATATTGGCATGAAAGACCAGAGGAACCATGAACTTCAACTAAGAACCTCATCAGACACAAGCCCTCCCCCATTTCCACATACTTCTAAGATATTTCAGGAACAACATGCCATGAGCCCTTCACATGATGTAAAACTACTTCCGGTTGTCATCCATTACACTTCATTCCTAAAATGTAGTAGAAATGTAGAGAAAAAGGGTAAGGGGAGGAGACTGGGAGAAACCATCTTTTGAGCTCCTGTGTGGAAATGACAACTAAATAAGGAATAAGTAATACGCAACTGGTGAGAGGGGAATATTTAAGCATGATGCATCCCAGTCAGGATTGGGTGAAAGGTGTCCCTCTCCGTGTTATTAATGCTGGAGCATTTGCTTTCCTGGTTGGTGAGAGTAAAGCTTCTTGTCCTAAAACATCTGGAGGGCTAGACTATTAAAAATAAATGGGCCTTTTTTTAGTTAGGAGAAAGACAAACTACCTTGCCTGCAAAAGAAGAAAAGAGGTAAATTGGCATCGTCATTGTTCCTAGTTGCTGCAGCTTCACCATGCTGCAATTGATCCTCTCCTTTCTTTACAGAGATTGTCAGTATCAACTGCCCTATAAGGAGGAGAGAAGAAGGAAGAAAACTGTCTCTATCTCAATCTTTTCCTACAGGCTATTTTAATACGTTGTTTAGTAATATTTTTCTGATCTTCAAGATTCCAAAGAATGGCTTTGAGGGAATACGTATGTTACAGCCATGGATAAATACAGATGACACAGTGGAAGTAACGTGATTAAAATAAAATTCTGTCTTTAAGGATGTGAAATAAATACTTTATTTACACAGCAGATTCTGTGTTATGATAACACTAAAAATGCAAGATAAATGCCCTATGCTTTAGTCAGTTGTTCAGAAAAGAGCCAGTTTACAAAAGCTTCTGCTTTAAATTTATTTTCCACTAAGGTGTTCAAGCCTCCAAGGTGTTCAAGATCCCTTTGTCCAGAAAACTGTTATGTATTTGTCTCAAAAGATGTTGCTCACCAATAGGTTATCAATGTGTTATTTAGCTTTGGATCTACATATCAAGAAAAACAAGGTACATAGAAATGATCTGCTATAAACTACCAGGTTGTTATCTGCAGGAAACAGCACCTCACTCTTGCATTCATTTCATGCTACAGAACTTTTAGAGTGCTTCACTTGCCATATCTAAGAAATTGTTACCCAGAATATGTTCCAGTATTATTTGATGTGCAGTGGTTCTCACGTTTTTTCAAGTGTGAAAGAAGCTGGTGATCATTTTTAAAAATCTGAACCATAAAGTCTTTTGTTTTCTCTGTAAAATAGTGTTGATTCCGCACCAAACAATTACCTCCATGATTCCAAAGCACTGAGCCATGATAGCCAGAATGCTGTCAAACTGCATACAATGCCCTAAGATCAGCTGGGGAGGTCCTGCTCTCAGTACCACCGCTGTTGCAGGTACGATTAGTGGGGATGAGAGACAGGGCCTTCTTGGTGGTGGCCCCTTGGCTATGGACCTCCCTCCCCAGTGATATTAGATCATCCCTCTCCCTCTTGGTGTTTAGAAAACAACTTAAAAGTTGGTTATGCAAACAAGCATTGGGTGAGTGATAATAATATCAAAGGAGATAGATGACAACTTTGGCATCATTGCAATATCTAAAATGTCTAATATGTTTTAGGTCTATGAAGTTTTATAGTTTTAATGCTTTAATGTATAGTTATATGTCATTGTTTAAATATGTGATGTACTGTTTTTATTATTTGTGAGTCATTGAATTTTTGCCATTCAGTTGATGTGCACTACTTTGAGTCCCCCAAGGGATGAGAAAAGTGGTATAAAAGTGCAATAAATAAATAAAAATGAATAAATTATTGTACCATGTAGACACATCCTTAGTCTAGATCTGGTCATTCTTGATATAGCGCCTCCATCTGATAAACCTTTTCCAAACTTGGAGACTCTTTATTCCCTTTCTATTTAAACAGTTGCTGGTATGGGTGACTTATGATGCACCATAAATTTCACGTGGTTTTCTTAAGCAAGGAATACTCTGAGGTGGTATTGCCATTTCCTCTGAAATATAGCCTATAGCATCCAGTATTTCTTGGCAGTATCCATCCAAGTACAAACCAGGAGTGACCTTGCTTGTCTATGAAGATAAAATTGGGTCTGGTGCTTTTTTAATTAGGCCCCACAGGGGCTAATACAGAACTTCCAGAACATTTCTTTTAATTCCCCAGATCATGGTTTTCCCTTGCATTCATTCCTTCACTCTATTTCCAAGAATACTTCAACATCCACTTTAATTAATATGTTTCTTTTATTAATTTCAGGTTTGGAAAAATTTACATAAGATAGGTTGCTAGTATCTCACTCCATGTAGACTAAACACAATGTATCATACTGGCAGATTTGGATGTTGAACATATCCAGCAGATCATGCTAGCTTTATTAATCTCTTGTGAACTGTTATGTTCAGTTACAAGGCTTAGGTATTGGCCTGTGGGGACATTAAATTATGGTGTTTATTAAGAAACTGCCACAAAATATTGTTAAAACAGGGTTTGTAATCACGCATACCTCTATCTGTTGTTAGATTGTAATATCCAGCAGACCCAGATATCACATCTAATTCTGAAGAATGCTGGAGTTGCTGTTCAGGATTCTCTGGAAGTATGCACAACTCCCACTTTTGTGTTATATCATGTAGACATTCATTCTGTTGCTAATCCAAACAAGGACAGCTGTATTGATTCAGTTAGTGAATAGTAAACCAACACTTACGGAATTCTCTTTGATTCTACAGGTCTACATTAGTTGGCGACTATCAACTGAATTTGTGTGTCAGCTCACCTATAAATGTATTATAGCTTCATGTATTTCATAGGGTTTTCTTAGGAAGAGAATCATTAAAAATGATTTTATCAGCTTTTTCCTCTGCAATATTGTCTACAGCCCTTGGTATTAATCTATCCGACAATTTATGACTAGGGCTGATCATTTTTAGCTTCCTAGATCAGATGGGATCTAATATCTTTAGATTATCTGGGTCCTTGCCTATTAGATTTAGGGCATTGAAAGGAATAGCCAACAGCCTTTTGTATTGATTGTTCTAAACTTCATTCTAATTACTGTAATCGTCTGTCAGCTGTACTCCCCAAGATAACAAATGATTGATTAAATGTTCTTTATATTGCCAGAAATGACACATTTTCAGGTTATTACACTGGTATATTGACAGCAGAAACATTCATATTCTACTGTAACACAAATCACAATACTGTTGTATTGTCAGTGAATCAGCTGGAGGCACCAGTTGGAACTGCAAAAGTGAGATCTATAATTTAAAAGATGTACAACATATCTCCTGGTACTGATGACTCCCACAGTGGAATGTTTTGTAAAATATTTATTGACAGCTTAGCAGAACCATTAGGCAACATTATTAATGGAGTTATGTGTTGTAAAATGCTGCTCAAGTTTGACAAGTCAGAAAGATCATAGTTATTCTAACACCAGGGAATGATAGTTCAGCACTATGGTATTTTGTTGTTGTTGTTTATTCATTCAGTCAATTCCGACTCTTTGTGACTTCATGAACCATCTCACACCAGAGCTCCCTGTCAGCTGTGGCCACTCCCAGTTCCTTCAAAGTCAAGCCAGTCACTTCAAGGATACTATCCATCCATCTTGCCCTTGATCGGCCCCAATTCCTTTTCCCTTCCATTTCCCCCAACATTATTATCTTCTCTAAGCTTTCCTGTCTTCTCATGATGTGGCCAAAGTACTTCATCTTTGCCTCTAATATCCTTCCCTCCAGCAAGCAGTCGAGCTTTATTTCCTGGAGTATGGACTAGTTGGATCTTCTCGTAGACCAAGGCACTCTCAGAATTTTCCTCCAGCACCACAGTTCAAAAGTGTCTATCTTTCTTTGCTCAGCCTTCCTTATGGTCCAGAATTTACACTATGGACATTTTTTAATATAAAAGATGGAAATATTCAGTATGTGCATGTATCAATTCAAATGAAATGGATTTTGTCCCAAGAAACAGCTTTCATCCTCCCCCTGCCATATGTTTATTTTTGCCAGATGGCAATTGAAGGTGAATCTTGCAAAATGCATTTTCTTCTCTGCATAATCTCAGTGAAAAAGGAAAGTCAACAATCTAATTAACTTTTACTCCATTAATTGCATGTCAACCACTGAAGCTCGGGTTCTGCCACAGTGATCTTCATTTTTTTTCTGCTAGTAGGTTCTTTTTCTCTTTGTATATACACTTTTCTTTGTCGTACACCCATTTTGATCTTTTAAGAGTCCACTTGTTGAACCAGATTAGAAATACAGCTAATTCACTAGTATACTACTCACAATTAGTGGCTAAGCAGATAATGCTGGAACATCCACAAGAAGAACGTGAAAGCAATTGTTGTGCCCTGATTTTGTTCTCCACCAGCTAGCATTCAGTGGCTCTCTGCATCTGAAACTTTAGGTTGCATTTAGCAATTGTGGCTATTAGCAAGTGATAAATCTATTCTTTCTGAATTCATAAAATCATTTCCACCATGCTATAGCTAGCTAAGCTCCTTATTTCCCTCTGTTCTTAAAGAAAACAGAAAAGCACAGCAAATGATGGCTGGTCCCTGACCCACCAATTGAAGGACAATATTTAGAAAAAATACAGGAGAAGTAGGGATTACTTCAAAAGCTTTTATTTTTCAAAATGCTGTAGACTAATTTAGCTTGGAATGGAAAGGAAGATTCAAGGGCATGCTCCCTTGCAATTTAAACTATTTCTCTTTTACCTTACATGTAACTTTGTAAAATGGATGTACTGATGAAAAGTGGATCTATCCATAATTGCAATTACAAGTTTCTTAACATGGCCCCTTTCAAACCAGATCTGAATTTACCAGAATGAAACTGTGAGTCTTAAAAAATCATAAATCCATTGTTTTCTAGGATGCCATTGATGTTGGAATCCTGTCAGTTTGGCAATGTATTTTTTTTAGTATCTCCAAATTTATTTCTTTCATTTGCTTACACCAAGTGAGTATCTATAAGATAGGAACTGTTTTCATACGATGTTTGAAAGCATAATATATGCACTATTGGAAGATAGCTCTAAATCTCTAAAATGATTTGAAATATAATATTTGGATCATAACATATGTGTTTTTCTTAGACAGAGGATGGATGTCATGTGGGGTTGCTTTTATAACTTTGTCTAAGCAAATTTATCTTGAAACAAATGCACATACTCTAAATATAAAAAGTATGCATGCAACAATATATTTTTATATATGAAGAAATAGCTGCTGTTTGCAAGAGTACACTTACCTTTCTAAAGCAGAGTAGAACAAAGCCCTGAATGTGTTCAGCGTTTTGACAAAAGAAGGCGTGTTGAAGCTGAGACTTGTCGCTCATGGAGGGTGTTGGAACAGATGGATGTATGAAATCTAGAAGCCATTAAATCAAGTTTGAAACAAACAGGAGTGATTATCCATCCTTAAGGTGTTCCTTCTGCTATGAAATAGATCAGCAGTGATTATAGTCCTAAATGTTAATGTTTGCCATTTCTTGTCATGCTGCTATTGTATGCCAGTATTTTCCGAGAACCAAGGCTTATGATAAGAAAGCCCAAGTTGGGCTCTGTCGCTCAACTTGGGCAGAAGCATCCTAGGATGCTAAAAATTCCTTGTGTGATTAGGTTAGTTTCACAGTAAGCAAATATTTATGCCTAACAGTTATCATGTTCAATAATAGCTTTCAAAGAATGTATTGTGGGTCTGAAAAAGAATAGGAAGGATGCTGATAGGAAGGATGTGGGATGGATAACCAGATTGGAATAAAATGTGGGGAATTGTTAAAGCACGCCTAGTATCCCCCCCCCCCCCCCCCGGGCCAAAAATCAGGCTTCTACTTTCTTTTTAAAAAACTAATCACACTGAATGTGATCAGATCTGAGTTGGTCCTCAGTAAGTATAACTAATGACACTGACCTAGAAGAACCTATGGTCTTGTGGTGACCAGCATGAGAAATGAGCTATCAGAGTGCTACATCCTAACATTGGAGATCAGCCCTCTTGGGTTCATTAATCCAGGCATTCCTGCCCAGTTGAACTGGATAGACCAGCAGGATCATTTTTCACAACTGTGAGGGGAGAAGTTCTGGCTGTGGGCCAAAGTTTATATAAGAGGCATGTATTAGATACCGGGAATTTGTTTCTAAACAAATTGGAACACAGCAGTACAGTCATCCATCCTACTTAATCGGACACCACAGGCCTTCTTCATTATTTTTTCCTATTTAATTTTATCTTGTGTGAATGAGATTGTGGAAACCAATGTGCTCAGACAAAACCATTACAGAGTAATGGGATTTGCTTAACTAAGTTTATACAACAAACAAACAAACAAAAATAAGTGATAGGATAGAATTCTACCTAAGACACAAATGGAAAACCCTGCATCTTGTATTGCCATTTTCTATTTGGGATTGGTGGTGATATGTTTTAAAATCTAATTTTCTCTTACCAATTAGTATCAACTATGTTGTGCAATATAGGAGTCTCTCAGTGCAAGATAGAGTCTATCCTCTGTTGTTGGTTGTTGCTTGAATTTGCCTATTTTCATGAATGTTTCCCTCCGTAAGGATCTAAAGCGAATGTATTTCATAATGAACAGCTACTCAGATCTGGGGGAAAATAGTAGTAAAGGTTTAGGAGGAACCTGAGTGGTGTCATGCCCACAGGAATACAGTAATACACTGGCTTTGTAAATAGCATTGATCTGTCATTGGGGTGGAAATCATGGAGGCTTCCATCATTCTCACCACTGGTTAATCTGCTAGGGCTTGCAGTTCAACAATACCTGAAAGGGAGATAGCTAGGAAGAAAAAGGAAAAAGGAAGTGTAGTCCCATTTACAAATATAGGGAAAAAAGTGATAAGGAAACACTTTCCTGGAGGCATGAGACATGTAATATATCCTTGTTCCACAGGAAACATATATTTTTAATTTGAAAGACAGACAAGATTTTAGAGATTTTGAATAAAATCAAATGTAATTAACTTTCTAAACAATTATGCTGTTTAAAGAATGGTCGACTTCAAATCAACAGAAAACAAGAACAGATTTATCCACTTACCAAAATATCAATACAAGGAAAGTTACAGCATTTCAGCTCTTCTGTGATGAAAAGCAAAATTGGAGGGGATTTCCCTTTGAGAGAAGACTGTAAATAAGGAAAATGACCTCTGTCTAGAAACTGTTTGTCATGAATGGCTAGAGCCAGCATTATATAGCCAGACCTTTTCAGTAGAAGTCCATATGCAACTCATCGTGCTTAGTCATGAACCAGAGAGACCTCCGTCAGAGTCAGGTTTGCTGTTAAACAGTTACACTTCTTTGATTACTTTATTATTTCCAGTTCCCACAATAATTGGGTATTAGTGAACTGATATTATCCATATTCTCATAGCGAACATTTCTGCTTTTAATTAAAGGGTGTGATGAATAAATGTGGTTGGGTTGCTGTAAGTTTTTCAGGCTGTATGGCCATGTTCCAGAAGCATTCTCTCCTGACGTTTCACCTGCATCTATGCCTGGCATTAATGTGGTTATTAATGTGATATAGTTGTCGTTTGCCTTCAAGTTGTTTTGACTCATGGGGGCCCTAAGGTGATCCTTTCATGTAGCTTTCTTGGCAAGATTTCTTCAGAAAAGGCTTTCCATTGTTATTTCATTTCTTCTAGGCTGGGAGAGTGTCACTTGTCAACAGTCACTCCATGATTGTTGTACGCTTTTCTGGCTGTATGGCCATGTTCTAGAAGCATTATCTCCTGAGTTGTTGTGTACCTCTGAGGATGCTTGCCATAGATGCAGGCGAAACGTCAGGAGAGAATGCCTTTAGACAATGGCCATATAGCCCGAAAAAACCCACAACAACCCAGTGATTCCGGCCATGAAAGCCTTTGACAATACATTATCTCCCGACTTTTCACCTGCATCTATGACAGGCATCCTTGGAGGCTGTGATCCCAAAGCCACATTTTTACTCTTTTCCTGAAGTGCAAGAGGGAGGGGGCTGATCTAATATCACTGGGGATGGAGTTCCACAGCTGAGCGGCCACCACTGAGAAGGCCCTGTGTCTCCTTCCCAGCAGGCAGGATTGAGACCCTTCTTCACTCTCAGACCATTTCAACAGGCTGCTATTTTAATTCACCATTTTACTGAAGCAACTTGTAACAGGAATTACTGAACTGCAAGACAACTAACGTCACTAGAAAATATTGTAATATTATGAACAATTTCTCAACTTCTATGTATGCCTTATAATTTGTATGAACAAGATGATACATATTATCTGTTTGTCTAATGATGTGAGGAGTTGTTCAAAGTGTCAGCATGCTATACTAGAGAGGTGAACAAGAACTGTCAGGATCCTGTGGATGGTTTTGGGCTTTCAGTTGATACTTCTCATTCTAATGCACCTTCACAGATTGGAGTAAAAAAATAGAGCAGGAATAAGAACTTCTTCTGGCACGGTGTTCTGCTTTAATCTGTTTCATTCCACAGAAGAAAGGGTCCCAAATGGCTAGTCACCTTCTAAGGGTGTGATTTGTTAATTTTTTGTTCCTTCTCCTATTTTGAGTGGCTAAGTAAAAACTTGGAGGTCTAGGGGGTTGCAGAAACAGCCTAGACAGGAGTCATCATGTTGTCCCCTTTTGCTCTTTTCCCACCTCTGCTCTACAAAAAATACTAGCAGAAGATACAGCCAGTAAGTTAGGTGAGATACCTTAATAGTAACTGTCTTTTTAAACTGTTTCCAATTCAGGACCACATCTCTTCTATGGATGCTGAATTCCCAGTTTCCCATGCCTGTTGCCTGTGATGGATGTGAGGTAGGAAATGATGTGCCATTTGAATGGACAAAGGAGCTCATTTGCATATTGAATCCTAGCTGCATTTTGCAAAGTCTGTGTGATCCTCTCCCTCTGTTGTATTCCCTTTCACCTGAAATATGAGCCACTTCAGAATATTACTTTGGCAGTAATACTGCAGTTCCCAAATTCCCACAGAAGACTGCAGTTCCCAAATTCCCACAGATAGCATTGACTATACAGGTGGACCCCCTGGCGGCACAGCTGGTTAAATGGCTAAGCTGCTGAACTTGCTGGCCAAAAGGTTGGTGGTTCAAATTCGGAGAACGGGGTTAGCTCCCGCTGTTAGGCTCAGCTGCTGCCAACCTAGCAGTTTGAAAACATGCAAGTGTGAGTAGATTGATAGGTACCACTTCTGTGGGAAGGTAATGGTGTTTCATGTAGTCATGCCGGCCACATGACCTTGGAGGTGTCTACGGACAATGTTGGCTTTTCGGTTTAGAAATGGAGATGAGCAGCACCCCCCCCCCCCCCAGAGACGGACATGGCCAGACTTAATGTCAGGGGAAACCTTTGCCTTTACCTATGCAGATGGGAACATAATCAGAGAGTCCATCTCCACTGTTGAATTAATGCAGTTTGACAGTACTTTAACTGCCATGGCTCAGCCCTGGTGATTTGTAGTTAAACAAGGTCTTCAGTCTTCTCTGCCAAAGAGTGCTGGTGCCTCACCAAGCTCCATATGTCAGGATTCTTTTACGAAGAGCCATGGGGGTTTGAGTCATTCTAAAGTGTAGAGTCATCCCTGGGTGAGATTCATTGTTTTTACCAGAGCTTTGAGAACAAAAACATTGTTAGAGACACTTATGTACAGTTCACTCTTCTTTATAGCCTATAGCTTTTGAGACACCCCAAACTGTATATGTTTGAAACTACTCTAAAGCAGTAAAACCGTATCTGTATATAACTTCTTGAGTGCTGTGGCATAGCGTATTTAAATTTAAGCCATTATTTAAGGTTAGAAGAAGAAAAAACCAAGGTGACCTTACAGCATAGCAAAACTGTAAAATGAACAGTCTGGTGTGACACTTCAGTTTCATTCTGTATAGCTCTTAAAAATATACACCAGTGGTTTTTCAAGTTGCCAAACATTATTATAAGACATCAGTACAACATTAGTAGTGCTTGAACCATGTTAAAAATGCCTTGGTTTAGACTTATACTGTATACATTTGCTTTTTATTCTCTTTGAAATACTTATAAATATCTTTAGCACAGTTCAAAGCATGTGAGAAATCAGCTTTTTGCATCTCAGACATATTAACTAAACACTAAAAATAGTATTAATGCTATTTTTGGCCACTTTATAGTTAATAGAATTCTAAGACAAATAATGAAAGTTGTAATGGCATTAAAAGGGATAAAAGAGGAAAATAAATAAACATACTTGATTGATTTTGTATTTTTTAAAAAGACAGTTTAATGTGCTTTTGTGTTTATCACATCTGTGTGCATTTATACCATTTTAGTATCCAGTGTGGATCTGTCTACATGCAAATCAGACAGCTGGTTTAGAGAATGAGCCATTTAAAGAAGCCTCCATGTACTGCATGTGCCAAAATGAGTGGCAGGTTTGATAATAGGATTGAGCACACTTGGACTTTCAAATTTAGATGGGATTTCAACCCATGTTTGGCCAATGAGATGCACAACATTGTCCGGATTAGTGAGATGGCATATTTGCTTGCATGACACACTTTATAGAATCATAGAATCATTGAGTTGGAAGAGACCTCATGGGCCATTCAGTCCAACCCCATGCCAAGAAGCAGAAAAATCTCGTTCAAAGCACCCCCAACAGATGGTCATCCAGCCTTTGCTTAAAAGCCTCCAAAGAAGGAGTCTCCACCACCGTCCAGGGCAGAGAGTTCCATTGCTGAACAGTTCTTCCTAATGTTCAGGTGGAATCTCCTGTCTGTAGTTTGAAGCCACTGTTCCACGTCCTAGTCTCCAGGGCATCAGAAAACAAGCTTGCTCCCTTCTCCCTATGACTTCCCTTCATGTCTCCTCTCAGCCTTCTCTTCTGTAGGCCAGACATGCCCAGTTCTCTAAGCTACTCCCCATAGGTCTTGTTCTCCAGACCCTTGATCATTTATTGTGTTGCATCTAGCACTTGGTTTTTCTAAATCCTATGGATCTTTCTCTTGGCCATTTCAATAAGTTTAGTTAAGCTCTAGATGAGCTGATGTTGCAAAAACAATGGCATGTTTGCTATTGCTAAGATGGAAAGGAAAAAACCAAAATTTTCTGATAAGGTAAAGGGTTAATTTAATAAAATAAGTCACAATAGATTCATTGAGCATTTTCTCATAATCATTATGGCAATCGTTCATCAGCTTATTCCTCCAGTTTCTTTTTTAGATGGAAAATGTTAATTTGAAGCCAGTTTTCCATGTTATGTCCATAAATTTCTTTTTAAAAAGCAAATAAACGTTTCCATGAGCAATATGTCTCTGTGGGGATGAAAACTTAACTGAATTAGGGGCTTAAATACTCTGAAAGAACCAGGTATTTTCTAATCTTAGAAACTGAGCAGGGTCAACCCTGGTAAATCCTTGGATAGGAGTTTGCAACAAATACCAATAGCTGTCTTTCAGAGGAAGGCAGTGGCAAAACCACCGTGTCTTCCTTGCCTAAGAAAACCCTATGTAATTCTTGGAGTAGCATAAATCCACAGGCAACTTGGAGGCACACACATACACAGATTAAGACTTTACTTCTCAGTAGTTATTTTTCCTACATTATATTGCCTCTGCCACTTTGGGCCAGATTTTTTATTCTAATTCAAAGGACTGTGCTGTGTGGATAATTTGATTGACATGTCTGGAACTGTTTTGAAGCCAGGAATGTGATTACATTAACTACAGAAGAATAGGTATAAATAGGTATTTTCTCAGCCCTTAGGCGACTCAAAGCGGTTAACAACAAAATACTTTTATCTAATGTTGTGTCGATGATTGACACCCTCTCAATGTACCCCTTTTAAAATCTTCAATAAAAATCATTATAAAAAAACAACAACAACAGTTTCAATACACACATTACAAAATCATGGGAACATTTAAAAGCAATAGCATAACAACAATTAAACATCAATATGTTTTTTCCTCCATCACATTTCTGTTTTCCCCTGGAACTACTTTAGCTTTCATACATTCAGCTCGTGCCTTTTGTTTCATTTTATGGTGGGATGCTTCCAGGTGTTTGATTTCTAATAGCTTTGAATAAAGTGGGTTTTTCTAGTTTGCAGTATCCCTTTCAGTAAGTAATTTAAATAAAAGGCTTCATTGCAATTCTTGCATTCCTTGTCTAATATGGGAAAATTATTTATTTATTTGTGAGATTTGTATACCGTCCTTCTTAACCCCATGGGGACTCAGGGTGGTTATTGCTGCTTCCTGCTGTTTTGAATACAGGAAAGGCTCATCTCACTATCATCAATATATTTGAATTGCAGTTGAATATTAGGGAACACATCAGAAGACAAAAACATGTCTCATACAGATCTATATGAGTAAAAATGTTTCCAGGCAGTTATTCAATTTTTTTCCTTCTTAGTGGATTTTTATGTTATCAAAACACAGGAAAATAGGTTGGATGTGTGTATGTGCATGTGGGCTGTAAATGGGGGGGGGGGCTGTTTTCTAGTCCACTGTTATGATCATCAGTATTCGAGATAGCGCACAGATGTACAGAGGCCCCTTACCATCTAGCAAGGCTTGATTTCAGACACTCATGTGGATACCCAAATCTGTGGATGCTCAAGCCCCTTTGCATAAGGTAAAATGGTGAAGGATTCAAATGAGTGCCAAAGAGAGCTTGAGGATCTCTGAAATGGTGGGAGGCTACCGCAGGACATGCCTAAACATCAACCTAGTGCTCAGTGCACATCAAAATCAAAATATGCTTTAGAAATTTATTCCTTTGAATATTTGCAAGCCATAGAAAATATGGCTTGAAAATATAATTGGCCCTCTCTGTAAACACAGACGGCCAATTATAATCCTTTATATGAGCACCTGATGGCGAAATGGGTTAAACCCTTGTGTGAGCAGGACTGCTGACCAAAAGATTGGCAGTTCAAATCTGGGGAGTGGGGTGAGCTCCTGTCTGTCAGCTCCAGTTTCTCATGCGAGGACATGAGAGAAGCCTCCCACAGGATGGTAAAACATCTGGGCATCTGGGAAATATCTTTCTGGGAAACATCCTTGCAGGCAACCAATTCTCTCACACCAGAAGCAACTTGCAGTTTCTCAAGTTGCTTCTGACACACACACAAAAAACCCCTGTAATCAAATCTAAAATGACCTTAACAGATTTGAGAGCTGGTCAAAACTAATGATATGAATTTCAACAAGGAGAAATGTGTAGTACTACACCTAGCAAATTAAAGTGAAATGCACAGAAATAGGATGGATGACACCTGGTTTGAAAACAGTGAAAAGGATCTAGGATTCTTAGTAGACCACAAACTGAACTTGAGTCAACAGTGTGATATGGCAGCTAAAAAGCCAATGTGATTTTAGGCTGCATCAATAAGAATATAGTGTCAAGATCAAGGGACGTCATAGTCCCCTTCTACTCTGCTTGGGTCAGATCTCATCTGGAAAACTGTGTACAATTCTGGGCTTCAGAATTCAAGAGAAACATTGACAATCTGGAAGGTGTCCAGGGAAGGGTGACCAAAATGATTAAATGTCTGGAAACCATGCCCTATGATGAGTTGCTTAGGGAGCTGGGTATGTTTCAAGAGAAGGTTGAGAAGAGACAGGATAGCCATGCATAAATATTTGAAAGGATGTCACATTGAGGAGAGGGCAAGCTTGTTTTCTGGTGCTGTGGAGACTAGGACAGAATGTAGCAAGGGATTACAATTGCAGGAAAACAATGCTACACAAATATTGGAAAGGACTTCCTGGTGGTAAGAGCTGTTTGGCACTGGAACTCTCTGCCTCGGAGTGTGATGGGGTCTCCTTCTCTGGAAGTTTTTAAGCAGAGGCTGGATGGCCATCTGCCAGAGGTACTTTGATTCTGTGTTCCTGCACGGTCAAGAGGGTTGTACTGGATGGCCCTTGTGGTCTCATCTAGTTTTATGATTTTATGATCTGCAGGCTTTCCACATATAATCCCTCATCGAAGCCCACCTTTTTCTGCAAAGTTTTTGTTAGTTCCTGAATTGCTGATGCTGATAGCCTTTGTTACCAAGCTTAAATATGTGCAATGGAAATCACTGTGCTCTTCCTTCCTATTGCCTTCAGTGTTGAAGTATTTTAGTCACTGATAGTGCAGTATGAATAAAAGAATGAATAAAGGAATATGCACATATATAAAGAGACCATTAGATTTGGGGGGTGGGGGTAGTGTAGAAAAATATTTATTAAGCTATTGGAGTTTTGCCTCCTTTCTAGTAGAAAAATTCGGATAGCTTCATCAGTTCCTTTTTCTCCCTAAATTCCGACTCCTGTTCTTTATTTTGGCCTCAGTATGGACCACCTGTTTCCTAGCAACTTGAACACAATAGGGATGCATGCTGCAGTGCTAAATCTTTTTATATGTGTTGATGTAGTGTACAAAAACAAGGAATCCGTGGTATAAATATTGTGTCTGAATGGAAGATAGAGGATTCCCACAGAACAAAAGAAGCTTGGGACAGCACATTACATTTGCATTTCCTTCTCTGTGACACAAGACAGCTAAGGCCAGAAATACAGTTTTACTTTAAAAAAATATTTATTTACTTATTTACTTCACTTGTATACCACTTTTCTCACCCCAGTGAGGGGACTCAAAGCAGTTCCCAACACAATTACAGCAAAATTCAATGAGATGTGTTACTATTTATATCATTTTCCTTCTGTATAAAAGGCAGTTTGACAGTGCTACTTTGATGTCAAATAGTGTTAGGTGATTTCTTCTACCACGATTTCTTATGCTTACAAAACTTTTGATTTGTTTGTATCTTAAACACATAAAAGATATAAGTAGAGAAAGTGGCTCAGTTGCAATATTTCCAATACATTTATATTGCAGGCAGTGTATGTGTGTGTGTGTGTGTGTGTGTGTGCATAACCTCATCATAAGGTTTTCAAGGTAGAAGAATTCAGAAGTGCTTTACCATTGTCTCTGTGCAGTATTAACATGTTAGCTAAGATGCCATTGGTGTTGTCTCTGAGAGATCTTCCACAAGTGCCACCCCCTACTATTGCTGCCACCTAGTAGCTGGTTGGCCCATTTATCTCACTCCTCAGCAAAAGATATTAGATATGAGAAACCCTGCCAGTATCCCTGCTTGCTTCACAGGAGCACAAAGTACCATAACTACAGGAAGATTGTGCCATGGTTCAGAAGAGAAAAGGGCATGAGGGATCACATTGCAAACATGTGTTGTATAATTGAATGCACCAAAGAATGTCAGAAGAAAATCGGCGGTGTGTTATAGATTACGACAAAGCCTTTGGTGTTTTATATATAACATTAACAATTATGGATCATCCTTAAATAAATGAGTATCCCACAACATTTGATTATCTGAAAGCGTAACCTGTACTAAAGACAAGGGGCCATTGCTAGGACAGAATACAGAGAAACAGAATAATTTTCCATTAGCAAGAGGGTCAGGCAAGGCTGTGGCTTATTAGTGGAACTGTTTAATATCTGTGCTGAACATGTCAGACGTAAAACTAGATTAGACTCTGCGGTGGGAGTTGTGAAAATTGAAGGAAGGAACATCAGCAATTTAAGATGTACAGATGACACCTTACTGTTAACAAAAAGTAGCTAGTATTTGGAATGACTACTGAAGAAAGTGCAAAGGCAGGTTTACAGTAGAATATTAAGAAAACAAAACTAATAACCATATATGCAGATAATGACCATAGAAGCAGATTTTTATAAACTGTGTTCATATAGAAAGTACAAATAAGTGAATCTTAACTACAGTGTGATGTGTACAGTTATCCATTTTTGAGACTTAAGACTTCATCAGTTCAACCTCACTTCTGGGACGGAGCCTGCTGGATCCCATTACACATCGTTGATCTACTTCTGGCGGGGTTCTGTGCCTGAAGTAAGGATGAACTGTTGTAAGAGGTAGCACCGATAACCTTGGAGGCTTCCTGTGTTGCATAGAGAACAATGGGGGAAGCGAGGTAGGGGCAATGTGAGGCTCAGAACAATGGGTTCCCCATGGCTCCTGTCGGATTCATCACAATCCATGGCAAATCCCCCTGCCATCGCTTGGATGAGTGATCTTAATGCAATGAGGTCCTAATTGAAAGAAATAAGTTTGTTGTATCAGCTTTTAAAATCTGCTTCATTAAATGCAGTTATTTGACCTGTACCAATAACACTACCAGTTCATCTAAGAGGGCTCAGCACTGATACTGTGAATAGTAAATTGTTATTCAGTTGTAATTGTAACTTCTACATGGTAGCATTTTACTTTTTTTTTTCTTGGACAAATTCATCCACCTGCATACTACTGTAGTAAAATTCAAAGTTAGAGACTTAATCAGACTGCTTTAGTTGTTGGCTAACTGGGTCACATTTAGCTGTAGGGGTGTGGATGGGAATTGCTGGGACAACAGGATATTCTTTTGCCATATGAAAGGAATATTTCAGTCATGCAATTGCACTTAAGGAACACCTTTTCCAGGAAGGTCCACATGGTGCCAACCTTGATGTCATTTTGGCACTAGAAGGAGACATTCTTGTTTGCCCAGACTTTATCTTAAGATTTATTCATTCACTGCATGATATGTTTCCTGCTTCTAAATCTTTTTTTTTTTTTTTTTTTGCTGGTGCTCTGTTTTCCCCCCAGTTATAACTATGTAGATCTTTATACTGTGTGTCTTCAAATCACCTGTCAACATATGGTGACCCCATAAATTTCCTTCGGCAGGGAAAACTCAGAGGTTGTTTTGCCATTTCCTTCCTCTGAAATATGGTCAACAGTACCTGCTGGTCATTGGCAATCAAATACTAATCAGAACTGAGCCTGCTTAGCTTTGAAGATGGGATAGAATCTGATATCTTTAGAGCAGGGGGCCTCAAACCTTTTAAGCAGAGGGCCGGTTCACAGACCCTCAGATTGTTGGAGGGCTGGACTATAGTTTGAAAAAAACATGAACAACTTCCTATACACATTGCACATGTCTTATTGTAGTACAGAAAAACATGAAAGAACAATATGATATTTAAAATGAAGAACAATTTTAACAGACATAATCTTACCAGTATTTCAATGGGAAGTGTAGCCCTGCTTTTGGCTGATGTGATAGTTTAGCTAATTAGGAGTTTTGTTGTTGTTGGCCTTCAAGTCCTTTCAGTCAAGTCCCCCAAAGTCTAAAGTTTAGGGTGGAGGCTGGGTAAATGATCTTGGAGGGTTGCATCTGGCCCATGGCCCTTAATTTGGGAACCCCTGCTTTAGGGTATTTAGGCTGTTTTTATATTATGCTGGTCTTTTTGCCATTTGGTTTTACAAAAGGACAACTTTAAAATGTGTTAAATACATAAATAGCAGGAGGTACTGATAAGGTAAGATGGGGGGGGGGGATGTCCCCACATAGTTGTTTCTTTCTACTACTACTCCTAACTTGGCAGCCCCCCCCCCCCACCATATTGAGGAGTACATAAAGTATTTGAGAACTTTTGCTCTGTGACTACATATTCTAATACCATGTGTTTGAGGAATTGTAGCACAAGCCAAATACCTTTTTAAAATGTTTTAAAAGCTCTGCGGTACTAGTTAGAATAAATCACAAAGGAAAATAGGAGCAATTGTATGCTTTTTTTAAAAAGTGTGTGGGATGAGCTAATAACATTTTCACTTTTTACTTGGTACAGGAGATATAATATAGAATCTGCCTTATGCTCACCTGGCAATTTACTTCAGTTTATTATCTGCCAGAGGAAAATATTAGTGTTTGATGTGGGCCTTGGAAACAAAACTTTAGATTGGTTTTAATAATTTGCCTAAGCAACTCAATTCAAGCAGATTGGATTTTCTAAGCCAGGCAGTGTTTGTTCAGATACCAATAGAAATTTGTCTGTATTGATTCGCATTAGCTATGATGACACTCTAGTCATAGCATTAGTGTGTAGAAGTAAATTGGGAGAAGTTCCCCTAAGGCATTCTACTTTAATTTTGTAAACTTTGTTGTAATGATTCACTCTCTTCTTTTAGGCAGCATGCATCACAGACCCTTTGATCCATCATTTATAAGCTTCAGTTTGGCTGTAGAGTATATGTTCCATAAGCAACATTCAGATGAATGGGTAGAATGTGACAGAAGGACTGATAAATGCAACTATTTTAGATAAGCTAGTTTCACAACTGAGTTGTAAGGGTACTGAATTGGTGAAGGTGTTCTGCTACTTGATAGAAGAGGTTATGACAGTAGTGCAATGCACACTTCACTGGATCACACTGAATACAGTGGGGATTAGTTTTTTAAAAACTGCACAAGATTGGGCTGCATATTTTTTGCAGTGCTCATAACCATTGTATCCTATTCCCCATTGTTTACTGTTTCCAGTATTCTTCCTCTGTTCTTAGTTATAGACCAGGAATGTATCTACACTATGCACGGGCAAACAAATGCCTAGGGGCCAGATGTGGACACTTTGGTGCCTACCTCAGACACTCCTCATTTTCCCTGTCCTCTTGACAAAAGGCTGAGGTGGCTCACTGCATCCTCATGCAGAAAGGTCAGGGAAGGAAGGCACGCAACAGCTGAGAGCCCTCTGAAGTGCTCTCAGCCACTGTGCATCTCACCCTCCTCCTGACATAAGGACTGTGCGAGTGGCCCTGTATTTATGCCGGAAGGATGGCTTGAGGAAAGCATGCAGCGGTTGAAAGCTCTCCAGAGTGCTCTTGTACATCACCTGTCTCACCCTCCTCCCGACATAATGCTGTAAACTGTGTTGTCTGAGCTCATGGATCAGTTATTTTTATTGGAAAGATTGAATGCAGGGATGGCTGTCATCTCCATCACGGTTCCCTTTGCTGTGTCTGAGGGAGTAGGAAGCTCCCACAACTCACAATAGAAGTGACTTTTGGAAAATAGTGAAAGAGGATATTCTGTGTCCCACCAAACAGGCCAAAACTGACCCTCATTAGAATGGAATATAGGCCGATAGATGCTTATATCTATTTCAGGGTATACAGATTCTATAAACATTAAGAACATCATAGGATTGGTAATTTTAGCAGGTACATTTTCCCAATGTTATAAGTTGATTTAAATCAGCAAAATTAATCCCACTTTGGAAACCTGTTCTTGAAAGAGCTTTAGAACAATAGGCCAAACAAACATACACATACATAATAGGTGAATTCCAGTATGTCAGCATAATGTTGTTTCATAAGGAAAGTTAAAATATCTTTGGTGTCAACATTTAGATTTGCATTGGACCCTAAAAGAACTCTGTTATTTCTGAAGAAAGAGTGTATCAGTTGTGCCCAATGTTGATAAATAATTTACAGTATGGAGTTCTTAAGCAAATAAGCAATCATGTACCAACTTGGCTAATAAGGGACCACTTCTGTGTACTTTTCTCATTAATTGTTTTGGTATGGGACAAATGTAGATACTGGTTTCCAACTTTTAATGTTTCTGGATAAACTCCCAGATTTGAGTTATGAGGAATAAAAATGGTTCTCACTTCAACTGTTGCTAATGGAAGACTTGGCAAGAGCATGATAACATACTGGCTTCAGTAATGTCTTTATGTGAGGCATCTGACATACAACTGGATATATATTCATTTGGAAATTACTTTATCAGTCTTCCATCAGAATATAGTACAATCACATAGCTCTGTCAACTGATGGATCTACACTGTCATATAAGCTAGTATCTGATCCCAGATTATCTGCTTTGAACTGAATTATATGAGTCTAAACTGCTATATAATCCAGTCCAAAGCAAATAATCTGGGACCAGATACTGGATTATATGGCAGTATAGTGTGGGTCTACCTCTCTAATGATTTTATGGGTATTTAAAATGTAGTCCACTAGTTCAGAGCTCTGTCTCTCAATGTCTGGCAGCCAGATTTATTGCAAGAAGTATAGAAAGACTACAGCTACAGCTTTAGGTACAATTAATGAATATTTAAAATTTAGTGATAGTTACTTGCCTTACAGTGGGACATACCTAATACCTGATCACATACAGCCAGCTTCAGTTGTGCTGGCTAGGCAGTATGAATTTATCCTGCCATTAAGTTATGATTTGCTTTAGGACTTATTTATTTATTTATTTGCAGTATTTATATTCCGTCCTTCTCACCCCGCAGGGGACTCAGGGTGGATTACAATGTACATGTACATGGCAAACATTCAATGCCATAGACACACAACATATATAGACAGACAGTCAGAGGCTATTTAACATTCCAACTTTTTCTGGCCACCAGGGGAGCTGTCACTTCACTGTCTATCTGTGACACCGATGAAGTACTTCTTCATTCCCCGCATGCTTGCTGGAGAAATGGTGCTTGCTTCCATCAGACAGAGCTGGGGAAAGTGGGGGAAATTATCTTCTTGCATATAGAATTGCATTCTTTGCATGGGATTCTGTCTTTAAAGAAGACGGAGAATTTACTTACCTCCATCACAGGATCACCTCCTCCCGCCTCAACCATCTGCTTAGAGGAGACTCAAGGCACAGTTCTTAAGACCGATGCCGCTTCTAGGGTACTTGACTTCCCACTTCAATCCTGTAACTTTTGTTAAGAATGTCCATTCCTCCACATCAGGGAAATGGTTCAACATAGGCGAATGTGTTTTTAAGCACTTTCTCCCATTTCCAGATGTATCACCCTCATTTCTCCACACTTTTACACAGTCCATATGATGGGCTCCATAGTACTTCATCTATGGACTGTTTTACAAGTGCGTGGATTGGGGGGGGGGGGGGCTTGCATGTGATGAAGTCCTGAAATTATGGCTGACTAGTCCATGGAAGGCCAGGAAAGATCTTGTTGTTTAACCATCCAATTATCCCAGTGCAAGAGGAATAGCCCCAATTAATAATCTGTCAACCCATTTATTTAGCTGCTTTAAATATTCCAGTTTCTCTCTCCTCCTTTCACGTTCCCCCTTTGTCTTCATCTTATTTTGATTTCTGCAAATTGAATTCAGAAAAAAAAAACAAAGTTGAAGGGAGCTGAGGTAAGGGGGTGGGGTCTTGCCATCCCTAGAAGGCTCAGGCAAAAGCAAATTGCTGAACCCCTCAATAAGAGCTTCTGCCATCTTGGCCACATTCTGATTCTGGTCTTCCATCCATGTCCCAGTTTTCTGTGCCTAGATAAAGTTTCCAGGAAACAAAAGTATGTGTGTACATGTATGAATGTTTAGTTGTTTGCTGAATTGAAGATTACACTGACTTTCATGTAATACAGCTATCTTCATCTGGCATCTTAAAAGCAAAGCTTGATCTGTTTTCATCTGTGAAATATTGATGGTTATGATTAATTAGATTGCTGCCAAGAAGTTTGCCTTAACCAAGTTATGACAATGACAGGATTGATTAAATCATATTTTAAAACCTGGTTGCTTTGATATTTCTGTGAGTCTGAACTATATGCTGATAGAGCTACTTTCTTGTTAGAACTTCAATAAGGAGAAATACGTATATCAAAATATAAATTAAGGAAGGATTATGTGCTGCTAAAGCAGAGTAGGGAAGCCTCTGGCTAGTTTTGGGCAACTAACAGACAACTTTTTCATTCCATATATTATTTCTTTGTGTGTTTTGTACAGACACATCGATTTAGTAATTGCCATTAGGCAAGCCTTAGTTCGGCAAGGATACTAACTATGCATATCATGAACAAACAGACTCTAAGGACCTCATCACATTGATGTCCCTAATGTGGGCAACAGCAGAGGAATTCGCTGATCAGTGTGGCAAATCCATGCCCTGCATTGCTGCTTTCGCCATCACATGGGAAAGTAGCTATGAGGACCCTGCATTGTGTGAAGGGCTCCAGAAGGCTCTGTCCTGGCTCCATCTTGGAAATGTCCTAGGATGGAGCCAGAAGTCCGTGTGATGAGGTTGTAAATATCCTCCCCCGCTTTTGCCTGTGATACTAACATTGTGGATTTGGCACTATTGTGACGCATTCATTGGTATATTTGTTAACAAAAGTACTGCCTTTCCTGCGAATACTGCCAAAAAAACCAAAAAAAAAAGTCTCCTGCCATAAACAGTGTATTCTAAAACTTATATACAATCCAAATAACTAGAGTTTCTTCCCAATAAATTTTAAACCATGGATGTAAAAATAAAACTAATATGGCATTTTGTTAAAGTCACATTCATTGAATACTTGTCAAAGGAATGGGAGTCTTGTTGATCTCCAAGTTGTCACAATGCTTACAATTGACCATGAGCACAATGGAAATATTGTCTTCCAAAAGACTCCAAAATGCCTGCTCCATCTCCTTGAATCTAATCTAATGCTCTATCTCATTTCTGCTCTATCTCCTTGAATCTAAAGTTTCCAAATTCCACCTCCTCACTATTTGCTTAAATTCTGGATATGAAAGAGGGAGTAAAAGATTATCTCATTCCTTCTTCAAACAGAGTGTTTAATAAAGAGAAGCATTTTAGTTTTACTGTCTCATCTTAGGAAAAAAATACAACTAACTAGATCCACATTGTGATGCATGCCCTCATTTATCTATTTTACACATGCATACATTCCTTTCAAGGCCCTTTTTCAGAGCCTGGTCAAAGTTCCTGTAAACACTTATGCTGCACTCTAAGGATTACTTTGGATCTCTCTTTTTCAGTCTCTCCCTTTGTTTTTCTGTGCGTATGTATGTTTTTCTGTGCTTGTGTGCAGAATTTGGCCTCTAAATGGTTTATAGCTTATGGAATTAAACATGAAAGCCTTATTTATGATCTGAAGAGGCAGAGTTGGAAAGGAGACAACACAAACTTTGTCCCATGTTTGCCTGTATCAGTGTTCTTAACTATGGTACATAAATTTGCTATTAATTTTCAGTGGCTGCAAAGGAGTGGCTTTTACAATGTGATTAAGTGTTGGTGGAGGTGTTTGTAAGAGTGGTATATATAGTGCCTCAAAATGTTTCCTTAGTAACTGAGCGGCAAGTTCAATGTTGTACAAAGTAGCAGGAACTGATAACATTGTGTTGTGTTGAGTTGGTAGTACTGAGTAGGCCTGTTTGATCAAGAAAAAATTTGTTTCTAAAATCGTTTTGTAATTGGGGTGTTTTTTTGTTTCGATATTTAAAATATTTACAAAACTTTCCAAAAAAATGTTTTGTTATTTACGAAATTTCGTAAATATTTACAAAACATTTTTTAAACTCCATTTGCCTAGTATTTTAAATATCGAAATTTTTTCTTGATCAAACAGGCCTAGTTTCCAACAGACCTCTGAGGATGCCTGCCATAGATGTGGGCAAAATGTCAGGAGAGAATGCTTCTGGATTGGTCATACATACAGCCCTGAAAAGTAAACTCACACAACCGGCCTCCCGCGCCATCCGGCTCGGGCTCCTGCGCCCTCCTCCTCCTCCTCCTCCTCCTCCCAGCTGTGTTGCAGCAGAAGTGCTAGGAGGAGGAGGAGGAGGAGGAGGAGGAGGAGGGCGCAGGAGCCCGAGCCGGATGGCGTGCGCGCGCTCCGCTCACCTTTACAACCGGCCTCCGCTCCTGCTGTTAGCCCCGCGTGCCATCCGGCTCGGGCTCCTGCACCCTCCTCCTCCTCCTCCTCCTCCTCCTAGCACTTCCTGCAACACAGCTGGTAGGAGGAGGAGGAGGGGGGGGGCGCAGGAGCCCGAGCCGATTGGATGGCGCGCGGGTGAGCGCGCGCGCGCGCCATCCAATCGGCTCCTGCCACGGTGCACTCACTGCTGGGGTGCTTGGGAGCGCCGGATTGGCTCCCAGGCACCAGCACATGACCACAGCACTGAAGTCAGCACAGCAGCCGCCATTCCATTTACGAGACGAGCTGAAGCTCGTAAAAAAAATGGGGCTGCTGTTTCGATATTTTCAAACCCTTCCGGGTTTGAAAATATGTTTTGATATCGCGTCGGATATGCAAAAAAAAAAAACGAATTAAATACGAAATAACGAATTAACGAAACAAAACCGACAGGCCTAGTACTGAGATTAATAAGTAATTACTTGACAGAATTACTTGTACTGTACCTTATTGGATCACCTGCACTTTGCATATTGGATCACTTGTACTTTGCATCATTGTGGGGTTTTGTGGGTTTTTCTTGCAAATGGGGAGAAGGAACCCCTTTTGAAATTGCAGAATGTCTAGGTCTTCCAGTGTGAGTCTATGTTGGGGGACCTAGAGATTTCTAAAGAGAACACAGTTCTAGGAATCTTTAGCTCCTCCAATGTCTTTCTGTTGTCAATTTCTAGAGCAAGAAGATCATAGAATCATCCAGGAAGAACTAGGATTCCTAAAGAGGTATTCTCTCAGGTAAAAATTGGGAATTTTTTTATTTGTAGTTTTTCACTTTTACAGGGGGCCTTGTGCCCTTAACACCAGTGAATGTGGGGAGCTGATAATACATAACTATAGAAAGAATTTTAAAACTAAACAAGCAAATGACATTCTGAAGTAGACTGTAAAAGACCAAGGGTTGTGTGGACGGGACCAGTGGGCTGTGTGAGTTTTTTTGTTTTGTTTTTGGTTGCATATTTGGTAAAATAAAAATTAACAGACTTAGCTACAATTAAAAAGACTTTTGGCTTCATTACATACCATATTTCAGTGTAAAGGTTAATGGTAAGGGTGACTGTCCAGCAAGGCCAAACTCATTTTAGCCTGATTGGACAATCTGGACTCCACTCCCACCACTGCTGCAAATCAGGACATGAAACATTTGAATAATTGTGTGGAATCTGGGGCTGGTCCAAAGAGATATTGTAAATAGGCATGTCTCTTTAACAATTGAGAACAATATACTGCTGTCACTAGAAAGTTGCATATGCACTAATTGCTTCCTTGTACTAAAACTATTGATTTCACAAAGTTTGAAAGTTGTCTTCTCTCCAGTTTTAATTCACCTAAGGCCCCTGTTCTATATCCCAGGATCTAATCCCAGATTATCTGCTTTGGATTGGTTTATGTGACTCTCCACTGTTGAATAATATGGAATAAGAATCTGGGATCAGATCCAGGGATATAGGACAGTGTAGAAGGAGTCTAACTTACATTGAGGCCATATCATGTTGATGTTAGATGTTGGGGTGGAAAAAAAGGATGGAAAATGTCGTTTTATAAGATGTTAGAGATATTTTTGTAATATTGAAAAAAATACACTCTGAAATAGAACGAAGTATAACAGTGGATTTAGGGAATTTTCATTCCATATCATAGTTACTTTTGTTAATACCATTCTGTCCCCCTGTTCCATACACAAACAATTTTATTTATTTATTTATTTTGTACATTTTTACCACATCCTTCTCACCCGTGGGGTGGGGTGGGGGACTCAGGTTGGCTTTACAACAAGTAATCATTCGAGTGCTAACCACAGTCATATACACATTTAAAACAGATCATTAAAATAATTACATTAAAAACATTTGATTGGTTAGCGCAAAATCCTTTTTCCCAGCTGAAACTTTATTGTATTGTTTACTACAGATATACTGCTATAAAGTTGTAATTGAAAGTCTGTGCTTCTCCAGCGCTCCCTCACTTCCTTCTCAGTGCTGATGATGCTTAAAAATTGGACGAGGGACAAGGAAAAAAAGTGAAAACTGGGCAGGTGTAAAACACTTCGAAAAAAGGTGCTTTTTGTCAGAGGCTTTGTTAACTGAAGTACAGGTGTACCTTCTTTTTATTTTTTCTTTTCATGTATTCACCACTAGGTCCTGTCTATGTTTTTCAGTAATTTCTACAGCCTCAGTAACTAGTAACTATTCTGTCTAATAGCAAGCCTGCCAATATTTACATTATTAAACAAAACATCCATGAACTGAAAGCAAAACATACTGTAGAGGGTTAATTTTTTTTTGAAAGAAAAAATATGTACACTATTGATTTAAATAATCAGTCCTAGCTATTTCATCATTACTAGGGCTTTTGCGATTAAAACTTATTCACAGTTGCCATGTCTGGAGTCAGGCTAATTATTAGCTTGCAGATTTAATTTAAATTGGATGGAGGGAGTTCAACACCTTGTTATCTTTATAAAGGTGAACTGATTACCCTGGAAACATATGATAGCTAGGGTCAGGCCCGTAGCCAGGATTTCGTTTCGGGGGGGGGGGGGGCTGAATTTTTTTTAGGGGGGGCTCGGGGGGGGGGGCTGAGTTTCGGGGGGGGGCTGAGTCTGAGTGAAAGAGGGTCTAGCCTAGCAAACCTTTTGTATCATTACCCCAATACCCCCATGCATATGGGATATATTGAGTATGGTGATCAGATCATGATATGAATAAACATAACAGTTTAAATAATGCACCAATAAGGCCTTTTCACGAACCACCATGAAAATTTCGGGGGGGGGGGCTGAAGCCCCCCGAGGCCCCCCCCCCCCCCCCGGCTACATGCCTGGCTAGGGTTAGTCTAGTTCAATACTTGCAGACTTCAACCAAATCTGTGGGTACATGCAATCTTGTTGCAAAATACTGGAGTATATGTAATGGGCTGCTAAGAAATGCCTTTGTGTTCTGCCTACTATATAAGCTCTTGCAGTGTTAGCAATTACCACATCGATTTTTGCCCATCACTGTACCTTCAGGCATTTCTGGTAGTGTTTACAGTGACATGAAGACCTACCATGCACTGGATACGGATCTGTATAGTTTACCATTACACATGATACACATTTCTACATAGAGCACCTTCCATATAGAAGTAGTTTAAGAGCCTCATAAGAAAGGTCAGCAAAGCATCTCATTTGATGGGGAAAAGAACATTAAAATGGGATTAAATATAACCAGTATTTTTAAAAATACCAGTAAAAAATCATTGAAACACATTCAGAGTTAAAAATCACAGTACCCACTTAATTGATCTTAAACACTTTGTCTTTAAAATTTCTTTCTTTCTATCTTTCTTTCTTTCTTTACTATATTTGTATACCACCCTTCTCAGCCCTTAGGCGACTCACAGGTTGAGAACCACTGAGCCTGCCTAAATATAAAGGTTTTCTATTTAGGCAGGCTCAGTGATTATAAATATAAAGGTTTTACACTGGATTGCCTAAATATAAAGGTTTTAGCCTGCTGCCTTCTACCTTACCATACATTCTTGTCTTTTACTCTAGGATCCATTCATTTGTCTTTTCAGTTCTTTAGCACCACATCTCTGATGAGTTGATTCTCTTCCGATCTACTTTCTTCCCTGTGCAGCTTTCACAACCAAATATAGAAATTGGAAACGCAATGGCATGAACAAATCATGGGCATGTGTAATAAGCATCAGCTAGCACCAGTTAATAATTGTGATGGGGCCTCTTTTAAGCAGTCTGAGGGACGGGGGGGGGGGGGGGGATTAAATTTTGAAAAAGAGTTTAATATGTGCATTTAGGAAGAGGGGAATGGAAGGGATATGAATCAAGTTTTGGGGAGTTGAGAGAGTGGAAAGCATCAGATATATTTGAATGGTTTCAACTGTAAATCTTTCAATATTGTTTATATTTAATTTTGTTTTAATATTTGTATATTTGTACAATTTAAATGCTGTGCTACCTTTTTATGTTAAGCTGCTTTGAGTCCCCTTTGGGGGAGATAAAGCAGGGTACAAATAATAATAATAATAATAATAATAATAATAATAATAATAATAATAGATAGAAATAGGAGAAGACTGCATTACAGATGGATGGACTGAGTCGGCAGGAGTTGAGCAGCGATGCCGAGGACAGGGTAACATGGAGTGTCTCAATCACATGGTTACCATTAGTCAAAATTGTCCACTTTTTATCACACCTGTTTCAAATTATTTTCTGAGAAAAGAACTTGCTACTACAAGATCTGTTTTTAAAGGATTTCTTCCTTTCTTTCCCCTTATCTTACAGGTAACTTTGAAATCATGATAAATGGTTAAAGGAAACTTCAGCATTATTTTCCCCCTTCAGTATAGATTAAGTTTGGCAAGAACATAACTTTTCCCACCTGTGCATCAGCCATCTGCTTGCTATCAAGAATAAAGAAAATTCAATATATTTCCAAAATTATCATGTACACTTTCGCTCTGCATAATTCAAATCAGATGGCATCAGACTCCCCATTGCTGTGTTCTTGTTTTTTAGTGAGCTCGTAAGGTTCAAATTCAGTTAGCATTCCATCAGTTCTTCAGTGACTTAATACAAATAAAATTCCTTTTTCCAGTCATTATACATATAATACTCTAAATAAAGCTTTTCTTTTCAAATTAAATGAAAATCAATTTATCCAATAGTATGGAAGGATAAGGAAAATCCTTAGCTACAATGAGGTTTCGTGCATTGTAAAAATAAAAAAAAAAAGACCCACTACGTCTGGAGAAAGGCTGAACAAATTATTTACCTCTGTCTTCATTGCTACCCAATGCTCATTGCAGCATAATCTGTTAGAGGAATACTTGGACCAGTGATATAATTTACCAATGTATATGCTAAGTAACAGGCACCTGAAATAAATACATGGAATTATTAGAAATCCACAAGGTACAGTCGTCATTTTGTACCCCTCTTCTCCTCCGTAATGTTCTCAGTTTCAAGGAAAAAGGGATAGAGGTATTTCTGTGTAACTTTAAAATGTTACTTAACCTTATTCAATACTGTTGTGTGAGTGGACTACATAATCATGTCTAAAAGGATTGCACACTAGCCTGCCTCCCATTACTTCTAATATGCCTGCGTTGAGACGGCATCTGCAGTGACGTTTGCAGGAGGCTTCTTCCCACTTTTACTTCAATATGGCAGATGCTGTGAGCCCAGATGCCCTGCTTTACCAAAGTTCATAGTGATGCAACAAGAATGAGTCAGTTCTGACTCAGGTAATGATGAGTAGAAGAGTCCTGCAGACTTTCCCATTTAAAATAGGGAGGCCAGGGACTTAAAAGGGTGAGGTCTGAAGAAGCCACTTTTTCATTCCATATATTATTTCTTTGTGTGTTTTGTTCAGACACATTGATTTAGTAATTGCCATTAATCTTTACATTTCCTAAGCAAATAAAAGGAGGGAGAATGAGCTGCTGAGTTAAGCAGATAGCATAGCTCTTGTAATCACTGCAAAAGCAAGCACACACATTTCATTAGCTGACCAAGAAGCGATGACCCAAAACTAAGCTTTTCAGTAGGCATTTGAAAGCGAGACTGAAATTATAGCAAACACTTGTCAGCTGGAGCAGGCAACGGGCCTCAAGGTTACAGCCTGATCTGCCATTTGTATATTACTTGCTGAAGCCATAATTACCTCTCAGTGAAGTTGTGCTATGTTCAAGAGGCAGATTTGCCTAATTAAGTACATTTCCCTTCCAGAAAATAAATCTTCCTCATTATTTTCTTTGGAGCTCTGACACAGGTTTACCTATAGGATTTAATCATAAAACTGTAAGGGGTGATTCAAGCGTCATGTAGTCCAAACCCCTGCCACGCAGGAACATAAAATTAAAGCATTCCCGAGATAGATTCATCCACCCTCTGTTTAAAAAATCTCCAAGAAGAGTTTTTTTTAACCAGAGGCAGTTTATTCTACTGTGAGATAGCTTTTACATCAAATAATTTCTGCCTAAAGTTGAGGTGAAATCTCTTTTCTTGTCATATGAATATATTGGTTCTAGTCTCCGGAGCAGCAGAAAACAAGCCACCTCATCTTCTGCATATGTCATACTTTTCGATATTTTAAGATGGTTATCATGTCACCTCTCAGTCTTCTTCGATCTAAATGTACCCAGCTCCATATATTGTTCCTATGTAGGGCTTGGTTTCTGGACCTTTGATCATCTTGGTCACTCTCTTGTGGGTATGTTCCAGATTATCAATATCCAATACATAAAATTATGGATGTGAAACTCTCAAACTTCTAGAAAGAAAAAAAAGATATCCATGTTGCTATAGTGGAATAAATAGTACATATGACAATACATAGAGAATTTTGGTTGTGCCGAAGTGTCTGGTCGCTGGCTAAGTTGTCTTAAGTGTACAGTGAGACCGAGGCAATTGCAGGATATAACATACCATGTCAGTTGGCTCAATATGCTCTAATGGCATGTACAGTAGTCTAGTAGTGTCTCACTTATCCAACCTTCACTCATCCAGCATTCTGTATTATCCAATGCAGTCTGCCTCCTGCCCAGATCCACAGCTATTTCAATACATTATGATGTTTTGGTGCTAAATTCATAAATGCAGTAATCACTACATAACGTTACTGTTTATTGAACTGCTTTTTCTGTAGATTTGTTATTTTGGTGCTTAATTTGTAAAATCATAACGTAATTTGATGTTTAATAGGCTTTTCCTTAATCCCTCTTTATTATCCAACATTTTCGCTTATCCAACATTTTGCCAGGCCTGTTTATGTTGGATAAGATAGACTCTACTGTAGTTGAAAGCTTTGAAATTCTCCAACAGTTTTTCAAAGAAGAGTCATCATTAGCACACAACAACTATCTTCTTAGGATGAAGTTGCGTCCTTAAATTTTTCTCTGGGTAAGTTCTGCTCATGTGTTACTTGCAGGTATTTGGCATGTATATGATTTTCACACATTCAGAATGTTATGAAAAAGTTTATAATGAATAAAGCCATGTTATAGAAACTAAACATGGATTTCTAACTTACTTTATAGTTGAAATCATGTAGTTCTCAAGATATTGTTAGATTACAATTCTGTGTTCCTCATCACAGTGTGCTATCTGTGGCTACACTATACAAAGAGGACCAGATGTGGCCAGTATGGTTATTATAAAATATTTATTTATTTCCAACATTTCCACCCCTTTCTTCTCAACCCCTGAAGGGGGACTCAGGGCAGCTTACAACTGCAACATACAAACACAATTACAACAGCATTATACAAGAGAAAAAGCATTAGATTAAAATACATTAAAATACATTGGATTAAAATACATTCAAACATTATTATTCATCATATAGCCGAGTCTAAATCTGATTTAGTGACCGACGACTCAGTCCAAGCCTGTCATTGTCAGAGTTCAAGCATTGTGAATACTACTAAACCTACTGTCCAAAGGCCTGGTCCCAAAACCATGTTTTGAGCTTCTTTCTAAAAGAGAGGAGGGATGAAACTGACCTAATATCGCTAGGGAAAGCCTTCCACAAGCAGGGGGCCACCACCAAGAAGGCCCTGTCCCTCATCCCCGCCAAAAGCGCTTGTGAAGAGGGTGGGACCGAGAAAAGGGCCTCCCCGGATGATCTTAAATTCCAAAGCGGAACATAGAGGGAGATACGTTCGGACAGGTAACCTGGGCCAGAACCATATAGGGCTTTATAAGCCAAGACCAGCACTTTGAATTGTGCTCGGAAGTGGACTGGCTGCTTTTATATTCTGTGAGCTGGAAATTTTATTCACATTTCCCTGCATTTTTTTCAATTAATCAATCAACTGCCATATATGTAGAATTATTTTTGTCATTACTGATTTATATGTGCTAATAATTCAGACAGAAAACACACCAACTTGATAGTCTCATGAGCACCTGATATATTTTGCAGCTGACTTGTTAAATGAATGCAGATCTCTCAAGTCCAAACCATTACACTCTGAAACACACTGCACTTGAATTTACAAATTCTTTAGTTGGATTTTTCTTAGTATTCAGCATTCCCAAGTTACTTATTTAAAACCTCTTGTTTGGAATTTTACAGGCTTCCAGTCTTGAAAATAATTCTCTTAACACTGCAATCTGCATAAGTTGCTTGCCGTTGTCAATGTGTATTGGACTGCCTGCTAAAATATACAAGAGTTCTGTTACATACCATAATTTTATGTTGTGGATGACTCTGTAGGTGTACTTACTGATCTGGAATATGTTGGAAAGCAAGTATTCATACACTAATGAAGAGCAAATGTTTGCAACATTAAAAACATTGTAAGAACTTATACTTAATCACAACTTAAAGCTATAATTTTAAATAGGGTTTATGTTGTGACTAAATGTATGTTCTCACAGTGCTATTTAATTCTGAAAAAGCTTGCAAATCATACAGTGATGTATCCATAAATTATGATTTGCAATCAGCATTTTATGACACAATATTGAGGAAACGAGTAACCAGAGACATCTTAGCATCATGGCCGCTACATTATAAATACACATATATATAAATATGGAATATAGCTTATTTGCTTTATGTCTCACCATTCCTCACACAGAATTCAAGGTGTGTTTACATAAAATACAGTTCAACATAAAAGTGATATTAAAACTATAATTCTAAGGATGATAGTGAATAATAGGTATGGTAACACAAGTGTAGCACTTTCCAGTGCCTGAAGACTAGCACAACTACATTATATGTGTAACATGGTTAGCTAAACATGGAAAACTTATCATAAACACAGTTATTAATATTTCATTAACACCCACACAGCTGTTATGGATTAGTTTCTTCCGGTTTCCGCTTAGGGAAAGGGATCTGCTTTTTGATACAGTCTCTTGGTGCAAGGCAACTGCCCTTGAACAAGGATTCATTTCATCTCATTTCACAAGGATCAGGTGGCAATACCAAGGTGACTTTCTTCATTCAGTGTGCAGCGTTCTTCTTTCAATTTAACCAAGAAAATAATATTGCAGAATGTTGCTCCACTTTGCTCCCCTGAAGAGATGAATGCAAGTTGAATGAAGGTTTTCTCAGATTATAAAGGACACAGACCACCTATTTGAATCATTTGTGTCATGAATTCCTGTTAACCAGACACCACAAGAATATGTGTATAACCCAGACATAGCAAATCAGGAGGCAAATCTCCATGTGATGCTGGATGGTCACTTTGTTTTAAAAAGTGTAATGTGCTTCAGGTGTTACACTAATACATACATCACTCTCATACACATTTGGGTGCCCAAACAAATTTGTGAACATCCTGCGGCTCCTCCATGATGACATGATGGCAACAGTCTTGGACAGCAATGGCTCCCAAAGTGACCCATTTAAGGTGGAATCGGGTGTCAAACAGGGATGTGTTATTGCCCCAACTTTATTCTCCATCTTCATTGCTATGATACTTCACTTTGTTGATGGGAAGCTTCCCACCGGAGTGGAAATCATCTATCGGACAGATGGCAAGCTGTTTAACCTCAGCAGACTGAAAGCCAAAACCAAAGTTACAACAACATCTGTTATAGAACTCCAGTATGCTGATGACAATGTCGTCTGTGCGCATACAGAAGAAAATCTACAAGCCACTCTCAACACCTTTGCAGAAGCATACACGAAGCTTGGCCTGTCACTGAACACTGAGAAAACCAAAGTGCTGTTCCAGCAGTCACCAGCCATCCCCTCTCCAATGCCAGAGATACAGCTTAATGGTGTAACATTAGAAAATGTTGACCATTTCTGCTACCTTGGCAGCCACCTCTCCACCAAAGTCAACATCGACGCCGAAATACAACACCGCCTGAGCTCTGCAAGTGCAGCATTTTCCCGAATGAAGCAGAGAGTGTTTGAGGACCGGGACATCCGTAGGGATACCAAGGTGCTTGTCTATAAAGCTAATGTCCTCCCAACCCTGCTATATGCCTGTGAAACGTGGACTGTCTACAGACGTCACATGCAGCTCCTGCAACGATTCCATCAGCGCTGCCTCCGGAAAATCCTGCAAATCTCCTGGGAAGACAAGCGGACAAACGTCAGTGTGCTGGAAGAAGCAAAGACCACCAGCATTGAAGTGATGGTCCTCCAACATCAACTCTGCTGGGCCGGCCACATTGTCCGGATGCCTGACCACCGTCTCCCAAAGCAGTTGCTCTACTCTGAACTTAAGAACGGGAAACGGAACGTTGGTGGACAGGAAAAGAGATTTAAAGATGGGCTCAAAGCCAACCTTAAAAACTCTGGCATAGACACTGAGAACTGGGAAGCCCTGGCCCTTGAGCACTCCAGCTGGAGGTCAGCTGTGACCAGCAGTGCTGCAGAATTCGAGGAGGCATGAGTGGAGGGTGAAAGTGAGAAATGTTCCAGGAGGAAGGCGCATCAAGCCAACCCCGACCGGGACCGCCTTCCACCTGGAAACCAATGGCCTCACTGCGGAAGAAGATGCAAAGAAAGAATAGGGCTCCACAGCCACATACGGACCCACAGGGAAACCCATGATGGAAGACCATCTTACCCGTCCAACGAGGGATCGCCTAAGTAAGTAAGTAAGTAAGTAAGTAAGTAAGGATTCCTGTTAACCAGACACCACAAGAATATGTGTATAACCCAGACATAGCAAATCAGGAGGCAAATCTCCATGTGATGCTGGATGGTCACTTTGTTTTAAAAAGTGTAATGTGCTTCAGGTGTTACACTAATACAGACATCACTCTCATACACATTCCATTTAATACATACATCACTCTCACACACATTCCATTTAAGACACAACACAAAATAGGTTGCATCCTCTAAAAATATGGGTTACATTATGCCTAATAAAAGTGGATCTTCAGCAGACCCCCCCCCCCCCCACTGATAAGAGCACAGCAGAAGAGGAATGGGAAATTTATCATTTTGTTCCATCCTAGGGAAGGGCATGTCTTCTGAATCTGTTGTTTGCATTGTGAGAAGAACCCTACAAAGGTAGAGAAGACCTGGTTATATTTCTTCCACTTAAGATCCTTCCAGCCTTTTGCTGTACTTGATGCTACTTCACTCTGGGAAATATAGGGAAGAACAATTAATGAGAGGTGGTGTAATATAGAGGGCTCTACTCAGTTCTTGAGTGTTGGACTAGGGAGAGACAAAGAAGTTGCTGGTGGTGATTTCTGGTTCTGTGGCTGAATGCCTTGGTGTAACTTCACCAGCAATCTGTTTGCTGGCAATGATACGGTGGTGAGTCTATTGGAAATGTGAACATAGATTGGGTTAGATCCAGATGTTTCCACCTCCAAAATTCCAGGATCACTCTGGAACCTTCAGGATAAATCCTTCATTCTGTTAACCTGCATTAATTGCTGGATGCAGAAGTTCTGCTGTGAATCCAGCTCAATGCCATGTGTACTCTCAGATGCAGCAGAGTCCACTTTATATGGTCAGAGTCATTTTGAAGAGTCATAACATCAACATCGCCAGACAATGATACTGTATACAGTCTTTTTTTTCTTAGTATGCAAAAGCCTGTTGAAGGAAACAAAAATAAATAAATTGTAAGTGATAGAAACCTTATTTATTTATTTATTTATTTATTTGCTATATTTATACCCCACTCTTCTCAACCCTGAAGGGGCCTCAGTGCGGCTTACAGATTATGACAAAATTCAATGCCTCATTATACAACAAATAATAAATATAACATATCAAATTATAAAACAATTAAAACATATAAATGCAATAAAACAGATTATAACATAGTCTTAATGGAGCTGATGCTCCATCAGAGGAGGAATGAGATGCCAAACCGGGGTGGCAGTGCTCACCAAGAAAGGGTCCAGGAGAATCAAGGGCCGCAGCTGGAAGAAATAAATGTCGGTATCTCTGTGCTGGCTCAAGGATGCCAAAACTTTGACTTGGAAAAGCCTGGTTGTAAGTTAGTAGGAACTGGTGCAGCGCTCATTATTTTTCAGTACAAGGATATAAGCATCACCAGGTAGTTCTTCCAACCCAGATGGTAATCCACATGTTTCCTAAGGAAGAAAAGTTGTTCCTCTCTTTTTTAAACAGCTGCCACAGTTTCATCTTCTGTAATCTGTACTAAATATGCATAGGAAGAGGCAGAGATCTGTGAGGAAGATGAGACAGGTACTGTATATACTCATGAATAAGTCTAAACGTTTTAATATAAATTGCTCCCCGAAACCTGAGTTGACTTACCCATGGGTCAATGCAAGTACTGCACCTTAATTCTTGTAACAAAAGGAAACCATTACCTTCTCTCAGTAGAGTGGCAAAAGGTAAGAGAATTGTCTTTCCCAGGAAAAACGAAAAGAAGCACTCAATCCTTCTACTCTTATCTGCTATGGAGTTGCTTCTGGCCCTTTTAATGCCAGGGTGGAAAAGTGATAGCAGCAGTACCCAGGCAGCTGGTCATCTGAGGTGACACTGGTGCTTTCCCTCTATAGAAAGACCTGTGAGTTATCCATAGGTCCTATCAAAATCCACAATTTTGTTCCCCAAACCTGCCCTCCACTTTATACATAAGGTCAATTTATACACAAGTATATATGGTAATCTTTCATCAGCTTCCAGGATCAAAAGGTGCCTATATGATAGTAGATGCTCAGATCCAAGGTACAAAATTTATTTTCAGGACAGATACTAAAGTTCTGTGTTATAGTTAAACCAGATACAAATCTGTGCTTTGAATATAGATAACAAAATATGACAGTGTGCCTATTTACCAACAAAAGGGTTGATATATGTGAACTGGTTCTAAGCTGCTGAATTTTCCTTTGCAATTAAAATGCTAATGAATATCCTAATCATTAAAGGGAAGTTGTCAGTCATAGAGTGTGGAAAATTGTTGTACATCAGTGTGTGGTTAGACTTGAATTCTACCCTTCATTTTAAGGTGGCCAAACTGATTTTGGGCTACCGGTCTGCATTCCAGAGAGTCCATATTTATGTTTGCTCACAATACTGCCTCATGTCTTTTCTCTACAGCTCAGCTGAGGGATTTGGCCTGGAAAAGATTGTGCTGCTCACCTTTATTTCTGCAGTTATTCTTATGGCTATCCTGGGGAATTTGCTGGTGATGGTGGCTGTGTGCAGGGACAGGCAACTCAGGTGAGTCTGTGCGTATGTTGACATCAATCACTTTGTCCAAAAGAACTTTTTCATGATGCAATAGCTGGATTTCCACTGGGAAGAGGGAAAAGAAATTGAGAACAGCTATGAACATAAACAATGTGATAGAGAACATTGCCTTCTTTTCACCCAAGTTATTAGTGTGACGTCAAACTGATTGCTTGAAATGTGCCTTAGATTAGAATTTATAGAACAGGTATGTGATCCTTTTATTATCCAGTGTCTGCCTTTCTACAACTTGCATCATCAAAGCACATAAATCATATAACAAATGCCAAAACAAGGAGATTTGGAAAACTGCACTGAAACATACTTTCACTTTATCATGCATTCTTCTTAGAAATCAGGAGCTTTGCTAGCTTTATCAGTTAAGAATGTTAAACACTCTGTTGAAGAAGATCATCTGGCCATAACACTGCAGAATTGCTACAGTATAGGCAATCTGTTTGTGTGTGTTTGTCCATGATACAGGTGAGTTGACCAATTGATTGATAAATGAGGTCAACTGTTATAAATATGAAATGTATTTTAGTCTGCCCTGATTCGGAAGGGAATAGTGTGGATAAGCATTATTTCTAAGAACATAAGTAAAAGCTATAATTTCACCTAAGATGTTAGAAGTGACATATCCATTGGAATGCATGTTCCCTACAATTCACCAGTTTCCCGTCACAATAGGATTTCTTCCAAAAGATGTACCTCAGCAAACTTGTAATTTAACAAACTTGTAATTGCATCCACTTTTACTTTCTAGTGACCAAACACAGAACCCAGCACCCTAAATAAAGCTAGTTAGGACACCACTTGACAAGAGCTCTAGAGAAAGGAGCTGCCAAATAACCTGTAATGATTTCTTGCCTAAGAAAAAACTATAAAAGTGATGGGGTTACTAAAGTTAACAGGCACACACATATACACATGTGACAATTATGTGATTCAACAAAAAAGGTTCTTTCACCACTATTTTGTATTTTGCTGTGTACTGGAAAGTTATTTCAGACTTAGGGAAACCCTACAATAAATTTACAACAGTGTTTTTGCTTGGTGGAATTTGTTCAGAGGGGGTTTCCTTCTGCCTTCCTCTGAGGCGAAGAGAGTAATGACGTGTGCAAGATCACTCAGTGGGTTTCCATGTCTGAACAGGAATTTGAACCCCAGTTTTTCAGGGTCTTAGTTCAGCGCTCACCATACGGACATTTATGAAAATGCTAAAAAATCACCTAGCTTGACGCTTATTGACAGAAATCTGGTGCAAGGGTGTTTGAAAGACTTTTGCTTGAGAAGTTTGGATAGGCACTTTACAAACTGAAAGAAGTGGTAAACAAATACTTGTATTGAAATACTGCACTTATCTGACTCAACAAAGCTTGTTTAATGACCTTGTCTGATGTACAGGGTTAGTCAAAATGCATAGGCCAATAAGCCATTCAATTGAATGGCTTATTGGCCTATGCATTTTGACTGACCCTGTATAATGCTCATTTCTCAGCATTATTTTTACATCGTAAAGCCACCAAATCACAGGGATTTTTTAAGATGTTCATTAATTTAAGAAAATAAACATAAATAGGAATTGTTTACAGCCTGGAAAGTATTTAGGGGAAAGCTATAAGGATAATAAAGGATCATAAAGAATTAAGGGGAAAGGAATAAAATATGGTTAATGCATAAATGACCAATTGACAAAAATATTAACCTTTTTCAAATAATTAAAAACTAGTCCAAAAAATAGAAACCATTTGCTATATTTATTGATGGATGAAATTTTCTCCATCAGAAGTTTCAAGTATGTGGAAGAAGCACTCCGTTCCTCCTCCGCATACTTATTTTTAAAAATAATGACTTCAGACTTGACAATAGAAGCAAGTCTGTAAAACTTGTTAGAAACAGGAGCCATGTGTTAAATTGATTTTGTTTTGTTTTGCTCTGCACTACGGAAATTGACAACATACAAAAAAAAAAGGTTTCTTTTCTGTCCTTTGTTTCACAGTATCTAGTAATCTAAATATCTACCTGCCAAATGTCCTAATGGACAGAATATTGCCCAGTCACCATTTTTGCGTGTTTGAAAACCATTCCATTTCTCTAAGTTGATGACTATATTGTACATTTTAAACTTTGTTGAAATATCCTCATATATGTAAATATGTCTGAAGAAGGAAACAGTATCTTGTGGACACTGTGATAACGCATGTTTAATGATTGCTGTAAAGATTCAAAAGTCAAATTAACAAGTGCAAGTCCAAACTAAAAATCCTGTTATCCATGTCGTAACCTTTCTCATATGATAACCTTTATGAAATGAAGACAGCTTGTGAGTTATATGTAGTAGTTTATTTACTTTGTTCAGTGATTGTTACCTTGCTTCTCTTTATCAAATGCAACCAGATTAATTGAAATAAACATTAGAGCATAGCTTGTTAGAAGAAACATGAGGAGAAAGATTTGGCATTTGTGTGCTATTTTTCTTCCTTTTGTAGGTTGTGCAACTGACATATATTTTAATGCCATGGTATTGGATGGTGTCACACATATTAAATTCTAGATGTTGTGTTCAAGCCCATCTCTGTTACTAGTCAGCCATGGATAACAGTTAGAAGCCACGGTTTGTTACTGGCTGAGGAACTGGGTCTTATTTAAACTATGGCATGTTGTTCTGTCCCAGTTAGAACCATGGTTTGTTGCTAATCATTTTGCTAATCATTCTCCATAAAACACAAGCTGACAGAAAAGTTGAAAAATAAAAATATTAAAAATTGGGAAAATAATCTGCAATGTGTTTGGTTGTTGGAAGGATAATTATTTGTTAAAGAACCTAAGCATGGCAAAAGCATGGTTTAAGAAGCAACACCACAGCTCAGCTAAATGTGTGAATATTATAATTTAGCAGGCTGTAAAACTGATAGCTAATAATATGAAAAAGAGATGGAGATAATGCTGTTCAGTAAAAAAGAGATGAAGAAAATGTCATTCAGTGCCAAGAATGAATACAGGAAAGGTTTGATAACATATTCAAAAAGGGATATTTAAATGGCAAAGGCGTTTACTGGGAATGCTATAAGAGGTTTGCTAATTGGCTGGTTTTGGGGGGGGGGGGTTGTAGCAGTTCATTTCTTGTTCTTATAGGAATGAGTGATACTTTGACATATCGTGCCTCTTTTGTTAAGGGAATTTTACTGCCAAGAAAATAGTAACATTTTCACTAAGGATGTGCACAACATCTTTTGATTGCAACTTAAATATCCAAGTACAAACTTCAAAATAGGTGCCTTCTTTGAAGAATTCATGTGTGTTTTAACATATCGTTGTATAGCTGTTTCTGTAAGAGACTTTGTGGAAATCATATTGCATGTCTTATTCATGTCAGTAAATTTGGATAGCATACTCTGGTCCTTTTGCCAGACCTGAATGAAGATCTCAAAAGCACTTACAGATAAAACTGATGCTTCTCATCTAAGATTGATTAAGGCATCCATTGCCCATGCCTCTCCACTGGCAAATCTGACCATTTCTTTTGGCTCTTCTTCCTGTTTCTTCTTTATGTTTCCCAATGGAAGTATCTACATACACATGGCATGGAAAATCAGGAAGGGAGCTTTGTAACATCTTTAAGAATAACCAAATTGTTCCATTATGAGCTTCCTCACATGTCATTGTCCTAAAGGGGGCACAGATTCTTCTCCTTTAAATGCTGCAGCAGGCTAACACGGTTGCCCCTTTGAAAATTGTAATATTTGCTGAGTAGGCAAAAAGAAGGTTTTCTCCCTCGCTACTGAACCTAAGTGATTGGAGACTGAGGATCGTTAAAATGTATTATTTCTTCACATAGCGCATATTTAGACTGTGCATGCAAGCATTTTAGATCTTTCTGAGCATATTTATGGAGGATGGGGAATCTATCAGAGGCTACTATGCATGATGTATATGAGTGTGGGTATTCCCAGGCTCCATCTACACAGGCCTAAAGCCTGTGATTGCTTCCAGATTAGCCTGAGGTGTCCAAATGATACCTCAGGCTAATCTGGTTTAACTTGGAGTAAACCTGAATTTCCAGGTTGCCTTTCGCAATCCTGTGGGTCAATTTCCATTGCCATCCTGGCTATTCAAGTTCTGAATTAATATCCTATGAACAGGATGTTGGACTAGAGAACCATGATCCAGCAGAGCTCAACTCTTGTTTTTATGTGGGTGTGCTACACAGTAGGGTTGTGCACAGATCAATTTTCAAAAATGGTCTTCAGCTGGTTAGGATGCCCATAACAGCATTGGTTCTGTCTCCGTTTTTCCCTAATTACAATAGAACAGTTGCTGCTGAAAAATGGCTGCTTTCAGTTTATTTCGGCTACACATGGAGTATGGGGAGGGAGGCAGCCACTAGAAGGGAAAGAATCCCCGAAAGGGTGGTTTGATTTCTTAAGCTCTTGTCTTAAACCCAGGTCTCCTTGCAAGACAGAAGGGAAAGGATCCCAGGAAGGGGGTTTCTTAAGTCGATGCCCTAAAAATGATTGGAAGGGGAACCTTGTGTGTTTCCTATTGCCACCAATGGAGCGGTTCTTTCCAGATCTTTCAGTTGTCGAGCCAAAAACGGCTTTTTTCCATTAGCCAATTTTGGGAGAGTCTCGAAAACTGATCTGGATACACACTGAAATTTGGATACTGAAAATGGATTGAGGTCCAGCCGAATAGCACAACCCTACTACACAGAACTATATTACTCAAAACTATAATATGCTTTACAAAGTTGTGAAAAAAGATGTGGTAGATAAAAATACTGCAAATTGCTGTCATATGGTGTTTAACGTATCAAAATATTTGTGTTCCTTACAGGAAAATCAAGACCAATTATTTCATAGTATCACTTGCATTTGCTGACTTGCTAGTATCAGTTTTGGTGATGCCATTTGGAGCCATTGAGCTTGTTCAAGATAACTGGATTTATGGAAAGATGTTCTGTTTGATTCGGACATCTTTAGATGTTCTCCTCACCACAGCATCAATTCTCCATCTCTGCTGTATATCCCTAGACAGGTAGGAGCCAATAGATGACTATATGTGTGTGTAAGTGTGTGTGTGTGTGTGTGCGTGTAGTAGTCACTTTCAGTTTCTGTGGTTGCTGCTGATGTTACATTTTATGACTTCTTGAAGGAAAACCATTGCATGAAAGGATTGTGTTGAAATATTCTGTGTATGGGGTTAAGAAGAATACTAATGTTTAGATCTGGCATTTTTTTATTATTTTGTCAGTGTTTAAATTTAGAAACTGAAATAAATGAAAATATACCTTAGTTATAGTCTAAATTCTGTTTTGCTATAAATTTTGCAAATTTTAAGACATTGAAGTCTGAAGGTTAATGAAAAATGTGTATCTGTGTAGGAATATTCCCATTGGATAATATTAAAAAGTATTTCCTGTTGGGTAATAAGAAGTGCAGTTAGTTATCACTCTTGATAGGTGATGATAAGAGCAAGGAGAGGGCTAAGAAGAGTATAAAAGCTCCTTCCCTAATAGGAAGACAATGGAAAACCTCTTCTGTATATATCTTTACAGGGAAACCAAGGAGAAAGACATCTAACTAAGTTGGAATAACTTGAAGGCACAAAACAAAAACACTTATGTGTGGTCCTCATGTGCCAGATCTTTAGTACTTCCATGCCAGCAGATACATCCATCATAAAGATAAAGCTATATATTTTTCTAAAGAGATTTTCTTGTTTTTTTCGGCCACAGTAAAATAAGAAGGGCTTTCAGGCCAAAGGGTCTACAGCAGGCATGAGCAAACTTCAGCCCTCCAGTGTTTTGGACTTCAACTCCCAGAAATCCCAGCCAGCTTATTGCTGTTAGGAATTATGGAAGTTGATGTCCAAAACACCTAGAGGGCCAAAGTTTGCCCATGCCTGGTCTACAGTCGGCAAAGATGTTGATGGAAAGGGTGTACCTGAACTTGTTATGTATTGTTTTAAACCCTATACTAACATTATGAAAGACAAGCGTGAGGCCACTGGCATGGAGTATGCCAAAGCATGAGCAGATTACTAACACCAAGAAGATCCTTTCATCATTTGGAAGTAACCTTTTGCTCTATAATAAATACTATACCATGACTCTTATCCCTACATACCCATGGCTTCTTTTTCTTTACATCTATTACCATTTATTATAATCTGATAATGCTCTTCAGTTAATGTCCCTTCCACTTGACAAGATGATAACATATGTGACTGCTTTTCAAAATAAAAACAAGCATCTTCTTCATATTAAATGCACCAAGTCCATTTCTTCAGATTCATTGAATTATGGGTTCATGAAAACCAGTGCTGAAGCCATTGCCTCATTAAACTGTGTGATTAATTTATTAATGGTTTGCCTCCTAAATTGAAGGGAGTTTTATTTAATCAGTGTTGGCCATCTGGACTAGCAGAATGTTGTATGCATTTTCCACTGAAGGGATAGATCATTCATTCCATCACTTTCTGCCCTAATTTACTGACTTTACTGTGATTAATTTATATCTTTTCAGCAGGAAAGAACCCAATGCACCTGACATGGGAAAAGTATTCAGAGGTCAAGCTAAATCCAGTAGAATGCATCTCTTGACAATTATATAAATTTCCAGTGGCATTTACAGTGTGTGAAACTGACCCTTCCAGTATATGTGGAAGTTTATTTTTTTTTAAAAAACTAGGTATTTGATGGGATACATTTAGCCTAAATACCCTAAAAGCTCTAGATCCTGTTGGATCTTGAAAACAAACCAAGCCCTGGTTAGTACTTTGATGGGAGATAGCCAATAAAAACCAGGTGATGTAGGCTATATTTCAGAGTAAGGAACTCACAAAACCACAGAATGTCTTGCCTAAGAAAATATGATGAGGATCTTATAAGTTGACAGGTAGCTTGAAGGCACATACATACCTTCAGTAGACATATGCATTTTCTGTTGCAGCTAAACACCTAGATGCAATACTTTATGTTAGGTACTATTATTTCTTTATAATGTTTTATCTCACATTCCCACTGAGTTAGAAACCGTATAGAAAAGAGAGAGTCACAAGATTTAGCACTGTAGGATATTAGTTATTTTGCGTGACCAAGTTACTTTGAAAAGCAGTGTGACTCTCCAGTATCACTTGGTGATGAGCCATGCACTGGTGCTTCTTAAGCTTCCTGGTGTGAGGGACTAGCAAAGTTTTCCCCTCGTACTTTTGTCAATTGCCTGCAAGTCTTTCTTTTTCCCCTAGAACCCTGTTGCAGGTTTGTTGTAGCCAATAGCTTATGGACAATTGCTTTGAGTAGCATAGATAATATTTCTTTTATGTAACAAGCCATAATATTTAGAACTCTTTCTATACATTTGTCTTTGCATACTGTATATTGGGATGGTAGGAGCCCCCAGTGGTGCATTGGGTTAAATCACTGAGCTGCTGAATTCAGCAGTTCAAATCCAGGGAGTGGGGTGAGCTCCTACTGTTAGCTCCAGCTTCTGCCAACCTAGCAGTTCAAAAACATGCAAATGTGAGTAGATAAATAGGAACTGCTCCAGAGGGAAGGGAACGACACTCCATGCAGTCATGCCAGCCATATGACCTTGAAGGGGTCTACGGACAATGCCAGCTCTTCGGCTTAGAAATGGAGATGAGCATCACCCCCCCCCCCCAGATTCTAGTCATATACAACTAAGATATATATAGAGAGAGAGAGGGAGAGAGAAATAGAACATCGCAAAAGTAAGAACAATTTTCAGATAGAAAGGTTAGGAAAAGAGGAAGAGCCGGGAAGTACAGTATATTCTGGCGTATAAGACTACTTTTTAACCCAAGAAAATCTTCTCAAGAGTCAGGGGTCATCTTATATGCAGGTGTAGTCTTATGCATTGGAGTCATCTTAACTCTATATTTTAACTGGAAAAGTTGGGGGTCGTCTTATACGCCCAGTTGTCTTATATGCCGGAATATACGGTAGACATTGGGAGATTTTTTTTAAAAGTCCCTAATCTAGAAAGCCAAATAAGAGAAAACAGAGTGAAGACAAGGACATTAAAAAAAAAATTTTTTTTTAAAGAGTTGTTTGACTTTCTTCTATTCTTCAGTGGTTGTGGAATAAGAGTTTTGGCCCCTGAAGGGGTGAAAATAAATAAATAAAGGGAAAGTCTCTTCTTCCCTGTGAATTCTTGTCTTCTTGTGAGTCTTTTTTATTCACATTATTAAGTCTATTTTTGTTGCTTGAAATAGTTCTTAACCAGGTCCCAGTTTGTTTTGTTTTTTTGGGAGACCTTGATTTGGAGTAAACCAATAAGTTAGTTTATCCATATTCATTACCTTCAAGACTTTCTTTTGCCAGTTCTCTATTTTTGGAATGTCCTTCTGTCTCCAATTTTTTGCAAACACTATTCTAGCTGCAATTACTAAATAATTTTTAAAAATCCTTGTCTTTATCTTCTGCCACATCCAGCATACCTAACAAGAAATATTCAGGTTCTTTTCCTATATTTATGTTTAATATTTTTTGTATATCAATATGTATTTTTGTCCAAAACTCTTTCACCTCCGGCCAAGTCCACCAGATGTGGAAAAAGGTACTGGTTTGTTAACCACATTTCCAACATTTGTTGGAGTCATTTTTGTAGCATTTTGAAATTTTGTGTGGAGTTATATACCACCCTATATATCATTTTCATCCAATTTTCCTTTAATTCATAGACATATGTATAATCTTTTGATTCCAAATTTTTCCCATTTCTCTGATTTTATTGGATGACCTACATTAGAAGCCCATTTTATCATACAATCCTTTATGAGTTCCATTTCAGTGGTCCACTCTAGTAAATTTTTTTTTGTAGATCTTGGTAATCAGTTTATTGTCTGATTTCATTATTTTGTCCCAAAAAGAGTTTTCATCTTCAAAGCCACGTTTGTTATCCGCTTTATAGGGTTCTTTGATTTGTCTATCTTGAAACCAAGAGAAGTTTTTACATGTTTGTTTGATTTCTGTCTCCTCCTTGAGTAAAATTTTCCCCTTTTCTATCGTTAGTAAGTATTTGTAGGTTGGCCAAGTCTGCCAGCCTAATTCCCTTCTTTGTGAGGCTTCTAGGGGTGACAACCAGAGTAGTGTATTGGAGCAGAATCTTGGTTTATACTTCTCCCATACTCTTATATAATTATTGGTAAAGTTCTTTTCATTTTTTGTCATACCAAACATAGGCATGCCACCCCCTCCTTAGATCTAAACCCTCCAAGGTAAGGATTCTCCTTTTTTGTAACGTAGTCCAATCCTTGACCCAAGTCAAGATGCAGGCTTCATAATACAGTCTAAAATCAGGTAGTCCAAATCCTCCCCTTTTCTTCTCATCAATCAAATTAAATTGATTGGCCCTATTAAGTTTAGATGCAGAAAAGGCTTTTGACAATATTAATTGGAGTTTTTAAAAAAAATACTATTGAAGGAATTAGATTTTGGCTATCAATCCATAAACAAAATTGAGACAATTTACAATAGACAAGAGGCAAAAATCATAATAAACTCTCAAGAATCCCCACCACTGAATATAGCTAAGGGGACAAGACAAGTTTGTCCCCCCTCCCCCCTGCTGTTTATTATGGCACTGGAAATTTTACTCAATGGAATAAGAGAGGACCCTAACTTAAAAGGCCTGAAGATCAATAAACAAAACTACAAATGTAGAGCCTTCACAGACAACTTGATCTGCATTATTAACAATCCTATTGAAAATATTAAAAATTGGTTAAACAAAATAGAAGAATATGGGAACTTGGCATGTTTAAGAATAAATAAAAAGAAGACAGTAATTTGGACAAAAAATCTAACTCCTAGTAAAAGAGAAGAACTCTCAAAAATCACAGAATTCTGGGTTGTAGACAAGACTCAATACCTTGGTATTACCCTAACAGCCAAAAACTCCCAACTGGTGAAAAATAATTTTAAACAAAAATGGAAAGAAATAACAAAGGATCTGGATAATTGGGAATATTTAAATCTTTCATTATTAGGCAGAATTTCAATTGTTAAAATGAATATTCTTCCAAAAAAACTCTACCTCTTTCAAGCATTGCCTGTCATTAAAAATATGAGTATCTTTAATATATGGAATATCTAAATTTATATGGGAAAACAAAAAAGTGAGACTCAAACTGACACAACTAGTCTTAATGTCAAGGGGAAACCTTTACCTTTTTATATTGGGTGGTAGCACTGACACCATAATGAATGTAGGTTTTCTGTTCAGAAAAAGTATGAAATAAATTTTGTGGGAAGCAAGAAGAATTTTAATTATATCCTCATCATTTCTCAGAGGTACTTCATGTCCAAGAGAAAACACAGATACTAGAAGATATTCAGGTTGAACTCTTCCTTGCACCTGACATCACATCGATATTCTGGAGTTAATGGGGAAACTCTCTCTATTGTGGTGCAGCTGGATTGTGGAGCAGCTGCCTGAGTGTCAGCTGAATTAAGATCACTCTGACCAAAAGGTCATGAGTTCGAAGCCAGCCCAGGCTGGAGTGGGTGTCCAGCCATTGTGTAGCCCCTTGTCGACCTTTGCAACCCGAAAGACAGTTGCATCTGTCAAGTAGGAAAATAAGGTACCACCTTGTGTGGGAGGCTAAATTTAACTAATTTATGAGGCCATAAAGAAAAAAGACTCCGGGGAATGTGGAATGCGGAAGAACTTCATCGGTGTCGTTGATGGACGATGGAAAGCAGCAGCTCCCCTGGCGGCCAAAAAAAAAAAGTTAAATAGCCTCGGTGTCTGTTAAATGTTGTTTGTCAAACTGGCATTGAATGCTTGCCATATATGTGTTTACTGTAATCCGCCCTGAGTCCCCTGCGGGGTGAGAAGGGCGGAATATAAGAACTGTAAATAAATAAATAATAAATCTACGGAGCACACAACTGAAAGAAACTTCTAGTCCAAGAAGTTCCACCTAAATCAAAATTTCATGCAAATATTTTGCTGTGGTGGAGTGTCTGAATAAAATACGAAGTAGCAAAAACACAAAACTAGTAAACCTAAGGGCTTTCCCCATACATCCATAATTTCAAGCACAATTATTATATTTTTATTGTGACTAAATTGTTATACAAATTTTTGTTTTGTAAGAGTCAGCAGTGTCTGAACACTGCTCAGACAAATATAGATATAATGCAGGTCAAGTTATACCAAGACATAGCATTTTTCATGGGTTTTTTTCAAAAGAAACATAATGATGGAAATACATTGTTTTTAAAATTTTGTATTAATTCTTTGTCAAATCCTTCATCAACTTTTGTAGCAGTGAGGACCTATCATAGACTGATTCATGCCAGTATTCATGCAGTTTGGTCCCATGCTGGTGCAAAATATTTCTAAAAGCCATTTTGTGGAGAAAATACCAATGGAACCATGAATTCAAACATGCACATTCATGTTTACCTTGAAGGAAGTATATTCACGTGCCATTCTTGTTCAGAACTGAATCCTGGAACACTGTGAAATTGGAAAAAGGAGAGCTGGGGAGGGAGAGAAGGAAACTGTGAAATAGATGGCATTGAAATAGCAGCAGTGCTTTGCGAGAACGTTTTCCCCTGCCCAAAAGTGTATGATTCATGCAGGTGCTGCCCTGACAGCCAGGTTCTGCATGAGCACAAACTATGAACGAGTGGCTCATGAAACTGGATGCCCACTGGGAGTTTCTTGATAGGAGGATTTTTGCACTTTATTCTTTCCACCATGTTGCCATTTGTTTCCTTACAAATTTCTGTGTTCAGAGTTCTGTGACACTAGAAGACACACTGTCTAAATGCTACAATTCTCTTTGGATTCCCTGCTCCCCATTGGTTTCTTCAGCTGTAGGCAAAAGATTTTGATTTATTAAAGTTTGTCTGATCATGTATTTCTTCCTTGTACACCCCCAGCTGCAGTCAGAAGAAGAATCTGGCAGGGCCCCCAAATGGGAACACAGTAAAAAAAAAAAAAAAAAGCAGGGAGAGATGCAGAGAAGCAAAGCCATCTTGGCAGAATAATTTGGGAAGCATGCTGTCATGTGCTTCAGAGCTAGATCTTCAAGACATTATTCATTCACTTCATTCCAAATGATTAAGCCAAAGACAAACCTAAGAATAGAAATAAAAGAGGTATGCTATGTTAGCAGGTAGATTGCAAGCATTAAGACCTCAATGGGTAGGGTGCCTTCTAGTCTCTTAATTACATTGGTGAGTAAATGGATGAATTTACTTCCAACCAGAACTGGAGAATAAAAGGATCCATCTCTCATCCCAGTAAGAATGAAGCAATTTGAATGTATTGCTCCATTGCGTATTAGTTTCCAGAGCGGCAGAAAACAAGCCTGCCCCTTCCTCAATGTGACATCATTTCAAAGATTTAAACATGATGATCTTATCCCTTCTCAGCTTTCTTTTCTTCAAGCTAAACATACCCAGCTCCCTAAGCCGCTCCTCATAAGGGTTCATAGATTGCTTCACACTGAATAGCCTTTGTCACATGATCAAAAGCATCCATTTCAAAAACAGTTTTGCAGAATCTCTGCTGCTGTTTCTATTCCAGACAATTTTCCTAAATTGAAATAAAATAAAAAGGAAGCAAGAGCGCTTCAAAGTCTTGAATTAAAACAGATAAAGCTAGTCACTTAAATGATCCTTTCCTCAGCTTTTGTGCAGATCACAGCATCTTCTGTAATCGCCTCCATTCGTATCTATTTTGAGCATGTGTTGATTAGTGTACCATTGTACGACCATGTTTGTCTATCACATTATATGCCATACAGAATGGATTAGACCATTGGGTGGGAGGATGACCAAGAGGTCTCATCTATCCCCGTGGGTTCCATGTTGCTGTGGCATTGCTCCAGTGCCCATTTGGCCTGCGCATCACGTGGCCTGCAAATCGATGTTTGAGTTGAACAATGTGGTGTAAAGTATCTTTCACTTTTGATATTATTCAAACATCCTAGTTGTGCATTCCGCGTAGTCTCTGCATTTGGAGGGACATCCAAAATGAGCCATCTTTCAAGGGAAGCATGCGCGGCCTGTAGTTGTTCTAAGAACTTATGTCATTGTTCAAATCTCTGCACCATAGCATAAGGCAGGTAGCACGGTCGAGTTAAATAACTGAGCTCATAGAAATGTACTTCTGGTTGAATCTGGAGCAGCTTTAATACAATTGTAAGTGGCCAACCTTGCTTTCCTGCATCTGTTCAGCTCCAGATTCAGTTCATTTCTAGATGCTAACAGCCTTCCTAGGTAGATGCATTCTGCTGCATTTTCAAGGTCGACACCATCTACTGTCACTGTAGCACAATCTACATCTTTCACGTGTTTATCTTTAATCCAATTAATGACTTCTGCTTCAAAGTTTGCAAAACATATTGGAGATTTCTGAGGCTGGATGCATGATTAAAACTATGTCATCAGTGAAGCACAGGTGATTAAGCCTGCACCTATCAATGAATATACCTTTGTCCGACCAATTACAGCCTTCTATTACACTTTCCAGAGCAGCATAAAAAAGGTTGGGTGAGATGGAATCACCTTGGCATACACCTTTTTCTTCAGTTATAACAACTTCTTGTTTGAAAGGCATTAGCATTGTTGTCTGTCCGCTATAGCATGCTTGGATGATGTTAATATACTCTGCCTGCACTCCTTGCTCCCTCAGACTGTTCCAAGAGCACTCTGGTTCCACACTGTCAAATGCCTATTCATAGTCGACAAAAGCGAGGATGAGTGGCATCTAATATTCACAGATCGCTTCCAATATTCTATTAGCAGTCAGGATGTGATCAATGGTGGAGAATGAGTGATGGAATCCAGCTTGTTCATGCCTCCTGCAATCTTCTCTTGATGCAGGCTAGAATATACCTGGTGAAGACTTTGTAGATAATTAGCAGTAGAGTTATTGGGCAGTATTTACTCAGATCTTCTTTGTCTCCTTTCTTAAATAAGAGGACTGTTTTTGAGAGTTCCAAGTCTTCGGTACACTGCCGTCTGCTAGATAATAAAAGAAGTGGGAGTCAGGTTCTTTGTAAAGAGGAGAACCGTACGTTTTTTGAAGTTCTTCAATGATTCTGTCTTGACCTGGAGCCTTTCCAGTTGGCATGTTTTTGATGGCCCAATGGACTTCAGATGAGAGAAAGGGAAGGGTGTTATTGGATGGAGAAGGAGGATGAAGCTATTGTGGTAGAGCACTGCAAAATAGGTTGGTGTAAAACAATTGCATCTCCTGCTCAATGAGAAATTTGGAAGTGACTCGGTTGCATTCAAAAACTTGAATTAAAACAGATAAAGATGACAAAAGTTCCATTAACTCTCATTCCCTTTTCCAGACACAAAATTGTCTCCTCTTTTTAAAAATATCTTGTCCACGGAGATGTAATGAAGGAAACTGCTGAGATGCTTTTCTGTTAATCTAGCGTGACAAAAACAGTCCGTAGCTACAGAAACGTTCCTCTGCTGTGCTCATTTATGTAATGTAAAATTTATTAGTTTTATGCAAAACTGACCTTATGCAATGACTGCTGAGCATTTAAACTGAAAACTGAGAGAGAGAGAGAGAGAGAGAGAGAGTCCTACTATGGTATAATTTGGAGGAAGCAATTTCATTTACAATTATATATCGAATATAGTAATTCATTCTTGGGGATTTTTTTGCTGTGCTTCCATGTAATCTTTTTATCTTAAATTGGTCATGCTATTTATTGATTTATGGATGTATTAACTAAATTTAGTTAGTTTTGCATTGAACGTCTATATGTGTGGAATTATTAATATCAAGGATGTGGTACTTGATTAGAAATACTGACCAGACACTACCATATCAGATCAGATTGCCATGTATATAATATGTGTGTATCCCTAATATGCATGTGTTTGCACTTATCCTACATATTCCAATGTACATTAGTTTACCCTTAGCCTATATACCCCAAAGGCCCAATCCTGTTTAATCTTGGAAGTTAAGCAAGGCCAGCTCTGGTTAGTATCTGGATGGGAGACCATGAACAAATAGCAGGAACTGTGGACTATCTTTCAGCGGAAGGAACTGGTAAAACCACCTTTGAGTATTTGTTGTCTTAAAAACCCTGTGAAATACATGGGACCCCACCATAAATCAGCAGATAACCTGAGGGCATATACATACACCTAGCTGTGTTGACCACTTTATTCTACATTGTCCTACAAGCACAGGGTCTCTTAGGAGCTTTTTTCAGTCTTTTGTTTGTTTGAAATCATCATTGTCTTGGCCACCTCACTGCTAGGTATTAACTAAAGTCAGTATCTGGAAATAAACCCCATTCATTGAGAGTTTGTTAAAGGAAACTTACTTTACTCACATGGGATGTTGATATGGAGAAATTAACTGTTCCAGAATATATCTTCATCACAGAATCCCATCTATCCTCTGTTTAAAAGCTTCCAAAGAAGCAGCTTCCACCACACTTTAAGGCAGTGAGTTCCACTGTTCAACATCTAATCAGTCTTGTTGCGTGTCTTCAAGTAGTTTTCAATGTATGGTGACCCTATAGTGATGATGATATTTTTATTTATCTGCCACTTTTTCTTACTTAAAATAGACTCAAAGCAATGATGCCAAAAAACTACATGAAGACTTTATTGACACTCACGTTCACCTCACCATCATATTTTCTTCAGAAAACAACAGCCTCTTAATACTGTATCACAAGCTGTTTTCAAAAGTGGTATGAATTTCAAAATTAGATCATCATGAAGTGAAAAGAATTTGATCTTTCAGAAACATTTGTCTAGAATAGGAGTGGGGAACCGATGGCTTCCAGATTTGGTTGAACCTCCTATTCTTGATTGTTGGCCAGGATCTTAGGGGATGTTGGAAGCTGGAGTTCAAAAGTAACTGGAGGGACACAGTGCCCCATTTTGCTTGACTACAACCAATTTTGCTATTTATGTGTTACATATGAAACACATGAATAGCAAAAGTTGGAAGTTTGTGTAATCCAAATAATCTATATTTAGAAAATATGCAGCCTTAGGGCCCTTCCAGACAGGCCTTATATCCCAGGATCTGATCCCAGGTTTTCTGCTTTAAACTGGATTATATGAGTCCCCAGTGTCAGATAATCTGTTATAAACAGAAAACCTGGGATCAGATCCTGGGATAAAAAGCCTGTCTGAAAGGGCCCTTAATGATATGAGTTCCTGGATTACATTTTATTGCATATGTAAGTCATCAATATGCATTTAATAAACTCCATATATGAAACAATATTAAATATACGTTTTGGGTCATTTGTGTGCTGCATCCATCTTTTTTCATTCTCATAAACCCACTCCTGAATATGATGTTGCTTCTGTCTTCAAAAACCTCAGTCAGTCTTCCTGTATCCATGTGGAAATGGAGACATAAGACTGTGGAAAGGGAAGAGCAAGAAACATGGAATCTCAGTTTGCCACTTGTCTGGTAGCAACTCTTGCTTTCATAGTTTGCTTAACACAAAGTGATACTGTCAGCTGCAAATCATAAATGTTCATAAACCTGTGGAGCAGAGCTGTCGGCCTGAATTGTCTCTTTACTGTGGCTAATTGAAAACATTTCCAGATGATTTTCATATCGTTGGCTATTCCTGATTCAATGTGTTAATTGCAAGTAGAATTTGCCATCCTTTGATTTCTTCATTTCCTTCTCTGTCTAATCATATATTCACTTTTACCACATGGTAGAAACACTTTGTATTCTATATACATACTCTCTGCAAAATGTCCTTTTCCATCTAGCACAGCAGTCAGCATTATCCAGTACACTCTGGCAAGGGTTGCTTCACATGTAAAATAAAATAAACACAAGTTCTAACAGGAGGGAGACCATCTGGCACAGTAAAGGCAGCAGCAGTGAACTGTTGTACATTACCAGTCATTTTCATTAAAAGTGATACAATAATGCAGAAACGGAAAATATGAAAACGTATACTCTTCAGATGGAGGTTTGTGATTGACAGATTAGAGTAGTCAAAGCTGTCTGCCTAAATTTTCTTTGGTGTAAATTTATCTTTGAAGGATTCACAAAATGTTATCGTGGCAATGTTAGCTAACATGACTTTGCTGTTATAGAGTCTTCTATGTTATATTTTCACCTTTTTCTCAAAAGCACATCTCAGTGTGGTCTTCTCATTTTGTTGCAGATTATCTGTGAGTGAAAGGGATATTTATAGGCTGAAACATTGTCTGTAGCACCAAGATTTAGCCTTCAAGAGGGAATGGAGACATGACACTCAAACAGCAGGCATTTTTTCCTTTATTATGTAGCCAGTTGATAGCTCTTGTGATTTTCCTCTCAGAAGCCACTGCATTATTAGTACAGTGGATCCTCTACTTAAGAGTGTGTCAACTTAAGAGAATTTTGAGTTATGAGCTGTTGCTTGGCTTAAGTTTCGCTTTGACATAACAGCAGTGTTTTGAGTTAAGAGTTAGCCCTAGAGGGAGCACTAATGCGAGAGTACAGGGCTTTAGGGCTTCTTCGCTTTGGGAGATTTCTGTCCACTTTGCTCTTGTCTGCTTTCAGGATCGTGTCTTCCATTCCAGTATATATCACATAACAACAGCAATAAAAACAACAGTGTGTGCTTGTGGCCCATCCAAATGAAACAATGAAATTCAAAGCAGGGTCGAAAAGTAAATCAATAAAGAATTTTACCTTTGTACATGTAAAAAGCTGGGCTGATGAAAAATGTTTTTGTGATTATAACTAACTACAGGGATTTTTAAAATAAAAGTGGAATGCTGAAACACTATTGACCAGTGGTTCTCAACCTGTGGGTCCCCAGGTGTTTTGGCCTACAGCTCCCAGAAATCCTAGCCAGTTTACCAGCTGTTAGGATTTCTGGGAGTTGAAGGCCAAAACATCTGGGGACCCACAGGTTGAGAACCACTGCTATAGACAGACCTTTTGGTGTCACTTCCTCTGATAGAGTTGTCTGGTGCAGTTTGCAAGCGCGCGCGCACACACACACACACACACACACAGAGAAAGAGAAAACTCCAGTGATGCCAAATTAAGTATTAAGCACAATGTCTTTTGAAGTTTCATCTGCACCATTTTGAAGGAGGAAGCCTGATATCTGCAGCATGCATTCCTCTAGACCACATGTGCCAAACTCAAGGCCCATGGTCCGAATCTGGCCTACCATGTCATTTTATGTGGCCCTCCAGATGCATTGTATTCCTCATCATTAGACATGATTAGAGTGATAGGAGTTGTGACACAGCAACATCTGGAAGCCTGCAGTATGTTCTGTTTAATTAGGATGGTTAGATTTGAATTTAGATACAGTTTTTTTTTTACAGAACTTAGCCCAGTTTTATTGTGTCTTAGTGTATTGTTTATTGCCTGTTGTTTATTTTGCTTAATTGTTTTAATTTGCTTTAGGTTTTGTATTGTTATATTGTGTGTTGAGGCCTTAGCCTTTGTAAGCCGCATCAAGTCCTTCGGGAGATGCTAGCGGGGTACAAATAAAGTTTAATAATAATAATAATAATAATAATAATAATAATACAAATAATACAAAGCTTGTGTACACGACATCTGTTTTTGAAGTGTCTTTTAACTTTTCGCCAACTTCAGAGCCACAAGAGTTGTTGGACTGCAACTCCCATTATTCCCAGTCTGCATGGCGGGCAATCACAAGTGATGGGAGTTGTCATTCAATAACATCTGGAAACACAGAGTAAAAAACCTAGACCACTATGTTGAAAAAAAAATACTTGGCCTTCTGTATCCATGAATTCTCTGTCCATGGTTTCAACAGCCCTTTGAAGACAACCATAAGGCTGGTGGGGCCATTGATGAAAATGAGTTTGACATCCCTTCGCTAGACTTGGCGATTTAATTGATTTGCCAGCATTTGTTTTGCTACTTCTTTCCTTGGACCATTATGGTCCCAGGCAGTCATTATAGGAAAATCCAGGATAACATGGGGCAAAACCACTTTAATGCCACCTTGTGCTGTTTTAGCCAAAATCAGGAGATAGTCTGAATTTTGGCACAGTGTAACTGAATGGGCCTACCTCGCAGGCTAGTTTGTAGGAAAATTTCTAGGCCCTGGGAGAAGAGATCTGATCCGAGCTAAAGGAGGAGGGAACAGCCCACTCCTTATAAGGGAGTGGTGTCTGATTGGTGGAGGAGTTAAAGAGTGTTGCCTAGCTACAGAAGGTAGAGGGCGCCAGAAAGCAGTAATCTGGGGACTGGGAGAAGGCTGAGGAGGGGAAAAGAAGTGTTTGGAGGTTGGGGGGAAAAACCTCTTGGAGGGGGGGGGGAATTAAAAATAGCTTCTGGGGAGAAGTGTAACATTTTTAGAGAGCCTGTAAGGGACAGGGTGCTTATATATTAGGAGCCTCTGGAAGGGAGGACCAAGGGGTTTTGAAAAGTCCAGTTTCTTCACCTATGAGTGAACATAGTTCTGCGAAAGATAAGTTAAGGAACCATCTTCTTTTAAAGAAACAACTTGATAATCATGTGAAACCACTAAGCAGCTGAACTCCTATTATCTGAGAAGCCTTCTTGTTCTAGTTCAAATAAATTTCACAAATCTGTTTATACTTCACCACAAGTATTCATTGTGTCTTTCTGTGCATCAATATAAAAAGGGGATCTATCTGGATAACAGCCATCACTCTTTAAGTCGGAGTTTCGCTCCATTTTTGAGTGGCTCTGTGAACTGTCTCTGGTGGTCGGTGGGCCAGTGGGACAGGGAAGGGTGAATGGTGTGCTCATAGACCAATACACTTAGATTGGTGGCAGAGAAGTTAAATTGTCATGTAATTGGCAGACGGGAGGTGAGATTGACCATTGTACACAGCATTCAGACTGTTCCCTTGATTTCAGGCCCATCTGAACAGTTGCCCTGGTTCCACTCCAGATCTGGCCACAAACATCCTCACTGTCATCCTGTGTTGTGGTGGTCTCCAGGTGTGACACGAGTCCTACCAGTTGACCTTCACCTGCAATGGTGTTGACTAGGGTAACAGGAGAAGGGTTAGGGTAAGGGTTAGGGTCATCACTCTGGCTGTGGACAGGTAGTGCCCATGATTTTACTGCCATTTCTCTGGAAGATGCATTGAGAAATGGAAGGAAAGTTGGGTAACACTTGGGAAGTACTCAAGTCTACTATCTCTCAAACTAACAAAACCACCTCTGAATATTCCTTGCCTACGAAAACCCCATGAAATTCATAGAATTGTCATAAGTTGACAGATGACTCGAGGACACATATGCGCACACACTTGGAGGAAGAGAGAAAACTCCCACATATCTTGGAGCAGTTGCAGAATGAGTGGCAGTAAAATGATTAGCCCCTGTTGCTGACTGCTATCAGTTTCTTCGAACATTCTAGTCAGAACACAGAGTAGAACAAAGTGGGAGAATAATAATGATGTTTTTTCGTGAGATATTAATATTGGAGAGGATTGCTTTAAGATGGTGCAGTACTCTTCATGTCTTAAGTAAAATCCATTGAAATTGCAGCTGAAATGTCTGGAAATGTCAACAACAAAAAGGTTGATCTCACTCTTCCTGCCCTTTTCTGTCAACTTGTCCTTTGGAAAAGATCTGTTAAGGGAAAGTAAAAAGTGTAGTGGGAAAATACAGGATGTAGTGGTTGACTTGAAGAAATCACCACCGAGAGCATTTCTTTAGATTTTTCTACTGAGTACATAAGTAGTCCCTTGCTGAAGTGCTGACCTTTCCAATACATCATATTTCTTGATAGAGAACACACAGTATCCTTCAGATATCATTCACTTTTACAGAAGAAGCCTTTTTGTATACATCAGTGGTTCCTAACCCATGGGTCATGACCCCAAATGGGGTCATGAAGGGTTTTCTGTGAAGTTGCTGGGCAGTGGTGTGCTATGAAAATTTTAAAAGAAAAAACAAAAAAAATCACATCTTGGCTTCCCGCAAAGATTAGTTTTGTAAATGTGCAACAATATTTCATTCATCGAATTAATTGGCTGTGAGGAATGGGGGTGCTGCTCAGCTTGTGATTGGTCATTTTTTTAGTGATGCATGGGTGCTGACTGCCTAGCCTTGTTTCTTATGGGTGACAATGGTTTTTCTTCAATACCACTAAATTCTGCAGAATACAAGAAATCATATGCTGACACAAATAGAATAATCCCACTTCTAGGAATCTGACTGCTAGCACATTGCACTATTTCCCTTCTTTGGCCAGCTGAGCAGCCAGCCAAAAGTATTCAACCACAGGCCAAGCAGTCCAGACATCACAGTAGCCATGCCAACAGCTCTAATTTTTCATGTATCGGTGCCACAGATCATCTATTTTTAATGTATCAGGGTCAAAGGTCACTTTGCCTCTATAAAATGGGGCCACAACTCAAAAAAAATTGGGAACCATGGGTAGAAATGTTGGAGGATTGTTTTTAGTCTATCAAACTTAAAAATGGAGGAAACGCCACCCCAAATATGATATGGGCAAGTTACTTTTCCTAGCATGAAGCTGGCTGGGTAAATGTTTGCTGTTCTTCGTTTGGATGCAGAACACAGCACAGTTTATGGTTTAGGTTGTTAGTCCCCTACTCACTCCCTTTGTCTCTGCCATTTTATGTTTATTGATGATGCAACCAGAAGAATGCATCAGTAAGTAGCATCTCTTTCATGTAGTTGCAGCTATTTTTCATTCTCTGTTCTCCTATCTGCTAAATATATGTTCCTAGTACAAATCCTTATTTATATTATTATATGGGCACCTGTGCAGATCTTTCAACTCATTTAGCATTCATGCCAGTAGGAGGTGAAATCTGTGTCTAAGGAAAGGATCATTAGGATGTTCTTCAGAATCTTTCTTTCCTGTGGTTCAAATAATGATAGCTCCTTCCCAGTTTATCAGATATTTACATTTTAAATGCTAAATGGTCTACCAGATGGGTGGTTTATGAACAGACCTTCAGTTTTTTAACTTTAGTTTTCCCACAAGATGTCATACGCTTTGGCAATACTACCTGTGTAATAAAAAAGACATGACTAGTATCAGCATTCAAAGTGTATAGCTACTTGTACAAGGGAACCTTAAAGCTTTGAGAGTTGTTTCTCAAAGAAAAACAATATCATCCGCCTGCTATAGGTCAGATCCATTTTATTTGACAATTTCTCAGCCTGTACATAAACTATTAAAATGTTTATATACCATTAAGTCATAATATAAAACCAGGAAAATGTTATATGGAATGCAGGACCTAAGATTTATGACAGTGTCTACAATTTTTTGTATTGTGGCAAAATGAAGGGAAGGGTTTGCTTAGATATGAAGTAAGGGAGGAATGACTGATGTTTCTTTAACATCTTTAACAAAAACTGCAAAGAATGGCTTCAGGTTAGCCCTGTAAGTTAATACACTAGAGACATTGCTGTTGGTGGTTTTCATCTATGAAATGTTAATCGGTATGTGTCTGTGTGCAACAGAAGTGGGAATTTGCCTGGGTTGATCCTCTATGACAGTGGTTCTCAACCTGTGGGTCCCCAGATGATTTGGCCTTCAACTCTCAGAAATCCTAACCGTTGGTAAACTGGCTGGGATTTCTGGAAGTTGTAGGGCAAAACACCTGGAGACCCACAGGTTGAGAACTACTTCTCTATGGGATCCTGGAAGACTATGTTATCCCATTGGTGCCATGTCTATTCCATCCCCCTCCCCCCAACAACCAAATGTTCCCCAAACCAGTGGAGGGTGAATGTTACTACTGGCCATATCTTGAGGCAACCTTGCCTCTGGTAGCAAAATATTTTTAAACCAGAAAATGATCAAATGTCTTGGTCTTCTTGTTTCCTGTAATCAATAAAGGTCATTATAGGACTTTGAAAATGTTACTGTAGAAACCCCTAATCTACTAAGGCTGATAGGTCTTTCCCAAAATGAGGTCAAAGGAAACTCTGGAAGCAGTGTAATGATTGCCATGCATTTATTTTCCCCTTTCTAATTAACCCTGGAAATATATAAAAATGTCATTTATTTTTCTATCATTCAGGTATTCATTAAAATAATTGAGAATGTGCTTAAGGAAAAAAAAGTGTTGTTGTTGAAGGGACAGAAAAGGGTGCTGTATTTGTTAGTGTTTATCTGCTTGTAAAACTAAAGAAATGTTGTTTTTTCTGTGTTGCCTGTGTGCTGGGAAAAAAGGCAATTATAGATGGCATTTTAAAGATCCTGTTGATAAGAGTAGGGCAAAAGAGCTTTTTTCTGAATATTTCCCATTATTTATGATGACTTGTTTTCGTGTCCCCTTTAGGTACTATGCTATCTGCTGCCAGCCTTTGGTTTATAGGAATAAGATGACCCCCTTGCGCATTGCTCTAATGCTGGGAGGCTGCTGGGTAATCCCAATGTTTATTTCATTTCTCCCTATAATGCAAGGCTGGAATAGCATTGGCATCGTGGACTTGGTGAGTATATCCCAGTTATCTGTTCTTAAGCAAATTCTCTATTAGCAAAAATCCACGTCTTATGTTGGCCAATGTACTTTCTTTAGAAAATCCGTGACCATTGCACTAAATACTTTTTTAATAGAAGCTCCAAAACATTTGAAATTGCTTCCACATCGTTTATATCATTGCACTGAGAAGCAGGAAAGCAGTTTCTTCTCATGTGATACAGGCGAGGGTGTTTGGGAATGTGTCAGGCTTTGTTTGTAAAATCTGAATCAGACACTCTTTGTTTTGACTCTCATGTCTCCCCTGTGCTACAGGCAAACTTGTGAGTTTGGCACTGGCTTTTTATTATTTATGACTCTTTGTAAACGAGATGATTATGTCAGACTTGATTCCTGTTTCCTGCTTTACAGAAATGACTGCATCATATGCCTCTGTGAAAATACAATTATTGTGAGTTTAAGGACAATTAAAAACTACCCATAGAATCCTAAAGCTGCAAGTCTCTGTAAAATTATGCTGAATAATTTTCTTGCAGTGAGCCATTGCCAAGATATTGGTGATGCTTGTATTCCTTCAGAACTACTCAGAACTGAAGTAATGCATGCAATCTGAACAAAACTTTCACGGCCGTGTTTGTTAAAGAAAAAGCAATTTAAGTTTTGAGGTGACTAAGGCAAGGAGCATTTAACCTTTCTCTGGTCCAGCATTTTTCTTTTCCAACTTTTTCCGAATCACTTGCCCACACATCCTATTAATGTGGCATTCCAGATATACATTTGTCAAAATAATGTGTCTGTAGGGCAACTGCTGCAGAAAAGCAAAAGCCAACTGATTGCTAAACTGCTTTTCTCTTTCTTTTACCCAAGTTTGCTCCATTCCATCATAGATTTCTTTAGCAACAACAGGTTATTCTGGTGCTTTGTTTTGTTACAACTACGTTGTATTTTGTTAATGGGTGGGAAAACTGTAGCCTGCAGACCATGTTTCGCTACCAATCTCCTATCCTTTAACAGTCTTGGATTTTTTTAAAAAAAAAAGCAAGTCAAGACCTCTCCACTTTTAAAATGTTTTTCTATCTTTAAAAGGCCATTACAATCATTTGGAGTTGAATAACCTGATTTGGGCAAAGTGATGCTTTTTTCTCAACCAGAAGTGACTTTGGGTCATTTTTATCAAAATGTGAAGAAATCACCTATTGCAGGCCCTCGAGGTTGTGGGGGAATCAGCAATTTTGTTTTACAACAATGACAGTTTGGGAGGAATCCATGGGGGCAAGTGTCGCCATTCCATGTCTAACAAGGAATACATGCAGCCCCTAGAATTGAGATTTTCTTCTCCTGATTTTGTTACCTACCTTTTGAGACTGGTTATACAAGTCCACTCTTTCACAAGTGTTTCCCTAAAATAGCTAGGGAAACAAAGAGGACACTCTAAACAAAGAGGACACTCATTAATAGCCTTGAGGCCATTCTACATAAGCCTATGTGACAATGCTGATCTGGAGAAGGGCTTTTGGTTTAGTACCACCAAAACCTACATGGCTGTCTGCCAAAATGACTCAGTGGATGAATGAAGTCTGCCTGGCTCAGTGGTACTGGACCTTGACTGCCATCCTTGCCTTCTCTTTGTCATCTTCAGCTTAGCAGCAATCATTGGGCACAAAACCTGATGGAAGTGGTCCCAAGTCACATCCACTAACTCTAGTTGGAGTGACAGAGCAACATGGAAGAAGGGAAGGGGAAAGAAGGGGTCGCCCCTTTCTTTCCCCCATCCTTTCCCAATTGCTTCATTGCTCTGCCTGTTGTCAGTGGATGCAACGAGATACAAACACCTTCAGTTTTGTGCCCAATTATCACTAATAAGCTGAGGACAACAGGTGAAAGGTAAGTGCCATTCTCTATCCTTGGACTGACAATCTTGGGGGGAATGGAATGACTGGGAAAGCAGGTGAAGTCACTTCTGAATTAAAAGTGGCCCAACTGTTTGCACCACCACAAAGTGAAGACAAGCATTTCAAAGCACCCCCTCGACTTTTCTTAAAACATGGGATAAAATCATGTTACGGCAAGTGGACCCCATGCATCAGGTGGACACAATGGAATCCATTCTCCCCCTACCTGACTCACTTGGCATACGCAGATAGGCACTTTCAGTCCAGTGTCTGCATAAATAATTGGGACATTAAGTGATGGTAACCAACGTTGTAATTTCCTGATCTGAAAGTTCAACTTGGCCAGTTCAAAACAAGGAACTACAGAACAAACCAAGCACATTTCCTATCTAAGTGTGTCTCTACATGGGAATATAAAATTAGATTCTGCACATATTTATCTATTGAGTTTCCACGAATGGCATTTATTTGGTGTCCATCATGTAACTTCTATGTGATAAGGCTCAAAAGAAGTTTCCTTAAAGAATTGACACAGACAGAGGACCTTTTTATACTATCCATCACCCCTCTAAGCCTCTGATAGTATGTGGAGTTGCTTGCGCAGTTACACATACACCTTTCAGTCACTCCAGCAGGGAGTAGAGCTATTACACACTGTACAGTGGAGGTGCTTATTTCCCTGTAATACAGCATTGGTAGTTGGGAGAATTCTTGAAAAAACAGATGAATGTTTTCCGAGTTCATAACTTTAATTTTCTAGAATATCCTTCCTGAAGCTAATTTCCTTAAACTGTGATCACTGTAGTCCTTTTTGTTATGCCCATTGTTAGATAGTAGCACCTGAGAAATTAATGTATGACCGATGATTTCAAGAACAGCATCCATCACAATACAGCCATCCTTGGAAATCTTGATATAATTATAATGCTTCATTGTATTCTTGAAACGCTTTTTGTCTTTTATCCCAGAAGCATTTTAGCAGGCTCTTGGGCCTTTAATTCAACATTCTGAAGTAGCTAGAAAGCAGGTTTAAAATAATAAAATGAAGAATGAGATCAGTGCTGAGTTTTAGGTTAAATAAAATTAATAATTCTTAAAGGAGAAATGAATCCCTCCATACTTATACTGGGAATCAGCTGTGATCTGTGAAAAATATTGAGTGCTTCACATAGAAGAGAGATTCAGACTGCCTGCCAGAGTATTTTAGCTAATGTTTTTTTTAAAGAATAATTTCTGCTCCTGTTTATTTCCATCCTTTCATTGTATTCATTTTCTTCCAGTGGAATTTTGCTTTCAATTCTATGCTTGGACAGTTCTTTAAATTGTTCCCTTTTATCCACGAGTGCATTTGCTGTCAATAGAGCATGAAGAATAGAGATAAGTCTTCCAGGAGTCTTTGATGCAGTTTCTTTGCAAATATATTCATGCTTCATTAGAACCATGTAGCTACTTCAGTTGCCAGCTGGATGATGGTGGTGATACTTCGAATAACTCTGCTTGTTATACTCAGTGTTAGAGAGAGAACTGTGAGCAAGCATGTTTCGCACAATTAGTCAAGGACAACTGTTACAATAGGGTTGGTGGCACATTTCTGTAATATTCACTCATAAAACCTCATTTTTCTTCGCAGTTTATAAAAATGAGCCACCTACCTTTTTTCCTTTATTACCCCACTCCCTTCCCTGCCACTCCTATCTCATTACTGAACACATCTCTCCCATTATCTTTACTTGGAATCAAGAACTGGAGCAATGAAATATTTCTATATTGTGCAACCAAAAGAGTAATTATTTTTGAAGTTGGTTCCAGTGAGGATAACATCACTATATTTCTATAGCTTTCCAACAAATTTAAAAGAGATAATAGAAATGTAATAGGGTAGGAGAAACATTGGTTAAGGCAAATTAGAGTTGTGAAATAAATAAATAGACAAAATAGGAACACAGTTAGTGGAGAAAATTCCAAAGTCTCTGGGATGCTAACTTTCACTCTTCAGGTGGAAAAAAAGAGCTGAGAGACAATAAGTGAGAGCTATACTAAGTTTAGCAGAAAAAATTGTAATGCATTTCTGTTTTTCTTTGCTTTCCTCCCCATCTCTTCAGATAGAGCAAAGGCAGTTCAACAATGTGTCAAACTCAACTTACTGCATATTTATGGTCAACAAGCCCTATGCTATCACCTGCTCAGTGGTGGCCTTCTACATTCCATTTCTGCTAATGGTGCTAGCCTACTACCGGATATATGTTACGGCCAGGGAGCATGCTCACCAGATACGAATTTTACAGCGTGCAGGGGCGCCAACAGATGGGAGGCCACACCACCCTGATCAGCACAGCACACATCGCATGAAGACTGAGACTAAGGCAGCCAAGACCCTCTGTATCATCATGGGATGCTTTTGCTTATGTTGGGCGCCCTTCTTTATCACAAATGTAATAGACCCTTTCATAGACTATGCAGTTCCTCCTCAGTTGTGGACTGCTTTTTTGTGGCTTGGATACATCAATTCAGGACTGAATCCTTTTCTTTATGCATTTTTGAACAAGTCTTTCAGACGTGCCTTCCTCATCATCCTGTGTTGTGGTGATGAACGATACAGAAGGCCTTCCATTTTAGGACAAACTGTCCCCTGTTCCACCACTACTATAAATGGATCAACTCATGTGCTAAGGTGAGTGACTCTTCTAAACTACAACTGGTTTGAGGAAGACAGGAGGCTGTTATGGTGGTTAAAACTAGGTTGGGTATGATGGTTAAAGCAGGAAAATGTCCAGAGGACATTTCTTTAGCCAGGTTATCTTAATGCTGTAGCATTTCCAAGATTCTGCTGGCACTGTAAAATTTGCTTCATCGTGCAGGCTTCCATCCATCCTCCCCCAGCTGGAGACTCTTAATGAGTGAATTTGGCCGCTCAGGATTGCGTGCTGTGCACCAGGCATTGTCTGAGAGCAATTAGGTTTTCATTTTGTCAGTTTCTTGAACTGATGAGGAAGGTGTTTGTTCTAAACTTTACCTGGGGGTTTGTCCTAATTGGATCTGCAAAATAATTTGCTTACCTAAACCTCTCCCTTTTTGTGTATGAAAAGATGTAATTTTTTCACAATAGGGCCTCAAACAATAACAAGAGTAATAATTTATATCCTTTGCAGACATTTCTCTCCTAGGTATCAGCGTACATTTAAATTATATGCTTTAACAGCTCCCACAATGTATGGCCACTTTGAAGTCATGATCAAGTTACTCACTGCTGGGAAAAAGATACCAAACTACTCTGTAAATCATGGATGGGGTAAAAGTGTGAATGTTTCTTCAGTAATGATAATCTGTGTAAAACAGAAATGTGGGGGCTCAGTGACAAAGAAACCCCAGGCTTTGTGATTTCAGGTTTCTCACCAAACTCGGAGTTTTTTATTTCTTTCTTTTTTAAAAAACCAACTGTAAATACATTTTATTGTGCAGGTTTTACAGCAACACAGCAGGCTCTGTTTGCCTGAAGGATGTCGTGACTCAGAATTCAGTCAGCAACTTTATGAAGTTTAAACATTTAGGAGAACGGGGGCTTTTCAAGGTCTCCACTGCCCACATGAAAGGGAGACCCAGTAAAGGATGGAGACAATTAATCACTGTATTAGTTCAAGACATGACTTGGATTAGATTTACAAGGGAAGGAGTATTTATGTGTCAACAAAGCAATTTGCTGAAGCTTACTGTTTTAAAACCTCACAATATTTATTTTGACACTTTTGTATAGAAGCTGTGGAGCTGAGAAAATCCCAAAACAGTGTTTGATAAGAAACTGATTGTCTTCTGGAAATCTTTCATGCTTTAAATGTATCCCAGTGGGGGGAAAATACTTTTCTGACTATGTTAACAGTAATATTTTTGGCAGGTTAGGGTCAGAGGATAAACAAGCTCATTCGGACATATTTCTTCAGGCCAATATTAGTTCTGTTATTCTTCCCTCTGTTTTCCTGTATCAGTGTTTCTTGAGATGCACTGAAGCTTGTGCTAAAATAAATCAAATGTGGGGCTCGGTTTTTCCACATCCCTTTTAATGTTGAAGCAGTTTGTTCAGATATTCTAAAAATATACTGATATCTGTTGATATGGATTCTTTTCTTCTTGCACCGGTACATCTGTTAATAGATTTGATTCTGTTGACATGGTGAAAGGAGAGTCGGACACACAACATACAACATAAAATCCCTTGGGAATAAAGAGGCTGCAGGTTTATTGGACTGCTGTATAGTGGTGGATTAGCATGAGGTCTGGATATCAGATCAAATATTCCAACTGTTATCTGAATAATTCCACCTCAGCCTTGGCTCCCGGGGAAAACAGAGGTGTGAGACCTTGTAGACACCCATCTGCTAGGTGATTCCCTGATTCCTAGTGGGAAGATGTGGCTTTCTACCACCTGAATTGAGCCTAGGCTTTCCTGACTCATCCAATAAATGGGAGGTCCTACAAGGGACCCACGCCCCAGCATCTGGATCCAGTTCTTATGCTGCACCACCAAAGTTGTATATCATTATATCAATACAGAATACAAATGCAAAAGATGTTTCAAGGACATTGTAAGGCTGACAGGTGACAATGCAGCAACAAGACTAATTCCCCAATAGTGAAGCCTCAATTGTATTGGAGGGAAAACTATATGCGTTTTTCTGCCTGGGAATGTCTTGAGACACATCTTTGTACATACTTCTGTATGTATGTGTGTATGTGTGTGAGTGAAGGTGGGGAGGGTGCTGCCGATGTAGATGTATTTTCATAAGTTAAATCCTCATGAAAATTCCTGAAATGATCAGTCAGATTTTTTTTCTTCAGGAGCCAAATAATGTCAAATATTGGCTATGTTTTTGAAACATGCAACAGTAAGCCAGAAGTTTGGAGAATCCTAGATTATGTTTCACAAACAGTGCTCATGCTTACAATCAGATACTTGTTTCTTCTCACTAGCAAGAAAGATTGAATTCAGCAAGAATTGAAAACTTAGGCCAAAATCTAGTATGATACTTGTGAAAGTATTCCCTTTCTCTGACGTCTTCTTTGGTGCTGCAAACCTGTTCTGGAAACCTTCCCAACCATTTGGAAAAGGTGCTTCATGTTTCTAAGGTACATAGGAGGGAGGTGGATTGCCCTCTTGCATCTGCATTAAGGTGCTTCCAGTAGCACCATGATAGTGTTGGATACTGCCTTTGGTATAACTTCAGAACCAGGTCTGTCCCTTAAAAACTAGAACTGTGTATCAGGGTTTGCCCTTGGTGTACAATTCCTGGGTTCTTTGGAATTGCGTCCATTTTGGTGGTATTTAACCCATACATAATTATATAGCTCCATAAGGTCATAACATATTCTTGATCTTTTTCCAGTTATTCAGACACATCTCATCCAGTAATAGAAGGGAAAATATGGTATTTTGGGGCAGGAAGAATATACATATCTGTACAAACTGGAAAACATTAATTTAATTTGTATCCATTACTGCATTTACCTATTTAAATATTTGGACTCTTGTATCCTAAGCTACATTCTACTGAAGGGCTTGCTTGAATGCTTTCAAAACTGTATAGAGTTAAAGTACTAGTCTTAACATTTGGATTGATTCTTGCAATAATAATGATAGGTTTAGGTTTCTGTTTCTTTCAGCTCTAATGTAACAAGTTTATTTAATGAAACATGAGTGATTAAATAAAATAGCATTTATCACAGTCAGGGCAGGAAGTAGAAATTAAAATGACACAATGATTTCAATTGGTGTATCTACAATTGGCATAGGTTTCACTTAACTTGATTGAACTTTGTGGAAGGTCTTTGTGAAATACTGTAACTGTTCCATCTGTGTTATTTGAGAACACAGAAATGCTGGACCACTCTAACAACTACCATGTCAGACTACACAGAGAAGCCATTGAAATCCACAAGTATGTGGACAATTTCAACAGAAAAGAAGAAACAATGAAAATGAACAAAATCTGACTATCTATATTTAAAAAACTCTAAAATCATAGCAGTAAATAAAGAACAATACTTAAAAACAGGGGAATTCCAGACAAGAAACAATCAGGGCCAACTAATCACCTCCCAACAAAGGATTCTCTCAGGCAGTAAGAAGTCAGACCTTGAAACTGCTAGGCCATTAAATGCTCATCAAGGTGGCCAATTAAATCACTTATACCTACCTCCAACAGACAAGAGTTCTTTCTCCCACCCTGGACATTCCACAGATATATAAAACCTATTTTCCTAGTTTCCAACAGACCTCACAACCTCTGAGGATGTCTGCCATAGATGCAGGTGGCCCTGAAAATCTGAATTCATTTTGCATTCTTTTATTACTCTTTACCTATGTTAAGCTGTAGCCTCCTATTGTATGATGTATTTTAATTTTACCAGTTAGAGCACTCATTTTTCTTTTTGAGAGAATTCTGTGGGAAAGAAGGCATTAAATATTCGACACATATGCTTAGTTGGTCTCCATCCAAGTCACTGATAGAGAAGTCAATCAAATATCTATGTCATTGAATTTAGCGCCTCAAGGAAAACATTGTGAATTTGAGGAGGCAGCAAGAGTAGTGGTTGAATAAACTTCTCCATAACTTTATTAACTATAGTTTCAGGTAGTTGTCTATAAAATGTAAAGACCTTAACCTTTGTTTTTCTTCTCTCAAGTCAGTGATTATCACCCACACATTAAGACAAAGAGTTCATACAGTGTTGTAATTATGAACTTTCTCCTTTTCCTGTCAAATTGTTGGACTAGTTTGAAGTGTCTAGAGCTTTCATGCTTCTGAAGATGGGTCCTTCTAAAGATAGCTCCGAAGTCCATGAGTTTCATTTGTGGCAACATCAAACAATGTCCTCTAATGAATAAGGAAAACAGAGTTGCTGTGAGGGAGATGAAAAAATATTAGAGCACTCAGCATCAATCTGATACCCTGCTGTTTTTAGAGTGACCTTTATGAAGTCTGTGAGTCAGAGCCATAATTTTCTGGGCTGCCTTGATTTTAGGTTTCTTTATATTAGCTTTTCCTCCTACATAAAACACTGAAAGTAGCTTGGCCTTCAAAATAAATAGAGTAAGAGATTTCAGACTGGTTTCCACCTTCAGCCTATTGGTCTCTCTTGCTACTAGCCCAATAAAATGTTCAGCTCTGGATATTTTAGAGTATTTCCTAATTTGTTGGCTTTACAGTAAGTCACCATCTCCATAGACTAGGTACTCATTCGGTTTTATAATGGTAAAAATCCTACTTTCAATGTGGCATAGAAGCCAAATTTCTTTTCTTTATATAGAAATAGTCTATTATGGGATGCTTTACTTTTCAGTGCTCCAGACTCACTCTCATCGCTGCATTTATGCCCTCTCTCTCGTACACACACACACACACACATAGCCTAGTGATAACTTGTACATAGTCCAGCGCAGACAAGTGTAGAAGTGCCCCTTTCCACCAATGTTTAACACAAATGCCAATTAAGTAATATTTCCATCTAAGCCACTTTCAGCTCTGAGCAACTATATCTGGACTATTATTATTTTCTTTATTATTCACATGCACATTTCCCCAAACCTGGGGCCAAGACTGCTGTAATATGACTGCACACTCCAGAAAGACTTGAGAGAGATAATAGTCCTGATGCCCTATTGAATGTACTAATCTTTTGCTCTGTTTTCACCACCACATATCATCACATCACAAACTTGCATAGTCCACCTCAGCAGCGATAATGAATTAAAAAAAATAATAATTCTACAAATAAGGACAGAAATCTCTCCCCCTGATTTATCACCTCCAGATGATGTTAGAGACCAGCTACATCTGAAAGCATATCACTATCCAGAAGCAACAATTTTTTTGCATGAAAGGTTGAATAAATTTTCTATGCAAAAATCTTTTGCCAAATAGTTGCCTATTTCATGTGCAAATTTTCTTAAGTTTTGCATAGAAGCAGAAACATTTTTGCACATGCAAAAAGCTAAAATCTCAAAATTGTGATTTTATAAACAAAAGTCCACAAGGGTTGGGTTTTTGATGTGATGAAGGTGGAACCTGTATTGCTGTGCAGAATAATTTCACAAGACAACTTCTGAGCATACAAATACTGCACAAGAACGATACATAATTTTTTGCTCCCTACACTAAGGAAGAAATTGTAGTAATCATTTGTATGCATGTGCAATGATAGAACAGTTGAATCTTCACATCCCTATAAATTCATAGCATACAAAAATTTCACCAGAAGTAGATGTGTCAGTTTATTGTTATCAATTAATTACTATGGCTAAATCAGCCACTTTAACCACACTTTAAGCCAGTTTGCTCTTTTACCAAAATAAATGTCTATAAACTTTTAATTTATGTTTCAAAAGGAAGAAGAATGTGCACGGTTTGGAACTAATATGAAGGAGTTTAATTGTTCTAACTGAGAATATACAATGTACCACTCATTTTTGTGAGCTGATACTCGCTTTCTTATCCTCCGGCCTTCTAGAAAATTTCCATTATTACTCATGTGTTTCAATTTGCCAGGATCCCTGCCTAAGTAACTGTTTAATTCTCTCACATTGAAATTAATGACATGTGCAAGTGCTTAACTTTGCCTAGATCAGCCCCTCAGTCTTTTTTCAAGTTGACTGGTCATTTGTTAAAGGAATTGTTCTTAACTGCATTAGAGGCATAATGAGATGTTTCCTGAGCCAGCTATATGGTTTTACCAGGCCAGAACGGTCTTCCTGTTCTCAGTTGTTATAAGTACTCTGTTGCCTTGAATAAACCAGAAGGTGAAAGCTTAGTCAAAATGTATTATTTTAACCTTTGTAATATGAAGGCCATTCCAGGATTTCAAAATCATCTTATAAATGTATAAATCTAGAATTTTTAGTCAGAAAAATGACCTCCAAAAAACTTATTTGACTGATCTATCTTTTTTTTTTTTTTAAATCCTCTTTCTCTCAGTTGAGTGGCAAGAGTTGAGAGTTTAGTCCATCGTAGGGGAACCTAAAAGAAGCACTGAGTCCTTCTGCCCTCTTTGCTGTATTATCAGCTCTGGGCTTTTTGAATACCGAGCAGGAAAAATGGCAGGTCTTTGATGCTTCTTCTTAAAGGTGAGCTGAGAGTAAAGCTTCTTTTAGGTTCTCTGACGATTGATTAATTTTTCTCCTATTACCACTTTACACAGAAAAGGGAATGATTCCATTTTTTTCATAAGAGTTAATATTGTCTCGTAACTTTTAACAAAAAAAGAGTCACCTTTTCTTTGAGTAGCAAAAAGGACTTTGTGAATACTTGGCTGTGAAAATTGTATTATGTATCTGTGGAATAACTCTTGATATATTTAAAAGCCATATCAAAATCCAAAACTTTGCCCCCAAACCTATGCTCGACTTATACATGAGGTCAACTTATACATGTGCCTGACTTTCATAAAGACATAGATATTTTTTGAAGATTAAAGTTAATAAGCCACCATCATTTTATACCTGCCTTGCCCTCTAGTTTTTTTTGTGTTGTTTTTTTTTTAGCATTTCTCACTCCTGTTTTCACCATCAAAGTAGAAGAAACTAAAGAGATGTGACTGAAGGGATAAGCTGATGTCTTTATAAATACTTTGTTGGGATTTTATATGTACAGGTCATTTGTCTTAGCATATATGGAGATTAGTTAAAATGTGATATTCTCCTGTGATGTCACTGGAAAGCTTCTGAGTCCTCCAGCTCAATAGAAATTCCATATTCTTTTTGTATGTCTTTTCATGTTCTCTACCCTTTAATCTTCTTCTCTCTGATTTATAGCTCCCAACCCTGATATTAAACAGAATCCTGGAGAGGAAATTCTTCAGAGACAGAATAAAACTCTTCGTTATATTTTTCAGATAAATTGTTTTTTAAGTCATAAAAAGAATTGAGCAGTGTATTGGGGGAAGTAAATTTATCTCCTTCCAGGTCAGAGAACTTTTGCAACCATCCTAAATTTTCTCTTCTACATCTGGACAGTATTTAATGACAGCTCTTTTTTTTGGTGGTTGTTTTCAATTTTCTTGGATTTTCCAGTCCTCAAAGCCCAGCAATCTAGCTTTTGTTTTTAAAAAAAACCTTGAAAGGTGTTTATAGTTATCCAGGAGGGTGTCTGGAGAAGTCACTCTTGTGTCATCCATCTCATGGATTACCAACAATCATGAAATTGTCTTAATGTTAGAAAGAAGAGCTGTTTATGGAAGGTTGGATTGTCGTGATGAACAAACTGCACTGGGATATACCCAGTAGAAAACCATGTGTTATCAACCTAGTTTGTTTGTGTTACAGACAAACAATGAAACATTTGGGCACAATATTGGATACATAGTATCTTCCCTCCTGCTGTTCTTATTCACAGACACACTGCAGTAGGAAGCAATTAATTAGAGCATAAACTAGAGCAAAATAAATTGTTGCTATTTCTTTAGGACCGCTAAGTGAGTTCTGGGTATTATAGTGAAAAAATAATCTACGAAAGAACTGTTGTGGTTCAGCCAGATGAAGATGAGGGGTTTGGGGAACCAAGGCCTGATGGTTGTGTAGCCAGAACATCAAGGCAGAGGGGGTTTTAGAGCAAGATGTTTCTGTTGCTGAGGGAACGGAGGGCATTTTGGCGCAAGATGTTGTTGCAGAGTCAAAGTGTGAAAGTGGAACTGCTTTGGAATTCAACAGGCAGGGGGAGAAGGATAACATGAGCTCATCCAAGGAAGCAGCTGGCTTAGACAGAGATACCAGGCTGCTTCTGAATGGGCAGAAATTCAGGTTCAGGAAAATCTGTGAGAAAGGGAGGCAGAAGCAGGACTCTCAAGGTCAAAGGAATGTGTTCATGTTATGCAGTCCCTAAATTAGTGAGAGAGCTGTTAGGATTTTAGATCAAGCAACACCATTACTGGAGTGAGGAACTGCTGTCTTGTTCCTAGTTCAAGCCATAGTTCAAGACTCAAGATTCATGCTCAAGTTTGGCTTTGTTTTATGGATTTACCTTTGGATTCCTGCCTATGTTTTGCTCCTTGTTTCCTGGATTAATGTTCATGTTTTAACCATTGTTTTCTGGATTTACCTATTGCCTTTGGGACTTGCTTCCTTTATTAACTTGAGGGTTTTTACCCTTCTATTTGCTTAAGGTACCTTTGGCCCCTTTTATATGTGTTTTTTACCATGCTTGGTCTCTTGGTGAGTGCTGTGAGCAAGGTGAAGTCCTGCTGAAGTGCAACAAGAACTATCTACAATTCTGAAAAGTTTAGGCCCAGGTGTCCTTGAGATCAACAAAATTGGGATTATAGCCCTATTTTCCACACCACTAATTCATATGGAGACTGTTTTAAAAAGATGTTCATTTTAAAATAATGATTACATTTTTCTTCTCATGAATTTCTCAATTCAAGGTGCAGGTTATTACCTATAAAGCCCTAAATGGTTCGGGACCTGCCTATCATCATCATGATCACATTTTCCCCTACAAACCTTCGCAATCTATAAGGTCATATGGGAAGGCTCTCCTCTTGCTCCCACCTCCATCACAAGCATGGTTGGTACGGACAAGGGAGAGGGTCTTCTCAGTTGTGGCTCCCAGCTCTGGAATTCTCTCCCCAGGGAGATTAGGCTGGCACCCACCCTGTCCATCTTTCATAAAGATCTAAAAACATGGATGTTCCATTATACTTTTGAATAGACGGTTTCCCCAGATAATTTTGGCTCTCAGTTATGACCAAACTTTCTGTCCCTGCACTTTACTACTGCCTCCTGCTTGGAGTTATAGTGTTCCACCTTATATTGTCCTTTATCCCCAATTTTTGTCATCTGTCACTTGTACTTTATCTATCAGCTCTTCCTCACAACTGATTGCATATCTCAGGCTACTGGTTGTCTGTTTGATGGTTGTTTTTATATTGTGTTATGCTGTTTTTGTTTTATTTTGCTTGTTGCCATTTTTATGAATTTTAATGTGTTATTTTAACTACGTTGATCAGGCTTGTCCCCATGTAAGCCGCCCCAAGTCCCTTCAGGGAGATGGAGGCGGGGTATAAAAATAAAGTTATTTTTTATTATTATGAACTTGTCATTGGCCTCGAGTGACTTTCTCTGTGTATCCCCATAACTATCTAGGTAGCATTCAGAAACCTTTCACTGTTGCCAAAATTTTGTGACCCCAACATTGTATTAAGGGGACCCCATTTAGGATCAAGACCCACAGTTTAAGAAGCAGTGCTTTATTGATGAATAGGAACATATTACCCAAGAATGGGCTTAAATACCATTATGAAAACGGGAGAAAGAGGAGCATGGACCAGCTGTTTTCCCAATTACTTATAATTCCTAAATAAACCTTTTATAGAGATATGTTTACTTACAGTTTAACTTCCATTAATTTCTGCTTTCAAAATGACTTTAAAATGTGCTTGAGATAATTAGAAAACATTAATCAAAATGTGAATTTTCTTTAATGAGCTGTCTCACATTTTTTTGGTTTTGTTTTGAAAAGTGGTTTGTTGTTGGCATTTGCTTCAGCATCTATGGGATGCTGGGCATCTTCCTGCATTTTATATCTTGGCACATTATCTGTCAGCAAGAGAAAAGAGTTAAGTGTAAATTCCACAAGTACTGAACATCATAATAACATGCAAATCAGCATTCATAAATGTGACACAGGGCACATTGAAAAATCATAACTCATAATAGCTGGCCAGGCACAGTCTTGGATGTTAAATTACTCAATATTTTGAGGGAGGAAAAACTAAGAGTGAACAGGGGTATAGCTACTGGGAGGGGGGGGGGTTAGAATATTACCCCCACAAGTAAGAATTCTGCATCCTCAGATTTTCTGCAGTCTCCAAATTTCTAGCACTGCAGTATTTTAAAACACGAAGAAAAAGAGTTAGGCAACCAAAGAAAAGGAACACACAAAGTGACCAAAGTAAGGCAAACACTGTAAGCATAAGAGTTATGGGTATGAATAATATTCTATCTGTAATTCTTTGTCGTGCTAGAAATTTGAGGACTGAAGGAAAATTTTAGTGGGGCAGATACTTCTTGGGAGGAGCAATGCTCTTAATTTGCTCCACACTGTTTTGCTTCAAACAGGACATTGCATTGGAAAAATAATATTAATGCATTCATTGATGACTAAGTACTAATGTTGAAATTCATGATACACAGGGTTGACAGCCAAAAAGTTTGTCTTATATCTAAATATCAAATAAAAGCATTTATTTCAGTTAATTTAGTAATATGCCTCTCTGTAGAATCAACATATTATGCACTTGAATAAATAAACTGATGCATACATTTCTGACAGAATGATCTCAATTCGAGTGCAAGGAAAGCCTTTCAACATCACAGTGATCCAAATATACGCCCCAACCAGAGCTGCTGAAGAAGCAGAAGTAGATCAGTTCTATGAGGATCTGCAGAACCTACTGGATAATACACCAAAAAGAGACATTATTTTCATTACAGGAGACTGGAATGCCAAGGTGGGAAGTCAAATGACAACAGGGATCACAGGCAAGCATGGTCTGGGAGAACAAAATGAAGCGGGACGCAGGCTGATAGAATTTTACCAGGAAAACTCGCTGTGTATAACAAACACTCTCTTCCAACAACCTAAAAGACGGCTTTATACATGGACTTCACCAGATGGTCAGCACCGAAATCAGATTGACTACATCCTTTGCAGCCAAAGGTGGCGGACATCCATCCAGTCGGTGAAAACAAGACCTGGGGCTGACTGTAGCTCAGATCACGAACTTCTTATTGCCCAATTTAGAATAAAACTAAAGAGATCAGGGAAAATACACAGACCAGTTAGATATGATCTCACTAACATTCCTAGCGAATATACAGTGGAAGTGAAGAACAGATTTGAAGGACTAGATTTAGTAAACAGAGTCCCAGAAGAACTATGGACAGAAGTCCGAGACATTGTTCAGGAGGCGGCAACAAAGTACGTCCCAAAGAAAAAGAAAACCAAGAAGGCAAAATGGTTGTCTGCTGAGACACTGGAAGTAGCCCAAGAAAGGAGGAAAGCAAAAGGAAACAGGGATAAGGGGAGATATGCCCAGTTAAATGCGCAATTCCAGAGGTTAGCCAGAAGAGATAAGGAACTATTTTTAAATAAGCAATGCATGGAAGTGGAAGAAGACAACAGAATAGGAAGGACAAGAGACCTCTTCCAGAAAATTAGAAACATTGGAGGTAAATTTCAGGCAAAAATTGGTATGATAAGAAACAAAGATGGCAGGGACCTAACAGAAGCTGAAGAGATCAAGAGAAGGTGGCGAGACTATACAGAAGATCTGTATAGGAAGGATAATAATATTGAGGATAGTTTTGACGGTGTGGTGAATGAATTAGAACCAGACATCCTGAGGAGTGAGGTGGAATGGGCCTTAAGAAGCATTGCTAACAACAAGGCAGCAGGAGACGACGGGATTCCAGCTGAACTGTTTAAAATCTTAAAAGATGATGCTGTCAAGGTGATGCATGCCATATGCCAGCAAATATGGAAAACACAAGAATGGCCATCAGACTGGAAAAAATCAGCTTATATCCCCATACCAAAAAAGGGAAATGCGAAAGACTGCTCCAACTTCTGTACAGTGGCCCTTATTTCTCATGCCAGTAAGGTAATGCTCAAGATCCTGCAAGGAAGACTCCAGCAATACATGGAGCGAGAGTTGCCAGATGTTCAGGCTGGGTTTAGAAAAGGTAGAGGAACGAGAGACCAAATTGCCAATATCCGCTGGATAATGGAGAAAAGCAGGGCGTTTCAGAAAAACATCTACTTCTGCTTCATTGACTATTCTAAAGCCTTTGACTGTGTGGATCATAATAAATTGTGGCAAGTTCTTAGTGGGATGGGCATCCCAAGCCACCTTGTCTCTCTCCTGAGGAATCTGTACAAGGACCAAGTAGCAACAGTCAGAACTGACCACGGAGGAACAGACTGGTTCAAGATTGGGAAAGGCGTACGGCAAGGCTGCATCCTCTCACCCAACCTTTTTAACTTGTATGCAGAACACATCATGCGATGTGCGGGGCTGGATGAATGCAAAGCTGGGGTGAAAATTGCTGGAAGAAACATTAACAACCTCAGATATGCAGATGACACCACTCTGATGGCCGAAAGCGAGGAGGAGCTGAGGAACCTTCTAATCAAGGTGAAAGAAGAAAGCGCAAAAGCCGGGCTGCAGCTAAACGTCAAAAAAACCAAGATTATGGCAACAAGAATGATTGACAACTGGAAAATAGAGGGAGAAACCGTGGAGGCCGTGACAGACTTTGTATTTCTAGGTGCAAAGATTACTGCAGATGCAGACTGTGGCCAGGAAATCAGAAGACGCTTACTTCTTGGGAGGAGAGCAATGTCCAATCTTGATAAAATAGTAAAGAGTAGAGACATCAGACTGGCAACAAAGATCCGCCTAGTCAAAGCCATGGTATTCCCTGTAGTCACCTACGGATGTGAGAGCTGGACCTTAGGGAAGGCTGAGCGAAGGAAGATCGATGCTTTTGAGCTGTGGTGTTGGAGGAAAGTGCTGAGAGTGCCTTGGACTGCGAGAAGATCCAACCAGTCCATCCTCCAGGAAATAAAGCCCGACTGCTCACTGGAGGGAAAGATACTAGAGACAAAGTTGAAGTACTTTGGCCACATCATGAGGAGACAGGAAAGCCTAGAGAAGACAATTATGCTGGGGAAAGTGGAAGGCAAAAGGAAGAGGGGCCGACCAAGGGCAAGATGGATGGATGGCATCCTTGAAGTGACTGGACTGACCTTGAGGGAGCTGGGGGTGGTAACGGCCGACAGGGAGCTCTGGCGTGGGCTGGTCCATGACGTCTCGAAGAGTCGGAGACGACTGAACGAATGAACAACAACAACAATACATTTCTGAAGGGCGTGGACCAGGTTGTGGTGCAGCTGGTTGGGAGTCAGCTACATTAAAATCACTTCTGACCGAAAGGTCATGAGTTCAAAGCCAGACCGGGTTGGAGTAAGCTCCCAACCATTTGTCTAGCTTGTAGTCAACCTTTGCAGCCTGAAAGACAGTTGCATCTGTCAAGTAGGAAATTTAGATACCGCTTATGCGGCGAGGCTAATTTAACCAACTTACGACACCATAAAAAATCTCCAGCAGCGTGCAAAAGAATGAGGAAGTACTCCATCAGTGTCACATGTGGATGGTAAAGCGACAGCTCCCTGGTGGCCGGAATTCGAAGTATACCCTCATGAAGCTGGAAAGTTAAATAGCCTCTGAGTGTCTGTCTATATATTTTGTGTGTCTATGGCATTGAATGTTTGCCATGTATATGTGCATTGTGATCTGCCCTGAGTCTCCTGAAGGGTGAGAAGGGCAGAATATAAATACTGCAAATAAATAAATAAATGAATAAATACATTTTAGACATGTCTTTCATTCTATATAGAAGGAAAAGCTCTCCAGCTCTCAAATAAGGAACATCACAAATAACTAAATAAGAGACATCCTATAACATACAAGCTGTCTGATCCCCAAATAGTGAGCATCTCTTATAATAAGAGAAACCTGGCAGTCCCATTGAGCACATATCTAGAGAAAAGTGGTTTGAGAATGTGCCGCTCCAAATTGAAGGTGGGAGCTCATATACTCGTAAAAATAAAATTTATTGTCGAAGGCTTTCATGGCCAGAATCACTGGGTTGTTGTAGGTTTTTTCGGGCTATATGGCCATGTTCTAGAGGCATTTTCTCCTGACGTTTCGCCTGCATCTGTGGCAAGCATCCTCAGAGGTAGTGAGGTCTGTTGGAACTAGGAAAATGGGTTTATATATCTGTGGAATGACCAGGGTAGGACAAAGGACTCTTGTCTGCTGAAGCTAGGTGTGACTGTTTCAACTGACCACATTGATTAGCATTTGAAGCCCTGGCAGTGTCTTGCACAATCTTTTGTTGAGAGGTGATTAGATGTCCTTGATTGTTTCCCCTCTGTTGTTTTGCTGTTGTAATTTTAGAGTTTTTTAATACTGGTAGCCAGATTTTGTTCATTTTCATGGTTTCCTCCTTTCTGTTGAAATTGTCCACATGCTTGTGGATTTCAATGGCTTCTCTGTGTAGTCTGACATGGTGGTTGTGAGAGTGGTCCAGCATTTCTGTGTTCTCAAATAAAATGCTGTGTCCAGGTTGGTTCATCAGGTGCTCTGCTATGGCTGATTTCTCTGGTTGACATAGTCTGCAGTGCCTTTCATGTTCCTTGATTTGTGTTTGGGCAATGCTGCGTTTGGTGGTCCCTATGTAGGTTTGTCCACAGCTGCATGGTAGACTCTTGCAGAAATGAGAGGATCCTTCTTGTCCTTTGCTAAACGTAGCATTTGTTGGATTTTCTTGGTGGGTCTGTAGATAGTTTGTATGTTGTGTTTCCTCATCAGCTTCCCAATGAGGTCAGTGGTTCCCTTGATGTATGGCAAGAACACTTTTCCTCTGGGTGGATCTTTGTCTTTACTCCCGTGGCTTGTTCTCGGTCTTGCAGCTCTTCAGATGTCTGAGGTGGAGTATCCATTGGCCTGGAGAGCCCAGTTTAGGTGGTTCAGTTCATCTAGGAAGAGGTGGGGTTCGCAGATTCTTTTTTCCAGATTCAAGACCTCATGGAGACATGGAACTTGCTAGGTGACCTTGGGCAAGCCCTTCTTACCTTAAACAGATAGGACTGATGTGAGGAAAAAGGGGAAGAAGCCATAGTACTCCTTTGAAGCTTCTGAAAGAAAAGGAAACAAATGCACTAAAAGGGTTGCTGTCATTACCACAAAATCAGAATCCCCTTGTAGTGGGCCACAACCAGAAACATTATTAAGTGAATTAAATTAACCCTCTTTTTTTTTTACTTGGCATGCCAGTGACAATAGTTTGAGGCTCTTTTACTGATGACATTTAAACATTGTCAACATTTTTGCAGCTCCTACAACTTAAACAGACCTACAAACAGCCACACTTCCCATGAGTGTTGTGCTTGTATTGTTTTTATTTCTATTTATTGCAAATAATTGGCAGCATTTGAGGTATTATCATCCAAAATGCCATTCCTGTCTTGTTAGATTAAACAGAAGTACTTCCTATTTGCATGTCTCTGGAGGTTCCTCATTTCTGCTAAAGGCTTCTCAAGTAGCCAATGCCTTTGTCACAGAAATGAATCCTGGAGGGAAGGAAGAGTATCTTCAGGAGGGAGAAATATAAACAGAGATAGACATGAAACAATATACAGCTGGACATCAAAGTCTTAAGATAAGCTGCCTGGCTCCCTCAGCAATGTTCTTTCCCTATTCTCTGTTGTTTTCCTTGTCTAAGCCTCTGCCTTAATATTTTTAGAAGCTTTCTCATTATCAAGCACTATTTCAGTCTCTCAGGATCCCCTGCTTTATGCTTGGAAGACCAGGCATCCCGTAGGTGCTGTCAAACCAGCTGGACATCTGTTCCAGCATGAATGTGGCAAAGGTACAACAGCCAAGGGAGCAAGTGGGGCATGGATGACAGCTACAGCAAACAGCAGCAGTGACCGGGTCAGTCAGTAGGAGACCCAGAGATATATTCTCATGACACCTACAAGACATGTGGCTCTGATCCTGGCTCATTAACCTCAAGGCTTTATGCATTGCTCTAGATAAAAATCCAACCCTCAGACAAAAATGAAGCAAAAGCCCACAAGGCAATGGCTGGTAATGCCTGAAGACACCTGCACTGAAGTGTGGTTGGGGGTTGAAGGTGGTGGGAGGTAATTTGGGAAGTCACATAAATTACAGCAAGAGACACTGATGGCAACATTAAATGGTGTAATTGTAGTAACTGTGCTTCTCTTTAAAGTCTAACAAATATGTGCTTTTCATTTCCATCCTTTTTGCAATTACTGAGGCAAAAATAATCACAGAACAGCATAAATGCTTTGACTTTGTCTGGAACATGTGTCAAAATCCCCCTCCCCTTTTTTTCAATTTATGAAATCTTTTTACTTCTTTTTTATTTTGTTTAAATGCTCGTGAAGAATTTTAAAACATTAGTAAGGCAGTATTAGAATCCTAGAGTGTGGTAGCTTGGGGGGGGGGGGGTGGCTAACCATAAAAGCCCCTTCCAGTATATGTCTATTAACATATTACATTACATGATCTTTTCTTGACTTTAGGTGGAAAAAAAATCCAAATAGCTGCTCTTCACACTGCATTGTCTTTTTTGTGTGATATACCTACGGAAAATAATCACCAACTTGAGTTGTTTTAGCTGAACACTTGACTTCAAGAGATACGGTTTGGAATCATTTCCCTGTTAGCTTCTCTATTAAAAGCATGGGTTGTATTGGCTTTGTATACTGGACTGCCTCTAGGTCCCATGTCAAAGAACATTGGAGCATTTTAGAGATATTTAACAGTTTCACATAGTGATCTGATGCAGTAGGAGGAGGAGGAGGAGGAGGAAACAGTATTGTAGAAGAACCTTGCCAAAGTGTGCTGGCTGAATGTACTTGCTTTGGGTTGTTGTGAGTTTTCCGGGCCGTATGGCCATGTTCCAGAAGCATTCTCTCCTGATGTTTCACCCACATCTATGGCAGGCATCTTCAGAGGTATGAGGTCTATTGGAAACCAGGCAAGTGGGGTTTGTATAGATCTGGTGTGAATGTTGCAATTGACCACCTTGATTAACAATGCTAATCAACCTAGCCAATTGCAGCATTCACCCTTGCCTCCAACAGACAAGGGTTCTTTCTCCCACTCTGAACATTCTACAGATATATAAACCTCACTTGCCTAGTTTCCAACAGACCTCACAAGCTCTGAGGATATCTGCCATAGATGCAGGTGAAACATCAGGAGAGAATGCTTCTGGAACATGGCCATATAGCCCGAAAAACTTACAACAACCCAAAAAAGTAATTATTTCAACATTTACAGAATTTTGTTGGAATTGGTTGTTTGTTACCTTAGACTTCCTTTATCTTCGTAATGAACAAGATACCATGGGAACTTCAGTCTCACAGGTTTTTGCTTGTATCCCTGTTTCAGTTATTAAACAATTTGTTTACTTATTGCATTTATAACCATCTTGTAAGACTGCAGTCCTCCAATGTTTTGTTGGGTACACTGGGCACAACAGACTGGAATTGCTTTTGGATTAGCAACATACTCAGAGGCCTTCCAACCAGGGCAGTAGCCAGGGTATGGGTTCAACTCCCCCCCCCCCCCTGAAAATTTTCAGGTTAAAACATCAGGTTTACTCATTGATTTAATTAAATCTAGATAAAATATACAATTATTTTGTGTTATGGAACTACTTTTCATGATTCGCTTAAAAAAAGGTTTCAACACCCCACCCCCCTCCAAGTGTTCAAGCTATGGCCTTGCTTCCAATCGCTTACTGTTCTATAAGAATTTATCAATCACTGAAGGCAAGGCTAATTTTTCAGCCAGTTTTTTAAAAAAATGTGCTGCCATAGGAGTTATTTTAAAAAGCAAACATGATACTGCACCACACTCCGTTTCACAGATTATGTCCTCTTTGGAAAAATTGACACAGCTGCCTACTAGTGGTTAGACACAATGTAATCTTATTTTGTGGTTTTCACTGTTTTCCTTCTGGTGTGTGTATGTGTGCCTCCAAGTCTCCTGTTGACATAGGGTGATCCCATGAATTTCATAGGGTTTTCTTAGGTAAGGAATATGTAGAGGTGGTTTTTCAAGTTCTCTCTTCAGAATTTTTCCCTAGAATGCTCATTGTGTGCATAATATAATACCAGGCAATAAACATCAACATATTTTTGATATATTTCTTTTTCATTTGATACGAGCCTGCCATGAATACTTTTCAAACTTTAAAATTGATCTTTTAGTCCATTTCCAGTGAAACAGGTATATCTGGCACTTTACAGATAAAGAAGATGCACAAAGCATATAGCTACATTGGTTACACAAACAAAAGGGATATTACATTTTACTCAGCATGCACACACATATAAGCATCCACTCTCCATGCATACATTACCATCCCTTTCTCCTTCTCCTGGAGAAGAGACCCACATATAGGCCAGATCATATTCCCCTCAAATCTGCCATTCTTCTGATATAGCACCTGTCTCCATCTCTTGGAGAAACAGGCGGCGAGTATACAAACTCTGTATTCCTGTAGTCTGCCACACTTCTGGAAAATAAGAAGGTCTCATATAGCATTTTTCTGCTGTTGTTGTTCAAGAAGTTGTAAATGACTGGCAAGTCGTTTTCTAGCTAAAACATGCTGATGCCCATCAGTTCTGGACAGATGTTGGTTTTCTGTCTTAATGTCAGCAACTATTGTGTTGATTTCTTAACTTAAAGGCAATCTAGTCAAAGACGATGTTTACATAGTCTTTGACTATGTAAACATGTTGTTTTCAACCACAGGTCAACAGGTCAACAAGGTCAGTAGTTCTCATCAGCAACTTTTAATCACAGTTTAGCAGTTCATGAATTCTTCACCTCCTTTTGCAGTTTTCCAGGCTTCATTCTTTTTAGGATGGAGTCTGCAGTCTTTACTAAACTCCAGTCATACACCAATCATACAATTTCACTCAGTCCACGCCTCACATTGATCACAATCCAACTTCATGTACTCTGGAGTATATAATAGAACCTTTAAAATTAAAGCCCATGACCATTTTTGTTAGCATCACAAACAAATCATTCTTAACTCACATACTTAAATTAAGTTCCCCCTGTCAGGACGTCAATTCTTAGTCTTACAACACTGACTAAGAACAATGTGCACAATTGCATTTATGACACAGATAGACAACAGCATTTTATTCCAATGAAGAAAGCTGAGAGGAAGACAATAAACATTTATTGCTTTTATAGGGTTTTATAGTGTTTTAAAATGTTTGTTTATTTGTGTTTATATTGTTGTGCTCTTTTGCTTTTATGTGATCTCTTTCTGTGTATCATTTGTGGTATCTGGTTGGTTGGTTGTAAGCCGCCTGCATCCCTCTGGGGAGATGGGATGGGGTATAAATAAAGATTATTATTATTATTATTATTATTAAAAATGTGGTACTGGAGGAGAGTTCTACAGAAACCAGGGAGTGTCAAAATAAATACGTATGAGAGGAAACTGAGCTTGAACTCTTTTTAGGATCAAACATGGTTTATTTAAAAATATGAAAATGCTTGGTAAAGTGGAAGGCAATAGGTAAAGAGGAAGTTCATATTACAAGTGGACAAACCCAAGGAAATCTGGACCTGAAGTTGCAAGACCTGAGAAGGGTAGGTGATTATCAAGGCTATTGGAGGGCTCTTTTTCATTGGGTCACTTGATGCCCAATTTAGCAAAAACAATCATAATAGAATTGGATAGTATTTGTGCACTGATTTGAAAAGTCTGCAGAGTACTGAGAAATGAGGTGGTCATACCTTCTGTCATCCATTTCTTCTTGATCCTCCTATGCCTGCCCTACTCTTCCTAACATACAAATATTCCTCACAATTAGAGAGGAAGGAATTGATGGAATATGTGAAGCTGCATCTGCATGGTGTTATGAGGTATCCAATGCTTGCCATCCCCTATTAGCATTCCAAAGGAGAGCTATTGTTTTGAATGATGATGAATAGCAGTGACCTTCTTTCTGTGGATGTCCGTAGTTTGTTTTCAGTGGAAAAATCAGTGTTCTGTCATTATATTTCTGACTTGAACATGCATTTTAAGTAATGTAAATTAAATATTGTTTTAGCAAATTAAATCTCTTTGCTCTTTCATATGCATGACTGTTTCCCATTTCGGTATCCATTGCCCAACCAGCTTGCATAATGAAAATAATTTTGCACTGGAAGCATTGGCATTTAATGGGAAATGTAATTTCCTTATGGTTTGTTGTTGCTCGTGGGTAGCAATTTCCCAGGTGTTCCATTAATGCCTTCCTGACTGATAAAACACAGGGAACTATGTTCACTCCCTGTGGCTTGCCTATATCCACTTTGACAATTATTCATCTCCTCCTCTTTAACATTATGTTGATGGAGTGTCATAGAGCAGGACCTTTGACTGGGCATTACATTTGTATTCCAGGTCTGGCAATGGTGATAATGATCTTTATTTAATTTAAGTCATATTGGACAGGAATTTTAATTATCATGGAGGCTTTGCTGATAATCTAAAGCATTAGCTGTGGGATCCTAAATTCATTATGTGTAAGTCATTCTGAATCACACCCAGTAAATCCAATAGATGATATGGAAGGCAACCTAAATTTCACTATATTGGTATCCAATTTGTAGATATTTTATGGAGCTATACAATCAGATGTATCTGGAAAACAACAATCAAAAGCTCACCAATAGTTGAAGAGCTTCAAAGAACATTTCAGGGAAGCTGGGAAGTTTGGTCTCAGCTATGCAAACCTCTTTCTTTCCTCTATTTCACTCAATTTGGTTGGCTTCAGACATCAAAGGACAATCCCTCAGTGTAACATGCAAGACCAATATTTGTTGATGTTGAACATTAAAAGCCTACAGCCTTCCCATCTGCTCCTGCTGTTCGTGCCTATGTTGAACAGACACACTAACTAGCCTTTTCCTATCTTCAAGCTGCTAAATGAGAAGGAGGAAGGTATTTTTCAAGCAATATTTACATAGCATGTCATTTCCCAGTCACCTGGAAAAGCAGATAGATTACAAATATTGACCCATTATTATTATACGAGGAAATGTTTGACTTATTTTAAAATACCTTTGTATTTTCCATTATTTAAGACTTAGTGCTTGAGTAGGGAAGAAAGCTGAAGCAGATGATAGTTAAATCATTCCTCAGTGCCATCAGGTGCCACAGAGCTTAAATTTGAGAGACTTGTTTGCCAGTCTTTGGCTTTCTATATAGTTGAGGAAACCTAATTGCAGAAAAAGCTACAGCCAGTTCCATCTATTGTATTCTAACTGTTGGCTAGTCTATGGCTAGTCATATAAATCTAGAAGACTGTCCAGTGCCACTGGCTGAAGCAAAACATCCAATTCCCCTTCTTTTGTACATACTTGCCAATTCCACACTGATAGAGGCCATCAATTCCCCAGTGATAGAGGTCACTCTACAAATTACTGGCCTTCACCCTGTCTTATTTCTACTTGCTAGATACCAAAATGCAATCCTTTATTTGGCAAGCCCATATACATAAGGATCATGAAGTGCTGTGGGTTGAAGTTAGGCCTATAATATGTTTGTGCATGGCCCACATGTATGCAAATATGTATAATATCAGAACTAAGAATTTGAAATGTTCACTTTGATGATCGGGTTGTTAATGTTGAACCTTGGAAAGTAACTTCTTGTTCATGTACATAGTTTAATTCATTTAATTAAGGTATTCATTTTCCAACTTAAAGTAGTCTTCAGAACAGATTATTGTGTTTCAAAGGGTTGCATGGAAATTGCCATGATCAACTTTCACAGTACATTTTGCTGCTAGCACAGAGCAAATGTGCTGTAATGTTTTCAGCATTGAACTATGGCTCTGGACACCAGGATTCAAATCATTGGTCAGCAATGGAAATCCATTCATTCTCAGCCTTAGAGGAAGACAAACACATACCTTCAAACAAACCAAACAATGCCAAGAAAACCCTGTCATTCATTTACCTTAGGATCACCATAGATTGGAAATGTCTTGAAGGGACAATCTCAGGTTCAGTTTAGCATCATGCTTACCATAAGCTTTCAGTTCTGCTCCTGACTTAAAAAATTAGACTGACTGGAGTGTGCAAAGAAAGAAGTATACCTTGGCAACTTCAGAATTTATTTGGATTATCTTGGAAAACAGATATGAATAGAAGTGTACATAGTGATCCTAGGCCTGCTTACCAGTACATAAGCCTTCCTGAGTGAATCAAGACTTGCTTCTGTGTAGATAAGAGTGAAGATGTCAGTTTATCTTTCTGAATCTTTTGGATCCAAACTAAGAAATACAGTCCTGCCAAGTTCTTCAAAGTATGTGACCCACTGAAAGACACACTAGCTAAAAAGCAGAATTAGGTAGGATAAAGTGGAGAGAGAAATAAGATGGACAGAGAGAGAATAGGGAAGAAAAGGACAAGAAATACAAAATGAAAGGTTGAGGAAGTGGGAGATGAAAAGGTCTTGTCTGAAGCAAATTAGGGGCCCTTTCAAATCCTGATATTTGCAATTTAGAGAGGAATATTTTTGTCAAGGGCTCAAAACAGCTAGAAATTCCCTGATATACAGCAGAAGGGGCACTTCACTCCTGTTAGGGAGCCAAAAGCGGTTTCCTCGGAACAAGAACAACACCTGCACAAAGCTGTTCTTTCCAACTAGACGGCTTTTCCTTTTTTCAGTTTTAGCAATAGTACAAACAGTACACATACTAACACAGTATGTACAACAATCTCTCCCTCTCTTTCTCTCTCTCTCTCTCTCTCTCTCTCTCTCTCTCTCACACACACACACACACACACACACACAGCCTGCCTCCATCCTTCTACAACAGCAGAATGGAGTTCAGACCACCACCACAACAACAACAACAACTTTATTTTATACCCCGACTCCATCTCCCCAAAGGGACTCAGGGCGGCTTACAAGGGACAAGCCAAGAACATAGATTAAAACATAGCACAATAAAATAAAATAAAGCAACAAGATACAGCATATCTTCCCACTGTTTTTAATTGTGTGTTGTCTTATTGATAATGTTGTATATTTTATTGTCTATGTTTTTATTTTAATTGCTTGTACTGTTGTTGTTATTGCTTGTATTGTTGTATTCAGGCTCGGCCTCATGTAAGCCGCACCGGGTCCCTTGGGGAGATGGTAGCGGGGTACAAATAAAGTGTTGTTGTTGTTATTATTATTATTATTATTATATCACATTAATAAAATATAAAATCATAAAAAACAGTACCACGGCCGAACAGTGATAGATGCTGAGTTCGGGGGGTTCAAAGTTTGTGCAATAGTTCCTGGATAGGGCTCAGGGAAATGAAAAAAATCAATAAGGCAGGGCTGGAAAGGTATTGTCCCGAGGCATTAAAATGTCAGGATTATAGGGTGGAGGGCCGTACCAAAGTACAGAACTTTGATAAGGTTGGGCCAATCCAGTTGGGCCAAATCCACTTAAGCCTTACTGGATGGCCACACTCACTTTTGTACTCCTGTTGCTATTACAGTTCCTGGCTGTCCCTAGACACCTTTGCTGACATTGTCAAAGATGCCCATGTGATTCAGAGAGGGGAGGGGAAAAGAAGGGGGGATACAATGGTGACAGAAAAATAAAGGTCAGTGACATCGCTCTTTCCCATGTCACAGCGCCTGGGGAAAGTGGGGTGGCTATGTGAACAGCAGGTCTGGTTCTGATGCAGAACTACCCCACATATTCACACTATCCTGAAGTGTGGACTACTCCAGAGTTTGGGGGAGCTCCAGAGCATTCTCCAACATTACCTAATGTGTGGAAAAACCACGTCAAGTAGCATCACCTCTTATTGGGGGTGACAACATCATGTGGACATCACAGAGACAATTCTCATCCACTCTGGATTAAAGCGCACATTTGGATATGCCCACCAGAGAAACAAAGCAATTTTAAATTGATAGATTCTTTACCCCTACTCTACCAATTCTTCACAAAATAAAAATGTTAACCAGCTGGAGTGTGAGAAATTGTGTCATTTTGTGACTGACAGCTTTAGTTTCCCACCTCTAGTTTCCCGTTTTAGTATTCTAGGGCCAGGGCTATCTCCAGCATAGTGAAACTGTGAGAAGTAGGAAATTGTGTTGAAATAATATTTCAAATTGTACTACTATCTTGCATTTTTGCTTGCTAGTTCATTCTGCTTTCCTGCCTCTGTCCATTCCTTTCTTTGTCTACGGACCTCACTTGACCAGCAGGTGGGAAGAGGAAAGTGGAGGGAACCATCCTCCTTCATTCCCTGCCATCTTCCCCTGACTTCTGGGATGGCCTCCCATCCTACGTGATTTTCTGTCCTTCCCCCCCACCCCCGACTCATCCAAAGAGAAGACACAGAGAAGGCTGCGTTTTGCGAGGTCCTTTATGTCTTCCATGTGATTATGTGTATAGATTTTACATCAAATCAAATGCAGAGACCTGTAATGCAACCTTCCCCATATAATTCTCTCTCTTAATATTGCAGACGTTCTCAGCTCGAAGGGGCTGCAGTATCACTAAATCTGCCAAAACATTAAATAACTTTAAGTGTTCAATATTAAAAGCTTTAATTACAAAAGAAAACCAACCAAATAAAAAGTCCAGTCACCGCCCTCCCAACTCAACAATGCTGTATACAAACAACAGAAATTTGTCAAGTTCTATACCACCAAAAGGAGTTGCTATTCATGTAAATTTCTTCCCATTATGCCAGAACTTGATAAGGCCACAGTAGATTTATTTCTTATAGCCATGGGACATCTTGCATTTTCCAAATCTTATTTCACACTGTCCATAGAATGTGTGTTCTCCACAATTGTCCAAAACAGATCATACTTCTTTCTGAAGCACTGGAATGGTATCTAAACAGGTTTTCTGCAGTGTAAAGTTATAGTTTTATTGCACCATCAAATTCCATGGACAGCATGAAATAAGAATATAAACAGAATGCTATTGGCTTGACAAGTCTAACACTATGATAAACCATGTGTCATTCTAATATCTTCTTGAACTTTATGGTAACTTTCCATAGTTGTGCTATACATTCTAATATCCCACATAACAGATTTTTTTCAGTATCACTTATCATGTTGAAACTTTAGAAGACAAGAACTACTTCCAAATTGGTATTATAACTGAACTGAAATTCACCACCATCCACTTGGGGATCTGCTCTTCCTTTGCTACAGAGAACAATTGTTGAACTTCATTCACAGTTGATTTCTAAATATCCAGCGTACTGTGTCAATGTTAAGTCTGCAACATTTTCTGCTTCTATGCATGTCCAAAGAGAGAAAGGAGGGAGGGAGATCTGGCAGTTGCTTTCAGCAGCAGTTTTCACAAAAAGGTAGTTTTGCAATTCTTCATAAAGAACTCAAGCATTTTTTATTCTCTACTGTCAGGTTGTCACAAAAGCAGTGTCCAAATGGAGTTATCAAATCCTACTTCTGCTACTTTCTTCTCCCCAGGATATGTTTTCTGAAAAGACATTTCGACAGATTTTTGATGAAATGCTATTTTGCTTGGATACTCACTTGCCCTGCTCAAAATGCTGAAGCAAATGCACTTTATCGGTTTATGTAGCCCCTGCTGAACGGGTGTATTTGCAGTGCATGAATGGATTTATGCTGCTGAGTATTGAGTCCATGGAGGATGTTTTCTGTCATAGGCTCCTGGGGGGGGGGGGGGGGTGAAGACAAATGTGAGATGTTTGAAACTCATTACAAAGGGTTACATCAGAATGTGAACCTAGTTTTGGAAACTGCCTTATAAAAGTAGAATTTCTATGATGTGGCAAACTCAAACATGAATAAATAGAATCATAGAATCATAGAGTTGGAAGAGACCTTGTGGGCCATCCAGTCCAACCCCCTGCCAGGAAGCAGGAAAATCGCATTCAAAGCACCAGTAAATAAACTAGTAAATCTTGGTGATTTCAGCACTAGCCCAATCATCAGTCTCGCCTTCAATCCCATGCCTCAGAGGAAAATGTGTGTGTGTTTGTGTACACGTCAGCGTGAAGACACCTTGTGCTTCTCAGGAGATTTAACAAATCTTTGTAATAATGTTAAGTAGCCATGGTTTTGCAATTGTTATTACCTTAATTTATTCGGGTTAAATCTAGACTATCCGAAATACTGTGTCTCCCCAATACAAGCCTACCTGTGTTTTTAGATTTTCAGGTCAGGGCTTATTATCAGGGTCTCCACTGTTACAGGTATATCTCTTTGGTGAGCACTGAAAGAGTTTCTTGGTCACTGCTCACAGGCTATTGAATTTTCCCCTGAGAGAGGCTTGGTATGTACTTTCTCTGAATTCTTTTTGCCAGTAGGCAAAGTCCTTCTTATTTACGCAGGCCTTCAGTTTTAACTTGTTGGAGCAATGCAACAGACATGCTGCTTTCAATGTTGTTGTTTATTTGTTCAGTCACTTCCGACTCTTCGTGACCTCATGGACCAGCCCACGCCAGAGCTCCCTGTTGGCCATCACCACCCCCAGCTCCTTCAGAGTCAAGCCAGTCACTTCAAGGATACCATCCATCCATCTTGCCTTTGGTCGGCCCCTCTTCCTTTTTCATTCCATTTCCCCCAGCATAATTATCTTCTCCAAACTTTCCTGTCTCCTCATTATGTGGCTTTCAATATGTATGAGATTTTAATATTTTTTTGGGGTTCTAAATTAATATTTCTATGTGGATTGTTGTTTAATGCTCTTTAAATGTTTGTTTTTAGATTCCTATTTTGTTTGAAAATACAGTGCAAACCATTAGAGTTTCATGAGTGAGAAAAATATGTGCGTGTGTGGGTGGGGGGGGATGTTAAATAAATAATAAAACATATAACCTTTTTTCCAGAACTGGCAGACACAGGTACAGTTGCTGTGATAATTTTAAATGTGCAAAAGCACTCCTGATAACTGCAAAATCCATGACCTTCAGGCAGACTTTGACATTACTCATAGTCATTTTCCCCTGGCTCAAATAGGTGAGGTTGAAAACTGGCAAAATTATTTTATCACTGTTGTTTCGTGCCTCCAAGTTACTTTCCACTTAGGACAGCCTTAAGGCGAACCTGGCATGGAGGATTTTCTTTGATGAGATTTCTTCAGAGAGAGTTGGCTTTATCTTCTTTGGAGGTTGAGACAGCATGACTCGTCCAAGAGCTAATAGTGGGTTTTCATGATTGACCAGGGTTTCCCATCATTATCTCTAGAGTTTTAGTCAAACTATTGCCACTCTGGCTCTTGTATGTTCCACATTGGACACACGGCAAAGCTGCTTTCCATAGGCCACCATGGCTTTAAAATATTATATTACTCTTATTCTGGAACAGATTGTCAGAAAGGTGAATGATTTAGGTGTGTTTCACCTTTGGAATAAATTCTTGATGCTCCGTGCTTTAACAGCATTGAAAAATAATATATCAAGTAAGGGTGAAAATGAACCTTTCTAAATAGTTTTTTCTTGAAGAGACAAGCTGTCTCAGCTTGTCTTGGTCTTGTTAACACCCACAAGATTTCTGACCTCTAAGACAGGAATGAGAAAACAAGCACTCCTTTGTCAAGGTTTCTACAGGTTTGCAACAACAACAAAGGTCTGCATAAAACAAATGACTGCTAACTTTGTAAAGCAAAGCACGTATCCACTGCAAGTGCAGGAGGACTGACTGACTGATGAAAAGGCACCCTGCCCCCAAAATCATCTTGTGTGTCTAATTTTTAAATGTCTATGCAGCCATCATAGTTTAGCTGCATAGTTTGCACAAAGTGTTTTTATGAAAACAAATGTTACCTGAAAAGCAATAGAAAATACGTTGCTCTCTCACAGGAAAGGCAGAAATACACTTCTGGAAAAAACAATCCTGACATTTGTTGTTCTTGCAAAAAAGAATGAGGGAAGTAAGGATTTACATCCTCAACTCGGGTACCTAATGAACGCATCAAGTTTCTATATTGTTTGATGCTAGTGTGCTTCAAGAATTACTTTCCCCATGTGAGCCCCATGGTACTATCAGAGATTCTCTGCCAAGACCATTCTTTGGATCTCCATTGCCTGTTGAAATGAGACTAGTGGTGACTTGGGAGCTGGATCTTTCTTTCAGTGTTCATACTTCTTTTTGTCAAAAAATTACAACATGAAGAAATCAAATATAAATATAAAGGAGATATTAATAATATCTATTGAAATGACTGAATGGTGAAAAAACAAACATAATGGATTATAACTAGAATACATTAGTATAGCCATTGATTAATGTCTAGCATTCATGAAGTCAATTTAAAGCAAAGGACATTAGAAACAGCTTCAAATTATTTTGGAAAAGTGGGATACAAACTCGTAATAATAAAAGGAAGTGTGTGCATAATTATGGCAGCCATTATTACTGACAACTAGTGCAGTGCAATAACAAATTTGGAATAAGTGCAATGACCATGGAATGGCTTTGGATTACAATTTCTGGGTGATGTGATTGTGAATGTAATGTTTTAAAATGTTTACTATGTATTAATTTTTATTTGATTTATTTTAAGCTTCATGTTTGTGTGTGTTTTTCAGCATTGAATAATTGCCTATATGTAAGCTGCCTTGAGTCCCCTTTGGGATAGAGAAAGACATGGTATAAATAGGGTAAATAAATAAATAAAAGTAACAGTGATTACTTGCCATGGTACACTAATGAAGCACCTGAAGAGTGTGCTTTGTTGTCACCTGTGATGAATTCCCTACCTTTTTTAGGCCAGGGAAAGCTCAGGAAGTAGGCCCAGGTACATTTTAAAATCTGACAGCTCAGTTAGGGTCTGGTTTTGAAGAGTACAGTTAGGGTCTGGTGTTTGAAGAGTGGAGAGGGTTTGTGTGGTAGGAGAAGAGAAGCCAATAGTTGATCAGTTAGTAGAGATAGATAGCTATTAGGGTGAATAGCTAGTCTAGAGTAAAGACAGATCCAACGGAAAGAACTGTCTGGAGTTTTAAGGAAGTCTAGTCAGAGGGAAGTCTGCTAGATTCTTGAGGGAGTGGAGAGTTGTTTTGAAACTAAGCCTTGAACTATTTTTAAAGTAACCATACGCTTTTACTCATTTTACTCATTTTACTCATTTTTGCAACCGTTAATATTAAGTGCCTGTATTGTTGAAGTCTCTCAAATAAACAACTTTGTTCTTTGTTAAACCACAACTGTCTCAAGAGTGCCTCTATGTGAAATAGTTCCATAGCAGTTTAGTGGAACAGAATTATAAGAATGGTGGCAGCTATTATTTAAATGAACCCCAGTGCTATTTACCTCAGAGTTCAGAGTCCTGAGTGCGAATCCAGCACAACTCAGCTTAATGTATTGTCGAAAGCTTTCATGGCTGGAAGCACTAGGTTCTTGTGCGTTTTTTCGGGCTATAGAGCCATGTTATAGCCCGAAAAAACCCACAAGAACAACTCAGCTTACTTGAAACCTTTTGCCAAACCAAAAGCTAAATATTCCTTGAATTGTGGTGGTAACCAGCATTCATACTAAAATTACCTCAGAAAATAGTGTGTTGGTGGCAAAGACTCAGCATCCTCTAAACACTTAATTGAATTTATTTAATAATCTTTTACATTTGGTGGCATATAGGTGGGCTTACTAAAGGAAAGGTTCCCTCTGCCAGAAGATCATTAGAATCAACCCTAATTAATTAACGATCCTTTACATTTTTGGTGAGCAGCATTTGGGATCGTATAACACATAGATCTTTACAATTTGTTTGGCAAGTGGTGGGATGAATAAAGTTCCCCCTGCCAGAAGAATTTCAGGTTTGCCCTGAGTGTGTGGATTTAGAAATTCACAACAATTCTCTTTACAATTGGTGGATCAGCGATGTAATAGTTTAACATCCTATAATCCTTTACATCATCCATGTTGTGTTGCTGAGTTTAAAGCTGAAATTCTAAATAGGTGTTTAGCTTGAGGAAAAAAATCAGAAGGGCATCTCATCAGAAAATTGTGGTCGTCAGCTCAACATTCAAGAGAATATTTAAGTTGTTATGCAAATTGCAGTGTGTATTTCAAAATGCAGCTTCTTAGAAGCAATAAAGGGGCTCATAAGGAAAATAGAAAACCATGTGGGCCACCCTTTTAAATGTTAATTAGATTCATGAAGTGCCAGAATCAAGTCAACCCGTCTACTAGAATACTACTGAGAGCATTTTTGTTTTCAAATAATATGAAGTGAACACATACTTTATATTTACTTTATTAAGTAATAAATGCTGTTTGGCTATAAAAATGAAGATATAATTTTGCACACACCACGCATAGTCAGTGAAATATAGATGGAATGAAGTCTATTTCACAAAATTGTGTAGGCAAGGAAAAGTAGTCCTTAGTGGTGTCACGGTTATCAGGTGTCTCTTGTACCAATTCACATGATGATCACAATTGGAAATATTTTTTTCTGAGTTCAATCTGTACCATAATTTTGAAGTTATCTCCATTACAGAGATAACTTTCAAGGACAGAAATGACAGCTGAGTATTTTTTTTGCCAAAAAATGTTCCACAAGTTCTTTATTGCAGGCATCCCTTTGTATCCCTTTGTCTCAAGTAGTTAGGAAAGTTCCCATGTCCACCTCTGTACCTATTAGGAATGATACATAAAGCTGCATATCCAATATCTTGCTTCACCCCAGGTTTTGGTCATTGTTATTGTTGAGTCAAGTTATTGGATTATTAAATTAATGGTACAGCAAGGTTCCTCTGGGAAATTCATGCCTTTTTTGAGGTATACTTAGAAACAATGGTTTTATTCACTATGCAAATGATTTCTCTGGGGTGAAACACGGCAACTATATAATTCCATATAATTTTAGATAGTTGAATGCCATTAAGCTGCCACCGTTAAAACAGTTTTAGAAGACTGAATTATGTAATTAAAGTTTATTGCCAATGCACCAGGCCACTTATGATCTGCACCTAGATAATGCAGAGTGCCTAGTATGCTATACATCCAATAAACTGAGAATAGCAGCAGTACGAAAGAGCCTCTATCCTAAGAAAGATTTCACATTGCTAATAATCATAATGTGGCTGAAAATGAAATTAACTTAAATAATAATGTATCCATGTCTTTTGGTGAAAGAAGAATGTGGAAACAGAAATGTGATGATATATCTGTTTGTTTGTTTTTTTCAATTGCATCAGACATACCCTTTTTTTGTATTCAAAGTGAGGGTGTGCTGCCTACTCATAGCGTAAGCAGCATGGCCCTTAAATATCTCCCCCATATCTTTCACTAATTCTTGTAACAGACAGAACTGTGAACAATATGCATAAATTGCTAACCTCTGGCAATTCTTGTGGCAATTCTTCTCCTACCTCCTTATCACCAATATGTAAATAGCTACTTATTCCTCCTCCGCCTTAAGAAGAAAAGGCTTTCAATCCTATGCTATGAGACATGGGAATTGTGAGAGGCAGCATCTGGTGCGTGTGTTATTCCCCACACCTACCCTGTGTTGTTTATGCTATTCACTAGGCAGTTTCTTGTTAATTCGGTGGAATGTGTTGAGATACACAGCCAGGGGGTTTAAATGCAGAATTTCCATACAACACAGAGGAATGTGTCTTCCCCTCATCACTTCATGATGCAAGCTGTTTCTTAATCTTTCTATATACAGTATTGTTTCTTCTGTTTATCCTTGGTGATCTTCATCTCTGTAACCAGGGAATTAGTGCCTGGGTTTGCCCGTACACTATTCTTAACAACTTTCTTGGTCATTACATATGAATATCCTTTAACTTATATCATAAGCTGTTTTGGGTCCTGTTTTGTGAGTCGAGCAAGATATGAACCATCTCAGAGAATAAGATTGTCCAGGGAGGCCCTGCTCTCAGTCCTGCCTCCTTCGCAGATGTGACGTGGGAATATGAGACAGGGCCTTCTTAGTAGTGGCCCCTTGGCTATGGAACTCCCTCCCCAGTGACATTAGATCAGCCCCTTCCCTCCTAGCCTTAAGAAAAAAAGGTAAAAACTCGGCTGTGGGGTCAGGCCTTTGGAGAATAGTGCAATGCAATTAATAGATCTGGAATATATGAAATGACTATGGAGCAGCTTCGACAATGACTATGGATGACGTGGTTTTAATATGGAATGTATTTTTTAATGTTTAATATGTTTTAAATTTTAATCTAATTTAATTTTAATATTTTGGAATTGTATGTGTTTTAAGGCATTGAGTAATTGCCTGTATGTAAGCCGCCTTGAGTCCCCTTTGTGGTAGAAAAAGGCAGGGTCTAAATAGAGTAAATAAATAAATATACTCAAAACAAAAACAAAAAAGCAAGTTGAAGAATGCCTGGAGAGGGAGATTGTGGCTGCTAGGAATGACCTTTGCTTATCTATTAAGAAACAGGTGCTGTTTTGATGGATAAATATTGTGTTGTATGTCAGTGCAGAGAACTTTAAAATGACCATTAGCTCAGAACACAGGTGTGATCCGGGAAGCGAGGGGACACAGTAGCTGCAGGTATATTACTATTGATCAATATTGTTTGCAGTCAAGGTACCAATTAGTCAATGAGCAGATTAACCCTGTCTCAAATGCTGTTGTCCAAGGATTCCAGGGAGAAAGGACACAAGCAACACCTTTATTTATTCCTTAATTCTCTTGCAACTATTCATCATTACTTGGACAGTCCTTTCCTTTTGTCTTTTCCAGTCTGCTCCCATTTTTTACTTTGTTCATCTTTGGCTCCATTAGTGTTCGTCCTGTCCACATATGAATCAGACGTAAGTGGGAAAATCTCATTTGGTAGCAGTAAATGACCTCTCTTTGGTTTTCTTCCAGTTCTTTGTGACTGTTGTTTTTCACTGGAACTTTCTCTATTATCCATGATACATTATTATCACTTCACCATGGAATAGCTTTTTGGTTCCTTTAAGAGCACAACACATCATAGACTATTATAGTAGTCATGAAAAGAAACAGAAAAAAATGTGTGTGTTTGCGGGAGGGCGTACACAACGGGCAATGAAAATTTCAAGAGAAAGGGCAAGGTTTGTCTCATGAAACATTTTTGGAAGAAAGAAAACAGTGGGATTGTAGTGGGAGGTGAAGTAATTGTAGGAGGAAACTCTTGGCTCACTCTTACTCTCTTTCTCTGCTGTCTTTTGTAATAAACTGTTCCCTTACAGGTGTTGTGTGCTGACTTGGTAACAAGTACACAAACAAGAAAACAGTATAAAGCAATTTCAGTCTAGCAAGACCTGTTCTTCTGAGTGGTTTCCCTTTCTGCCAGCTGGAAACTTCTCATTCACCTTTCTATGCTAACTTCAAATTTCTATGACCATGTCACAAGATACAATCATAGTGCTCAAATTTCACTTTGTCTGCTGTAGTTGCAGTCCTGTGAAATCCTGAGCTTTGTGGTTTGGTCAGATGCACCAGAGAAGCCCCCTCCCTAAACTGCAAATCTGTACGATGTTCGATGTTCGTAAGATGTTGCCATGGCAGTTATAGTAGCTTCTCTCCCCACCACAACTATCACTTTGTTCTTTTTTCACATAGTACTTTTCTGTAGCTATCTAAATGAGCATAGTTCTCTGGAACCTCCATGGAAAGACTGCACCTGAGTCACTGACTACAAAGTGGAAAGTGTTGTCCTACTAAACAAGGAGTGGGTTTTGAAAATCCATAAAGCCACTTCCTGTCTCTTTGGCCAAAAACCTGAAGAGCCACTACCAGTCAGTGTAGACAGTTTGATCTAGATCAGGGGTTCTCAAACTTTTTCAGCCATGGAGCCCTTTTTGAAGCAAAAGTTTATTGAGGATCCCCAATAAATGTTTATATTTTATATTATATATAATGTATATATATCAGACATGGCCCAGGCTAGTGGCAGATGGATGGAGAGTGTGTGAACTAATTCACACAGTGTTGTGGTTCAGCAGGAGCTTCAGAAAGATCTGGAAGAGGATGATGGGTTTCAGATTCCTGAACATGTTCCTATTGTTGATACAGATGATGTTAATGCTGATGCTGAAGACAAGTTCCAGTTTCCCATGGGAAGGGATGTTGTTTGAGAAGATGTTTCTGATCTTAGTGAAACTTCACAGGTGCTGGCAGAGGAGGCGAGTCAGCCTGGCAGCAGCTCTCTGCCCACTAATTCTGTTGATTCCCAGCTCCAGGATAATGAGTTATTTGACCTTGAAGGCTCTCCACAGTTAGATAGGGAGAAACGTTTGGAACTCAGGGTTCGTCGTAGTACAAGGCTTGCAAACAAGAGAGAGGTTAGAGCTCAGAGGAATGCTTTCATGCTGGGAAAGTATATTTAGTGAGCTGATTGAAGGCAACTTTTGGCAGTGCAACTTCAGTGAACACCCTGATAACTTCCTGGGATTGCCTGGGTTTTTGGGCAATTCTTTTGGTTTCTTGGGACTCTGTCATGCTGCCATGGAATCTCGTTTGATCAATGCTTATGAATTATGCTTCATGTTGCCAGAGTTTTGGAAACTCTGCCTTTGCATTTAAGACCCTGTTTAACTATTGAACTCTTGCAACTTTGCTTTTGTGTTTAAGACTTTGCTTTTTCTTTAATAAACTACAAAACCTACAGCCTTGGTGTGTGTGGTGTTCTAAGCAAGGTGCATCTACCCTGAGGTGTGACACACAGTGCAAAAAAGGAGAGAGAAAGAGAGAGAGAGAGAACAATACAATATTTAAAATGAAAAACAATTTTAACTAACATAAATGTAACAGTATTTCAGTGGAAGACCTCCAAGGCCATCTAGTCAAACCCCCTTCTGCCATACAGGAAAGACACAATCAAAGCACCCCCAGCAGATGACCACCCTGCCTTTGTAACAACAAGAAGAACAATAACAATAAAAAACATAATAGCAGAGCCCCTTCTGCCATGCAGGAAAAATACAATCAAACAGATTGTATCTGTTGTATTTTACAACAGATGGCTATCCAGCCCCAACAACAACAACAACAACAACATGTGATGATGATGGTGGTGGTGGTGGTGGTGGTGGTGGTGATGATGATGATAAATAGGAGAAACGGCAAAGGCCATCCAGTCCAACTCTTTTCTGCTATCTAAGAAAAGCACAATCAAAGCACCCCCTGAGCAATAGGAGCCCGGGGGGGGGGGGTGTCTGGCCATTGAGAAAAAGAATCTGGGTAGGGAGGGAGGTGGGGGAGAAAGGGTCTGTGCCCTGGGAGGCTGCTGATGCTGTTGTTTCCTGCAGCTTAAAACTTTAATTTTCCTGCATTTCTCAGGAGGAAGAAAGAGGAGGAGGCAGGAAGCATCATGGCAGCGTGGCGCCCTTCACTATCACCCATGGAGCCCCAAAGGCTCCACAGAGCACAGTTAGAAAAAATCTGATTTAGATAGACCACTGCTCATGCCATTTAATTTGAATACTAGTTCTCTAAAAGGTGAATCCCACTTATCCAGAAGCAATTAAGGAGGGAACATAATTGTAATTCATTGTTATCATTAGATGATGTAACAGGTTATTTTGAGCAATGTGTGTCACTACTTAAATAATCCTAAATTGTTATCTTCAAGGAGGACACTTGAACTTTTTAAGCATAGGATTTGATTAAGAGTTTTGCGATGATTGCCAAATGGGAAGCTCGAAAGACAAAAGAATTCCTCTTGAGGAATGATTTATTGCTGGGGGACACAATCTGCATTTTCAAGGATTGCATGCTGGCTACAATGTATCAGGCAACCTCTCCTGGATACTGTGACTTTTCCTCTGCCTCCACACAATCATCCCACAGACAACTAATCCTCCCTCCCTATCACACACATGTGCACATGTGTGCACACACTTAATAACTTTTGAATAGCATTCTTCCCTTGATGCTGCAAGTAGAATGAAGTCTTCAGGATTGCAAAAAAGGAAAGATTGAAGAGAGGGCCTTCCAATTGGGTTGGATACCCAGGTGAAGTTCTCAGTATTTATAACTTTATCATAGCTTAGGACATATTTTGTGGGAATTTTTATTGACAGGTAGCCTGGGATATAATTTTCCATTAATCACTGTTGTGTTTGTTTCTTTCCTCCCTCCCTCATTCCCACTGTGTCTGTCTTTCCCTTCTGCCTTCACTAAAAGTGGCTGTTCTGCTATCTCCGAGTTCCTCCTGCTGTTCTGCAATAGGCCTGTTCCTGTCTAACCCTGAACGTATTCTGTAAGTCTTCCATTTTATTATTGTAGCATTACATGCTTCTATGTATGTGTGTATGTATGTATTCATTATAATTGGCTTCCTCAACTTTCTTCTTTCTCCATGGCTCATAGTTGGTACTGGGTGGGCTTGGGACTGGTGTCTCCCAGCTCTTCTTCATCTGGACTTTCAGAACATGGCTTTACTGGGAAGTTTCTGGGGTTAGGATGATGGTGGTGAATTATAATCCTGAAGTGCACCAGATGTCCTCAATCTGAAAAGGCAAGTCTACACTGGCTACTAAATGAGGCATCAGTGTTCATAATTCTAATAGCTAGAAAAACAAGGTGCAAAATTCATTACTAATACAATAGTAATTGTATTCTGTAAACTTGACTACTGCTACCATGACCATATTATGGTAATATACTGAAATGGGCCTAAATCTCTACTGAAATACACCCACTGAATCAATATATATCAAGATGTGCATTGCCTTACCAAGATTGTTACCATGTTCCAGTCCATAGAATGGATTTAGACTCTGGATTTTCCCAGATGAGGTTTCAAGAAGTTCCCTTAAGATGTAATTTCAGCTCATTAAAACTGGTGCATTATCATCACCTACATCCCCAGGTATACTTTTTAATAACAGGGTTGAGAACAAGCTTTGAAGGACTGTAAATCTGGACACGTAATGCCCAGGAATTGACTTCAGGACAATGCAAGACACACAAGAAAGCATACCCCTGTGACATTCCGTGCATGGATAACATGTAGTCAAATTATTCATTAGTCTTTTTTGCAATGTAAGTCCAGTTCAAAGACCATCCCACAGCATTGTGTTGAAAGCTATTTTTATATCATCTTAATTCCTGTGAAAATCTTTATGGCACTTATAGAGTGAACGAATTCTATAAATAAAAAAGTCTGGAAATTTGGGTACAGTTGATTACAGAGGATGATGAAGAGCAATTAATTAAGTGACATTCTCTACAGCATTTCCTATTATGGAGCTAGTTTTCTTCACATACTACTTTGGCTGTCTCCAGTTTTCTCAGAACAACATTATCTCAAGCTGGAAGAATTTGACATTTTGGCAGCCCTAATGAAGAAGTACTGGAATGAACATCACATGTGACTATCAAAAGTGACTCAAGGGACAAGATACTTCTGAGCAAGAGGAAAATCCAAGGTTCTTATTATGCATACCAAGCTGTCACTATGGGCTAAGTTCCAGTCTTATCACTAAGTAAAATTGGCCCATTGAAATGGACTTAGACTGAATGGGACTGATAGGCTGCATTTATTTTTATGAACATATTCTAAGGAGAGGTTCTGCACCTCTGGTTTTAGTACAAAGGAACATCTGGATTTCATGTTATGTATACAAGTGTTAGTTCCAGGGTTTTCTAATTATAAATGGTGAAGGATCAGAAAACTTTAGTATGTTTTGAATGAGTAATGATGTAAAGCAGGACTTGCAACAAAAAATAAAACAAAATTAAAGGGCACACTGAGTGTTTTGTCTCACCTGGACATAGTATTTTGTTATGCTGCCACCTATGTGCTGCATTTAGGACTGCATTAATTTTCCTTCTAGCATTGCTAGTAGCGGACCTGTTAGGTACTGGTAGACATTAACTGGTTTCTTCCCTAGGTAGAATATCTAATCATGGTGCCTCCTTCTTGTGCTTTTCTGTATCATCTTGAATTGTGGTCTGAAAGGTGCCTGGCTTCATGTTTATTTTAATCTCATCCATCCCATTATGTTATCTTCAGTTAACCTAGTTCAAACATCCATTTATCTTTCTCCCACAGCTAAATATTTGATCTCTTGAGTATACTAGATGTTTGAAGTTCATATGTGTTTTATCAATAAAGTTAAATTTTATTTTCCTTTGGTGGAGAGAATTTTTTTGTTTTCCAGATACAATTGAACTGTAAACCCATCTCACTTGATATTCAAATGAGAACTGTTGATCAGCAACACTTAGAGGTCCCCGCATGCTGCAGGTTTACATGGAAGTGTATATTGGATGTGACCTTAGCTGATTGGAAACACACATAAAAGAGGTTCTAAAAATGCATGTTGGTGTGTTGGAAGTATGTCAAATTAATCTACAAGAATTAGGGGACTGGGGGGCTTTTGCAACTGTTGAACAATGTATGTGGAAATAAATTTACAAAGAGATACAAAATCAACTCAGTTGTGTTGGAAACACTGAATGGCAGCAGAAGTGGAAGTATCAGGTTTCCTCCTCATTTTTTTGGTGGAGATATCTAGATATTTTTAAGATGTTTCATTTAAGGTATGTTAACTATGAATTGCATGTAATTTAAGCTCCAAATGCAATGTGATCTCTGTGTCCATGGGAACGGTACCTGCAGTTCCATTTACATTCATTTGAAAAAATATGTACTTTCTAGGTTCTCCAGCAAGATGCTATGAAGTGCTTCCACCCGAAGTCATTGACTCAATAGGTTTTGATATTATATGCATTTTTTTGCTGATCATGGTAAGTCCAGGAATATGACCACTGCAGATAGGGAGGTCATTGCAAAAGACAAAGAAGCAAGCCTTAAAATATAGTTAACCCTCCACATTTGTAAATTTCACGGGTGCAAAGCTTTCCAAACCATGTTTACCATATACAAAAAAGTAGAGTAGAAACCCACAGATTCAACCCATCTTCTTTTTCAAGGCAGAAGCAGATATCTAGCAGGTGAATTCAATACACCTTTCTTTTCAAGGCAGAAGTAGGAAGCAGCTAGCAGGATTTCCCACTACCTCAACTTCTGTCCTTTGCCATTTTTAAAGGCCTGGACACCTGTTTGCAGTCTCTGTCATTTTCACAGGGCTCACAGAAAGACTGGGAACATGAGGCAATATTTATAAAACCCTGTTGGGAATGGCATAGGCAAGCAGGGGAGGCAGTAGCAAATAACCCATGAATAACACAGCCCAACAAAAATATTCTTGTGTCTTAGTTTGTGGGCTTGTTCCTGGGGTTATTTGGGGTGCTGATTCAGAAAATTGCATTGGATAGACCATGTCTGTTCTAGTTTCTTAAATATGGTTATCATGGTGTTCTGTGGCTAGAAGGTAGAAACTGGCAGATGACATGTGTTAAATATCTCAAGAACAAGAACTGATAGAGGGAAATTGGTTCCGTTTTTGGAATTAATAGATGAAATATACCCAGAAATGGGGTTAACATTTGAGGCACCAAAACGTGTGTTAACCAATGTAATCGAATCTGTGAAGATTAAACCCATGATTGTGGAGTGTTGGCTATAGTGCCATGCTGTATGAGGGATATCATTAAACATATCAGTTTGTAACTGACATTTGTATTCAAATATTTTCTCCATTTTGACACCTTTTAAAGCTTTTCTTTTCTTTTAACTATTTTGTGATAAACGTTGCCTACTTTTTCTCTTGTATTCTAAATAAATCACCAAGAAGTCAATACAGGAGTTTGCTTGGGAGTAAAGGTGATATGTATTGTCGAAGGCTGATATGGCTTTGTCTCATCATAAATCTTGGAAAAGTTACTATTTTAGATTTCAGCTCTCAAAATCTTCCTGTCAGCAGAATGATTCTAGTAGTTGTAGTTACAAAAAGTAATTTTTTCAGATTCTGCTGTTTGAGATATTTTGCTACAAAATATGGGTAAAATCATAGTTGGCTATATAAGTGACAAATATATGAGCTCCAAATTGGAAAAGAAGTGGCAAGCAACAAATGGTAAACAATAATCAGTGGATGTTCTGGAGGTAATATCCAGAATTCACTGTCATCGCAGAAAGCATTTATTTATATCAGTGAAAACATTCTGGCCTTTTAGCGGCTGAAAATATACGTATGTTGGATTTGCTCAGCTCCTTATTATTTTGCTGTTCAAACAGCTTTGTATGATGGTAGCGCTCAGTCATGAATATATTCTGCAATTTGCCAATGACAAGGCAAACCAATTTTGTCAGTCTTCAGAGTCAGAGCTTTGATGAGGCTCCAATAGTGAAAGGCATCCAGGTTGATAAAGCAGAGTGATTTTTAGAACTGAGTGATTCATCTTAGAATGGAATTAGCTCTATAGAGGTACCACTTATGATGACGGGATTAACTCTGACAGACTTGAAAGGTGACATGGGAGAACATTGGGGAAAAGACGTATTCTCTCATGTAGCTACATTTTACAAAGGTAACCCAGGTACAGATTGTAACGACAAAGAAAAAAAAGATTGACTTTGATTTTGTCATATATTAAACCAGTCACTACTAATAAGATAAATCAAGGCCTTCAGAGAACATTTGTTCTGTTCTGAGAAAACCACACTATTTTTTGCAATTTTTTAAAAAAAATAAAAGCAAACATAGCTCTTGGATTTTTCTCTTGGATTTTGGACAAGTCAGTTATTTCTAAGCTCTTCCTTTCAAAACTGCATCAGTGGAATAGGATAAGCGAAGGGATTGCGTTTGGATTCTGTTTTACAAATTTATATAGATATAATGTCACTGTGCATGTATGATAACATAAACATATGTTTAAATGTGCTGACATTATGTTGATTTCCATCATGGTGGGATTCATATTTTATGCAAAAAGACAAAATGGAGAGCTGGAAAGTGGACATACGTTGCTAAATTTCTCATTCTAGATGTTCCCACGAACCCACCACTTATGTTCTAATAACATTCATAGCATAAGTGTTCAATTTGGGACTGGAACCAAAAGCAGTCTCCTAACAATGGAACAGACTCACTCAGTCCATGAGCTGGATCCAGCCCTCCACTGTCTCGTACAGTGCTTCACCTCTGAGAGGGGGCAGAGGAAATCTTTGAAAAGAAAAAGAGAGGACATTAAAAGTCCATCTCACAAGCAGATAAATTTACCCTTGATTTTTTTCAGTAAAGGCAATGTATAAGCCAGAAAATCAATGGTTTCAGCACATGCTTATATCAATCTCAGAGTGGAAAGGTTGAAAACGACCATGCACATGTATCCTCTTTCTGTTATCTTCCATCTGTTTATTGCTTCTATGTGCTTATTTTACATGCTTATATACATGCAAATCTAAAACATTAACTGCTCTTTCTAATTCTGGCTGTAACAGTTGATAATGCTACTTGTTAATAATAATAATAATAATAATAATAATAATAATAATAATAATAACTTTATTTTTATACCCCGCCACCATCTTCCCAAGGGGACTCAAGGTGGCTTAAAAGGGACAAGCCCAAAAATTACAGATTAAAACAACCACATTAAAAACAATCAAATAAAAGCATAACATACTCATGACAACAACAACAACAACAACAACAACAACAACAACAACATAAAAACAAAATCATGCTGAAAACAAAATCGGAGCAGGGTGTGGGCTCAAGTAAGTGCAGAGGATTCCTAAATATGGCCAAAATAAAGTGCAAAAATTCAATGCGCCTGGCTGGAGGAAGTGCCATTGGACCATAAAGCGTCGAGATTGGTCAAAGGTGGGCCGAGCTAAAGTGCAGGAGCCTAGTTCTGTCTCTCATTGGAATAGATTTGAGGGTTTGTGTCTGGCTATAGTTCCCCACTTTATAACAAACAAATCTCCATGTAAACGAAACTGTGAATAGGTAAAAAATAAACTCCTTGTGTTTTCCAAAGCTGATGCACACTTGTGGCCACAAAGCCTGATCTTGTGAATTTCTACCCAGTCATTCAGCAGTGTTGAATAAACATTCTCGTGGACAGGCAATATTTTACAATGCACTGGAGTTAATAAAACAATAAAGTTGTTGTATATCCTGTGAACAAGGCAGAAGAAATGTGAAGATTAGAAAAGAAAAGAACTTGATTAATGAAATGATAAAGATGTTGTGCATCCTCTGAACAAGATAATACATAAGTGAAGATTAGAAATGAGAAGAGGAACTTGTTCTACACCCGTGAAGCTTATAGTCACTAAATATCACATGCAATGTATGAGAAATTACTGATGTCACTCCTGTCATGTGACAACTGAAATTTCTCAAGAAGTTCAAGGTCAAAATTTAGAAATTCAGCATTCTCCAAAAGTTAGAAACTTTCAGGATTTCTTCTGCCCAAGCAGCATTACACGTGCTTGGGTTTTTTGTTTGTTTGTTTGTGTTTCCATTTTGTTTTGTCTGCTTTTTAGTGTCTATTCCAAGTCCTGGGATTCTCTATTTATACCACTAGCTAAAGATTTGGTGTTCTAGTGCGGCAGATTAATGGGCTGTCTATCTGCTGAGCAATGACTTCCTGGTGAATCATGGTGCAGATGGCAGCACCATTTTTGGAGCTATAAATACTCTCACTGTCATAGCTCTTTGAATGGTACTGCCGTATGTACCGGAAAAGCGGCATTTTTAATATCTAAGAAAGTTTGTGCCTCGTGGATTGCTACTGTGAATCATGTGGAATTCTGAAGATTGTATACCATGCTAAGCATTGGGGAATAAATTACAAGGATGTTGCTATCTGTTCTAGAAAAAAAATAACAATAATCGAAGGATATTTTTGTAAGTGGATGATATAGATCAATGCTTTCGATCCATGAAAGAAGCAGTACAATGTACAGCGAAGGAAATGCTTGATATCAAATCAATTATCTGGAGTTTTGCTTTTTCAACAGATAATGTATTTCTGTGGAATGATGTCTAAGGTAATGTCAGGGGTGCTTTGAATGTGATTTTCCTGGTTCTTGGCTGGTTCATGGGACTGGATGGCCCATGAGGTCTTTTCCAACTTTATGATTCTATGAATATTTTCTTTTTATGTGGTTATGCAGATGGCCCATAGGTTCCCTTACAACTCTGTGATTCTGTTGTTCCATCTGCTGTCAGTATGACTTGATATACTTTGCAATGTGCATGTAGTATGGCAGGGGTCCACAAACTTTTAAAGCAGAGGGCCAGGTCACAGTCCCTCAAACTGTTAGAGGGCCGGATTATAATTTGAAAAATAAAACATGAATTCCTGTGCACACTGCACATATCTTATTTGTAGTATAAAAAACACTTAAAAACAATACAATAATTAAAATGAGGAACAATGTTAACAAATATAAACTTATTAGTATTTCAATGGGAAATGTGGGCCTGCTTTTGGCTGATGAGATAGGATTGTTGTTTTGTTATGTGGTTTCAAGTCATTTCAGACTTAGGCTGACCCTGAGCGAGGGCCGAGTAAATGACCTTGGAGGGCCGCATCCGGCCCCCGGGCCTTAGTTTGAGGACCCCTGTAGTAGTGAATGGAGGGCATCTATAATGTGGTCCAGAGAGAAAAATGGGATGACATAGGTTCTTTGCTCTGTTTGATGAAATTGCCCTCTGTGTGTACATGCTTTGCTTAATAAAGAAGGACAGAGATTTGCTTAATTCGAACAGTGAAAAGGGCAGGAAATAAGAATGGGAGGAGTCCTTACCACAGGGAACAAAAAAATTGCAGTAGTTGTTTCATCAGGCTCTCTCAGAGTATAAAGGCATATTTGTGTTGAAAATAAGAATGTCTATAAACATTGTCCAGAATTCTCTGTCAAAATCTATTATGTTTACTTAGCTAAGAAATCCTTCTAGTAAATTGCAAAAATGCAAAATGCCAACAAATATGTCCTGATGGGTACTGGGCACCACTGATGCACATTGGCATGCCCAAAGTAGTGCCTCAATGTGTATTAGTGCTTTTATTTGCTGGTCATTTTTCTGGCTCCCCCACATAATAATGTAATAGCATTACTATGAAATTCCTCAATTTTAAGTCCTGCAGATGTAAGTCTACTTATGAAGACACAAGTCCTCAAGTGAATCCTGACCATTATTTACACCCCTACCTTCTCTCTCCTAATATTTAATAATGCCAGCAACAAATGGTTTATTTCTCATTGGAAAGTCTTGTTAGGGCAGTGGTGTCAAACATGTGGCTCTCCAAGTGTTTTGGATGTCGGTGTCCAGAATTCCTGGCAATTGCACAAGCTGGGCAAGTTTGGGCAAGTTGGAGGCCCAAACAGCTAGAGGGCCACAAGTTTGATACTTCTGTGTTAGGAGCTCTGATATGTCCTATTTAACCTTTCTAATGTGGTTGAAGTCACTCCAGTACAAATCCAGTGGAGCCTGCATTAGTTTTCAAATTGCTAAACATGATGTATTCTTTGAAAACTAATAAATGAACATTCAGCTCATTGGCATCTTTCACATGTCATTACAATATGCTTTTTGAAAGTATATATGTAATTAATTTGATTAATGTTTTGCCTTAACAGTATGGAAAACTGGATATAGAAGGCAGTTGTCAAATATTGATTGATCTTGTAGGACTTTCAGTAGGTGTTAGGCAGTCTCACTTTCCATGGATTAAAAGTGGCATCATTCTCTTTTTTCCTGAAAATAGAATATCAAGAACATGCTTCCAAAAATAAGATCACTTAAATTCTATAATTATACGCAGAGCTCTGTAAGCTCCACAGAATTCTGTACCAAGAAAAATTACTATATATTTCAATGTAATGTGCTTATTTTCCTTCATGCCTATCTTTAGTTTCTGAGTACAAATGAAAATGTTGATAAGGACATGGTTCCAATACTAAAATTCCTTATTTTAACCAGTTTGTAGGATACCTCAAGTTTCTCAAAACACCATCCATACACATATCCCAAAAATGGTCTACTAAAGTAAATTATACTATGAAATGGTGACTGGTATGTGAAGGCTTCATAGATTCAAATTCATATTTTTATCCTCTCTATCTTTTTGATTCTGAAGTGCCAAATGTCTTAGTTTATGCCAGTAAAGCACAATGCTGTTTAAATAACCCAAGAATTGAAAATGCAAGTTCTTTGGTCCTTACTGACATGATAGAAATCACTGGACTGGTTTCCAACAGGTGTTCTTTTACCTTTTCTCTCTTTGCTCTTAATAAATATAAATGATAACATTATCCTGTGAACCAATAGTACTTTGTGGATCATACAATGGTGTACTCAAACTCAAACACATACATGAGTCTGGAACCTGCCCCATATGAATATCTAAACCTACCCACATGAGACATCATGTGGTTTATTTTACTCAGGCATAAACCATGTTGACATTAAATCCATAGAGGTAAGTAGCTTGTGATGCTTTGCATGAAGACATCTATAGTTTTTGAATGGATTTGGGTGGTTGATCAATAGCCAGAGTTTTGTGGTTCCATACTAGGTCTCATACTCAGATTCATTTTTTTTCTCTGCTGAGACATTGCCACTGCATTCTATTTAAAAAGTCCTATCCAAAGGATTTTGATTCCAGACTAAGCGGTAGAAAACAATACACATAGGTCCCATTTTGTTTTGAGAAACTGGTTATAGAGCACTGATACTCTGTACACTAATATACATCTGATATGCCACTATGCAACTTCACATCTAATGGTAAAAAGACACTTGTGATTCTGTAATAAACCCAAGAGTGAAATTACATTATCAAATTATTCCAGAACTACCTCTGAGGATGCTTGCCATAGATGCAGGCGAAACGTCAGGAAAAATGCCTCTAGAACATGGCCATATAGCCCTAAATTTCTAATTCTAAAACAACTGGAAATTGTGAATGGAGCGATTACTACTGCCAACAACAAGGTTGAACAAATAAACATCAACTTGAAGTGGACAGACCCGGCCTTTAAAGAACAAGAACAAGAGATTCAAAGAAAAATCCAGGAAGCAGAAACTCTGAAGAAGTTATTAAATGTTAAGAATGTCAACAACAAGCCTAAACAAATAAATATCAACTTGAGAAAGGCTGACTTGGTTATGGAAGAGAAGGAGAGAAAATACGAACAAAGAGAGTCAAATAAGTCAGGTAAAAAGAAGGCAGGTGTACCAAGAGGAGAAGTGAGAGTTATGAAGGAACTGGTACAGGGTGACTCCAGGCAGTGATCCAGAGACAGGTTATAAGGATGAAGATTTCAAATTGTTGGGAGACAATACAGAACAGACAGAGAGTCAAAAGATGATCCCAAACTTAATCTCCAATATCAATTGGTGAATACAGATCTTTCCAAAAGCAGATGGAAAAGAAAAGTGAATCCCGAAAGATTATGGCTTTTGTCCTGAACCTTGTCTCTGCTACCCCTGAGTTAGAGTTCAGGACTCTGACCTTGGTTCTTGTAATCCTGCTTCGGACCATGTCTGTATCCTGGATCTCTGGCTCTGAGTTCTGGACTGGCTTCTTGACTTTGATGTATGGACTTTGTCTTCAGCTTGTCTTCCTGACTACCTGGCCTGACTTCTGAATACTGACTTTGATTAGTACCCCTAGATTCTTGGTCTTTGATCTATAAACCACGATAACTGAACTCCCTAGCATCTGACCATTGGACTGTAGCTTTGTCGATTGTTTGTTATTGTTCCTGACCTGGCCTGGCACTGTAGTACTTGTCTTCATTAATTGAACTCTTGACCTTGCCAGTGTCCCTGGTTGCTCCATTTCTGTTTTACTGTTCTGTTGTTTTGGCCAGACTCAAGACTTTACTTTTCTTTATAAGTAAATATGGCCTTGGCTTACCTTGCTTCTATTTAATTAAACCTCAGCACTGATACACTGGAAGTCCTGGAACATGACACCCTGAAAATTTACAGAGATATATCACTCCTGGCCGTTTTTAGTGCTGCATTTACATAGGGTTTTCTTTTGTATCCCCTTTTTCTCTCCACAAATTGCTTTTTCATAATACTTTATTAAAATAAAATTAGTTTCTTCCACTGTAGTAATAGCAATTATTTGAGCTATTTATTAATTTTTTTATACTTATAAATGGCCAGACATTATGAGTGCACTAATCTTTAAAAGGAATAAGTACATTACATATATCCTGGGAAGAGCAGAGGCTATTTCACACTATTTATAAATTTGTCTGAGAAGATAGCCTTTATTTGTTACTGTGAGATTGTGGTCTTCTTTGTTACATATCAAACAGCTCTATTTGCTATAATCTCAGTTCCTATTGGTGTTGATTGTGTAGGTGATCTGTTAATTTGGTTTATATTGTAGTTTTTTGTTCGCACATTTTAAAATATTTTCCTGTGTTTGATTATCTGGCTGACCTTATATGTTTGACATTTCCTTGGAATTATGACTGCTCAGTTCAATGATGCATAAAGTTGCAACACAGTCTTACAAAGTTAAGTACTATCGCTGAGGAAAGCACCCTTGGGGATATATACAGTGCTAACAACATTTGTGTAACTATAAAACAATTGGCAATTGGATAGTAAGGCATCCTCAGAGAATAAAGTTTAATTTGTGTAAATTTTGGAATGTTGAAGTATAATTTTAATAAGAGATGAAATGAACAATCTAATAGCCCCCTTGATGACCCATTCATTTATAGTTGTTTATAGTTTTTTTAAGGTGACTGATCACAGGATAGATTCATAGTTTTCTTCCTCTCAAAATAAGATCTTTGCACGGAAAGCAATGATAATGTATGAGTTAATACTGATGTCCATTCTGTCATCTCACACTGATTCCAAATCCATTTTGTATTTCTCAACAAGGTGTCAATGAAAATTACTGTGGTATTAGTACATAAGTGTCTGTGCAGATTTGTTCTCTTTCCAACCTTACTTGGACAAGAAGAGCAATATAATGTATGTTACTACTTTTTTATTCCTTCAGCAGTGAGAAAGCACTGTTATATTTCTAAATAAACATACAAGGCTTTCCTGTTTTTGCCTTTCCTGGGAACTAGAATCCTGCAATAGATGCACTAACTCACCTTTCTTGGTTAATGCTTCAGTAGAAAAGCAAAGCGTATTATTCCTTTATGCATTTTCTACATTGCCTTTATTTCTGAGAAGCTCAGAATTTTTATGCATCATTGAACTGAGCAATTTCTAGCTAGGAAGAAACTTGTCTGGTATAATGGACTGTGATATTATGCAGTAACTATGTACATTAATTGCATGAAATGCTTGTTAAACGCTGTACCTGGTATGCTTATAACAACTAGATTGTATGAGAATTTGTTTCAGATCGTATGAATCCAAGCACAGATCGTATGAATCCAAGCGCATTTACATATGGATCGCAGTTGACAATCTCAAGGGTTCCTTTATATATTTCCTTCCTTAGCAAAATTTCCCAAGTGTTAATAAAACTTTATTTCTACATTCATCACTTGCTGAAGTATGCAAAAGTGAAAGCAACTTTTAATGCTGATAATACATTTAGTTCCATCTGCATTTTAAAAACCTCTGGCCGTATTGATTTGTTGTGTTAATTAAGACAACAAATTTTGCCACCAGAGAAAATTTATTAAATTGTTGTCATTGCTGTACAGATGTCTGGAAATGAAACTAGCATCTTACGAAACAGAAGTTCGTGCAGGAAATACATTACCTTAACATTATAGTTTATTTCAATATAATTAAAAATGTTTCTAGAACAGAATATTTCTTTTTCAAGCAGTCCTTGTTTTAATTATAATGTCTGCCTTTCATTTTCCATTTGAGTTTTTACTGCAGCCATGAAGTCCTGGGGACTAGAGCTGAATTCTCATGCTTGTCGAACAGCTTCAGAACTGAAGGAAAATACAAAAAGTGTCAAAACTAGGATTGCTGCCATGGTGGGCAGAAGCTCAAAATTGATTTGAAGGTCATCTCTGTTCTAGCTCATGCTGAATCCTGACATATTCCAATAAATATCATCATAAGTCTTTTAAAATATCAACTCAGATTACTTTTTGCAAAGCATTTAGATTAATGTAGACTACAGTGAAGCAGCAAGAGGATGCCAGTGACAGAATTGTTCAATAGCAATGAGGAGGGGAAATTACAATTTTTAAACATACTTTAGAAAGCCATATCTAATCAGGCTATGCTCCTGTTTTTATCTTGGTTTTCAAAGGATTCTAAACAGAAGCCAAGAGGAAACCAGAATGTTACACTTGTTACGATTTATTTGTTTATTTATTTATTTATTTAAAGCATTTATACCCCATCCCTCCTGACCTCTGTGGAGGGACTCATAACGGCTTCCAAACAGGCAACAATTCGATGTCAAACATAATATAAAGCATAATATAATATAAATACATCCACAAAATTAAAATAATTCTAAATATGCATTAAGAACCCGCTTGCCAGATTAAAATCACCAGAATTAAAATCGTCATCCAAAACAGTCTAATAAATCTAACAAATCTTGTCTTTCAAGTAAACAAACTATTCTGTGAATGCCTGATTCCATAACCAGAATTTAAGCTTCTTCCAGAAGGTCAGGAGGGAGGGGGCAGATCTAAACTCATTGGGTAGGGAGTTCCACAGCCGAGGGGCCACCATGGAGAAGGCCCTGTCTCTCATCACCACCAAACGCGACAGTGATGGCGGTGGAATCGAGAGGAGGGCCTCCCTGGATGATCTTAAGGTCCTATATGGTTCATAGGGGGAGTTACGTTTGGACAGGTAAACTGGGCCGGAACCATTTAGGGTTTATAGGTAAGCACCAGCAATTTGAATTGAGCCCGGAAGCTAATAGGCAGTCAGTGGAACTGGTGTAGCAAGGGAATTGCCCACTCCCTGTACCCCACTCCCATGAGCAACCTGGATGCCGAGCATTGGACTAGTTGAAGCTTCTGAGACGTCTTCAGAGGCAACCCCATGTAGAATGCACTGCAGCAGTCTATTCATGATGTAACCAGAGCATGGACCACCATGGCCAAGTCAGACCTCCCAAGATATGGGTGCAGCCTGCTCCCTCCACCTCAAGAAAGAAGGTTCACCGTGGCATGGGAGACATCAGTTATTATCACACTACACATGGTACAAATGTTCTCATCCAATTTAACTGCCTTCTGTGTTGCAGTTACACGAGGGGGCATATTCAGGTTAGCCCAGCTCATGTCCCCAAACAGACAACATACAGGTGCTCATGCAAACAAGTATGTATTCCAGTATGTTCCAAAATCAGAAAGTATAGCAGTCATGTGGTAAATTATTAGGATCTTGAAATTTCTTCTGCATCCATTTTCTGAAATTGTCCAACTTACTCTCCTCTGTGTATGTGGCTTAAAAGCACATGGAATGTACAAACCTCACGACAGTTTATAGCCAAATCTATTATATCCATTTTTTTTTTACTTTCTTCAATATATGGAAGCTTCTTGCCTTTGGGGAATATGGAGAAAGTCCCATTATTCTTCAAGCCGAAAACCAGAAAGTAAACCCTTCAACATGATAATGCTTGTAAACTTAAAGCACCTTTGTATTTTGTCAATTTCCAAATGGTAACCCATTTGAAAGCCTTTTTTCTTTTCTAGTTTTTTTTTTTACAGAAGTACCTTTTGTAATGAAGTGTTCTGAGGAACATCCAAAATTGTCTGTTTATTGTAAACATAAAATACCAGTCATGAAACAATAACAGATAAACAGTAATTCACAAAAACAGTGGGCTGTCTGGATCGGTGGGCTCTGGGTCTGTGATTTCAATCAGCAGTGGATTGCCCCGTCTCATTTTATTAAATGGAGGTGTTGAAACCAGACTCCCTGTAGCAGGCACATTCTCACGTATGCTATTTATTAATATGAATTGTGATCAGCTCTGTTTTTTTCATATCAGTGTGGCATCCCAGCACCTAATCCCTGCAAATACAAAAGGTCTGCTGTACTATTTGAATTATAATGATAACAAATAATGTTATTCAGCAGTCTCACACAACCCTTAATTGTTGGCAGGGGAGGAAGGCACCTGCATGTTGTTCATCCATGCTTTAGTCATGACTCTTATCCCAGCAGCACCTCTCCTCTAAGGTACAGTCTGCCATTCCAGTCTATTAATTTGTAGGCCTGGCTAACTTCTTCCTTTACCTTATACCATATGGAGAGATTAACCTTGTTTTGTATATTTCCTCCATCCCCACATATCTTCTAATGGAGAAGGAGGAGGGAGAGCTATGCATCTGTCTACAAGAGCCTTGTACACAACTCACTTTGATTCCTGCCATAATTATAGCACAATGTCTAACACGAACAAAATGCTTAATATATATTTCATGCACAATGATGTCATGTGTATATATGATCTTGTGACTAAAACAAAGGAATAGAGTATTAGCCTTTCATCCATTGATGTTTGTACATCTGATTCTGAATAAAATCATGACAATTGGACCTTTTGGTTGAGTATCAGATTATTCACAATGCTTTCAGTGGTGAGCTATATATTTAGTGAGAATAGAGTGAGAAACACGTTTGACTCCATTGTCAAACTAATCACAGGAAAGGTGTAGGCATTACTGGAATGCTAACTTGGATCATGTGGAATAGGTAGTCCTTTGATCCCTTGTTGTTGTTTGCCCTCAATTTCTAATTCATGGTGACCTTAAGGCAACCTTATTACAAGGGGCTGAGAATATGTGACTCACCTGTTGCCATTTATTAGATTTGCTTGTCCGAGTGAGGAATCAAGCTCTGACCCCCATAGTCATGGTCAATGCTTAAACCACTACACTATGCTGCCTCTCCTTTTGATCCCTATAGCATCGGATGAACTAATTACCATCACTTCCACCACTATAAAAGGCACAATCTAATCAGAATTAACTGCAGAAGAAATTAACCATAGTTGTTGAAGTAGTATTTTATATTTAAAAGTTTCAGATCACTTTGAGCTTTAGATCCTCTGCTTTGACAACTAGAGAATTCAGAAATTAATTTCTGCTGCTTATGAGGTAGAAGAGTCAGCATCATGCAAGTAGTTGTAGTGTAGTGTCCCTTTGGGAACATGTAAAAAGTGCAGATACTGAATTGATTGTTCATAATTTTAGGCTACAGGATTATTTTGAAAAAGAAAGCAGTCACATTTACATGGATTTTAACCAGGCAGATGTGTGAAGGCAAACCCAATAGATACTGTAGAGTAGTGGTTCTCAACCTGTGGGTCCTCAGGTGTTTTGGCCTACAACCGCCAGAAATCCCAGCCTGTTTACACCTGTTAGGATTGCTGGGGACCTACAGGTTAAGAACCACTGCTATAGAGCAATAGCTTATAACCCCAAAGAAAATGAGAGTAGACACCTTTTATTTATGAGATAGCATTAACTCTACCACACGCATCCAACCACTACATGAATCATACTGTCAAGAATCACCTCAGGTGGCATGTCTTTATTTAGGCTCTCCTCCCCTTAAAATGAATATATACTTTCCCCCATCTTCCATTTCTGGCTAGTAAAGACATTAATAAATCATATTATTTTCTCCCAGCATTTTTTGAAATGTCTTTGTGCCATTTAAAATATCTAGTACTGCCCTAAGACTGCAAATGTTAGACTGCTTTCATTGCTGAGTTCAAAATGTCATCTAAGATCTATTATTTCTTTTCTTTTTTCTTTTTTGAGCTGTTCAGTATTTTTTTTCCACTAGCCATTTTTCCACATACAGGGAGAAAAGCTAGAAGTTTTTTTCAGTGTCAGGAGCAACTTGAGAAACTCCAAGAGGATGCCCGGATGTTTTACCATCTTGTGGGAATCTCCTCTATGTCCCTGCATGGGAAGCTGGAGCTGACGGATGGGAGCTCACTCCACTCCCTCAGATCTGAAATGGTGACCTTTCGGTCAGCAGTGCTGTCAGCACAAGCGTTTAACTCATTGCACCACTGGGGCTCCAAGCTGTTAATTAAGATTGAGAAAGGTATATTAAGATATTCTTGCAGGGGAGAAGAAAGAAAAGCTTAATTAATCTCTGGAAGATGTTGGGTACATGATTGGAATGCTCTGAAGACTAGATCCTATCTGAAAAACAATAGTTGCTATTGCTGCATTAGATAAAGACTTTCTTGGATCTCCTTGGATCAAGTGGTTAGAAGGGCAGTTGTGGCTTGCTTTGAAAATGTATCGCAATATGAGGATCCAGTGCTAATTAACTTTGTCACAAGACCTTAAACAAATAGACACTAGTAGTCCCTGAACACTTTCAGGACCTCATCACATGGAGGTCCAGAACCCTGGGGACAGTATGGGAAACCATGGGGCGGCACCCAGATTCATCCCCTTACCATTGTGGGTCGTGGGCTGCCATCCCATGATGTTTCTCTGCTGTTCCCAACTTCCTTCCATGCTCTCTCCAGATTCTTCAGTTAGGAGATGGGTAGTCACTTGACTCCTCGGGGGTCATTCTCTGTGCACTGCCAGCAGGCCCGTAGTCAGGATTTGATTCGGGGGGGGGGGAGGGGGGCTGAGTTTGTTTCGGGGGGGGGGGTGAGTTTGAGTGAAAGAGGGTCTACCCTAGCAAACCTTTTGTATCGTTACCCCAATACCCCCATGCATATGGGATATATTGAGTATGGTGATCAGATCATGATATAAATAAACATAACAGTTTAAATAATGCACCAGTAAGGCCTTTTCACGAACCACCATGAGAATTTCGGGAGGGGCTTTAACTGTGCAAATGCTCCCCTGGTCACCGCCGAAACTTGGGGTTCAAGGCTCAGTGATGAGTCCAGGATCACACCCAAGCTGTGAATCTGCGTCTTCAGGGGGAGTGTGACAGCCTCCTTAGTAGCAGGTGTGAAGGAGTTATAGAGTTGGACATCATCTGCGTACAGGTGACACCGCACCCCAAAACACTGGATGATCTCCCCCAGCAGCTTCATGTAGATGTTAAACAACATGGGGACAATATTGAGCCCTGCGGAACCCCACAAGACAATGGTTGTGGGTTGAACAGGTGTCTTCCAGTAACACGTTTAGAGGAATCATTTTTAATGAAGGATCATTTTATGATATAAAACCTGAAGAAATGGAACAAAACACAGATTTCCTTTTTTCTTTGCTGTTTAAGAGAACTGGATTGGAAAATAAATTGGGGGATGATTAAGGAAGCAGCAATTGTTGACAACTGTTGCAGGAATCGTTCCAAATTAGTGCAGTGAATGATGTGAGACATGAACATTATCATTGTATCAGGACCAATTGGTTACATGTCATTTTCACTGGGAGAAGATGAAGCCCTCATTTTATGAAATGATTTTGAATAGTTATTTATAGGAGCCTGCTAGTGCATACTCTAGCATCTGTAACTATTCCTGAGATTCTTAAACCCCTAGAGGTTCTTGGAAAGAGAGAGAGAGAGACCTGTGATGAAAATAATACGTTTTGACTTCCTCTGCTGTTATCATCTCAAAGTAAACCTTCATGAATTCTGTTTGTTCCTCTTCCTTTTTTCCACTGGAAGTTAGTTCCAGTAAACCTTCAGCAAAATAAAGGAAGAGGAGTAATAAATAGAATTTTTAAAGCTTTGGTTAGCCAAGGCAAGAGCAGATCATGTCAAAATATACATTCCCTTTTCATCATGAGTGTGACCATCTCTCAGTGGAAGACCTTCTGGGGCAGACAATCTTGAAATGGCAGTAAAAACACCTCTGAGAAAAATCCTCTATCCTGAAGTATTTATGTTATTCTAATGCTAAAGCATGATCAGTTTCAAATATGAGTGAATCTCCAAGGTAATTGGTCCCATGAATGAATTGGAAATGAAAAAGTAAAATGTATGTTTGTCAAATAATAAAGGATTACATTATTATTTGGCTATAAATACCAACAAGCTTCAGGATACAATTGATTTCTAATTCACAGAATCATATAGGATCAATTCACAAATGTGACACTGGGGACATGGAACTGAAAAAACCCACATGTAAATTTGTGTATTTGAACCCCATAAATGTAGTCTTCTATTGCAAAGTGAGCTGGATATAACGTTTGTGTCAAACATCTTTTCGCACTTAAATCAGTGGCATTGAATGGCAATGTTAGGTAGTTGCCATGCCCTCCTTCAGCATCCTACCAATAGTTATGATGATTTTAAAAATCCATCCATCTTACTGATAACAAAGTCTTCTTGGTCTAAAGCTGATTGCTAGTCTTAACTGGAATAGACCCACTGAATTAACATATGAATGGTAAGTTAACAACCCTCCAATTGATTGAAGGATCTACTCTAGCAAGGACTCAGAATTTGGTATAGAATCTTATTCAGGAGTTACAAATGGAGAAACCCCAATTGCTTCTTGCTAGGAAGCAGTTGGTGTGAGCAATGGGGATTTGTTTCCCTGTTGCTTGGGAAGCAGCTGACAAACATTCTCATTGTTCCTCACACAAACGATCTTTGACGTGAGGGAGAATGAAGACAGGGACCCTGCTTCTGCCAGTTGCAATGGAGATAGTTCATGGGAGGGGAGTGGGAGCATTAGTCAATGGCTTCCTGAATAAGAGGGGAGCAGACAATGCCAAAGGGTATTTTGCTCCTGTCCTAGTCTTGGTTCCTTTGTCAAAAATTCGAATGCAATATAAATGTATCTTTTCTTCAGTCTTTGTGATTGCATCTTATCTTCAGTTCCATCATTGCAGTAAGGAATTATATCTAAACACAAAACCATAAACTACTAACATAAACTACTGGCCATAAAAAAGCCACATGGAGACCATTCCAGGAAGACCTTGCTTCCCATCTGTGCCCTAAAATGAGCGACAAGCTGAACAGGTGCTTCATGGCTTGTAATAACTAACAGACAGTCAAGTTAATCTTTCTGCTTAGTATTTTTATGATGCAGTTGTGAATTATGTTGTTTGCAGTTGTAATTATACAGCTGAACAGATGGCGGGAGATTTATTTCGAGGCAAGGCATCTACTAAAATAGCCTAGTCTAGGCTCTCCAGCAATTGTTAACTGTAACCCTGGTTTATTAGAATAGAGAAGCATTATACTTTCTATTTCTCCTGAAATCAATTAGAAGGGAAAAGGGCATATGGAGATAGGTATTGTGCACAACAATTAGCCATGGTGGGTGTTATTTAAAACCACAATAGACAGGTGCAACAGTCTTCTACATTTGTATCTTGTATTTTAAAAGGGGAACAAAGGCGGCCACACAGCTAGTATTATTTTTAAATCCATAAATAAAAAGGTATTTTTTGCCTTCATTTTTCATCCTCCTGAGATCCTGAGATTGGATTACAATGGAAATATTTCATTGTAATGAGATGATGGCAGTACTCTTCATAAGCAACAGACAATAATCAATTTGAATTAAACCAAAATAGATTGGGATCATCAAACATGTCCTTAAAAGGCATACCTAAATAAAGTCATTTTGACCAGTCAGTTCAATGTTTTTAATGATGCGATTAGCTGAAGTTGAGATTTTGTTTCAAGGACACAGAATGCTTTCTCTCTCCATGTGTGTGTGTGTTTATAAAACTTACCTATCAACTTAAATCAGTTTCATAAATTTCATTGGGTTTTCTTAGGCAAGAAATATTCGGCGGTGTTGCTACCTTGTTCTGAAATACAAAATGCCCCCTGTATTAAGAGTGGGGTGGGAGGGTTCTTGGATTTACTGAGGAAATGTGAACATGCAGATAATAGTGATTGTTACTGAAAATAATAACTTCTGACTGATGCATACCATAGAATAGTGCTGGAGTACCTAAATGCCCAAAGAGAGCACCTCTATAGCATTTCTAGATCCTTAGTTAGTATGAACTCTTTCAATCTAATGGCTGAAATTCAGGATTTATTAATAAAATGCCTTCCAGTGGTAAGATGAAAGACAAAAGCCAACTATCACAGTTTCTCCTTGTGTGATCTTCTTGATTCATATATTTAGCCTTCTTGACCATGCTGTGATGTTTCTTGGCCACATGTGTCCTGGATTTCATCTGTGAAATATTCGAGGATATGCTTGTGAACATGATTGGATATGGAATGGGGAAGGGAGCATGAGCAGGGAGCTATTCTCCTAGTATAATTATGATTATTTGTAAGAAGGTAACTGCTTTGCTGTACATTTTTAGACAAAACCTATTGCTTATCTTATGTCTAATCAGTTACTTAAACCCAGAACTGAATGCTTTTATTTTAAAAGCATGAGAAAAAGGAAGAAGATATTTACCATTTTTCTCTCAATTTTACACAATTGATTCTGTATTGAACAGCAGTGTTATTGAGACTGTTGACATCTTTTGATTTCAGTTTTGACTTGCAACTGCTTAGCAAGTAAGTCCATAGAGGACACCCTGCTTAACGTTTCGTAAAACCCCAACAAAGATATTTCCTCTGATCTAACGTGGTTCCATGTCCCCCTTTCTCTAGGTACACAGTCTTGTACAATGGAAATCAACAAGAACATGACAAGCTTCCAATCCACAATGATCCAGAATCCCAAGAGTCCTGCTTCTGACCAAGGTCCCAGAACATGCATCTAGCATGTAGGCGAGTCTCAAGATAGTTGTGCTCTCGGGATGGAATGCCAGGTCAATGTTGTCTACATTGCCATCATCTCTCCTGCATTGATTTGGCACCTGGACCAGCAACAATCATGTGTTTGCTGACAAAAGCAAATGGGCCAAGTTGGCATAGGAGAAAAAAAGAAGATATTTTGATGTTGCTGCAGAGCAATGTATAAACAAGTCCTAGTGCTTTGTGTATGGTGAACAAACAACAAGCAAGATCTTTGGTTGTTCTTGTGATTTCTCCAGTTGAAGTGTTTGTACGCACACATCTTTTTGTTATGTGGTGACCATATGAATCTCCCACCAGATGTTGAGGTTTGACTTGAAGTGCTAACATCAAGCCACAGTTTTGCTTTACCAAAAATGAAAACTGGGACATTTTTCTCAATTGTTTTAAATAATGAATGCTTACTCAAGAAGCACTTCCTACCCTCAACAACAAAAGAGAACATCATTTGTACATTATTTCCTTTGCCTCCCCCACTCAATATATTTCTTTGCCCATCAAAGAAGAGCTGAAATGTGTCCCATGGAAAAATAATTGACTGTAAAATGAAAGTATAGTCTATGCAGCCCTGCAGCTCCAACGAGGCTGATCTTTTAAAAGCAAAATGGGCATTGGATATTAGCTAGTTTCCACCTGTAAGGTGTTGCTGTTAGTCTCCTCCCGTATCTTAATGAGATTTTTTATGGGATAAGTACGGGACAGCTTTGAAGGAAATGTAGATCCAGGGACAGAAGTATTGAGAAAAAAGAGCTATTCTGTAATAGCGCACTAAGTGCCATCTTGATATGCCTGTACCAGTTTACATGTGAACATCTTTTTATACTTGAGGGATTCATCCAAAAAATAGCCCTACTTGGGTTAAGTCATGTAGTTGCTCTCCATTCCTTTAAGCACAAGCTGGGACAGGGGCTCAGGGACAGTGTGAGATGAACACAGTGCTTACTTGAGTGCCTTTAGGTTTGTCAGGGTTTACTGGTGGTCATTCTCCTACTTGATAAAAGGATGAGAGCCCCGTGTTCAGAAGGTAGCAAGCTATCAGCCAAAGTTAATCCAATGATCCAAGCAACAAGAGGGAGAGGACTGGAATCCAGACCTGGTATTGAAGGTAACAGCAGGGCAAGCCACAGGGTTTGCTAACACAAAGAAGAGTAGGAGGAAGAAGTTTAACATGGCAAGTGTGTTTTCAGAGGGAGAAACATGCAGCTGACACTGAAGAGCATTCATTGGGTTACAGTGGTTCAGAGCTAGGCAGAACTGCCTTTGATCCCTGAGGCACCAAACTACACGCAGAGCTGGTTCAACAGCTTGTAAATCAGAGCTGAGAACTGTATAGCCAGGCTGCATCTTCCAGCATTCCTCTCTATTGTCTGTACTATCTAGGGCTGGAGATAGTACAGACATGGTGTAGCCCAGGAAACGAGGAGCCGAGGTCATGCACCTGGGAAATCTGCACCTTGAGAATGTTTTCTTTTCCTAAACCTTTCCCAGAATCTTTAGCTATTTCTTCTACATAGCAGGCCCTTTACTAGGATGTTGTATCAACTATGTTCTGCATGCAGGTGTTATAGCATTCCCTTTGGCAGGAATCCCCACCCCACCCTTTTTTGCATGCTGCATCAACAGGCATGGCTATCGATCCAGGGATGCCTGGAGTCTGGTTTACATGCCACTGGAAATGTACCAGTCCAGACATGGACCCGCACTTTCCTTGGCTAAAGATCTCTCCCAAAGGTGGCAACCTTCCTCTGGAATACAGATACTTCGTTACACTGCATAAATATGTTCAGATTTTTTATGTATAAAAGAAAGTCTGAAGTTATTTATTATTTGTTTGTAAGGGGATTATTTGTTTCCCATTAAAGACTTCTGAGTATTAGAGCTAAAAAGTATCTCTTGTTTTCATTTTACCTCCTTTTGGTTCTATTGTCACATGACAGTAATTCACTATATAAAAAGGAAGAAAACAAAGACAGATCAAATGCAATTCAGTGACACTTTATTCTTGTTTGACTAACTAGTGTGATACAATCTAAGGATATCTATTGGGAGGGCAACTCCATGGCTACTGTGTGCTAGTGTTGTTCTGCCGACTCTTGGTGCTCATTTAGCACATTGAAAAGTCATTCCTTTAGACACTGCACAGTAATAACAAGCTACTTCACTACTTTAAACTGCACATCCCAAGTTTTAAAATTCTTTTTTTTATCACCAATCCCTTCCTCCTCATCCCACTCACCAGGCTTCTTCTGCTGACTGACATGCATGCTGACACCCAAGGGATTCCTCTCAACAGAAACTAAAATGCTTCCTGTTGTTTGGAATGGATTTGTTTCCTCTTTACACCAAACAAGGTATCTCTATCTCCAAACTAGCCTCTCTTGGAGTCTAATTCTGGTAATCTGGGGTTCTGCCAATGGCCACACTCCTATTATATCAGCATTTTGGGGGTTTTTTTCTCTTGTGTCAGGAGCGACTTGAGAAACTGCAATTTGATTTTGGTGTGAGAGAATTGGCCATCTACAAGGACGTTGCCCAGGGGACGCCCAGATATTTTACCATCCTGTGGGAGGCTCCTCTCTTGTTCCCACATGAGAAGCTGGAGCTGACAGACGGGAGCTCACCACGCTCCCCGGATTCGAACCACCCACCTTTTAGTCAGCATTCTGGCTGGCACAAGGGTTTAACCTATTGCACCACTGGGGGCTCCAGCATTTTGGTTATTCACAGCTTTTATATGGCATCCTTGGCCCACATTCTAAAAGTTTGCAATGCCTTTCTGGAAGTATAAGGTCCAAGATATAATTTGGTTGAAATTTTTGATCTCTGGTTACTTCTCTACTCCCTGAATTTCCCTCTTCACTCTGCCTTAGGATTTTGTTTTTGAAATTGAATTTGGGTTTTGTGGCCCACCCTTGTTTTGGAGATTCTCCAGGCCACATGGGAGGCTTTCTCCATAGTAACTTCACATCAGTAACATTTCAGAAGGAAATTTATTTGACTTCTCTGAGATGCTATTACATCCCAGGTGATCCAAAGATACAGCTAGAAGAATGTCTATCTGAAAACCATATTTAATTAAAAATCAGATACAGGATTTGTGATCTTGAATCACTCCTATGTAAGTTTAGTTGCTTTCAGGGATTATTGCGAGCAAGTACATATTCTATTATATGATGTATTTAGGAGACATGATTTTCTGGTGAATAAATCCATGCTTTATTGATGATATGTTGGTTGTTCTGGAAAATCCTTCCCAAATCAGGTGACACTATTTTTTCTATATAATAAATAAACGAATTAAGGTGTTTATTCATGTATTTGTTTACATTATTTCTTTTCTGCCTAACTCCTGATATAAGGACTCAGGGCAGCTAACAGCAAAATGGCATGATGTAAATTAAAAACAGGGCAAATACATAGAAAACAAAACAAAAAAACAATCAAATCTTCAGTGTCTTGAAGCATAAAAACAATTTTAAAATGATAAAAGTTCATTTAAAACTAGATTTAAAAACTACACAGCCCCCCCCCCCCACCCCTCAAGATCCCATTCACCCCATCCCCAGCAGCCTGGTCCTCCTCATTTATTTATTTATTTATTTATTTATTTATTTATTTATTTATTTATTTACAGTTCTTATATTCCGCCCTTCTCACCCCGCAGGGGACTCAGGGCGGATTACAGTAAACACATATATGGCAAACATTCAATGCCAGTTTGACAAACAACATTTAACAGACAAAGGCTATTTAACTTTTTTTTTTTTCTGGCTGCCAGGGGAGCTGCTGCTTTTCATCGTCCATCAACGACACCGATGAAGTTCTTCCGCATTCCACATTCCCCGGAGTCTTCTTTCTTTATGGCCTCATAAATTAGTTAAATTTAGCCTCCCACACAAGGTGGTACCTTATTTTCCTACTTGACAGATGCAACTGTCTTTCGGGTTGCAAAGGTCGACAACGGGCTACACAATGGCTGGACACCCACTCCAGCCCAGGCTGGCTTCGAACTCATGACCTTTTGGTCAGAGTGATCTTAATGCAGCTGACACTCAGCCAGCTGCGCCACAATCCCGGTGAACTACCTGATGCCAAAAGTACATTTTCACTTGTCTGTGAAAGGCAAATGGGGATGGGGCCGTTCTGGTCTTTCTGGGGTGGAAGTCCCACATTCAGGGAATTGCCACTGAAAAAAAGCCCTCTCCATTGTTCCCACCAAATGAGCTAGAGAGAGGGCTGGGATAGAGAGATGAGCCTCTACAGATGATCTTAGAGTTCTGAAAGACCCATACAGAGAAACACAGTTCTTTAAATAACCTGTATCCAAGCTACATGGGACTTTATGGGTCAAAACCAGCAATTGGAATTGTGCCCAAAAATGGGTTGGCAGCCAATGCAGTTGCTGCAACAGAGGAGTTGCATACTTCCTGTAGTCAAGCCCAGTTAATAACCTGACTACCACTCTTTGGTAACCCACCGTTGTCATATAACAACAATGAGTCCCATGACAAGCAACAGGTTTGACCTGTGTTCCAATTAACTGAAATACTTCTGTCGGTTTCTATGGGAACATGCCACAAATTGCTAGATTATTGCACTAGGTTTGTATCTACACTGTAGTATTAATGCACTTTAAGACCAATTTAACTGTCTCTGCTAAAGAGTGCTGGTGCCTCCCCAAACTACAAATCCCAGGAATCTATGACATTGAGGCACAGCAGTTGAAGTGCTGTTGACATCAAACTGCATTAGTTCTACAATGCAGATGTACTCTCCACCTCTTCTGAAATGTATTCCATAACACATTTCATGGGAATAAAGGGGTCCTGCTACCTTTTAAGATAAAGAAACACAGACAGTCTTGGAAAAGTGTTTGCATTTTAAACATGCGAAACAGTAAAGCTAATAAATGGACTTCTTTCTGCAAAGGGAAACTGAAGAACTGCTTATGATAAGTGGTTATATACTTCAATTAGAACTTGATTAAATCTGCCTAAAAGATGCACAGCAATAAGAAGATGGAGCGTACCTCCTTAAAGTCAGTGCTGTAAACTGGCAGAGGCAAGGTGGCATATTTTGTAGGAGTATTTGGTATCTATATTAGAGTACAGCTGAGCTAGTGCAATATGAGCTTGTTTGTCATAGAAACTACCCAGGATGTACTTGTAAGGTTAGAAAAAAGGAGGAACAGACTATTTTTTCCAGAAAATTCATCTTAACCTATGAAAGGAGAAAGAATGAAACCAAGGTGATTGAAATGCAATACATTGATATAGGTCACCAGTACAGTGCATGATCTGTTTTACGAACTGACTGTAAGGTCAGTTAAAATGCTATCAATGCTAGCCATAGAATATCAAGACACATTTTAGGTATATTGTATAACATGTTTACAGCTGACCTTGAAAATCATCTAGCATATACTGAATATAGTTAAAATACAGTGCTTGCCAAGAATGCTGAGAAATGACTTAAGTCTGTCAACTTGGCTTAATGTTTGGATGGAGCTTTAGTTCTGCCCCATTCCCTTTCAGGAACTGATTGTTTCCAGGTAGTGTTGGAAAAATTATGTGTTATCTTAAACAACTCTGATTTTGTTCAGTTTAGTTTAGAATCTGTTTAGTTTCTAAGCTACAAACCAGGAGAATGTCAGGAAGAGTGATGGAGCAGAAGACCCAACCATGTCCTTGCGGTTTTTCCTCAGTTTGAGCTGCAGGAAGAAGTGAAGAACTTGGGGAGGGAGAAAATGTGTTGCTGCATAAGACATTAGGGACAGAACATAATATAAGGTTGCATCCAGAATGCACCTTCCATAAATAGATGGCAAAGGCATATCCTGGAAAGCAGCTCTTCCTACTTTTGGGATGGAATACAAGAATTATGAACAAGATAGGTTTTGTAGGTTTGTTCTTAAGTTGAATTTGTATGTAAGTTGGAACAGGTACATTTTTAAGTGTAACTTCAGATAGATAGATAGATAGATAGATAGATAGATAGATAGATAGATAGATATAGATAGATAGATATGCTTTGGATTGCATGGGGAATGGTTAACACCCCTGTGGTGTTTGTTTTGCTGAGACACTTTCCCCCCCATGATTACTCTTTCAGGGAATTTTCCTTCTGAGGGATAGATTTATGTTGCTGCCTGTTGTCTCACTCCCATTCTTAACTATGAGTCATTCGTAAATCGGATGTTTGTAACTTGGGGACTGCCTGCATATAGTCTCCCAACCCTCTCTTTAGCTTTTCAGTAGGGTTGCATATACCTTACTCTGGATTCTGTCTCACAAGTGAACTCTGCAAGTGTTTATAGAAAGAGTGCACAAAGGTCAGTTTGATACTCGGGGGACAATTTCACCCCAAAACCCTTGCATGCAGCATCTCTTTCCACAGTGAGCCTACATAACTCTGTTTACCTTTCCAGGCCTTCTCAAAATGGTGACACAGTAGAAGGCTCCTTATTCCTTTTTACCATTTGATATTGATTGCTGAAGAAAATGGAAGTGTTTGAAGATAGCATAGATTTCTAGAAAGTATTTGGGAAGCTTCCCAAATACTGTTAAAGCTAAAATGGCAGGGATGTCATAGCAAGTATTTTCTTAAAAAATACTTTAGTTTTGGTAAAGTTGAGGCATTTTAGAGAAGTGGTTGGTGTTTCAGGAGCCACACAAATGGCACTTTACCCACCCCTAGTTTAAAGGTGTGGAGAATAAGAGATGATTTGCTCTCACACAATGCTCCTGGGGTGTTCTGGAAAAATCAGCTGCATAGTAACTGGATTGTAACTGGATAGTAATAGTAACTGGATCCTCCTTTGCCCTCCTTCTCCTCCTTCCCCTCTTACTCTGTTCAGAGGACGTGGGAGCAAGCCACCCACATTTCATACCTTCCAAAGTTTCACATATGAAAACTTAGACATACATGGCTGAGACACATCAGAGTATCATCAAACGTTTTGGCCCAGAAGCAAAAACTACTAATGAGGAAGAATGGACAAAACCACTGTTTTAGTTAAACAAACCTGGGGTTTCATTTTCTAAGTTTAGAAAGGGCAAGACTTTCCCCTTCCTTTCCCTCCCACTGAGTCAACTGAGTTCAAACTACTTCTGTATTGAACCTGGTTTGAAGAAATTAGAATAAGTGGAGGATGAAGACAGAAAGTGAGAGGCTGGAAGAGAAACTAGGACATTTTAGAAGCAGTTGAGAAAGTGATATAGTAGATTAACTGAGACTACCCCTGCCAATTTTGACAATGGTGAGATCTGGCATCTAAAACTTCCAAAGGTTCCTTCCACAGAGCAGAGCAAATCCCTTAGTTCACTCTGATCTTACCTGGAGGTGATATAGGAATGCTACTACCACAATGTGTCTATTGAATGGAGTAGGGAGCAGACATGTAGAAAATCTAGAGTGGGATGAGGGCTTTAATGGGGATGAGGGTCTCACTGGGGTTGGTGCCACTTGATGCAATAACAATGCTGTGCCAGATTTAGGACAAATAAGGCCCTGTTTTAGTTAAGTTATGAGGCCCCTTCTTTACTTGGGCCCTGAAGGAGTTAGGCCCAGTAGATCTACACTGCCTGCTTTGTGGCACACTCTCATAGATTATCATTATCTCTGGAACTGCTCTGAAACAGAATGCCCTCAAATGTAGAATTGCACCACATAAGCAAAGTCCATCATAATTTTTTCTCTCAGACCAGATTTTGATTGCCAGTAATCCAGATAGGAGTTCAGAAGCTGCAAATTCACCTCCATTGTTGTAAAAGAAACAAAATGTAATCCCTGTTGACCCAAAGATGCTTGACCATAGCAAACATTTTCCTCAGACTCTATTCCAGGGGCTGAAATGTTTATATATATATATATATATATATATATTTCCCCCATCTCACCCTCAGCAATTCAGTTCCAAGAAAACATTATGGATTGAGAACTACCTAAAGAAGCTCCAAAAAAGTATAAAGGGTTAAACAAAATTAATGTCAAGTTATTTCTCACTAAGTGCTTCTTGACACATCTGTCTCTTAAGCAAAGTAACAGGCAATTGTTAACAGGGAGGGGAAGAGAAAGTTAGGAACAAAGGTGATTGCAGAAGGTTATACCAAGAGCATTTATGTTTGAAGCATTATGTCCTTATACAGCTCTTATGCAGTGTTTTGTCTTTTCTTCAGGATTCTTTTTTTTTTCTAGAATGGTTCAGATCTTTCAGAATAAGGAATAACTTTAGGATGGTACGATATACACCAGGATAAATGAAATGAACAGTCTGTGATAAAAGGATGAGGTTCCCTAGAGGGCTGTTCAAAAGTGATCACTTCCTTAAGTTGCCATAGTCACTTACCTAACATAACTTTCAATCTTCCATTTATGCTTAAGGCAGAACCCAGCGGTCAAGTCAGGAGCATCAATCAATCATCTTTTTTATCTCACAGATACTGGTGTATAAAATACGACCCATTCCCATATCCTAGCATTGTTCTCTGTTAGTTTCAATCATTTACTCTTAGTGAAAAAGTACAAATAGATACTGCTAGTTTCTCTAAATATCACTTCAGAATGAGAGTACTGCATAGAGGAAATAATGTAAGGCCCAGCCCCATACAGTTTGCTTTTCAGGCACTTATTTGAACTTGGGATATATGAGAAGGAGTAAGGCAAGTCTATAAAGCACTGTGCTTTATAAAGGTCACACCCTTATGATCTTCCACTTTCCCCTACAGCCCAGTCAATCATCTCAGCTTTAGGAAATAGACCAGGTTCAAGTGTTGGGACACAATCCCTATGTAGGTATCAGCATCTCCATAATAGATGTATTACATCACTTGGACACAACTGCCCAAGGAATGGCACAACTGGGATGCCACAATAGAGAAGGCCCTTTCTCTTGTCCTTCCAGAGGTGCATTGCCCTACTGTGGGAGACAGAGAAGGACTCCTCCAGCAGACCTCACACCTCAGGTAGATACGTGTGACAAGATCCCAAGCCATTTATTGTTTCTGTCTGAAGCTGACACTATCATGGGTGCTTCTTTGTAAGATGTGTTCAGAGGGGATTTGACATTGCCTTTCTCTAAGGCTGACTTGCCTAAGATCACCACATTGTTTCTATGACTGAGAAAGGGTTTGGGTCCAGTCCATTACTTAAACCATAC